>NC_057864.1:220436063-222836063 GCF_019393635.1 Dromiciops gliroides | reverse complement strand
TCTTTGCCAAGAAAATTATGTCCATGGGCACAGTGCAGTCAGACATGACTGAACAACAACAACAACATAGGAATGTCTAGGCACATCTCTTGAAGTAAGGTTAGATCCAGGCTATTCAGCAGATGAGAATGCTGTGCCTGGAGTCAGAGAGACTTGAGTTCAAATCCAGTATCAGACACCAAATTGTGAACTTGGACAAGTTGCTTAACCTCTGTTTCCCTCAGTTTCCTCAACTATAAAATGGGGATAATAAAAGCATTTACCTCTCAGGATTGCTGTGAGTATTAAATGAGATAATAATTGTAAAGTGTTTAGCACAGTACCTAGAACATAGTAAGTACTATATAGATGCAAGTAGGTGACACTCAATGGACAGAGCACTGACCCTGGAGTCAAAAGGACCCCCGAGTTAAAATCTGGCCTCAGACTTTCCAGTTGTGTGACTCTGGGCAAGTCACTTAACCTCAATTGCCTCTAAATGTGACCTTTCAACTTTCCTGGGCCTCAATTTCCTCGATGAGAAAATAAAAAGGTTGATTTAGATGACCTCTTGGACCCCTTGCAGCTCTGGGTCTATGATTCTATTATCCTACCCTGGTTCAGGCCCTCATCCATCACCTCATCTGATCACAATAGTTTTTTAAGAGTTTCATGATTTCACCTTCTTCACCCTCCAAATTGTCTTCCACATGCCTGTTGCTTTAGTATTCCTAAGACATAGGTCTGATCAGATTATTCATCTGCTCAAAATTTTTTTTTGGCAACTCTCTCTAGTTTCTAGGGTAAAAATGCAAATTCCTTAGTCTTACATTTAAAATTTTCCACAATCTGGTTCCCACCTACCTTTGTGGCCTTATTTCCACTATCCATCCCCACACATTTACATACTCTTGGTTACAACAAAATGACTACACTGTGCCACTTAGCTGTCCCACACAGGTAAAGTATTAAGGCAGGATTTGAACCCAGGTTCTCTGACTCCAGAGCCAGTACCTTGCTTTCTCCTTAGAGGTCACGTGAGTGGTATAAGGAGACAGATTGGAGAGATGTCATAGTAGTAGAGTCAATAGCACTTAGCAACTAATTAGAATCACAGCATTGGAAGGAATCTCAGCAACAATCTAGTCCCACTCATGCCCTAAAAGGAACTACTCCTTAGATATACCCAACAAGTGGTCATGCAGCCTTTGTTTAAATACCTTCAGTAAGGAAGAATCCACTACCTACCTCCTAAGGTGTTTCCATTTTGCTTTTGGAAAACAGTAATTACTAGGAATTTTTTTTCCTGATATCAACCCAAAATTTGCTCATTTGTAAGTTTCACACACTACCACCCCCATGGTTTTAATTCTTCATCTGAGGCCAAGTAGAATAAAATCTAATACTTGAAAATGGTGATTATGTCCCCCTGGGCAGCTGGGTGGTCAGGCCTGGAGTCAGGAAGACCTGAATTCAAATTTGGTCTTAGACACTTACTAGCTTAGCTGTGTGACCCTGGTCAAGTCACTTAATTCTGCCTTAGTTTCCTCATCTGTAAAATGAACTGGAGAAAGAAATGACAAACCCCTCCAGCATCTTTGACAAGAAAATTTCAAAGGGGAGTCATGAAGAGTTAGACAGGATGAAAATGACAACAACAACCTTACCTTCTTCAAGTTAAACATCCAAGACTGCTTCACACGCATGGTGCATAGCACAGTATCCATCGTCTCTGCCACGTAGTAGGTGCTTTGTAAATGTTTGTTGATTGATCCTCACAAAAACCCTGTGAAGTAGGTACTACAAGGATCATTATTTTCACTTTGTAGATGACGGAACTGATATTGATAGAAAGTTAATTGATTTTCCTGTGATCACAAAGCTAGCAAGTGATGGAGTTGGGGTTTGAACTCAGCGCACTATCCACTATTCTATATATGCCCCTCTCTGTGCTTAGGAGGAGGGTTATCTCCAGTGGTTAGACAGGTTCTTCTCCTTTTTCCTTAACTCCATTCCTATCTTGAGGCTTTCCTTGGACTCCCACTTGACTAATCACCTCTTCCATGTTGCTATCAATCCCTGTTCACATAAAGTCCTGAAGTTCAGTCCAGCTAATACTATACTGAGCATGATTGCTGAGGAGAGTAGGCTGCTTATAGCTTCTCAGTGCCTGGGGTAGTCTTCTCTCCACCAACTTCCCCTCCCCACTCCAAATAGATTGATTTGGAGACTCCCAGAGGTCTGGGTCCCTGGACATAATAGGGGTTTGGGAGCAGGGGCTAACCTCCCTGTTCTCTCTGCCCCACCTATTTCTTCTTACAGGTGGATCCCTATCTTCCCTACGAATATACATGTGAAGGGATGCTTGAGAGGATCTATGCCTACATTCAGCATCAGGTCAGTGCCTAGTCCTCCTCCTTCTCCCCCACCCCAATCCAAGGCCTTCTCCTGGACAATGTTAGATTAATTGCTTCTTCACTCTCTGATCCCCAACCAACCCATTCCCATCACACATGAGAAGGAAATTGGAACAAACTCTATATTTAATGTTTTCTTTGAAGGCCATCTGTCTTCTGATTCTTTTTAGACTAACCACTCTTCCCAAGACAAATCCAGGTGGAGATAGGGATAGAGGTTAGGAGGAAACTTAGATAATTTCAGAGCTAGATGAACCTGAAATCTAGCATCATCTAGTTCAGTTGCCACTTTTTTCAGTTGAGGAAGCCAGAGTGCCAAGAAGGGAAGTCATTTGCCCAAACTTAGCAGCAGAGTCAAGCCTAGACCCTGGGTCTCCTGACTTTCAATCCAGGGATTTTTCCATTATACCTTACACCCAATGGTCCACTCATAAAGATTTAACAACCAGCTTTCTAAGAAGGAAAAAAAAAAAACATGTGTTCACCATACCTTTTTATATTTAATCTACATTAATTACCATTTAATCTACATTATTACCATTTTCTCTATAACGTTTAGAGTCTAGGCCATCAACCAAACCACAAATCAAACTGTCATTTGTAGCATTTGCTGATTTCTGAGTTACAATTGCTCATACTGAAAGTTGAACCATTTCCCCAGCATGTCTAAGCAGGCTCTAGGACACCCCTGCAAGCTTTCCATCATCATCATTACAAGGCATTTACCAAGGTCCTAAGTGTTCCTGGAGCTGTACTAGTTCACAAAGAAAATTGTCCATCTATCTATCTCCTGCTCTTGAGGAACTTACAGTCTAAGACAAGCATAAATGTCCAGGGCATATTAATGACAGAACATTTCTATAAACACTCAGCAAGTCATGACTAGACAGTGGAGGATTTACAGAAGTTCCTTTCTGAGGTGAGGGTAAAGGTCCCATAGGAAGTACATTTTCCTTTCCCTCATTCAGGAGGTAATCTCCCCCAACCCCTGACACTCCCCCTTTCTGAAAGAGGAGCCATGGGGAATATCTAAATATTAAAAATGAACAGAGATAGACTGGATTCTTCTCACCAATACAATGGTACAAGAAAGTTCCAGGGGACTCATGATGGAAAAGGCTCTCCAAATTCAGAAAAAAAAAGAACTGTGGAATATGGTTGCTGATTGAACCATAATATTTCTTTTGTTTTCAATGCTGTTGTTTTTCTATTTTAAGGTTTTTCCTTATTGCTCTGATTCTTCTCTTATAGTATGACTGATGCAGAAATATGTTTAATGTTGTTATGTATGTGTATATGTGTATGTACATATATGTATAGATATGTATATATATATGTGTGTGTGTGTGTGTGTGTGTGTGTGTGTATTTTATATATGTATATATAAAATATAACCTATATCGAATTGCCTGCTGTCTGGGGGTGAGGGGAGGGAAGGAGGAGGGAGGGAGAAAAAATTTGAAATTGGAAATCTTATATAAACAAATGCTGAAAGCTATCTTTACATGTAACTGGAAAATAATAAAATAAAATTTAAAAAAATGAAAAGATAGGGGCATCTAGGTGACACAGTGGATAGAGCACTGGCTCTGGATTCAGGAGGACCTGAGTTCAAATCCAGCCTCAGACACTTGACACTTACTAGCTGTGTGACCCTGGGCAAGTCACTTAACCCCAATTGCCTCATCGAAAAAAAAAAACCCACAACAAACAAACAAAAATGAACAGATACGTGAGCAAGGCAAAGGCCACCTTTGCCCTATAACTTCATCCCTACCCATTTCCCTTTCCTAATTCTATTTTTCTCCCGGCAGGATTTCTGTGCAACTAGAGCACCCTCCCCACTGGTGGCTCCACCCCAACCTGCTCGAGCTCCCACTGCCCTGACGCCCAATGCCACACACCTGGTTTGGCCCTACAATGCCAGCCTGGGCTTGGAAGCCTGGCCCCCTGTGCACTCACTTCAGGGCTGGCTGGCAGAGACCGGGAGGACCTGCACAGACACCTGCTTGGACAGGGGCCTCATATGTGAGCCTTCCTTCTTCAACTTTCTCAACACCCCGGATGCTTTCCTGAAGTGAGTGTCTGTGCATCCCTCCTTCACCCCAGTTCCTCTAGGCAGAAAGGAACCCTCCCCCAAAAAATCATAGTATTATAATCCCCTTGTTTTAGAGCTGAGGAAACTAAGGCCCAGAGAGATTATGTGATTTGTCTAAGATACAAAAGAAGACTGAAAATCCTAATCTCCTGACTCCAAGTCTCTGCTCTTTTCATTTTACCACCCTTCTTCCCTAGCCTATCCTACCCAAAGGTGTAAGGAACCCCATCATGATTCTTCCTGCCTCCTCTGACACTTCAAGTCCTAAGCATCCTGGATGCTTGGTTTCCACATTCCTGCCACTTAGCACCCTTTACCCCTGGGCTAAAAACACATCTTTCCCTGGGACTTCTAGGCAATTTAAAATTCTTTTAAATCCCAGAGGACTCCTAAGAAACTCTAAAAAATTGCAACCCCTGAGTAATCCTCTACCTCAGCTGCATTTGGCCTAGGCCTGGGTCACCCTGGCCATATCTTGATATAACCCCACATCTAATTCAATAAAGAAAGAGCCCCCTCCTCACGCTTATCCTCAGACCTTCTCTCAGAGCATATTCCCCTGACCAACCTTGGGTGGGAAGCTAAATGATTGAAAGCAGGTTTGGTTAGTGATCAGGTCTATGCCTCCCCATACATAGAGGGGAAGATGGGGAAAAGAGTAGAATAAGCGATCTGAATCCTATGCTACTCCCCCAGGAGCCACTGTGATGGAAGCAAAGTGGGGAGGGGAGGGAAGTCTGTTGGTAGCACTGGGGTAATGGGGAGTCAAGTTGATGGTGTGTGGGAGGGCAACTTCCTTAGACCTGCTAGAGCTGGGGGAAGCTGGCTGGCCAGGTGTCTGTGTGCTCCTCTCCCTCCCCACAGGTTGAATGTCACTTGTGATCGAACTGAGTCAGAAATGAATCATCTGTACCCGGCCTTTGCCCAGCTAGGTCAAGAGTGCTACCTGCAGAAAGAGCCGATACTCTTTAGCTGTGCTGGCTCCAACACCAAATACCGCCGGCTCTGCCCGTGCCGAGACTTCCAGAAGGGACAAGTGGCACTCTGCCAAGACTGCTTGTGATGTCTTCGGGTTGAGCTGGGGGTAGGGGCTGCTGATGGCCTCCTTTGTGCTGACCTTCTTCTCTCTGTATTCTCTCTTCATCCCCATCCCCTATCTCCCACCTTCACTGAGAACCGTTGGGATATGCTGGCTACACTGCCCCATCCCCAGCAGAAAGCACCAGCAATTTGGGTTCTCTGTGGCCCACACTCCCTGACTCCAGGCTGGGACATTCCTTGTGATGGAAATGGGTCCTTCTCCAAGGCAGGAAAATGGTAATAGTGGAATAACAAGGCTCCCTGGGGGGAAGGGAAGAAGGATGAATCTTATACCTTAAGTCTCAGTTCTAGGCTCATGATTCCTACCCCTGAAAGGCCTAGATACCAGGAGACCTAAGAAAAATCAGCTTGAATCAAGAGGAGCCCCCCATGGCTTCATCTTCCACATCCTGCCAAACCAGATGTAGGCCAAGAGAGGGAAGATTTGAGCCATTAATGCATACATGAGTGGGAACAGAAAGCCAGGAAGGAGGCTGGTTGGAAGGTCCCTACAAGAAAGATCAAGGGAAATGGCTTTGACATCCTCCCTGACCTCAGTGCATGACACGCATGAGGAAATTAAATCTTAATGCTGGTTGCCTTTGAACAACCTCCTTTATTTATGGGACTTGCATGATCAGTCTAGGCCCTGGTCCTTTGCAGGTGGGAGAGTTAGATGGAGGGAGTGGGCCTGGTAGTCTTCGGTGCTGCCTCTGATCTCTTGCCTTCCTTCTCCATGGCTCTTCGCTGAATAGCCAAAGTAGCTGAACAGCTCTCAGGGCCCCAGCATAACCCACCTTCAAGTAGCAGGGGCCAACACTGGGGGTGTGAGGACTGTTACTCAGGCCTTGAGAGCTGATCTTTCCACTCTGTAATTCCAAATTCCCTCTTTTGGGCCTAGGCTTGAAATCTATTTATTTTTCCTGACCCAGAAGCATTAAGTTTAGCTCTAAATCAGAAATAAACCAGCCTAGGCCCAATGGTGCAAAGTCAGTGGCCCCGCTATGCAGGGACCAGGACTAGTAAAAAAAAAAAAAAAAGGATTGGATGACTTTCTTCAAGCCTTCCAGGCAAATCCCTATGATTTCCAAGTCATTCTGTTGGCAGAATTTCTGAGAGCTCAGGCCACTGTAGGTTCCTTCCTTCTGTCCCTTATCTTCATTTAAGAGAAATGCAGTTTTCCAGAAACTACTCCATGGCCCTCTAAAAAAGCCCCCACCTTAGGGGTAAAGTTCAGAGCTCACCCCTGGATGCCTGCCTACACAGATGTTAGGTATGGGCATCTAGGGCCAGCTGCACAAGCGCTTTGCAAACTTTAATATACCACCTGAATATCAGCTGTTGTTATCACCATTATTGTCATTATTATAACTGTTATTATTATTACAGACACTGGATAAAGTTACATTCCCACTCCAAAGGGGCAACTCCCCGGCCCCAACCAAAACTGTCCTTCCTGCCTCCAGATTTCCCAAGCCTCTGGTCAACTCAAGATTAATCCACTCCTATGCAGCATGTCCTCAGCCACAATCCCTGGGGACTCCCTGTCCTAACTTCCTTTGACTCTCATTTCTTCGACCTTACAAATAGACTAGCCAGGCCCAGAGCCGGGTATCCAGGTACACTGCCACACCTCCCACCTCTCACTGACTATCTGTCCCTCTGAGGGCTACCTGCTGTCCTGGAATGCAACACCAAGCACTACCCCTCCCCTTTGCCCCTTTCCTTAAAACCCAGGTTGGGGGAAAACGCTACTGAAGAGTAGGGCAGCATTCCAGGGTCTGGTTTTAGGTTCCTAGACTGACTGAGTGGGTCCCAGCCTGCTTAAAAGCAGGAACCAGAGGACCAGTTAAAAAGTCTTTGGGGCTAGAAATAAGACAGCAGGGCCCTGATTTCTGATTCTGTGGGGTGGGGGAAGCAATAGAGAAACTTTTTTCTTTCTTTTTCTTCCTTGCCTCCTTCTCTTCTGTCTTCATCTCTTCCTTTCTTCCTTCCCTCCCTCCCTCCCTTCCTCTCTTTGTAAAGGATTTATTTCTTGAAATAATAAATATTTTATTGGAATGTCAGACAAAAAGTCAGGGCTATTTTTCTTGGTCTTTTCTAGGTTGTGAGATGGGGCTTGGGGAAGTCTCTAGAAGCCCAGGGAGGGGAACCAAAGATCTGGAACCTAAAAGAAGAAGAACCATTTCATAAATATTTTGTAGTCTGTCCAGACCAAGAAAGGACTTTAGAAAGTCCAGCTTTTACAGTTGAGGAAACTGAGACCTGAAGAAATATGACTTGCTCAAGGCCACACATGGAGTTAGTACAGAGGCAGATTTAGAAAAGCCATCTTTTACAGGAAGCCCTTCCCAATCACTCTCAATTGTAAAGGTCAAAAATGTCAAAAGTAATCATGAAGAAAAAAAAAGTGGAAAAGAAAGGCCCTTAGCAGTACCAGATTTCAAACTATACTACAAAGCACTAATCAATAGAATTATTTGGTATTTGTCATGCAGGGGAGTCCAGATGAAAAGTGTTTTTCCACTCAGAGATGGTTTTTAACAAATATTATTGCCACCCACAAAGGGAAGAGGAAAAGAGCTGCTAGTAAGGACTCTCTCAATGTGCAAACCTCCATGCCCACATGGGGTTTGGGGGAGGAAGCTTGGGGGTGAGGAGTGGCAAATCTACCCTCTGGTTGAAGGCAATGGGCTTTGGGCTCAAAATTATATCTCATTTGAGACAAAGAGGCAATATGATACAATAAGAAATTGTTCTCTTATCTTTAGGACTAATAAAAGTATTTTCTAAATTACTCAACAAAGAGGGAAGAATGTGGAAGAGGGAACTAGGAATGAAAACAGGGAAGGAGGAAACTTACTAGTCAAACCAATTTTTACTAGTCAACAGCATTGTTTAAAAATGGAAAAAATAATCAAAGGGCCAGATTAGGAACAGAAGATCCAGAAACAAATGAACATAGTAGCATAATGTTTGATAAATTCAAAGTACCTAACAATTACAAAAGGATTCCACAAAAACTGGTGGAAAGTTGTCTGGCAGAAATTAGGTTTAGACCAACATCCCTATGCACAATAAGCTCTAAATGATTACATGATCTGGGTATAAAAGGTGACTTCATAAACAAACTAAAAGAGTAGCTATAGACTTGAAAAGAGTTTTTAACCAAATAAGAAATTGACAAGATCACAGGCAATAAAATGGACAGTTTTGATTATATAAAATTTAAAAGTTTTACACAAACAAAATCAGTGTATTTAATGCCATATTAATCAAACTAACAAAAGGTTTTTTAGATAAATAAAAAAATAGTAAAATCCATCTAGAGAATTAAAAATATCAAAGGTAATAATGGAGGGGCAGGGAACAAAATTAGAAGGGAAATAGTTACCTGGGGAAATTTTTGCAACAATTTTCTCTGTTAAAGTCTGTTATACAAGATACAAAGAAAAATTTTTCAAATATATATATAAACAGAAGCCACTTCCCAATAGACAAATGGCAGAAAAATATAAGCAGATCATTCTCAAAAGAAGAAAAGCAAGCTATCAATACCCATATAAAAATGCCCCAAATCACTGATGACAAGATAAGTACAAATTAAGACAATCTACCTCAGAACGACAAAATTAATAACTATAACAGAAATGGAAAATGGTATGTGAGAAAATTATTAATAATAGGGTATTTGGGGGACTCAGAGACCCCCCCCCACACACACACACACACACACAGGAACTGTGGCTGGTTTTGCAGGACCAGCCCAGAGTCAGGAGAATTTCAACTGAAGGAAGTTAACTATTTAAGAACACCTTCAAGTCATGTCAATCAATGGACTTGAATGTTACTGGCCAATTAACTTGGATCAAGGTGGAGTGACCCACCTCTAACTGAGACAGGTTAAAAACCCTGGAGAGGGGTCTCTCACTATCTCTTGGCATGGTCTTCCCTCTACTACCTCTCTTTCCCCTATCCTAGGTATGTAGGGCTTCTTAACTTTCTGAGCCATGTGCTCTATCTCTTTACTAATATTCAATATACTTTAATAAATGCTTAATGCCCCCATACTGGTGCAGTAGCCTCTAATTTCTAAGTAACAAATATATTATAAATACCAATTCCCTAACACTTGGGACAATTACAGGATGACCCCACAAATTTTTAATCGCCACACTTAGCAGTTTGAGACAATGTGTGAGAATATATGCTGATACACATTAATGATTAATTGTTTACCTTCTAATAGGGAGAGAAGAGATAACTGTATGTTGAGAATCATGATGACTTCAATGAGCACAAAAATAGTTAAAAAAAATAAAAATAGGGCCTGGATGTGGTTTTGTCCTATGTTCTTGGTTTTAGGAGAGGAAGCCAAAAAGGAGGAAAAAGGGAATATATTACAGAAGAAACAAAGAATAAGGGGGATTTATTATTTCCTAAATAAGGAATCTGTGAGAAAAATTCTCCACCAACTCCTCTCTCTGGGGATTTAAAATCACATAACCTTATTCTTATCTGAACTGGATAAAGGAAGGTTGAACACACACACACACCATACACACACCTCTAAAGTGTTTAGTGTGGAAATACCAACTTAAATTCAACAGGAATATAGGTGGTAACAAGAAAAGAGAAGGGAAGACTAAGAGGGAGCTAATCGTCACAAGCAAAATGGACCACCTTTGGAAGTTTGATCTTTTTTTTTTTTTTTTTTGCGGGGCAATGGGGGTTAAGTGACTTGCCCAGGGTCACACAGCTAGTAAGTGTCAAGTGTCTGAGGTCGGATTTGAACTCAGGTACTCCTGAATCCAGGGCCAGTGCTTTATCCACTGCACCACCTAGCCGCCCCCAGAAGTTTGATCTTTAAATATTTTTTAAATTATTCATTAATGAACATCAAAAACAAAAAAGAAGAGAATATTTCCATATACAAAACAGAACAGAGAAAGAGAATTACATGAGAAAAAACAAATCTGTATCATATATAGCTTTCTTTGTTCAACTGTGCATTTTAAAAAATGCTTGAGTGATTCTCCTTTATTTTTTCTTCTTTTTTTTTTGGCAACATATCCCTATCTCCCCCTCCCCTTCCAAAAGCCTCCCCCAAATAACAAGGGGAAAACACAATTTTATAAAAAATAAGCATAGTCAAACAAAACAAACTCTCGCATTTGCCATGTCCAAAAATGTATGACTCACTCTGTATCTTAGTCCTGTCACCTTTCTGTAAGGAGATGGGTAGAATGCTTCTTCCATCATCCATCATCCATCCTCTTCAGTCCTGTTTGGTCTTTGTATTGATCAGAGTTTTTAAATCTTCCCAATTTGTTTTTCTTTACAATGTTGCTGTTACTTTATCAGTTTTTCTCCTGGTTCTGCTAACTTCACTCTGTATCATTTTATACAGAGTCATCCCAGATTTCTCCAAAACAGATGCATTCATCATTTAGTGCAATGCAATAATATTCCTTCATTGACCATAATTGGTCCTCAATTGATGGATGCTCATTTTGCTTACAGTTCTTTGCTACAAGAAAAAGAACTACTATAGAACAAGGAGAACAATTTATACAATAAAAACAATATTATAAGGATAATCATTTTGAAAAACTAAAGATCTCTCAACAACACAAGGACCAACCACTATTCCAAAGGACTCATGATGAAACATGTTAACTATCTCCAGATAAAGGACTGATGGTCTTGGAGTACAAAATGAAGATGTTTTCTTTTCTCTCTTTTTCTTTGTTTTTTTTTGGGGGGGGGGAGTGCAAGAAACATAGCTAATACAGGAATTTGTTTCCCATGATGATACATATTTGTAATTAATTTTTTTTCTCAGTGGTTGCAGGAGGGGAAGAAGGGAGCGAGACAATTCAGAACAGAAAATAAAATTGAATTATTTTAAAAGAACTGCTATAAAATTTTTTGTGCATGTAATATTATCTATCCTGGCCCCACTATCTGAAAGCCTAGTATGTCACATTTCACCCCTCCCCTAGAAGGGTTTGGAGATGTCTACGTTTTCTGCCATTGACTCCAGCCCTCACTGATGGTGTTCCCCCAATTGTATGGGGTGGGTACCCTGAAGTCCAGTTCCATTTAGCTAATTAAAGTCAGATTAACTTTTGCAAAGAAATATTTACATCAAAGTCATAATCACCACTATGCAAATTTATATCCTCAGCACGTGGGAGTGCTTAATCCCTACCCTCTTATACCATCTTGGTATCTGGGGAGGGAAAGAAGACTAGGTTCATAATTTAGATCAGTTCCTATAGAGCATAGTTCCAAATTCTAAATCCAAAACCCAGGCATCCAGGCTTTGAGTCTCAGGCACCCTGACTTCTCCGGGCTTCCCTGCAGGGCTAGCTGACTGACTGGAATATTCCACCTGGCTCCACCCCCACCATAGCACCAGCCCTCAGTAAAATGGAAATTACTGTAAACACCTACAAAGGGAAAAAAGAGAGGGGAAGCAGGATGTTTTTCCCTCCCAGTTCAGTTCGTGATGCTCCAACCATGAGTAAACTTTGTAAAAGCTTCGTGTGGAGGGGCAGCTAGGTGGCACAGTGGATAGAGCACCAGCCCTGGAGTCAGGAGGACCTGAGTTCAAATGTGACCTCAGACACTTAACACTTACTAGCTGTGTGACCCTGGGCAAGTCACAACCCCAAATGCCTCACTTCAAAAAAACCCCAAAAAACAAAAACCTCGTGTGGTCTTCATCTGCTGGACCCAACAGAAAAGAGCACATGGGGCACAGGAGGAAGTTGAGACTCTCAGTCTGCCAGTTTTAAGGACACAACCTGTTGCAGCTACCCAACTGAAGGAGACTACTCCCTCCCACACAGCAGGAGAACCCAGAATGCAAAATGCCACCATGTTAAGTGATTTGTGCATGCTCCAAGGCCCTGTTACATACATACAGGTCTTTTTATCCTTTTCATTTGATCTCATTGGGATATAGGCTTAGTAGTGGATTGCTGGGTCAAAATACTAGTGAGGGAAGTTGGGTTAATCATAGAATTAATCACAAAATGTCAGAACTTGAAAGAATCTCTTGTAGATCATAAAGTCCAAACAACAAAAAAAGCCATCATTTTACAAATAAGGAAAAAATGAAGTGGCTTGCTCAAGATCACAGTTAGTGGCAAAGAGACTAGAATACAAATCTCTGGATAGGATCCCACTAGTCTATCACTCTTGCTGTCACACCAGTGACAGAACTAGTCTAGTTCTCAAGTGTGTATCTGATCAATTTCATTTGAACCAGCTCCCCCAGAGCTGTATCTCTCATCCTAACCCAGCAGGAACCCAAGTGTCATCTTGTTTGACAAACAGATTGACCCCAATAGTAATCAGGGACTTCTGCACCAGCCCTCCTTGCCAAGGTCTGAACCAGAGCTATCTGCCCTTTGCCAACAATGGCTATAAGTGATAATAATTAACTAGTTAACTTTATTTATCAAGAATATTTACTTGAAAAGCTTCAGGGTGTTTTTCACAGAGAAGGCTAAGCAAACTCTTGGAACACTAAGCAACAAAGATAACAATAACACACTAGAAAGAGTTTGGGATTTAGAATCAGGGGAATCACGTTCATGTCCTGGCTCGGTCACTTGCTACCTATGTGACTTGAGGGCAGGTCATTTAACTTCTCTGGGCCTGAGGTCACTCATCTATAAAATGAGGGGTTCTTTAATGTCCCTTCCAGCTCTAAATCAATAACCTTATCATCTCCAGGGAAAGGTCCAGAATTTGTGGGGATCTCTCAGGCCTACTCAGTAGAGGCCTCCCAACCTGTCAGCATTCCTGTAGCCTGTAGGTCAACAGGACTCTTGTCAGTGCCAGATTCAAGCTTTTCCTCCTTATTCCCCTTTCTCTCTACAATCCCTAGATGCCCTTCAACATTTAATACTTCTATAATGTTGTAATTATGAAAAAAATATACTGTAATTCAGGTTTGAAGTTGAAAGTATTAATTCCCTGGGGCTTCATTACACCACAGAAATTAATGAAAATCAGGTGGAATCCATAACGAGTCTCACTGTCATAGCCATTACCTGAGTTTCATGGGATGGAAAGAGGTAGAGGTTTGGAATGGGTATAATGCCTTTGGTAACTCTACTCACCAAATGAAGCTCTGTCTATCCAGGATATCCTTATGGAGTACATTGCCCCAATGGGTTTTCATGGGCTTTTAGCGCAGAAAATACTCTTTTGTGAGCAGTATGTTATGCAAAGTGATATTTGACCTAGCTTTTGAAGACCTAATAAAAGGGCTGGGGAAACTGCTCCCTGCTGGCAGGGGACAATAACTCCTTCTTCAAGTACAAAGGAATGGTGGAGTGGAGAGAAGCCTTTTCTGCATTTATCCCAACTCTAGCCTTTTTCACAGTCCCACTAATACCTGACCCCAGGGTGGATTGTAAGGTAGATGAAATTTTTCATCAAACCTTAGAGTCTGCTTTTGGTGTTTTCTCTCCCTCAATAGTATGATCTCCCCCATCCCCTTCATTTCTTTCTGCTGCCAATTAAGAGCTTGTTTTCAGGAAACTGAGGCAGAGGAAAGAGGATGAGGAATCAGCAAGCCAGGGTTAAAGTTCTAGCTAAGTCTCTTCCTCTTTCTGAGTCTCAGTTTCTTCTTGGGTAAAATGGGCCAGGGGAGAATAGGCAAATCCAAATTTCTACCTAAATATAACAGCACAAGGAAGTATTTTATATCAATAATTTATACTTTTTTGGGGACGCAATTGGGGTTAAGTGACTTGCCCAAGGTCACACAGCTAGAAAGTGAGTGAGGGCAGATTTGAACTCAGGTCAATACTGACTCCAGGGTTGGTTCTCTATCCATTGCAACACCTGGCTGCCTCAGTAATTTATACTTGTTTATGAGTTTAAGTGATATTAACTCCTGAAATGAGAAGCAACATGTTGTAGCAGGGAGGGGTTAAACTTAGAATAATAAAGACCTGTGTTCAAGTCCTGACATATCTTGGTTGCGTGACCCAAGGCAAGCATCACAGGTTCAGTCCAAAACAAAACAAAACAAACAAAAAATCCCTAAGTAGTTCTTGCATCTTAATTAGAGTTTGGGAATCCAAGTTAAAAGAATTTTAGAAACCTAGGAGCAGGTGTGAGAGTTTTGGGTTTGGGGTTTTTGGGTTTGTTTTTTTTTTGGAAGTGAGCAGGAAATCTCTTCTCCAGTCTCTGGAATCACGAAAAGTTATTCCTTCTGATGCAATGATTCCTGAAGTAGAAACACTAAATCCAAATTTATCCCTTTAGAAAACTGCTGTTTCTCAGTTGTGTGTCTTTGTTCTAAGCATACCATTTATTCTGGTTCACTGAGAAGGAAAGAGAATTTGGGGGCAGTCAACTGGACAGAAACAGTCCAGAGAAAAGTAGAACATTCTCCGGGTGCTTGAGGAGTAACCCATATTCATAGATAGAATGCTAGAGTTAAAAGGGACTTTAAACATTGCCAAGTCTGATTACAACCCATTTCTACTCTCTGTTATTTAGATAAGGCCCAGAAAACTGAGATTTGTCTAAGATCACACAATTAGTAGCTCAGCAAGGGCTAAAACCCAGGTTTCCTGACTTCAATCTGACCACTAAGGCTATACATGGCCTTTCTGAACTTTCATAGAATGGAAAGGAAGTAGCAATTACCTGGCCTCCTAGAAAATGATCTAACCTCATCTGACTGCCACATGACTCAGGTAAGTAACTCCCTTTACCTGTCTGCCCTTCAGTTTCCTTATCTCTAAGAATATTTAACAACCAGCTTTCCAAACATATGCAGGGGACATTTTTAAGTATAATCTGCATTATTTACATTTTCTCCATCATTTTCTAAAGGCTGGACAATCAACAAAACAATAAATCAAGCCCTGATTTACATTTGCTGATTTCTGAGGTGTAACTGCTCACAATGAAAAGTTAAAAAATTAGCTCTCAAAAAAACAAAAACAAAACAAAACAAAATGGCTCTCTTCTGTAGGCTTAAGCTGGTTCCAGCATTCTCCTGCCTCCTGATTTATAGTTCTACAGTACCATCATTATCAATAAAGATTTATTAACTGTTCTTGTTCAGTTATACTGGGCTCTGTGCCCAAATTGCCTCATTAAGGAAAAAGGACTTATAAGCAGGATAAAATAACAACCAAAGGGGCAGCTAGGCAGCACAGTGGATAGAGCACCAGCCCTGGAGTCAGGAGTACCTGAGTTCAAATCTGGCCTCAGACACTTAACACTTACTATCCATGTGACCCTGGGCAAGTCACTTAACCCCAATTGCCTCACTTTAAAAAATTAAATAAATAAAAATAACAACCAAAGTAGCATCTACTAAAACCCAAATGAGGGGTACTGAGAAAGGACTAGGTCTGCTGGAGATGATCTCATAGAGGAAATGGAGCTGGAGGTAGTAGGTCTCAAAAGAGATGTAGGAATTATGTTCATTGATTCATTCAGCAAGATACTATCGGAATTGTTAGAGGGACCTCAGCCAGAGTCCTTGCCATATACTCAGGTTCAGTTACCTCAGTCAATAAACCTGTTAGTTACCCTAGGCTGAGTTCAACAAAACAATGAACTTCTGAACTCAATTTTCAGTGGGATTTGATCATGCAATTGTTGCTCTCCATGACTGTCCCTTACTCCTTGACAATTATGCCAAACCAGGTCCTCTATGACCTTCTTCGTCTGCAAAATGAGGATAGTGTTTATATATTCTACCTGCTGCATATAAAAAACTTAAATGCAACTCTATGTGTCAGTTGTTATTTCTTGGAAAATTTTAAATGTTTAAGGTATTCGAATTTCAATAATAGTATTTAGGTCACATATGTCTTTTGAAATATCCAGGACGTGTTTCTCAAAAAAAAAAAAAAATAGGCCAGGAAGCAAAAGTCAGCATGAACGCTGCACAAGAAATATTAAAAGGTCCAAATGTAACTGACCAGGTGTTGCTGGTGAGCAGGACAGGTCAAACTATCAATCACTTCTTAGCCTAAGGGGTCTGTCTGCTTGCACCTTAGCCAGGGAAAATTCACTCTCTCCTCACCTGCTGGAAGCAAAGCTTTCTTTTCCAGGAGCAATCTACCCTTTCAGTGAGTGGAACCCACTCCTTATTTAAGGGCTTGGCATTTCCTTTCAAATCCAGGGTAACAAAGTCTTGGCCTGGTGGCTGACACTAGCTCGATTTTATGGGGAGTATTTTACTGGATAAATTAATAAATTCTCCACTCTATTAAATGTGAGGCTCTCAAACCTTTTGCCACTTATATTGGCAGTCTGCACTAAGTTTACAAAAGCCTCAATAATTTATATACTCTTCTTTCCTGGCCTTCCTCTTCCCCCTCCCATCTTTCTATGTGCATTCAAACAAATACATGACACCAACTGATAATTATCCACTTTGATACCATTTCAAAAGCACAAAAATAAACTCAAAATTAATACTTAAGGAGATGAGAGTGCTAAAAGGACTAACCACTCTGACAGCAACCAGGGGGACAAAAGAAATAACAGTTCTCTTCCCCTTTGGCCTTCTCCCTGAAGAAAGTAGGGGTCCTCTTAATAATGATGAAGAAGAATCTTTACTGGGGACCCTGTGAGGTCTAAGGACAATCCAGACTTGTTGGAGCAAATCAGGAAGGAAAAATCATTGGCATCTGTTTGTGACACTGGCATGGAGACACCCCTGTGCTCTTCTGGGACCAGGGACTTAGTCCCTATTTACCTGCTCGCATTTACTCTCTATCATCTTTTTCCCCCCAGCAGGGAGTAGGTCAAGAAGAAAACTATGCGGATTATTCATATGTATGTGTTTATGTATACATGCGTGTACCTGTGTTATGTGTGCACACATGTGTGTTGTACCTGTGCATACACATGTGTGTGTTTATAAATATAAAGATCTAAACCTATATCAAGTACCTACTATGTGCCTGGCACTATGCTAAGAGCTTTACAACTATTATATCATTTGATCCTCACAACAACCCTGGGAGAGACGTGCTATTATTATCCTCATTTTACAGTTGAGGAAACTGAGGCAGACAGAGGTTAAGTGACTTGTCCATGGTCTAAAGTAAGATTTGACCTCATCTTCCTAACATTGGGTCCAGTGCTCTATGCACTACACAACCCAGCTGCCTCAAATCATTTGTATGTTTTCTCCCCCATCAGACTGTAAGCTCCTTGAAAGCAAGAGGTTTTTTGCTTTTCTTTATATGTGCCTGGCACATAGTAGGTGCTTAATAAATGTTTGTTCATTTGATTTGATATCAGAGATACAGAACTGCATTCCTAAGTCTGAACTTGATTAAAGGGACATTCTAGGAGTCTATATAGCTGAAGTTTTAGGCAAGAAAAGTGATTCCTCTTCTTTTAATCCTCTCTCTTTGTCAGAAGTTCTCTTACTTTGAGGCAAAATTCCTGTGTTATGGTACATAGAGTCTTCACTTAAAATATCATTTTCTGGTTCAGAGTCTTTGTACCACTGCTGGGAGGTATCTTTTACTTAACAGTTCTCTAAGCTAATTGTCAACCATTTCTATTCTCTTGTTCCTAAGAAAATCCAACTAACTCTCCAATGGAGATGGTAATGGTGAGTTGTTTACATGAGGTCCTGAATAGTCTCTGGGGCTATTCTGCAAACAGGCAAGTTGCCTAGTGTCTTTAAAATTAGGTAAGGAGTTATTTTTCATTGATCTGCTGACCTGTATGTCATTTGAGCTCCCCAAGATTTCTGAATGGAACCCTATCTCCTTGTTAAAAGTCAAGATGCTGGGGACAGCTAGGTGGCACAGTGGATAAAGCACTAGCCCTGGATTCAGGAGGACCTGAGTTCAAATATGGCCTCAGACACTTGACACTTATTAGCTGTGTGACCCTGGGCAAGTCACTTAACCTCCATTGCCCCACACAAAAAAAAAATTCAAGATGATGATCTTGGGCTCCATGTTCTCATTTGTTTCTTTTAAGGGCTCTTCTGACCTGAAATTAGGTTTCAGCTGTTCTCTCAGATGAAAGATGTTTTGCTTGTCGGCATCCTCCCCTTTCTCTGAGACTCCAAAGTCCATTGATAAGCAGATGTGGTTCTCATCCAAACATCAAGCACAGCATACTGTGGGTTACAGTACAAATTTCTGATAGCATGTACACTTTTTAAAAGAAATGCCATATCTTGACACCACAGAAATTTTTGTTCTGGGTCTCAGTGTTCCTAACATGTCCAACAATGTGTGATACTATCACGTCTCCCTGGGGATGGTAGTTTACAGACTCAATGAATCATTCCAAGGCTAAAATCTCCTTGAATGTATGCTCTCAGAGTCTCTGTATTGGTCAGGATGGATCCTGGCAGGGAATCCATACAATGAGAAATACCTTCACCATAATCCTTTTGTAATAGGGGAAGCATTCTGACTTCTTACTGTGTAAGCCTGTGCATAACTGGTGAAATGATCAGTCAAGCTCTGACTTATACTCACACTATATTTTTCCAGCAACAATAAGCCAATGCATACAAGTTACAATAGTTTGCTATTGCTTATAGTCTCCAAATACACAGTATGAATTGGTAACACTTTTTTTGCCTTTTTCACACTTTTTTTAGGTTATATATGTGCAATTATGTTAAACATATTTCCACATTCCACATGTTGGTGGCACCGGTTTTTAATACTCAAAAGACACCTCACATACTTCTTAACAATATCTGCTGCCATGTTGGGACTGTTAAAATTTTACCAGCTCCAGGGTTCTCACTTGAATCATTTCTTAGACATGAAAGGAGTAGTAGCAACTACTTCCTAATACCAGGTATGGGATCACTGTCAGCAGTGGCATCCTGAATCCATAGCTGACTGGTGCTGCTACCCTCTCTGGCAAATGACATCTAACTTGGTACTGGTCAAAATATAAGCCAGGAGATTGCTGCCCTAAGCCTTTTACAATTTTGTTCAATATACACAGTGACATTTCAGTGACAGACAGCCCCAGTTCAAAACCAAAGACTCTAGAATATACATGTAGAAGTAAAGTTCTTGGTAGAGGATTGGTCCTGAAGCCTTCAAACTGGCATCTACATGAAGTATAAAAAGTTTGCTTGGATATGCATAGGCTAACACTTTAGCCTGTGCAAGGCAATTGGCTGAGTTTTTTAAGTTTGTTCATACTTGTCCAGCCATCAATCTCCAAGTGTTTTCATAGATTTTAAAGTAATTCGGCCTTTCTTGCCATTCTGTTTCAGTCACAGAAATTTAACAATAGCAGCAGAATTCTTAAATTCCTGAGAATAGCTGCCAAATCCTTAGATCTTGAAGGTTCTTTGTTGTTTTTGTTGTTGTTCAGTCATTTCCAGTTGTGTCTGACTCTCCAAGACCCTTCTTGGGTTTTTCTTGACAAAGAAGTCAGAGTGGTTTGCCATTTCCTTCTTCAGCTCATTTTGCAGATGAGGAAAATGAAGCAAACAGGGTTAAATGACTTGTTGGAAGTTACAGAACAAGAGAATGTCTAAGGCCAGATTTGAACTCATGAAGAGGACTCCTCTTGACTCCAGGTCTGTCACTCTATCCCTTGCACCACCTACCTGCCCAGAAGGTTCTTTGTATATGGCCAATGCAGAAAGGCTTCTAACTTATGGCAAACCAGGAGCAATCAATTAATCAATCACTAAACATCCATTAAGCACCTAGCTGGGAAGGCTTTTAGTAAGACATGGGATTTTAGTTGAGACTTAAAGGAAAATAGGGAGCATCAATAGTTGGAGTAGAAGAGGAAGAGCATTCCAGGCATGGAGGACAGCCAGAGGTTAAATTAGATGGCTCCAAGGTCCTTTACAACTCTTGAATTCTGTGATTCTCTGGGTGAACTCACATCTTGCTGTGACACCATGTTACACATATTCTTTTTTTGGATTTTTTTAAACATATATTCTTACAGAGCCTTTTTTTTTTTTTTGGGCAGGGCAATGAGGGTTAAGTGACTTGCCCAGGGTCACACAACTAGTAAGTGTCAAGTGTCTGAAGCCGGATTTGAACTCAGGTACTCCTGAATCCAGGGCTGATGCTTTATCCACTGCGCCACCTAGCTGCCCCCAACATATATTCTTAATAGAAGTTATTCAACATCATCACTTTAGTTTAAAAATCAGGCAGGTTGGTACAGTTGGTAGAACTCTGGGCCTGGAGTCAGGAAGACCTAAGTTCGCCTCTTACCTCAAGCACTTTAGTTACTAGTTGAGTAACCCTAGTCAAGTCACTTAACCTGCTTGCCTCAGTTTCCTCATCTGTAAAATGGGGGTAATAACAGCACCTACCTCCCAGGGTTGTTGTGAAGATTTAATGAGATAATAATTGTAAAGTGCTTAGCACAGTGCCTGACATATAGTAAGCACTAAAGAAATGTTAGCTATTAGTATTGTTATTATTGAAAACTTCAGACCAACTTTCTCTAGCTTATATGATACTTCTTTTAGCCTCCCCTCATATTCTCTCTTCCCAAAGACAATAAAGTCATCAAGGCACACCAAGAATCTGAGTAGTTCATTCCTCCAACTATGTTCTCCATGAAGTATTGAAAATGGCAGATGCCCCTGGGATGCCTTGAAACAAATGTTCAAACTGTTTGGGCAGATGAAAGCAATCCAAATCAGTCTTCTCCCTTTCTTCCTTTACCATAAAAATCTGATAGCTTTGTTGTTCAGTCATGGCCAACTCTTAGTGACCCCATTTGGGGTTTTCTTGGAAAAGATACTGGAGTGGTTTGCTATGTCCTTCTCCAGCTCATTTTACAGATGAGGAAAGTGAGGCAAACACATGACTTGCCCAGGGTCACATAGCAAGTAAGTGCCTGAGACCACATTTGAACTCAAGTCTTCCTGATTCCAGGTCTGCTACTCTATTCACTGTGCCACCTAGCCGCCATTATCTGATAGTATTCACTGCATAAATCCAACATTGAGAACCACTGGCTGGCTAAGAGATAGTCCAAGGTATCCAGAACTCTTGTTCTATACCACGTTACTCCTCTTTTTCAAAGTTTAATAGTCTACAAACATTCAAATCTTCCCACTTTTCTGTACCATCCCAACAGGTGATGCACCAAGGATGGTGGACTTTGTGGTAATCCCATTGATAAACAGATCTTTAAGGTCTTTCATTAGAGATAAAGGAATTGTCCTAGATCATTTCATAAATGTCCAGGAATCAGTGAGGCAGATTTTGTAAACTGCTTCTAGGGCACATCTCCCATCCCACTAATGCAGTGTATGCCTGTCCACTGGCTGAGCTTCTCATTCAACTAATCTGTCCATTTATCTGGTGCTGAAAAACAACCAAAGTCAGGGGCAGCTAGGTGGCACAGTGGATAAAGCACTGACCCTGGATTCAGGAGGACTGGAGTTCAAATCCAGCCTCAGACACTTTACACTTACTAGCTGTGTGACCCTAGGCAAGTCACTTAACCCCCATTGCCCCACAAAAAAAAAGAAAGAAAGAAAGAAAGAAAAACAAATTAAAAGTTACTTTAAAAAAAAAAAAGATGCATTGCATGGAGCAGCTAGATGACGCAGTGGATAGAGCACCGGCCCTGGATTCAGGAGTACCTGAGTTCAAATTCGGCCTCAGACACTTAATACTTACTAGCTGTGTGACCCTGGGCAAGTCGCTTAACCCCAATTGCCTCACTGAAAAAAAACAAAAACAAAAACAAAAACAACCAAAGTCAAATCCCTCAACATCCACTTCTGTGGTTAAAAGGCTATAGTCCACAAGATGTTTGATGCGACCACTTTTCTTTAGCCACTTTTTCAACCTCTGCACAGAATGTATGGGTAGTCAATGTGAATGGGACCCATTCCCAGTTTGCTGCTTGGTTCCAATCAAGCAACTTGACACTCCAGAAATAGTTGGTCTACACACACCAGAGCCATGGAGTCCTCCACTCTACCAATACCAATCTTAAGAAAGTTCAGGAGGTAGCTAGGTGGCGCAGTGGATAAAGCACCAGCCCTGGATTCAGAAAGACCTGAGTTCAAATCCGGCATCAGACACTTGATACTTACTAGCTGTGTGACCCTGGGCAAGTCACTTAACCCTCATTGATTTCCTAACAAAACAAAACCATAAAGTTTACTATGTTCCCCCTCCTTCTGGACAATTTTCTTTAAAAATAGGCAATTTTCAACAGGATGGTGGAAGAAAGGCAGTAACTTCTGTGAGCTCCCCACACAATCACACCAAAAACCTCCAAATAATGCCATAAGAGCAGCAGAACCCACAAAAGGATGGCATGAGATCACTGTCCAACCAAAGATGGCTTAGAAGGTTGGCAGGAAAGGTCTGTTGTACTGAGGTGAGAGTGAATCACAGCCCCACTGCTGTGCATGCAGATTCAGCCCCAGGTCACACCATAGAAAGAAAACCCCAGAGCCTCTTAATCAGCTGCAGCAGTGGCTTCTTCTGGAACAAAGCTCACAGTCTGGTAAGAGGGCTGAGTGGCCAGCCCGGGGGAGATTACAGGAGTCTCTGCTAGTACTGAAGCAGAACTTGGTTGTTTTGCCCATGCTGGAAATCAGAAAGCAGTCTTGAGTGGTGGGCCCAGGTAGGGGAGGGGCTTGTTTCTGAGTTAAAGAGCAAGTAGGCCTGGGATTCTTTACAGACCAGAGCACAGGCCAGGAGAGTGAAGAACCTGCCTCTCCTTAAATTGTACCACATTGGACTCCTTGAAGCTTAGGACAGTGCATCTTGGAAACAGTGACCCACTTTAAGAAGGAGGTAAAAGTCAAGAAATAGGCTGGCAAGATGAGCAGACAGAAAAAGAAACCTACCATTGAAAGTTTCTTTGGTGACAAGGAAGATCAAAATACACCCTCAGAAGAAGATAACAAAGTCAAAGCTCCTACATGAAAGCTTCCAAGAAAAATATGAATTGGTCTGAGGCCATAGAAGCACTCAAAAAGGACTTTGGAGATAAAGTAAGAGAGGTAGAGGGGAAAATGGAAAGAGAAATAATAGTGATGCAGGAAAGTCATGAAAAAAAATCAACATCTTGAAAAGCCAAATGGAAAAGCTCTCTGAAGAAAATAATAGCTTAAGAATTAGGATTGAACAAATGGAAACTGATGACTTTAAGAGAAATCAAGACACAATAAAGCAAATCCAAATGAATGAAAAAATAGAGAGCAATGTGAAATATCTCCTTAGAAAAACAGCTGACCTAGAAAATAGATCCAGGAGAGATCATTTGAAAATTATTGGACTACCTGAAAAACATGATTCAAAAAAGAGCTTAGACACCATCTTCCAAGAGATTGTCAGGGAAAATTGCCCTGATAGTCTAGAAGCAGAAGGTAAAATAGAAATTGAAAGAATCCACAGATCACCTCCTGAAAGAGATTCCAAAAGGAAAACTTCCAGGAATATTATAGTCAAATTTCAAAGCTCCCAGGTCAAGGAGAAAATACTGCAAGCAGCCAGAAGGAAACATTTCAAGTACTATGGAGCTACAGTCAGGATAACACAAGATCTGGCAGCTTCTACACTAAAGGATTGGAGGGCAAAAGAATTGAGATTACGACCAAAAATCACCTACCCAGAAAAACTGAGTATAATCTTTCGGGAGAAAAAAAAATGATACTTCAATGAAAAAGAGAACTTTCAGGCATTTGTGATGAAAAGACCTGAATTGAACAGAAAATTTGACTTTCAAATACAAGACCCTAGAGAAGCTTAAAAAGATAAACAGGAAAAAGAAATCATAAGGGAGGTTAAAAGGTTAAACTGCTTACATTCCTAGATGTATTTCTCAGTGTTAGGGCAGCTGAAAGGAATAAATTTAGACAGAGGGCACAGGTGGAAATTGATTATAAAGGGATGATATCTGTAAAGCATTTATTTTTTTTATCAGTGTGTGGTTTTTTTGTGGGGCAGTCAGGGTGAGGTGGCATTCCCAGGGTCGAGTGTCTTGTATCTGAGGCCAGATTTGGGCTTGGTTCCACCTGGGTCCAGAGTGGGTACTTTGTCCACTATGTCATCTAGCTGCCCCATGATAACATCTTTAAAATAAAATTAAGGGGTGAGAGGATTGTACTGGGAGAAAGGGAAAGGGAGAGGTGGAATATAGTAAAGTGTTTCACATTAAAGAAGCAAGAAAAAGGTTATGGAGTACAGGGGAAGATGGGGGAAAGCAGGGGAATGAATGAGCCTGACTCTCATCAGAATTAGCTCAAAGAAAGAATAACATACACATTCAAGTGGGTATAGTAATATGTCTTGCCCTGCAGGGAAGTGGGAGGGAAAGGGGATAAGGGGGAGAGGAGAGAAGGAAGTGTAATGATTGGAATGATGCCACCTACTGGAGACTTGCTGTGGGAAAGCTCCGCCATGAGGAAAATGCCTCAGAGGGCAAGGCCATGTGGCTTTTCCTTGGCGTCAAGTGACATTTGCTCATGGTTTTTTTCTATCAAGGCTACCAGCCAATCAACTTGAGGAGCCTCCTATTTTCTGGGAGGAGACAGGAAGGAGGAAAGAGGGCCTGCACATAGAGCTCTCACTCTTTTTGTGTTCCTGACTTGATGGTGGTGGTGGCGGCAGAGGACTTCACAGGAAATTTGAGGAAAGATAGGAATGCCAGGCTGTTGGAATTCTGTTCTCAATCTTTTTTCTTTCTATTTTTCAATAAACCCTTAAAAACCTAAACTCATTTTATCAGTGATTTTAGTCAGTTTCCCCCAAAACTGGGGGAACAGATTAGAATCCACATTTAGAATCTTAAATTACACAGTTGGGAGGGCAGATTGGGGGAGGAGAAGTCAGAAGCAAAACACTGAACAAGGGAAGGAGTAAAAGAAGATAGAAATAGAGTAAATATGGGGAGTGTATAGGATGGAGGAAAACAATAGTAACTAGGGGAAAAATTTGAAGCAGGGGAAAGAGCAATGTAAGATGAGGATGGTGGTGGTGCTGGTGGTGGTGGTGGTACTTTGCTGGACTATTGTGAAGAAAATTCTTTGTCAGGTATAAGATAATATAGCTATTATTGTTGTTGCAATAATCAACCTCATGGAAATGGTCAAAGGATATGAACAGGCAGTTTTCTGATGAAGAAACCAAAGCTATCTATTCCCATATGAAAAAATGCTCTAAATCTCTAATGATTAGAGAGATGCAAATTAAAACAACTCTGAGGTACCACCTGACACCTATCAGATTGGCTAAAATGACAAAAAAGGAAGATAATAAATGTTGGAGAGGCTGTGGGAAAATTGGAACACTAATGCATTGTTGGTGGAGCTGTGAGCTGATCCAACCATTCTGGAGAGCAATTTGGAATTATGCCCAAAGGGCGATAAAGCTGTGCATACCCTTTGACCCAGCAATTCCACTTTTAGGTCTTTTGCCCAAAGAAATCATGGAAGGGGAAAGGGACCCACATGTACAAAAATATTTATAGCTGCTCTTTATGTGGTGGCAAGGAATTGGAAGTTGAGGGGGTGCCCATCAATTGGGGAATGGCTGGACAAGTTGTGGTATATGAATACAATGGAATACTATTGTGCTGTAAGAAATGATGAGCAGGAAGAGTTCAGAGAAACCTGGAGGGTCTTACATGAGCTGATGATGAGTGAGATGAGCAGAACCAGAAGAACATTGTACACAGTATCATCAGCATTGAGTGTTGACCTACTGTGATGAACTATATTCTTCTCACCAATGCAATGGTACAGAAGAGTTCCAGGGAACTCATGATAGAAGAGGATCTCCAAATCCAAGAAAAAAAAGAAAGAAAGAACTGTGGAGTATAGATGCTGATTGAACCATATTATTTCTTTTGTTTTGGGTTCTGTTGTTTTTTTTTTCTATTTTGAGGTTTTGCATCACTGCTCTGATTTTTTCTCTTGTAACAGGATTAATGCAGAAATAGGATTAATGTTATTATGTGTATATATATATGTGTGTGTATACATCTATATCTATATGTATATGTATAGAGATATATAGATATAACCTATATCAGATTACCTGCTGTCTAGGGGAGGGGGGAGGGAGGGGAGGGAGGGAGAAAAATCTGAAATTGTAAAGCTTGTATAAACAAAAGTTGAGAACTATCTTTACATGTAACGGAAAAAATAAAATACCTTATACATTAAAAAAAAACAATCAACCTCATGGGTGTTCTAAAAGGGAATCTCCCTTTAAGGCACTATATAAATGTAGTTTACTGTTAAAAAGAAAAAAGATTAGCAGGATGCGATCAGAAAAACCTAGAAAGACTTACGTGAGCTGATGCAAAGTGAAATGTACTGATACAAAATAACAGCAATATTGTAAGATGATCCGCTGCAAATGACTTAGTTATTTTCAGCAATGCAATGATCCAAGACAATTCTGAAGGACTTATGAAAAATGCAATCCATCTACAGAGAAAGCACTGATGGTATCTGAATATAGATAGAAGTATATTTTGTTGTTGTTGTTAGTTCCTAAAGTTTTTTTGTCTGCTATGTTTTGCACAACTGTACATCTATAACATATTGAATTGCTTGAGTTCTTAAAGGTAGGATAGGGAGGAAGGAAGAGAATTCGGAACACAAAGTTTTAAAAAATCAATATTATAATTTGTTTTTTACATGTAAGGTCAGGAAAATCCTAAATAAATAAATATTTTTTTAAATAGGCAATTTTCTTTAAATGTCTCTCATATGGAATAGGATGGCAACTTAAGATGAGCTATTCAAAACAGCAATACATTCCACATTCTTAATCTTCATCATGACTTTGAATGAAGTCCTATGAATTTAGCTAATGATGAGGTCAGGCTTGCTGTTTTAAAGGGTATGGTATGGCCTCCTTCTCTAGCATTTGTTTCCAAATCTTGGTCCTGTAGATCTCAGCTTCTGTAGCACCAGAGCTATATTAACAGAAGGTAATTCTGCCTTTCTGTTCATCTTCTGATAATGGTACTAGCAGCTCATGTACCCATCTAGACATTCTGGCCTCCTTTCCTTTATCTTTCCAAGTAGAAAAGCTTATATTCTTAGGCAGCTAGGTGGTACAGTGCTCAGTGCTGAGCCTAAAGTCAGAAAGACCCAAGATCAAATCTGATCTCAGACTTATTAGCTGTTTGACCTGGGGCGTGTCACTTAGACTTGATTTCCTAAACTTTAAATGTGGATAATAACAGATAAACAGTTGTGAGTATGAGATGACATAATGACTATAAAAAGTGCTTAGTACAATGCCTAACACAGAGTAGGTACAATATAAATGCTTATTCCCTCTCCTTTCCCCATCCTTATTTTAAATGAGAGTCATTTGAACTTTATGAAGATTAGAGCAGGAACAAGAATTAACCTTGTCTTTGAACTACTTAATATGAAGGAATGGGAAGAGTAGCTTTCCTTTAAGACCCAGCTCCTCCTCTCCTCCCCTCCTCCCCATCCTCTTTATTTCTGTAGATTTAATGAGAAACACTATGTTACAGTAACTAGCTTGTTTTTAATTTTAGGTACAATTCAATGATCTTTACAGTTCCCTTCTCTTGCTTCCTGTACTTTATATCTGATAAAAGTTAGGCATATAATAATACTATCTTAGTAGGTGCTATATAAATGTTTATTTCCTTCCCCTTCCTTTCTCTTCTTCAAAAGGTTATCTACAAACCATAAAAGCCTTTGTACCTATACCTTTGGTGTGGCTGCTTTGTGACACTTATAGCCCATACACAAGAGGATATTCTACAGCTAATTAAGGGTGGGCCTTCCCAATAGGAATCCATTGCAGCTGTAGATTTTTTTCTGTATCCTACATCCCATGTTAATCAACAGAGTAAAATGCCATGGAATAGTTCATGACTCTGGAACAGCAAGGACCATCTGTAATCTCAGATGTGTATTATACTTATTCACATTCCCAGATATTACTGCTATTAGGTAAATTAGTCTCTGTAATAGCATTGTGAATTTGTGTAGCTTTTCTCCTTTGGGCAAAATGGTAGGATAGATAAATGAGGTAAATACATCACCAAACTAACATTCCTCCCACATGATATGAAGCTATGTGACCCTCAGGTCTTGCAAAAGTCCAAAAGCTAAGACTTTATATCAACATGTTGTTGTTCAGTCACTCAGTTGTGTCCAATTCTTCATGACCCCATGGACTATATACCACACCAGGGCCTTCTATCCTCCACTATGTCTCAAAGTCTGTCCAAGTTCATGTTCATCATTTCCATGTCACTATCCATCCATATTATCTTTTACCTTTTATCACCCTTTCACCTTCAATCTTTCTCAGCATCAGCCTCTTTTCCAATGAGTCCTGTCTTCTTATTATGTGACCAAAGTATTTAAGTTTCACCTTCAGTGAATTAATTTCTGTAAAATTAATTAATTCCTTTAAGTATTGACTGATTTGATCTCCTTGTTGTCCAAAGGACTCTCAAAAGTCTTCTACAGCACCACGGTGCAAAAGTCTCAATTGTGCAACACTGTTTTCTTTATAGTCCTACTCTCATAGCTATAGGTTGCTACTGTAAAAACCATCGCTTTAACTATACAGACTTTTGGGGCAAGGTAATAGCTCTACTTTTTTGTATGCTGTCTTGATTTGCCATAGCTTTTATGTCATTTGAAAATATATGGGGGTGTCTGTCTCTGTTCTAGGTTTTAGGGAACTTAGCTGGGATTTCTAATATATTGCTACTTATAAATTAGAGGCTATTAGCACCAGTCTCTGGCATTAAGCATTTATTAATGCATATTAAATGTTAGTAAAGAGAGAGAACATGGCTCTGAAAGTTCAGAAACCCTACATTACGTACAATAGAGAGGAGAAAGCACAGGGGAAGGAAGAGAGGAAGAGCCTGACACCCCCCACCCTTGCCCCAAGAGTTTTTATCCTCTCTCAGGTAGAGGTGGGTCACTGCACATTGATCCAAGCCAATTGGCCAGTAACATTCAAATCCATTGATTGACATGACTTGGGGTGGGGGGTGACTAGGTGAGTTAACTTTCTTTAGGTAGTCAGGAAGGTCAATCTACATTTCTTTTGCAATCCTACTGACTCTGGGCTGGCCTTAAAAGAAGTCAGGCAAGGCTCCCTGGAGTGGGGGGGCCTCTGGGTCCCCCAGAACCCCATTATTTTCTCACACTTTCTTTCCAAGGAGCAAGTGTCTTTTAATTTCATGGCCGCAGTCACCATCTACGGTGATCTTTGAGCCTGTTATGGGCCCAGGGCACCCCAGAAGTTCTCTGGGGCATATCAAAGAAACTTCTACTTGAGAAACTAAACCAGAGGACAGACATACCTAGAGAGATAAGTGGAACCAGATTGGACTGAGCTAGCTCCACGACCCCCACCCTTCATTCTAGTCTCCCTCAACCCTAGGGTGATAAGATTAGGTGTGGCTACTTCTTTGTGTCCTGAGATGGCTTGAGAGATCTGTGGCCACCCCTCACCCAATTCTCCCAACCACCACCAGTGGGGGATGGTCCTCCCTTACTAAAGGAACTTTCCAGTCAGATGGTCAACCCCATCAGTCCTCTATAAAAGTACCTGCCAGTCTCCTGCTCAAGGAGATTGGTATCTCAGAGCCATTCTCTCTGTGCCATGTCTTTCTCCCCATGAGAAGTCCAAGGACTTCTTTCATGGTTTCCCTTCCCTTCCCTTTCCCTTCCTCAGTCCTGAAATAAACTACCATCTTATTCTAATTGCTTTTATGTGCAAGAGGGTGTAATTCTTTAAAGAGGAATTCCTAAGGACCCCAAACCCCTACCCCTAACCCTTATCCCTTACCCCATTTTTCCCATGACAAGCCCAAGAATATAAAATCTGACATTGTTTCCATTTCTTCTCCCTCTATTTCTCAGGAAATGATGTGATCAATATCCAAGATCTTAGTTCTATCAACATACTCCTCTTTTAAAACTCAGATACCTGCCAGTTTTATAGTGAATTGGATTACAAGGGTAATCCAGTTGTTCCACGGTTATTCCCTAGGGGGACATCATTCTTTTCCCAATAAGCTTCCTAATTTGGGCCTACAAGAATATCCCTGAACTTTCCCACCACAAAATGCACTGTGTCCACAGCAGGTGTTTGTTTGTCTCTTTGATTTACAGACCTAGTCCTCATCTTACCCATAGCTGGAGCTTTTGTAATTTTTTTTTACTATGAACTGAAGTCAGGATTCAAGCTAATTAATTAATGGAATAAAGCTTGCAAGTTTATTAATGAGAAATAAATTATCCAGACATCCCTCTAGATTGCTATAGAGTTCAGAAGGATAAAATTAAATATTTAGCAATGAGTCAAGTCACAGGCTAAGTCTGTATGACCTTCAATCCTCTCCTCTGGCTCTGGGGGAAGATGGGAGCAGAATTTTGTCACCTTTTCAAAACCAGAGGGAACCCCAAAGTACCACCACCACCCCCCTAGATACCTCTATTCTCCCTAGCTCTTAGCCCTCTGAGGGTTCTCAACATGTGGCAAAAGTCCTACACAGACAAGATGATTACTACATTGAGTGAATCCTCTATGGAGAATTTTTGGAAGGACTTTGGTAATCATATAGTCTAAGAAGGCACATATTTGTTAAAATTTGGGGTGTTTGTGGTTGTGAGCTATTTACACTGATGAGACCATGGATCCATATTGGCACTTTAAGGTCTGTAAGGCATTTAAAATACATGATACCTCATTTGAGCCTCACAATAACCCTGTAGGATAAACCCTCTTTTTTTAGGGGGTGGGGAAGGTGGGGGAGAGGAGGGATTGTTTATTTCAATTTTGGTTTCAGAGAAGGGTAGGAAAAGTAATAGAAAACTGAGCAGAACTGTGGTCTCATGTGCATAACAAACTTCCAGTACCATAAATCCCTCCAGCAAATAAAGACCTAAATCTGGACCAGGTATTCCATGCCTTCTGTCTATTTACCAAGTCAAGCTGTCTTTGCTTGAAAGGTTAAGTAACTTGCCTAGGGTCACAGTACTATAGGCAGAACTCCAATCCAACTCTTCTAGAATCCAAGACCAGAAGATCTTAGACTATTGCAGTGCTGCCTTTCAAGATGTCTAAGGTCTCTTCCAGCTTTGACAATCTATGATGTTATAACTACCCTGGTGGGGGGCAGTCTGGGAGCCCTAGCTGATGAGGACTAGTTCTTTGTTGCCCAGAAAAATGGAAATCCCTGCATAGCCATATTCAGATGGAGCTGTCCAGGGCTAGGGTGACTGAGATAAGAGGGAACTGAAGTCAGAGAACAGAGATTAGAGTAATGGGATACTATTTGCCAGGGACTAGTTTAGTTTAATTGAAATGTACCCAAAAAACACAGAGAGAAGGCTTCTGTGTTATGTGAGAGCCTCCTAAACTGATTGCTATGTTGATTAAGTATTAAAGATTTTTTTAAAAAATTAAGAAAAACAGCTTCATTTGCAAGGGAAATGAAATGACTAGGGCCCATCATTTGCAATTCTTACAAACCAGGATTTGATTAGCTGCCTCAGAAAAGGTTCCTTTTGTTTTATGCATGAGGAGCTGTGCCTGGGGACCTAGATTAATCCCTTCCCCTACTTCTACCTCTCTCGGATCTCATTTCACTTCTCAGCCTCCTTATTTCCCATTCTCCCCCCTTCTCTCTCCTCTCTCCTCTCCCCATCCCTGCTAGAACAATAGTAATAGTATTTATGTAATGCTTTAAGGATTGCAAAGCACTTTACACTTATTATCTCTTTTGACCCTCACATCAACCATGGGAGGTAGGTGCTAATATTACCTCCATTTCATATCTTGGTTGAAAACAAAACCCAGACCTAAAGAAATTTGGGAAGAAGCTTATTCATTATCTATTGGCTCCTCTTAATTATTTCCATCCCACATCAAATTGATGGGAAAATAATTAATTGTTGCATTGTTTGAATCTAGCCTTGCTTGGCATGATACTGTATTACTTAGAGATCGACTAGTTTAATGCTTAACTTAGTACTTACTGAATTTTTTCCCCTTTTTCACCTCCTACATCAAATTCAGTAATTAATCATTTTCCCCACAACACATAAGAAAACTGAGGCAGACAGATGTCAAATGACTTGCCTGAGATCACACAGCTAGCAAGTATCTGAGGCCACAAGTGAACTCAGATCCTGCAACTCCAAACCCAGCACTCTATCCATTGCACCACCTGGCTGCCACTACAAAAGTGATGGATCTGCAGAGAGGACAAAGAAGAAGAGGAGCCAATAGATAATGAATATATTTAAAGATAGAGCAAGTCTTGGAAGCTATTTAGTCCATTTGATTATTTAGAACTGTCATTTTATAGATAAGGGAAGTACTTTGTGAACCTTAAAAAGTATACAATTGGGGGCAGCTAGGTGGCACAGTGGATAAAGCACCAGCCCTGGATTCAGGAGGACCTGAGTTCAAGTCTGGCCTTGGACACTTGACAGTTACTAGCTGTGCGACCCTCTGCAAGTCACTTAACCTTAATTGCCCCCACCAAAAAAAAAAAAAGAAGTCATTTAACCCTCATTGTCCCATATACATACATACATACATACATATATATACATACATATATATACATATATACATATACGTATATACATATATATACATATATATACATATATATACATATATATACATATATATACATATATATATATATATATATATATATATATATATATATATATATATATATATATATATATATATATATATATATATATATATATTAGGAGCTTGTGGTAATAGAGGCACCAGTCTTAGAATGAAGAAGACCTAGATTCAAGTTCTGCTTCTTCCACATGCCTACAAGACTATGGGCAAGCCAATTTACTTCTCGGGGCTCCAGGCAAATCTCTAGATTATAAATTACAAATGAATTGCAGATTTCCATCAGTGGTAGTGTTTGGGACAAACTGCTTCAGTTTATCCAAATAACTCGAGGAGACCACCAAGTCAAGCAGAGACAGATTTATTACATCCTCATGAGGACGGGCAAAACCCAATTAGACATTGCAGTCTTTCAAAGATAGGCCCAATCCTCTAGGTTTTTCTAGTAATCTTGAAAAGGACTGTCCCCACGTACACCTAGGGTGGATGAGCTCACAATCTAACATCCAATCCTGTCTCATCCAAGGTGCGTACCCAGCTCGTGATCCATGTATGGAGACACGTCCAAGAACAAAGGGGAAAAGGGGAAGAGGTACAAGTCTGAGGAATGTCAAAGAAAGAGGGAGGCAGAAATCACTACCTTATCTGACTGCAATTTATCATTACAAGGACTGGGATTCTGACATGTGAGAGGGGAGTTTTTTTATTACAGGCCATAAACTAAGGTGTAGCTGGCTTGTGGGAACTAAGCAAAAGTAAAGTAAATAGTGCTAATTGGTAGAACTGTGACAAGTAATAAAACTTACTGGGGGACTGGATATCTCCCAGACCCCATCCCCAAAGTTTACAGAACTGTCCCAAGTCCATTATCTCAACAATAAAACTTAAAGGAGACAGTGAGAATTTGACAAGCAATTAACTTTTAGGCAAAGCAAGAGGCTAGCTATTGGGGGGGGGGCGGGGCGGGGTTAGGTATCCTTCATACTCCATCCTCAGAGTTTAATCTGACTCAAATCCATAATTGTCCCACACAGTAGGAATTTCCAATTTGGACTAGTTCTCTGCACCAAGAAATATATGCACACACCCCATACCTACACATATAAATATGTACATATACACATATATGCTAACTCTCCTTTATGTCCTGTCTTGCCCTACTCAAACATAAACTCTTTTAAGGCAGTAAATATCTTACCTTTGTTTGTACCAGTATTTAGCACATTTAGTCTGGTACATTGTTATTCAGTCATTTCTGACTCTTTGTGATCCCATCTGGAGTTTTCTTGGCAAAGATAGTGGGGTAGTTTGCCATTTTCTTCTTTAGCTCATTTTGCAGATGAGGAAACTGAGGCAAACATGGTTAAGTGATTTGCCCAGGGTCACACAGCTAGTGAGTGTCTGAGATCAAATTTGAACTCAGGTCTTCCTGACTCCAGGCAAGATGCTCTATCCACTGTACCACCTAGCTGACCCAGTCTGGCACATAGAAAAATGTTTAATTAATGTTTTTCCATTCATTTGTACATATAAAGTAATATATGTAATAGTAACAATCAGGTGAAGCCTTGATTTGCAGAACTGAATAACCTCCCACAGGGCTGGGCATTTACTATGATCCCTTTGGCATGGTGGATGTAGAGGGTTCTGGATCCTTGCTGAAGGACACATTCTAAGTTGAACTGATTTTACAACTCTTGATTACCAGTTATTCATGATATGGGTAGGGAGTATTGAATATTAAAATATAGTTTTTGTATCTGCTTGTCTCCTACAAACAGATCAGAGAAAGAATCTTTAATCTCTCCTACAAAATTAATAAACAGATCAGAGAAATTATAATATCTCCTACAATTTGTTCCCATACCTGTCCTCCCACAAATATAATAACCAGATCAGAGAATTTAATATCTCCTATAAGACAAACCAGATCAGAGACAGACAGAAAAAATCATAATATCAATTTAATATTTTGTCCCAAGAAGGAATATATAACACATGATGAAGTGGAGACTCCCTTCCTAAGAGGGAAGCTCAGAGACTCCCCATTTCTGAGGGTATATATGGGATTTTTTGTCCACTGATTACAGAGCATTGTCAGTTTCAATACTGTGATACAGAAGCAAAGGTAGTTTAACAATTTCTGTTATAACAAGTATGAAGGAAATATCAAAACATCATAAGATTACAGGATTCAAAAAAAAAGGGTTTGGCAAGGATGAGGATGCCCAGATGTCACCATATAGATACTGGCAGCTGGAAGGAGATGGCCAAGGACCGCGCCTGATGGAGTTCAGTACTAAGGAGCAGCTTTCGTGCAGCTGAGATGGGCCTTTAAGCTCTGGAGGAAGAAAATTGAATGAGACGCAGGAACCCAACCGACAGGCAACAGAGAGCGCAGTTTTCCAATGTCCTCGTTGCAGCAGGAGCTGTGGCTCCCTCATCGGACTGCACAGCCACACCATGGCATGTGGCTCTTCAAGGCGCTGATCCATGGTCGTCCGCGACTGGTGGAAGCCTACTAGCCTACCAGGTAGGGTTTTTTATCTGCTAGCTATGTGAGTTCAGTTTCGGAGTTCAGTTGAAGGACATTTTGGTTCCAATTAATCCTATTAATCCAAGGTTTCATAAAAAAATACTTTTGGATAAGAAGGTACCTCCATCAAAGCCAGGTGATCCATATATTCATATTAACAGGGGAAATGATGGGTCACAAAGTCAGACAGAGTTGTCCATTTGTTGGGCTATGAGAGAAAATGAGTAGAAACTGCTCTCTTCCAAGGCTATCTTTTCCTTGGAATTCCAGAAAAAGGCTGGGTTTAGGGTGGGGGTTGGGAGTGACAGAGGATTTCTCCTTCTCTTAGCATCTTCCTCCTGACAGTCAGAATATATGCTTGCACAGGTAAGCCTGAGCTCTTGGCCACCACCTTAGCTTTTTGTTTTCTTCCCTGAACAGAAACCAATCACCTACAATCCTGAGAAAAGAAAGTTTTCTGCTCTGGCAGTACTACCTTCTGGGTGCAAGAGGCCAAGAATTTCTTAGGCACCAGCTGAGAGGTGATTTCTGCAAAACCATTGCTTCTCAGAAGATAATCAGGAGGATCTGACAGCTGAAAAGCCCAAGGAAGCCCAGGTTGTGCCCTGGCTGGCCAAGAGATCTGAACCTTTGAGTTGCTTAGATAATACAGATCTGAGATGAAAATAAAATATGCATGCATTTAAAAACTCAGAGTCAGGAAGACCTGAGTTTAAATCCTACCTCAGACACTTATTAGCTGCATGACCCTGGAAAAAATAACCATTCAATCTCTGTTTCCTCATTTGCAAAATAGGGCTAATATGACCTACCTCATAGGGCTTTTGTGTGAAAATATAAAGTACTTTGCAAACCTTATAGCACTATATAAATGTTAGCTATTATTGTATTTCAGCAACCCTACAAAATTATATTCTGTATGATGGATTGTTGATTTATGTATTTGTTAATGTATTTTGTATATTTAAGCATTTTTGTGATGGAGGAAATAAACTGTGATCCTATACTTGATATTCATATTATAGCTTGAATATTGTTTCTCAAAGGGACCCTTTTAATCCTTGTGGGGAGAATATAAACATGAGTTAGACCTAAGCTTTGTTTTACAAATTTCCTTATGAAGTTACTCCAGGGTGGGGCTAATGAACCTGAGATAAGAGGAAAGATTGACTCCCCACCATTGAGGTCAGGCCCACCTCTCGGTTGAATTCAGACTATGTGAGTGCTAATAGGAGCCTTTTGGGGTGGGATGGGGGTGCCCATGGTTCACACACATATATTTGAATGTAATCAGGATTGAATTGGAACCTAAAGGACCACAGTACATGCTCAGTTCCACAGGAGGTGATCCAATCCTTATTACAGATATATACACATATATATTGCTATAGGAAAGGGGTGGGGGGTGGGGTGAGAGAGAGAGAGAGAGAGAGAGAGAGAGATCGATCTGACTTTTCCAGGACTTCACAGCAAAATCAATAGCAGAACTAGAATTCAAAACCAAGACCCTTGATTCACAATTCTATCCTTTGTGACCCAGCAGCATGCTTCTTCTTAGAACTTTTCTTCAATCTTATCCTTGAAGTGAGAATATATATTCCATTGGGCCAGACCTCCCTTAGAACTCTCCAAAAGGGAAAAAGGTTGTCTCAACAGCTAGGGAGTCAAATCTAGATGACCAACTGCCTGAGATATTATAAAATGCCTATTTTAAGGATAAGTCAGACTAGATGACTTCTGGGGTCCCTTCTACCAGACAGATTCCAGGATTCATTTCTGCTTGGTCTGCATAAATTTGTCCATGAAATTGCTGTTAAGCTCCCTAAAAAAAGGGCTGGGGGAAAACCTGATTTGTCTAGTCATAGGGGGAGTCTGCTGCATCTCAGCCAAAGCTCAGTTATGTCATTTACTAGCTGGGTGGTCACAAGCTAAGCCACTTCTCTTTTCTGAGACTCAGTTGATTCATCCTATGAAGTTAAGGGGCTGGAATGGATGATCTAACTTGGGCCTTAGGAATTTTAGTATTCTGTGTCTTCCCGATCAGGTCAAAGTTTGCATTTTGACATTGAAAGTGTTTGAAAGGGGAAAGTCTCTCTCAAGTTTGCATGCCATTTACTTTTAAAAATCAGATTCCAGCTCCTATTCATCACCAACCTCCTCCCAACCGCCATATAATCACTCAGATTCCCTCTGTTTTCTTGGTTTCTTTTTCTGTATTTTGCCAGGCCTCCTGCTCTGTGTGTCATCTGAAAACATCATTAAATACTGAATTAAATCCTCCATGCTGAGACAGTTTGTGGCTGTTTTCCTGGTTGGAGATAGCAGAGCCCAAAGAGCAGAAACCTAGGGACAACTGACAATTTACTCTGAAATTTCAAAAACAACACAGTCAGTAGTATATGAGACAGTTGAATATGGGAAGGGAACCAGGGTGAACCCAACATTTTTTAAAATAGGTTTTTACTGATATCTTCTGTTTTCTACATCATTAGAGTTATCCTCAGTATTCCTTCTTGTCTCAGAGAGCCATCCCATATAACAAGTAGTATTTTTAAAGATAAAAAAAAAAAAAACCAAACGGGGGGGGGGGGGGAATCAACATTAACTGATCAATATATTGAAAAGTCCAAAAATCAGTGCAATGTATATTACCTATGTACCTCCCACCTCCATGAAAAGATGGGTTGGGGGAGGGGGTCTTCTCATAACCCTTCGTTCAAATCATACTTGATCTTCATAATTTTGTTATATTCACTTTAGATTTTTTAATGTGTAATTGTTCTTTTCATTTATATTATTGTAGTTACTATGTATAAGTTTTCTTGACAGCTAACTTCATTCTGCAAATATTCATATAGATCTTTCCATGTTTCCCTATATTCATCATACACATCATTGCTTACAACACAGTAATATTGCAATACATTAACATACCGCAATTTGTTTAGCTGTTCCCCAACTGATGGGCATCTACTTTGTTTCCAGTTCTTAGCTATCATAAAAAGTGCTGCTATAAATATTTTTTAATACATGGGGACTTTCTTCTTACTGATTGCTTCCTTAGGGAAGCTCTGTAATTAAGTCTATAGTTCAAAAGGTATGGATATTTTAGTCATTTTACTTGCATAATTCAAAAATGGTTGTACCATTTCATAGCTCCACCAACAATGAATTAAAATTCCTTTCGTTTCACAACCCTTCAATATTGACTTTTGTCATTTTTGCCAATTTATAGAAAGTGAGGTGAAACTTCAGCTTTGTTTCAATTTTCATTTCTCTTCTTATTAGTGATTTGGAGTGTTCTTTCATATGGTTATGGATACTGGGCAATTCTTGTTTTGAAAAGTGTTCATAATTCTTTGACTGCTTATCAATTGAAGAATATTATTGTTAAATTTACTTATTAGTTATTTAAATATCTTGGATATTGAACTCTTGTCAGAGAAATTTGATGCAATCTTTTTCTGTTTTTACCACTTATCTTAGGTATATTAGTTTTATCTCTGTAGAAGCTTTTCCATTTCATGTAATCAAAATTATCTATTTTATCTTTTGTAATTAGTTCTATCTCTTGTTTGGTTAGGAATACATCTCCTAGAGCAGAACCAGGAGAACATTGTACACAGTATCATCAACATTATGTGTTGATCAACTGTGATAGATTTGATTCTTCTCAGCAATACAATGGTATAAGATAGTTCCAAAGGACTTGTGATGGAAAATGCTCTCCAAATCCAGAAAAAAAAAAAAAGAACTGTGGAATATGAACCATACTATTTCTTTTGTTTTTGGTGCTGTTGTTTTTCCTTTCTGAGGTTTTTCCTTTTTTGCTCTGATTCTTCTTTCACAGCAAGACTAATGCAGAAATATGTTTAATGTGATTGTACATATATAACCTATATCAGATTACTTGCTGTCTTAGGGAGGGGGGAGGGAGGGAAGGGAGGGAGAAATATTTGAAACTAGAAATCTTATAAAAACAAATGTTGAAAACTATCTCTACATGCAACTGGAAAATAATAAAAATACTTTTATAATTAAAAAAAAAAGAATACATCTGCTACCGAATAACTGTGAGCGGTATATAATTTGTTTCTCTCTTCCTTTTTTTTTATTGTATGATCTTTACTATTAACATTTGTTGCATTTAAAATAATTAGAAGAGATACCAGTTCTGGGCAAGCATATTATGGATTTATCAATCTCTACCAGTAAAGGATTGACAAAAAGGCTCCCTAAGTTTTCATGGTCCAAAGAGAGAGACCAGTTAATTTCCAGGCTTTTATCTTTTTTCGATAAGAGGTAGGTCATTATACATCAATCAAGTCTGATTGGTTCAGGTAATTAAAGGTGGATTATATCGGGTGGAAAGGACTGAACTATACCCTTGATTCAGGACAATATCTCCATATATGATAATCAATCCAAAGAATTCAGAAACAGCACTGCAACAAGAATTCAAAGACAGCACCCAGACTGCACCAAGACTCTGGTTACTTATCTGGGCATCATCCTGAGGGGGATAGTGAGTCCTGGTTGACAAGTAACAAAAAGAGGAATCCAATGACCCATACACTGGTCATCAATAATTACTCACAATCCCCCATCTGATGCTAATTAAGAAATTAAATTTGCTCAGTGAATCACACTGTAAATCAACTTAGAATGTATTGCAGAATATGGTGTAAGGTCTAAGCCCAAATTCTTTTTTTTTTTACAATTTTGTAAAATACTACTGTATTAGTCATTTTGTATAAGAAAACTTGAATAAATTCAAGAAAAAATGAAAGAAAGCAAAAAATAGCATGCTTCAATCAATATCAGTTATTTCTTTAGAGGTGGATAATAATGTTTCATCAATAGTCCTTTCGGATTGTCTTAGATCATTGTATGGCTGATAATAGTAGTCATTCACAGTTCTTCATTAAACATTGCTGTCTCTGTGCATAACGTTTTCTTGGTTGTGCTCACTTTACTATACATCAGTTCATATAAGTCTTTCCAGGTCTTTCTGAAATCATCCTGCTTGTCATTTCTTATAAACACAATAACATTTCATCACCATCATATACCACAGCTGGTTTAGCCATTCTCGAATTGATGGGCATTCCTTTGATTTCTAATCCAGTCTAAGCCTAATTTCTGCCAGATCGCTTTCCAGTTTTCCCAGAAGTTTTTATCAAATAAGAAGTTTTTTCCTAGGTAATTTATGTTTTCCCCTTTACCAAACACCAGGTCATTGAGTTCTATTGTTTCTGATTCTCCCTTATCTAGTCTGTTCCATTAATGTTTTTCTCTATTTTTTAACTAAAACCAGATAGTTTTGATAACTGCTCCTTTATAATATAGTTTAAGGTCTGGAAATACTATTCCCCCCTTCATTCCTACATTTTTTCATCATTTATCTTGATATTCTAGCTCTCTTATTTTTTTTCCAAATAAGTTTTGTTATTATATCAAGTTCTATAAAGTATCCCCTTGATAATCTGATTGATATAACATTAAAAGTATAAATTAATTTTGCTAGTATTATGGTTTATATTGTGTTGGCATGGCCTAGCCATGAACACTGAATATTACCCCAGGTTTTTAAGTTGCTCTTTATTTCTTCAAGGAACATTTTATAATGAAATCTGTACAAGTGTGGTATGGGTTTTTGTTCTACTTTGTTTTGTTTTTATGCTTTGGGAGGTCCATCCCAGGCATTTTATGCATTTTGTAGTTATTTAAAATGGAATTTACCTTTCTATTATTGCTTTTGGGATTTTGTTATTATTATATAGAAATGTTGTTGATTTTTGAAGACTTATTTTGTAGCCTGCAACTTTGCTAAAGCCATTGTTTCAATTAATATCTTTGCTGATTTCGTAGGATTTTCCAAGTATATCATTATGTCTTCAACAAATAGAGTTAGTTTTGTGTCTTCTTTACCTATATTTATGCCATTATTTTTTTTCTCTTGTTTTACTTAACTTGCTTAGCATTTCCAGAATTATATCAAATAATAGGGAAGAGAGGAGGGGCATCCTTTCTTCACTTCTGTATTTACTAAAAAAGTGTCTAGTGTATCCCCATTGCATATGATGTTTGCTTTTGACTTTGGTTGTTTTTTGTATTATTACAAAGACCCCTCTATATCTATACATTTTGTAAGTGTTTTGACCAAAAAGATTGCTGATTGTCCAGGGCTTTTTTCTATATCTTTTGACATAATCATCTGGTTTTGTATGATTTGGTTTTCAATATGATTAATTGTCTTCTTAATGGTGAACCATAACAACAACAACAACAAAAAACCCTGAATGTTGAACCATGCTTTCATACTTGGTACAAATCCTACTTGGTCATAATGAATGATTTCTTACATAAATCACTACAGTTTGTTTGATAGAGTTTTGTTTTAAATTTTTGAATCGATTTTCATTAATCATATTGTCCTATAGTTTTCTTTCTGTATTTTACCTTTCCATGGTTTAGGTATTAGGACTATATTTGTCTCATGAAAGGACTCTAAATGATTGGGTGCTTTATTCATCAAGACTGGGAATTGGGGTTGTTTTTTTTTTTTTCCCCTCTTTGTACTTCCTTTACAGCTAGATCTGTTTGCTTTTCTGAGATTGTTATTTAAGATCTCTATCTAGTCTCCCAATAGTTTCAGTATTTTATATATTTGAAGGTATTCTTCTATTTCTTTTGAGTTCTCAATTTTATTAGCATATAACTGTGTAAGACATGTTCTGATAATTCTTTTTATTTCTTGTTGTTTTGTTGAGATTTTACTTGTCATTTGTTATTTTATCGATTTGATTTTCTATGTTCTTTTTAATCAAATTAGCTAAAAGGTTATCTTAGTATTCTTTTTTTTTTAAAGCTTTTGGGGGAAGCTAGGTGGTGCAGTGGATAAAGCACTGGCTCTGGATTCAGGAGGACCTGAATTCAAATCTAGCCTCAGACACTTGACATTTACTAGCTGTGTGACCCTGAATGATTCACTTAACCCTCATTGCCCCACAAAAAAAAAAAAGAAAGAAAAAAGGAAAGAAAAAAAGAAATGCAGAAAAAAGCTTTTAGTTTTATCATTTATATGAGGTTTTTTGTTTCCAGTTGATCTACTTCTCTAATTTTTTATCTCTTTTTTTTTAGTGAGGCAATTGGGGTTAAGTGACTTGCCCAGGGTCACACAGCTAGTAAGTGTCAAGTGTCCGAGGCCGGACCCGAACTCAGGGCTGGTGCTCCATCCACTGCACCATCTAGCTGCCCCTATCTCATTTTTTGTATTTTAGATTTGTCTATTGACTCTCTGACTTTTTAAAATGCATACTCATTTCATTAATCCTCTTTTTCTATATTGTTAGTCTATGTTTATAAGAATATGATGTTTTCCCTGAAGACTACTTTAGCTTCATCTCAGAAATTTTGATACATTTTTCATCTAATTTTATTTCACATAATTATTAACTATTTCTATAATTTTGACTCATTCATTATGTAGGATTTCATTGTTAAGTCTTCATTTGGGTCTGTGTTTTATTTTTAGTCCCTGAACCAATGTTGATTTTTATTTTGTTGTATTTATTATTTCTCTCTTTTTATACTTCTTTTTTTTTCTTTTTTTTTTAGCGAGGCAATTGGGGTTAAGTGACTTGCCCAAGGTCACACAGCTAGTAAGTGTTAAGTGTCTGAAGCTGGATTTGAACTCAGGTACTCCTGACTCCAGGACCAGTGCTCTATCCCCTGTGCTACCTAGCTGCCCCTATACTTCTTTGTAATATCTCTGTGCTATGATCAAGTTTTGTAAAAATTTCAGGTGGTAGGGCAGCTAGGTGGTGCAGTGGATAAAGCACCAGCCGTGGATTCAGGAGTACCTGAGTTCAAATCCAGCCTCAGACACTTGACACTTAACTAGTTGTGTGACCCTGGGCAAGTCACTTAACCCCCACTGCCTTGCAAAAATAAAATTTTTTTTTTAAATTTCAGGTGGTGCAAAAATATATATATTATTTTGCATCCCATTTAGAAGATGCTATTTTGAAGATTTCAGGGTTTGCACAAATAAAATCAATGCAACCAAGATTAGAAGGAAAGCAGTAAGGTGGGAAACAATTTTTACAGTCAATGTTTCTGATAAAGGCCTCATTTTTAGAATATGTAGAGAACTGAATTAAATATATAAGAATACAAGTCATTCCCCAATTGAGAAATGGTCAAAGGATATAAACAGGCAATTTTCAGATGAAGAAATTGAAGCTATCTAGAGACATATTAAATAATGTTCTCAATCACTACTGATTAGAGAAATGCAAATTAAAACTACTCAAAGATACCACTTCATACCTATCCAATTGGCTAATATGACAAAAGAGGAAAATGATAAATGTTGGAGAAGATGTAGGAAAATTGCAACACTAATGCACTGTTGGTGGAGTTGTGAACTGATCCAACAAACATTCTGGAGAACAATTTGGAACTATGCCCAAAAGGCTATAAAAATGTGCATTCCATTTGACCCAGCAATACCACTATTATGTATATATCCCAAAGAGATCATAAAAAGGGGGAAAGGACCCACATGTACAAAAATATTTATAGCTGCTTTTTGTGGTGGCAAAGAATTGGAAATTGAGGGGATGCCCAATATTTGGGGAATGGCTAAACAAGTTGTGGTATATGAATGTAATGGAATACTATTGTGCTGTAAGAAATGATGAGCAGGTAGATTTCAGAAAATCTTGGAAAGACTCACATGAATTGATGCTGAGTGAAATGAGCAGAACCAAGAGAACATTGTACACAGTATCAACCACATTGTGTGATGATTAACTTTTCAGCAATACAATGATGCAAGACAATGCCAAAAGACTCATGGTGGAAAATGCTCTCCACATCCAGAAAAAGAACTATGGAATCTGAATGCAGATTGAAGCATACTATTTTCACTTATGTTGTTTTGTTCTTGTTTCTTCTTTGTTGTGTTTTTCTTTCCCTTTTGTTTTGATTCTTTTCTCACAACATGGCTAATGTGGAAATATGTTTAACATGAATGTAATGTATAACCTATATCAAATTGCTTGCTGGCTTTGGGAGGGGTGAGGGAAGGGAAGATGTGAGAAAAATTCAGAACTCAAAATCTTACAAAAATGAGTGTTGAAAACTATCTTTACATGTAATTGGGAAAAATTAAATAAAATACTATTTAAAGAAAAAGAAAGTTGGGGCAGCTAGGTGGTGCAGTGGATAGAGCACCAGCTCTGGAGTCAGGAGAACCTGAGTTCGAATATGACCTCAGACACTTAATACTAGCTGTGTGACCCTGGGCAAGTCACTTAACCCCAATTGCCTCACAAAAACAAAAACCACTTTAAAAAAAAAGAAAATGAAAGTTAATCCAAAACTCATCAGTAAAGTACTTCATGAAGGACTTAGAAAGAAGTGGGAGGGGACTCTGAATCTCCCCAAGATATTAGTTATTTTTTATTTTTTACAGTAAGGTAGAGATTCTATTAGGAAATGAGGCTAGAGTATATCTGAGACATGAAGGACCATTTGTGCAAAGTCATATTGATGGGCAACTAAATATAACACAGGAGGAACAGCTATCAGGTTAGTTTATCTGAAATGAAAAGTGTGTAGTGGAGCAAGCAATATAGAATGATAGTAAAGAGAAATGGAGTCAGATGGTGGAGGGCTTTAAATTGTAGGCTAGGGATTTTGTATTTTGTCTTAAAAGGCAAAGGTAGTGGGGGGAAAAAAGGCAGTGGGGAGCCACTGACAATTTTTGAGTGAGGGATCCATCTGAGATTAAGTAATTATGGTCACTAGAAGGGGGAACATACCAACTGGCTGGTTAGGTCATTAGGGATGAGTTCTTTCCCCACATCTCATTCATGTCAATTGTTAAGAGATCAGAACTTTGGGGGTAGCTAGGTGGTGCAGTAGATAAAGCACCAGCCCTCAGGTCTTCAGGAGGACCTGAGTTCATATCTGGCCTCAGACACTTGACACTTACTAGCTGTGTGACCCTGGGCAAGTCACTTAACCCTCATTGCCCCACAAAAAAAAAGAGAGAGAGAGAGAGAGATCAGAATTGGGGCATAGAACATAAGTTTTTACTCACTGTGCAATTGTGTCAAGTTACTGACTGTCAAGTCACTTTCCCTTCCTGGACTTCAGTTTCTTCACCTACATAACCACTTGGGAGTTTGTGTAACCAATTTTCCTGGCTCTACCTCAACACCTAGGTTGCGTGTATGCTAAGGCTCTGGAGAGGGGGATAGTCTCTCCCACTCACCACCTCTTCCTTGCCTCCCTAACTACCCGTGCACAGTCTATTTTACACAGTTAGAGCTGTTTCCTGACTTCCTTCCCCTTATTCCTCATTCCTTTGTAGGCAATTCATAGTATTCCTTCATTTCAGTACCCCGCCATACCCCACCGGCCTCACCCCATTGGTGACAAGATAGTCTCCTTTTTACTTGTACCCTGTCAGTTCTTTGTCTAAAAACTCTTTGTAAATCAGAGCCTTGAATAGTTTTGATCAAAATATTCATCCTGTTGCAAATCTAAGTCACTCCCTGTATGTTGCCTTTGGAAATAAAGAAGCCACACACCTCTGTTCTCCCTCTCCCCAACACCCTTGGCTTCTGCTATCCTATAACTGTTATCCTATAACCTTTGCAGCAATGGTGTTTTTCTGGAACAACTCGCTCCCCTTTTGTCTTTCAGAGATCTTGAGCAAGTCCATGCACTAGAAGCAATAGCTGTTACTTTGGGTAGCATCACTATGGTAACAGCACATGCTCAGTAACTCTTAATCTCTTACTTCTGAAAATTGTCTTTGAAGCGTACATGGAAACTGCCATAAACCTCTCACTGAAGTAGCCTAGTTTTTTATTTTTTGTTTTCCTACCACACATATCTTTCTGTCTCGTCTTCTTTTATGCAAAGGAATTCTATATTTGAGATTCATGAAGACTTCAGAATTTAGAGCAGGGGTTCTTAACCTGGAGTCCACCAACTTGTTTTTTAAAAATATGTAATGCCAGTTGTTAACTCCCCATGCCAAAATTTGGAATTTTCTTGTTTGGCAGCATGAAGTCAGATGCTTAACCTTTATGACATTGTACCTACAGATACTTCCTGTCATAGCTGAGAAACATCTGAGGATAGTAGCTGGACTTTTTTTTATAAGATAAGCATAGTGTTGGGTTGTTGTTGTTTTTTTAAACTAGATTGAAAATGCCACAACTTTCAAAGAGGTAAATTGGTGTAATGGAAAGAATATTTGACTTGTAGTTAGAAGAGACATGAGTTCAAATCCTGTCTCCAGAACATACTAGTTGTATGCTGCTTCTCGGAACCTGTTTCTTCATCTATAAGTTGGGATGATAATACCTATTGTTAGCTATGTTATGTCATTATTGTAAAGAAAAAAGGGAGATAAAATGCAGTGCTCAACAAACTTTATAGCACAATGTAAATATATTAAAAACAGTTCTTCTATGAATATGCTTTATATATATTTTTGCCATTGTTATAACTTATCAACATCTTTTTCTTAATCTCAATATAAATATGTGATTAATATAATCATGTTGTCTTTCTAGTGTTATACCAATCTTGCATTCCTGATAAAATTTCAAGTTGGTTGCAGTGAATAATTTTTGGATCTATAGTTTTTTTGTTAAGATTTTAATTTTAAAATGGAGAGTTATTAGTGAAATTAATTTATAACTATATATCTTATCCTTCCATGGTTTCAATATATTTGTATAATTTAGCAGTGGTTTTTTCCTAAGAAAAATTAAAATATGTAAACTGCTTTTCAATATAATTAATTGGTTTCTTTTGTGATGCTAAATATGGTAGTTTGTACATTTAAAAACATTATTCTGAAAAGGAGTACATAGGCTTCACTGGACTGCCAAAATTGTCTGGATCACCAAAAAAAGTTTATGGTAATTTATGGGAAATAAAGAGCCTCCATAGCTCTACTCTGCTGAGTTTAAAAAAAAATACTTCTTACTTTTGAATGAGGAAAGTATCATGCACAAGAACCTCCTAGGGACCAAGACTGTTCTCAAATCTCTGGCCTGTCCTTAGCTTGCGCGCTCTCTCTCTCTCTCTCTCTCTCTCTCTCTGAAAAGGGAAAAGGCAAACTCTACAATTGACCTCTAAAAATCAGGGAAGGGCATATACTCAGATTCACAACAGTTGCAGCAAACCAGGGCCAAGGAGATGTCTTTAATCCTCTCTGACAGTCTAGTCAAGTGATCACTCTCCACACACTCCCCTAGAGGGAGTTCATTAATTATAGTAATTATAGTCAGGTATTGTTCAAGTTCATAAGGTAACTCCCTGATCAACCCCCTTTCCCCCTTTCTCTATAGGTTGTAGAATATTGAGCTGGGCTGGAGGAAAATGCGTGCTGGAACCAGATCAAACTTTTCCAAGTCAATTGTTAAATTTTCAGGGTGAGCATTTAGACATCAGAAATTGGCAAAAGCTACAAGTCAGGGCTTGATTTATTGTTTTGTTGATTATCTAGACTTAAGAAAGAGATGGAGAAAACATTAATAAAATAGATTAAATTTAAAAGTGTGTCTTGTGTCTTTTTTGGGGGGGGGAACCAATTGTTAAATAATTACCAGTACCTCCCTGAGGGCTTATTCATAATTATTATCTTTCCGGACTGCATTGCTCTACTACCCTTTTGTTCTCATAACCAAACAAAATGAGAAGATAGGCAATGACAGTTATTTGAGCATATTCCCTGTTGATACCAGTTCTCCCAAGACATACACAGTCCAGACATTTCCAGACTTTCATCCTCAAGTTCTCTTTAATGATAACCTTTCTCTCTTTGCAATCCAAGATGAAATAATACCATTACCAAGCCTAGCATGTCAACCTGGAACACAGAGTTAATGAATAATTCCTTAAATTATAAAGTCTGTTAACAGGAAGTCAGCATAAAGCTTAGCTCCCAAAAATGTGTATGACTTATTCCTTTCCCTCTCTCTTTTAAAGAGTGTCTTTATGCATACATAGAGAATAAGTATGTGTATTCATGAACAAATTATGCATATATACAGATGGAGAAAGATATATGAAAATGAGAGTAAAGTTCTCCTGAGCAGTTGTTAATTCTACTTAGTTCTTCTGCCTTATAGTTATTGCTGTGTGATCTTGTAAAAATTATTCTATAATGGTTTAGAGTACACAGACAACCCTTCCCATCCCACTCCATTGTGTGGACAAATTGCAAGAGAATCCTAAAACAAACAGTAAATCACCAGGACCACTCTGGAGACAGTCTCAAATGTAGACAGGTAGAACATTTATCTACACATACAGTTAATTATGTCATTGTTTCCCCTCCCCATGTCCACAAGGGGCAAATGTTTTCCTTTGTTTTTAAAAGGTTTACTTTCTTCAGCTAGAGGAGGCTCAAGTTTTATCTTTTAGTGGTCTCCAAACTTTTTTTATTGTTCACTCTAGCAGCAAAATAAAATTTGAGTATATATCCACAATATACACAAAATAAAATATTTTAAAATGATCTTATTTAACTATTTAAAATACTTTGGTTCTTTTTTTTTTGCAGGGCAATGGGGGTTAAGTGACTTGCCCAGGGGTCACACAACTAGTAAGTGTCAAGTGTCTGAGGCCAGATTTGAACTCAGGTACTCCTGAATCCAGGGCCAATGCTTTATCCACTGTGCCACCTAGCTGCCCCCTGCTTTGGTTCTTAATAAAATTATAATCAATAATAATATTCTTAGTGAGAGCCATGTGATTAAATATGCTTCATTCTTTTAAAAGATTTTGGCTTAATACTATGCTATAGCATTACTTCACATGAAAATGAAAATGAAAATGTAATCAGTAAGGGGACACTGTAAACTTCTCCAAGTTGTTTAATTTCTATTCTTCCCTCAGGATATCTCACTATTATCTGTTGTTTCTAGGTTTTCTTCTTTGCCCCACCAGTTTTTTTAAGATTAGATTATCTAGTGTCATTTAAGCTTGAATCCTTCTTTCATGGGTCTTTTATTGATTAAAATGTGTTTAAAATATCTGCTTTTCTGAATTTGTTTCTGAAGTGTTTATTCACATGGTCAATTTGTATAAATGTGCCATATATAACTAAGAAATAAGTATAATACTTTCTATTTACATTAAATAATTACTAGATATCTATCATATCTATTTTTTTGCAAAAATTCTAGTTAGGTCAACTTTACTTCTTTCTTATATATCTTTTGTTAGATTTGTCTAGATCTGAAGGGGTACATTTAGATCACCAAACTACTGTTGTTTTGCTTCCATTTCTCCCTGTAATTTAATTAAATTTTTCTTAAAGTATTCAGATGCTATTCTATTTAGTGTGTGTGTGTGTGTGTGTGTGTGTGTGTGTGTGTGTGTGTGTGTGTGTAAACTGCCTTTAACCGTAATGTAGCTTCCTTGTCTATCTGTTTTAACTATGTCTGTTTTTACTATTGCCTTGTCTGAAATCATGATTACTACCCTCCTTTTTTTGAGTTCCCCTAAAGCTTAATAAATTTTGTTCTAGACCCTTAATTTAACTATATCAAGTAAATTTCTTGTAAATAACATATTGTTGAATTCTGCCTTCTAATCATTCTGTTATTTTCTTCCATTTCATGACTGACTTTATCTTATTCATGTTCATAGTTATGATTGTTTATTTTATATTATACCTATCCTCTTTTTATACTTTTTTACTCTCTTTTCTCCCATCACCCTCTTTGCAAAAAAGAAGGTAGTGATGTGATAGGTGGTTAATTGGACTCCTATTTTATTCCAATCATTATTAATCAGTTTGGTATGATTCCATAGGGGTAATAAGTTCTGTTTATTAGGACCCAGAGCTGTAAACAACACATTATAAATTCATTTGCTTAGTCATAGGAAGCTAACTAGCAGACATCTACCCTTGTTTTTGCCTAGTTATGGCGATCCAGCCCAACATGGTAGCAGTGACATGGAAAGTTCCTCAGCTATTTTTGTTGCCCCTCAGTCCTTCATCACCCCTCTATTGCCCAACATAGGGAGATGGCTATGAGCATTTGAACAATGAGTGACTGTTTGCCAGCCTGTGGTCTGCCTTTCTACTGGATCATTAGCCACATAGGTGTTTTGATATCTGTTGATCAGCCCATCCCATAAGTCTGCTGGTCAGCCTAGTAGGACCTCCTGAAAGGTCAAGATAGGTCTGTCAAGATCTGCTCATTAGCTCATTTGTTAACCAATGGGATTCTATATTTTATGCAGACCCTCCTGGAGGGTCAAAGGCAAAGTCTAACAACCAATGAGATTCTGTATTTTTATTTTACATCTATATTGTCTGGGTATCAAGCACTATAAAACTAAAGCCCTAGAAGAAGGGGGCATCTCAGATCATGAGGAAGGTCATTAGACATGGATCCTTTAATAAAGAGCTATTGGCTTGGAGCTCTGCCACAGTGGTTTTTCATGTAGATTGGACAATTTTGAATCCCACAGTAAAAGAGTGGTGTGTTCAACTCTAATGGTTAATAATGTAACAAAACTACTTCCATTCTACTGTGCCTCCTCTTCCTCTTGTCCAGACTCCATACCCTTATAATTCCACTACATGACTCTCTGAAGAGGGAGTTTGTTTGGTTTATGATGAATCCCTTCCTAATTCTACTCTCCCTCTTGAAGCTTCCCCCTCCCTGTTCCCACCTATTTCCCACCTATAGAAATATGAAAAACTCATGTTTATCTATATGTAAATATGTTTGTTTGTGACTATCTGACCTCTCCTTTGTCCAGGTAAACATAATATTCATGTAATACCTCTTCCCAAATAGCTTCTTCTATGATTGAATAGTCTTCTCATATACCTTAATTATGTAAGACGGTAAGTTCCACTTCCTTCCTCTCCTTTTCTTCCAGAGTTATTTATTTCTTTTTCCTTTCCTTTTCTTTCTTCTCAAGTTTTCTCTCAGCTTTGATATTTCCATCAAGAATGTTTGCAAGTATTCTGTTCCTTTAAAGATCCATTTTAAAAAATAGATTCAGTGAGTTACAACCTAGCAAAGTTTTCAATTGTTTTTCCAGTTATTTCTGACTCTTTATAAACCCATTTGGGATTTTCTTGGCAAAGATACTGGATTGATTTGTCATTGCCTTCTCTAGCTCATTTCATGGATGAGGAAACTGAGCCAAACAGGGTTAAGTGACTTATCCAGGTCACACATATAGTAAATGTCTGGGGCCAGATTTGAACTCAGGAAGATGAGTCTTCCTGAGTCTAGACCCAGTATTCTATCCACTGTGTCACGTAGCTGTCCCTCTCTCAATGTTTGCATGGTACTTTTTTCTCTATTACTTATGAGTCTAAGCTTCCACTGGTTATATTTCCCTATTATTAGGGGTGAATGATTAGTGCCCCAGTTTCCTTTAATCATATAACATCAAATAGTTTTACAAGAGGTGTTTACTTCAAAGATATAACAAGAACAAATGTACATATGTTTCTCTCCCCACCACCAACATCTCAAGGGTAATAGGCTCAAAAATTCACTCAGTTCCTATGTAGTGTTGGTCCCACCACATTCATATCCAAAGATGGTATTTCTGTCCAATGAGGCCTTGTTTCAGCCCTGTGGAAAAGGAAAATGAAGTAGAGGGGAAGTGACTTGCCTAGGGTCACACAGCTAGTAAGTACATGATTTGCCTAAGGTTACACAGCTAGTTAAGGTTGGATTTGAACTCAGGTCTTCCTAAGTATAAGCCCATCTCTCAATCCACTGTGAGAGAGACAGAGACAGAGAGAGACAGAGACAGAGGCAGACAGACAGCCAGAGATATAATCTATATAGAAAGAGATTCCTAGATATCCATCTATATCTAATATAGATATCCATCTATATCTAATATAGATGGATATCTAACTATTTCAGTACCTTGGTATATTGATGCTGCACAGGTTCTGGAAGCCAGACTCTGGAACATTGGCTCATTGAGCCTTTCTTTCAATCAATGAGCCCTTCTGGAAACAAGCTCTTCTGTGTCTCCAGAACAGAGAAATGTCCAACTTGTGCTTGTGTCCAACCCTATCAGAGAAGAATATACTCAGTTTTTCAGAGAAGTTATTCCTTGTTGAAAACCTTTTCCTTTTGCCTTTTGGATTACAATATTCCATGATCTCCTATTGTTTCAAGTAGAGGTTGCCAGTTCCTGCATGACCTTGCAGTCCTTTTTTCTAGCTTTTTGTAACATATTTTATTTGATCTGGCAGTTCTGACTTTGTGCACTGAAATTCCTAGAACTTTCTATTTTGAGATTTCTTTTAGGACATGACAAATGGATTCTTTATATTTTCACTTTACCCTCTGGTTCTAATTGGTCTGGGTAGTTTTCATTTATGATTTCTTAAAATATAGGGAGGGGAGGGGCAGCTAGGAGGCACACTGGATAGAGCACCAACCCTGTAGTCAGGAGTACCTGAGTTCAAATCCGGCCTCAGACACTTAACACATAACTAACTGTGTGACCCTGGGCAAGTCACTTAACCCCAATTACCTCGCTAAAAAATAAATAAATAAATAAATAAAATAGGAAGGGGATACAATTTGAAATTCAAGACATTTTTTTTAAATGTTAAAAAACTGTTTTAGCATATAATTAGGGAAAATTATATATGTATATGTATGTGTGTATATGTGTATGTATATTGTATGTGTATATGTTAACATTTTTTAATTTAGTATCCAGACCTTTTTTTGTGAGTTCAGGAGAGGTGTCATAGTCTTTAGCTAGCCTGATGATTTTTAGATTATCCTCCCCTTCATCTATTTTCCATCTTGGTCTGTTTGATACAGGATACCTTACATTATCTTCTCTTTTTCCAATCTTATGATTTTGTTGTATGGTTTTTTGGGTTGTTTTTATAGATTTCTTATGGGTTCATTAACTTTTGCTTGGCAATTCTAATTTTCAGAGAGTCTGTTTCTTGGGTAAAATTTACCATCTTCTGTTATAAGCTACTTATTATCTATTCTTCAAAATATTTTTCCTCCAGAATTCTTTTTTTTTCAACAAAAATTTATTTTATTTTTTCCAGTTACATGTAAAGGTAGGTTTTTTTTTTTAAGTGAGGCAATTGGGGTTAAGTGACTTGCCCAGGGTCACACAGCTAGTAAGTGTCAAGTGTCTGAGGCCGGATTTGAACTCAGGTAGTCCTGAATCCAGGGCCGGTGCTTTATCCACTGCACCACCTAGCCGCCCCCTAAAGGTAGGTTTTAACATTCATTTTCATAAGATTTAGAGTTCCAAATTTTTTTCCCTCCCTCCCTCCCTTTCCTCCCCCCTCCACAAGACAGCAACCAGGTCATATATGTATAATCCACAAGTGCTCTTTTTATCAGTTCTTTCTATGGGGGTGGATAGTAAACTTCGTCATTATTCCCTTGTGTGTAATTTTAAATTCTAAATGTAAGTTCTAATATGTCCCCCCAGTTTTGGGGGGAAACTGACTAAAATCACTGATAAACAAGTTTAGGCTTTTTAAGGGTTTATTGAAAGGTAGTAAAAGAAAGAGAAAGATTGAGAACAGATTTCTTATAGCCTGAAATCCTCGCCTTCCTAAACTCCCCTGTGAAGTTCCCTGCCACCATGCCAATGTCTCGCAGCCAAAAAAGAGTGAGCTCCCTGTGCAGGCTCAGCTTCCTCCTTCCTGTCCCCTCCCAGAAATGGGAGGCTCCTCAAGCCAATTGGTTGACTGGGCCGGAAGGTAGTCAAAGTTCAAAGCTGTCAGCTTCTGAGAACCATGCTCTCTTAAGTACCAGCCAGATGTGCTTACAATCAGTTTAAATCTCCAGGTCCCTGAGTATCTGCTAAATCCATTATCTTAACACATTCCCCCCTTTGTTTCTTCTAGGAACAGGGTGTTCCTTGATGAAACATACCCTATGCTGACAAACAATATGTAAATAACAATATAGAAAAGGGAGAGAGAAAAGTTTTGTCTATAGGGGCGGTCCCTCATGGAGGTGATGCTTTGACATTGGTCTTGCAGAGGGAGGGCCTCTATAAGTATATAATAACAGAAGGAGAAAACAAAACCAACAAAAAACCTGTTCATATAAAGTCTCTGAGTTATCTTTGTCTTCTTGGAGTGGTAAGATGTCATCAGGAAGAAATGACTCTGGTTTGGTCTCTGATCTGGAAAGAGGGACTCTGGACTCTGGTCTGAAAAGCTGGATTCTCTTCTTTAACTGTTTGAATTGCTGGATTTTTTACTAAACCTTAGCATAACATTGTCAATGATCAAATTAATACATTCCATTACATTCCCCTCCTTTATATAATAGAGGGCTGAGGTAGTTACGCAATCTATAACATTTCTTACCACCATGTGTCTGGATCAAAGCCAAATTTAGCAATGTGTTCATGACACCTGAAAATGTTATGGAAAGGTTATCATACCACTTCTCATGGTTTGAGACAGCCAGTGATTGTGCTAGGCCACAGGTGATTAGACTGAGTGAGACAAAAAGAAAACAAGTTCAGTTAAATTAGGTTATTTTAGGAGGGAGAGAGGATGAAACTGGACTGTTGTCTAGCAATTGTGCTCTACATAGTTGCCATCATAAGCAAACCGTGGACTTACATATACCTGTCTCTCCTCTTGTTGCACATGTATTCTCTCCAGGACCTGCATCAAGCTTACTGTAAGAGTCAGTTATGTCTCTGAAATGATAAGTTTCCATAATTCATAAATCTCATATTAATTTCACCAAAGACAGTATGATGGTAAAAATGCATGTTATGCTGCATAACTGAGGATACACTAGCAATATATACAATAATTCCAAACCATACCCAGAGTATAATGACATATAAATGATAAATGAATGAATGTAAATAGCTGATTATATTAGACATTGTTACATAATCTTCTTTTAGCAAGTAAACCACATCATCTTATACATGAATTCTCTATCTAGTATAACAGTAACAGATACTTAAAGTGGTAATCAATTTATCAAAAAGAAATAAGACTCAGGGCAGCTAGGTGGTGCAGTGGACAGAGCACTGGCCCTGGAGTCAGGAGTACCTGAGTTCAAATCTGGCCTCAGACACTTAACACTTACTAGCTGTGTGACCCTGGGCAAGTCACTTAACCCCAATTGCCTCACTAAAAAAAAAAAAAGAAAGAAAGAAATAAGACTCAATATCCACTCAGAAAGATTCAATATTCAATATGTTCATTGATAAACCAAGCAATAGGTTTCAATAACCCTTTTTTAAAAAATTAGAATCCCATAAAAAAAAAAAACTCATGGATCTCTCAAAAAAAAAATAATTGTGGTAGCTTCTGAGGCCCAATGGCCCCACCTACAGCATATACTTAAAATGTCTTTGAAAAGTCACTTAGTTTACAAAATTGAGTTTAAAAAAAGGAAAGCAAAAGAAACAAAAGTCAAAAACAAAGCAAAAACAAAGCCAAAAAGCAAAAGATATGCTAAGCACTCTTTTGTGCTCTTAAAGAACTTAAAGGTGTGGTGAATTCCAGGCCTTTTCAAGGCCTTTCAAAAGCAAAACAAAAAAGATGGGATTAAAAGATAGGTACAGGGAGGGGAAAGGGTGGGGGAGATTGAGGTGTGTCAGAAAACCAGACCATGTGCTTCAGTGGTTTGCCTGTAGAAGGAAAAGCTTGTTAAAGTTAAATTATTTAAACTGCTAGAATTTGGGGTATACCACATTGTTTTAATTGGTTCCCCAATTCTCTGCACGTCAAAATGGCAGGGGTTCCTGAATTGTCATTGATTTTTCTAATGCTGTCATAATGTTCTCTATGGTAGAAAATGTGGAATTCTTTAGCATCAGCTTTGTCTATGCCACGGATTTTCCATAGGGGCTTATTCAACTGATGAATGATTACATTCAGCTGGTGATGTTTAGCAAAAGTTATCATTGCCACCCCACCTACCAGGTTGTCTCAATTCATCAACATATTCTTCAAAAGGGGAGTCATTCACTGTAAAAGACTCAAAATCAGTTCTATGCATAAGCATATAAGAAGCAGCTTCTTATCTGTGTCTGATATGATTTCTAGGGTGGCCTTCCAGCTGATCCCCCAGAGCCCTAAAAAGGCAATTTCCATCTCTCAATACTTTATGAAGACTGAGTCCCAAGGCATGTAATGTAGGATTATCAAATGGGAACTGCCTATTGTTCCTGGGCTCTATTAGGATTCTCTGTTCTTTAACAGGAGCTATTGTTAGGGTTTTATGCTCTTTAGTGTCTACTTGAGTTTTATTTGTAGTTTCTTTACCTATAAATGGTGCAGGCTTTACATGAGAGCAATGAATCCAAGAGTCTTTTTCTCCAATTTTAATAGCAGTAGGAGTCATCAATAATACCTGAAAAGGTCCCTCCCAAGCGGGCTGGGTTCCACTGGTTCACTGAAAATTCTTCATATATACCTTATCTCCAAGATTTAAATCATGCAAGGAAAAATCTAAAGGACCAACTTGTACAGCAGCTCCTGCCTCATGGAGTTGATGTAGCCTAGTCTGTAATTCTTGTATATAGGAGGCAACAGAAGTATCACCTCCCACCAGTGATGTATAAAGTGGGGGAAAAGTTTTAGCTTGGATAGGAGGGTGACCAAGAAGCATTTCGTAAGAAGATATATGAAGTTCTCCTCTTGGTCTACTGTGTAGATAGAATAATGCCAATGGTAGAACATCAGGCCATTTCAAATGGATTTCAGGGGCAGCTAGGTGGCACAGTGGATAGAGCACTGGCCCTAGAGTCAGGAGGACCTGAGTTCAAATCTGGCCTCAAACACTTGGCACCTACTAGCTGTGTGACCCTTGGCAAGTCACTTAACCCCAATTGCCTCACCAAAAACAAACAAACAACAACAACAAAAAACCAACCAAACAATCAAATGGGTTTCAGTACATAATTTGCCAATCATACTCTTAAGCTCTTCATTCATACATTCAACCTGGCCTGAACTTTGTGGGTGATGGGTGTATGGAATTTTGGAGTTATTCCCAAGAAAGAGTAGATTTGGATAAAACCAAATCAGTAAAGTGTGTGCCTTTGTCAGAATCAATGCGGGCTGGTGGGCCAAAGTGAGAAACTATCTCTTTAAGAAGAATCTTGGCAACAAAGGCAGCTGTGGCTCAGGGAATGGGAAATGCCTCCACCCACCGAGTGAGTTGGTTAACTATAACAAGGCAAAATTTATAATGTCCTGCTTTTGGCATTGTAATATAGTCAATTTGCAAGTGCTCAAAGAATGTATATGCTAGAGGGCGCCCTCCATAAGCTTTGGTCTTGAAAGCATATTGATTATAAGATTGACACGTGGAGCAGCCCAAGCAGATTCTAGATGCTGTGTTAGTCACATCTGGTGCTATCCAGGTTCTCTTAATAGAGTCCACAATGCCTTGTGTGCCAAAATGACTTTTCTGTGAATAAAGAGACATACCTGGTGATAGAATTTCTGGGGAAGAAGTGGTTTTCCCTCCGAAGACATCCAGACTCCATTGATCTGTTTTGCCTTAAATCTCTTTTTCCACCTTTCTACTTTTCAGAATCATCATAGATTAGGTTGGGAGGATTATCTTCAGAAAGTGAGAGGTTAAATACATGTTCAGGAGCTTCTAATGCAGCGAGCTTGGCTGCAGAATCAGCTTGTGCATTCCCTTTTGAAACAGGATCATTATTCCCTGTGTGGACAGGGCAATGTACAATGGCTAGGGCAGAGGGCAGTTTCAGGGCATCTAGGAGGTCCTTGATAAGGTCCCCATTGGCAATAACCTTGACCAAGGATGTTAAAAAGACTCTTTGTAGCCAAAGCATGCCAATCGAGTGGCATATACCAAAGGCATATTTCGAGTCAGTAAAAATGGTGGCACTCTTTCCTTTGGCTATATTACAGCTTGTGTAAGAGCCACAAGTTCAGCAGCCTGCACACTAAAATGGGAAGGCAGAGAAGCTGCCCAGACAGTGTCATAATCAGAAACTACAGCAGTTCCAGTGGAACAGGTCCCCTTTCTCATAAATGAAGAACCATCTGTATAGAGAACAAGATCAGGGTTTTCTAAAGGTATATCAAAAAGATCATCCCAGGGTTTCTCAGCCATATCAACTAAAGAAGCACAGTCATGCAATGGCTCCCCTGAAAGTGGTAAGTTAGGGAGTAGTGTTGCTGGGTTAAGGACTGTTCAGCGTTTTAGAGTGATATTCTCATTGCCTAACAGGGTTATTTCATACTTAGCCAGCCTTTGATCTGAAAAGGCTTGTGTCCTGTGACATAGTAAGAGAGCCTCTACTTCGTGAGGGCATTGCACAATTAGAGGGTTACCCAGGACCAAATCAGGGGCTTTTTCTACCAAAAGGGCTGTGGCCGCCACTGCCCTAAGGCAAGGTGGAGCCCCAGATGCTACAGGGTCCAGTTGGGTTGAATAGTAGGCTATGGGGCATTGGTTAGGCTTCAGTGATTGAGTAAGAACTCCAGAAGCCATCCCCCTTTGTTCATGCACAAAGAGAGTGAAGGGATTACTGTAATCTGGGAGTCCTAGGGCAGGTGCTGATAGCAAGGCCCATTTTAATTCTGTTATGGCTGATAGATGCTGAGGATCCAACTGTAAAGTTTCTGGGACAGAATTTTTTGTTAGAGCTATAAGAGGCTTAGTAATTTCACCAAAAGAGGGTATCCATTATCTGCAGTACCCAGCTGCTCCCAGAATGGCTCTTAACTGCCTCTTAGTAGTGGGGGCAGAGAGTTGTTGAATGGCCTGCACTCGCTTAGAAGAGACAGAGCGAGTACCAGCAGCCAGAATAAATCCTAAATATTCTACCTGGGGCAAACACCATTGTACCTTTGACTTGGACACCTTGTGACCTCTCTTATATAGCTCTAGTAGTAAGTGACGGCTCTTTTCCTGACAGATTTCAGCATTAGGGGAAGCTAAAAGTAAGTCATAAACATATTGTACTAGAGTGGAGCCCTTGAAGGCAATGGAGGCTAGATCCTGCTGTAAAATTTGGGAAAATCATGTAAGACTGTCTATAAATCCCTGTAGGAGTCTAGTCCAGGTCCACTGTGTATTTTTCCAGGTGAAAGAAAATAAATATTGGAAGTCCTCATGTACTGGTATGGAGAAAAAGGCAGAGCAGAGGTCTACCACTGTGAAGCATGTAGCATCACACTTGGGATTGTCTTGGATCATTGCAGAATTCATTCTTTATCTCTTGCTTCATTTCTTCTAGGTATTCTTGTAGATCTCATGGCCAAGGGATTTTTTTTTCCTCTGAGGCTCTGTTTGAATTTGTAGAGTTGTTCTCTTTTTCTAGATTGGTCTCTGGAACCCTTCTGCACCCATAAATTTCTCTATCATGTTTAGTGTCTTCTCTTTATTCTAGCCTCAGTTATTTCTCCTATCTCCTGCTCACTTGGTCCTAACATGGATTACTTGAACCACTACTGCTGGCTTCTACCTTTCCTAGTGTATCTGTCCTCAGTTTCATACCCCCATTCAGTATTTCTGTCCCTGGGTACAGAGTGCTGAAGGCTTGGGGGTCCTTGGAATCCCTCTGACCACATTGGGAGGTTTCTATATTGTTTTCTAACACTCGTGCAGATTTTTCTGGACATTTTGTACAATCGTGGACTGGATAAATTCACTCAATTTTTCTTTGAATTACTTGATCATTATTCGGTTTGGTGATTTTTTTTTACATTTTTTCTGGAGTACTTGTGTGAAAACTGGGATGTTTTGTGATTGTTTTCTCGTCCATCTTATTTATTTATTTTTTTGGTGAGGCAATTGGGGTTAAATGACTTGCCCAGGGTCACATAGCCAGTAAGTGCCAAGTGTCTGAGGCCGGATTTGAACTCAGATCCTCCTGACTCCAGGGCCGGTGCTCTATCCACTGTGCCACCTAGCTGCCCCTCCTCATCCATCTTAACTGGAAGAACATACCTTGTTCCTGGCACATCCTATTAATTAGCAACACCTGATTTTGCTGAAAACAAACCCTAGGGGGTTGGTGAAACTTGTATCTTACATTTGACATGTAGGGAGTATAAAGAGAATTCTAATCTAAAAACAATGATTGACTAGAATGAGCCTCTTTTAGGTTATTATGTTGGGTCTTATTTGAAACATAGGAGGCATACTATCATAACCATGCTAGAACAGTTATTTGGGGGTCTAGTTATACATAGCTCTTCCTATAGTATTGTTTTGTTCTGTGTCTCCCCCTTTAATACATATATAAGTAAGAAGGTTACCACAATTATTCACATGCCTTTTTTTTTCTTTAGGAAATTCTGCTATTCAGCCTCTCTTCAAACTCTTCCTCTATGTCATTGTTTGGTGGTCATTCATTCTGCCAGTAGTAATGTGGTAAGACCCCACTCCACAAAGAATAAACCAGTTTTCCCTTAAAACATATTGAAACTGTACTTAAGATTCAATTGAGGGGCAGCTAGATGGTACAGTGGATAGAGCACTGGCCCTGGAGTCAGGAGTACCTGAGTTCAAATCCGGCCTCAAACACTTAACACTTACTGGCTGTGTGACCCTAGGCAAGTCACTTAACCCCAATTACCTTGCCAAAAAAAAGATTCAATTGGTTCAAGGGACTCAAACTCAGGACATTGATGAAGTGCTCTAGTAGCCAGAGTAAAAAAAAATAGCTAGATCATGAATGACTGGACCTCCTCCCTCAGGTTTCTGTCCACAGACCAGCAAGATGACCATTGCTAGCAGAGAAAAGCTGCATTCAACTGAATCAAGGGTACATTATGGATGAACATCTGCTGCTTGCTCTGAATGTCTTTCCACTGCTATGGTTAAGCAAATCCCTTTTTGTCAACTATTAAATTGATGAGAAGAGTCTCATTTAATTCCAGTTTAGAATATGAGGTACCTGATGAGCCTGGTTAAACCTGGTCTACAACAACTGGCTATAGTTAATAATTTTGGAATTGAATACTGTGAGAAATGGGTAATTGTCTCCTCTCAATGTGGATGTAACAGTCAGCCATACTCCCCCTGACCTGTTTGTAGGACAAAGGTCTCAGATCCCCTTCTCCCCCTCAGGTTAGCAAGGTCACATGGTTCAAGGAGCCCTGGTCTCAATAAGGTCTGCTCCAGAGTTGTGTCCATACAAGGAAGTATAAGGTCCACTCCTGAGTTATGCCCATACAAGGAAGAGGGGTGGGAATACTGCGTTCTGATTAGCTAATTTTTGCGCATAGATTGTAACCCTTGAGTAATTGGACCATTGATGAAAAAGGGGAGGGTCCATTCGCGTTAGGGACTAGGGCATAAAACAAGGCCTGCGAGCCCCCTTTCTGGGCACCCACTAGCTGCACACTAGGGTGCCTCCTTCTCATGAGAAGAAAATAAAGCCTTTGTCACCTCAATGCTGAGTTCCTGAAAATTATTGAGAAGAAGATGGATTTTTCCCTCACAAATACTCTCCTTAAAGTAGGAGAGGGTCAATTCAGAGGAAGGTAGCTGAGTGGTCTTCTTGCTTCTGGTATTAATTCTGGTGATAGTATCCCCTACCACTCCTAGAGAACTAGAAAGTAAGCTGTCTGGAATCATTCAGCCAATAGAGATAGCTGTGAAAATACTCTTTTATCTTTAAGAAGATAAATGTAGAAAAATTGTCCTTTGTTGTGGCAGAAAGTGAAGAGGAACTAAGGGGCCTCTTGATGGGGGTAAAAGAAGAGAGTGTAAAAGTTGTCTTGAAGCTTAACATCAAAGAAACTAAGATCTTGGCAACTGGTCCCATAACTTCCTGGCAAACAGAGGGAGTAGAAATAGAAGCAGTGTCAGATTTTATATTCTTGGGCTCAAAGTTCACTGCAGACAGTGACTGCAGCCATGAAATTAAAAGAGGCTTGCTCCTTGGAAGGAAAGCTATGGCAAATATGGACAGCATACTAAAAAGCAGAGATATCATCTTGCCACCAAAGGTTCATACAATCAAAGCTATGATTTTTCAAGTAATGATGTATGGTTGTGGGGGCAGCTAGGTGGCATAGGTGGCTTTATCCATAAAGCACCAGCCCTGGATTCAGGAGGACCTGAGTTCAAATCTGGCCTCAGACACTTGACACTTACTAGTTGTGTGACCCTGGGCAAGTCACTTAACCCTCATTGCCCCACCCAAAAAAAAAAAAATCCCCAAGCCTTCCAGGACACCCATTATGTCCTGAAGAAGAATGTAATAATTACTCTCTAGGGACCTGGAAGACAGGTAGGTAGAAGAGTAAATAGAATGTTGAGTTCATCTACATTAAGTAGTTAAATAGTTTCTGTAGTGACTCCGGGAGAGTCTTTTGGTTGCCTTTTGTTCTGTTACCCCATCAGTTTCCATCATTGGGTACTCCTAGCTTCAGCTTTGCAATACCACAAGCTATAGTTCCTCTGACCTGATTAAAGACCTTATTTTCTCCTATATTGTTTCCTTAATTTCCAGGTTAACAACAGCAAGGAGATCAAATCAGTCAATACTTAAAGAAATGAATTCAGGCTCTTCTCTGGAAGTCTAAATACTGAAGCTGAAGCTTAAATACTTTGGCCACATAATGAGAAGATGGGACTTATTGGAAAAGAGCCTGGTGTTGGGAAAGATTGAAGGCAAAAGGAGAAGGAGACAGCAAAGGATGAGATAGATAGTATCATGGAAGCAATCAACATGAACTTGGACAGAGTTCAAGAGATAGATAGTGAAGGACAGAAGGGCCCGGCCTGCTATGGTCCATGAGGTCATGAAGAGTTGGACACAACTGAACAACAACAAAAACAACAATTTTTATATTTGGGGTTTATAGTAATCTACTTGTGTTAGGCCTGGGCCTTCCAGTCTAACAATTTTAGTCTCTTCCAAGTTCTTCTAAGGGTTCTTAGAATTCAATTTATTTTCAAACTAGGAGGGAGAAATTGACTTTGGGGGATTTGAAGTTTTTATTCCAAGGAACCAAATGATGAAGAATGAGCCCCTCCCTTCCCTTAATTTTGCCTGAAACCAGATGAATTTTTATTAGTAATAGTCATTGCTTGGTTGCCACAGGGGAGACTACTGAAAAAGAAATATCCTAAAATGAAATTCTCTGTGAAGTAAATTTGAAAACCCTCATTTTATCTTGGTAGTTTAAAAGAATGGCTTTTGTCTTTTGGACCATTTTATCTTGGTAGTTTAAAAGAATGGCTTTTGAGATGGGGAGGGGCGGCAGCCTCACACCTACCCACCATCCACCTCCCCCCACCTCCATACCCCCTCTGGGTGTTGGGGGAATGAGGAGAGGAAGAAAAGTTTGGTTTTGAATGGCGTTTGGGGAAATGTAAATGCAGCAGATCAAGAAGTCTTCAGTTGATGGGTGGCATGAGTTGTTTGTCCTTCATTCTCAAAGAGGACCATGATATCAGAAAGTGACATAATGACTTGTGCTGAATTGGATTTAAGTGAGGGAGGGCTGTGCAAGTTCACCAACCTCACTTTCTCTTCTAGAACCATCTGGGTCCAGTGGCAAGATATACATCAGGATAACTGGAGATGGCCTTGGATGTTTAAGGCAAATAGGGTTGTGATTTCCCAGGGCCATACAGCTAATGTCAAGTGACTGAGTCCAGATTTGAACTCAGATCCTCCTGACTCTAAGACCAGTGCTCTATCCACTGTGCCACCTAAGTGGTATGAGAGACGAATGAGAGAATGAAAAACAAGGTAGATAAATTATGCAATAGAATACTCCCCACTCCCCATTCTTCCCTAAGCTTTCCAAGATCGATCCTAAGGGAAAAAAGTGGGTTGTAGCCCCAGAATAATACTATCTGTATGGTTGGCCATCTTTGTCCCATATTGTATATGGGCATGTATGGACTATTGAGGAGCAGTGTTTGTCCTTATCCCTATAGTTTCGAGACTGTTTAAAAAAAAAAAAAAGGACCATGCTGAAAAAACTATCTAGAACTTTTGTGTGACATTTGGGAGGCCACTGAAAGCTGTGACATTTGGACTTTGGGGCACTTTTTGGTAAAACAAAAAGCACTTGAGGGAACAGTGCTTGATCATCACCTGGAAGAGCCCTGAGACTTTTTCACAAATGGGATGTGTACAAATGAACCCAATAAAGGAGGGGTAGGAGGAGGGAGTATATCAGTTTAAAATTTTTAAAGAGAGACCGCTAAAAAAATTTGTTTTAAAAGAGAGAGAGATAGCTAGTACTCCCACTCCAAAACTGTGAAAGTCTCCTTTAGGACTAAGGACTGAGTGAGGGTGAGTGAGGTGAGGGGGTCTTTGTGAAGGTCAGGCTCCAGGCACCCTTCCCTCCCCTGGTTGACATATTGAGGCATTATTCCAGAACTGTCTAGGATAAGATACCACTCAGCACAAACCACAGGGTTGTTTTTTTTCCCCTTCACTTCAAAGTCAGTAAGACCATGGCCATTTCCAGGTTGGGTTTCCTGCAATGGAATCATTAAAGAATGATAGCATTCCTCTATAAATCATTGGATTACTCTATACCCATTGCCATAAGAACCATCCCCCAATACCCTAGTGATAATGAGATGAAACTTAATTGAGGTGTGTTCCTATGAGCTCTTCTCTTAGATGGTAGGAAGAAATCATCTACATACCAGAACATCTGAAAAGATGCTTCTTTATTTCTGGGAGATCAATTCATCAGAAAATGCCTGCTGAGTGACCCAAAACACATCAGGAGACATCGTTGGTTATTAAGGGACTCCTAGTAGTTGCTCCTGCCAAAGGTGAGAAAACTTTGAAGGTATGGTGTATTTGTTTCTCATATTTCATACTTAATGTGAAGTCTTCTCTTTAAGAATACTGATTCTTGGGGGGCAGTAAATGGCACAGTAGATAAAGCACCAGCCCTGGATTCAGAAGGACCTGAGTCCAAATCTGACCTCAGACACTTGACACTAGCTGTGTGACCCTGGGCAAGTCACTTAACACTCATTGCCCCCCCCCAAAAAAAAGAAAACTGATTCTTTTTTTTCAGACTAACAAGAATTTTTTCTGTGTCCCACTTACTTCCCCATCCCATCCCCAAATAAACAAAAAGAAAAAAGAAAAAAAACTTACCAAAATTATGCATAATCAAAGCAAATTCCCTCATTGGCCATATCCAAAAATGTAGGCTTTCTTTTGCATTTTGAGTCCATCATATCTTTGTTAGGAACCAGATAGCATTCTTCATCCTTGGTCCTCTGGAATTGTGGTTTGTTATCACATTGATCAGAGTTCTATAGTATTTCAAAGATGTTTTCTTTGCAACACTGTTGTTGTTGTAAAACTTGTTATTTGGGTTCTGCTCATTTCACTTCGCATCAGTTTATAATAGATCTTCCCAGTTTTCCTTGAACCTGAGGGACCTTGATTCTTTCCATTAAATAAATGTTTATTACCGTTCTCCTTATTTCCCATCACTAGAGTTCACAAGTTCATGAGATCGTAGGATTGAGGACTGGAAGAGGGCTTAGATCCTTTAGTCCCACCCCTGCACCTCAAGTTTGAAGGATTCATCTTTGACCACATATTCCTTTCTCCCCCAAATTGTCTTTCATCATCTTTAATTTTCACATGATCATCTCTAGTGGGTTCTAGATAAAGGAAGTCCAACAGGAATAGTCCCCAAAGAGCTTGGAATGTAGAACTAATTTCATGGAGTTTTCTAGCTAAAAGGAACCTTAGAGACCTAATCTAGGCCTTTAATTTAAAAGATAAACTCCACAAAGGTATCATAAGATGCTAGAACTCCAAGGACTTCAGAGATCAGCTTGTCCAATCTCCTTGTTTAACAAATAAAGAAACACAGTCCCAGGCAGCTAGATGGCACAGTGGATAAAGCACCAGCCCTGGATTCAGGAGGACCTGAGTTCAAATCCGGCCTCAGACACTTGACACTTACTAGCTGTGTGACCCTGGGCAAGTCACTTAACCCCCATTGTCCCGCCAAAAAAGAAAGAAAGAAAGAAACACAGTCCCAGAGAAGCTGAGTGACAATCTACTCAGTGGTAAGAATCAACAATGGGTTTTGAACCTGGGTCTTTAATAAATAGTTCAGTGCTTTGAAGGCCTGGAGATGGGAAATGGAAATGTGTGTGTGTGTGTGTGTGTGTGTGTGTGTGTGTGTGTGTAGACTAGTTTGTAAAGGAATATTGTGCGATATGTCTGCAAAGATAGGCCAGAACCAGATTATGAAGGGTTTTAAATGCCAAACAAGAGCATTTAATTTGACCTTAGATGCAATAAGGAGCCTAGGTATAGTGAATAGAGCAAATAGTTTGGTGTCCACAAAACCTGGATTCAAATCCTGCCTCAGACACTTAGGAGCTATGTGGCCCTGGGAAAGTCACATAACCTCTATGGGCCCATGTTTCCTCATCTGTAAAATGAGAGGTTTGAAGTCAACAATAACTAACATCCCTTCCAATTCTAAATGTATGGTCTTTTGGTCCTAAGGCCACCTATAACTTCTTGAACAGGAGAACGATGCTCAGACCAATAGGAATAGGAATAGGAATGTGATTTCATTGATATAGGGAACTCTAAAGTGAGGAAACTCCTGCCAATTCAGGACAGGATCTTCTTTACAACTTAAAAGCCTTAGAAAGTTGCCTAGAATCCTTAGAGCTAAGGTGAATTTTCCAGGGTCACAAAGTCAATAAGTGTCAAAGGCAGAGTTTGCACCCAGGGATTCCTGGCTTCAAGGCCATCTCTCCATTCACTCTGTCAGATGCATGCTTTACAAATATTATTTTGGCATTTGTATGGATTTTTGATTGGAGAGAGAAGAAATTTGATCAATTAGGGATAACAATTGGGAGGCTACTACAATAGTTCAAATGAGTGATCATGAGACCTTGAACTGTATGCCTTACAACAGGGAGAAACAGATTAATAAAACTACATTAGTTGGGGACCACAATATACCCCCTTAAGTCCTAAACAACTCTAACAAAAAAAAATAAGAAAGATGTTAAGCACCTGAAGAGATATTTAGAAAAATCAGACATGACAGATTTCTGACGATAACTAATGAAATAAAAAGGATAATACATATTTCTCATCCGTGTGTACCATCTTTACAAAAATTGACTATGTCTGATTTTAGAAAAGCCTGGAAAGACCTAAATGAACTGATACAAAATGAAATAAGCAGAACAAGGAGAACACTCTACACAGTAACGGCAACATTGTTTAATGATCAAAAATAAATGACTTCGCTCCTCTCGGCAATACAAAGATCCAAGACAATTCCAAAGGACATGAAGGAAACACTATGCACATTGAGAGAAAGAACTGATGGACTCTGAATGTAGCATTCACAATAGATGAAGAGTAAACAAAGTAAATTACTAGAAACTATTCAAAATAATTCAATCTCAGAAAAAGAAATTAAACAAACCATAAACTCCCAAAGTGTGTGGGGTCATAGGTAGGTGTGGGAGGGGGACCTGGAACAAAATAGATCAAAAAGAGAATTCTATAATATGTTTCCAGAACAATTAGCTATAATTTGTATAAATTATTTGTGAAAATATAGAAAAATTGGATCCTACTATGGGAAGTGAGTGAACTATACTGATTTCATCTCATCATTTAATTCTGGATCTAATTCACTTCCCTTTTTATTCGATGATGGATCTAGATCAATTTCTGTCTTGTGAGAAAACTTTATTCAATTATGGAATTATAAGAAAATTTTATTGCATTGTTTGAACCTAGCCCCATGTGTCTGAAAACCTGGATTACTTCTACCTGTTACTTTGTAGTTGTTCTGTTATTTTCAGGCATGTCTGACTCTTCATGAGCCCATTTAAGTCGTTTTGATTTTGGGGGGGGGGGGAATGTGGGTTAAGTGACTTGCCCAGGGTCACACAGCTAGTAAGTGTCTGAGGCCAGATTTGGACTCAGGTCCTCCTGAATCCAGGGCCGGTGCTCTATCCACTGCACCACCTAGCTGCCCCCCATTTGGAGTCTTTCTGTCAAAAATACTGAAGTGGTTTGTCATTTCCTTCCCCAGTTCATTTTACAGATGTGGAAACTGAAGTAAACAGAGTTAAGTGACTTGCCCTAGGGTCACACAGCTAGTAAGTGTGTAAGGCCAGATCTGAACTCAGGAAGATAAGTTTTTCTGGTTCCAAGCCTGGTATTCTATCCACTGTGTCACTTAGCTGTGCCTACCTATTGCTTAGAGACCTTTGACTAAAGACCTAGGTTATACTGACCAGAACCCCATTCAGATCCTAAGATTGATGCAAGAAGTTTTCTCACAATTAAACATCTCAAGCAACCCATATGCCTTATCTGAAAACTGATCCTGTGCTGGTAAATCAGTTACTGTTTCCATGTTCCTTTGATTAAATGGAAACACTTGGAAGGAGTGGGACACCTCTTCTGATTTCAAGGAATTGCACCTGTTCACTCATCCCCTCCCAACATGGAAATCTTTCCTCTAATTAGAAATCAAATCACTAATCTTGTGTCTTGGTTTATATTCTTTTAATTGTTTTCTTTTACTGAATAAAAATCTGCCTTCCCCTATATTCAGAGTCCAGTGCAAATATAGGAAGCCTGGTACCAATTTGTTATGCAATTGGCATGCATTGCTTAATAAACTGATATGCTTGGAAGCTCAAACCTGCATTTACTCAGTTATTTCAGATTTCACCCATTATATTTCCAAACTTCTCTATGATAAATATATGGTACTTCTTAAGTAGATAAGAGAATGAGAAGTCAGAGAAAGAAATTATAGAACTATATCGCTAATGAATATTAAAGCAAAAATATTGAATAAAATATTAACAAGCAGGCTACAGCAACATATTAAAAAGATTATATATTATGACCAGGTCAGAATTAATTCAAATAGAAATTTAATAGAAATAATTATCTACTTCAATAAAGTAGCAAAATATAAAATAAACACAAAAATTATTAGATTTTTCTACATAACAACAAAGAGATAAAAAAGAAATTACATTCAGTAGAATTACAGAACGTGTAAAGCATTTGAAAGTTCAACTAAAGACAAATTCTAGTATTATATGAATATAACTACTAAATAATTTTTACAGAAGATAAACAAATAATTGGAGAGGAATTAATTGGCTGTGATAATATAATTAAAGTGACAATGCTTCCTAAATTAGTTTACAAGTTCAATGCTTTATCAATGAAACTATCAAAGGATTTAGAACTAGGGCAACTAGAAAGAAAGGGAGAAATGGGATTTAGAACTAGAAAAAATATTTTTATTTATTTATTTAATAAAAATATATCTGGAAGAATAAAAGATAGGAATAACAGGAGATATAATGAAAGAAAGTGGGAATCAGACCTAGCAATAGTAGATCTCAAGCTATAATACAAAGCAGTATCATCAAGATTGTTAAATACCTACTTTAAAATGAAAGAGTTATTCTGTGAAAAGATTATGTGCACAATACACAGAGCAATTGAATAATATGAATTAGTGTTCAATAAACCCAAGGACAGCTACTAGGTTAAGGAGTCAGTATTTGCAAAGACCAATTGAGTCCAGAAGACTACAGATCAAGGAACATCCTTACTTCTTGATATAGGAATAGAATGAGATGTATCTTTTCAAATGTGACTAGTACCAATCAAATTTGTTTTACTTGCTTATGTTTATTTGTTACAAGGGAGAGCTTTATTTGATATGGTGGGTAGTGCCATAGAGATTGGGGGAGTAGGTGGGTACTGCTGATGTAGAATTAATAAGAAACAATTTTTAAAGTATTTTTATTATAAACTTGAAAATAATAATTTTTAAAATGAATATATCCATGTTCAAAGGAGAGAAGAGGATTTCAATTTATGCATCAACTCCAACATTGTAAAGGAAAACAACTTTGAAAGACTTAGGAATTTAATCAATGCAGTGACCAATCACAACTCCAGAAGGCACCAGGAACACCAACCCTTAAGAGTCCTTTGGAGGAGGTCTAGCCTCTCTGCAAAGTTGTGATTGTCAAGAGACTTTGGTTTAAGGACCACTAGGATAGATGATTTCTAAAGTCTCTTCCAGCTCTAAATTTTTTTTTGAGGCAATCAGGGTTAAGTGACTTACCCAGGGTCACACAGCTAGTTAGTGTCTGAGGCTGTATTTAAACTCAGGTCATCCTCACTCCAGGGCTACTGCTCGACTGAGCTACCTAGCCACCCCCCAGTTCTTGTGCCCCCAAGACCTGTTGTTGAGAGAGGGCAAAGGAGGGTAGTTACAGAACAAGGCAAGATAATGAAAATGAAGAGAAGAAAGTGAAGAGGAAAGTCATCAGTCTCTTCTTTTAAAACTAAACCCAAGGGGCAGCTAGGTGGCACAGTGGGTAAGGCACTGGCCCTGAATTCAGGAGGACCTGAGTTCAAATCTGGCCTCAGACACTTGACACTTACTAGCTGTGTGACCCTGGGCAAGTCACTTAACCCACATTGCCCTGCAAAAAAAATTAAAAATAAAAAAATAAACCCTGGAGGCAGCTAGGTGGCACAGTGGATAAAGCACCAGCCCTAGATTCAGGAGGACTTGAGTTCATATTCGACCTCAGACACTTGACACTTACTAGCTGGATGACTCTGGGCAAGTCACTGAACCCTCATTGCCCTGCCAAAAACAAAAACAAAAACACACACACACACACACACACACAAATAATCAACTAAACCCAGATTGAGGAGGTGTAGAGCAAAGCTTCTAAACTGTGGGTCTCAACCCCATATGGGGTCATGAAAAATTTGGCAACGGTAAAAGGTTATGTATACCTATTATATCCGGGGTTGCATAAAACTTTCTTGGGTGAAAAAGGGTCATGAGTGGAAAAAGTTTAAGAAGCCCTGGTATAGAGGACAGGGAAAGAGAAGGGGTGAAGGATGACTGGGAGTGTGTTTCCACTTCGGTCTTGCTCTTTTCAGTAAATAACCCCTTTTGTAAAACAAAATTAAAATCCTCTCTGTGTCCAATCTCCAATCAACCAGATGAAAGGGAAGAGGCTCGGGAGTCACAGCTGAGTAATTGTGATGTACTTTAAAAACACAGGACTAGGAGATCTTCAAATAATAATTCATGGTAGAGATAGTGAGTCCTCTTCTCCAAGAAGAAATATGATTGCTAAGAGGCAGCTAATGGTGTACCATTTAACTGATGACAAATCAGCGGGGCTCATTGCACCGAAGGTCCCAGCCTTGAAAAAGAAGTGCAGAATTAACCAGTGGAAGGAAAAGAAGGTGGGGGGAGAGATCTTACAAAAGCAGAATTGAAACATTGAAAAGAAGTAGAAGCAAATGAAAGGAGAAGCATAGATTAGGGGCAGCATGAATATATATATGAATATGTGTGTGTGTGTGTGTGTGTGTGTGTGTGTGTGTATTGAATAGAATGCCGGATTTAGCAAATGTCCGACCCTAGACAAACCTGATAATTTCTATGAACCTCATTTTCCTAATCTACAAAATAAGTATAATAATTGCACTTACCTCACAGGAATTGTTATAAAGATCAAATAAGAGCATTTAAATTGATTTGCAAACCTTAAAAGCCATTATATAAATATGAGCCACTACTATAATCATTGTTTGGCTTTCTTAATGGTTACACAGACTTCAAATTCACTCCTGAACTTTTCAGAACTGGCCCAACCCATTTCTCTGGCTTCTGGTATACACTGGGTAGTCTACAGAGGTCATAGCTGTTATTTTCCTTGGGAAAATGCAGTGTGACTAGTATCCCCAACTGCCTTCAGGATATCTCAATCTCAATATGTTCAAAACTGAGTTCATAAAAACAAACAAAAAACTAAATTTAATTTTTTTAAAAACCGTATTCATTATCTTTCCCCCATATTTACTCCCTCTTCTTATTTCACTATTTGTGGCACCACTATTGACACAGTTTCTCATGTTCATAATCTTTGGGTTATCTTTGATTCTTCTTTCTCCCTCACCTCTTGTTTGCAATGTTGTCCACCCACCCACCCCTAGTCCTATTCACCACTATCAGAACATGTCTCTGTCCTGCTGTCTCTATTCCGAGTGCCACTACCCTAGAATAAGCCCCTATTACTACTCATCAGTACCATTGCAATGACCTTCTCTCTCTCTTTTTTTATTTTACTTTTAATTGTTGGAATAAAACAAGCCCCTGTCTCACTTCTCACTTTCCCCCTCTTCCCGTAAGTCTCTCCCTTTATGTTTTCAAATATTTCCAAGGTCAATGTATAATTTGTCTTGGAAAATATTTAGTACTTACATAGGATCATGGAACTAAAGCTAGAGTCCATTTATTCCTCACACCTGTTTTATGGAAGTGGAAACTGAGGCTCCCAGAAGCTGTGACTTTCCCAATCCCAGTGTCAGAGCTGGGATTTGAACCTATGACCTATGAAAGAGCCAGAGTTATTTCCATTTTAGCACACTGTGCTAGACACCACCAAAGTTCCTTTCCTCTCTGTCATTGTCACAATTAAGCTGGCGTCCCCTGGATGAAATAAACCCTAATGTACTCAGAAGTATTTAATGCAAAAGTTTTCAAATTAGGGGGTGAATTGAAGCCAAAGACCCTCTAGTAAGAGGAAAGATATGAAGCAATGGCCAAAATGGGGGCGAGGGTGGGGTTCTAATTTTTTAAATGACTTTTTACTGATATCCTTAATTTTTTACAACACTAGAATTTCTCCCAGCATCCCTCCCCCAGCTTCCCCTATACTGCCAGCCCATATAAAAACAATTTTAAAGAAAAAAGAGAAGGGGGTGGGGGAAAGAGAACAAAAATCAGCAAAATGAGATAATAGATAAAAAGTCCAAAAATATATGCAGTGTTCCACACTTGTGGACCTCCTACCTCTGCAAAGGAGTGGGATAAGGGTGTTTTCACTGGGGTCTTGTTTGTTCTTGGGGGGTTTTTGTTTTTTGTGGGGTTTGGGGTTTGGAGTTTGGGGGTTTTGGGGGGGGGGTTACAGCATTCTCTTTTGATTGTTTTGTGGTTGTTTCTTTTATATTAACATTATTGTGGTTACTAGATTTATTTTGGTATTGTGTGGGGACTTTTTTTTCTTATCAATGACCTCCTTGGGGTATAAGCCTAGTGGTGGAATCCCTGAAAGGCTATGGGTATTTTGTCATTTTATTTGGATAATTTCAAATTGCTTTACAAAATGGTTGTCTTGATTTATAATTCTGCCGGCAATAAACTAGTGTACCTATCTTCCTGCAATCTTTCCACCATTATTATTCTCATCTTTGGTCATCTTTGTCAATTTCCTCTGTCTGAAGTAAAACTTTAAGGTTGTTTATATTTGTATTTCTCTTATTATTAATGATTTGGACCATTCTTTTATATAGTTGCTAATAGTTTGTAATTCTTCCCTCAAAAATTGTCCTTTAACCACTTATCTATTGGGGAGTAGTTTTTGTTTATATGTGTAAAGTGTACGTGTGTGTGTGTGTGTGTGTGTGTGTGTACACATAGACACACACATAATGAGGGCTATCTTCCACTTGTAGCATGGGAGTGTCATCATGTGGCTCAAATGGAGCATGTTCTCTAAGGAAGATTTCATTTACTATCAAGAAGAGAAATCAGAAATTGGAGCCAGAACTTGACCAATCTGCTCAAGAGGAGATACCAAGCTAGAATTATATGTGCCATTAAATATTATTCATCTAGGGGATATGATTTTGAATGCCTCCACTGGCAATAATATAGAGGAAGGGAAAATAACCTATATCAACTTGAAAACTTAGGTGATCAATTAATTGAGAAACTAAAATCTTTCCTAGTTTTCTTTTCATTAAGTGGATAAAGCAACAGATATTATTAGAGATGCTTATTGACTTACATATGTATGATAGTATTATTGATTTTTTTTTTTAGTGAGGCAATTGGGGTTAAGTGACTTGCCTAGGGTCACACAGCTAATAAGTGTTAAGTGTCTGAGGCCGGATTTGAACTCAGGTACTCCTGACTCCAGGGCCAGTGCTCTATCCACTGCACCATCTAGCTGCCCCGATAGTATTATTGAAACTATTTGTAAATATGTGTTACTTTTCAAAGTTGTTGATAGCATTGCCACATCAAAATCCATTTTCAATATAATGGACAGATTGTTCTCATGAAAACTATATGTGGTGGGAGAATTGTATAGAACTCCTCATTGATATAATTCAATTGGTTTCAGGACAAAATGCAGGTTTACAAGCACTAGTGTAAAAGGTGGACACATTGTACTTCACAATCACTTGTATCAAGAAATAGAAAGCTGTACAGTTTTTCAAGTTGTTATAAGAGTATCCAATTTTATTTTTTAAGTCATTAAAATGAAGGTGTTCTTTTTAAAATTCTGTGATGATATAGAGTTTGGAGTCAAAACCCTAGACTTTTCTCATTTGGCTGTGCTTCCAGATACACTGACATCATCAGCTAAGAGCTGTGGGTAGATTAATTATTGTGCTAGCAAAAGATACTGTGAGGAAATATATTCCCATGAGAAAGAATGCTCCAATCATAACACAAGCACTATGTCCTGCTTATAGCACTCCATGAAGCATACTATGCTAGAGTTCTCTGTAAACTTCTGGGAACAAATTATGGTACAAGCATCCAAGGATTTGAGAGTTTTGGGGTTCTGAAACAAAACCTTGGGAAGTCCTTTGGTCCATGAAGGGAGAAGGAAGTGGTAGTTGTTATTCAATTGTATTATGGACCATAGCATACCAGACTCTTCTATCCTTCCCTATCTCTCAAACTCTTTCCAAGTTCATGTTCACTATTTCCATGGTACTATCTATATATTTCATCCTCTCCCATCTCTTTTTCCTTTTGCCTTCAATCTTTCCCAACATCAGGGTCTTTTCCAATGAGTCCTGTATTCTCATTATGTGGCCAAAGTATTTAAGCTTCAGAAGCTCCAGTATTTGACCTTCCAGAGAGTAGCCTGAATTAATTTCTTTAAGTATTGACTGATTTGATCTAAATCTATGATTATTTATGGGGGGGGGGGGTCTAAAGAATAGATTGGAAGGGAAATAGAAGACTGGATAGGAAATTATAACAACAGTCAAAGAGGAAAGATGAGGATCTAAACTAGTGTAGTTACTGTGGGAATGGAAAAAATGGACTAAAAAAAACATGTTTGTGGGGACAGCTAGATGGCACAGTGGATAAAGCACCTCCCTGGATTCAGGAGGACCTGAGTTCAAATCCAGTCTCAGACACTTGACACTTACTGTGTGACCCTGGGCAGGTCACTTACCTCATTGCCCCACAAAAACAAACAAAAAAACCCCACATTCGTCTAGTGCAGAGCTAGAATAGACAGAGTGTGGTATTTCTATTTCTCATGCCTTGTTATATTATTTATTAATTGGCATGATCTTTTAAATAAACCCATTTAGGAAAGAAACTATATTATTATATTCTAGAGTGTAGAGAATATAAAGATGAGGAAGAACAAGGAGGAAGCTGGGTTTTAGGAGGGCATCCAGATAAAGTGGCAAAGATGAATACAGGGTGGGTAATGAATGAATGCGAAAGCATTTAGTAATTAGTAAAGAAATATGCATTAAGCACCAACTATGTGCTAATGTTAACAATGTTAAACAATGTAAACAATGTTAAGCCCTGAGAGTACAAAGACAAAAGTGAACTTCCCTGAAGGAGCTTATATTCTAAGAGTGTGTGAACTCACATATATACATATGATTATATGCAGAATATATCTACATTTTCTTCTTTTTTTATTCTGTTGACTTTGTTTTATTGTTTCTTAATGTCTCATAGAGTAATTAGCTTCCACTTGCCCAATTCTAATTTTTAAGGAATTATTTTCTTTCTTTTTCCATTGGGCCAATTCTCTTTTTAAAGGAGTTCTTTTTATCAGTGAATTTTTATATCTTTTTTATGGTCAAATCTTTTAAGGTGTTATTTTTCTTCAGGGTTTTTGGGGGGGTTCCTCTTTTACCAAGCTATTAATTTTCTTTTCATAATTTTCTTACGTCACCCTTATTTCTTTTCCAATTTTTTTTTATCTACCACTCATATCTTTCTTTAATTCTTGAGCTTGGGTCCAATTAGCATTTTGCTTTGAGTCTTTGGTTTGCTATTTTCACATTGTTATTTTCTTCTGAGTTTATGTCTTTGCCTTCCCTGCCACCATAGTAGCTTTTTATGGTCAAATTCTTTGTTGTTGTTATTGTTTGCTTGCTTTCCCAGTCTATTTCTTGACTTTGAACTTTATGTTAAAGTTGGGCTTTGCAGTTTGGAATCTTTGATCCAGAAATAGCACTGCTATGTTTATATCCCAAAGACATCCCCAAAAAGAGAAAAAGACCTATTTGTACAAAAATATTTCTAGCAGCTCTTTTTGTGGTGGCTGCAAATTGGAAATCAAAGGAAAGCCCATCAATAGTGGAACGGCTAAACAAACTGTGCTATATGATGGTGATGGAATCTTATTGTTGTATAAGAAATGACAAGCAGGATGACTTCAGAAAGGCATAGAAAGACATGTATGAAATGATGTATAGTGAAGTGAGCAGAATCAAGAGAACATTGTGCACAGAGACAGCAATATTATTATTTTCTTTTAATCAAGTTTCCTTGTACAAAATGACAAATATGGTTATGTTTTACATAATCATACATGTATAACCCATATCTGATCACTTGCCACCTCAGGGAGAGGGAAAGAGAGGGAGGTAAGGAGGGATAAAAATTGTGACCCAAAATTATAAATAAAAATGTTTATCACATTAAAAAAAAGTATTGACTGCTTTTGATGTGGGGTAGAATTTAGGGTCAAATTGATTGTGAGTCATCCCAAAAGAATTACAAGACTCAGTGACTCAGTTTCCCAAGATTTATTGCAATACTATGGGTGACCACAGGGAGAGAACCAGAATAGTGGAAAGGTATCTCTTGAATAGTGAAAGAAAAGACAGTTATATTTATAGTATGGATAAATTGATAATCAGCCTCATTATAATCTCCACATTGGGGAGGTACAGGGGAGGGCCTGTCCTTCTCATTATAATATTCTCCACCTTGGGGTGTTTCACAGGAGGGCTTATCCTAATTTGGAGTTCCTGGGGTCCTAAGCCAACCACCGAGCAGGTACCTTTTTCAGTGGAGGTGTGTTTTGGGGGTTTACACATCATAAGGTGAATCTGGGGACAAATTTGGCCTTTTCTGCACATGTTTCTTTCTGATTCCCATGACTAGTTTCAAAACAAAATCATTTTTCTTTAGAATTTCTATACCCTTGTCATTTTATCATTGTTATAATCTTCAGGTCTCCTTGGCCTAGGTCCCTCTGTTCCCATTATGGGTACTGATTTATGTGGGTACAAAAACCCAGCATCCTACTTGTAAGTTATCCATTAACTGGAGTCTGACTCCCTTTTAGAGGTAATATCTGAATTAGAGCTTGGGTCTTGGGTTTTTCTATTAACCCCTTTTTGCCTCCTACATCAATTTTATCTCCTTGCTGTCCAAAGGACTATCAAGTCTTCTCTAGCACCACAGAAAACTTCTGTTCTGCTGCATCTTCCTTAGCTTTAACTGTACCGAGCTTTGTTGGCAAGGTGAGGTCTCTGTTTTTTAGTATGAGAATCTGTCAAAACTTTCAGAGAGGAATGGCCACTAAACCAGAAGGAAAAACTATTCTTTCTGATTCTTACTAAAGGAAGGGAAGGTGAGCATAGTTGATTGAGCAGTCATCTAGAAGTAGAAACTGAAAAGAGTTCTTATTCCTGTCCCACCCCCACCCCCAGCCTAGAATTGATGAACATACTTTACTTAGGTTGTAGAATGATTGGAGGGAAGTTGCATTTCCCCTCCCTTCCCTGTTAAAGAAAGATTGTCTAGAAGCTCATATTTCCATTAAGCTGATAGAAATTTTCTTCTCACTATGGGAAAGGGCTGAGCCCAGGAGAAAAATGGCCTTTGCAGCCAGGAGTGTGGGCAGCTCCCAATCCATATAAACTGTTCCGTCTATTTCTCATTGTCCTTTCATTACTATTGTTTTGTAAACCCCTTTATATAAAAGAAAATTTATCATATACTAATCCTTTTTGAGTGTGATTAATGCAGGCTCGGGTAGAGATTTGGGGAAAGGTTTAAATCTCTGTAGGAAGAGAAACATTACAGCTGAAACATGAAGGAGGAAGAACAGGCATTGTCTCCATTTGGAAATCACAAAGAAGGTACATGAAAATAGCACAACTAAGCAAGCAGAAGTTTCCAAAAACAGAAGAGTCTAAAACCAAAGAGAGGTGAAAAACATGAATTTAAAAATACTCCTAGACCAAGTAGAGAGCTACCTTTGAAGCAAAATCAAGCTAATCCCATAAAAGCAGAATCTGTGCTACTGTTGCTACATGTGGTACAGCTACCCCTTAAAGCTTCTACTTTGTGGTGATCCTTCCCATAAATTCTACATATGGGAGACATCCCTTTGTGACCCTATCCAGTCTTTACAAATGGGGACCTCATCATTGAGTATAAATTTGTCCTTTTTTTCCTGTTTTTTTTTCTACTGCTATTGAGATTTACAATGGTTTCTTTCTTTTGTTTGTTTGTTTGGGGGGCAATGAGGATTAAGTGACTTGCCCAGAGTCACACAGCTAGTAAGTGTCAAGTGTCTGAGGCCAGATTTGAACTCAGGTCCTCCTCAATCCAGGGCTGATGCTTTATCTACTGTGCCACCTACCTGCCCCCTCTTTTTTTTTTTTAACAGTCATTTTAATCCTCTATGTTGTTTGGGATATTTAATGATAGTCTTAAATCCTGTTTTGCTTTTTTTCTTATTTCATGTTTGTCTGTGTTTTGTTCTGCCTCCAACAGGATTCTTCTCCACACTGGACATCTTATTTTATTTTATTTTGTCTACCATGAGAATGCATCATCCTAGCCCCTTTCTGAGAATAATACCTTCTTTATTTATTATTTTTTTAGCAACAAACATTTACTTTATTTTTTCCAGTTACATGTAAGGGTACTTTTCAACATTCATTTTCATAAGATTTAGAGTTCCAAATTTTTCTCCCTCCCTCCCTTTCCTCCCCCCTCCACAAGATCACAACCAGGTTACATATATACAATCCACAAGTGTTCTTTTTATCAGTTCTTTCTATGGGGGTGGATAGTAAGCTTCATCATTACTCCCTTGGGATTGTCTTGGATCATTGCATTGCTGAGAGTAGTTAAGTCATTCACAATTGCTCATTGAACAATACTGCTGTCACTATGCACAATGTCCTCCCAGCTCTGCTCACTTCACCATATATCAATGTTCATTAGTCTTTCCAGGTTTTTGGGGGATCATCCTGTTTGTCATTTCCTATAGCACAAGACCATTCCACTACAATCATATAGCACAGTTTCTTCCACCATTCCTCAATTGATGGACATTCCCTTGATTCTCAATTCTTAGCCTTTACCAAGAGTTGCTATAAATATTTTTTGTACAATTTTGCCCCCTTTTCTCTTTTTCATGATTACTATTGTTAACTGTTTCCCTTCCATCCTATTCCCTTCCCCATAATATTTGTTCTATTATCCATCTTTTTTCATCCTATCACTCTTCAAAAGGGATTTGTTTCTGTCTGTCCCCTCCCCCAATCTGCCCTTCCTTCTTTTGCCCCTCTCTCTTTATCCCCTTCCCCTCCTATTTTCCTGCAGGGTTAGAGAGATTACTCTACCCAATTGAGTGTATACATTATTCCCTCCTTGAGCCAATACTGCTGAGATTGAGGTCTTTGAGCCAATTCTGATGAGTGTTAGGCTCATTTAATGCCCAGATTAAATAGATTACTCCACCCAGTTGGGTGTGTGTGTTAGTCCCTCCTTGAGACAACTCTGATGAGTTTAATGTCTTTGAACCTTTTCTGATGAGTTTAAAATTCATTTGCTGCCCTTCTCCTTTCCCATCTCTTCCCCTACTCTGTAAGCCGATTTTCTGTTTCTTTCATGTAGGATTTCACCTCTGCCCTTTCCCCCTCCCCCAGTGCATTCCCCTCACCCCTTAATTTAACTCTAAAGATGTCATCATAGGGCAGCTAAGTGACAGAGTGTACAAAGCATCTACCCTGGACCCAGGGGGATCCCAGCCCAAACCCCTCCTCAGACACAAGACAGTCATTCACTGCACAACACCAGGTATGTCCCCCAACTCCAATTTTTTATGGTTCTATAGGGTCTTGTATCAAATTTGCCATTCAGTTCAGGTCTTTTCATCACAAATACCTGAAAGTCCTCTTTTTCATTAAAGTCCCATTTTTTTCCTCTGAAAGATTATGATCAGTTTTGCTGGGTAGGTTATCCTTGGTTGTAATCCCAATTCCTTTGCCCTCTAGAATATCATATTCCATGCTCTCTGGTCCTTTTACATAGAAGCTGCTAGATCTTGTGCTATCCTGACTAGGGCTCCACAGTACTTTCTTTTTGGTAGCTTTCAATATTTTCTCCTTGACCTGAGAGCTCTGGAATTTGGCCATAATATTCCTAGGAGTTTTCCTTTTGGGATCTCTTTCTGGAGGTGATTGGTGGATTCTTTCGATTTCTATTTTAGCTTCTGATTATAGAATTTCAGGGCAAATTTCCCTGAGAATATCTTGGAAGATGATATCTAAGCTCTTTCCTTGATCATGGTTTTCAGGTAGAAGAAGGTATTGTTCTAGATGGTGGAGGAAAGGCAGTGAGCTCTCAAACTCATGACACAATCACTCCAAAAAACATCCAAATAATGCCATAGGACAATGCCTGGAGCAGCAAAACCCACAGAAGAATGTGCTGAAATCATCTTCTAACCAAGAATGGCTTGGAAGGTCAGAAGGAGGGAGCTGCTGTGCTGAGACAGGAGTGGAGCCCAACCCCACAGTCATCCTGACACAGATCCAGTCCCAGGAAGGCCTCACCAGAGAAGCAGACCCCCAGAGCCTCTGAATCAGCTGAAGTGCCAGTGTCGTCTAGAACTAAGCTCACAGTCTGGTGAGAGGGCTGAGCCCTAGGCAAGGGGGAGACTACAGGGGTCTATGCTGGTACTGAGGCAGAACTTGGGTTTTTCACCCCTGCTGGAAACCAGGAGGTAGGTTTGAGTAGTAGTGGCCCAGGTGGGGGAGGGGCACAGGCTTGTCAGAGCTGACAACCACAACACACAAAGATGGTTGATTAGCAAGTTGGTCTGAGGTCATCTGTGGACCAGGGAACAGGCCAGACAAGTGAAGAACCTGATCCTCCTTAAATAATACCACCTGGGACTTCTGAAGCTTGGGATATTGCAGCCTGGGAACAGTGCCCCATTTTAAGGAGCTAAAAGTCAAGTAAAAGAAAGACAAGATGAGCAGACAGAGAAAGGTGAGGACCATAAAAAGTTTCTTTAGTAACAAGGAAGATCGAGATGCACCCTCAGAGGAAGATATCAACGTCAGGGCCCCATATCTAAAGCTTCCAAGAAAAATATGAATTGGTCTCAGGCCATAGAGGTGCTCAAAAAAGACTTTGAAGATAAAGTTAGAGAGGTAGAGGAAAAAATGGAAAGAGAAATGAGGGTGATGCAGGAAAGACAGGAGAAAAAAGTCAACAGCTTGAAAAGCCAAATGGAAAAGCTCTCTGGTAAAAAATAATTGCCTAAGAATTAGGATTGAACAAATGGAAGCTAGTGACTTTATGAGAAACCAAGACAACGCAAATCCAAATGAATAAAAAATATAGGGTAGGGGGCAGCTAGGTGGTGCAGTGGATAAGGCATCAGCCCTGGATTCAGGAGGACCTGAGTTCAAATCCAGCCTCTGACACTTAACACTTACTGGCTATGTGACCCAGGGCAAGTCACTTAACCCCTATTGCCCCGCAAGAAAATAAATAAAATAAAATAAAATAAAATAAAATAGAGGGCAATGTGAAATATCTTCTAGGAAAAACTGCTGACCTAGAAAATAGGTCCAGGAGAGATAATTTGAAAATTACTGGTCTACCTGAAAACCATCCTAGCCCCTTTCAAAAAAATTTTCCTTTTTGTTGTTTTAATTTTTTGAGTATGCAGATTTTATTACACTTTCTTATTGTCTACTACAATTTTTTTTTGGCGGGGACAATTAGAGTTAAGTGACTTGCCCAGGGTCACACAGCTAGTAAGTGTCAAGTGTCTGAGGCCGGATTTGAACTCAGGTCCTCCTGAATCTAGGACCAGTGCTTTATCCACTGTGCCACCTAGCTACCCCTTACTACAATTATTAATTCCAGGAAAATCCTTCTTTGTTTCCAAGTTTACTTTCCATTTTTGTTGAATGTTGTTCTCTGAGTCTCATCCTACAAATTTTTCTCCCATAATCTCTTTCTTCTAGCATGAAAATTTTGTTATACAAAATGTTTTATTTAAAGAATTAATGTGTCCTATGGATGATGACAAAGATGATTTTAATTAGATCCCTATTTTTCTACAATCAGTATTAATCAATTCACTGTGGTTCTATAGGGGTAATGATTGTTAGCAAGTATTCATGATATACTCATTTGGTGTATTTATTTATTTAATATAGGTATTTAGTCAATCCAGTCAACTAAATGTATAGGAATTCTATATATTAATACATATTTACATGTCTTAGATATAAGAATAATTAGATAGAATTAGATATATTCTTTCTTATATTAAGTCCCAAACCTTAAACTACGAGCTATAAAGTTCACTTACCTAAACACAAGAATGCTGATGACCAAACCCAGCATGGGTGGGATGTCTTGATGTGATATGGAAAGTTCCTTGATTTATTTTTGAACCTCTGAACCACCCTCTATTGCCCAAAATGGGGAGTGGACCATCTTATAACCACTTATTCCATGGTTATAACCCTTATCTTGCCTATCTCATGACCACTCATGCTGATAATGCATCATTTCTCACCCTCCTGGGGGGCCCAAAGCAAGGTCTATTAACCAATAAGATTCTATATTTTACTTTGTGTCTTCTGAGTCCCTGGGTATCAAGCACTATAAAACTAAGGCCCTGGGGACAGGGGCCATCTCAGATCACGAGGAAGAACTGAGGATCTGAAGATCCATTCATTGAAAGGGTCCCATCCCTTTAGTACATGGTTAATGGCTTGGAGCTCTGTCTCAGTGGTTTTTCTTGCTGATTGGATAATTTTGGACTCCTTTGAGAAAGTGTTTTGACTAACTGCATACCAATTACATTATTTATTGTAGGTTGGTATTGTGATGTTTAAAATCTATATTGTGTGATCGCCTTAAATTGAAAAGCTTCAGTACCAGTCTTTGGGCATTAAATATTTATTAAAAGCATACAGGTATTCACACGGAGTTCAGAAAATTAAGAAAAAGAAAGCCTACCTAGTCCAGAGTTCCAGCCTGGTCTGGTTCTTCCTCAAGTACTCCACCACCAGCCTGCTTCAACCATGAACTCACTAGCAAACTGATTGTGGAAGCTTTTTATAGGTCTGGAACACACTGCTTCAAGCTGATTGGTTGGCGTCCTCCAAATCCATTGGTTCACTGAACTTGAAGATGTTCTCAAGTTAAGTTCAAAGTCTAGCTTCTGAGAACAATACCTTCTTAGGGGCTAGCCAGGTGTGATTACAATCTAGTTAACTTTGAAGTAGACCAATCAACAGTCAATCACTCTCACTTGATACAATCAGTTTAGATTAATCTCCAGGTGGGTCCCTGAGTATCTGCTAAATCCCATTATTTTATCACAGTATTTTCAAAAAGTTATTGATACTTGTTTTCATGATCTTGGATTTATTTATGTTACATTAATATTGATTGGCACAGATGTTTATAATTTACGTGCTATGTATTAGTTGCATACAGGTTTATTGTATTATTATCATGGTACAATTTTTCATATTAGTCTTGTTGAATACCTTAAAAATGAAGCAATTTCTTGAAAAAATGGATGCTGTATTGTTTGCATAGTATATCATTACAGTCTTGTGATATCTAAATGCAGATTATACGGCAATGATATTATCCTTTTTTTAAACTGAAAAGGAATGTAAAACTGATCCAGTCATTCTGGAAAGCAATTTGGAACTATGCCCAAAGGGCTATAAAACTGTTTATACCCTTCGATCCAGCAATACCACTGCTAGGTTTATATCCCAAGGACATCCCAAAAAAGATAAAAAGACCTATTTGTACAAAAATATTTATAACAGCTCTTTTTGTGGTGGCCAAGAACTGGAAATCAAATGAATGCCCATCAATTGGGGAATAGCTAAACAAGCTGTGGTATATGATGGTGATGGAATATTATTGTGCTGTAAGAAATGATAAACAGGATGATTTCAGAAAAACCTGGAAAGACTTATATGAACTAATGCAAAGTGAAGTGACCAGAACCAGGAGAACATTGTGCACAGTGACAGCAGTATTGTTAGCAATATAATGATCCAAGATAATCCCAAAGGACTAATGATGAAGCATACTATCCGCATCCAAAGAAAAAACTGATATTGATTGAACACAGACTGAAGCATGCTATCTTTCAGTTTCTTTTTATTACAATCATTCACTTTTCTTGTGCTTTGGGGTCTCAAATGTTTAATTTTAAATAATGTCATTATTCATAAACATTATTTTTCTATTTCTGTTATTTAGTCATTTTTCAATCATGTCCAACTCTTCATGACCTCTTTTGGGGTTTTCTTGGCAAGGATACTGGAGTGGTTTGCCATTTCCTTCTCCAGCTCATTTTACAGATGAGGAAACTGAGGCAATTAGAGTTAAGTGACTTGCCCAGGGTCATAAAGCTAGTAAGTGTCTGAAGCCAGATTTGAACTCAGGGAGAAGAATCTTACTGACTCCAGGCACTTTTACCCATAGGATATTCAAAATCCTGTTTTGAGTTTTGTCTTGTTTCAGATTTTGCTTTTGTACAGTTTTACAACTTTCCTCCTGAAACTTGAATATTTGGTAGATTTTTTTAACCTAGTACTTCAAATAAATCAATTCTAGGGTCTCAAATTTATACTCTGATCTAGAAAGTTAAAGTAAATTAATTTGTGAAAAAGGTAAGGATAATAAATTTACAAAATATATTTATGATGGTTCTCAAATTTTAATACTCCCTTCCCCATAAGTAAAACAAAAGAAAGCTAAGACCTACTTATTCACAACTGAATCATCTTACAAAAGCAATTTTCATTTTATTTTAGAGACAGATATTTCTAAATATGAATGGTTAAAGATTTCATTTGCCAAGAACAAATCTGATACGTTTTGTCATATGTATTTGAATAAAAATGGCAACAGTGCATTGAAACAAATATTTGAGCCTGAAAATCTTATTATGTTTTGGCAAGGAGTTCTTTGGTTTATCAAAATAATAAAAATCTCATTATAATTCATCACACACGATTTCTATGAAATAGGATTTTCTGCTACCCCTGTTATAAAGACAAAACATCAATCTCGATTATTAAAAAGGAATAACAGGGGCAGCTAGATGGCGCAGTGGATAAAGCACCGGCCCTGGATTCAGGAGTACCTGAGTTCAAATCTGTCCTCAGACACTTGACACTTACTAGCTGTGTGACCTTGGGAAAGTCACTTAACCCCACAAAATTTTAAAAAAAAAAGGAATAACAGGTAGCAGCATGATCAGTGACATCACTTTGAAGAAATTTTGTAGAGAAAAACAAACCCATCCATTATGTTAATAGTTATTATTATTGTGATTGCTATTTTGTTATAAATATGAAGATTGTAAATAAATTTTCAATAAATGAATGTTATATAATTATTATCTGTGTAATGAGGAGGTTTGAGAACTATAAATCCTGGGATTTATATTCTCTTTCAGCTCTAAGAGCAATTTATGACAGTCAATCCCTGAGCCAAAAGGTGGATTTGGGTCACATCCCAAGGTTCTTAAAGACACACACAAAGTCTATGTATAATGTGTGTGTGTGTGTGTGTGTGAGAGAGAGAGAGAGAGAGACACAGACAGACAGATGAGATGGACTGAGGACCTCAAGACCAGAGTGGCATCAGCAATGGGAGTCAGTCTCCACCCAGGGCTTAATAACCTAAACCAGAAAGAATCAGTGACACAGAGGCAACAGAAGTAGAGGGAATGAAAGACAAGACTGAAAGGCAAAAGCTAGAGGAATACTTAGCTACAGCAAGAAGAGAAAGATCAATGAGGATCACTAGTCCCTCTAGTGGGCAGGCCTGACTCACATTGATGTCCTTGTAGTGTAGGTCCAGTGAAATGAGATACTTGTTTCTGGTTCAGTTATGTCCAATTCTTCATGAACCTGTGGACCATACTGTCCATGGGGATTTCTGGGCAGAAATACTGAAATAGTTTGCCATTTCATTCTTCAGTGGTATTAAGTATCTGAGGCAGGATTTGAGTTCAGGTCCTCCAGGACTGGTGCTGAGCCCCCTAGATGCCCCCAGGTACCTCTTTACCATTATTATCTCATTTGATTCTCAAAATAATCCTGGCAGGTAGGTGTTATTATTATGCTCATTTTACAATTTAGGAAACTGAGGCAAATTGAGGGTTTGGTTTTTTTTTTAAGTGACTTTCCCAAAGTAAGTGTCTGAGGCCATATTTAAACCTGAGCTTCATACACTATACCACCTAGCTTCGCACCAACACAACTGTTCTCCTTGGAAAGATAAAGGGAAGGAGGCCAGAGCACCTAGATGGATGGACACATGAGATGAGATGAGATGGACACATAAAAGAATCTTAAGGCTGTCATTTTTCCCAGGAAGTTCTAGCCAGAACTAACACCTCTTCAGTGGAGCCAAGGGGTCATCCATCTCTCAAACCTGGGACCTAGTGTGATGCAGGAGAAAAAGGAACTTATTTCCATAGAAGGAAAAAGGCTCCATCCTTAAGTTGGCTTCCTTCAAAAGTGTGAGCAGGTGGAATGCTACCCTCAAAGTGAGTCCCTTATTTTATTGGCCAGACCACTGGGAGAAGTTTCCCAGGCTCAGCCCACGGCTGCTCCCTCTCCTAAGAGTATAAACAAAGGAAGCTTGTAGCTAGCTCAGGGCATCGGACTTATTGTCCTCTAAGAGAGACCTATCCCCTACACCTAAAAATAATCAGCTTCCTGACGGTCCGAGGTTTGAGTTATCAAGTATATGACAACAAGACGAGACAAATCATATTGTGCATCTGACCTCCTTCCCAACTTTTTTTTTTGCAAAACAGGCAAAATTACAATAAAATGGGCCTCTGGGGCAGCTAGGTGGCGCAGTGGATAGAGCACTGGCCCTGGAGTCAGGAGTACCTAAGTTCAAATCCGGCCTCAGACACTTAACACTTACTAGCTGTGTGACCCTGGGCAAGTCACTTAACCCCAATTGCCTCACTTAAAAAACAAGCAAACAAACAAAAACAATAAAATGGGCCTCAAGAGTAGCAAGAAGGTGAAGGGAGCAGCTAGTTCTACCCTCTTGGTAAGGTGGGAGTGGGGAGTGTTGTATACCGAATAAATATATGTGTAACAACTCAGTTATCTCCTTCTCCCCTTAGTCACTCTCCACCTGGAAGGTTCTTGGGGTCTACCTTAGAACCAACAAAGACCAACCCAATTAGCCATTATGAGGGGCATAAGGACCTATAAAAATCCAAATCAAAAGACAATCCAAATCTATTTACTTACAGCTAGGGAATACATTTAGAAACAGTCTGTCAGATACACCCATGTTCACACACTTGCCATCACAGACTTCTGTTGCTTATCCTAGCCTTGTGCCTAGCTTGTTCTGACTGTTCTCAGGAAGAAAACAGACAGTCCATTCCAGCCTAATGAATAGTGTTAGTTCATTTGCTTTCTATATTTTATAAATTTGATTGACTTAGAGCAAACAACAAGAAAATTGGTAGGCAGACATTTGTAGAAAGGAGACTGGCTCTTCCTCTGCCTTCACACAGCACTGAAATTCACCTATCCTGTACACATTAGAGCCAGGCTTGTTAAACATTTTTGACTCATGACCCCTTTTCACCCGAGAAATTTTTATACAACTGTGGGTATATAGGTATATAAAATAGGTATACATAACCTTATATTCTTGCCAAATTTTTCTCATACCTCACATTCAGTTACACAACCCCATATGGGATTGTGACCCACAGTTTAAGAAGCTAGGCATAGAGTGAGGAGAAGGTGGTGGTGGTACTGAAAAAGAGTGGGTTGAAAATAAAGAGAAGAGGGGACAGCTAGGTGGTGCAGTGGATAAAGCACAGGCCCTGGATTCAGGACAACTTGAGTTCAAATCCAGCCTCAGACACTTAACACTTACTAGCTGTGTGACCCTGGGCAAGTCACTTAACCCTCATTGCCCTGGAAAAAAAAAAAAAAAAGAATGCACCAGACTGAGGGAATAGATTTAAATTAGTAAAATGGGGAATGGTGATATCTTTCAAGGATAGGATGGATTATATCAAATTTTTGGATCACAGGAAGCTGGGAAGGATAGAAAGAATGACAATCAGGATACCAAAAGATTTCAACAAACTGGAACAACAGTCAGGGTCTAAAAATTTAAAAAGTGAAATGTTGCAAAGTCTTTTAAGTAAAACAAAACAAAACATGCAAGCTCAGGATAAAGGCAGCATGACTAGATACTAGGTCATGCAAAAAGCTCTAGGGGTTTTCCTGGACTAAAAACTGAATATGATTTAACAATGTTTACATTGCAGCCAAAAAAAGCTAATGCTATTCTCGGCTACATTAAGAGAGGCATAGCATCCAGAAGAAGTGAGGTAATAGTCCTCCCATTCTCTGCCCTGATCACATACCACATCTGGAAAGAATGAAGGGGGCAGGGAGCAGCTAAGTGGCGCAGTGGCACCAGCTCTGGATTCAAGAGGACCTGAGTTCAAATCTGACCTCAGACACTTGACACTAGCTGTGTAACCCTGGGCAAGTCACGTAACCCTCATTGCCCTGCCAAAAAAAAAAAAGGAATGAAGGGGGCAGCTAGTTGTCTCAGTGGATAAAGTGACAACCCTGGATTCAGGAGGATCTAGTTCAAGTCCAGCCTCAGACACTTGACACTTACTAGCTGTGTGACCCTGGGCAAGTCACTTAACTCTCATTGCCCTGCAAAAAAAGCAAGCAAGCAAACAAACAAACAAAAACAATGGTAATATTGATTTGATTCTTATTTCCAGAGCAGGAAGGAGGTGCATTATTGGTAGAAAATGTTCAGTTCTGAGCATAACATTTGAATAAGGACATTGCCAAAAGACAGTGAGCGAGACAACAAATGGACTTTAAAATGATATTAGGTGAGAAAGAGTTGAAAGAATTGTGGATGTTTAGACTGGAGAAAAGAAAATAGGGAGGGGTGTGATAGTTGTTTTTCAAATACTAGAAAGGATGCCATTTGGAAGAGGAACTATACTTTTTCTGCTTGGGCATTGAAAGAAATTATAAGAAGGCAGATTTTGGCACAAAATAAGAAAAAAATTTCTAACAATTCAAGTTTTCTAAAAAAGAAAATGGAATGCCTCATAAGGCTGTGAGTTCTCTTTCCCTGCATGTATTAAAGCAAAGTCTGGATGGCCACTCGTTTGGGAAGTAGACGAACCAAAATATATAAGCAACCTTCCAACTCTGAGACAGCCGGAGGATGACTCTCTGTTAAATCGCTGTAGGAGGTCAAAGTGTGTGCCATGGATATGACCCACCAGATTTCTCATATGGAAGCTCTTTCTCAACCATTTAGGGACTGGAAAAAAACTCAGTTTGTGCCCTGACTTTGTATTTTCAGGGTTAATTCAGAAATAATTTGGAGACTAGTTAAGACCTCTTGTGAGATTCATTGGACAAGATGAACTCTTTGTTAAGGTTAATTCCTCCTGGTGGTAACCTCCAACAATTCTGAAAAGTAAACTCTCCCAATGTTTCTAGCTAGAAAGAATGAGTAGATGAATGAGCAGTCATATAATAAGCTCTTAGTCTATGCCAGGATAAGCACCAAGCACTAGAAATGCAAAAAACGAACAAACAAAAACCATAGACTGTGCCTTCAAGGAGCTTACATTCTAATAATAGGATAAGGTAAACAATATGGGGGGGGCAGCTAGGTGGCACAGTGGATAAAGCACTGGCCCTGGATTCAGGAGGGCCTGAGTTCAAATCCAGCCTGACACTTGACACTTACTAGCTGTGTGATCTTGGGCAAGTCACTTAACCCTCATTGCCCCACCAAGAAAGGAAGGAAGGAAAGAAGGTAGGAAGGAAGGAAGGAAGGAAGGAAGGAAGGAAGGAAGGAAGGAAGGAAGGAAGGAAGGAAGGAAGGAAGAAAGGAAGGAAGGAAGGAAGGAAGGAAGGAAGGAAGGAAGGAAGGAAGGAAGGAAGGAAGGAAGGAAGGAAGGAAGGAAGGAAGGAAGGAAGGAAGGAAGGGAGGAAGGAAGGGAGGTGGGGGTTAGTCAAGGAAGTCACAGAGATGGATGAGTGGAGGAGTCATAGTGCAGTTTATTGACATAATTACAGGAATGATAATATTGATTTGATTATTGTTACAAGAAGTGGAAACAGAGTGGAAAGAAGGGGAGGATGGGAGAAGCAGGGCTAGAGTGAAAGAGTATGGCACGAATGCAGCAAGGGAACAACACGTTGGGGTTTGAGTCAGACTAAAAATGATGACTTCTCAACCATGAGAAGCCCAAGGCACCTGTGCAGGCACTGGAATGCTGGAATCTGAGCCTCTGGGTCCCATTCTTAGCAGGTAGATAAGGGATCACATGCTGTTCGAATTAGGACATAGAGGCAAGAATGAAACAGTCCTTTATCTCAAGGAGCTACTATTCTGTTGAGGAAAATCAGCCTGCATAAAGAGAAGTAAATACTAGGTGTATTCAAAATAAATACAAAATAGAGGCAGCTAGGTGGCACAGTGGATAGAGCACCAGTCCTGGATTCAGGAGGACCTGAGTTCAAATCCGACCTCAGACACTTAACACTTACTAGCTGTGTAACCCTAGGCAAGTCACTTAACCCTAATTTTCACCTAAATAAATAAATACATACATACAAAATAATTCAGGTTTGGAAGGAGCCAACAATTAGAGAATAAGGAAAAGAAGTTTTAGAGGTCCTCCGTCCAATCCTTACCTGAACAAGGATGGAATTCCCATCCCCACCCCCCTACATCTCTGACAGACTCTTCTTAAAGACCTTCAGCAATGGGGAACTCACTACATCTTGAATCAACTTGCTTTATTTTGAATGGCTCAATGGTTAGAGGAGGGACTTCTTTGTGACAAGACAATATATCTATAAATGCAATCATTATTGCATTTATTACAGATAATAGTGATGCTAAAGCTCACACAACTAATAAATGTCATATTGATGTGAGGTCACAGTCATTGGGTTTGATCCCAGCTTGGTCCATTTAGCTTTACTAATTAGCTTTGGTATTTATTATTATCTCCATTGTTAAGAAGTATCTCTCAGGGCGGCTAGGTGGTGCAGTGGATAAAGCACCAGCCCTGGATTCAGGAGTACCTGAGTTCAAATCTGGCCTCAGACACTTGACACTTACTAGCTGTGTGACCCTGGGCAAGTTACTTAACCCCCATTGCCCTGCAAAAAAAAAAAAAAAAAAAAAAAAAAAAAGTATCTCTCACTGTTAAGAAGTTTTTCCTTGAAACTGGGACACTAATGCACTGTTGGTGAAGTTGTGAACTGACCCAACCATTATGGAGAACAATTTGGAACGATTCCCAAAAAGCTATAAAACTGTGCATACCTTTTGATCTAGCAATAGTACTGGTAGGTGTATATCATAAAGACATCCCAAAAAAGAAAAAAGGACATATTTGTACAAAAATGCTTATAGCAGATCTTTTTGTGGTGGCTAAGAATTGGAAATTGAGGGATGCCCATCAGTTGGGGTATAGCTAAACAAGCTGTGGTATGATGATGTTGAAATATTATTGTGCTATAAAAAATGAGAAGCAGGAAGATTTCAGAAAAACCTGGAAAGACTTTTATGAACTAATACAAAGTGAAAGTGAGCAGAACCAGGTGCACACAGTAAAAGCAATTTTGTTCAATGAAAAACTATGAATATTTAGCTGTTGTCAGCAATACAATGATCCAAAAGAATCACAAAGGGCTAATGATAAAGTATACTATCCACCTCCAGAGAAAGAATTGATGTTGTTTGAATACAGACTGAAGCATGCTATTTTTCACTTTCTTTCTTTCATTTTTTTCTTTTATTTGAGTCCTCTTGTACAAAATTACTAATATGGAAATGTTTTTCATAATTGCACATGTGTTAACTATATCTGATTGCTTATAACCTCAGGGAGGAGGGAGGGGAGGGATAGAATTTGGAACTCAAATCTTTAAACAAAAATTTGTTTTTAATGTTTTCCTCCAAAATCTGCCTCTCTCCAACTTCCACCCATCGCCATTAATCTGTCCTTTGGTGCCAAAAAATTATCTACTATTTCACATGATAGCCCTTCAATACATGAAGACAGTTATTATGTTCCCCTAAATCTTCTTTTCTTCCAGCTAAACAAACCTAGTTCTTTGAATCAATTTCTCCTCTAGGCATAATTTTCAATTCTCTAACTATCCTTGTGAGTAGAAATTGTTTCATTCTTTATCCTGGTATCCCTAGCACTAAGCACAGTACCAGGCCTAAAGTAGGTCCTTAATAAATACTTGTTGAATGGTTATATAATCATAAGAGAAAAAGAGCATCTATTAAGAGCTTACTATATCCCAGGCACAGTGCTAAGCACTGGGGATACACAGTACCTACTGTTAAGGAGTTCTGATAAGGAAAGAAAAAAGCAAAGAGCAATTAAAAAGGGGGGTGGGGTAGCTAGGCGGCACAGTGGATAAAGCACTAGCCCTGGATTCAGGAGGGCCTGAGTTCAAATCCAGCCTCAGACACTTGACACTTACTAGCTGTGTGAACCTGGGCAAGTCACTTAACCCTCATTGTCCCACCAAAAATGGGGTGGGGGGGGGGGACACTTGCATAGAGAAAAGGGAGCTCACGAGGAAGTGGAGCAGACCAGAAAGTGAGCTGGAAGGGAAGTGGGCATCAAGGCATTGAACTGGTCAGAGGTGAGCAGCAGTTTCCTGGGTTATACACATTATACATTACTAGAGGCATAGTGTTCAGCATAAGGAAGGGATATTGCTTCTATACTCCATCGTGTAGGTGCCCCATATTTTAGGAAGAATATTGACAAGCTGGAATGAGTCCAGAGCACAGCTCAAGGAGGGGCCAATGGTAATGATTGTTCCAGGATGTGCTGGCACACTGGCCCATACACCATCCATTCCCAGTTTTACTAGTTAGTTGTAAGAAAAAGTTTTGTGGCCAGTCAACAAGCATTTATTAAGTACTGATGAAAATTAATATTATGCTATATTATTTAATAACCAATATTACTCAGTTATCCATCTTTGTCTTGATTTTGTCAAGACTCCACTTTTGAAGGGCAGGCGGTTTCTGAAGGGCTAGATAGAGTAATGTGATCACTCCCAGGCCCCAAGGCATCTGTTCATAAACCAGCTTGGGCTAGGCCTCTCCCAAATGGGAGCTTCTCCTCTGTTTAGCCAGCAGACAGAGAACCAGCTTGAGCTAGGACCTCCCCTGGGGACAAGTCTCTGGTCCTGGGGTGGGGGGGGGGGCGGGAGGGGGGATATAATTGAGAATTTTTTTGTTTTTCTAGCCAAGATTGCTGGAGATAACTGGGTTTCATAAAGCAACCAGCATTCCTTAAGTATCTGAGAAGGGCATAATCAATCACATCTAAAGATCAGCCCACTTTACCTAGCTGCAGACCAATCCTTTCACCTAAGGATTAGTCCTGCCCCTCCCCCCAACGATGAAGCAATTGGGAGGAGCTGAGAACTCTGAACCCTCCTCCTCATTACCATTTGGGAAAGTCTTGCCTTTGCCAAGGGAGGTCCCAATGATATACCATCAAGCTAATCAGAAAAAAGACACATGTACATTTAAAAGCCCCTGTCAGAAAATAACTAAGTATATACAAAATATATACAGAGTAGATAGAAGGTAATCTCAGAGGAGAAGGTGCTAGCAGCTGGGGAGATTGGTAAAGGCCTCCTTATAACCATTAAGAGCTACATAAATATGTAATTTTTTTTAGTGTTCCAGGTTGCCTTGTTATACAAACATTTCAGGATAGATGGTGATGGTGGTGGTGGTGGTAATGACGATGATGTTAATAGCATTAAGAAAATACTTCAAGATTTGCAAAGCACTTAAATACTATTTAATTTTCTCCTCACAACAACCTATGAGATAGTTGCTAATAATAATACAGTTGAGGAATCTATAGACAGAGGTTAAATGATTTATCCAGAGTTACAGAGCTAAGAAGTATCTGAGGGCAGATTTGAATTCAGGTTTTCCTGGCTCTGGGTCCAGCCATAATATTCAGTATGCAACTTATCTGCTAATGGATAGAGAGACAGACAGACAGACATATAAAGCATTTAATAGTAATAATACAAGTAGTAATTACTATTAAATGCTTTATATGTCTATCTATAGTAATTACCGGGCAGCTAGGTGGCGCAGTGAATAGAGTGCTGGGCCTAGAGTCAGGAAGACTCATCTTCATGAGTTCAAATCCAGCCTCAGACACTTACTTGTTGTGTGGCCCTGGGCAAGTCACTTATCCCTGTTTGCCTCAGTTTCCTCATCTGTAAAATGAGCTAGAGAAGGAAATGTCAAACCACTCCAGCATCTTTGCCAAGAAAACCCCAAATGGGCTTATGAAGAGTTGAATGTGACTGAAAAATAACTAACCACAACAAAAAAAGTGATTACTATTATTTAGCAAGTATTAGTAATACTTAGTAGTAATAAATTAGAAATAAAACAATACTACTATTGATGTAAGAGGCAAAAAGGGGTTGATAGAAAAACCTAAGATCTAAGCTTTAATTCAGATATTAGCTCTAAAAGGGAGTTAGGTCCCAGTTAATGGATAACTTACAAGTCAAAATGCTAGGTTCTTGTACCCACAGTGATCAGCATCCATAAACGGACCAAAACGGGTCAGGTCAAAATAACAATAAAGGAAAAGACAAGGGTATAGAAATTCTAAAGAAAAATGATTATATTTTGAAACTAGGCATGGGAATCAGAAAGAGACATGCGCAGAAAAGGCCAAATTTGTCCCCAGATTCACCTTATGACATGTAAACCCCCAAAACACACCTCCACTGAAAAAGGTACCCTCCTCGGGAGTTGGCTTAGGACCCTAGGAACTCCAAATTGGGATAGGCCCTCCCCTGAAACACCCCTAGGTGGAGAATATTATAATGAGAAGGACAGGCCCTCCCCTGTACCTCTCCAACATGGAGATTATTATAATGAGACTAATAATCAATTTATCTATACTATAAATATAACTGTCTTTCCTTTCCTTATTTGAGAGATACCTTTCCACTATTCTGGTTCTCTCCTTATGATCACTCACAGCATTGCAATAAAACTTGGGAAACTGAGTCACTGAGTCTTGTAATTCTTTTGGAACAACTCAAGATCCTTTGACCCCAAATTCTATCCCACATCACTATTATTTTAATACTTTGTGTCTGTAGTTTTGTTGGTATTAGGACTTTCTCCACCAATGTAGGTCTCAACTTAATACATTAAATTTCTCCATTCTACATTCAACTCGATGATGAGCCTCTTTGAACTTAATTTAGGCTTGTCAGACAACTGAAACAGTACATCACCAGATCCATACCTGAAGCCTTTCCACTTTGATAGGGCTTGCCAGTACTTCACCAGAATCCAGGGTCAACTCAAAGATACAATGAGGTACTGGAGTAGGGCTTGAATGGAAAGAGCTAGTAGCAGCAACTGCAATTTTAGCAATGTGCTTCACCTGGACTAGCTAACCTGGCATAGACTTATTCCCCTGCATACTCAGTAAGTGTAGACTGAGGCCCAGGGCTTTTAAACACAAAAAAGCTGGCTCATTCAACGCCTGCTAATTTACTGAAAAAAATTGCTGGGTGAAGAAGTCCTTTATAGAATATAGCTGAAAGGGAAAAGCTTGGCTGCCCCCTGACAATTGGGATGGTTATCAACTATAGGGAATTGCTCTCCTCCCACATCCCATTATCTTGACCCCATAGCCCAGACTTGGCTCCTCCCTCCCAACAATTCTCTCCAACACGGTCTTGTTCCTTGAAGTACAAATGAGCACTTACCTAGAAAAATCATTTACTCAGATAGTTACATCTCCAATTCACTCAAATAACTGACAATCTGCTACAAAATTATAGAGCTTGTGATTGATTTGTTGCCAGATATTGCCAGGCAACAGGAAACTTTTCCACTGTCTCCACTCTAGTAGGAGAACTGTAAAGAGGCCTATATCACAGCAGCTATCTCTTAAGAGATGAACCAGAGGAGTGTGCAATCAGAGGAATAGTGGACTGAACTGAGCTGCTAAAAAAAAAATTTTTTTTTCAAATATTCTCTAATTTATAGTAAACCATTCATTTTTAACTTAGATTCTGAAGTCCCCGTCCCTAAGACTAAATTTGCGTGTGAAAATCAATTAACAGGCCAAGTTAAGGCTTAGGAAGAGAAAAGTATAATGAAAAATCACCCAGTTCCTTTTGAGCATGGAAATTAACATTTAAAATGTATCTTGAAGGAAGGAAAAAATGAAATGCTACTTTACAGAATCCAAGAGATCAATTTCCCAAGTCTGACAGTTATTGAAGTCTTCATCTGATGACAAAAAAATCAATTTCAATAATTAATTTAACAGAATTGCCACTTTGTAGTCAATGATAAAGGAAAGTCATACAGTAGCTGAATTTAACATTTCCACAGAGACCATTCTGGGACAAAAATGCATAAACACTAGTAAATTACTTGAAAGCTGTTCTCTTTTTTAATTAACTGAAACAAATTTGTAATAATCCCTATAACTCATGTCTTAAAATGGATATCGCTTAAAGATTGAATCTTTCCTCCAATTCTGATTTGATTAGACTAGTGTTGAAGTTGCTGATCCCAACCACTAACAGTGATTCACTTATTCTAAGACTGTGATGATTAAAAGGTTTTAATAAAACACACAGAACTTTCAAGATTCTTCTCCAGCTTTGGCTGGTAAAAAAAAAAAGGAAAAAAAAGTGTCAGAAACATTTAATTACCCTGGTATTAGCTAGTGATTTAATGAGCCCACTCTAGCTGTGCGTACCTGGGATATGAGAATCTCTGGAGTTAAAAGCTTCTGAAGGGCTATAAAAGCCTTTTTGAGAATGATGGGTATGTGTGCTTTAAACTCCCAAATTAATATAAAAGTTAAAGCCCCAGGCTCCCAACTTCCTCTCTGTTCCATGTGGGAGCACTGAAGTGAAGATCTAACATGCTTTAATTCTACAACCCCCAAATGACAAGATGGGTATGTGTATAGGAGGTGGGGAGAGAGTCAGGATGCTATGATCTGTACCTAGAAGCACATAAATACAGAACCGGAAAAGACCTGAGGGAGATAAATGATAGATAGATAGATGATGATGATAGATAGATAGATAGATAGATAGATAGATAGATAGATAGATAGATAGATAGATAGATAGATAGATAGATAGATAGATGATTGATAGATAGATAGATGGATGAGAGATAGATGATTGATAGATGGATAGATGTTATAGGGCCTAGCACCCCAGAAGTCCTCTGGGGTACATCAAAGAATGTTCTCCTTGAGAAACTAAACCAAAGGACAGACACACCTAAAGAAATAAGTAGAACCAGATCCCAACTGAGTTAGATCTGGGACCACCACCCTTCATTCCAGTCTCCCTCACCCCTGGGGAGATAAGATTAGGTGTGGCTGCTGCCTTTGTGGTCTGAGGAGCAGAGAGATGGCTTGAGAGATCCCCAGCCACCCCTCCCCCGACTACTCCAGCCACCACCAGTGGGAGATGGTCCTCCCTCAATAAGGGAACTTTTCACAATCAGATGATCACCCCCATCAGTCCTCTATAAAAGTATATGCCTGTTTTCTGCTCAAGGAGATTGGTATCTCAGAGCCATGCTCTGTGCCATGCCTTCTCCCCATGAGAAGAAGTCTAAGGATTTCTCTCTTGGTTTCCCTTCCCCAGCCCCTAAATAACCTGTTATCTTATTCTATTGGATTTGTGTGCAAGAGGGTGTAATTCTTTAAAGAGGACTTTAATTCTTTCCTAAGGACCCCAAACCCCAACCCCTATCCCTATCCCCAAACCCCCTACCCATTTTCCCCACAACAGATGATAGATAGATAGATAGATAGATAGATAGATAGATAGATAGATAGATAGATAGATAGATAGATAGATAGATGATAGATGATTGATAGAGGGATAGATAGATGATAGATAGATTGGTAGATAGATAGATAGATAGATTAGATAGATAGATAGATAGATAGATAGATAGATAGATAGATAGATAGATAGATAGATAGATAGATGATAGATCAATCCTGTACAAGTGCAAAATCTTCTTCAGGTCTTTTCCAATTCTGTATACACACATTTTTTTCACGAGATGTATAATATAGTGTGGTATGTCAATCAGTCAACAAGTATTAATAAGAGAGGAAAGCTAAGTGGCACAATGGATAGAGCGCTGGTTCTGCAGTCAAGAAAACTCATCTTCATGAGTTCAAATTTGGCCTCAGATACTACCTGTGTGACCTTTGGCAAGTCACTTACCCATTTGCCTCAGTTTCCTTATATATAAAGTGAGCTGGTGAAGGAAATGACAAAGCACTCCAGTACCTTTGCCAAGAAAATCTCAGATGGGGTCATGAAGAGTCAGACATGACTGAAAAACTTCATTAAAAAATTCATTAAGGGGGCAGCTAGATGGCTCAGTAGATAAAGCACTGGCCCTGGAGTCAGGAGTACCTGAGTTCAAATCCGGCCTCAGACACTTAACACTTACTAGCTGTGTGACCCTGGGCAAGTCACTTAACTCCAATTGCCTCACCAAAAAAAAAAAAAGAAGAAAGAAAGAAAAGTAAATTTTTTTATTATTAAATTAAATTTAAATTAAAAAAAAATTCATTAAGGGCCAGGTATGACTGTCCTAAGTGCTGAAAAAAAATACTGTATAAAGAATTGTTATGGGGGAAATACGTGTGGGTTTGGGGTAGGGGTCCTTAGAAATTCCTCTTTAAAGAATTACACCCTCTTATCTCCAAATCCAAGAAAAAAAAAAAAAGAAAGAACTGTGGAGTATAGATGCTGAATGAACCACACTATTTCTTTTGTTTTTGGTGCTGTTGGTTTTTTTTTCTATTTTGAGGTTTTTCATCATTGCTCTGATTTTTTCTCTTATAACAGGACTAATGCAGAAATAGGATTAATGTTATTATGTGTGTATATATATATATGTGTGTGTATAGATATCTATATCTATATAGATATATAGATATATAGATATAACCTATATCAGATTACCTGCTGTCTAGGGGAGGGGGGAGGCAGAGGAGGGAGGGAGAAAAATCTGAAATTGTAAAGCTTGTATAAACAAAAGTTGAGAACTATCTTTACATGTAACGGAAAAAATAAAATACCTTATATGTAAAATAAAAAAATTAAATTAAATTTTAAAAAATAATTACACCCTCTTGCACACAAATCCAATTAGAAAAAAATAATAATTTGTTTAGGTTCTAGGGAAAGGAAACCAAGAGAGAAATCCTTGGACTTCTCATGAGGAGAAAGCATGACACAGAGGTGTGGCTCTCTGAGATACTTTTCTCCTTGAGCAGGAGAGAGGGAAATCCTTTTATAGAGGACTGATGGGAGTGGTCTGGTGGTGGCTGGGGGAAGTTGGGTGAGGGGCAGCTCCGGATCTCTCAAGCCATCTCTCTCCTCAAGCCACAAAAGGCAGCAGCCATACCTAATCTTATCTCCCTGAGGGATGGGGGATACTGGAATGAAGGGTGGTGGTCCTGGAGCTAGCTCAGTCCTGATCTGGTGCCACTTATCTCTTTAGGTGTGTCAGTCCTTTGTTTTAGTTTCTCAAGGAGAAAGTTGATTTACTTGAGAAAACCTCTGGGATACCCTGGGCCCATAACAGAATGAAACAAGCCCTAAGCTCAAGTAATTTACCCTCTAACAAAGGTGATTACAAGCATATTTTAAAATCTATACAGTATGAATGCAAATTTGATACAAAAAAACATATATAAAAAAATAGTTAAATACAATTTGAGAGAGAGGCAGTTGGTAGTTGGGGAAGACTGGGAAAGATTTCGTGCTGAAGATGGAGTTTGAGTTGCATCCTAAAAGAAGAGAGGGACTCTGTGAGGTGGAAGCAAGGAAGGAGTGAATGAAGACCAAGGCTCTTAGAAGGGATATATGGAGTGTCATGGGTGGGCAACAGAAAGAAGGCCAGTTTGGCCACATGGCAGAGTGGAGGAGGAGGAGTATTGCCCAGTGAGGCTGTAAAGATTGGCTGGGACTAGCTTGTACAGGGCTTTAAAAGCTAAACAGGGGCAGCTAGGTAGTGCAGTGGATAGAGCACTGGCCCTGGAGTCAGGAGGACCTGAGTTCAAATCCGGCCTCAGACACGTAACACTTACTAGCTATGTGACCCTGGGCAAGTCACTTAACCCCAATTGCTTCACCAAAAAAAAAAAAAAACCTAAACAGAGGAACATGTATTGATTCCTAAAGGCATTAGGAAGCCACTGAAGTTGGCTGAGTAGAATTACCTGGTCAGATCTGCAGTTAAGAAAAAGTATTGGGGGCAGCTAGGTGGTACAGTGGATAGAGAACCAGCCCTGGATTCAGGAGGACCTGAGTTCAAATCCGACTCAGACACTTGACACTTACTAGCTGTGTGACCCTGGGTAAGTCACTTAACCCTCATTGCCCCACCAAAAAAAGAAAAGAAAAGAAAAGAAATAGTATTTAGGCAATAGTGTGTAGGAAAGACCAGAGTGGTGAGACTTGAGGCAGAGAGACCAATTAATCTAGGCATATAACAATAATCTAGGCATGACGATAATCTAGGCATAGTGTAAGAGACAGAGAATTGCCTTCACAATCAGAAAAACCTGGGTTCAAGTCTTCCCTCTGAAACATACTGCTTATGTGAACCTGGGCTTATTATATAACCTCTTAATGCCCTGAGCAACTCTTTAAGATTATAAATTGCAAAGAAGATATAAATATGCAATGGCAGAAGGAGTTCCTTTATTTGGGGGTTTTATGTTTTTTTTTTAGAAAAGACATTTTAATTAATATTTCTTTAAAAAAAAAAAACAGCACCTGCATTACCCACTATATCCTTCCCAACCTCCCACCCTCTCCTAGAGAACCATCCCTTATAATAATGATTTTTTTAAAAATAAAAGTATTTTATTATTTTCCTGTTACATGTAGAAATAGTTTTCAACATTTGTTTATATAAGATTTCCAATTTCAAATTTTTCTCCCTCCTCCCTTCCCTCCCCCCTTCCCTAGACAGCAGGTAATCTGATATAGGTTATATATACATAATAACATTAAACATATTTCTGCATTAGTCATGTTATAAGAGAAGAATCAGAGCAAAAAGGAAAAACCTCAAAACAGAAAACCAACAGCACCAAAAACAAAAGAGATAGTATGGTCCAATCAGCATCCATATTCCACAGTTCCTTTTTTTTTTCCTGGATTTGGAGAGCCTTTTCCAGCATGGGTCCTTTGGAACTTTCTTGTACCATTGGATTGGTGAGAAGAATCTAGTCTATCACAGTTGATCAACACATAATGTTGATGATACTGTGTACAATGTTCTGGTTCTGCTCAGCTCACTCATCATCAGTTCATGCAAGTCCTTTCAGGTTTCTCTGAACTCCTCCTGCTCATCATTTCTTACAGCACAATAGAATTCCAGTACATTCCTATACCACAACTTGTTCAGCCATTCCCCAATTGATGGACAACCCCTCAATTTTCAATTCCTTGCCACCACAAAAAGAGCAGCTATAAATATTTTTGTACATGTGGGTCCTTTTCCCTTTTTTATGATCTCTTTGGGGAAAAGACCCAAAAGTGGTATTGCTGGGTCAAAGGGTATGCACAGCTTTATAGCCCTTTGGGCATAATTCCAAATTGCTCTCCAGAATGGTTGGGTCAGTTCATAGCTCCACCAACAATGCATTAGTGTTCCAATTTTCCCACAGCCTCTCCAACATTTATTATCTTCCTTTTTTGTCATTTTAGCCAATCTGATAGGTGTCGGGTGGTACCTCAGAGTTGTTTTAATTTGCATCTCTCTAATCAATAGTGATTTAGAGCATTTTTTCATATGTGAATAGATAGCTTTGATTTCTTCATCAGAAAACTGCCTGTTCATATCCTTTGACCATTTCTCAATTGGGGAATGACTTGGATTCTTATAAATTTGATTTAGTATAATAATGAATTTTAAAAGAGAAAGAAAGAGATGGGGATAGGGGAGAGAATGTATTACAAAACTAATCAATATATTAAAAATATTATGTTATATGTAGTGTTCTACATCCATGGTCCCCCACCTCTTCAAAGAAGCAGAGGGAAGTGTTTTCTCATATCTTTTATTTAGATCTAAATTTGGTCATTACAATTTTGCAGTACTGACTTTAGATTGTTTTCTGGTTGCTGTTGTTTTCATTTTCATTGTTGTAGTCAACGTGATTGTCTTATTTCACTTTATCAGAACATTTAATTCTATGCTTCTCTGTATTTATCATGTCAACATTTCCTACAGCACCATGCTATTTCATTGCATTCATGCACTAAAATATATTTATCCATTCCCCAACTAATAGGCATCTTCCTTCCCTTCCCCACCCCCTCCTCCCCCAAGTCTTTGCTACCACAAAAAGTGCTGCTCTAACCTCCTTGGAGTATATGCCTAGGAGTGGAATCTTTAAGTCAAAGGATATGGACAGGAGGAAGCTAGGTGGCACAGTGGATAAAGCACTGGCCTTGGATTCAGTAGGACCTGAGTTCAAATCCAGCCTCAGACATTTGACACTTACTAGCTGAATGACCCTGGGCAAGTCATTTAATTCTCATTGCCCTGAAAAAAAAATTGTGGACAATTTAGTCAGTCTGCTAGGAGGGCAACAAGCATTAATTAAATGCTTACTACTGTCAGACACTGTGCTAAATGCTATGGATACAAAGAAAAGCAAAAACATGGTCCCTCTTCTCAAAAAGTTCCATTCTAATGGTGGAGACAACCTAGAGAATAACTATGCAGGGTAAATGGAAAAGATAACCTTAGAGCAACCTAAGTCTTCTTGCAGAAGATGGAATATAGGATCTTTTTTTCTTATATATATAATATTTCATTTTCCCCCAATTACATGTTAAAATAATTTTTAACATTTTTTTAAAGTTTTGAGTTCCAAATTTTATGCCTCCCTCCCTAAACTCCTCTCTGAGACAGCAAACAGATATAAGTTATGCATATGTAATCATGAAAAACATTTCATATTAGTCATTTTGTAGAAGACTCAAATAAAAGAAAAAAATGAAAGTGAAAAATAGCATGCTTCAGTCTGTATTCAATCAACATCAGTTCTTTCTTTGGAGGTGGATAGCATGTTTCATCATTAGTCTTTTTGGATTATCTTGGATCATTGTTTGGTGAGAATAGCTAAGTCATTCACAATTCTTCACTGAACAATATTGCTGTTACTCTGTACAATATTCTCCTGGTTCTGCTCACTTCACTTTGCACCAGTTCATGTAAGTCTTTCCTGTCTTGATCTTCCATTTTCCCAATTTTGGGGCATCGCTTCAATTTCCAATTCTTAGGTACCACAAAAAGAGCTGCTTTAAATATTTGTGTACAAATAGGTACAGATGAGTCTTAAAAGAAGTCATGGGGGGCAGCTAGGTGGCACAGTGGATAGAACACTGGCCCTGGAGTCAAGAGGACCTGAGTTCAAATCCAGCCTCAGACACTTAACACTTACTAGCCGTGTGACCCTAGGCAACTCACTTAACCCCAATTGCCTCACCAAAAAAAAAAAAAAAAAGGAAGTCATGGAAGTTAGGAATCAGAGAGAGGGAGAGTATTCTCAGCATGGGTGACTAACAGTGTAAATTCAGTGTCACTTGATGAGAAACAGCAAAGGGGTCAATGTAGGTGTACCACACCATGGTGATGGGGAGTAAAGTATAAGATGACTGAAAAGGTATGAAAGATCTAGGTTATGTAGGGCTTTAAATACCAAAAAGAAGAATTAATATTTAATGCTATAGGGAACTGAGAGCTACTAGAGGTTATTGAATAGGAGAGTTACATGAAACTCACTTTGGCAACTGAGTGGAATACAGAGAAACTTGAAGTGTGAAAGCCATTATGATGTGGGATGGAATTAGGGTCAAAGTGATCGTAAGCTCTCCCAAAAGAATTACAAGGAGGGTGGCTAGGTGGCACAGTGGATAAAGCACAGGCCCTGGATTCAGGAGGACCTGAGTTCAAATCCAGCCTCAGACACTTGACACTTACTAGCTATGTGACCCTGGGCAAGTCACTTAACCCTCATTGCCCTGCCAAAAAAAAAATAATTACAAGACTCAGTGACTCAGTTTCCCGCATTTTATTGCAATACTGTGGGTGACCATAGGGAGAGAATCAGAATAGTGGAAAGGTATATCTTGAATTAAGAAAGGAAAGATAGTTATATTTTTAGTATGAATAAATTGATTATCAGTCTCATTATAATAATCTCCACCTTAGGGAGGTACAGGAGAGGGCTTATCCTAATTTGGAGTTCCTGGGGTCCAAAGCCAGCCCCCAAGGTGGGTACCTTTTTCCATGGAGGTGTGTTTTAGGGGTTTACAAGTCATAAGGTGAATCTGAGGACAAATTTGGCCTTTTCTGCCCATGTCTCTTTTTGGTTCCCATGCTTAGTTTCAAAACATCTTTATTTATCATTTATTCCTAGTTTGAATTTCTATAGCCTGTCAATTTTATCATTGTTATATGACCTGCCCCTTTATGTTCTGTTATGGGTACTGATTACTGTGGGTAGAAGAACTTAGCATCCTGACTTGTAAGTTATCCATTAACTGGGGTCTGAATCCCTCTTAGAGCTCATATCTGAATTAGAGCTTGGGTCTTAGGTTTTTCTATTAACCCCTTTTTGCCTCCTACATCAGTTATAAGACTATTGCAATATTCAGGCAAGAGCTGATATACTACAGTTGTGACTATATGAGTAGAAACAAGGAGACATATACAAAAAAAAAGCATCATGGAAAGGTAGAACTACAAGATTTGACAAAAGACTGGATATGTGTCATGGTGAAGGTGAAGAACAAGGTAAAGAGTCATAAGGCCTAGGGGAAATAATTAATAGATTGTTGCTGTTTGTCCTTCATTCTTGAAGAGGACTGTGATGTCATGCCTTTCAATGAATTGATTTAAGTGAGGGAGGGCTGTGAAAAGTCACCAGCCTCACTCTCTCCTCCAGAGGCAACTGCATCCAGGGACAAGACAGATCAAGATGACTGGAGATGGCCCCATGCAGTGGGAGACTTTTTAAGCTAAGGTCTTTCCCAGGTCTCCATTTGCCTGAGGAAACACCCATTCAGTGATTAAGGCTAAGAATAGAAAAATAATGAAAGCTATGATTAAAGAAAGGAATTTCAGAGTCCATGAACATGAAATTGGAACACTTATTTGTGAAGCACAATTCACAGAATGGCTGGACCAACTCATAACTCACTCCATACATTAGTGTTCCTAGATTTCCACAACCTCTCCAACATAAAACAATCCCATCTTTTGCCAATTTGCTGGATGTGAGGCAAATACAATGGATGAGCCCAGGTACCCTTTTCCCTGTCCATTCACTAATAAAGGAGAGGAGTGAGAGTTTTTAAAAAAAAAAAAAAGATAAAGATAAAAAGGAAAGAAAAGCCAAGTAGTCAACCCAATTCTGTAAGAATAAGAGTCAGTTCTTAGGATTAATAATAATATTTATAGACTATAATTCATAATAGTAAATTAGATTTATATATTATATGTATACATAATACTATATATATAGTAACTAATATATGCCAGGCACTATGCTAAGTGATTTACATATATTTCTTTTGATCCTCACAAGAGCAGTGCCAGGTAGTTCCTATTATCCCCATTAAATAGATGAGAAAAATGAGTAAGGGGCTTGCTCAGAGTCACACAGTAAATAAATGTCTGAGACTGGATTTGAACTCAGGTGTTCCTGACTCCTAGCCAAGAGTTCTAACTACTGTGCATACACACACACACACACACACACATACACATCCAGTCCCAGTTCCCCCTCTTCCTCAGTTCTCTGTCTGAGCTCTGTTGCAGCACAGAATACTACTACTCCTACCTGGATGCCCTCAGGCTTCTTGATGCTGAAACAGCTCCTCAGATAAAAGTATTCAGAGGACCCGAGTAAAAGAATCTCAGAGGCAAAAGGAGTGATACGTTAGAGATGACGATAATAAAATATTTCCCAGCAGCTAATTTGCATGTAACTATTTTTAGTACTTAGAAGTTTTGTTCACTAGTAAAATCTAAATCGAGGAAATTTAAGGGGAACTTCAGAAAACTGTATGGAGACTATTTGTATTGTATCTAATAGAAATATGGATTTGAGATTTCTCAAACAAAGATAGAAGTGGTATTTCAGGCTGGAGTGTCATGGAAATCTGTCCCTTGAGAAGCCAGATCAGAAGCTAGTTGGAAAATCAGCTGGGAAGATGAGAGAAGTTGTTCATGGAAAACTAAACACAGAAGTCAACAGAGCTGAGTAGCAGGGAGAAAAGAAGCTGAAAGAAGGCAACAAAAGCCAATGAAACTGAGAGTCTTGCAGGTGCTGAGCCCAGCTGACTAGACAAAGGCAAGGCAGGCTCTGCAGCTGATGCTGAGCTGAGAACAGGAAAGCCGAAGATGCTGGGAGCTGATTGGAGAAAGCAGTATGCTATTCTGTGTGGAGAGTTGGTAGGAAAAGGCCGCCTTGTTCTCTAGCACTATCTCCAGCTCCAGAAAGGGTAGATGTCTCAAAAACTGTCCTATGTTGCCCTTTATTATCCTCTGTGGCTCAAGAGGGAAAAATTCCTCAAAGCCTATAGAGAGCCAACCTGAATAGTTTTGCAGACTCCCCAATCATTGGAAACTGCTTTTTTTTTGCCTCAGCAGTGTCTAACGAAGGAGTCATGGTGGGAAGCTATGTAGATTTCAGAGCTTACTACTGTTTCAGCAGTTGCAGAGAAGCAGCTTGGCACTGACCATCTCAAATGATTACTAGAACGTACTCCCTTCTTACCCCTGCCTCATAGAGTCATTCTCTTAAAGACACAAATCAAACACCATCTCCTGCATAAAGCCCCTTCTGTTTCCCACTCCACTCCCAACTACTAATACCCTCCCATCCAAACTACTCTATACTGACTTTGTATATTTTGAATATGTTCATTTTACATTTATGCATGTATATTTATATATGTTCTTGTCATCTCCCTCTTTTGAATTTAAGTGCCTTGAGAGCAAGGAGTCCTTCATTCTTTATTCCTTCATTCCCAGTACATAGCGCAGTTCTTAATACTTATGTAAGTATTTAATAAATGCTTGTTTATTGATTGATTCTTCCACAAGGAGAATGGAGAGATTCAGAAGAGAAGCCAAGGATGTGTAGTGCATACTGTTCCCTGTTTTGTTGTCTAAAATTGTAACTTGCCTCAGATACTTTGTTTTTTTTAACCGATGTACCTCAATGATAGGTTTCTATGAGTTTGTGCCCACTTTCTCTCCCCTCCTTCAAAAGACATTGTGAATTGGTGATTGGTAAATAAGCTAGGTTTGTGGGCAGACTGTTATGTTTTGATTATTCCTATTTTTGCCTTCTGTTGAATAAATGTCATTTTTTATTATTCTTGCTTTTGCCTTCTCATTTAGTAAATGTTTTCTATTTAAGACTTAATGGTTGGGGCAGCTAGGTGGCCCAGTGGATAGACACCAGCCCTGGATTCAGGAAGACCTGAGTTCAAATCTGGTCTCAGACACTTGAGACTTACTAGCTGTGTGACCCTGGGCAAGTCACTTAACCCTCATTGCCCTGCAAAAAAAAGGGAAAAAAAAGACTTAATGGTTGACATTTCCCCAAAATAGAGCTCTGTGCTTCCTAGCACCTTGCAGCCATTTCATCCTGGGCAATGAGAGGTGACCTTGGGAGGTCTTAATGTGGTGACAAGTTTACTTCAATTAATGAAGGAGAATAAAGAAAATGCCAGCACTTCAGTAACTTTAGCAAACCTGGAACACATAAAACCATGCTGGTACTGCAATTAAAAAGACATGACACACACCTCCATGCTTAGAAGGACTAGATCCAGCTACCAAGGTCCAGTACCACTGAGATGGTTCTAGGTTCATCGAACACGTTTGGGACTGCACAATGATACCCAGACTATGGGAATAATTTATTTTAATCCCTTCTATATGTTTCATTCAATTTCCAAGATATGTTACAGGAGTGGGTGGTCTCTTTTTGGCAGGGAAAGTAGAAGAAACTTTAAAAAAATGTAAAGATGTTAACAAAACAGCTCATAGCTTAGTACATAATTTACAGTTTGGTCAGTTTGGAGATGATCCAAAGGAAGAAGTTATGGTTCTGGAAAAGATCTTATTACAGACCATAAAGTTTGATTTGCAAGTGGAATATCCCTACCAAATCCTCCTCAAATATGTCAAACAGTTCAAAGGTAATAAAAACAAAATTCAAAAATTGGTTCAAATGGCATGGACATTTGTAAATGACAGCTTGTGGACTACATTATCACTATAATGGGAATCTGAGATCATAGCAGTCCCAGTCATATTCTTGGCAGGCTGTTTATGCAAATCTGAAGTACAGGAATGGACATCAAAACCAATGTACAGAGATGGTGGGAATAGTTTGTTCAAAATGTACTTGTTGATGTTCTAGAAGACATTTGCCACCAGATCCTGGGTCTCTATTCACAAGGAAAACAGCAGATGTCCCATCATACTTCTCATCAATTGCAGCAACCACCATCTTTTCAGTTGAGGGCACCTCAAGTGCCCTCAGTTCAACAGTCACAGCAATCTCAAAGTTCTGAAGAGTCATAGCCACAACAGGGGTCCTAGCAGACAGCACAGTAGTAGCAACAGCAGCAAGTATAACAATCTAAGAAACCATCTCCTAAGGCAGATTAAACAATCAATGGTTGTTTCTCCTAAAGAAGACAAAAAGGAAGCAGAATGACCACTATCTAAACCCCTCAAAATTAAGACTACACCCCCACCAATACTATCTATACATCTACCTCCGGAACATAAACTAACCCTCACACCTGCAGTTTCAATGGGAGAAGGTAAGCAGACCAGCACAGTGGAGGCTGGAGATCTACCAAAAGTACCAAAAGTCCCAGCCCCTGGACACCAGCCCCTCATCCACTGGAACATCAACTATAAATTCCTGCATGTCAGAACTTCTGTGATAAAGACAGAAGAACCTATGAAGCTCTGCTTTCAGCATATGGACCACCCAGTCACTTGCCATAGCATCCTCACATATATCTTCCTAACTCCCACTGGCTATCCCACCTCCCCCAGCATCATTTCCACTATCCAACATCCCCCATCAGCCTTTAGATATCCTCTCCCACCAACATACAACCCCAACTTTCCACCTCCACAATTGCCTCCAACTTATGCTGTCCCTCCCCACCTTCTTCCAGGGTTGGAATGCTACTTAGCAGTTACCCTCCCACAGCTGTGCCCCAAAGTGGGCAACCCCTATTGCCACCTCCCATCCCCCCACTTAGCATGCCTCCTGTGGGAGGATTGGGATGTACAGCTTGGATGAGATAACATGATGCCTCTTCTCTTCCTTACTCCTTTTTTTTTTAATCAAAAACAATTTTTTTTCATTGTTTTTTTAAAAATCACTTAACTTTGAAGTATAGTTTAAATGACAAAATAGTTAAACAGCAGGGTACCTTGTATAATGCTAGACAGCTACAGTACAGAAAATGAACAGGGTGGTGAATTTGAACTCTAATGGACCTCCTACAGTATGGATTAAAAATTACAGAGACTTCTCATATAAGTATTGCAAAACCAATTATAATCTAACTGTACATATTTGATTAAATCAGTTGTTACTGCAGTGGATTTTACTTTATACTAGTGAACATGTTAACCAGCCATATTGGCTGAATAGTTATCTGTGAAGAGTAAATTTCCTTTCAAAAATCAGTGCCTGGGGCAGCTAGATGGTGCAGTGGATAGAGCACTGGCCCTGGAGTCAGGAGTACCTGAGTTCAAATCTGGCCTCAGACACTTAATATTTAACTAGCTGTGTGACCCTGGGCAAGTCACTTAACCCCAATTACCTCACTTAAAAAAAATCAGTGCCTACTTTTACTGAAAAATAAGTTTCAAATAATCCAATATTATCTAAAATCAAAACTGTTTTCCTTCAGTAATACTCTCCAGTGATACATGATGCTTTTGTCAGACTTAAATGGTTTAACTGGTATTAACTGGTATTTTAAATTATTTTTGACAGGTTGGCCTTGCTGAATTTGGGCAGGGCGTGGGAGGAGTGGAGTTAGGGGAAGGAGAAGGGAGAAGGGAATGAAAACAAGACCTTGGAAACCAATGTATGTTTACATTGATTTACAAATCCCTGTATATACAGATATATTTTTAAAGTGTGAATGTTACACCATACTGTGAATTCCATCTTGGTTACAAATGAGACTCCCTCAGTCAGTTACCTACCCAAATAAAATCAGTTCTTGGGGGGAAAAAAGACTTAATGGAGTTACTGTGATTGATTTCTGTAAATGAAAAGCTCAGTTTAGGGCTCAAGAGCAATTATGGTGAGTAGTAGGAGTGTATTCTGGGGAGCACACCAGGATGAACCGTGTGGTATTATTGGCTGGCTTACCCTCTGAGAAAACCTCTTAGAACTGCCAGTGAGAGGGAGGTATAGGTTGAGGTGAATGAAACAGCATAGATAGTAAAGAGTACATAGGTGTGTAACGATTGGAATGACGCCACCTGCTGAAGACTTACTGTAGAAGAGTCCCGCCACGAAAGGAAGGTCTTTGAGGGCAAGAACATGCGTCTTGTCTTTGGCATCAGGAAGGGACGTTTGCTAGTGGGAGGAAGAAGGAAGAGCTGGACGCTCTGACTCACTCTTTCCTGGGGACTCTGGTGGAGAGAGGAGCTAGAAACGTGCTCTCTCTTTAATAGATAGATGAATGTAGACCTTTCTCTCTCTTTACCAAATTCTTATTCTCCTTAATAAATGCTTAAAAGCCTAACTCTTGCTGAAGCTTATAATTTATTGGCGACCATTCATTAGATATTTTAGACAGAATAGCTAGAATTTTAGCCCTTAACAGGTGCCACATCAATGCCATGCCCTATACCCACTAAATCCATATAACCATTCTGGAAAGTTCTCTAGAATCCTGGGAAGGCTCAAGCATTGTCCTTTCACATAGCTCCCCCTGTTCCTTGAAGCAAAGAGTCTCACACACTGATTCCATCATTTTGGAGAGGATTTAGAACTATGCCCAAAGGGCTATAAAACTGTGCATACCCTTTGACCCAGCAATACCACTCCTAGGTCTGTATTCCAAAAAGATCATAAAAAATGGAAAAGGACCCACATGTACAAAAACATTTATAGCAGCTCTCTTTGTGGTGGCAAAGAATTGGAAATCGAAGGGATGCACATCAATTAGGAAATGACTGCACAAGTTGTAGTATATGAATGTAATGGAATACTATTGTGCTGTAAGAAATGATGAGCTGGTGGATTTCAGAGAAACCTGGAAAGACTTAAGTGGACTGATGCTGAGTGAAGTGAGTAAGAACATTATATACAGTAACAGCAATGCTGTTCGATGATCAACTATGAACGACTTAGCTGTTCTCCTCAATACAATGATCCAAGACAATTCCAAAAGATTCATGATGGAAAATGTTCTCCACATCCAGAAAAAGAGTGGAAAAAGTTTAAGAAGCCCTGCTCTATAGGAGCAGCTAGGTGGTACAGTTGATAGAGCCATGGGCTTGGAGTCAGGAAGACCTGAGTTCAAATGTGGCCTCAGACACTTACTGGCTATGTACCCTTGGACAAATCCCTTAACCCTGTTTGCCTCAGTTTCCTCATATGTAAAATGAACTGAAGAATGAAATGGCAAACCACTCTAGTATCTTTGCCAAGAAAACCAAATGGGGTCATGAAGAGTTGGTCATGACTGAACAACAACATCCACAAGAATTGAACTGAGCTATGAATCTAACCCCTTTCCCTTATCCAGAGGCTGAATTAGTGCAAATAAAGAGGAGATTAAGCCCCACATATTGAGGAATAAGTTTGTATATTTGTGATTATACCTTTGAAATACAGTAAATATTTCTTTGTAAGAGCTAAAAAAAAGTTTTCCTTGTTTCATACTACTACTTTCCAAAAACTCTATGATCCATTTCATACTGAACTCTTTACCTGACTTGCTAAGAACCATGTTTTGGTATCTTTACCTTTGCTCCAATTCCCTAGACCTGAAATGCTCTTACCTGCATTTCTGCTTGTTGAAATCCCATAAGATGGAGACCCAATGCCACCTCCTAGAGGAAGTCTCCCGTAGTGTCCCCAATCATGTACCTCTATCTTAAGCACTTCTCCATTATATATTATGCTTATTTGCATAACTGTCTGTTCTCTGCTACTAAATTGTGAATTCCTTGGGGAGCGAGGGAGTTGTTCAACTCTTTGTATCTATATATACCCCACCCCTCATTCCAACAAACTTCTAACATTGGTCTCTTGCACATAGTAGGTGCTTAATCAGTATTTGTTGAATTAACACAGTAGAATAGCTCCCTTCCTTAATGCTTTATTTTTTTATATCCCAGTGGTTCCTAGTCTATTGTTATCCTTGTTCAAAACTGAAGTTAATAAACAGAGACAAAAAAGAAGCTCACATATCAAGTATTACCAAATCCTTGCACCCCACCGTGAGCACAATGCATCAGGCACAAGATATCTTAATTGAACAAAAGCCTGCAGGGGCTGACTTAGCAGTAGCAAATGAGGCAGTGACAACAGGAGGGAAGATGAGCTTCTGTCCACCAAGCCCTCGTGGTTTCAAATTTTGGGGTTTTTTTTTTTACTGGAAATGGAAATTCAATGCTAAAGAAAAGCAAGCAGACAAGCAGGGGCCACAGAGACTAAGGTTCTCTCCCAATGCCTGGATAATGTGGCATTGCTGAGCCAACCTATTCTGTTTCCTTCCCTCTTCAGAGGATGAAATATTACTTTTCAGGGCCACTGCATCTCTGGGCATCTGCTTCTACTCACAAGCTTTTCTCAAAGACCTCTGTGAAAATGAAACTTCCTTCCTGAAATAGATGGGCCAGCTGGGCCTAGAGTATAATTTAGCAGTTCCATGGTATAACATCAACAGTGCCCTATGCACTCAAGAAGAGGATGGAGGCAGAGAGAAAAGACAAAACAGGCTACCTGCAAAGGTGCGAGGGAAGAAAGGAACCCATCATTTTCTCCAAGTATTATCCTCAGCAGACCTTGGAATCCATATGATTTCATAGGAAGAGGGCTGGCTTTGGACTTAGAGCCTTGAGTGTGCAAGTCACTTTATTCCCTGGGCCTTTTCCCTCATCTATAAAATTAGGGTAGCTCTAAATTCTAATATCCCATACCTGCAATGGACATTGGGATTCACTGGTACTCTTCTCCCTCACCATGCTTTCTTTCAGTTTGTGAGGAGGAGTTATATTTTAAAAAGCAACTCCCATGGGGCAGCTAGATGGTGCAGTGGATAGAGCACTGGCCCTGGAGTCAGGAGTACCTGAGTTCAAATCCGGCCTCAGACACTTAACACTTACTAGCTGTGTGACCCTGGGCAAGTCACTTAACCCCAATTGCCTCACTAAAAAATAAATAAATAAATAAAAATTAAAATTTTTTTTTAAAAAAGCAACTCCCCAAACTGTCCACATCCTCAAAGGCATCATGCCCCATAAAACAAGTGGTCATCTTTCCATGTAAGGAAAGGCTGGTCACTCTAAGGCAGGCTTCTGTTACCCCTCTCTTTCTTTAATCTTCCGAATGGTCCAAACCAGTCAGTAGGAACTGTCACCAAAACTCCCATGCTTTTGAATGTAGCAACAAAGAGGAGCCAAACTTGATGGGAAGAGATATAAGCCCCATCATAGTCTTTATAGCCATGGCATGGTAGGGAGGAGAGCCTTGTGTGGAGAGGGAGGAGAGTAGAGAATGTTTGGTAGTAAACATCAGGAGGCAGAAACTATCTCAAGTTAATAAAAAGTTTATTGATTGTCACATGCAATAGCCAGAATCATTTTTCAGTCATGTTCAACTCTTCATGACCCCATTTGGGGTTTTCTTGGTAAAGATATTGGAGTGGTTTGCCATTTCCTTCTCCAGCTCATTTTACAGATGAGGAAACTGAGGCAAACAGGGATAAGTGACTTGCCCAGGGTCACACAGCTAATAAGTATCTGAGGCCAGATTTGAACTCAAGAAGATGAGTCTTCCTGCCTCCAGGCCCTGAGCTCTAACCACTATAACACCTAGCTATTCCTAGAATGCATGCATGTATAGGCTAAATCCATGCATGCAGGTTGTTCAAGAGAGTACAAAATTCCCCTAAAATCACCATGATTTTTATATCCTTGATCAAACAACTCTGATTTCTTCTCTTTACCAAGTATTGTTCCCCATTTGATATAATATTGACACAAGTCCTTTTTCTTATCCTGAAGACATTCTGTTTTCAAAAGCATCCAGAGGTTCCCTAGACAAACAATCCTGCAGTTTATCAGCAACTCTGTTGCCTCCTTTTTCTGTTTTGAATCCTTGTGGGTCAACAGGAATCTTTTTCCTTTATTACAGCATTTTGTTATAGCCATACACAAAATTTTAACCCTTCTGAAGGTAGAGGGAATAGGGATGGAATAAGGATAGAGGTGTATATGATGTTCAAGAGCAATTATTTCATATAAGAAGATTGTGTTACTTGTTGCTAAAGAATAGGAACATATGGCATGGCCCCTGCCCACAAGGGGTAGTCATTTAGTCTCTTAATTAGAGAGGCAAAATATACATTTTTGTATTTGTTTTATTTTATATTTTTTCAATGAACAAAAATCTATTTTCTTTCCACCTCCTATCCCATTGGGGAAAAGAAAAGAAAAAGAAAATCCTTATAACAAATATACGTAGTCAAAGAAAACAAATTTCTGCATTGATCCGTCCAAAAAATGTCTCAATCTACATAATGAGTCCATCCCCCTCAGTAGGTAACTTGCTTAATCACTGATCCTCTGGAATTTTTGTTGGTAATTGTGTTGCTCAGAGTTCTTAAGAGACATTTGTGGGGCGGCTAGGTGGCGCAGTGGATAAAGCACCGGCCCTGGATTCAGGAGTTCCTGAGTTCAAATCCGGCCTCAGACACTTGACACTTACTAGCTGTGTGACCGTGGGCAAGTCACTTAACCCCCACTGCCCCGCAAAAAAAAAAAAAAGAGACATTTGTAATGTCCATCAATCAATAAAAAGCACAAACTAGGTGTGAACAAGGAAGGGAGGGCTCTTCCTGACCTCCCCTCACCCCAACCTACAATCACCATGTCATCTAAAAGATTAGATGGTAGCAGACAGTGCATCCAGCTGGGAACAGAGAGAGACTAGATTAGTAAGAGATAGCATATTTAGCCCCTGGAGAAAAGGCAGCTCCAGGGATGATGACCCTCATGGGATATTGAAGAATGCCAGCCTGAACAACACTGAAGCACTGACCTTCAAAGCCCAGCAATGAGCTAACCTAAGGGGAACTTTATGAGAACCCTATAAAGGGAGAAAGGGACTTCCAGGAAGCAGCTGCTTTGCCAAAAATATTCACTTTCCCATTGTGTTTGTGATATTTCTCCCAAACTCCACTCCTACTTTCTACCATTGCTTCTGGAAAGGATATGACAATCAGTTGCCCTATGGTTCTACCCACCATTGATAGACCAAAACTCCCTTTCCAAGCCATCACTTGCCTATTAGAATACAAGGTTCCTGAGGGTAGGGACACTTGGATTTTCTATTATATACCCAGTGTCTAGCATTGTGCTTAGTCCCTAGATTTAGTTATCACCAATTAAATGCTTTTCATTCATTCATCAGTTTGTTCTTTCATTCCTTCATCTAGTCCATATTTAGGGTCAACACCAGACTGCCTCCCCATAAGATCCAATGCCAGCTCTGCTAATTACATGAGAACTTTTGCAAGGCCGTTCTCTCTGGGCCTCATTTTACAGTTCCCTCACCCACAAAATAACAGGGCTGGCTATACTCTGGACTCTGACCCTTTTGACTCTGAAGTCACTTACAGAAAATATCCCATTGTGAACCTAGGCCTAAAGAATGTGAGTAAATAAGAACCAGGAGGTCATTGGGAAGAGGGGAGGGGATTAAAGTATCCTCTACCCTTTTCCCCCTTCTTTAGAATCAATCACTCTTCTGAAACCCCCCAGGACTTAATTTGTATGGCCCGTATGGGCCTGTCTTAGGCAGGCTTGACTGGGGCCAATACCTACCCTGTTTATTTGGCTTCAATGTTGTAACAAAATGAGACATTCATAAGTTGTTTAGCAGTTAACAAAAGGAGGAATACAGAACCATAATGCAAAAAGGATACTCAACAATTATAGTTAGTTCATGTAGACTCCTGCTTTATTTACATATGGAAATTTTTTTGATTAGCAAGGCAGGGAGTAGTGATTCTCAAAGTCTTAGGTCATCCAATCCACTAAGTTCGAAGGGACCCTGATCCCATGGAAGTAGGTCTTTTACAAGCCCTGACATCTACCGGTCAGAGGCTACCAGGAAGCCTTATCAAGATAGGTACAATGTGAGCCTCCGTACGGTCCTAGAGATAGCTCTATTGCTTTTTGGGGGTAAAACTAGGCTATCCCATTTGGGGGGAGGGTGATAAAAGGGAGAGTAGAACCCTAGTAGATAATGGTCCTTATCACAGGCTCTTATCATATTTTACCCTTTTTTCTAGTAATTTATGTCAATTTCATATCCCCTCTACTAGCATATAAACTTCTTGAGGGCAGGGATTATGTTTTATACATTGTAAGTATAACATACCATCCCTTTGTGGTACTACCCTTTCATGTGAAGCAATTGAGTTGCCCAGTTGTCTGCTCCAAATTCCAAGAAACAGTTTTTCTAAGTCAGTGCTCTGAGACAGTTTTAGCTCATTTTGAATATGAAAATCTCTAGCATACTGAAGATGTATGGATACCAGAACCGTTCTATGATATGGGCTAAATGTAATTAATCTGATTATAGGCAGAAGATGAAAATGTGTTTACTAACCATAAGCTAAGATAGAGTTATTCGTAGAAAGGATCTAGAGTCTCAACACAGGAAGATAAGAGATAGGGGTAAGAAATGCATCAAGTAAGCTGGAAGTGTTGATATGATCATTGATACTGTGGAATAGGTTAAATAGTTAAACACAAAGTACATTAACTCAAGCTTTGTGGAAATACCTGTTCAACACAGAAATTTTATTCATCAAGGAACTTAGGTGGAATATTCCTGAGACAGAAAGAAGACAATGACATTCCAGAGTTTTGAGCTACTCAAAGAAATGGGATTTTTCTCAATAATGCACCTCCTTGGTAAGTTTCTGTAATATGTGTCTGCTTTCTTCCACAAGAGGGAAAATGATATGAAAGGGAAAATCATTTCAATGTGTTTAAACTGCTCCAGGTCATAGGAGGGAAATGGAGTTTTATGTGTAGGTAGATGGAGCAAGAGAGCTTTGGAGAGTGGAAGTGCAGAGGCATAAGGTATACCCAAGGTATAAGAAGTGGGAAAGTGTAGGACCTGTTTGGGGATAGAGAGTAGACCAGTTTTGCTGCATCATGGTTCATATAATGTTTGAATAAGTTCCTTCCAGCTCTGAATGCTATGATCCTCTTTTGGAGATTGGTAAGATCTTTCACATTCCTTGCACAAGGTCAATTTCTTGTTAAAGTTAACTCCTTGTTAACAAGATTAACATAGACAAGATCTTTGTTCTGGAATAGATATCTCAAAGCAAGGACTTATCTTGTTCTCAGTGTCTATTGATCCTTTAACACCACATTTGAAGATGCTCAATTAAGTCAAGGCTAGATGGAATACCTGAGCTTCAACCTTGGATTTGGCCTTTAAAAGGAGAACTGAAGAACAAGACAGATGCAGAGAACCAGAGCTAAAAAAAGCTAAAATAACCTTGTAAACTTTCTTCTTGTTGTTCAGTAATGTTTGATTCTTTGTGACCCCATTTGGGGTTTTCTTGGCAAAAATACTGGAATGATTTGTCATTTCCTTCTCCTACAGAGGAGGAAATTGAGACAAACAGGGTTAAGTGACTTGCCCAGGGTCACACAGCTAGTAAGTGTCTGAAGTCAGATTTGAACTCATGAAGAGGAGTCTTCCTGACTCCAGTCCCAGAACTCTGTACACTGCACCACCTAGCTGCCTGTGACCCTCTTAGGGAACCCCAAAGGAATTCAAAGGATATTGCCCAAGAGACAGCAGCAGCAGAGAGAGGCAGAGGTAAAACAGCAAGGAGTTCCTGGGCCAAGCTGGGACTGCTCAAACATGAGCACTCCACTGTTAGTGGAGTGGCAGTGTTGGAGCTAAATAGAACTTCCTGGAAGAGAGGAGTTCCGGGATCCAGAGATGTGGAGAAGCAAACCCAGATCTTGCCCTCCCATGAGTCACTTGAACGCTGAAGGTCCAGGGCAAGGGGGGCAATTCTCTCACAACTCCTAGTTCTTTCCCCAGCTAGAGGAACCCCAACCCCAGGGCAATACTATAAGTTTGGACAGTGATTACTGAAGAAGATCACAGATATCACCACAGGAGGTGTGTTGCTTGATTTGAGTCTAACAATCTGGTTGTAGGTGAGTGTGAGGGACTCAGCCTGATAAACTCTAAATTTAAAAGACTATTAGGTCCAGGAGGAAGGGAGAGACAGAGACAGAATCGTTTTGACTGTTATATGATTGTTCAGGTATGTTTTGGGTTCTATTTTATAATCTTTGTCCAGTTAAATAAAGCTTTTCCTATCTTTAATATACTGTGAGCCCAAGTACTTATATGAGGATTGAGGGGAATGTTTGTTTATTTCATGGGGACCTAGATATGACCTAAATTCTTATGTTCTCAAGGGAAACCCTAGAGTAGCCCCCAAGATTGAACCTAGTTTATAAAAACCCAGAGCCTTCAGTTTGGGGTAAAGATAGAAAGGTAAGTTGGGACTTGAGCATGAGTACCCATCTGAGGAAATCCTATTTTTAATTGCACAAAACAAGGGCACCAACAAATTATGAAAATAGCTGCTCACTGCTGTCCTTGGCTCCCCACATGGGTTGACACGTCCATTAGGGCCAGAGATGTAGAATATACTGCTCAGATCTGTTTTCAAGGTCAAAGAGTCACAAGATAGAGCTATATGTAAAACAATAGCTACACAGGCTGGCCAGGGAGGACTGATGAGACCACAGGCAGCTGGTCACCATAGTAACAGTTGTCTCCATTTCTGCTCACTTGCTTGGGGCTTGCTGGATTTCATTGTGCTGCTAGGGAAGATTTTTTCCTGAGGATTTGGCCCAGCTGAGCCCCTGTCCTGCCTATTTGCTCAGAAAAGAAATATCTTCTTGGGCACTTCTATTCTTTCACCATTAAAGGTAGATCCAGGTCCACCTAGGGAAATTAAATATGGGGAAAAATCTAAGTGAATGTCAATTGGAAAATTTGCAAGTTTCCTACTCCAATTCCCTCATACTATATATGATTAAAGGTACTCCAAGAAGGATATCAGGTTGGGTCCCTTTTGCCACCTGCTCCCCTGAAATTTTCAATCTGTTATAGTGTCCTCTTAAAGCCAGCCTCAAGAGCTCTGGGGAAAAGAAAAGGCGACAGAATCTATGATGCTCAGCTCATAGAAGGCAGTCCAGAAGCACCCACAATAGCCTGGCATTTCTGTGATTTTTCTGTGAAAAATCAAAACGCTCCACAGTCACCTACTAATCTCCCCAATGCACACATTTCTTTCTTTCCCTCCCCAACACACACATACACACACCTACTTAATCCTGTTTTTAGTCCTCAAAACATAAAGGGGGTTTGGTATTCAGCTCCTTGCTGCCTGGAATCATGCAGATACAAGACCAGAGACAAGCTTCCATTTCAACCAAAACAGCTCCCACCCTTTTCACTCCCCACCTCCTCCAGAAAAAAAAAAAAAAAGGGCAGAAGAAAAGAAAGCCTGAGTCCCGGTTCCTTTCAGATTTTCTCATTACTTATTGGGTTCCCGCATTAGACAAAAGTCCCCGGGTGAGCTGGGAACAGCATTACTAAGGATGCGCTAGCCCCAGGCAGAAGCCAGAAAACTGATACTGGTTCCCTGGGGGCTAAGCAAACACTGGGCCCTCCTTAAGCTCCTTAAAGCCTGATCCACGCGGAATCTGCCCTAGTGTGTTCAGTCTCAGTAATTATCGTGGTCTTTCCCCTTTCTTCAATCCTTCTCTCACCGTGTCACTCCCCGACCCCCCCCCCACCATGTTTATTCCTCATCTTCCTTCTTGTTTCCAAACTGCGCCCCCGGCCCCCCCCCCGCCCCCCAGCATTTTCTCGGTAGAAGGAGCATGAGACAATTCCCTCCATGCACCTTATCCAGCCAGAGAGAAAGACTTCTTCCTTAACCCTCATCACTGCTACCAATCTTTCTTTCCCCATAATGGGTCATTAGTGATCTAGCTCAGCCTCAGTGATTTTCCCCCTCCTAGAAGAAAAAAAATTTTATATATATATACTCTATTTCTGCCATCAGCAGTGGCCCAATGAGAATGACAAAGGTCCATAGCTCCCTCTTGTGGACAAATTTAGCCAGCACAGGGTTCCCAGAATGCAGGCATTCTGTCATCCTCAAACTGGGACCTGAGGCTCAGTCCGAAGCTGCAATCATTCTTTATTTTACATATTCAGGGACATCTAGGTAGCACAGTGGATAAAGCACCAGCCCTGGATTCAGGAGAACCTAAGTTCAAATCTGACCTCAGACATATGACACTTACTAGCTGTGTGACCCTGGGGAAGTCACTTAATCCTCATTGCCCCACCAAAAAAAAAATCTCACATATTCAACAAAAAATTATTAAATACTTAGTACAGGGGGCAGCTAGATGGCGCAGTGGTTAAAGCACCGGCCCTGGATTCAGAAGTACCTAAGTTCAAATCCGGCCTCAGACACTTGACACTTACTAGCTGTGTGACTGTGGGCAAGTCACTTAACCCCCATTGCCTAAAAAAAAAAAAAAAGAAAAAAAAATACTTAGTACAAGCTGCAGCAGGTGTTGGACCTACAAAGACAAAATTGAAGCAGTACCTGCCCTTAAAGAGCTTACATTCTACTGCGGGGTGGGATGGATGCTGCAGGTATACAAATACATAAACAAAAGGTAATTTGAATGTAGTCAGTAGATAGATTACTACTAACTAGACTGGCTGGAATGGCTTCTTGGAGAAATTGGCACCTGAGTTAAGGTTTTGAAGTATTTTGAAGGGTTTATGTGAGGAAAAAGAGAAGGGGTGCACTTTGTGCAAATGTACAAAAGTAGGGAAATATAATGTCTAATATGGAGAGCTTACTAGTCCAATTTGTCTGAGACATAAAGTGTGTGAAAAGGATGACAAGCTGGAACCAATTTTTTGAGAAACTCATTAATAATAATAACAATAATAATAGATGCTATGCATATAACACTTTAAGGTTTGCAAAGTGTTTTTATATATATTATCTTATTTTATCCAAAAAACAACCCTTAGAAATAGATGTTATTATTACAAATTAAGAAATTGAGGTAGGCAGAGGTTAAATGACTTGCTCAAGGTCACACAGATGGGATGTGTCTCTGGTCTTCCTGATTCCAAGTTTTGCATACCATCCGAAGTCAGATTGCAGAATTTGTATTTTATCGTGGAAAAAATAGGAGCATTGAATTTTTGAGTGGGAGGATAACAAGGTTCATCCTATACTTGAGGAAGATTATTTTGGCAGCTTGTACAGAGGATGGAAAAGAAACAGGAATGAGGGAGACCAATTAGGAGGTTATTATAATAGTCCAGGCAAGAGTTGATAATGACCTGAACCAGTGGAGAGAGAAAGGGACAAATCTAATGTAGGTAATGGCAGCATAATTGACAGGATTCAGCAATTTAGTGAATGGAAAATTTTGAGGTTATTAAGCCAGATGATGAGGAAGCTGGAAATTCTTTCAAGAGGGAAATTTTGAAAGAAAAGAATGGAGCAGGGGGTAGTTCTGAATTCTACTTTGAGAGTACCAAAAGGGAAAACTAACCACATTGCCTCAGATTCATTGAAGTCATGAAAACAAAGCAAGGTGCAAAAGATAAATAAATTATAGTACTACTGTCTTCTGACTGGTTGGACCACATTGGATTATCATACCCTGTCTTTTGTGTAATATCAACTCTCATACCCACCCAGGGTGGAGATATTATATTAGTGTCACATTTTAGGAGAGACACTAGCATATTGGTAAGATAAGAACAATGAAGAGACTTGATGAGAATCATGATGAAGGAACAAGGGATGTTTGGCCCTAGAAAAAAAGGAAACTTTTAGGGAAGCACACGATAGATGTTTTCAAATATCACAAAGTTAGTCAGACTTGCCCTGCTTGGTAACAGAGTGGGTCCAATAGGTGAAAGTTACAGAAAAGACAACTTTTGGCTCAGTATAAGGATTATTTTCATACCAATGACAGCTGTGTAAAATGAAAGGGATGAAGGGTAGCTAGGTGGAGCAGTGCATAGAGCCCTGGATTCAGGAGGACCTGAGTTCAAACCCGACCTCAGACACTTGACACTTACTAGCTGTGTGACCATGGACAAGTCAATTAACCCTCATTCTCTTTGAAAGGTAAGAAATCCTTTTTCACTGGAATGTTTTTAAAAAGAGGACAAATGGGGATATTATAAAGAGTTTTCACCTATTGAGTAGGGGCAGAGTTTGACTTGGATGACCTTTAACAACCCTTCCAAATCTAGGATTCTGTGAAGGTAGAATCAGCTAACTACCCGAAGAGAAGCTGACTGATTTGGTTTAAGTTCCCATTTTTAGAAAAATTAAGAAAAAGTGTTTTTAAATTATCCTAATCTGGGGGCAGCTAGGTGGTGCAGTGGATAGAGTATCGGCCCTGGATTCAGAAGGACCTGAGTTCAAATCCAGCCTCAGACACTTGACACTTACTAGCTGTGTGACCCTGGGCAAGTCACTTAACCCCAATTGCCTCACCAAAAAAAAAAATTATCCTAGTCTGAAGCCTTTTAGTAATCTGAATATATATATATATATATATATTAGTACAACTGATGAAAATCAAACCTGAGAAGTAGAAGTTTGGATATTTATTATATAACTTGCCAAAAAAATATTTGAGACAAGATACTTTGCCTAACACCCATTGCTACATTGGTAGATGACTCAAAATACCCTGCTTATGACTCTGCCTAAATTGACTGAAGGCTCTTTGTAGTACAGATGTGCAGACTAGAGGAATGTGGTTCCACTATGTAGTCCAGAGTGCTCTACTTGCTTTGCCAAACAAGTATATCAAACCAAGCTAGATGCAGTCTCTACACTCTTAGAGAAAGAAGGATGGAAAAGAATCTTGACCAAGGTTGGGGGCATACTTTATATGTTTAGAGAGGTCAGGGAAAGAGAAATAGTTTCATGTTGCTGGAGCAAATGAGAGATCGGTCACAATTTTTTTCAGAATTCTAGTCTACATATGCAAACTTAATAGAGTTTATTTTCCTTAAATAGTATATTTGCTATTTGCCTTGAATTGCCTTTTAGAATTCTAGATCCTAAATGGCAGTTGCTGTTTTACATAGTAAGAGGATCTGCTGGGGTGAGATTAAAACAATTTTCTCACCAGTTCCTCTCAATTCCTTTTCTGTTTGAGACATGGAGCCAAGAGGAATAAGTCTTAAATGGGTTTCTGACCACAATTTAAGTGACAGTTGAACTGAGACATCCAAGAGAGGGCAGTATAGTCCAGTTAAACAGAGAATATTTACGGTTAAGAGTGTAGAGGAGTTTAGAAAAAGAGAAGCAGTTAACATAAGAATTAGAAAAGGTCAAAGGGAAGAACCTGACCACAACATAAAGTTCTATGCTTAGCATAGCCTGACTTGAGAACAAAACTTTACAGTCATCAGGGTCCAAGCTGTTAGCTGAGAAAAAATGCAGAAAGCTTCAGGGATATCAGCTAAAATGTTGCTTGAGGAGAGCCGGATCGTCTGTTATGCTAGGAGAGCCTCACCAAGCATGGCCTCTCCATCACATGGAGGTCTGAGTTTAGGTGACTCTGAAGATAGAACCTCAACTGAAAACCATAGCTGATGCAGAGAAGGAAGCTGAAGGAACAGGATGATAGGACAGACTCAAAGAAGCTTAATAACCACCTTTCCCCTTCCCCCTCCCACCCCCCAGTGGATGGTGGAGGTGACTGAGTGATCTTGTAAGAGGGCTGTAACCACAGAATCTTTAGTGAATATCGTATAGGATATTAGGTGATCCTGGAAATAGGCAAAGTTGACAACCAGTATGAGGAATATCACTCCAATAACTTTTGGAACTCAGTGTTGGTGATGTGTCAAAGGCTCGTTTATTGTCATTCTCAGAGGAATGGGCCACCCCTTGTCCATCTGGTGGGTGACCAAAAATGGAGGCTCGAAGACCGGTTTTTATCTACTCTCATCCCTAATGCAAAATGGCCCCTCCCCCTTTTCACCATTATTTCAATTACTCAAGGGTTACAATCTGCGGGCCAAAAACTAGCTAATCGGGACGCAGTATTTCTTAGCCAATGGGGGAGGTGATACAGGGACAATTCTTCCATTCCTCCCTTATAGGGACACACAGCTCAGGAGCTGGACCTAATTGAGACCAGCCCAGGGTTTCCCTGAACCATGTGATTTTATTTGGGAGGTTTGCAGGGTGGGATGGGGAAGGAGACCTTTTTCCTTAAACAGGTCCGGAGGAATGTATTTTGAATGGTGACTATTATATGCTTGAGAGGAGACCAATCCCCATTTCCTCACAACTAGATAGAGCAAAAAGACACATTTAGCAGGCCTGGCAGAGAGCACAACAATTATAACAATAAAAGATATCAGCGCTTTTGGCTCCTAGCTCGTGGTGCTGAAGGTGCAACTTCTTTCGGTGGTCCCAAATCCGGGTTCATCCGACACCGGCAGCCACCCCGCAGCGTCCAGGCCGAGCCTCCACCTTCGTCACCGCCATGCCGCCCACGTTTGACCCTAACGAAATTAAAGTCGTGTTTTTAAGGTGCACTGGTGGTGAAGTTGGTGCCACATCAGCTCTGGCCCCCAAAATTGGTCCCTTGGGTTTGTCTCCCAAAAAGGTTGGTGATGGCATTGCCAAGGCAACTGGTGACTGGAAAAAGGGCTAAGGATCACAGTGAAACTTGTCATTCAGAACAGACAGGCCCAGATTGAGATTGTGCCTTCCTCTTCAGCCTTGATCATCAAAGCCCTAAAGGAACCTACTAGGGACAGAAAGAAGCAGAAAAATATTAAACACAGTGAAAACATCAGTCTCGATGAGATCATCAGCATTGCTCGACAGATGTTCCTTGGCAAGAGAACTCTCTGGAACCATTAAAGAGATCCTTGGAACAGCCCAGTCTGTGGGCTGCAACATTGATGGCAGGCATCCTTATGATATTATTGATGACATCAATAGTGGTGCTGTGCAATGCCCAGTAAGTTAAGCTACAAAGGAAGGCTATTGCAATAAATTAACATTTGACAAAAAAAAAAAATCAGCAACTTTGATTAGAGACATGAATTGCTTCTCTGATCGTGCACCCTGGTCCCTGTGGTCCCTGTATGTGCATCTTTTGTTGTTGTTGTTGTTGAGGTAATCAGTGATTTACCCGAGGCTACACAGCTTTCAAGTGTCAAGTGTCTGAGGCCATATTTGAACTAAGATACTCCTGACTCCAGGGCTGGTGCTCTATTCACTGCACCACTAAGCTGCCCCATATGTATCTTGTTTTTTTTAATCCCCTATATAAGGATAGTCCACATAGACTTCTATGAAGATCTATTCTTATGTCTGAGTATGTATATATATATATATGTGTGTGTGTGTGTGTGTGTATATACATGTGTATATATGTATATGTGTGTGTATACATGTATATATATGTGTGTGTATATATACATGTATATATATATATATGTATATATTTCTGGAAGATTAAACCTGAGCTTTGTGGGTGATAAAGACAATTTACTGAAAACTGATCCCCACCTACTCCCCATTCCCAAACCAGTGCATTGCTTGGGGCTAACCAATCTTTGTCAATTTCAGACTCTTGATTGACTTATGGATCTCCCCTAAATTATCCCCTCCTAAAGATTCCCAAATTTACTTCCTGGACTTTAGGTTATTATGTAAAAAAGTTCATTTACATTATATAGTTTCTGTCTGTGAGAACCTTACTTTTCCCAAGTACAGTTTCATAGCTCCCTGTGTTTTGTTACCCCATATAAACCCTGTCCTCAGTCCCCATCTTTGAGTATTCCTAGCATCCTTGCTTTGTGAGTTACAGCTCCTCTGCTCCAATTAGATTAAAGACTTTATTTCTCCTATATTGATTGTTTCATTAATTTTCAGGTTAACATGGGTAAAGTGCTAAAATGCTCCTTTATTTATATTGCTATTTAATTAAAATGATTGTTGTGTGTCATCTGATTAAAATATAAAATATAAAAAGTAAAATATATATTATAGAAGCACATGAGCCATGGTTTGGAGAGGATTCAGATCCATAAAATACCTTACAATTTAAGTTAGCTAACTGGGGACTCAGAGTTCAGAGAGGTCTACATATTTGGTCTACAGATACAAACCTATAGGGTTTATTTACCTTAAGTTATTTTCCCCTGTTTATAAATTGCCTCTGAGGAGTAGGAACATGAAAGGCTTAATAGTAAAGTGGCCCCATTCATTCATCCTGTGTTCATTTCACTGTATGTGTCTGGAGAATCTGTCTGAAAAGCCTGGCCCTTAAGGTCCAATTTTTTTTTCAAGGTGATATAGGTTAATTAGCTCAGGTTCCCTTACTCAGGAAAAGATGTAGGACTTGCAATTAGAATATCCAGAAATTCAGGGAAATTTTGCCAATTAACATTTAAGCTTCATCTGATCTACTCATGACCAGTTAGGACAGCCTGAAGCCAGGAAGACTCGTGTCCCTGAATTCAAATCTGGCCTCAGGCATTTACTATCTGTGTGACCCCGGGCAAGTCACTTAATCCTGTTTGCCTCAGTTTCTTCATCTTTAAAATGAGCTAGAGAAGGAAATGACAAATTACTCTAGTATCTTTGCCAAGAAAACCCCAAATAGGGTCACTAAGAGTTGGACACACCTGAAAAATGACTAAAAAGGACCCAGTTATTCAAGGTTAGAGTATTTGTAAAATTTCCCCCATTTCCGGGGGGGGGGGGCGGGCAGCTAGGTGGCACAGTGGGAAAAGCACCGGCCCTGCATTCAGGACAACACTTGACACTTACTAGGTGTGTAACCCTGGGCAAGTCACTTAACCCTCACTGCCCCGCAAAAAAAAAGGTCTCATTTCCCTTTGGCTACTTCAGTATAAAACTGCATGACCTAAAACAATTGTGGGCCTTCTAGAACTACTCTACTTCCTAGATAGAGCCAGTTGCCTGGGTTGCAGTTGTATGTGCAATGGTGGGGTTTTATCCCCACACCAATTGGTTGGTTCAGTGGTTGGTTGTTGTCCTTCATTATTATTGAAGAGCACCAAAATGGCACAGCATGTCTGGCTGTGGCTGATCAGACAAGCTCAGAAGGCTCTACCACAAGTCTAGTACAAATACTCCATATGAACATCTGGAGTGGAGATGTCTCTAAATTTGCACATAATATAATCACAGAAGGCCCAGATAGCACATGTGAATCAAAGTATAAATGATATGTAAATAAGGCTTAAATTTTAGAGAATTTAGCCATTGTATGATAGACAAATAACGCCATACAGGAAATATATTGTGACTAGTTGGTAAGGTTAAGTCATACCATCCTAACTATACTTAAACACAACAAGCAAATTTGTTGTTGTCCAATCATCCTTTTCTACATGTTTTTTTACTGATGTACCTTACTACCTGTGTACTTTAAGTTTGTGTTCACTCTCTTCATCAACCATAGGTGCATATATAAAAGGATGTGCCCCCAGACTTTTCAGAAAATGTTTTTGTTAAACACTAACCAAGGGTACTGGCTGATTGTTAGTAGGAAGTATACCAACGAGGACTCATGAGTGACAGTAATTCATTACTTAAAAACCAGCCCCTTGAGAGTTTCCCCAAGAACCCTAAGGATAGTTAGGGGACCAAATGCACAAATCGGAGTAGGAATTGGACAAGTAGCCCTGGAAAGAACACTATTAAATGGCTTTCCTTGCCTAAACCAAGTGAAAATAGGAACCTAGAATGGCTGTGAGGTAGATGTTCATAACTTGCATCCTTCTTTTGTGAAAATGTCCAATAAATTAGTTTATATACTTAAAAAAAAAGTCTCCTTGGTGTGATTTGTCTCTGTTCCTTGAAATCTGGGACCTAATTAGTACACTAGTTTTCTTTGATCATACCCACAGAGGATGTAGTCTTATACTGACTTTGTTCATTTAGTCTTATACTGACTTCATCATCTGTGTCTAATGCTGACTATTCTACCCTCCTTCCCTACTTTTTTTCCTAGCCTGGGATTTGTCAAAGAAAAGATTTCAGTCAAGAGATAGGATCTGAGCATCCTCTGTGAAGGACTTTTTACCTTATTTTCTATTTTTAGACAATATCCAAAAAAACCCCAGAAATCAGAAAAGCACAGAGATGGGGGTTTTTAGACAGTATCCAAGGTATTTTGACATTTTGCTATCCTGTTCTGCCAAGAACCAAAAGTAAATGTTGAATCAAGTCATTCCTTCTACTTTGCTAATCCAATAACCTAGGGTTTATTTGCGAGGGATTTAATTTCTTTTTAATTATTTTCAAAGGCTGTAATAGAAGTTTTCTTGCATCAAATTAAGTAGAAAGCATGGCCTCAGTTTTCCCTATCTTCTTTCTACCTTCCCTTTTACAAAAGCTTAAAAGTTTTAGTAAGATTCCCCCTCCACTCCTCACTTCCCAATAGTTCACATAAATCCATTAGTAAGGAAATAATGAAATCCTGAAGATGTTTGTTCTGATTGGTTCACAGTAGGCACGCTTTTATTAAACTGGTTCCTGAATGATGCATCTCCTGCTCATTTTAGTTTATATAACTTGAGTAAAGGGGCTTTTCTTTGAAAAGTTCTTCAGCCACTGCATCTCACCTGTATCATGTCATTACCTAAAGACATGTAGCTGAGCTGTGCTGGCTATTGTCTAAATATGGACAATATAGAATTGGCCCCTGATATGTAGGAGCTTCTAGAAAATCTCATAAAGAAACACACGCTGATCTAGTCTCATATGTATTCAATTCAATGTGTTTAAAGCATCTACTATGGAGCAGCTAGATGGTGCAGTGGATAGAGCACCGGCCCTGGAGTCAGGAGTACCTGAGTTCAAATCTGACCTCTGACACTTAACACTTACTAGCTGTGTGACCCTGGGCAAGTCACTTAACCCCAATTGCCTCACTAAAAAAAAAAAAAAAGCATCTACTATGTGCAGTTGCTTGGGCTAGGCACTGGTAAAGAAATGAATTTTAGCTATGATCCAGTCCTTGCACTCATATAGTTTATATTCTAGCCCCACATTTACATAAGCTTTATAGTTTATAAAGCATTTTGTTCCCAACAACTCTGAGAATATAAGAATTACTACACCCATTATATAGATAAGGAAACTGAAGCTTAAAGAGCCTAAGTGAAATGATCAATGTAGTACTTCCTCTGGGCCTACTTCCCCAACTCCCACTCACAGAGCTACTCACAAGCCCTGACCAGTATGCTTCCCATTTATTATCAACCAATAGCTTTCAGCAAAGGCATTAACTAAAAAAGTATTGCAAAAATCAGCAGGTATAAAGCATTTCCTCCCCTCCACTACCCTCAAAAGCTCATAATTTCCTATGCATGGTAAGAGTTAACTGAAATTTAAGAGTACAATAGTACTGAGGCACATTCATAGAGGGCATATGTGGCCAAAAGTAGCCCAGTCATCTGTTCATGGTTACTGGAAGTCTTTTCTTGAGTTCATAACTTGCATTTTTCTCTTGAAAGAGAATGTCTCAGGGCAGCTAGATGGCACAGTGGATGGAGCACCGGCCCTGGAGTCAGAAGTACTCTGGCCTCGGACACTTAACACTTACTAGCTGTGTGACCCTGGGCAAGTCACTTAACCCCAATTGCCTCACTAAAAAAAAAAAAAGAAAGAAAGAAAGAGAATGTCTCCTCCCTTAAACAGCTATCTTTCTGTATCTGCCTATGTCTATGTATACCTTTGTTTTTATCTGGTATTTTTCTTTCTACACCCAGTTGTCTCTTACTGGTCAGGTCTGTCCAATTAACATTGGGGATAGGAGTGGTAATACTACCTTTAGGCTCCCTCCCCCAATCCCTTTTATCTACTGTAGTATAGATAGGTACAAACAAGTATTTGCCAAAACACTCCCAACCCTGTAGTTCTCCACTCTTTGACTGAGTTCACCAATGGACTCACTGAGCCTGGATGATTCTCTCAGTCAATCATGTAGCTTTCTTTTTCAACCCAATCAAAGAGATTTACACCTAGTAAAGAGACCACAGGCTAAAATATGTTTACAAATTTTAAACTTCATCTTGTCTTTTGACTGATGGATGGATGGATGGATTGATTGATTGATTGATTGATTGATTGATTGATTGACTGATTTAGGTGGATCCCAAAACCACTAAGAGAGCCAGGATTTGGACCTAAGCCTTACAGTCCTATGTCTGGTCCTGCTTTTGCCCATAGAACACTTCCAACAAATTACCAGTAGCCACAGGACATATTAGCGAAGCAAAGCTACGTAAGCAAGATCACAGAACCCTGGATTTAGACCTGGAGAGGATATTAGAAATCTTCTGGTTCAATGATATCATTTTATTTATTTTTTTTTAATTTACTATTTCAGGGCAGCTAGATGGCGCAGTAGATAGAGCACCAGCCCTGGATTCAGGAGGACCTGAGTTCAAATCTGTCTCAGACACTTAACACTTACTAACTGTGTGACCTTGGGCAAGTCACTTAACCCCAATTGCCTCACACACACACACACAAAAAAAATTAATTTACTATTTCCCCCAATTACATGTAAAAACAGTTTTTAACTTTTTAAAAAAGTTTTGAGTTCCAAATTCTGTTTTTTCCCTCTCTTCCCTCCTCCTCTCATTGAGAAAGCAAGCAATTTGATATGGGTGATATATGTGCAGTCATGCAAAACATTTCCACAACTGCATCATTTTATTTTATTTTATTTTTATATTTCTTATTTTATTTATTTTACTTTATTTTATTTTGGAGGCAATTGGGGTTAAGTGACTTGCCCAGGTTTACATAGTCCACCTAGCCACCCCTATACAACTACATCATTTAAAAGAAGAGGAAATTGAGGTGAGGTAGTTAAGTGACTTACCCAAATTCAAAAAGGTTACTACCTTGAACCTGAATGCAAATCCTCTGACTCAAAATTCAGCACTATACTGTGCTAGAAAAGATATGCTATTTCTACATGTACAATCAAAGGTAATTGGATTAGTGGAAAGAAGCTGGATATAGAGTCAGAAGACCTATATTTGAATTTCAGCTCTGCTACTTACTAGGGGTGAGCAAGTCTTTTTACCACTCTGGGCTCTCTGGGTGTTCTTACTTATAAAATGGGTTTAGACTACATCACTTCTCAGATCTTTTCTGGCTCTAAATCCTGTTATTTAAATATGAGAGAACAAGGCTAAGTGCTTTATTTACTCAACAACTACTTACTAAAAGTCTACTATGTATATAACATCCCTTTAACCCTTTCTTTTATATCATTTCAGGAAGTTACTAAAAACATTGCATTTTTCTAGCCTTAGTCTTGTCCCAGGACCCACAAGAACATTTTGAGACCAAGGCTTTCAAGGAAATGAGACCTCTTTGTGTCCCACTCAGACTAAGCCCTTTCTTTCTTTCCATTTGAAAGGTAGGTTCAGTCGTTTTATCATATGTATCTGACTCTTCAGAACCCCATTTGGGGTTTTCTTAGCAAAAATACTGTGTAGTTTGCCACTTCCTTCTCCAGCTCATTTTATAGATGAGGAAACTGTCCAGTGTCACACAGCTTGTCTGAGGCCAGATTTGAACTCAGAAAGATGAGTCTTCCTGACTTGAGGCCCAGTACTCTATCCAATGTACCATTTAGCTACCCTTAAGAAAGGTAAGAGGGGGCGGCTAGGTGGCGCAGTGGATAGAGCACCGGCCCTGGAGTCAGGAGAACCTGAGTTCAAAGCCGGCCTCAGACACTTAACACTTACTAGCTGTGTGACCCTGGGCAAGTCACTTAACCCCAATTGCCTCACTTAAAAAAAAAAAAAAAGAAAGAAAAAAAAAAAGAAAGGTAAGAAATCTCTACAAATAGAATTACAGGGACCTAGTTCCTCTGGGACAGAAATGGCCCTATTAATAAGTCTAACAGAACTTAGCATTTTTTTAAGTGAGGCAATTGGGGTTAAGTGACTCGCCCAGAGTCACACAGCTATTAAGTGTTAAGTGCCTGAGGCTGGATTTGAACTCAGGTACTCCTAACTCCAAGGCCTGTGCTCTATCCAATTCGCCATCTAGCTGCCCCTAGCTTAGCATTTTTTATCCCAGAAGATAGAGTGAGGGCCAGAGTATCTCCAACCCTCGAAAAGCCACTCTTATTGATGAAATATGATTGTTCAGTCAAACCCCACAGCCCATTACACATATCATCCTTTGCCTAGTGCTATCGCAGACACAAGTTCCATGGCATACAAATGGCCAAGCATCCAATTCCCTGAACTCCACTGTGGCAAATCAAAGAAGGGCTAGAATTCTCAAAAGAATCTCTGATTTAGCCTCCTGATTATTATAGGATCAGAGGTTTCTAGAATGAAGAAGGGGCCTTCATCTAGACCAGCGCTATCAAACTCAAATAGAGATAGAGCTCTGCCTTGACTTAGAAAACCACAAATTAATTGTATTCTTATTTCATCTTATCAAACATTTCCAATTACATTTTAATCTGGGTTGGGCCAGCACTCAGGAGTGTTGGGTACTTCATGAATCTCACAACTAACTATCCTCTTAACAGTCTGCTAGTCTTGGGGCAGCTATGTGGTGCAGTAGATAGAGCACTGGCCCTGGATTCAGGAGGACCTGAATTCAGATCTGGCCTCAGACACTTGACATTTATTAGCTGTGTGACCCTGGGCAAGTCACTTAAGCTCATTGCCCTGGATGGGGGGGCGGGGGCGGTGGAGTCTTCTAGTCTTGCCCTTCCATAATTCCATTCTATCCATGTCTTGGAATCATTTGTTGTCTCTGTCTTGTGACTTGGATTCTACTTCCTTCTCCTAATCATCTCTGTTCCCCTGATGATTCAATCACCCAGCATAAGGCATACAGTGCCTGGAAGAACTGTAAAGTTCTTGGCTTGGCTTATCCCATTTGCCTACCACTATTACACTTAATGAGTTCCAGAACCCATGGGGATTATAGGCTGAACCCCAATTTGACTAAAAGTTTAAAAATTAGGCACAAATTTAACTTAAATATATAATTTATAGAACTATAAAATTAATCTAAATAATTATTGAATAATTTGGCATTCATTTTAATGATGACTTAATTATCAAATAAATATAAGGTATCCCAAGAGTCTTAGAGCAGTTAATACATTAACACTGCATGCACTAAGATTTTTGGAATATTCTATATAAATATATTTGCTTTAAATATAAAATAGCTAGCTTATAACAAATTTGTCAGTCTCTGTTCTAATAGTCTGGGAGGTGCTGACTTGTCTGGTAAGACATGGCCTGATAAATGTGAAGTAATAAATAATACAGCCCCCAAAGATACTGAAATCCATCCATCATTTATTCCTTCATAGCATACCTCTGCTGGGCCCTGAGAAAGGTATGAAATTTACTGAACAAAGTCAACTCTTTAACAAGGAATAGAATCCCTTGATTCTGCGTCTTGATTGCCTCACTGAAGAAGCCTTACTTCTTATGAGTTCATGATATCTTCTTGACAAGCTGTGAACTTGCCTTTAACCTGGAAGACCTTTCCCCATTGAGACTAGCCATTGGTGACTATTCTTATACTTGAACTAAACTCTTGGCTTTGACCTTCAAAGGGGAACATTCTCCAACTTTGGACACTAGTGAGCTGGGGACAAGCAATTAAAGAGAAAGGAATGACAATATAGAGACAGAGGTTCCCTGAAAGGAGGCCTATGTGGCCCTCCAGAGCACTGGTGTCAAACTCAAATAGAAAGTGGGGCTTCTTAATGAGGATTCCTGTGGGTAGCATAATGACTTAGAAAACAATATCATCTATGTTCTATTGTATTTTTATTTATTTTGTCAAATACTTTCCCATTATATTTGCTGCCAGCAGCAATGAGGCCTGTGGACTGGGTCTTTGACAGTCTGCTCCAGACATCCAATAGAGGAAGAATATCTCAATCACAGGGATGACAGGAGACAGAAGCAAGCTGGAAGCTCTAGGAATGTGATCCAGTAGCAGAAGAGTGGTAGTGGTAGAACATTTAAGGGATTCCTGACAGAAGCTAGCTCTAGAATTGAGTAATGAAAAAGAATATAGGCAGGGGTCTGTTGGTAAATGTTTAAGAATCAGCTCTCCAAAACAAAATGTTCTCAGAATACACTTTCAAACTCAATCTGCATTATCAACCTTTTTCCCCTCATTTTATTAAAAGTCTAGACAAGCAACAAAACACCCTAATTTGTAGCATTTTACTCTGAAAATTTTAACAATTGGCTTATACTCCTGGATACTATCACAATAAGAAAGAAATACAGACTTTGACCTTCATTGTTACTGAGATGTATAGGTTATGCAGGTCTGGGAGAAGGGGATCAATGCTCTCTTAATGACCACCACTTCTTATCTCCTAACAGGTGTGAGAATTGGAATACCAAGCCTGCCGGAGAGACACTGTGGGGAAGCCCTGCCATGATGAGAAGCCTAGTGAGAACAAGTCAAGTGGTATTCAACATCTGTAACTTGTCTCTGTGGAGCTGCCTGTTAGTTCTGTCAATCGGGGCTGCCAGCCAATTAGCTTGGGGCTATGTGTATGGACAGCCCTGTTTCCTGTGGGAGAGGGGGCTTTTGGGAGAAAGCCGGGGAGAAGAGGTCTCACTTTAGCACGTTAGAAAGAGAGAGAGGGATGCTACACAGCTAGTTCTCTTTGGGACTGCTAGTTCCGGGTGGTGGTGAGTTTACGGGTTGTATTTTTTCCTTCCCCTATTCCCTTTTTCACTGTCCCTAGCTTTATTAACCTCACTTGTGTTTTAAATTTGTTCCCATTAATAAACTCTGTTTTGTTTATTGAAAAGAGGCTGTCAATCTCCTTTCTTACCCCAATGTTACTCCCCATACTAAATTTGGGCCTTACACAGGCATGGATAAACCTGAGGGTCTTACCATAAACCTTGCCTGCATGGGTCCCTGAGAAAGCCAGGCTCACCAGAGCATTTGACTATCAATCCTGTCCTTTTTCAGGGGCAGCTAGGTGGCACAGTGGATAAAGCACTGGCTCTGGATTCAGGAGGACCTGAGTTCAAATCCGACCTCAGACACTTGATAGTTAGCTTTGTGACCTTGGGCAAGTCACTTAACCCTCATTGCCCCACCAAAAAAACAAGCAAACAAATCCTGTCCTTTTCCCTTGGAATAGGTAGGTAAGGGGTGTAAAATATTAAAATATAATTTTTGTATCTGTCTGCCTCCTACAAGCAGATCAGAGAAATAATCTTTAATCTCTCCTACAAAATTAATAAACAGATCAGAAAAATTATAATATTTTATAATTTCTCTTACAAAAAAAAAACCCAGATCAGAGACACATCTCCTATAGAACAAAACCAGATCAGTGATAGACAGAAAAAAAAACAAACAAACATGATATCAATTTAATACTTTGTCCCAAGAAGAAAGATAACACATGATCATGTGGAAACCTCCCTCCTAAGAGAGAAGCTCAGGAACTCCCCATTTCTGAGGATAAATATGGTTTTAGTCTACTGATTATAGGGCATTGTCAGTTTCAATTGTATGATACAAAAATCAACCAAAAAGCAAAAAGCAATTTAACAATTTCAGTTATAACAAGTATGGAGGGAATACAGAAACATCATAAGACTACAGGATTCCATAAGAGGGTTTGACAAGGATAAGGATGCCCAGATGTTACCATAAGATAGGGACTTAATATCCTGAGAGAAAAGAAGTCACTGGGTAGGGTCTTTTATCTACTAGCTATCTGGGTTCAGGTTTGGTGTTCAGTTGAAGGAAATTTTGCTCCTATAAACCCAGGGTTTCATAAAAAATACTTTTGGATAATAAGGTACCTCCATCAAATACAGGTGATACATATATTCATATTAAGAGGGGAAACAGGGGCAGCTAGGTGGCACAGTGGATAGAGCACAGGCCCTGGAGTCAGGAATACCTGAGTTCAAATCCAGCCTCAGACACTTAACACTTACTAGCTGTGTGACCCTGGGCAAGTCACTTAACCCCAATTGCCTCACTTAAAAAAAAAAAAACAATTAAGAGGGGAAACACACCCTGTAGTACTATAAATATGAAGGACTGTATATGTCCACCAGGAGACCAGTTAAGTGATTATTGAGCAGCTAGGTGGTACAGGAGATAAAACACTGGCCCTGGAGTCAGGAGGACCTGAGTTCAAATCTCACCTCAAATATTTACTAGATGTGTGACTCAGGACAAGTCACTTAACCCCAATTGCCTCCAACATCTGGGGCCATCTCCAGTCATCCTGATGTATATCTTGCCCCTGGACATAAATTCAATTCAGTGCAAATCATGACATCACTGATGTCATGGTCCTCTTCAAGAATGAAGGACAAACAACAAATGATTATTATAAATACTTCCTTTCTCAGTTTAAGACCTTTATATATGTCTATATTCCTGAAGTATTTGGAGGCAATGTCACACAGTGGAAAAGACAGTGAATGTTGGTACTGTTAATAATGTTGGGTGAGTCATTTAACTTTTCTCAGTTTCAGTTTCATCTTCTGTAAAATGAGGGAGATAGATTAGTTAACTAGGATTCTTCCAGGTGTGTCAAGATAATGGAATGTGATAGATGAGATTTAGCAGATACTCAGAGACCCACCTGGAGATTAATTTAAACTGATTAGACTGCATAAAGTGTCTGACTCCTGAATGGATTACTGGCTGACTTCTAGTTAAGCACATCTGGCTGGTACTTAAGGGTACTTAAGAAAGTAATTGTTCTCAGAAGCTAACAACTTTGAACTTTGACCACCTTCGGTCCAGTGAAACAATCAGCTTGAAGAACTTTCCATTTCTGGAAGGGGAACAGGAAGGAGGAAGTGGGGGCTGTTGAGAGAGCTTGGCCTCTATGGCTGAGAGAGATCAGTGTGCTGGCAGTTGACTTCAGAAGTGGGAGCTGGGGGTGGAGCCAAGATGGTGGAGGAAAGGCAGTGAGCTCCCAAACTTATGACACAATCACTCCAAAAAACATCCAAATAATGCCATAGGACAACACCTGGAGCAGCAAAACCTACAGAAGAATGTGCTGAAATCATCTTCTAACAAAAAACGGCTTGGAAGGTCAGAAAGAGGGAGCTGCTGTGCTGAGACAGGAGTGGAGCCCAACCCCACAATCATCCCGACACAGATCCAGTCCTAGGAAGGCTTCACCAGAGAAGGAGACCCCCCATAGCCTCTGAATCAGCTGAAGTGCCCGTGTTGTCTGGAACTAAGCTCACAGTCTGGTGAGTGGACTGAGTCCTGGGCAGAGGAGAGACTACAGGGGTCTATGCTGGTGTTAAGGCAGAACTTGGATTTTACACTCCTGCTGAGAACCAGGAGGTAGGCTCAAGTAGCAGTGGCCCAGGTGGGGGAGGGGCACAGGCTCCTTGGCGCTAACAACCACAACACACAAAGCTGGTTGATTAGCAAGTTGGTCTGGGGTCATCTAGGACCAGGAAAGAGGCCTGGCAAGTGAAGAACCTGATTCTCCTTAAATCATACCACCTGAGATTTCTTAAGCTTGGGATACTGCAACCTGGAAACAGTGCCCCACTTTAAGGAGCTAAAAGTCAAGTAAAAGAAAGGCAAGATGAGCAGACAGAGAAAGGTGGGGACCATAGAAAGTTTCTTCAGTAACAAGGAAGACCAAGGGGCACCCTCAGAGGAAGATGTCAACATCAGGGCCCCTATATTAAAAGCTTCCAAGAAAAATGCGAATTGGTCTCAGGCCATAGAGGTGCTCAAAAAGGACTTTGAAGATAAAATTAGAGAGGTAGAGGAAAAAATGGAAAGAGTAATGAGGGTGATGCAGGAAAGACATGAGAAAAAAGTCAACAGCTTGAAAAGTCAAATGGAAAAGGAGGTACAAAAGCTCTCTGATGAAAATAATTGCCTAAGAATTAGGATTGAACAAATGGAAGTTAATGACTTTATGAGAAACCAAGACACAATAAAGCAAATCCAAATGAATAAAAAAATAGAGGGCAATGTGAAATATCTTCTTGGAAAACCTGCTGACCTGGGAAATAGGTCCAAGGGAGATAGAAGATTGCATTTGCCTGAAGCATCCTGCTTCCAACTTCTGTACTCTAGAAGCTATTGTAACCAAAGAACTTATAATTACTCTCCCCAAGTATTTTCCATCCTATATCATTTCTTCTCTGAGGCTCATAAAGGTCCCAAGTAATTTTTGAATCAAAGTAAAATTCCTAATATAGGCATTAAGACTCTTTTACCCATTACCCCCCAAATTTTTACCTAACTGACTTTGTATATATACTGTTATTTCTGAGCTTGCACCAGCTGCTTCAAGCAGGCAAACTGTTTCCTGTCTTCAATATGGAATACCTTAAAGCAGGGGTACATTGGTAAATATTTAACAACCAGCTCTCCAAAAACCAAAATTTTTTCTCACAACATACTCTTAAATTTAATCTACATACTCTTAAATGTAATCTGCATGATTTACATTTTTGTCACTTTCTTATGTCTAGACAATCAACAAAACAGTAAGTCAAGCTCTGATTTTTAACTTCTGATCTAGTCACTTCCAGGGTGTAACAGGAAAAAAGGAGAGAGCCAAGTAAACATGTTTTGGAAAAATTTGAGGAAGAAGGGAACATTTTCTTCTGAGTGAATTAGGCCCTCCAGAAAGGCAGGCAGTCCAAGCTTTGCTATAAGAACTATTAGATATTCATGTACTCCACCATCAAGAGTGGAATCAGTTCATATAGGCTCATGAAAGCCAATCATTAAATTTTCCTTGTGAGTTTTTACACCAGGGCCCAAAACACTCCTTCCTCAAAGCTTCATACATACATTTCAGCTTCCCTGCCTGAAAATTTTTTGCAAAATTTTACACAAGGCTAACCCCCTCCTTGAAAATTAGTCCTACCTGGCTCTTTTCATTCTTGTCACCCCACTAAAGACTAAACTCATATATGCAATTGGACCTGGGTTTGGTTGTTTTGGGGGGATTTTGGGGGGAGGAAATGGAATATACAATTATACAGGTGTTCATACAGTTAGCAGGTGCCAGAGACCAGACTTTGAACTCAGGTCTTTCTGTCACCAATTCCAAGTCTCTATTATTACATGATGTTGCCTCTCTAAAATTACTTTATATATATATATATATATATATATATATGTGTGTGTGTGTGTGTGTATGTATATATATATGTATATATATATATATATATATATATACACATTGATATGGTTCTGTTTAACATGTTTTTGTGTATTTTATCTTGCACTAGCCATGTTTTCCTCCTTAGACTAAATGTCCCTTGAAAGCAGAAACCTTGGCAGTATGATACAGTAGTTCCCAATCTTTTTAAGTATAACTCCTTTTTCAATGTCAAAAAACTGGACAGCTCCTTCAACACACAAAATAGTCTTGGACTGTTGAACTAATACTAGATTGAGAAAACATATCATGATCCAAAAGCTACTGTAATACCTATATCCACTTGGTTTGTCTTGTCTCAGGATCAGTCCTCTAACACTACTACACACATAGAGGGTAACACAACCCAGAAAAAGTGAGTCACAATGTAGCCTATCTGTGTAAGGGAGAAGGAATTTCAGGTGGTTGAAAGACTTTGAGAAAGGCAGGTTGAAGAAGGCAAGGGCCTGAACTTTTGAATCAAGGGGAAGCTGCAACCCCTCCCACTGTCTCTTGACATTCAGCACTTGCAACCCTAGACTGCTAAGAAGGAAGCTAACCGCCCACCCATCTCCCCCCACCACCACCACCACATTTTCTTATCTTGGTTGAACTGAGATGTTTTTACCTTGCTCCCAAGCCAAAGAGTTCCTTTGTTTTTGTGTTTTCTTTGGTCTCTCCTGATCTCTATAAATTCCTCAATTTCTATTTACTGTTCCCTTTGATAAAGAGGTATACCAGCTATAAATGATAGTCTTTTTGTGCAACCATCTTTTGAAAGTAGAGGACTAAACTGGTAATAGTAAGCTAAGTATTACCTTCCTTTGGAGAGAGATCAGGGAAGGTGGCATTTATCCTAGGCCCCAAAGTCTTATAAGCCTAGACTATCAATATTTGAAGTATGATAGATAGACATAATTCTAGTCTAATTTATCTCTTGGACATAGGTGAAGTAAAGTGAAAGTGCCTAATCATAGCCTTCCTCCTACTCTCCACAAAGGTGGAAATTACAGTCTCCCTTGGAAAGGAACAAACCAGTTCCCAAATCAGATATCTATAAAATATACAAACCTAGCCATATTTATATTTAGCTACCATGCACACATATCTCACAGTGCTATAAATTCTATAACATTTAAAAATGAATTTGCATTTGGAACTATGTCCAAAAGGCAATTAAACTGTCCATACCCTTTGATCCAACAATGCCACCAGCTCTCCCAAAGAGATCTATATCCCAAAGAGATTATAAAAAAGGGGAAAGGACCCGCATGTACAAAAATAGTTATAGTAACTCTTTTTGTGATGGCAAAGAATTGGAAATTGAAGAGATTGGAAATCAAAGGGATGCCTATTAACTGGGGAATGGCTAAAAAAGTTGTGGTATATGAATGTAATGGAATACTATTATGCTGTAAGAAATGATAAGCAAGAGGATTTCAGAAAAACCTAGAAAGACTTACATGAACTGATGCTGAGTAAAATGAGTAGAATGGAAAACACTGTACACAGTAACAGTAACACTGTGCAATGATCAACTATGATAGACTTAGCTCTTCTCAGCAATACAATGATCCAAGACAGTTCCAAAAGACTCATGATGCTATCCACATCCAGAGAAAGAATCAGTTCTGATGGAGTGTGAATGTAGATCAAGGCATACTGTTTTGACTATTGGGGGGAGGGGGGGTCATTTTTTTTCCTTTTGTTCTGTTTCTTCTTTCACAGCATGACTAATGTGGAAATACATTTTACATCATTGCACATGTATAACCTATATCAGATTGCTTTCTGTCTTGGAGGGGGGAAGAGAGGGAGAGAGGTAGAAAAATTTGGAACTCAAAATCTTTCCAAAAACTGAATGTTGAAAATTACCTTTACATGTAATTGGAAAAAATAAAATACTATTCAATAAAAAAAGAATTTTCATTTCATTAATCTCAACATCTACATGCATTTGAAAATGAGTGATGTGTGTGTGTGTGTGTGTGATATTTATTTAGTCTCCACAAGGTATGATTACTTGCTTATTACAGTAATCAGGCTGCATATTTTGTTGGAGTAAAATCAAAATAAACACCCTTCATGTGGATACAGATTTGAAAGCCCCTCAAAATAATTCCTTGCATCCATGGTCCACTGGTGCAATGAAAAGTGTATTGAACTTGGGAGTCAGAGGCCTGAGTTCAAAAGTTGGCTCTACCATTTATTAATTGTGTGATCTTCAGCAAGTCATAAAAATTCCTGAAGCCTCAGTTTACTGACCTATAAAATGGAGATAGTAACAATTATACTATGTGCATGGTGATTGCAGGAACTGTTTTATACTTTAAAGCACTACTTAAATGTCATCTATTGTTATAATTAGTCTCTCTATAACTAGGTCCATAACCTAACTGGGTCATTTGAGGGTATTGACCTATTTCGATGTAAAGTAGGTGTAGCAGTAGCATGTGATGTGATACCCACAATCCCCTTCTTTTCCTCTGGGCTGGCTCACTAAACTCCAACCAATCCTTACCCTAGTAGGTGTTAGGAGGGAGAACATTCCCAAATGAGATACCAGCCATGGCCATGACAACTTAATTGAATTTACTCTCATGCCCAGAAGTAACCCTGGTTTGTTTATGTGGAGATGAATTCACCTCTGTAGCTCCTTAAGTTCCCATCTATGCACTTCCCATTTATATAAATCAATCACACCATTAACTCTAAAAAATTTTATTGATATTTTTGTTTTTACATCAACCATATTTCCCTCATTTCCTTCCCACCACTTCCTCTCAGAGAATTTTTGAAAAAGAAAAGAAAAACCTCAACAAAATTGATAAACATACCAGAAAAAAGGACATAATGTGTAATATTTCCCACATATAGACACCAACCCCTGCAAAAGAGCAGAGGAAGGGATTTTCTCATCTCTCTTCTTTGCAGTCAAGTTTGTTCTTATAATTTTGCAACATTTATTTCTTGATTCATAGTTGTTGTTCTTTCCACTTACATTGTTGTAATCATTATGTATTCCATCTTCCTGTTTCATCTTACTTTATTCTGCATCAGTTCATGTTAGTCTTTCCATTTTTCTCCATATTCATCATACTTGTTTCTTACAGCACATGACATTTGTGTAACAAGATTTGTTTAGCTATTCCCTACTTTATTTACAATGCTCTGCTAGTCACAAAAAAGGGAACTTAAAATACCTTGGTGTATATGGCATTTGTCTTTATGTCAATGACACAAAGGGTATATACTAGCAGTGGAATCTTTGGTTCAAAGTGTATAAACATTTTAGTCACTTTATTTGTATAATTCCAAACTGCTTTCCAGAATGGATGTACCAATTCACGGCTTCACCAACAATTTATTAGGGACACCATTAACTCTTTTTAAATTTAGTTTTATGGTTTTGGTGGGGTAATGAGGGTTAAGTGACTTGCCCAGGGTCACACAACTAGTAAGTGTCAAGTGTCTGAGACTGAATTTGAACTCAGGTCCTCTTGAATCCAGGGCCGGTGTTTTATCTACTGTGCCACCTAGCTGTACCCCCTTTTTTTACCATTAATTAAACATTAGCAAAAGCAAGAATAATCACAGCATAACATTTACTCAATAGAAGGCAAATAATAAAAGGTAAACAAAGCAGGAATAATCAAAACTTCACATTTACTCAAAAAAGTCAAAATCAGGAATAACAAAAAATAATGGTGTACCCAAAAACCTGGATTATACTCTCCCACCAATGCACACAGTATTTTGGGGAACAGTGGGTGAAGGAGGGGGCAGAAACTTATAAAAATTAACAGCAAGGTACATGAGTAGGGAACCATATTTGTTTAGGACAACTAATGACTCCATACTGTAGGTTTTGATGTCCTTGGTCCTTTTAGGGAATAGTTTACAACTACATGCTAGAAAGGACAATTTCTTTTCTAGGTTCTCCATTCTCTTCTTAAACAAAGTCATTTCTCTGTTATTTTTGGCTCATATAAGTCAATTAAATTCTTTTAGTAAATAGAAGCATTATGTCCTTTCAGTGAAAGGACAATCTTACTGGCAGCTGAGTAATGCAGTAGAAAAAGCACTGGCCCTGGATTCAAGAGGACCTGAGTTCAAATTCAGCCTCAGACACTTGACATGTACTAGCTGTATGACCCTGGGCAAGTCACTTAACCCTCATTTCCCCCCCAAAAAAGAAAGAGCAATCTTAATTCTGAGGTTTTCAGCTTTTTGGTTCTGCTCCTTCAGCTGGACGTGGAAGCAATATTAATGACATTTAATGACAATCAGTTACCAGAAAACTGTCAAAATCCTGAAATCTTTTCTTGGAGCTCTGTGAAATATCCTTCTTGCAAGATGTAGATGGTACTAAAGAATAATACAGACAAGTCCACTGAACTTTTCACAATATCAGGAGTCTGCCCTCTCCAATCAGTTTCCAGCAGCTAGAGTTGTCCTCCAATCAAAACAGCTGCCAGATCAATTAAAGTTTGGTGCCTTTAATCTGCTCTTGAATTGTATATGACTCAAAGAAGCAATGGGGACAATCTCAGCCAGCTCTTTACACAACAGCATTCTGCTTTCTCCAATCATTTCCCAGCAACTTCAGAGCTTTCCTCTAAGGAGTTCCCAGAAGCAACCGCAGAGCCCAGCTCCTTTCAGCCAGCTGTCTCATTTGGCTCTTATCTTCTAATTCTCCTCCATTCTATTTCTTCCTTTTATTTTGGGGGGATTTGTGAGGCAATTGGGGTTAAGTGACTTGCCTACTGTCACACAGCTATTAATTGGTAAGTGTCTGAGGCCAGATTTGAACTCAGGTCCTCCTGAATCCAGGGCCGGTGCTCTATCCACTGTGCCACCTAATTGCCCCTCATCCTATTTCTTTCAAGCAACAGGAGGCAGTCTCTGATTTTCCTCTGTCCAGCTCCAAATGCCTTAAATCAAGGCCTCCTTACTGGCTAAAAAACTCAAAATAAAGCAAAATAATTCTTTAATTTACAAGTTTCTCAATTGTAACCTTCAAATCCTGAAAACAGTTCCATATAAATGGTCTAACAGACACAAATGCATTTTTGCTGCTTTCAAAAAAACCTCTAAGTATTTCTCTCTAAGGGGCTGTTTTCATTCTGTTCTTCGATCTGTCTCTCCTCAGGCTCTGGTATCATCTGTGTTCCTAAAAATAACAAATGTTTTGGGTTTGTTTTTTTTTGGCCTGCAGTGAATAAAACTTCCACATATGGAATATATAGGGATAGCTAAGTCCCAGCCAAATGCCCTCTCTCACTACTTTTACATTGTTGTGAGGGAGACAGGTAAGGAGAGCAAGAGAGAGAGAGAGAGAGAGAGAGAGAGAGAGAGAGAGAGAGAGAGAGAGAGAGAGAGAGAGAGAGAGAATAAGCATTGTTGGGATGCCCATGAATACAAAAACCCAAATCTGTATGAAACTCATACCATACATTGTCGTTGTTTATCATTCAGTGGTATCCAACTCTATGTGATCCCATGGACTTTGTCCATAAGGTTTGCTTGGCAAAGATACTGGAGTGGTTTACCATTTCCTTCTCCAGTGTGTCACCATTTTACAGATGAGGAACTGAGGCAAAAGTGGGTTAAATGACTTGTCCAGGGTCACATACCTAGTAAATGTCTGAGGCGTAATTTGAACTCAGATCTTCCTGACTCTAACTGGTACTCTATCCCCTGGACAACAAAACTGCCCCATACCATACATATAGGGTCCATATACTGAAAATGTTCAATCAGCACTATTGGCTGACTGTAGTGAATAACACTTCATCCCAGTATTTCTGCTTAATTCAATTCAATAAACATTTATCAAGCACCTACTATCTTCCAGGCACTGTCCTAAGTGCTAGAGATTCAAAAAGAGGCAAAAGACAATCCCTGCCCTCAACAAACTTCAATTCAATGAGGGAGAAAACATGCAAACAAATACATGCAAAGCAAGCTATATACAGGATAAAAAATAATTAACAGAGGGAAGGCACTAGAATTAAGTGAGGTTAGGAATGGCTTCCTGGAGAAGGTGGGATTTTAGTTAGGACTTAAAGGAAGCCAGGGGCAACATAACACTCCCTTTGAACTAAGAGTTGCCATTGCAAGATTGACTGTCTCCCATACTCTGCATTCACATTCACATAGCTTTTAATGATATGTTAGTTTAATGATTTGTGGCAAGGATTCCAAGAAAATTAAATATACAGCAACAGCAAGCAAGCTAAGTGGCTTGGAAAATACATTTAGTATCCAACAAAAGACAAAACCAGTGGACAAGAATTCAAAAAAGAGCACTAATTGTCAGAAGCATTTTGTTTCCTTTCTACAAGTGATTCATGAAATTACAAAAACCCATTGGTTTAAACCTTGAAATTAAACATTTTTCAAGTGGGCAAATGGCTCCATGTATTTATCTAGTGCTCATGTTTAAAACAGAGCTTTTGTTATTGTATTCTTTATTTTTTTCAGTCACTGGAGAACACAGTACCTGATTGACAGAAGCACAGTTAGATAAGCTGGACATGTCTTCTGAAACACTTCTGGAGCAATTTACTCACCTATTTTATCACTACCTTCAAGACTCATTTCATTCATACTGAGTCTGGTCCAAATTTTCACAGGAAAAAAAAAAGCCTCCTTTTCACCTTTTGATTTCTAATTTTTGTCTCCTGGGGGAGCAGGGAGGAGTGAGTGCTGCTCACAAGGCATATTAGAATCCTATAAATCATGCAAATGATTTGAGTGTTTTGGTCTGATAAATCCCTTCCAACCTACTGTGAGGCTCAGATGCAGCATGTCACAGACAATTATGCAAATGCAGTATGTGGGGGAGCAAATGTGGCCTGGCAAAAAGTAGCTGGGAAATGATGAAGAGGGATATAGAACGGGGTCTCCTTGTTCTGCCCCTACCTGAAAATCCAATCTGGAGCTGTCAAAGGTGCTGGGTTTTCTGTGTCAGTTTGAAGCTCTAGATTATGGCTGGGGAAAACTCTTTCAGCACTTGCATTTCCTCTGGTAATAGCATGTTCCTCATCATTAATGACTGTATTTGTATTTTAATTCATCCAAAACCAAGGACCATCTTCAAAGCATGGGTGTTTTTAGAGCCTAAGCCTATTTTCTTTGAATTTTTAAAACATGAAACCCAGGAAGTGGGGAGGAAAAAGAGAGGGATGGGAAAGGGGAAGGGAAGATCATGTTTTTTCATTTCCTTTTTTTAACATTTTGTTTTTATTATCAAACTTTAAGAAAGAAAAGGGAAGGCAGCAGATTTCAGGACAGAGATAGCTTCCTGAATATGGAGAGATCATTCCAAATATATGTCACCATAGATTCATAGAACCATGGAATGGTAAATTTGGAAGGGCTCTTGGGGATTATCTAGTCCAACTCCCCTCATTTTATAGATGAAAAATTTGAGGCCCCTACAGATGAAGTAATAATATGTTGTTATAGGCTAAGGCTTAATTCATGTCAGGCTGGCCTGGCAGATATGCTAACAGGTAACAATAGGAAGTTTAAGTAGCCATAACATGTACAGGATACTTACAAAGGACATAGCAGTAGCATAAATAGACACAGTCCCCTTGTCTCCATACAGAAATGCATATAGTCAGCAGGGGATAGCATCTCACACCACAGCAATGGGTCAGCCACCAGGTCTGAGGGGCATGGACAGTTCACAGAGCCTTAACCCTTCTGGACATATCGAGTCTCAGCAACAGCTTCCTCATCTTTTTTTTTCTTTTTTCAGGGCAATGAGGGTTAAGTGACTTGCCCAGGGTCACACAGCTAGTAAGTGTCAAGTTTCTAAGGTCAAATTTGAACTCAGGTCCTCCTGAATCCAGGGCCGGTGCTTTATCCACTGTGCCACCTAGCTGCCCCATTCCTTATCTTTTATGGGAAAAAAATTGCCTAACTTATGTGGTAGCGATGCTGGTAGGTCATGAGCCTATCACACATGCTCAAATTCACCTAGCTAATTAATGCCAGTGATAGGACTTGAATCCAAGTGTCCAAAGCTCTGTTAAGGGCTAAAATTCTAGATAGTCTGTCTAAAATATCTAATGAGTGGTCGCCAATAAATTATAAGCTTTAGCAAGAGTTAGATTTTTAAGCATTTATTAAGGAGAATAAGAATTTGGTAAAGAGAGAGAAAGGCCTAGATTCCTATCTATTTAAAGGGAGAGCACATTTCTAGCTCTGCTCTCCACCCGAGTCCAAAGGAAAGAGCGCGAGCGCCAGTCTCTTCCTTCCTCCTCCCACTAGTCCGCGTCACTTCCTGATGCCAAAGAAAAGACTCCTGGTCTTGCCCTCAAAGACCTTCGCTTCATGGGCAGAACTCTTCTACAGTAAGTATCCAGCAGGTGGCGTTATTCCAATTGTTACAGTCCCCCCTGTTGTTCCTCAAGAAACAAAATGTTTCCTTGATGGAACAGTAAAAAGAATATAATAACTATTGCTAACTAATAATATGTGAACAACAATATAGAAAAGGAAGAGAGGAAAGTTTTGTCCAGAGGGGCGATTTTTTGTCCTCGTGAACCGACGCTTTGACATCAGTCTTGCAAAGGGAGGGCCTCTGCAGAGAATACATGTTACAGATGGTGTATATTATAACAGAAAGAGAAAAAAAAACAACAAATCAAAACTGTTCATTTAAAGTCTCTGAAAGTCTTTTCTCAGATGTCCTCTAGGTGTAGTCGTGGAATGGAAGTCTTTTCAGGGGTTGATGTGTGGATGCTGGTAATCAGCCAGGAAAATTTCCTACAAAATTGAGCTTAACACAACTTTAAAATAGCTTTGTCAATAATCAAATCAAACAATGAAAGTTCTAAAAAACATGTCTAAGGGAATTCAGAATCTTAGTTGTTACACATGAAACATATAATAAAACAAAAATTGAACCATTCTTTAAAATTATAATATTACTATAGTCCCCCCCTTATGGAGGGTAATTGAGAAGACAATTGCTGCGATATTAATTATTAAAAATAATTTTTTATCTTTGTTTCATCACTTTTTGCATCATCTGCCTAATTATCCTCATGCCATTATGAGAAATTAAAAAATCTAATATAATTGGTAACAGATGTCAAGGCCAAATTCAACACTGTTATTTATCATGACACCTGAGATAATTATGGGGGTTACCATAAAAGAACAGAGAAATGATGGGATATGAGCATTCCCACACTTGAGCAATACGTACTGCCCATACAGTATGCCAGGCTTAAAATAGGTGGATGGAATATATGTCCATGCCACCGAACATATTGGAAGAAACTGAGTCAGACTTAATCAGATGCATGGGATTGAGATGTCCATGGCATCAGGCATATAGGAGGGAGCATAGAAGCCAGGTGTAGAAGTGAGATGGGTGGGATGAATACTTCCAGTCATCTGTACAATATTGTGGGGAAAAAGAGAATAAAATATTAAACCAAGAGAATCCAACCTCAACATTTGTCAAAAGCCGTTCCCTCGGCCATACCTTGACTTCATGCATGTCTCCCCTCATGTGACAGTTCAGTGTCTGCTCTTGCATGTATTCCTCTTGTGATTGGATGGCATCTTGGCCAACTGGCATCTGATAACTCAGAATAACGGCAATTAATGTCTTAAATGATAAATTCCCATAATTTAAAATCTCATATGGATTTAAAAATTGAGGATAATAAATGATTGCAAAAAATGTGAATACATCTTGACTCAGAACACAATATATAATTATGCAACAATTTCAAATAATACCCCTTTTTTTTACTTAGTATACAATTACTTTTGTGAAAAATCAGAACATATTTGAATACAAGTTAAAGCACAACACAATCTCAAAGACAACTTTTACAAATGTTCCTCTCTTTTTTTTTTTGGAATATGCTTATCAAAAATAATACTTCTAGAATCAATTTACACTTGCCATGGCAAACAATTTGCCAGGGAAATGCTTTAAAGAGTTTGATCAAATAATCAGTTGAGAAAAAATAGCAAAAACAAATAACTCAGAATATGGGAGCACAATACTCCTAGAATTAACATTGTATTATGAAATCAAAACCATGTTTCAAAATTAGATAGATGAATGAATAGAAGAAAATACACGTGGAATAATAAAAGACAATGAAATTCAAACTAGGGAAATCTAAATGAATATGAACTTAATATTAATAAGAGTATTACAAAATATAAACTTGATCGCATGACTATAAAAAGCTTTTACAAATATTCTCCTTGTTTTAGAAACTAAGTATAAGACACAATCTCAAAAGCATTAAAATCTCTATGAAAATAAACCTATACCATTAATTCCAAAATGTATATGTAATAGCATAGAAATCCTATGTAACCTCTGAACTGACATTAATAATCTGAGTGAATTCAGAACACTCTTGATTCCGATATCTAAAATCCCCAATACTCATATCAATACCTTGCTGCTTACTTCTACATTTCTGTAAAATATATACCCTTCCATGGCAAAAGAAGCAGAGTCTTGAACTATGTTGATTGTCATTCTTATTCAGCTTAAGTTTTTCTTCTTTAACCCCTCTATATTGTCTGTCGGGCTTTTCACCATACAAATGCTTTATAAGATTACTAATTAAAGACAAAAGCAGGTTAGCAAAATTATGAACAAAATGAGCATATTTGGAATTTAAAGAGTTTTCTAAGATTGTCTCAAAAGCACAGCCAGGCTGGGGAAGGGCTGAGCCTGAAGCTGCAAATGTAGTTAGAGAAAGTTGCGCATGAGCATTAGATCTCTGGACTTCCCAGGCAGGGGAAGCAATGGGCTTGGCCATGGGAGGAGTAGAGGGTGGGGTCTGGAGAGGAGGGGAGGGACCAGCACAATTTGAATCAGACTTGATTTTGAACTCAGGCCTGGATTCCTCTTCCCCCACTTTGCCTCCAGGTGCTAGGGGATTAAAAGCTTCTAGAGGGTGGGTCATTGCCTCCAGGCATGCAAAATTAGAGCAACAATTAGTGTTAGAACTGGGAAAAGCTGCAGGAATCTCTTCAGGTTTCTCTGAAAAAGCATGGTTGGGAGAGTGGGAGATATTTCCTTGTGTGAGTATGTTGCTGGCTCTTTTAACAAAAATAAAAAGAAAAATAGAAAATCCAGAAAAACAAAGCATTAACATGATCTTATCTCCCATTTGTCTGGTTAAACAGACTAAAATCAAAAATAGGGTAATTAGGTAGTTTAAAAGGTCCATTTGAAAAAATTTAAAGGGAAAACACAGCCAGTGCACCAGTACTTAGCAGTTTAAAGGGTAGGGGAAATTTCTTACCCAACCGGAAGATCAGAAGTGAGGTTCAGCTTTCCTCTTCGTGGTCAGCCATCTGTTAAGGGCTAAAATTCTAGCTAGTCTGTCTAAAATATCTAATGAGTGGTCGCCAATAAATTATAAGCTTTAGCAAGAGTTAGATTTTTAAGCATTTATTAAGGAGAATAAGAATTTGGTAAAGAGAGAGAAAGGCCTAGATTCCTATCTATTTAAAGGGAGAGCACATTTCTAGCTCTGCTCTCCACCCGAGTCCAAAGGAAAGAGCGCGAGCGCCAGTCTCTTCCTTCCTCCTCCCACTAGTCCGCGTCACTTCCTGATGCCAAAGAAAAGACTCCTGGTCTTGCCCTCAAAGACCTTCGCTTCATGGGCAGAACTCTTCTACAGTAAGTATCCAGCAGGTGGCGTTATTCTAATCGTTACAGCTCTTTCCTCTTAGTAAAAAGACCTGGAGTAGGGATAGTAAAACAAGAAAAGGAAGTTAATGGGTTCATCTTTCCCTTTTCTTTCTTAAGCCATCCTAGCAAATATGTGTCTATTTTGGTGCTTGGGGGCTTTTCTTCTATTTAAATTATTAGGAAAGATTTCATAATTTAAAAAACAATAACATCATTGAAACTGACTTGTGTCTCACCTTCCCTACAATCACCTGAACATAAACTCCTCTATTTCAGTGTAAGTCCATTTCTTTTTATTTTGCTTTCAGTGAAGAGAAATTAGTCACTTCCCTAAGAATGACTATTCTCCCCTCGTAGATTGGCAATCATTTTGAGTATACAGTTGACCAAGGGAAAGAATCTTCTTTAAGTTTAGATCATATCTTTCTAGTAAAAATTATATCCAGGTTTGATGATTTTTCTTCCCCTGATCTTATTGATATATTATCTCCAAAAAAAGTGCTTTCTCATGGACAAGAGAGAAATGACATATACATAGAATAGGTTTTAAACAACCTGTTTCTTTCCTGGGTGGTTGACAGGGAAACTTCTGGCATGAGCTTAGAAAGAAAAGCAAATGATTATGGTCCAATTTCTCACTTTGTTTTCCTAGGCCTAAAACTTCCAATACTTTAAATGACAGGCATTTGCAAGGAAGTACAATAGACACATACACATGCACTCAAAAAACATACATGTAGAATGCAAAACCAAGATGACAGAGCTGCAGGATCAAGTGCAGCAGAACTGCACACACACACACACACACACACACACTCAACATTTCCAAGCAGATCTAGAAAATGCACCAGACCAAATCTTGATTGGGAATTCCAAGACAAAAATCACACTGAGTTATTTTTCCAGCCCAGGTTAGCATAGGGAGACAGACCCAGAGTTCTGCTGAAACCAAAGATGGGAATCTATCCAGGAACAGCCAAAGGGAACATTCTAGAACAAATAAAAGCTGTGCAAGAAGAGGTCCCAAATCCAGAAGAGGAAACTAAATTTGTATAGATGCAGGAACAGTTGCAAACTGTCAGATCTGTTACTCACTACCCAGTTCCATAGCACAGATAGAGGGTAGAATGAAGAGAGGACTGCTATCTCAGAATCTCATTCTAGGGGGAGAATTAAGAGCAAATTCAGAAGCAAGAATCAGTTGATTGTGAAGTCCTGACCTCAGGAGTGGAGAGGAGTCTTAGTTCTAACTTCTATCCCAATCTAAAGCCTGAGGTGGCATAACCAGGGCAGGAACCAGAGCAAACCAAAAGGGAGTCTGCAGTTCTGCCACCCTAAACTAGCATTGCTTTCCAGCTGACTAATCCTGCTGAGTCCAACTCCAAGTCAGGAACATGCAGAACTCAGACCCAGATGGCAGTGAACAGACTTGGCACTGGAATAAGATCACTCTGGAGGTATGAGAAGCTTGCAGGTCCCCTACCTGAGCTATCCCTGAGATCACAGAATAACACAAAACTCAATACCCAATAAACCAGTCAGACAAAGTCATTTATTAAGTACCTACTCAATGCCAGGCACTCTGCTAAGTGCTGGCAATACAAAGAAAGTCATAGGACAGTGTAAGAGACAACTTGTAAATAACTATGTGCAAACAAGATAAATACAAGATAAATTGGGGATACTTTTTTTTTAGTGAGGCAATTGGGGTTAAGTGACTTGCCCAGGGTCACACAGCTAGTAAGTGTTAAGTGTCTGAGGCCAGATTTGAACTCAGGTACTCCTGACTCCAGGGCCGGTGCTCTATCCACTGCCCCATCTAGCTGCCCCTGGGGATACTTTTTAAAAGAGAAGACACTAGCATTAAAGTGGATCAGGAAAGACTTTTTCCAGAAGATGGGGCTTTAGCTGAGCCTGGCAGTAACCTAGGGAAGTGCAAAAGCGGAGATAAGGAAGTAGAGCATTTTAGGCATGGGAGAGAGGAAATATCTCGCTTGAGGAATGGCATTTCAGGATTGTAGTATAGGAGAGGGATGGTGAGGATGGAAGGGGTGTAGGGTTATAAAAAGACCAGAAAAATAGTGAAGGGGATAGGCTATGAAAGGCTTTAAAAGCCAAACAGAGGATTTTATATTTGATGTGGAGGCAATAGGGAGTCCCTGGAGTTGACTGAATTGGGGGAGGACCGTGATATGGTCAGACATATATTTGACAGAAATATAACTCCTACACTTTTTTTTTTTGGTGAGGCAATTGGGGTTAAGTGACTTGCCCAGGGTCACACAGATAGTAAGTGTTAAGTGTCTGAGGTCACATTTGAACTCAGGTCCTCCTGAATCCAGGGCCGGTGATCTTCCCACTGGCTACCTAACTGCCCCTGATGTCTTTTATTTTTACATCAATTTTATTTTCTTATATAAGAAAAAATAAAAAATAAAAGTATATACTTTTATTTCCCCACCCCTCCCATCCCTCCTAATAGAGAAGGAAAAAGTAGCTCCCCAAACTAACCAACATTTCAATCACGTACAACAGTGTTCTACACACACAGTCGCCCATGTCTGCAAAGAAAGTACATGCTTCTATCTTTTCTTTGGATTCAAGCTCGGTCACAATAATTGCATAACATGAAGTTTCACTTTTCTGTAGTTGTTCTGTTTACACTGTTATAGTCATTGTGTATATCATTTTCCTGGTTACACTTACATAACATGTAACATTCACAAAGTTGCCCCACCCACTTTGAGAATAACAAATTCTCTGGCTGATTCTAGCCAGCCATGAGTGACTACACCAATAAAGCAATATACTAATTGGCTACTGAGCAGATTTGAATGAAGCTTCAAAAAGGGAGTGACTGCCCCTGTCTTCTCACTTCTTTCAACCCTCCAGGTGGCATTATGCAACTCTAGGACTTACTGAGAGGGAAATGTTTTATGTTTTGGTGGTTTTAAGTATCAGCCTCTTGACAGAATATAATAGTAGTTATCACTGCCATTTGTTTAGCTTGCTTACATTTTTTGTCAATGTGCACATGTAAGAAACTTTTGAGTTTTTTTTAAGTATTTCTTTTTGTGTGTGGGAAATAAAACCTGATTTTCATTGTACATTGAGTACTTGCTGTTTACCACTTTAGGGAGACCGTAATCATGAGCTAAAACCTAACCTTTTCAGAATGCCAGAGCAGGGAGTTTAACAAACCAATGAATATAAGAAAAGGAATCTGATGCTTCTTTTAGGTGGTCAGGTTCCCCAAGGCTTGAACTCATTCTGACTCACATTTTTGGGTCCATGAGAGAGGCTGCTTTTCAGGGCCACAACAATTCTGCCCTTTGGGCCCACTAGGGGTTCTAATTATTAGGCTGTGGATTTGTCTGAGAGCTAAGAGATTGAATACAATCAAATGCCTTTTTTGGGGTGACCTACATGTGTTTGGCAATCATCTGAATTAATTTTCTTTCTTTTTGAGTTAAACCTGCACCGGCAGGGATCAATTGAAGAAAAGTGAAATCCCCTATGTTTCCCAAAGGAAACTGTGAAGACCTCTGTGAACTGATACAGTGTGAAGTGAGCAAAATGGAGAACAATTTGTACAATTGATAACATTATAGAGAAAAACAACTTTGAAAGATTTTTAAATTCTGATCAATGCAATGACAAATCTGATCAATGCAATGACAAAGTAATGTGGAAAATTAAATGTAGAAGGGAGGCTTTGACCTTGTCTGTAGCAGAAAGACTCTGGTCTTGCCATGTTTCAGCTGCAGTCCTATTTCTCCTTTGTCCTTTGTAAGGTAATCTCTGCCCTAGTCCTTGTTTGATAAACTTGTAAACTTTCCTGACTACTATACCACTATACCACACCCACTCTTTTTGTATATAACCAATTGCGCTAAAAGAATGGGGGGGGGTGTTAACGGCTAAAATTCTAGCTAAACTGTCTAAAATATCTAATGAGTGGTCGCCAATAAATTATAAGCTTTAGCAAGAGTTAGACTTTTAAGCATTTATTAAGGAGAATAAGAATTTGGTAAAGAGAGAGAAAGGCCTAGATTCCTATCTATTAAAGGGAGAGCACATTTCTAGCTCCGTTCTCCACCAGAGTCCAAAGGAAAGAGAGTCTGAGCGCCAGTCTCTTCCTTCCTCCTCCCACTAGCCCGCGTCACTTCCTGACACCAAAGAAAAGACTCCTGGTCTTGCCCTCAAAGACCTTCGCTTCATGGGTGGAACTCTTCTACAGTAAGTCTCCAGCAGGTGGTGTCATTCCAATCGTTACAGGGGGCAGCTAGGTGGCGCAGTGGATAGAGCACTGGCCCTGGAGTCAGGAGTACCTGAGTTCAAATCCGACCTCAGACACTTAACACTTACTAGCTGTGTGACCCTGGGTAAGTCACTTAACCCCAATTGCCTCACTAAAAAAAAAAAGAATGGGGGGGGGCATTGTTGGAGGTCTGACCCCCACGGGCCCACATGCATAATAAACTCTCTCTCTCTCCACCTCTAGTACCTGGCTGAGTATTTTCTGTGTCTATAGTGCTGTAAGAAAACCACAAGTCTAAAAGAACAAAGATGAAACATAACACTCACCTCTGAACAGAGGTAATGAGTGAGCTCTTGAAAACAAAAAAAAACACATTGACTTTCAAACATAACCAATATGAAAATTTGCTCTGCTGGACTATGTGGCTCTATATCAATGGCTTTTTATTTTTATTTTTAATTTGCTTAATTGGGAGAGAGCATGGAGTGAAAAGGTCAGATTAACACCAAAAAAAAGAAAGAAAAAGAAAAAAGAGGAAATTGGTGCTATTATATGATACATTTATTTCAACATAATTTATTGCTCTGCAGTGATGTTGAATTAAAATTCAGGCACTAAACCACACTGCCAAAGAAGAATGGTAAAAATACACTGCATTATCTTGCTACTAAAAAGTATTTCAGTATGCTGTTTTAATGAAGTTAGACCACTATTGATATTATTGTTACTGGGGGGAAATGAGGAGTATTTTTTAAAAAATCATGTAAGTGCACAAGATTTAAAGTAGGCACCATTTTAAAATCATTGCATTGCTAAGGCATATATGCTGTATTACATATGTATGTATAAATATACATACTCTGCAATAAATACTACAGGGCCTTCTTTAATGTATGTATTATAATGTATGTGTTTTCATATGTGTGTATATATGTGTATACATATGTATGTACCGTGGGTGTTTGTGTGGGTGGGTGGGTGTGGGTCTGTGTATGAGGGCCCTATATATAGTATTTTGTACTGTAATATTTAGGGCCAAGGCAAACACAAAAAGAAAAAAGGGCACGTGCAGGAACTGTGGACAGGCTCCCTTGAACATTTTTGCTTAGAAACTTAGAATGTAAACTGAGGTCAGTGTGTTTGCTGTTTACACAGGTTTGTGCTGTCAAGAAGAAACATAATGAGACTGCCTCAGGAACAAACATTTTGTTCTGTCACAGATGGAATGTCCTCTGTCTCTCTCTCTCTCTCTCTGTCTCTCTCTCTGTTCCCCCACCCCCACCCCTTCAGAGCCATTTTTCTCTGGCTTTAATAGAGTGATTGTTTTTTTCCCTTTGGAGAAAGGTTAGAATGCTGCGTGCATGGGGAGTGGCTGAAGGAGAGAGGCAAGAAAGGGGGAGAGGGTGGAGAGGGAGACAATCGTGATGGGGCTAATACACTCTGACACATGCACCATTAGGAGGAGAAACCTACAAATAGAAGTTACAACACACGCCTCCTGACTGCTGCCTGCTTTTCAAAATGGGTATAACACAGAGGCTCACTGCAAAGGACTCTACATGTGAGCCGATGAGCCAAATATAGGGCGTGCTTTCTAGCACTCTGGCAGCTTCTCACAGTTCACTAGCCACTGCTGCTTCCTCCCCTCTCCCCTCTCCTCTGCTCTTGCCAGCAGATCTTGCTGTTAAACTAGAGATAGTGAGTGTATCTGACGCACAAAATTCATTACAGACCAACTCACTCTGCCGACAGCAAATTCGACAGTCTTCCCCTGTGCCTGCTGACGCCCCCCCAGTGTGAGGCCTTGCCAGGCTGTCACATGTACTCATGAGCCCCTCGCTGCTCGTGCACAAATCAGCCTCTCCCGTCTTTCTGCACATGTGAGCAATCTATCAAGGACTGACAGCTGCAGGCTACTCTAGGGAAGCAGCAAGTGTTGATTTGACCCAGATGAACTTCTTGCATAGGAGAAAGCTCCTCCTCAGGGCTGGCCTCTGAAAATTTAAGCTTGTCACTGTTCAATCTCTTCAATTTGTTACCCAGTCAGAAGGGCTTCAGAGAAAAGTTGTATCTGCAAAACACGGGAGCCAATGGGGAAGGAAGGGGCCTACTATAAGTCATGCACTGTGCAAATATCTCCTTTAATCCTTACAACACCACTGTGATCTCCCTGTTACTAAAAATAAAAACAAAAAAAGATTCAGGACAATTCCAAAGGACGTATGATGAAAAAGACTGTCCATCTCCAGGGAAAGAAGTAATAGAGTCTGAATGCCAATCAAAGCATACTTTAAAAATGTTTTTTCTATTTTTGGTCTATGTTTTCTTTCATCACATAACTAATACAGAAATATGTTTTCCATGACTACACAAATATAACCTATATCGAATTGCTTGCCTTTTCAATGAGGGGTTGGGAGGAGAAGAGAATCTGGAACTCAACATTTAAAAAAACGAATGTTATTGTTTTTACATGTAATTGGGAAAAAATAAAATATTAAAATTTTAAAAGATCCATTTTACAGCCAAAGAAAGGTAATCAAAGGTTAAGTAATTTGCTCAGGGTCACACAACCAATAAGTATCTGAGGCCAGATTTGAACTGAGGTCTTCCTGTTTGTAGGCCTAGCCCCACTTCACCACCTAGTTGCCCAATCCTTACTACTACTTACTTCCTCTATCAGGTACAGTAAATGTGGATTTCTACATGGTCTACTTCCCCAAATGTTACTGGTTTAAGTAGTGGTGAAAACTGGGGACCTGAAGACTACACTCCTCAATAATTAATAGAATCTCAGGGTTGGAATGGAAATCAGAAAACATCTGATTTACTACTGATATACCTGGGCAGGAACATCTTCTTCATTATTCTGAGAAGCAGTCATCTCAAATCTACTTTAAAAGTTTGTTCTATGTTCTTTTTTTTTTTTTTGAATGGCAATGGGGGTTAAGTGACTTGCCCAGGGTCACACAGCTAGTAAGTGTTAAGTGTCTGAGGCCGGATTTGAACTCAGGTCCTCCTGAATCCAGGGCTGGTGCTTTACCACTGCGCCATCTAGCCGCCCCATGTTCTATGTTCTTTTGATAGATTAGAAGCATATGAAGTGAGCATTTCTGGGGCCTCAGAGATTGGAGGCCCAAAATCCAGAAGTAGAAGACCTGTAGTGAAAATACTCATCCATCAAGTGGATCTCCAAATCCAGAAAAAAAAAAAAAAAGAACTGTGGAGTATAGATGCTGATTGAACCATACTATTTCTTTTGTTTTTGGTGCTGTTGTTTTTCTATTTTGAGGTTTTTCTTCATTGCTCTGATTCTTCTCTTATAACATGACTAATACAGAAATATGTTTAATGTTATTATATATGTATATAAAACCTATATCAGACTACCTGCTGTCTAGGGGAGGGGGGAGGGATAAGAGGGAGGGAGAAAAATCTGAAATTGGAAAGCTTGTATAAACAAATGTTGAGAACTATCTTTACATGTAACTGGAAAAAAATAAAATACTTTTATCAGAAAAAAAAAGAAGAAAATACTCATCCATCATTCTTGTGAGAAAATAATACGGTTTTGGGATTGCTCAAAGGCCCCAGCTCAAGGGGATTGATTGGATTGTGTGGTAAAAAGTACACCAGTTTTTGAAGGACCACCCTTTCAGGGAGGAGACCGACAGCCATGCATGGGCTACGCATGCCAGTCCGGCTGTTAAGCACTCCACTTCTGGAGTGCGAGCTTAAAAGGCAAGGAGAGAACGGAAGTAGAAGCTCTTTTCGGCTCTCCTTGTTCACTGGCTGCGCTGCACACACAGAGGCTGACTGGAGTTCGACTCGGCCCAGCTCGCCGTAATAGCACATGCTTGACGCAGCTCTCCCCCCCAAAGGTGGCCTTAGGCTTTTGGTGAGTTTTATACGGAATATAGACTAAACTTAGACTTAAGACTATTTGTTTTGTATTTCTACTTTCCTATTCCTCTAATCAACATCACCTTGTAATTTCCAAACAATAAAAGCTCTAACTAGAGACCAGAGGCTTCCTTAACATACTGATCTGGGAGATCAGTAAAATAAGGGAAACAATTAAAAGGGGAGGTTAATGCTCTAGTATCCAATTTTAAATCTCACAATTGACTGATTTAGCTGATTAACTCACTTAAAGTTAATGCAATTAAAACCACACCTGCCTGGCCCTCAAGAGGGTGTGTTCTCAGAGGGTGTGAACTCTGACCTCAACACGGGACCACCCTCAAGTCCAGTGAGCCAATGGATTTGGGGGATGCTAGCCAATTAGCTTGAAGCAGTATATAAGGACCGCCTCTCCTCCAGACCCAGAAAAGGCTTCCACATGCAGTTACTTGAGGTTAGACTTGGTGGTGCTCTTGGTGGCAGAGGACTTGGAGGAAGAAGCAGGCCAGGCTGAGCTCTGTTATCTCCTCTAAGCTAGATAGGCCTATTCTTAACTTTCTGACCCAAGTTTTCTCTTTTCAATAATACTTGGTATGCTTTAATAATAAGTAACAACTATATTAGGAACCCCAGCTAATTCTCTCCAGACTTGGGACAGAAATAAGGCAACCACACATATAGTTTTACTTGCCACAGTCTCTAAATAGAATTAAACCTCCATCAGAAATCCCAAGCTTCTGGACATAAACTGAAGGGGACTTGGAGCTAGGGTGCTAAATCCTTGCTTTACACTGGGGATATCTTATGGGTGTGCCACATCCCCTGTCTTCTTGAGATGGCACTAAGTGTATGTTCCAGTACTGGCTAAGGGACCTAATGACTAAGTAACACCCCGGCATAAGTTTTTGCTGCCTATAACCCCAGCCCAAACCTAAGCTCCCCCAAGTGTTTGGAGTTATAGAGAAAGAAGCAAAATCCAGCCTCTGGCTCACCTAGGAAAGTACATGTTTCTGGGGTCATCCTTGAGGATGGAGCTAGGGGAATAGTTAGTGCTGAAAGTCTAAAGGAGAGACAGTATTGGCTGTGTCCCAACAAAGAAGTCACCTTGAAGTTTTCAAAGGAAGAAAATCAAACTATTAAAACCATATAAAATAGTGCTCCAAATTGCTAATAATTTTAAAGATTCAAATAAAAGCAACTCTGAGGTTCTACCTCATACCTATTAGACTGGTAAATTATTAAGGAGGCTACAGGAAAAGAGGCATACTAATGCACTGTGGATGGTGCTGTGAATTAATCCAGCCATTCTGGAAAGCAATTTGGAATTATGACCAACAAATCACTACTCAACAAAATCACCACTAGGCAAAGAGATCAAAGAAAGGCAATAAAATACATCTATACAAAAATACTTTAGCAGCTACTTTTGATATAGGTATGAGTCAGAAAACCAAAGGGGTATCCTCAGCTGATGAATCGTTGAACAAATCCTGGTATTTGAATAGAATGGAATATTATTGTGCTGTGAGAAGAAATGATTAAAGGGACTGTTTCAGAGAAACCTGGGAAGGCATAAATTGACAAAGAAGTGGGCAGAACCAGGAAAATAATTTACACAATAACAACATTGTAAAAACAAACAGTTTTGAAAGACTTAAGAACTCTGATCGATTCAATCATGAAACACAATTCAAAAGGAATAATGATGAAGTATGCTACCAGTCTCTTAAGTGAATAATTGAATATAGGGAACAAAACATACAATTTTGGATGGAGCCTAAGGGGGGATTCATTTTACTCCATGGATTCACTCTGTTATTGTAAGGGGGATTTTAAAAGATCCCCCAGGTTCGTTAAGCCCCATACTGGCCACCAAATTGTAAGGGCCAAATTTAATGTGGGAAGAGTTCATTGGGAGGCTAGCTGAAATATTGAGACTCAGAAAACAATGGGGGACTTCTAGGTCCTGAGCCTCCTCTCTTCCACGCTGCCCCCTCCCCAACTGTTTCTCCCAGACTGATAATAAATGAGATTAAAAGGCCTCTTTTCATAAAAACAAAAAAACAGGGTTTACTGATGAGAACAAATTTAGAAATAAGGACAAAGAAAAGCAGGAAATACTACCTGTAAACTTGCCCACTGGACTCAGCTGCTTCACACTTAACTCTCGCCTGCCGTGAACTATTTTCTCTCTTCTTCTCATCTCCTCCTCCCCTCTTCTCTACCCCCCAGAATAAAAAACCCTTCTCTCACAGGAAACCCGGGCCAACCACCCACACACCCTAGGCTAATTCTTTGGCACCCCTTGGGGCAGTGCCCAGGGTCGGCTGGGGGACTAGGGCTTCCTTTCATACCCCAACTTGGTGGAGGGAGCCATGCAGGGCATGCCCGAGGCATTCTACTTTTAGCCAAAGATGGGGTCCCCAAATCGCAATCAATTCTTACAGTTATGCTATTATGAGATATCCAACAAGTAGTCATATGGCCTGCCTGATGACCTCCAGTGAGACTGAATCCACCACATGCATAGGAGGAAGCCCACTGTAGTTTTTGACATTGCTGTTAGGAAGTTTTTCCTGACATTAAACCTAATTTTTTTTTTCTTTGCAAGTTCTACCCATTGGTTCTACGTTTTGGAATTTAACAGAAGTCTAATATCTCTTTTGCATAAAAGCCCTTCAAATACCTTAAAGAAAGCAATTACAGTCCCTCCCCCAGAAAGTTCCTTCAACTGTTCCTGATATGATGTGAACTCAAGACCATTTATCACGCTGGTTGCCCTCCCCTGAATTCTCCCCAGTTTATCTGTTTTTCTTTTAACCTGAACAAAGGGCTGTTTGCTTTTTTTTTTTTTTTAGTAAGGCAATTGGGGTTAAGTAACTTGCCCAGGGTCACACAGCTAGTAAGTGTTAAATGTCTGAGGCCGGATTTGAACTCAGGTACTCCTGATTCCAGAGCCAGTGCTCTATCCACTGCGACACCTAGCTGCCCCTTATCTGTTTTTCTTAAACTGTGATCCCTAGAACTGAACACAATACTCTAGAGCTATGATGAGTCCAGAGCCATTTCTCTCTTAAGGCCCTACAACATCACATTACCTTTTCTGACTAGGGTGTCTCACTGCTGCCTTATAAAGAGCTTCTAGTCCACTAACTCCCACCCCTGCCCATGTCTTTTCCAGACAAAGTGGTGTCTAATCATGCTTTCCTCATTCTGCTCTTATGAAGTAGATTTTTCTAACACCAATGTAAGACTCTACACTTATCTCTATTGAATTTAATGTTATCAGATTCAGCCCAAAGCTCTATCCTGTCAACATCTTTTTAGATCCTGACTTTGTCATCCAGCATTTCCTCTGAGCACTGTCACCTGAAATTGGATAAGCATTTCATCTGTACCTAAGTCACTGATAAAAATGTTAAATAGCACAGGACCAGGCAAAGAGCACTACACTATAGACAAAATGACAACGAATCATTAATTACCATTTTTTCCCAATATGACCTCCAACAAGTTATAATTCCATATAAATGTACTATCAACTAGTCCACATTTCTCCATCCTTTTCACAAAAATAGTGTGTCGTTTAAAATATATTGGGGGTTCCTGGCCCTGTTCTAAGTTATCAGGGAACTTATCTGGGGTTTCTAATATATTGCTACTTATAAACTAGAGGCTATTGCACCAGTTTGGGGCATTAAGCATTTATTAAAGTATAGTAAATGTTAGTAAAGAGAGAGCACATGACTCCAGAATTCAGAATCCCTACATCCAGAATTCAGAATCCCTACATACCTAGATAGAGAGAAGAGAGGGGGGCCTCATGGATGCCTCCTCCAGCTTCCCAGGCAGGAGAGTGAAAGCCCCTTGCACACCAGAGGCAGCCCTTACACACTATTCAAAGCTAATTGACTAGCATCATTCAAATCTATTGGTTTACTGAACTTGAAGGTGGTCCATATTAAAATGTGTAGTACTTGCTGAGGTCAGAGGCCAGAGGACCAACCCATTGAGGGGAAAAGTCTTTCAGGTAGGTGTGGTCTCTACTGAGTTAATCTGATTTCCATTTCTAAGGACTCTAGACTGGCTCTGAGAAACCAGTCAGAGCCCCTGAGTGAGGGGGGGTGGGGTCCCTGGGTCCCGAAAACCTCATTACTAATAATCATTTTCTCACAATAGTAAAGGGTACTTTAATAAAGCTAAAATCAAAGCAAACTATCTATAGTATCTCTATAATCTAGTAGTTTAGTAACTCCACAAAAAAGGAAATAGGGTTAATCTGGAATGATATATTGCCTTTTTTTTTTTTTGCAGGGCAATGAGGGTTAAGTGACTTGCCCAGGGTCACATAGCTAGTAAGCAGCAAATGTCTGAGGCTGGATTTGAACTCAGGTCCTCCTGAATCCAAGGCCAATGCTTTATCCACTGTGTCACCTAGCTGCCCCTAGGAATGATATTTTCTTGATGAAGCCATCCTAACTCTTTGTAATCACCACTTCCGTTTTTAAAATGCTCACCAATGAACTCTTTAAAGATTTATTTTAGGATTTTCCCAAGAACAGAGATCAAGTTCACTGGCCTATAGTTTACAGACTCATCTTCATTTCCTCTTTTGAAAATGCAAATCACATCTCTCTTAATTTCAATACAGTGGATTCATAAACACAATGCCAGGGACCTTCAGTTCTCCTAATATCCTGGCAATAATATTGGCACCCATCAGTTATCTATTGTTCTTGGCAAACACTAACCTGTCTTCTTTTTTTCTGTTGTATGTTGACATTTGTTACTTAGCCCTTCCTCTTATAATAATTCCTCCTTGGTGATATAGCAGTCTGTTCACATCCATCATGGGCCCCCCAATATTCTTTGAATGATCCTCAATTTTAATTCTTCAGCTAATAAAAATAACCATAACTCCCTCAAAGTCCAACTTATGTTCTAAGGGACTCACAAAGAGACTACCAATCAGGGACTTTGGGTGCCATGGGATGACTGTAGCAGCCCCATTCAATGACAGCCTAGCAGGAACTAAAAACCAATGGCCAGGGGGCAGCTAGGTGGCTCAGTGGATAAAGCACCAGCCCTGGATTCAAGAGGACCTGAGTTCAAATTCAGCTTCAGACACTTGACACTTACTAGCTGAGTGACTTTGGGCAAGTCACTTAACCCTCATTGCCCCGCAAAAATTAAAAAAACAAAAACAAAAACACAATGGCCAGTCTGGCTCTGCGGATGCCATCGTTTGGGCTAGCAACCCAGCCGTGCAATGAAACAGATCCTATGAATCTAAGAAGCTAATTTGAGATAGAAAAGCATAAGATTGCAGGCTAGCCCTGCTCAGAACTGTCAGAAAGATTATAATGCTTGGGGCAGCTAGGTGGCGCAGTGGATAGAGCACTGGCCCTGGAGTCAGGAGTACCTGAGTTCAAATTCGGCCTCAGACACTTAACACTTACTAGCTGTGTGACCCATGGCAAGTCACTTAACTCCAATTGCCTCACTTTAAAAAAAAAAAAAAAAGGATCATAATGCTTACTATCAAGGAGAGTAGAACAAATGGTCTTCTCCTGGGTTCTAGTACCACAAGAAGGCAATTTACAACAGAACAAATCGGAAATAACACTAACCCCACCTGCTGGAAATACTTCAAATGCACATGGTGCATTCCAGAGGTGTTCATAAAATAGAGCAATGGATCATTTACTCAGTCAAGGAGCATTTTTTAAACTCTTACTATATATCAGGTCCTATACTAAGTACTTGGGATACAAAGCAAGGCCAAAAAAAAAAAAAAGCACAGTCTGTGCCCTTAGGGAATTTAGATTTTTAATGGGGGGAGACAATAGGCAAACAACTATAAGAAGCATTACTTAGCCCTTTGAGGTTTGAAAAGTACTTTACAAATATTAACTTATTTTATCCACACAATCGCTCTGGGAGGTATCTCCATTTTTCCTATCTCCATTTTTACTGCTGGGAAAACTAAGACAGGTAGGTAAAAGTTAAGTGACCACCTAGCTGTTTTTATATAGAAACAAGATAAAAGTAAATTGGAGGAGCAGCTAGGAGGTACAGTGGATAAAGCACCAGCCCTGGATTCAGGAGGATCTGAGTTCAAATTTGACCTCAGACACTTGACACTTACTAGCTGTGTGACCCTGGGCAAGTCACTTAACCCTCATTGCCCTGCCCCCCCCCCAAAAAAAAGTAAATTGGAGGTCACCTCAGGAGCATGTAAGGAAATGATGAAAGTCCTGATATTTTGAAGGGGTTTTCTTTCTGTTTTCATTGGGGGTAGGGGTGGGGGTGGAGTGGTTAAGAATAGTAATGCCAACAACAACAACAACAACAAAGGCCAGCAATTGTAACATTTTTTTAAAGCACAGAAGAGAATAAAAGGAAGTTCAGAAGGAAGCAGAGACAAGCAGGACAGTTTTGAAATCAGTGGGGGGAATTTATTATATACTTTTTTAAAGCAAGCAGTTTGAAATCGATATTCACAGTATCACTTGTGGTGAACTGCTGGAAATGTTCTTTTTTTTTTTTTAGTGTTTAAGTTCAAAATAAAATTTTTATAAGTTAAATAAGGTTGACTCCCCTTTCTGCTCTTACATCTTTCTAGAGATGAAATAATACAATGCAATAATAATAGCTAGTATATCTATACCTATCGTTATCTATACATAGTGTCACTCTCACACACAGTCCAAATAGAATTAAAGTGGTCTTTTATTCTGTTAGAGAAAGTGATCTAGTGGGAAGTCAAAGACTTCACCCCAGGGGAGAAGGGCTTAGAAACATTCTCCTCCCAGAATAGAAAGAAGGCAAAAAGCTTTTATGGGGATAGATGGGGTGTCCACTTGAAAACTGGAAAGTTCCCTTGTGGAGTGGGGTGGGGTGGGGTGGGAAAAGCTTGGGTGTTTGTCATATTCCTGAGAGTGGAGGGGTATTTTTTTTAAATGATCCTGACCTTTGGAGTTATCTCCGTATCCTAGCTCAGGTCCAAGTCTAATTGACTTTCTTGATAAAGAATTGTATCTCCCCATACTTCTTAGGTATGTCTGTCCTGATATCTAGTTGGTCAATCTAAACTTTAATAGTCCCTTGATTCCTTGATATGTCTGTCCTGTTATGTGGTAATCTTTGGCTTTGCTTCTAACAGGAGAAACTTCTGATTTATCCTGAGCCCCATGTCAATAGGTACATGTCTATCTATAGCTACATAGCTAGATAGTATGTCAATCTATATCAATCTGTTCCAAGTGACAGATATTCATAACCTATAAGCATACCCATATAAATACATCCATACACACGTCTTTGCCAATATTACCGTGCTTGATCCTCACAACAACCCACCATTTTTCAGAGGAGGAAACTAAGGCAGACAGTTCCTTGCCTGTTTGGATAGGTTTTGAATTCAGCTCTTTCCATGGTACCACCTAGCTGCCTCTCCGTCCCTATTAGTAATCTCGTAAAGTGGCCGCATCTATTTAATTTTTCACTTTTCGAAGTTATAATTATGTAAAATATGGCCACTCGTTTCAGGGCTGGGGAAATATGCAATGACCATCACACTAATGAGACCCCTGCCTGGGATTTCTTCTTCAGGCTAATCAGGACCGGTCCGCTCAACATTTGGGAAAAGAACCGAATCACTGGCCAGTGCCATTTGTTTCGGACTTCCTTCTCCGCCTACCAACACGCAGGGGAAAATAGACATTTACAAATTACTCGCACTCTTGTACCAACCACTTGGTGAGGTGTGGGCCCTTTAAGACCTTCCTGGAGGACCGGCCTCAAGGACGAGAGCGGCGCTCTACCTTCCCTTCTCTATGGTACTTCCTCTTTCTCTCGCCGGACCTCACGGGATATCCGGTTTCTACTTCGAGGCTGGTAGACACGTTCTTTGCCGCGGAGGTAGAAGTTATCGGTGCTTTACCTTCATCTGACCCCATCGACTAGAAGTTGGTTTCCTTCCGTCTTGGATTGACCTCCGGCCCTGGTAGGTGGTTCGCGCCGTGTGGCGGGCTCTTCGCGATACGAGACCCAGGGGCTTCCCTGGAGAGACGCCGTGCCCGGGTTGGGCTGCGTTCGTCCGGCTCCGCCGAACGGGGGTTTGGGGCTGCGAGGACCGCCCCTCCCCACCCCGCTCTGTGGGCCTTCTGGGGCCGGGCCGCGGGAAGCGGCAGCCTCAGGGACGGTGTCCACGAGGGTGGGGAGGGGAGTCTTCAGTAAGGGCATTATTGCTGTTTGTTGCCGAGGCTCGAGGCCCGGAAGGAGGCACGGACCGGCTGGAGTTTTGCAAGAAGGAATGGCTGGAATCTATGCCAACACTTTAAAAACAAAAAACAAAAAAAAGCAAGCAGTGAGAAATGATCATTCACAGAGTCCCTTGTGATGTTTCTACTGGAAATTACCCTTATGGGTGTTTTAAGTCCAAAATATAATTCAGGAGACTTGGTCTTGGGGCCGGTTCTGTAGGATCTTGAACAAGACTCCGGGTTCTTTCGTTACCTCGTTAGGCAAATGAGACCCTCATCTAATCCAACCTGGGCCCCCGGGGGTGGATTTCAAGGGACCCTTGCAGGAACTTGGAGGAAGAAAATTACGTTTGTATTTCAATGTAGTTTGTTTCTCTTTTAATCTTACGTGTCTTATGCGTTTAAAAACATCCCAGGAAAGACTCCATAAGGCCTCAACAGCCTGCCAGAGGGGCCCGTGACACACAGAAAATTAAGAATCCCCTGAACTCTAGATGGTCTTAAGCTATGATAATACTAGCAAACTCTTATAGAAGCACTTTATATAAAACTTATATAAGTACTATATATAGACTTTAAAGTTTGCAAAGTCTTTTACCTCATTGGGTCCTCAAAACCCTGGGAAGTAGGTGCTATTATTACTCCCTTTTATAAGTGAGGAAACTGAGGCAGACGGTGATTACCTGAACTTGCCCAGGGTCACACATAGCTGGATTTTAACTTGGGTCTTTCTGACTCTAGCCCCAGCCACTCTCCACTTAACCACCCAACCGTCTGATCTTTGGTATATAGTAATGACAGTAGTTAGAGTGCCAGGCCTGAAGGTCACGAAGACTTGAGTTCAAATTAGGCCTTAGACACTTACAAGCAGCATGTCCCTAGCCAAGTCACTTAACTCTGTCTCATCTGTAAAATGAGTTGGAGAAGGAAATGGAAAATGACTAAAGTCAGTATCTTTGCCAAGAAAACCCCAAATGCGGTCACAGAGTCATATGGGACTGAAAAGTAACTAAATAAATAATCATATAAACATCGATTAATTTATTAGATTCTTGGGAAGAAAGTAAGTGGTAAATTAATTTTGAGCTGTTGTTATCCTAATGTGGAAATTAATGCTTATGAGAGGCAAAAAGTAATATAGTATAAAGAGAATTTAGCGTCAGAGCATCTGGATTTTCTATCACAGCTCTGCTATTTATACCACTGGTATGGCCTTAGACGAGTTAGCTAAGATTTGTTTCAGTTTCCAAGGACCTTAGTCTAAATCCTGTTAGTCTATATAAGTAATATTTGATGTTGAAGGGTAAGGGTGTCATTGGGACATTGAAATTAGGGTGTCCTCCATATTTTAATCTCAAAACTTGAGGGAACTGGGGGTGGGAAGTTTAGGTGAGCATGTGATGAAATGTTTTTCTCTACACCATTTGTTCTCTCTTCCCCCAGGGCTTTCATCTCATCAAATCGGAAGGACCCAGTTCCTGGCCTTTCCGTGAGAATGCTATTTCCTATTTCCTGTTTCTTACTGGTAACCTTCTCAATAGTGGCTTCAAGTTTGGAACCAACCCCAGTTGTTTCTGGGACTGGTATGAAAATCTTGGGCCCAGTGTTAGCACATGGTCTGGAGAAAAGGCTACTGTGTGGTTGAATCCCAGAAACCTGGGTGCAGCCCTGTACCAGTCAGCCTGACTGTGACCTAGAGTAAATTCCCAGGAAAAGTGGGATTTAAATTTTGCAGTAACAGGTGTGAGCATTCTAGCAGCAGTTTGATGATCATGTATAATACTGCAAACAATATCTGTCTTGAAAGAAAAAACACATAGTAATGTAATAGAAGAATAAGTTGACAGTACGTTGAGATATTTCTAATAGCCATTACTCACTTTTCAGGCCATTCCCATTTAACACTAATAAAATCCCTGCATTCAGAGCACATCTTACAAAGTGAGAATTGAATAATGACTGGTTTAAGACTGACAGGCAGAGACTTAGGGTGGTAGATCTGGAAGTATGAGGGATCTTATAGGCCATTTAGTAAAACCCCTTTGATTTACAGATGAGAAGACTGAGGCCTATGGAGCTTATGTTGCCCAGAGTCTCACAGGTAGTGATAATAATATATTTAATTTAATATATCAAATTAAAATTTGTAGATCCCTATACATACATACATACATACATACATACATACATACATACATACCTTATTGCTCCTTTGAGCCTAAGAGGGAGGTGCTATTGATTGTACTCATTTTACAGCTGAAAGAGATCAGTGACTTGTCAGATTCACCTGACTACTAAGTGTCAGGGGCAGGATTTGAATTCAAGGCAATGTTATCTGAGCAAGTTGAATTCAAACTAGAAGGCATTTTTTCATTTTTGTTGATTTTTTTTTTTTTTTGGCTTTATGTCTTCAATTCCCACTTCATCCCTCAATCAAAAAACTGCCCTTAAAAAAAAGAATAAGAATAAAGAACAATTCATTAAAACTAACCATATCAGCTATCTCTCACAGTATAGTGTTTAATGTCTCTTCTGTGCAGCCCAGCTTGATTCTTGTAATTACACAGAGTTCAATGTCAACTTTTGGTGTATCTTTGTATTTCTCATACTCCCTAGTTGTTATTAAACAGTCATAGTTCATTGCATTTTTATACCACAATTTGCTAAGCCATTCCCCAGTTGTTGAACAAAAACTTGGTTTTAGTTTGATGTTTTGTTTGCCACAAGAGACTTTAAATATTTTGGTGCTTATTAAACATTTCTATTTTTTACCTCCTTAGTGTTTATGGATAGCAGTGGGATCTCCAGACCATAAGGTATGGACATTGTGGTCACTGAAAGGATGATTTTTATAAATGGCATTAATGATTAAATAAAATTATGTTGCTTACTAAATATAAATCTCTTTAAAGATCAACTAACCAGAAGATTTCTTCTGTGTTCCAAACATTTCATTTCATCATAATTTTCAATTTGTATAGTTAAAGTAATCTTATGTCAAAATTCTTTTGTTTGTCCAAGTCTTAGGCAATTAAAAAAATTAAGGAATTAACTTCTTTTCTTTCTTTCTTGGTGAGGCAATTGGGGTTAAGTGACTTGCCTAGGGTCACACAGCTAGTAAGTGTTAAATGTCTGAGGCCAGATTTGAACTCAATTCCTCCTGAATCCAGGGCCGGTGCTCTATCCACTGTGCCACCTAGCTGCCCCCCAAGTACTTAAGTTCAAAACAATCATACATTCTAAACCTGGCAGGACAGTCATGATTTCAAATGTTCTGTCTCATCTTCCTAAACTTTTAAATCATCCTGGAAATTGTAAAATTTGGTAAATAACTTCTGATCTCATCAAACCAGTCAGCATTCAAATATAAAAATATGCAAAAATTTTAAAAGTTTGAACACTACAAAACACAGAATAAAAGACTGGAGAAACATAATTATTCATAGAAATATAAATATTGTCATATAAGGTGTTTATCTGTAGCATTATTTGCCTGTAGTGTACTCTGCCTTATACATTGATTTAAAAAGAAAGCTATTTCTAGGCCCCCCCATCTTAATTCCTTTGATTGTAGTTCCTATTTGTTTGTAATTATTAAATTTTAGTTTCATACAAGATAAGAAAAGTATAATTTAGCAAAGCTTTGCAAAAGGAATATACTTTAAGGAATTTTGTGATTGGCATATAATGCTTTGAGTTCAACTTAATGAGAAAAAAATTAAAAAAAAAAAAAGATCTGGTATCATTTAACACATTCAGTCAAGGAAACATATACCTGTTAGCTTTTATTGCATCAGTGAAGAAATTCTGTTTAAAATGGAGCCTTTTGCAAGGAAGTAGTAGTTGTGTTTTAGGGAGAGAATCATCTGGAACTGTGATTTCATTTGTGTAGGCAGTTCTCCTCCATATATACCTCTACTGTTGCAGAACTACATCTATAACTTAGCTGGGGCACTTAAAAGTTCATGTGACTTGCACATGGTCTGATGTCAGAGGCAGAAAGACCCGGGTCTTTCTGACACTTAAGACCAGTGTTTCATCCACTACAGGCCTCACTGCCTTGTAATAATTGTATATTCACCATAAAACACTATTATAGGGTTAGATTTTTAAGTGGTACTTTACATAGAAATCTACTTTTTACTTTTAAGTGAGGCAGTTGGGGTTAAGTGACTTGCCCAGGGTCACACAGCTGGTAAGTGTTAAGTGTCTGAGGCCGGATTTGAACTCAGGTACTCCTAACTCCAGGGCCAGTGCTCTATCCACTGCGCCATCTAGCTGCCCCTACTTTCTACATTTTTCAAGTCATCATTGGTAATTTACTGTAATTTGCTTTTGTCCATGCATCTTTTCATTGACATTTTGGGTTACTTATGATTTTCATTCTTCCAAAATCATGTTATACCATTATTTACAATCATATAGCATCACTAGGACAATTTTGCTGTTAAAGAGATGAGCTTATGAGGCAGAGAATAGTTTGAGATCACTGAAGACACTGATGAAAATCTTGGGCAAACATCTATTTTACAGCTCAATTATTGAAGAAAGCTATCTCCACACATCATAGAATTTTGCGTAATTTTAACTTACTGGAGGTACTTTATTTGAGGATTCTTCAAAGCTGTGTAATGAGTCATATGAGGCAGTAATATTCCATTACATTCAGAATCAACAACTATGAAAAAATATTTCAAAGAAACAAAAAAAGATTTTATATTAGAAACTATATGATCTTTGAAGTCTTGTTATGACTCAGCTAATGCAAAAATTAAAAGTATTTAGATAAGATTCAAATTATATAGGCATATAAAGTATAAAAGTATAAGAAAAACATGTAAATCTGCTTCTCTGCCAACCTCTGGGTTCCAGGGAAATAAGTTGCACGTATAGGTCCCAGATCATATATTGTCTGGACTTAGCCCAACCACTAGTTAACTCACAGAATTTATGGTATGAACAGTTTTACACATGCTTCAATCTCAAAAGTGGTCAGGAGGGGGCAGCTAGTTGGTGCAGTAGATAGAGCACTGGCCCTGGAGTCAGGATAACCTGAGTTCAAATCCGGCCTCAGATGCTTGACACTAGCTGTGTGATCTTGGGCAAATCACTTAACCCCAATTGCCTCACCAAAAAAAATAAATAAATAAAAGTCAGGTGAGGACAACCTCAGACTGATAGGATTCCTTTGCAGTCAGGGACTGTGTTCATCAGATATCCATTAGTTACCCAAACTTAAAGGATTTCTTTCTTTCTTGCTCCCTTTGGCTAAAGGGACTGCTCTAAGCAACTTGTATCAATTGTTTTCATAAAAATTTTAGTTCATCTACAGTCAAGTCATGAAGTAAATGATGGTTTTCTCTATTCTTACCCACAGAATTCTGATGTGATATTGTGTTGCAAGGTGAACCCCAGGTGGGTACCAAGATACCTGACCAGCAGCAAGAATTGGCATATGAATGCTTGTCAGTTGTCACTGAACCACCATGTTTAGTCATCCACCACATATTTGTCAAGAGATCATCAGTAAAGTCTCCTGTGAAATTCTTATCTATCTCTTCATAAATCCTTTTATAAAGGAACTACCCATTGTTATGGCAGCCCTTTTTAAGTTATGTGAGTGACAATGCATAGATCCTGGAGTCAGGAGGACTTGAGTTTAGATCCTGCCTCAGCCCTTAGGCTCTGTGTAACCTTGAATAAGTACAGACAGTTCTCACTTTACATAAATTCACATTACATAAAAGAGATCCACATTCCAAAATAAACACCTATGTTAACTTTACTGTACAATACTGTCTTCTCTTCCCTCCTGCCCCTCTGTTCAGCAGCCTCCCACTAAGCCAACCATTAGCGCCCAAAAAAACAAAAACCTTTCAAGTGAAAACAAGTGCAAAGAGGCCACTGCCACCATATCCCTAGTTTAGCTTGAGACTTTCAGCACCAAGAGAGGAAACCTTTTTCCTGCTCAGTCAACCCCCACATTCCCACCCTTACATGTTTGTCATGTCCAACCATGCTTGGGTACCACATATCAACCCATCCTTTTCTGTTTGTCATTGTCTAGTCCCATGTGTCTGCCCCTTGTGTTCTTCCTCTCAATTCTAGCCATGCCCTGACTTGGCTGGCCTCAGCCCCCCATGTGTTCCTCCTCTTGTTTTTGCTTTTCTGTCCCCAGTCCCCATGGAGTCTTTGAACCATGTGCCAGCCCCCTCCCATCATGGGTGCAGGACTTTTTTCCTCCTTCCCTTTCCCTTCTCCATGGGCAAATTTGCATTACATAGAAATCTCTTTATATAGAGGCCTGCAGAATGGTCCATTTATGTACAGTGAGAACTTCCTGTAATCTAAAGTCTTTGGGCCTCAGTTTCCTTATTGATAAAGTGAGGGAGTTGGACTTCCACTTATTTCAACTCTAAAACGATAAGCCTAGGTTTGTTGGAATAATCTTGGTCCTCTAAAATACGTCATTCTTCCTTTAATGCAGTTGCATATGGATTATGAATTTGGCCAAAAAGGCAGAAACTTCCATAAAGATATCTCTGAAGGAAGCTGGGTGGGCCTACCTCTTGGCTTTTATTATAATGTAGCAAAGTCCTCAAGGGCCAGATAAGCTAATTTATATTCCTTTATTTTGTCTATATACTACTTAAACTCAGCTCTGAAGTCATATTGTTCTTGCAAGTTTTGCAGCTCAGCCTTTAGTTGAACTAGCACTTTTATCGGGCTGTCATTAAGAGGGCTCTTGATGCCAAAAAATCTTACCCCATTTTTCAGTTGAAGAAACTAAGCTTCCACTGAAATTAAATAATTTCCCTAAGGTCACATAACTAGTAACTGATTGAACCAGTGACTTGAACTCAGGATTTATGTCTTTCAAACCATTGTTCATTCTAATTCAGGAAATGAGAAAAGCATTTGCTAGAAAATGGGTAGTAAGATGAAGTTTTAGAGGGCAACTAGTTGGCCCTAGGTATAGCTTGATGGACTTTGAGTCTGGAAGATCTGAATTCATGCTTCACAACACTATTACTTTTGCCCCCAAGCAAGTCACTTAACTTCTGGGCCCAATTTCCTTTAATTTAAAATGGAGATAATGAGCTGGTTTTTTGGAGGAGCAAATTAATATTAAAGTTCTTTGAAAATTTGAAATATTGAGTGCTAGCTATTATGGGGTAAGAATGGGGCATACATTTTAGTTCAGGAGCAGTGTTTTAACATTTTGTATTTTAATTGTATCTGCAGTTGGAGATAGACCACTGTGCCAGACCATTGTCTTTGAAATGAACTGAAAAATAAAAGGGACTGTTCATTAAAGAAGATCAATATGGTGGAAGAAGGGGAGAGGAAACCTGTGTTGGAAATGGTCCAAGCAGCTGGAACAGATGGAAACTGTGTCACATTTGTGTTGTATGATGAGGACCATACACTAGGAAACTCTCTACGTTACATGATCATGAAGAACCCAGAAGTGGAGTTCTGTGGATACAGTATCACCCACCCTTCAGAGAGCAAAATTAATTTCCGAATCCAGACTAAAGGGGGTCTCCCAGCTATTGAGCCTTTTCGACAAGGCCTTAATGAACTCATGGATGTCTGTCAACATGTGCTTAATAAATTTGAAGCAAGTATAAAGAACTATAAAGATCAAGAGGAAGTTAAAATGGAATAGTTGTTTTACTCGATCAGATTAGAAGGTATTACCTACATGATATCTCATTTTATAGAATTGATCTTTTCCTTAAAGATACTCCTGAGGTTATTTTTGTTACAATATACTGTATGTAAAGTTGAACTGGTACAGTACTTAATAAAACCAGCTATAAGGCAATAAAACTAAAACTCGAGGGTAAACCTGTGATTTTCTGATGAAGGAATTTCAGTATTTCAATGTCAGTGATTTCAGTCCAGATGGTTTTTTTTCTTTTTTGTTTAACACCAATGGAAGTTACTCAACTCTTCTCACTGAATTCAAAACCTCTTAATCTATTGCTGTCAGAGACTCACTCATCCTCCCAGTCAATGAGATTTATAACCCTCACCTCCTGTGTGTGCAAATATTATATGCAAATAAGCAGGGGCAGCTAGGTGGAGCAGTGGATAAAGCACCAGCCCTGGATTCAGGAGGACCAGAATTCAAATCTGGCCTCAGACACTTGACACTTACTAGTTGTGTGACCCTGGGCAAGTCATTTAACCCTCATTGCCCCCCCAAAAAATATGCAAATAAGCAAAATAATAAGACATGCTGTCATAATGTAGAAATTTACATGTATATCAATGAGCCTAGGCATTGACATGCAAGGTAGACACAGCCTGCTGATATATCTGACCCCCCAGCTGGACTAGTTGATTACTTGGGCTGGTAATCTTCATCAGAACTGGTCTTGCTAACCTAAACCCACACCTGTAAAAAAAAGTCCAGTCTGCCTGTTACAATACTCTGAGATGTGGTCATAGCCCAGCAGCCTAGAGCAACTAGGCAACTAGAATAGGCAAAAAGTTAAGGAGTTCTGTCCTTTCTCATTAAAATTGATTATTAGAATCTAGTTTGCAGATTCTTCAACTGAATTGTCTTAGCCATTATTTAGGGTAGAATGACAGACTGCAGGGTTAAATGTCAGTATCACTCTGTTCTTCATGAAGTCCAACTACCAGCAATGTGTGGTTGCAGTGGATTTTCTTTGAAGGGCCCCTCAATTTCTTGATCTCTCCACAATAAGAGTAGCTCTCCATCAATCTGCTAACTTGTGTGTCTCATGAACTCTGGGGGGTTTTTTGTTTTGTTTTTTTGCGGGGCAATGAGGGTTAAGTGACTTACCCAGGGTTACACAGCTATTGTCAAGTGACTGAGACCACATTTGAACTCAGGTGTTTCTGAATCCAGGGCTGGTGCTTTATCCACTGCTCCACCTAGCTGACCCCAACATGGTTTTCTATGGAAAAACTCACCTTGTGAAAAGTCTTAACCTTGGGCAATATGCTGTATGATTTATTTCTTTTGATTTTTTTCTAAGCTGAAATTTTAGCTCCCTTTTATTTCTCAGCCAAGAAATACCATTCATGGAAGTCTGCATTCTTCCATTCTCCAAGACTAGAAAACAAATACAATTAATATGCATGTATCATACTTGAACATTAGCAAGTAATGTGGGAAGTCTGTGATATAATTCTGGTAGAATTGTATTCATATACTATTGTAACAGACAGAAGGACCCAATCCAGGAAATGTGTTTTTGATGACCCTACTTCAATATATTCATCAGTTGTGCAGTTGAAACATTAAAGTTATAGGTTTTAGAGGGTGGTAAAGTGGTGTACTTAATTTCATAATGCCAACCTCATGATGTCCTTGAAAAGTATTCTATTTTTTTTTCTTCCCTTTTTTCTTCCTTCTTCCTCCCTTTGATATCTTAATCTTCATTTTAGGAGATGGACAAAATAGAAAATATCCCTATCCCTTCCTGGATGGAAGAAGCAATGATGTAAACAAGACAAGACAAGAGTTACTCTTTGTTAAAAGATTGGCTTCCATCCTTAATCATTTTCTTATAAAGACTTTGTCCTTGGCCTAATTCACCTTCACATGAGGAAGTCTGGATATGGCTTAGCTTAGAAAAATAATATTTTTAGAGAATGTTTTATATATGCTTCCACTGTGAGGAGTGAAACTGCCAAGTTAAGATTGAGGATTAGTGACCAGGGAAATTAAGAGTCTTTTGTATTTAACCTCACACCAATAATATTTAGTAGGGCAGTTAGCTATAATTCCATCTAGTCCCTTCCCCCTAGGAGACTAGGGAAAGAGCAACATGTTACTCTGGGACCTACTCTCCTTCCCACCCATTCCACCCCATCCCATTCTAGACACACAAACATCTTAAACACTAATATAAAGTTTGTATCCATTGTTATTTTATTTTTACTTTTTTTGCAGGGCAATAAGGGTTAAGTGATTTGCCCAGGGTCACACAGCTAGTAAGTGTCAAGTGTCTGAGGCTGGATTTGAACTCAGGTCCTCCTGAATCCAGGGCCGGTGCTTTATCCTAGCTGCCCCCTGTAAAAATATATATATATATTAACTATAACTAATCTGAAAAATTATAACTGGCCCGTAAATCCTGCCGCAGTCGCCATCCAGAAAAAATTATTTTAACTGCCTTAGCTATAATTAGCTGGCTGGCTATCTGTAAAACTATTAGCTGCCTAAGCCAGTCTGCAAGGGCCATTTTAAAAATCCCCAACTGTTTCTCCCAGACCGCAAGAAACAGCCTCTTTCAATTTAACTAAATGCCAGGATTTATTGAGGTGAATAAACTTAAAGATAAGGATAACAAAGTAAAATATGACCTGACTACGTTTTAACTTTCTCCGTAGGCAGCTAAGTGGAACAATGGATAGAGCACCAGCTCTGCAGTCAGGAGTACCTAAGTTCAAATCCAGCCTCAGACAATTGGCACGTACTAGCTCTGTGACCCTGGGCAAGTCACTTAACCCCGATTACCTCACCAAAAAAATACCCAAAACCTTTCTCTGTAGTTTCCCCTCCTTTCACTGCTCCACTCCTCCATCTGTCTCTGTAGCATCGTCCTTCACACTTCCTCCTACTGTACCTTCTTTCACTACTGACCAACCTCCTCCTTTTCCTTAACTTTCTCTGTAGCCTCCCCTCTTCACAGTCTCCCTTTCACTCTTTTTCTCCTTCACTCCTGCTCCCCTGCCCTCCTCCCACCAACTGATCTCCTGGCGTCTCTACCTTCTTGCTAGCTCTCCTCCCTCTACATCTCTACCCCCCCAGTCTATATAACCCATAGATATATGTCCTCCTGAAACTCCAGCTGACTATGCCTAAGCACGCTAAGCTAATTTGCTGGTACCCGAGGGCCTTTGGGGGAGTGGGGGAGCTCGAGGGAGCCATGCCCCCTGCTGTGCACCCGGGGCCTCTGGGGTTTTCTTCAGCACTGCTTAGCCTAGCTCTGAGGCCCCTGCAGCTGAAATGGAGGGGGAGGGGCAGCTCCAGTTGGGGTGCCTGAGGCTAATTTTAGCTGCCCACACCCCTCCATTGTTACTTTAAAGAAATACTCCAATGAAGACAAGATACAAAAATCTGTAAATAGGCAGTATGAGTCAATCATGCCTTTCTTTGCATACAGCAAGCACAAGTTTCACATTTCCTAGTGACATCTATGGTATTGATGGGCCAGTAAAATTTGTTTCTTGTTAGCTCTAGGGTCTTTTATTCAGGCAACAGTCAACAGATATTTATTAAGCACCTACCACTTCCCATGTACTGTAGAAAACACTGAGGATACAAAAAAAGCAAAAGACAATTCCAATTTACCATATGAAACTTTCATGACCATGCAAAGTACCAACTGCTTCCTGGTACCACGTGCAGGATCAGTACAGCATAGCTTCAAGTTTTGCTATTATCTTAATAACACCTTCAAGGGACTGGCACTTGACCATATAGTTTCCTCACTTCTTGGCTTCTATCATTTTTCTAAGTCTTTCTTAAGCCATCTATTCTTTCTCTGTGTCAAGAAAAGAAAATGACTTATACTGGTCCAAGTATGGGAAAACATGTACACTAGTAGGCAGCTAGGTGGCACAGTGGATAAAGTGCTAGACCTGGAATTAGGAAGTCCTGTTTCAAATCCAGTCTCCAATACTTACTGTCTATGTGACCCTGGACAAGTCACTTAATCTGCCTTAATTTCCTTGGGTATAAAATGGGATAATAATAGCATCTTCTTCCCAGGGTTGTTATATTCATATGACACATGAATATAATGGAATATTATATAGCAAATTATGAAATATATAATTTCAGAAAAACCTGGCAAGACATGAACTAATGCGGACTAAAGTGAGCAGACCAGAAGAATAATTGTAAAGGAAAAGAACTTTGAAAAACATGTAAGGATCAAAGTAGATATTTGACCCAGATGTACCACTACTAGACCTATACTCTTTTTTTTTTTTTTTGCTGGGCTATGGGGGTTAAGTGACTTGCCCAGGGTCACACAGCTAGTAAGTGTCTGAAGCCGGATTTGAACTCAGGTACTCCTAAATCCAGGGCCAGTACTTTATCCACTGCGCCACCTAGCTGCCCTCTAGAACTCTACTCCTAAAGAAATCAAAGGAAGAGAAAAAAGGATATATATGTAGAAAAATATTTATAGCCATTCTTTTCATAGTAGCCAAAAATTACATAATAAGAGGGAGGTATCGTCTTATTGGGAAATAAATTGTGATATGAATATTATTGTGGTGTATGAATATGATCAAATATTATTGTGGCAAAAAAATTATTAAAGGAATATTTTCAGAGAAAACTGAGAAGACTATAAACTGATTCAAAGCAAAGTAAGAAAAGGTAGAAGAAAAATTTCTACAATGATAACATTATAGAGTAAAACAACTTTGAGAAACTATAATTCTGATAAAGGGTTCTGCCCCAGCGTTCATTTACTTTTTTTTTTTTAATCTTTTTTTTTTTTCAGGGCAATGGGGGTTAAGTGACTTGCCCAGGGTCACACAGCTAGTAAGTGTCAAGTGTCTGAGGCCGGATTTGAACTCAGGTACTCCTGACTCCAGGGCCGGTGCTTTATCCACTGCGCCACCTAGCTGCCCCCGGTTCATTTACTTTTGAACAAAAATTGGAATGCTGGAAAATTGTCTGGCAGAAGTTAGGTATAGGGGCAGCTAGGTGGCACAGTGGATAAAGCACCGGCCCTGGATTCAGGAGGACCTGAGTTCAAATCTGGCCTCAGACACTTGACATTTACTAGCTGTGTGACCCTGGACAAGTCACTTAACCCTCATTGCCCTGCAAAACAAACAAAAAAATAATAAATTAGGTATAGACAAACATCTCTCAGTGTATTACTAAGATAAAACTCCAAATGGATATTACTTAGATATAAACAGTTATATCATAAATAAATTATGTGTAGGAAAACAGTGACCAACAAGGTACAGAAAAGATCACAGAAAGTAAAATAAACAGTTTTAATTATATGAAATTAAAGTTTTTACACAAACAAAACCAACGCAATTTGTCAGAAGGGAAACAGTTAACTAAGAAAAAATCTTGGCAGATGTCATATCCAAGCCGCATGAGGAATTGATTCAAACCTATATAAGAAAAAGAACTATTCTTCAATAGATAAAAAATATGAACAGTTTTCAAAGGAAGAAATTCAAAACATCAATAACTATATGAAGAAATGCTCTACATCACTAATAGCAAAATATAAATTAAGTCAACTTTGAAGTTCTATCTCATGCCCATCAGTTTAGAAAAGATGGCAAAAAAGGAAAATGACAGTTAGAGGGGCTTCAGAAAAACAAATACATTGATGCACTGTTTGATGAGGTTATGGAATTGTCTAATCTCTTTGGAATGTAATTTGGAACTAGATTCCTAAAGTTAACAGAATGTATATACCCATTGATCCAATGATCCCACTATTTCACCTATGCTCTGTAAAAAAAAATCATTAATAACTATAACTAACCTGGAAAAATTATATAATTGACTTATGAAAAAATTGTGAGTATATGAAAAAATATAGGTTTAGAAAAATTATAATTGGGCTGTATGTCCTGCCGCGGTCGCCATTCAAATGTGGAATATATTTTAAATAACTGGGTCTAATTTTGGGGGGACTAAACTGTGGATGACTAATCTGGGGACTTTTGACTATTTGGCTATCTGACTGCTATTAATTTTTTTTCTTTTTTTTTTTCTTTTTTTTTTTTTGGTGAGGCAATTGGGGTTGTGACTTGCCCAGGGTCACACAGCTTGTAAGTGTTAAGTATCTGAGGCTGGATTTGAACTCAGGTACTCCTGACTCCAGGGCTGGTGCTCTATCCACTGCGCCACCTAGCTGCCCCTGTATTCTTAATTTTAAATAGTATCTCATAAATAAACTCTGCTTTGATTATTTAGTTAAGAGGCTTCTTAATATTTTGCTTATCAATTTGGAAGTGGAGCAGTGTGGTGGAACTTTATAAACGGCCCACATTAAATTAATAGCAGTCAGGGGCAGCTAGGTGGCGCAGTGGATAGAGCACCAGCCCTGGAGTCAGGAGTACCTGAGTTCAAATCCAGCCTCAGACACTTAACACTTACTAGCTGTGTGACCCTGGGCAAGTCACTTAACCCCAATTGCCTCGCAAAAAAAAAAAAAAAGAATACAGGGAAATGGGGCGGCTAGGTGGCACAGTGGATAAAGCACCAGCCCTGCATTCAGGAGTTCCTGAGTTCAAATCTGGCCTCAGAGACTTGACACTTACTAACTGTGTGACCTTGGGCAAGTCACTTAACCCCCATTGCCCCACAAAAAACAAAACAAAACAAAAAAAAAAAGAATACAGGGAAATAAAATGTACAACCTGATTGTATTAAGGCACTTCCTCTCTTTGGAAATTCTTGAATACAATAGGGCCTTAGCCGCCACTTGCCTTAGGGCACTCAGGTCCTTTATTCTAAATCCTGGGGCTTGACCTCTTCTCCACCTTGTCTCCTCCCTTGGAACCGCTCTGTCCTTGCCTGCTCTGGAACCTCTCTAATCTCCTCAGCCCCCTCTTGACCTCTTCTTGTCCCTCCGAACCTCTTCTCAGCCTCTCTCATCTGCCCCTATCCGACCGCCCCACTTGAGTCTAACTCCCAGGTCTATATATACCTTTTCTTCTCTCCACTCAAATCTCGGGGCTTCCTGTGCCCACACACCAAGCTAATATGCCAGTCAGGGCTGCTGCTGGGGCTGGGGCTGGGGTGCGTTTGAGCCTTACATTCCTCAGCCCAGGCTACGCCAGAGCCCAGCATCTCTCAGATACCTCCGCTCAGGGCAGAGGGAGCTGGGGGCTTTTTTCCCCCCACCTGGCGTCTTCTACAACCCATGGGGCCTTTTCGCTCAGCTGAAGCAGAGGAGGAGGGGCACCAGCACCTCCCACACAGAAGAGACCCTGAGGGCCTAAGGCTTTCTGATCTCAGCCTAAAGGTAGGGTCCCCAAATCAAAAAAAATTTCCACAGCTCCAAAGAGCTGCTTTTTAAAAAAGGAAGAGGACTCATGTGTATAAAAATATTTATGCAGCAAAACTAAGCAAAACTGTCCATCAGTTGGCAATTGCTGAAGATGTCATGGCATAGAATGTAATGGAATATTATAGTACTATAAGAAATTATGAAATGGACAATTTCAGAGAAACTTGGCAAGGCTTATATGAACTAATGCAGAATGAAGTGAGTGTGCCAGGAGAGAATAATTTATACAAGCAAAGACATTATAAAAAAAATAACTTTGAAAAACTTAAGAATGAGGATCAAAACAATGACCAATTGCATTTCCAGACTGATTATGAAATATGCTATCCAATACTGACAATGAGATAATGGACTCAGGGTACAGGAGACAGACACTTTCAGACACACTATAAGAATATTCTTTATTTGGTTATGTATAATCCATTATGTTACAACTGTTTGGACAGACTCCCAAGATGGTACAGTGCTAAATATTCTCTGGGGAAATAGTTTAAACCTTCTCCAAGCATTCAAGATTCAGTACTTTTTTGACCCTTCTTCATAGCCTAGAATTCTCATGGAAGGTAAACTTAAGAGGTTAAGGCTTGAAAAGGTTGAAGAGAGAAAGGAAAGGGGTCCTGGCTTGTTCTATCCTGGAAGTGGAAGAATGTTACTAGAATCAGGCTGGGGTCATTTTTAGTGACACCAAGGACAGCAGCTCAGATGCTGTTTCCGTTCCTAGGCCATGGGGAGTTATATAAAGACAATGTGGGAAGTTCTTGTCAGGGCAATGCAATATGAGGAACATAAAAAAAAACCCACAAAAAAAAAAACAAAAAACAAAAAAAACCCACAACTATAAACTTGCTTACTCAACTTCCCTCTGCTTGTTCATTTAAAGGCATTGGTTTATCACTGATTTTCACGTTATGAGGTAAAGTGTTTCTTTTGCACGGATTCTAGATCCTTCTCTGTAGAGAATCCTGTTCTCTGTAGAACATGGTTGATTTCTTGTGTCCTTTTGTTGGAAGGTTCTGTATGGGATTGGGGAATGGGGAACAGCTGTTGTAGATTGAACCATACAAAATAATACCCAATAGAAGTTCTTTCTTCCTGATTCTGGACTGGGAACTTCAATCCCTGGTCCAATTTTAGAGAATCTCTCTGTGATTAGGAACATATATTATCAGCCATTTATCCCATGTATCCTTATGACATTGTAAATTCCCCAAAGCGGAAGTTTAAAAATGGAATTCTGGGCCATTCTTTTCTTTCTTTCTTTTTTTTTGATCTTAGCAACAAACATTTATTTTATTTTTTCCAGTTACATGTAAGGGTAGTTTTCAACATACATTTTCATAAGATTTAGAGTTCCAAATTTTTCTCCCTCCCTCCCTCCCTCCCTTTCCTCTCTCCTCCACAAGCTCTCAACCAGGTTATATATGTACAATCCACAAGTGTTCTTTTGATCAGTTCTTTCTATGGGGGTTCATAGTAAGCTTCCTCATTAGTTCCTTGGGATTGTCTTGGATCATTGCATTGCTGAGAGTAGTTAAGTCATTCACAATTGCTCATTGAACAATACTGCCGTCACTATGCACAATGTCCTCCCAGCTCTGCTCACTTCACTATACATAGATGTTCATTAGTCTTTCCAGGTTTTGGGGGGATCATCCTGTTTGCCAGGGTGGGAGTGGGGATAAGCTCCCACTCTCTATAAAATGCTCCAATGGCATGCATCTCAAATAGCCTCTGACAACCGAAGTCCAACTCCCGGCCTTCTCATGGCGGAACTGTTTCCACTAACAGAAGAAGGGGCAAAGGCGAGTCACTAGCGCCTTAAAACCAGTCGCTTCGGGCAGGTGGGGCTCGTTAGCCTTGGCAGCCTAGAAAAAAGAACCCTGATTTTAAACCTCCGCTGCCTTGTGGCTATACCCATATATAGGAAAGGCTTCGGGAATTAACCCCAAGGAAAAATCAGGAGTCGGAGTCCCTTAGGCAGTTGGATGTTGGACATCACATCCCTCTGGCAACTCCTGCAGCGGCACTGGTGCCAAACTGTATTGGCTCTGCCTCTCCTTTGGATCCACCAATTTCATGGAGAGGGAAAACCTGCTGCATGGGCAACAGCTTGTTTTCCATATTGATCTGCCCAGGCCAGCCCCCGGGAGAGGATACTCCAGCTACTCCTTATGGGGTAGATACGACATGGGATGTGGCAGTTACCGGTTATAAGTCACTCAGAAGCTGTGGCTCCCGTATTGGACTGCACAGCCACACTGTGGCCTGTGGTTCTTCAAGGCGCTGATCCATGGTTATCTGCAACTGGTGGAGGCCTACTACTACTATGCTGTTTGTCATTTCCTGTAGCATAAGACCATTCCACTACAATCATATAACACAGCTTTTTCCATCATTCCTCAATTGATGGACATTCCCTTGATTCTCAATTCTTAGCCCTTACCAAGAGTTGCTATAAATATTTTTTGTACAATTTTCCCCCTTTTTCTCTTTTTCATGATTACTATTCTTAACTGTTTCCTTTCCATCCTATTCCCTTCCTCATGATATTTATTCTATTATCCATCTTCTTTCATCCTATCACTTTTCAAAAGGGATTTGCTTCTGTCTGTTCCCTCCCCCACTCTGCCCTTCCTTCTTTTGCCCTTCTCTCTTTATCCTCTTCCCCTCCTATTTTCCTGCAGGGTTAGAGAGATTACTCCACCCAATTGAGTATGTACATTATTCCCTCCTTGAGTCAATTCTAATGAGATTGAGGTCTTTGAGCCAATTCTGATGAGTGTTAGGCTCATTTACTGCCCAGTTGAGTGTGTCTGTTGGTCCCTCCTTGAGGCAGCTCTGATGAGTTTAAGGTCTTTGAGCCTTTTCTGATGAGTGTAAAATTCATTTACTGCCCTGTTCCTTTCCCATCTCTTCCCCCACTCCAAAAGCCTTTTCCTGTTTCTTTCATGTAGAATTTCACCTCTGCCCTTCCCCCTCCCCCAGTGCATTCCCTTCACCCCTCAATTTAACCCTAAAGATGTTATCACCTAGCTATGTGACACAGTGGACAAAGCATCACCCAGGGGGATCTCAGCCAAAACTCGGCCTCAGACACAAGATAGTCACCCACTGTATGACCCCAGGTATGTCTCACAGCTCCAATTTTTTATGGTTCTCTAGGGTCTTGTACTTGAAAGTCAAATTTGCCATTCAGTTCAGGTCTTTTCATCACAAATATCTGAAAGTCTTCTTTTTCATTAAAGTTCCATTTTTTCCACTGAAAGATTATGCTGAGTTTTGCTGGGTAGGTGATTCTTGGTTGTAATCCCATTTCCTTTGCCCTCTGTAATATCATATTCTATGCCCTCCGGTCCTTTAATGTAGAAGCTGCTAGATCTTATGCTATCCTGACTGGGGCTCCACAGTACTTGAATTCTTGGGCCATTTCTTTCTCTAGGCAAAAAAGAACTGAATTTTCACTGCTACTATAATACCTAGTAGAGTTAAAAGAATCCACTCCCACCCACCACCCACCCCACTGAGGGAAGGACGGGAAGATGATAAGATTGTCAAAATAAAAACAAAGCAATAGAGTAAGTCAAGTATTTTTCTTAATTGAGAAAAAAAAGAACAGAGGGAAGACCAGAAGGGAACACAGATAAAACAGCACAGCTTTGAAAATTATGTATTGAACTATATACTTAAAAGGGAGAGCAAGGTGTAAATTATAAAGATTCTTGGTTTCATCTGCAATCCTTTATATCTGTTCCATTTTGTGTATGGAAATGTTCATCTTCTTTGGCGTTAGTTAAATTCAGGATTTAAATTTTTTTGAGTGATTATGTGATGCATTTTGTAGGCTCTGTAGTGTTCTGGGACATGTTACAATCAACACAATGTCATCCTAACAAGGAGCATATCAAGGGCTCCTTTATCATAAAGATTCCTTTTTTTTCATTTGGATTCTGATGTACATGATGGTGACAACCCCCTTTGATGAGCATATATATCCCTCCCCATTTTATGCCTTACTTAATATATATTTTTAATCTTTTGTTTTAATCAGTTAAGATACACCTTTACAACCTCCCACCCTAACCCCCAGTTCCCAATTGAGAACACAAGAACAAGAGCCATTACAAACATGTATAGTCAATCAAAATAAATGCCCACATTGTCCATGTACAAAAATTTTTTTTTGGTCTATTCTGCATGAAGTCCTCTCTATCAGTATGTGAGTACTATGTTTCATCATTTATCCTCTGGAATCCTCATTTCATTATGTTGTTGATAAGAGTTCAGCACAGTAGTATTATATCACATATACCAAAACTTGTCCATTCCCTAATTTATGGACACCCCCTCAAATTGTGTTTCTTTGCCATCTCAAAAAGAGCTAACAACATTTTTGTCCATTATTGGAGTTTGTTTTGCTGAGAATTAATCCCTCCCTTAATCTACCCTCCCTCTAGTTCCCCTTTCTTCCTTTTTCCTCTTTCTTTCCTATTTCCCTTTTGAGTGAAATGTATTTCTGTACCCAACTCTGTCTGTGTTCTTCCTTCTTTTGATAATTTCAGATAAGAGTGAGGTTCAAGTGTCAGCTGCTCCTCTCCACCCTCTCCTCCTTGTTTGTATAGATGCCTAATATTACATTTGTGAGACAATTTTTCATAACCTTTCTTTCCTTCCTCCCTCATTCCCCAGTGTATTCCTCTTCCTCTCTTTCTATTCTTTTTTTTTAAGATCAAGACAATAGAATCATTTCTGGGCATTGTTTAATTGAACTTCCCTTATAGACCCTGATGATGGACAGGTTCAGAGAGGATATGTGTATTATCTCCTCATATTTGAATGTAAGCAGTTTATCTTTACTTAGTCCTTTATCATTGTTCACTTATGTTTGCCTTTTTCTGTTTTCTTTAATGCTTGCGTTTGAACTTCAAAATTTCTCCACAGCTTTGGTATTTTCGTCAGGAATGCTTGGAAGTCCTCCATTTCATTAAAAATCCATTTTTCCCCAGTAGCATTATACAGTAATCAGTTTTGCTAGCTTCATTATTCTTGTTGTAAGCCCATATATTTTTTGCCTTCTGGAATATCATATTCTAAATTCTCTGCTCCTTTATTATAGTGTCATGTATGTGTATGTGTATGTGTATGTGTATGTGTATGTGTATGTGTATGTGTATGTGTATATGTATATGTATATGTATATGTATATGTATATGTATATGTATATGTATATGTATATGTATATGTATAATGTGTGATCCAGACTGGTTCCTCAGTATTGATTTTTTTTTTCTTTTTGGCTGCTTTTGGTATTTTTCTGTGATGTTCCTAGGAGTTTTCCTTTGAGGATTTCTTTCAGGAGGCAACGAGTGGATTCTGTCTATTTCACTTTGTCCTCAGGTTTTATGAAATTTGGGCTTTTTATAAAATATTTCTTGAAATATGATATCTGGATAGTTTTTTTCTTGATCATAGAATTCAAATAGCTTAATAATTCTTAAATTATTTCTCCTTGATTTGGTTTCCAGGCCAATTATTTTTTCTATGATTTCCCTTACATTTTCGTCTAATTTTTTTGTTGTTTTTTTTTTTTTTTACTTTGTTTTAATATTTCTTGTTGCCTCATGAAGTCATTGGTTTCTCTTTGATCAATTCTAATTTTCAGAGAGTTGTTGATAGGACAAGTTTTGTGCCTTAAGCTGTTAATACCTTTTCCAATTCTTTCTTCCATAGCTCTCATTTCTTTTCTATTTTTTTTTCCTTAAGAGCTCTTATTCCATTTATAAAAATATTTTAAACTCTTTTTCTCTTTTAACTCTTGCTTCATTTTTTCCAGGAATTCTATTTGAGTTGAAGGCATTGCTTGTAGATGTTTTAGTCATTCTCTTCTGCCATTTGTGTTTTGAGCATATTTGCCACCATAATAACTCATTATGATGGGGGTCTTCTTTTGTTTGCCCATTCTTCCAGCCTACTTCCTGACTTCAGATTTGATGTTAGGCATAGGCTCTGCTTCTGGAAGGAAGGTCTGAGCTAGTCCTGTTGCTCCCTTCTTGGGTTATTGAATATTGTGCTATTCCAAGATATCAGGGCCAGGTGAGGACCTGCAAGCTTTCAGTGCTCCTAAAGTAGTCTGATCCAGGGCAACATCTGATTTCTGCTGACCACCCCATTCCCTCGTCTGAGCTCTGCAAATTCCTTATCCGAGTTTTGGTCTGTGCAAGAGTAGACTGCAGCAGGACTCAGCCAGCTGGAAAGCTCTGTTGGTTCAGAGTGGCAGAATTGTAAGTTACCCTTTGGTCTGGGATTCCTGTCTTGTTTATTCCTCTGTAGGCTGGGCCAGAATTGGAATTGAGACCCTATCCTGGGCTTGGAGTCTGAGCCACACTGTTGCTGCTACTGGCTGCTGAACTTGCTTCTTTCTTAGTACACCATCCAGGGACTCACTACCTGGGAAAACATTCCTGTGAACAAGTTCCCTTCTCACTTCACCTTGGATCTGTGACCCAGAACTGGGTAGTGATTAACAAAGCTGCTAGTTGGCACTTGTCCTTGTCTTGGTGCCCTGGTGTGGGTCTGGTGGATTCCCATGATGGGTCTGGGACCTTCTCTTACCCTGGTGCACAGCCTGGGCACACACATGATGTTCTATTGACCTGACCTTGTCCCCAGTTTCTACAGACCTATCTGTCTATCTTCTGATGCTGACCTGGCTGGACAAAAGATTCAACTGTCACTTTTTCACCATCAGGATTTGGTCTGGTGCATTTTCTAGATCTGTGTGGAGGAATTTGTGGAAGAGAATTCACTACACTTCTTCCTATCACTCTACCACATTGGCTATACCTCTGCCTTATTTGATATTAAGAGATATCAGAAATTAGAAGGTCATCAAACAAAACCATCTCTGTGGCCATATCTTTCATAGACTCATGTACAATTTTGATATATTCATGGAGGATCATTTGTTGGAGGAGAGACTTTATGGAGGTGCTTTTGTCCTCCTGAATAAAATGCTTTTTGAAATATTAACAAACAACATGTATCATGAGACCTTCAGGGCTCTATACTTTTATACCATTGATGTGACTAAAAAAGCAAGATCAATTGTAGAATACTTAACTAAAGGGTAGTCTCTTAGCTTCCTTTATTAAAGGTTCATTTACATTAAGTTCCCTTTGTTCTGTTACCCCATATAAACCCTGTCCACAGTCCTCCATCTTGGGTATTCCTAGCATCTTGCTTTGCAATACCTTGAATTATAGCTCTTCTGCCCTTATTTCTCCTATATTGATTGTTTTGTTAATTTCCAGGTTAACAATAGCATGGCAAACAGTAGCAAGAGCCCTTTCAGGGAGCTGGCTCGGGCTTATATGATGAAATTAGCTGAAGTGGATGCTGGAGAACACTGACAAGGAAGGTAAAGAAAGTACCATATCCAGCATTCCCGGGCTGTTGTTGACCATCCTTCAGAAGATGGATGTCCAGAATAATAAAACTGAAAGTAAACTTGTCCAGTGCATTTAGAAACTAGAAAAAGAGCTCTCTGTTTTTAAGTACCAAGCAACAAAAGCCAAGGAGCCCTCAAGGATTATGACAGCCCAAGGGAAGATCTCTCTCCTGATAGAAGCTGGAATCAACAAGCCACAGCCTAGAACCTACCACACGGTTTCTGATCTAGAAGTTTTACTGGATATCTCTGAGATCTGACCCAAGACCGGAGAATGAAAGCAGAAGGGAGGAAGAAAGTTGGGAACTCCCATCAGTAGAATATAAAAGAAAAAAAGTCACAGACATCTTATTACTACTCCCAGAAGGAGAGTGATTTCCTCCACTAATGGAGCAGGGGGGTGAACATGAACAGTCCTTCACCACCAAGGTTACATAAGTTCATAGAGAAACCAGATGAATCATTGGAGTAATGGTTCCAGAGGGTGTGACCTAATGGAGCCAGTGTTGCCCCTAAGTTTTATTGGCTTTGAGAGTTCTCAGGGGACTTACTGTTAAGAGCCCATTAAATCCATATTTATAGATAGGGAGATCCTTTGTTTCTTTTTGGTGCCTGGGATAGGGAGTTATTCATACCTGACCCCATAAAGATGAATTCTTGTTGGGGAATTAGGGAGCTGGCTCCCTTATGGGGAACTGCAAGGGAGAGAGTATATTTTCTAGAAGAAACAGGAGTCAGGGTCAGGGGAAATCTGAATCTGCCTTCTGAATGGAGCACCATCAGAATGCCTTTAGATGTCAGCTATTGGGTCTCCCTTGCCATGCTGCTATACAGGTGTGGACTGACCAGTTGGTAAACTTTGAGCATGAGGTAGGGATAGTTGTGGCTTGGGCAAATACAGCTGTCAGTACAAAAAGGTGCTTTGGGAATGGGGGAAGGAGTCACAGAGTCCACCACCTTGCTAAGTGGCCAGAGACTGGTGACACTTGGAGGGAGTTTAGATATGGCTCCTGAAACATGGGACCAATATAAGATAGCAACTGGTGGCCAGCAGAAGGTGCTAATAAAACTTTTCAGGGGAATTCAGCACTAGGAGAGTAGGGACCCTTCACCTCTAGTCAAGCCTAAGGTATCCTTTAAAATCCCTGTCCCGTTTGGATCATTCAGGGGAGGCTATAGAGATCAGAACATGGAAGGAAGCAGTATCATGAGTTCTTGGAAGTCAGAACTGATAACTACAAAATTTACTGAGAAGTGATTCCCCACCCAGTCCCCCCTACCCTGGCAGGTGAATTGCCTGGGACTGACCAGTCTTTGTCAATTCCAGACTCTAGATCAATTTATGGACCTTCCCCCAAGCAACTTATCCTCTCCCAATGTTTCCCCACCTTACTCCCAGGACTTTATGTCATTATGTAACTACATAATGAAACTACATTAAGTAGTTTCTATTTAGAGTTAGTAGTGTCTATACTTAACTCAGGAGGAGTTCTATTGATTCTTTCAAAAATTCTTTCAAAAATTTCTACCCAAATAACTCGAGGAGACCACCAAGTCAAGCAGAGACAGATTTATTACATCCTCATGAGGACAGGCAAAACCCAATTACACATTGAAGTCTTGCAAAGATATGCCCAATCCTCTAGGTTTTTATAGTAATCTTGAAAAGGACTGTCCCCACGTACACCTAGGGTGGATGAGCTCACAATCTAACATCCAATCCTGTCTCACCCAGGGTGCGTATGGAGACATGCATACGTGTTCCAGGGACAAGGGGGAAAAGGGGAGGGGGAACAAGGTCAAACCAAAGGAAAAGGAAACAGGGGAGTGAGAGTCAGATGTTTCAAATCTCATAGTTCCCACTGACTCCCCTCTCCAGGCCCCTGTCTCTAAAGATAAGGATGACAGGGTTAAAATTTATCTTCGGCTATGTTGGGAAGTCAAAGAAATAATTGGCAATTAAACTTAAAGGAGACAGTGAGAATTTGACAAGCAATAAACTTCTAAACTAACTATATTGGGTCAGGGCTGGGTACCTTCCAGACCCCATCCTCAGAGTTTAATCTGACTCAAATCCATAATCATATCATACACCATCTTTGGGTATTCCTAGCTACCGAGCTTTGCAATACCATGAGTTATAGTTCCTCTGCCCCATTTAAAGACCTTATTTCTCCTATATTGATTGTTTCCTTAATTTACAGGTTAACAGAATCTATGCGGACCCTTTCAGCAACCTCCACGCCTGTTATTGTGGGTAGAGCCAAATGGAAATCCTTAAAGTTGCACAAAGCATCCCTTCTAGTTAACACCAAACAATTTTGGGTCAGAGGATTGAAAGATATTCTTCTCTAATGATGGAGATGAAGTAAACTGGAGTACTTCATTATATCAGCTCCCCTTACCTTGTGTTAGCCCTGAGTAATGCAAATGATACCTGGATCCTGAGGATGAACTGCAAGAAACTAAATAAAGCCATCATGACTATCACTACAATTATTCCCAACATTTTCAGTGTTGTAGAACTCCTAAATCTACAGCCAGCATTGATGTAGGAGGTGAAAAAAGGGTTAATAGAAAAACCTAAGATCCAAGCTCTAATTCAGATATTAGCTCCAAAAGGGAGCCAGACCCCACTTAATGGATAACTTACAAGTCAGGATACCAGGTTCTTGTACCCACAGTGATCAGTACCCATAATGGGACCATAAAGGGTCAGGTCAGATAACAATAAGACATAAGACAAGGCTATAGAAATTCTCATGAAAAATGGAGATATTTTGAAACTAGCCATGGGAATCAGAAAGAGACATGCTTAGAAAAGGCCAAATTTGTCCCCAGATTCACCTTATGACATGTAAACCCCCAAAACACGCCTCCACTGAAAAAGGTACCCTCCTCGGGGGTTGGCTTAGGACCCCAGGAACTCCAAATTAGGATAAGCCCTCCCATGTACCTCCCCAAGGTGGAGATTATTATAATGAGTAGGACAGGCCCTCCCTTGTACCTCCCAAAGGTGGAGATTATTATAATGAGACTGATAATCAATTTATCCATACTATAAATATAACTGTCTTTTCTTTCTTAATTCGAGATACCTTTCCACTTTTCTGGTTTTCTCCCTGTGATTACTCACAGAATTGCAATAAAACTTGGTAAACTGAGTCACTGGGTCTTGTAATTCTTTTGGGACGACTCACGATCAATTTGACCCCAAATTCCATCCCACATCAGTGTGGGTGGTATGAGCTTATTGATGTTACAAGGTTTTCCTCCCACTTCTACTCCTGTATCTGACACTAGTCAGGAGGAGTTTGTTTTCACTGGAGAAGTCCAGTATACTTTCACTGCTCTTGCCCAGGGCTACGTGAACTTTCCCTCCTATTGACACACTAGGGTTGGCTGGGACCTGAAAGAGGCCTCCCTTCCTGAAGGTATCAATCCACTACACTGAATGACATTATTTTAATCAGAACACATAAAGCCACTGTAGCAGAGGCACTACATCAGATGGATGTGTTGTTGTTGAGTCATTTTTTAAGTTGTGTCTGGCTCTTTGTGATCCCATTGGGGTTTTCTTGGCAAAGATACTGGAGGGGTTGGCCATTTCCTTCTCCAGTTCAAGTCAAAAAGGGTTAAGTGATTTGCCCAGCATCACACAGCTAGTAAGTGTCTGAGGCAAGATTTGAATTCAAGAAGATAAGTCTTCCTGACTCCAGGCCTGGCATTGTATCCACTTTTCCACCCAGATGGTTAAGGGGTGGGAAATCAACTCTAAGAATATCCAGGATATTGCCCAGTTAATTAAATTTGGGGAAATGCAGTGGGTGAGAAAAATTCAGATGATTCCAGACACTGTCTTAAAGAAGCTACTGCCACTTGCTCCCTTATGATCTAAGAAACAATCCCAGAGACTCATTGGATTCTTTGGATTTTGAAGAACACATTATCCAACTGGCTATCCTGATGGTCCCCATTTACCAAGTCACTTCCAAAGCTGCCTCTTATAAGTGGAGTCCAGAATGGGCTATAGCCCTTAGCAGCCCCCAAAGCATGCTGCCCTGCGGTCTCTCCCATTGGATTCATATGACCCTGCAAGGGTCCCTGTTAATAAAGACCAGGCTAAGTGAAGACTTTGGCAGGCCCCAAGAGTGGCCAGAATAAGCAGCTGTTAGATTTCTGAAGCTCTAAGTTCCCCACAGCAGCCACTCACTCCACCACTTTAGAAAAGCACTTGCTTTCCTGAAGAGCCCTAGTCGCTGCTGAACAGATAGGGCAGGTTCAGACAATCAACCTTTGTTCAGAGTTGCCAGTTATGAGTTAGATAATGCAAGATAGCTGAGTAGTGCACAAGAGGCTTCTATTGCTAAATGAAAATGGCACATTAGAAATGATGCTTGCCAGAGACCTTTTCTAGTGTTAGTGTCCTTAACAAAAGTATGGCAACTAGCTCGGGGACTAAGTCCTAAGATCTGAAACCCTGTTCCTCTACTAGCCCAATGGATTCCCACTTAGGTACTTGAGGAATGTTGTTTTTCCTGCTTTATCAACCGCTCTGTCTACTAAGAAACACATATAACTAGATTTCAAAAGGTACTAATCTGCTAACAGGGGAAACCCTAGGGCCTAGCTTCTTAAACTGTGGGTCATGACTCTATAGGGGGTTGCATAACTGAATGTGGGGGTCAGGAAAAATTTTGCAACAGTAAAAGGTTAAGAAGCGGGGCGGCTAGGTGGCACAGTGGATAAAGCACTGGCCCTGGATTCAGGAGTACCTGAGTTCAAATCCAGCCTCAGACACTTGACACTTACTAGCTGTGTGACCCTGGGCAAGTCACTTAACCCCCATTGCCCCGCAAAAAAAAAAAAAAAAAAAGGTTAAGAAGCTTTGTTTTATACCCATATACCCAGGGTCACATAAAAGTTTCTTGGGCAAAAAGGGGTCTCGAGTGGAAAAAGGTTAAGAAGCCCTGCCCCAGGGAATGGAGCTCCTGGCACATCTCCAATGGGATGAACTCCAGGGTATATGGCTGGCTGGCTTGTGAAAGAGAACCTTAAAAGACAGAGCAGAGAAGATCTAACCTCCTGTCGCTCTGGGTGTGTGTTGGGGCCCTCCAAATACCTGCTTTTGTTTTTTCTTCACTTTTTTCTTCCCTAAACAAAACCATAGTTGAATCTATATACAGCTAGTCTGCTTTCAATGGGTCTTGTGGTATTAAAAAGAATAGAGGCTTATGTTTTGGGTTTGGGTTGTTTTTTTTTTTTTTCAGTTTTCATTGAGGACTGTTTCTTGTAGATTAAGTAAGAAGATTTCCTGTCTTATTAAATACATGAAGCTCTGAACAATGACTTATTTGTTTGAATTGAAACTGTAGTTGACCGAAAGCCCAAAGGGAAATGGACTCTTGGTTGCCTGAGTGCAGGGAAAGAAAATGATAGAGTTTTATAGCACTGAAAAGATTCTTTCTAGCGAGATTATAGTCATCCCTTTATGGGAGCACAGACTGAAAGCTGAAAGGGACCCTAGGGGTCATTAGGTCCTACCCCCATATTTTTCAGGTGAGAAAACTGTACCCTAAAGAAAGAAAGCGAGTTGTCTGAGATTGCAGGGTACCCAGTGGCAGAGTCAGGATTTGATCATAGGACTTGGGACTCCAAACCCAACTAATTCTCTTTCAGTTATACCATGCAGCCCCACTATGGACTTTCAGAGGTTAGTGTATCCTCCAATTTTCTTGCAGTGATCAGTGATATAAATCGGGTTGTTAAGCTTTGAAAATATCTGCTGTTTGCTAAGGGTGAGCAATGATATCAAAGGGCATAGACTTGAAAGGAGAAGGAAGTTTCACAATTGTCTAATCCAATGCCATCACTTTACAGATGAGGAAGCCAAGGCCCAGAAACATTGAATGATTTGCCCACGTTACCCCAGGTAAGACAGCAAAACCTGACTGAACCCTTGAATTTAAATATGGCTGATTGCTTATATTTTGTAACCAATTTATCTGAGGTAAACCTGGTTTGGGGAGATTGCTTGGGGGTGAGGTGGGGCTGGTTGTTTGTTTTTTGGGAGGCAGTTGTGGTTAAGTGACTTGCCCAGGGTCACACAGCGAGTAAATGTCTGAGACCAGATTTGAACTCAGGTCCTCCTGATTCCAGGGCTGGCGTTCTATGCATTGCACCACCTTGCTGCCCCAGGTTATTGGGTTGTTTTTTTTTTTTCCTTAGTGAGGCAATTGGGGTTAAGTGACTTGCCCAGGGTCACACAGCTAGTAAGTGTTAAGTGTCTGAGGCTGGATTTGAACTCAGGTCCTCCTGAATCCAGGGCCGGTGCTCTATCCACTGCGCCACCTAGCTGCCCCCGGGTTATTGTTTTTTAAGTGTGGGCTGATTAATTTCATATAGTTGACTCTAAATTAACTGTACTAATGGTGAGAACTTGGCTTTGTGGCAGTTTGACCTCCTGGGGTGCTGTGGGAGACATAGTGTTCCTAAAATTGAAAAGTCAACAAAACCCATAAGGAAAGAGAAAAAAAGAAAGGGGTGTGAGTGAAACAGAACAATAGATTACCAAGTAATCATTTATATTTGGCTTAAAATGCAATCAAATACACACTGGTATACTACACCTTTAGATACAATCTCACTTTCTTCTGCATTTGGCCCGAAATTCCATCTTGGCTTGGTTCTGCTGGCACCTGTCCCATAGCAGGGTAGCAGGTGAGAAAGAATCTCATGGGGTACTGCAGGCAATCTAGCCAGCAGATATTCCCTTTGCTGATTGTCATATGACTGTCAGGCCAAAAGTGCAGTATTAGGAGAGAGAAATCAAGATATACCATATTAGTTTACTGTGTGTGTGTGTGTGTGTGTGTGTTTGTGTTGTTGGGTTTTTTTGTGAGGCAATTGGGGTTAAGTGACTTGCCCAGGGTCACACAGCTAGTAAGTGTCAAATGTCCGAGGCTGGATTTGAACTCAGGTCCTCCTGAATCCAGGGCCAGTGCTTTATCCACTGAGCCACCCAGCTGCCCCAGTTTACTTTTTATATAAGGGCCTCTGAGCACCGCCCAGACATTAATGAATGAACTGTAATTGTGTCTTTTCAGGGAGTTAGACTGAAATTCTTTTATCTTGTTCCTTTCATTTTCATCTTGGAGGCTTGGGTCTGAGAAAGGAAACTGCCATTGGCTACAAGGGATGCACTGCAGCTATAGAAGTTGGGGATAAGCCTCTCTATCACCTCCCTCCTCATTAAATGTCCTTTCTCTTCCCTCACTCTCAAGAGAACCTCCAATCTTTCACTGTAAGTTGAAAATTCTGCCCTTCAGTCCCTCCTCCCTTCGAACACAAGGAGGAAAGACTAGGCTCAGAGTCTTTAGCAACTTAGGTCCCTTTCCAAGGCATTCATTTCTAGCCTGGCCCAAAGGAATAGGATAGGATAGGACAGGACAGAATACACACAACACAATATGTAACATATAATATATAATATGTATTATATATCACTTATATGATATCATATGATATAACAAATACTTGTTGAGGGCCTACTATTCATTTGTTCATTTGGCAGCCAATTATTAATGGCCTGCAGGGAGAATCAGAACAGCATACTGAGAGATAGCCCTGAAGCCAAGCAGACCTGGGTCTATGACACATATGGGCCTGGCCAAATGAGTGCCTCTCAGTGCTTGAGGCAATTCTCTGAGACTATAAATCACAGAATAGATACTGACCTGAACTGGTTAACTATGCCAATGAAGTCGCAGGTCTAGACGGTATACCTGCTTACATAACATTGTGCTACCCAGGAAAAATATTAAGATAATTGAACCCTGGTGCTTGTCATTTGGGAGCTTATGATTTGATGCATTAAGAAGTACATGGTGGGGCAGCTAGGTGGCGCAGTGGATAGAGCACCGGCTGTGAAGTCAGGAGTACCTGAGTTCAAATCTGGCCTCAGACACTTAACACTTACTAGCTGTGTGACCCTGGGCAAGTCACATAACCCCAATTGCCTCACTAAAAAAAAAAATTAAAATTAAAAAAAAAAAAAAAGTACATGGTCCATGTACTCAAGGTGAGGAAATAGTGAATAGATATATTAAAGAGTTAACAGTATTAATATTATCCCTGTCCCAAAGTCCAAAAAGTTAATACTTTTATACAATGAGTGTCAAAATAGAGGTATAGAAAATAAACTATGATTTAAATAAATAAAATTTAAATAAAATAAACTACAAGATACAGAGACTCATCAGCATCCTACTCATAGGCCTACCCAGAGCCATCAATCAGGACACCTATTTTTATGGTTACCTCCTGCCCAAGGGCACCCACATCATCCCACTCTTGGTCTTTGAATACCAGGACTCAATCCAGTTCAAGGACCCAGAATGTTTTGTCCCAACCATCAAAAGAAGACAAAAAGAGAAAAAAAGAAAAGAAACTATGAAATAAATTCAGAGAAGGAATAAATTACTGGGTAAGGGAGATTATTTTGATACAATCTGAGATGAACTTTGGAAAGAGGGAAGGATTCTTCGGTATTGAACTGAGCTATGTTCAGGGGACAATATAGAAGGTTCATGTTGAAGAATAATGGAAAAGTAGGAGGGTTGGAATGAATATAGAGATCTTTAAATGCCAGGATAAGGAGTGGGGACAATATCCTGTAAGGAGTGTGGAGCTATTAAAATTTTTTGAGTGGACTTGGTCTGTATTCCAAAGAGAGGCAAAAAAAGGGAAGAAGACCTATTTGTACAAAAATATTTATAACAGCTCTTTTAGTGGTGGCAAAGAATTGGAAATTGAGGAGATGCCCATCAATTGAAGAATGGCTGAACAAGTTGTGGTATATGATTGTAATTGAATACTATTGTGCTATAAGAAATGATGAGCAGGGGTCAGCTAGGTGGCACAGTGGATAAGGCACTGGCCTTGGATTCAGGAGGACCTGAGTTCAAATCCAGCCTCAGACACTTGACACTTACTACCTGTGTGACCCTGGGCAGATCACTTACCCCTCATTGCCCTGCAAAAAAAAAAAGAAAGAAATGATGAGCAGCCTGATTTCAGAAAAACTTAGAAAGACTTACATGAACTGATGTAAAGTGAAGTGAGCGGAACCTGGAAAACATTGTACACAGTAACAGCAACATTATGTGATAATCAACTGTGATAGACTTGGCTCTTCTCAGCAATACAATGATCCAAGACACTTGCAAAAGATTTATGATGAAAATTCTATCAACATCCAGAGAAAGAACTGATGGAATCTGAATGCAGATAGAAGCATGCTATTTTTCACTTTCTTTAATTTGTGTGTGTGTGTGTGTCGGGGGTTTTCTTTTGGTCTGGGTCTTCTTTCACAACGTGACTAACACGGAAATATGTTTTGCATGATTGCACATGTATAATCTATTTCAAGTTTCTTGCTGTCTCAGGGAGAGGGAAGGTGAAGGAGGGTGGGAGTTTAGCTATTTCCTAAGTCAATAGGTACCTACTTTGTTTCTACTTCTTACCTACAACAGAATCTACTTGGTACATATTTTCACCAATAAGTATACCTAGTATACAACTATTAGGAAGAAAATACCTGACCTAGGCAGAAAATACCATAGTAAAAGGGGATTACTCCATTCTTTGGGATTAATATCAAACCATCTTGACTTTGGATCCAGCACTAGAAATGAAAAAGTGTCCAGATTTACTTATGTAGCATGAAGGATAAATTAAAGATGATTTCCCCCACTTTGGCGTAAGCACTTAATTTTGCTAAAAATAACATCTAATATGCTTGAACTTATAGATGACCCCAACTACAGAAAGTATCTGGCTTCCATATGTGCTTAGACAATTAACAAATATATCAGTAAATATTATTGTGAATGGGAAGAAGACCCAGTTAGTAGTGTGGCATGCTTGCTAAGCAAGGTTTATTTGTACTGCCTTTTGTGATAAATGATTTATTAATTTAGACATTCTTAAAGCAGTTTTTTCAAGTGCTAATAAAAATATCAGGTAAAAAATGTAAGAAATGACAAGAGCACTTTCTTGAGGTAGTCATAAACTAGGCTAAGGCACATACCAATAGGGTTAAGTGACTTGCCCAGGGTCACAAAGCTAGTAAGTGTCAAGTACCTGAGGCTGGATTTGAACTCAGGGCCTCCTGAATCCAGGGCCAGAGCTCTATCCACTGTGCCACCTAGCTGCCCCCTCACACACTGATTTTTAATCCTTAACTATGGAACACTGGAAAAGATTAACTCTTGTTTTGGTTACCCCTCTCATTTGTGATGAATCCTCACCAGGATATTGTCTCCTTTCACATCCGTCTTATCTGTCCACATACACCCAGATGCAGAAGCTGTCTAGGACATTTAGGTTACAAAATGAGAAGTACAGGAGAAGTTGGAAGCTTATCATGCAGCCTTCTGATTTATTTACTCATCCTTCTGGCTTGCTTTAAAGGGAAGGTTGGCCAACTGTGTTTGCAAGTTGTTCCATAGATTGCTTTAATTTGATTGCTTATTTTAGTCACTGGCATATGTCCCTCTGGGCTACCCCTCCCCAACTCCCACTGACAAGTTAGGTCCCCCAGGGGACAACAACTCCAGTTCCAGGGAATCGTGTTGGTCTACAATCCTGAAACTATAGAGAGCTCATGTGTTACATAAGCTATAATTGGTGTGTTTACTTTTGCTCTAGTCAGCCAGAGGACACAAATAGCTTAAGGCAAAGGCATTTCCTGAAATGGCACACTAAAGACAGTGGTGATATAAAACAAACCTTGTTCTTGCTTTCCCACAAATATAGACAGTGTCAGCAAGAGTAGATGCCCATATAATTCACAAGTAGAAAGGTACACATGTATGGCCATAGAAATGCAACTCCCACATCTGTTGCTTCAAGACCACTCATGACTTCAAGTTACGCCTTCCTACCTTGGTCTCCCAGGCTCCAGTGGATACTTCCTCACTGCTTGGCTTAGTCACCATTGCCTCTAGCTTTTGGCTCTGCTAAGATGCTGGCTGACTAGGGCCTTACTGCAGCTAGACTCTCTGAAACTGTCCGTAATCCTCTATCCTCACACAAAATGTTGTGGTTTAGGAAACAATGTTCTTGAATGCCTGCCTCCTTTTAGGCTGCATGCAAATACAGGTCCCCTATGGCTCTGTGCTTTTGCTGCAAGATATCAAATTTGCTGGGGGTGGGGAAGGAGAAAGAAATCCCGCTTCCCTTTTCTGCACTTAAGTAGAAGATGCAAGAAGAAATGTAAAGAACTGATTTCTTCCTCCATAGCCAGCTTTTTTTTCCACCATCAGAGCTTACTACTTAGAGTTGACTGGCTTGCTTTATAAAGACATGACTGATCCTTCAGCCAAACAGTCACTAAGAGTTCACTATGTATTGTTTATTACCTTCATCAAATTGCTGATGCTCTATAATCCCATCAGGTTGGTTGAGAATTTTTTCACATTTTATTGAAGTTTATAGGTGTATGATTACTCTGGACTCACTCTCCTGAGCTAGGCTACCTGTGTCTTCTCCCTCTGGATGTTAAGGCACTAGGGCATAGCTCTGATCAGCTTGATCACCCATTCCAGTGTGTTCTACTTACTCTCAGACACCAATGTGGTTCCATTTAATCAGTAAATATCCATTAGCTTCTACAAAGGAATATTTATTGCAAAGATATAGCAATGAAAGAATAACTAACATTTTCCTCCTAACACTTGGGGGAATTTTCATTTTCATTTTTCATTTTCACCTTTTCAGGGGATGTACTATCCCCTATACCACCTCTATTCCTGGGAATAGTAGCTTCATGCAGATTACATAGTCTTTCTACACAGTGTTCATCCCACCAAGTTCACTTCCAAATATGGTATGGTTCTTTTCTTTCTTTCTTTCTTTCTTTCTTTCTTTCTTTCTTTCTTTCTTTCTTTCTTTCTTTCTTTCTTTCTTTCTTTCTTTCTTTCTTTCTTTCTTTCTTTCTTTCTTTCTTTCTTCCTTCCTTCCTTCCTTTCTTTCTTTCTTTCTTCCGGACAACAAAGGTTAAGTGACTTGCCCAGGGTCACACAACTAGTAAGTGTCAAGTGTCTGAGGCCGGATTTGAACTCAGGTCCTCCTGAATTCAGGGCCAGTGCTTTATCCACTGAGCTACCTAGATGCCCCATATATGGTATGGTTAATGAATGGATGAGTCTCCATCCCTACTATTCCTGGACTGGGGCAGGGCAGGTCACTCAATGCTTCCCTAATCACTGACTTCTAGCAAACCCTGGCTCCTTGACTGTGGTGGCTTACCCTGCTGACCTTTTGAAACTCATGAGATCATACTTGTCTCTAATGATCTTCACCTAAAAGAAGAAAGAATAAAAGCAAAGACTCAAAGAACAGAAGTCTATATTTACAAGCTATATGTTGGCCCTGGATAACTAGGGCCTGAGGTCTCTTTACTTATATCACTGTCTCTCACAGGAATATGGCCAGGTAGGATAGAGACTGGCTAAGGCCTTGGCAAGGTCCTGGCTGACTAGTGTTTTTTTTTGTTTGTTTATGGAATGATGAACAACATATTTATTCTTTCTACTATCTCCTATAAATTGTTTCTTTTTTTTATTTAATAGGATTTTTTCCAATTACATGTAAAGATAATTTTCAACATTCATATTTTGAAAGATCTTGAATTCCAAATTTTTCTCCCTCCCTTCCTCTCCTTTCCATTTCTCAAGATGGCAAACAATCTGATATGGGTTATACATGTGCAATTATGTAAAACATATGTCCATATTAGTTATGTTGTGAAAGAAGAAACAGAACAAAAGGAAAAAAAACACGAAAAAAGTGAAAATAGTGTATTTTAATCTGCATTCATATTCTAGCAATTCTTTGTCTGGATATGGATAGCATTTTCTATCATGAGTCTCTTGGAATTATCTTGGATAATTCCAATTGGTGAGAAGAGCTAAATCTATCATAATTGATCATCACATAGTATTACTGTTAATGAGTATGATGTTCTCCTGCTTTTGCTCACTTCACTCAATATCAGTTCATAAAAGTCTTCACAGGCTTTTCTGAAATCTTCCTGTTCAACATTTCTTATAGCACAATAATATTCCATTACATTCATATACTACAACTTGTTCAGCCCTTCCACACCTGATGGGCCTCCCCTCGATTTCCAGTTCTTTGCTACCACAAAAAGAGCTGCTATAAATATTTTTGAATATGTAGGTCTGACTAATGTCTTTTGAACGTACTCTGGTTCTACCTACACAACCAATCAAAAATCCACCTCTTCGCCATATGGCTAGAAGAACCGAACCAGTTACAAAATATCTGAGAGCTCAATTGCACATGAGATTGTAACAGCAGAACATGCTACTCATGGTCCTAAGAACTAGGCTGATTGGCCAACTCACTATTAACACAGGAAAACTCCTTAACATGTCTTTTACACCTCCTTTCCCCTGAGTTTGTAGCAGGCATAATCAATCAGCAGGAATAATCCCACACAATTGCTTGCTATAGCAACCTTGCTGATGTCAGCTCACATGCAAGGAGAAAGATGTTCTCAGCACAAATAGCTCTATAAGTTGTTGTTTAAAGCCAAGCACTATGATCTGTTCTGTTCAAAACACAGGAAATAAATCACTGTTTCCTTAATAGAAAAAGACAAAATCAGCACTGGAGGAGGACATGAGAATGTTTTCCAAATTTCTAAGAGTACTTTGCAGAACTAAATCAAGAACACTAAGGTTTAAAATACACTTTATCTAGTTCATTTTCAAAGACCTCAGTTGAAGCTGAAGTTGAAGAATTGAGCCTCACATGAGAATTTAACATTTTTACTCATTCCATATTTTAAAAGCCCACACAAATTACAGCTGAACTCTACATGACCAAACAAGGTTGGATTTCCTATTATTGTTCTCAAATGTGATTTATATATCTGAAGGCATGCACAAATGATGCTTAAAAGTCAGTACTTTTTCTTTTTAATTATGTAAAGGACCATTTTACTTAGAACAATATGTTCTATCCTGGAATTTCACTGGCTATTTTTTTTCCTTAAACAATGTCCTCTCATTTCCCCAAGATGTTTTTTTCCTCTTCTAAATAAAACAGCCAAACCACACACACATTATCCTACATAACTGAGAAAGGTGAGGTTGGAAACAGGTGGGGGCGGAAGTAGTTTGCCTAGTAGATTCAGGGCCAATACTCTGTCTTCACAAGATGAAGTCTTTGGCATGCTTTTCACAGGACAAGGGATGTGGGATAGTGGTTTTCTTTAAAACACAAAAAATAACCTTTTTACATACAATTCATACCTACTAAATAGAACTTAGTGCAAAAAGAATTAATTGACCCATGCTAGGTAGATGGCACTCAAAAGAAATCAGAACATAAATTATGGCTCAGAAATCAGGAAGGAATTGGGTTTGACCCTTGCCTCAAACACTTACTAGCTTTGTGACCTTAGGCAAATCACTTACTTTCTCTGAGCTCCAGTTTACTCATTTGTAAAATGGGGATCATAATAGTACCTATCTCACAGTTGTTGACCTTTGCTTTGTCATGGACCCTGATGACTTTGGAGGAGAGAAAGAGGCTGATGACTTTGCTCAGCTGGGCTTCACTTAAATCTAATTCACATGCAAATCAAGACATCACCCATGTGATGTCATTGGTCCTCCTGGAGAATGAAGACTGAACAACCACCTACCTCACAGAGTAGCTGGGAGGACTGAATGAGATAATATATAAAATTGATTTGAAAACCTTAAGGTGCTATATAACTGTCAGCAGTTATGTTATTCATGATTTCTTTTTTCTTAGTAGAATTGGCCTGTCACCAATGAACTGCTAAATGAAAACCATTTCTATTAATCAAGACTATCTCTAGCTAGGGGAACTACCAAGGAGAAAAACTTTATTATAGCTTTGAGGGGTTTCTAGCTCACTCTTCATTTGGAGACAATCATAGTCCTAATACCTAAAACAGGGAAGGACAAGGCTAAGAAAAAAACCATGTGCAATATCACTAATGAACATTAACAAGAAAAAGTTAAATAAAATTCTAGCAAAATATTGCATCAATTTATCTTCCCCCTCCAAAATAATTATCCATTATGACCAAGTTTCATCTATACTCTTGATGAAAGGATGGTTCAACATTAAGAAAACAATCAATGTTATATATCATATTAAAAAACAAAAAATATCCAAAGCCATATGCTTATCTTCATGGATGTGGTAAAAGACTTTGAAAAAGTACAATATTCATTTGTGCTCTTAAAAATCACACCAATATAGGCAGAGAGAGATCTGTTTTCTTTTGACATAATAAACAGTATTTATTTAAAACCAAAAGCAAGTGTCATATGCAAAGAGATATACTAGGGGCAGCTAGGTGGTGCAGTGGATAGAGCACTGGCCTTGGATTCAGGAGGACCTGAGTTCAAAGACAGCCTCAGACATTTGACACTTACTAGCTGTGTGACCCTGGGCAAGCCTCATTGCCTCACAAAAACCAAAAAAAACAACCAAAAAAAACCCACGCAAACAAAAAAGCAAAAAGATGCACTAGAAGCTTGCTCAATAAATACAGAAGTAAAGCAAGGATGCCCCCTTTCCCTACTTTTATTTGATTGATTCTAGAAATGTTAACTATAGTAATAAGATAGAGAAAGACATTTAAGGAATAAATATAGCCAAAGAGGAGAAAACTACAAAATAAAGTCACAAAAATAAATAGCATTTCTACATTGAGAAGTAATAAAATCCAAGGAGGCAATAATAGAAAAGGAAGTCCCATTGAAAATAACCACAAATCCATAAACTATTTGGGAATCAATCTGCCAAAGAATCCTCAGCATTTTTATAGATTCAATAACAAAATGCTTCTTAAACAAATAAAGAACAACTTAAATGGTAGAGGATTATTCAGTACTTGTTGATATAGTGAAGGTGACAATACTACCAAAGTTAAGTATATAAATTATATATGTGGCTGTGTGTATTTAAAGTTATAGCAATCATATTACCAAAGGAATACTTTACAAAGCTGAGTGAAATAATACCTTTAGAAACCCAGAAGCCTACCTTAATCTCTTCCTCTTTCTGCCACAAAGCTCTTCTCTCACATTTGCAACAATCCACTGTCTACTCACTGCTTGTGAGTAGCTTGTAGTTCTCTTGTAACTCGGTTCATTAATCCACAGGCTGAGAACACCACAGCCTTAAGTGTTGCTGTTGTAGAGCTCACACAGTTCCCAAGTCCTTCTTGTGTGTTGCTCTTCCATAGATATATCCTTTTTTCAAAACCCTAAGGCATGACAAGTCCAGCTCCCAACTTGAAGATCATAATAGTTCAAATCTTTTTTAGGGCTTGGAGGGATCACTTGTCCCTCTGAACTACAGATCCCAGATGTTAGTCAGCTTTCAAAATCCAATTATATTCCTCTTCACAGCATGGAATTTTGCCACGATTTGTGAAATTGGCTACAATCTGGAATTGTAGAGTACAGCATCAAACAATACATAAAAAAAATAATACAAATGATCACTTGACAGGCTATTTCAGTGACAAAAGAGCTAAATTACACTCAGGACATATGACATACACATGCCAGTGTCATGGGAAGAAAGAGTATACAGTAGACAGTGTAAGAATATTGTAAAGGTAGTGGGGAACTAAGTCAGGAAGGGCTTTGAAGTGGAATATGGGTCAGTTCTGGAACACCATTTGTTGATAGGCTAAAAGCAATGCTCAGAGGCTGTTCTGGGGTAACCTCCTCTAATAACTGAGCTTCAATATTGGAACAAAAGAAGATACTCAGAGGTCATATAACAGTTAACAGAATGAGTTTTACTTAGCTATAGCAAAAGGATATTTAACAAGGAGAGATAGTGGGGATACCTCAAGTTGATTCAGCTGAGTGAAACATCCTTGCCTGATGTTGTTTGTCCTTCATTTCTGGAAGAAGACCATGACATCAGGGTAATGTTATGACTTGTAGTGAATTGGATTTAAGTGAGGGAGAACCGTGTAAAGTCACTCTCTCCCCCAGAGCCATCTGGGTCCAGTGGCAAGAGATATACACACATACATATGTGTATATGTGTATATATACATGTATATATTGTGCATGTGTGCACATGTGTGTGTGTGTGTGTGTGTGTGTGTGTGAGGACTCAGTAAGATGGCCCTAGATGTTTTAAGGCAATTGAGATTTTAAGTAACTTGCCCAGGGCCACACAGCTAGTAAGTATTCAAAATGAAATTTGAACTCAGGTCCTCCTGACTCCAGGGCAGGTGCTCTATTTCACCATTTTACTTGGTCATCTCATCAACTCAATTCAATTATCATCTATATGCTGATGATTCTAAAATCTACTTATCTAGTTCTAACCTCTCTGCTGGGGGCAGCTAGGTGGTGGAAGTAGATAAAGCACTGGCCCTGGATTCAGGAGAACCTGAATTCAAATCTGGCTTCAGACACTTGACATTTACTAGCTGTGTGACCCTGGGCAAGTCACTTAACCCTCTTTGCCCCACAAAAAACAAAACAAAACAAAACAAACAAAACACACACACACACACACACACAGAGCGGGGGGGGGGGGGAATGCAAAAACTGGGGCAGATAACTAAGAGGGGATCTTTGATAATGGGGTATCAGAAGGATATGCAGCTTCTATCCATATCCTGCAGATCCTCTAGTAGACCTTTGTATTGCTTATCAGCATACAAGGGTCATGTCCTGCCACACCTCATACCTGAGGTGGGAAAGAGAGCTGTTTTTCCCTTGGCCTAGAGGATTTGAGTCTTTTGTATTTCTTGGAGTCCCACTACAATAATAGTGTTATGAAAACTCAAAAAGAAGAGAGAATTAAGGAAATGCAGGAGAATGTCAGAGACTTTACAAAGAGGTCAAAAAAAGTTGAAGATTAGGAAAAAACCATTAGATTTGGTAATTAAGAAATCATTCATGGGGCAGCTAGGTGGTGCAGTGGATAGAGCACTGGCCCTAGAATCAGGAGTACCTGAGTTAAAATCTGACCTCAGACACTTAACACTTACTAGCTGTGTGACCCTGGGCAAGTCACTTAACCCCAATTGCCTCACTAAAAAAAAAAGAAATCATTAGTAACTTTGGAGAAAGTACTACCAGTGTGGTGAGTGATGCTAAACCTTTGCAGTTCATCGTGGGTTTCTCAATGTAAAAAGGTGAATGTAAGCAGAAGCACCAGAAATATCAGGGCTACAGGAAAGATGACGCTATTTCCTGAATTATCAATGATTCTCTTCACAAGCCTGGAAGAATTGCCCTGTACCAATAGCCATTTAGTGTTTTCTTGTGGACCAGCTAGAACCTCCCCCTCTCTGAGAGCCCCACAGAAAGGGGAGCAATGCACAATCTTTGGCTCATGAGGGAAGGCTGGAGACTGCTTTGCTTCTTCTGTGGGGACTGGTTAGATACATTCACTTCCCCTTGCTGCTGCAGAGAAAGCTCCCTCCTACTGATGCCACATGTCGGTCTTCCAAACCCTCCCTGGCAAGGCACTCCTCAATGATCACCGAGTATTGTACTGCCGCAATATTGAAGGGGCAAATAGGTTCTACATTAGAGTAAGCAATGGGATGCTGTGGACCAGCCTTTTGCCACTGTGCATGCCAGTGACCACTTTTCTGCCTCTGAGAGTCACTTTGCCATCCTCTTGCCTGCTGCTGTCTGCTGCTCCTGGTGTATGTGTTGTTGTCTACTGCCACTGGGACCCGGATCTCTGTCTGCTCTGCCAAGGTCAACTGCTAACCCCTGTGCCAGGCAGGTCAACTGCCTCTACGAGGGCCTGAACTCTACTGTCCGATGATGGGACAGAGGGTTGCTACAGGCCTGAGAGCTATTGCCCTGCCTCAGCGGGGCCTGATTCTGCTACATCATGGTAGGATTGGACTTTGCTTCACGCATGCACAAGGTTGCTGAGAGCCTGCATAGCCACTGTCCTCCTGTGTTTCCCAGGAGCTCTGGGGAAGTCCTGCTACGGCTGGAACCTGACTCTGCCCCCTCCTAATGCTGATGGAAAGATACAAAGCAATACAAAAAGCAACAAAGCCTCGTGCTTTACTTCTATTAGCCATTTCTGCTAGCATTGGTGGGAAAGGGTCCTAGCGAAGTAGGAGGCAAACAGGGGTTAATAGAAAAACCCAAGCCCCAAGCTCTAACTCAGATATTAGCTCTAAAAGGGAGTCAGACCCCAGTTAATGGATAACTTACAACTAGGATGCTGGGTTTTCATACCCACATAAATCAGTACCCATAACAGGAACAGAGGGACCAAGGCCAAGGAGACCTGAAGACTATAACAATGATAAAATGACAAGGGTATAGAAATTCTAAAGAAAAATGAAGATATTTTGAAACTAGTCATGGGAACTAGAAAGAGACATGTGCAGAAAAGGCCAAATTTGTCCCCAGATTCACCTTATGACATGTAAATTCCAAAACCACAACTCCACTGAGAAAGGTACCTGCCTCAGGGGTTGGCTTAGGACCCCAGGAAGCCCTCCCCTGCAACACTCCATGGTGGAGATTATTATAATGAGACTGATAAATCATATCTATACTATAAATATACCTGTCTTTCCTTTCCTTATCTGAGAGTTACCTTTCCACTATTCTGGTTCTCTCCCTGTGGTCACCCACAGCATTGCAATAAAACTTGGGAAACTGAGTCACTGATTCTTGTAATTCTTTTGGGATAACTCACAATCAATTTGACCCTAAATTCCATCCCACATCACTAGGATTCTTTGAAAGTTCACAGTTTGGGAGTGAGAATGGAAACTTTAAAAATTCATGCAGCGGGGCAGCTAGGTGGTGCAGTGGATAAAGCACCGTCTTTGGATTCAGGAGGACCCGAGTTCAAATCTGACTTCAGACACTTGACATTTACTAGCTGTGTGACCTTGGGCACGTCACTTAACCCTCATTGCCCTGCCCCCCCAAAACCCCCAAAACTCATGCAGCATCCTTGGTATAATATCTCTGGGCTTCTAGAGTGAAGTTAGCATTGTTTTTCTCTCAGTGGTTTGCACCCACAAATCACATCATTTTGGCCTGTACCAAAATCAATAAGGCAAAATTTAAAATTTAAAAACAAATAAAACTCAAATAGTTTCATCAGCACATTTGTCAGACAATCTTAAAGTTCCAAGGGTCAGCCTTAGTCTGCATTCTTTCACAGTTGGGGGTCCCCTATGCCACACCTCCATAGCTATGTACATAGAAAATTACCAGACTGCAGGTTCAAATTCTTTGTCCTTTCCCAGAAGTCATTCAAAACCAGTTTATACAAATGAGGAGGGACAGTTAGGTGGCACAGTGGATAAAGCACTGGCCCTGGATTCAGGAGGACCTGAGTTTGGCCTCAGACACTTGACAGTTACTAGCTCTGTGACCCTGGGCAAGTCACTTAACCCTCATTGCCCTGACAAAAAAAAGCAAAAAAAACCCCAACATGATAAAGGGCCCTAGGTTTAGCTTCCCTGGGGGCAATCGGGAGATATAAATCATTAATACCACAAAGGCATCCAGTCCCACCTTAAGGGAAAATAGCTACTAGTTTTTCAGAATTTGACTTTTTCTAAAGAGGAGAAAATCTCTGTCTCCCAAAATTCAGACCCTCCAGACTGCTTTGAATTGTAAACTAAATTCTGAAGAGTTAGCCTGGTAGGATTTGGTGGAGGCTTAAATCACCAGGCCAGAAGGTCCAACAAAGTTAGAGGGTCTAAAAGATACTTTACTACAATTATCTTTAAGTAATAGTTCTTAAAGACACAGAATTTACATCTCTCATTGCTCAGTGGACACAGGTAGTTTACTCTTTTCTCCCAGCTGTAGGCGGGTGTCTCACAATAAGCAATCACCATCCCTAGAGGCTTCACCAAAAGCAGTTCCTCTGTGAACTGATCCAACCACTCTAGAGAGCAATTTGGAACTATGTCCAAAGGGCTATAAACCTGTGCATACCCTTTGACCCAGCAATACCACTATTAGGTCTTTTTCCCAAAGAGATCATAAAAAAGGGAAAAGGACCCACATGGTACAAAAATATTTGTTATGGGGAAAACAGGTGAGGGTTTGGGAATTCTTAGGAATTCTTCTTTAAAGAATTACACCCTCTGGCACACAAATCCAATTAGAATAAAATAATAGTTTATTTAGGGGCTAGGGAAAGGAAACCAAGAGAGAAATCCTTAGATTTCTTCTCATGGGGAGAAGGCATGGCACAGAGGCTTGGCTCTGAGATACCTATCTCCTCAAGCAGGAGACAGGGAAATCCTTTTATAGAGGCCTGATGGTGGTCAGATGAGGTGATCATCTGACTGTGGAAAGCCCTTATTGAGGGAGGACCATCCCCCACTGGTGGTGGCTGGGGGAAGTTGGGTGAGGGGTGGCTCTGGATCTCTCAAGCCATCTCTCTCCCCCTCATGCCACAAAGGCTGCAGCAGTGCCTAATCTTATCTCCCTGAGGGGTGGGGGAGTTTGGAATGAAGGGTGGTGGTCCTGGAGCTAGCTCAGTTCAGATCAGGTTCCACTTATCTCTTTAGGTGTGTCTGTCCTTTGGTTTAGTTTCTCAAGGAGGAGGTTCTTTGATGTACTCCAGAAAACTTCTGAGGTACCCCAGCTCCTAACATACCCCACTTCTCTCTATATAAGGAAAAGGGGCAAAGATTCTTCTTCTGTAACTGCTTCATGCTGAGCAGGGGTCAAAGAAATCACAAGGAGGGAATGGGGGAAGGGGGGTAGTGGGGAAGTCCTGATCCGGAGAGTTCGAGGAGATGTGAGATCCAGAAGATAGGAGGAGATATACAGGCATTGGCTGTAGCTGCCATTAGGTTGAAACCTTGAGCCTAGATGGAACAGAGTTAAACAAAAATTTAAAAGAGTCCTGGGCAAAAAAATCAAAAAGGACCAGAAACATGGAGTCCAAGGGTCCAAGCATGGTTTGAATGTCTGGCTAAGCTTTTGACGAGGGAGGGAGACCCAGGCTGCCTGTGCTCTCACATGCAAAAACTGACTGCCTCTACCTCTCTGTGACTCAGACAAGAGGTCAAGTCAGGTGGGAGAGAGAGAAAAGAAACCCAAAAGGGAGGTTCCTACCTCCAGGTTTTGTGTGGTAAGAGGAAGGAGGAATTTCCCATACCCTGCAACATTGGGCGCCAAATATGTTATGGAGAAAATTGGCAGGGTTTGAGGTAGTAGTCCGTCAGCACGCACTGCACCGAACCACCCTCAAATCCAGTAATGGATTGATTGATGTTAGCCAATTAGCTTTGAGGAATGTGTAAGGGTGAGCTCTCCTCCAGCCTGCAGGATGCTTACAGAGTCACACTTGTTCTTGGCCCAGGGAACTTGGTGAGAGCAGACTCAGCCCACAGTGATTCCTCACTATCTCTCCTTAACTTTCTGAGCCATGTGCTCTCTTTTTTTTTTTTCTTTTTTTTTTTGAGTGGGGCAATGAGGGTTAAGTGACTTGCCCAGGGTCACTCAGCTAGTAAGTGTCAAGTATCTGAGACCATATTTGAACTCAGGTCCTCCTGAATCCAGGGTCGGTGCTTTATCCACTGTGCCACCTAGCTGCCCCCGCCATGTGCTCTCTTTACTAGTATTTAATATGCTTTAATAAATGTACTTGCCCCACTTTCAGCCTAGTAGTACTGGTATTCTCCTCTCTCTCTCTCTCTCTCTCACACACACACACACACACACACACACACACACACACACTCAGGGATCCCAACTTGGGCAAAGGAGTAGGAAGGAGGTGTCTTCTCATGTCCCTTTTTGGGACTAAGATTGTTCTCTATAATTTCACAAGGTTCAGTTTTGTTTGGGGCAAACTGCCTCAGTTTACCCAAATAACTCGAGGAGACCACCAAGTCAAGCAGAGACAGATTTATTACATTCCTGCAGGAATGGGCAAACTCAATGACTGAGTCGCAATAGCTAATACATGCCTTGACCTTTTATAGGAATGTTGGTCAGAGGGGAAGTCCCCATGCCCACTAAGGTGAGCTCACAATCTAACATCCAATCCTGTCTCACCCAGGGTGCGTGTTTAGCTCGTGATCAATGTATGGAGACATGCATATGTGTTCCAAGGAACAAGGGAAAAAAGGGGTGGGGGAACAAGGTCAAACCGAAGGAAGAGGGAACAGGGGAGTGACAGTCAGATATTTCAGATCTCGCAGTTCCTACTGACTCCCCTCTCCCAGCCCCTATCTCTAAAGATATTCAACTTGAATAACAGGAAGAGTCGCTCAGGTGTTTCAGCATTGTTTTGTAGTCGTGTTTATTTTAGAAGGATGACAGGGTTAAAATTTATCTTCGGCTATGTTGGGAAATCAAAGAAATAGAATAAAGAATAAAAGAATAATCCATTGTTGGGACCCTAGGGTCAAGGGGATTCTGCTCTGAGAAAAAGAGACATGTCACTTAACATCTGGTCTCAACTTAATTGCCGCATCCTGTGCTGAGCCCTGTCCTTTCTTCTTGAGTCTCGAGTATTGAATTGGTGGGCAAACTCCCCGACCCAGTCAACAGGGACTGGGGTTCTGACACATGATGGATTCCAGATAAAACTAATATATAGCTGACAAGTGGGGAGACTGAGCAGAAGTACAAATGCTGTTAATTGGCAATAAAACAAAGGAGACAGTGAGAATTTGACAAGCAATAAACTTTTAAACTAACTATACTGGGGTGGGGCTGGGTATCTTCCAGACCCCATCCTCAGAGTTTAATCTGACTCAAATCCATAATCATCTCATACAGTTTTAATTTATTTTTGGTTGTTTCTGCCCCTGATGATCTTTGTCTAGATCTTTTCTACCACTTTTATGCTCTTTGGTGTCTAGACTTTTCACATAAGTATATGTCTCTCTAACCCCCCATTATTTTACCTTTTAAAAAAAAATTAGGTACCCCAGCCCATAACAGGACCGAATAGATTCCAACCATGGCTGTTAGGCCTAAAGGCTAAGTTGGGGAAAGATGTGAAACAGAGCTTTGAGTGTTGTGTGAAATGAGAAGGTGTGTGATCCTCAGCCGGAGGTCACTGTAGACTTTTATTGAGACAGAGCTATGTCTATGCCTAAATGTGGAATGCACTTAAAACAAAGGAGTGAACACAAAACCCACCACTTTTCAAGGGAGCCTCTTCCACTTTTTTTTTAATGAATAGCAATCTATTTTCTCTCCCTCCTACCCACTGCCCCTCTAGAAAAGAAAAGTAAGTCCTTGCAATAAATACGCAGTCTTAACCTGAAAATTAATGAAACAATCAATATAGGAGAAATATCAGGGCAGAGGAGTTGAGGACAGGGTTTATATGGGGTAACAGAACAAAGGGACTTGTCAAACTGCTCTGGAGTTAAATATAGAAGCTACTTAATGTAAATGGACCCTTTTACATGATAACCTAAAGTCCAGAGAGTTAGGAAGATGGAGAATCTTTGGGAGGGGATCATTTGTTGAGGGGAGATCCATAACTCAATGAAGAGTCTGGAATTGACAAAGATTGGGGGCAGCTAGGTGGCACAGTAGATAAAGCACTAGCCCTGGATTCAGGAGGATCTGAGTTCAAATCTGGTCTCAGACACTTGACACTTACTAGCTGTGTGACCCTGGGCAAGTCACTTAACCCTCACTGCCCCCCACCCCAAAATGATTCTCATGGAAAATGGACTAAGACCCTTCACCAGCCTTCTTACCCTTCTATTGATAAACCTCCAGTTTATCAATATCCTTAAACTAAGGCACACAGAACTGAACATTATTGTGTTCAGCTGTGGTCTGACAAAAAGGACGTAGTAACAGTAGGGCTATTGCCCCTTTCTCTTAATGCACCTCAATATTAGCATTAGTTGGTTTGGCTGCATCCTTACACTGCTAACTTCACTGAGCTTTCAATCTTCAAAAAACCACCAGATCAAAAAAAAAAAAAAAAAAACCACCAGATCTTTTTCAGACATGCCTCCCTCATTTGTGAAGTTGATTTTTTGTCCTAAAGTCTAAGAACTTATATTTCTCCTTTTTGAATTTCATGTTATTGGATCCAGCCCAGCGTTTTGGTCAGCTCAAGATAATTTGAATCCTGACTCTAATTCCAGTGCATTAGCTCTAGTGTATCATTCCTTCACTTAATAAATTCCAATGGCTCTGACATGGGGTTTAGGATAAATCAAAAGAAGTTTCCCCTGTGAGAAGCAAACCCAAAGATGACAGATATATCGAGGAATCAAGGGACTATTAAAGTTTAGATCGGCCAACTAGATATCAGGACAGACATACCTAAGAAGTATGGGGAGATACAATTTTATAGCAGAAAAGTCAATTAGGCTTAGCTACTACCTGACCTGAGCTAGGAGATAGAGATAACCCCAAAGGTCAGGACCATCGGGTTTTGTTTGTTTGTTTGTTTGTTTTTTTAAATAAATGACTCTACTTCCCACTTCTTTCACATCCAGACACACTGGCCTTTTTATACAAGGCTTCATTTCCTGAATCCATGCCTTTGCATTTGCTTTCTTCCTCCAGTTCCCCCATGCGTGGAATGTACTTCTTCCTCACCTCTGCGTTTTAGAATCCTATGTTTCCCTCAACAATCAGCTCAAAGCCACCTTCCACATGAAGATTTTACCAATCCCTTCATATTACCTTGTATTTATTCTGCACCTACTTTATATACATACAGATTGTCTACCTCACGGTAGAATGTAAACTCCTCGAGTTCCCTGTTTTCACTTTTTTTTTTTGGTGAGGCAACTGGGGCTAAGTGACTTGCCCAGGGTCACACAGCTAATAAGTGTTAAGTATCTGAGGCCGTATTTGAACTCAGGTCCTCCTGAATCCAGGGCTGGTGCTTTATCCACTGAGCCACCTAGTTGCCCTCCTGTTTTCACTTTTACCTTTGTATCCATTGCCTAGCAGTGTCTAGCATGTAGTAGACACTTAAATGCTTGTTGATTGATTGAAGGATAGCCTGTCAACATCTTTTTGAATCCTGAATCCTTACTTATATCCAATATGTCAGTTCTCCCTCTCAGCTTTATGTCATCTGCAAATTTGAGGAGCATTCCATCAGTTATTGATAAAAATATTAAATTGTACAAGGCCAAGCACAGATCCCTGAGGCATGCCCCTGGAGTCATTCTGTCAAATTGACTTTGAACCATTAATAATTACTCTTTTAGTCCAGACATACAACTAGTTCTAAATCAATCCAATTTTATTATCATTTAGTTTATATCTTTTTGTTTTCCACAAAAATGGTATGAGATACTTTATTAAGAGTTTGACTAAAATCTAGGTTAATAATATCTAGACATTCCAGTTATTTATTCATTCATTTGTTTGTTTGTTTTGCAGGGCAATGAGGGTTAAGTGACTTGCCCAAGGTCACACAGCTAGTTAAGTGTCAAATGTCTGAGGCTGGATTTGAATTCAGGTCCTCCTGAATCCAAGGCCAGTGCTTTATACACTGCACCACCTAGCTGCCCTATTTATTCATTTATTATCCCAATCTAAAAGGAAATCATGATAGTCAGCAACAACCTGTTCTTGATGCTTCCTTTTTTATTCATATTCACTACTAATCTCTTTCATAAAGCATTCCAGAATTTTGCCCAGAATTGCTGTCCAGCTCACTGATCCAGAGTTTGCAGATTTTATTCTCTTCCCTTTTTTTTTTTTTGAAAATCAGAGTAACTCGTCTGTTGTGGCTGCCGTTGAGGCTACAATTGTGCTGCAGCCATGGCCATCCGCTACCCCATGGCCATTGGCCTCAACAAGGGCCACAACGTTATAAAGAATGTTTCGAAGCCACAACACTGCCGCCGCTGTGGGCGCCTGACCAAACACACTAAGTTTGTGAGAGATATGATCCGGGAGGTGTGTGGGTTTGCCCCTTATGAGAGGTGGGCCATGGAATTGTTAAAGGTCTCCAAGGATAAGCGAGCCCTAAAGTTCATCAAAAAAAGGGTGGGAACTCACATCTGAGCCAAGAGGAGGAAAGAGGAGCTCAGCAACATCCTGATTGCCATGAGGAAGGCCGCTGCCAAGAAAGACTAGACTGGACCCTGCCTGCCTTGCCCCAGTTACCCAATAAATTATCCAATAAAGATTTGATAAACAAACAAACAAAAAAAAAAAGAAAAAGAAAATCAGAGTAATATTCACCCTTCTGTAATCTTGGGGCATCTCTCCATTCTCCACAATCTTTCAGATATTACCTATGTAAGCAACCGTATCTCCCACCTCTTTCACTACCCAAAGATGAAGTTAGTGCTAGCTGTCCCCTGAGGTCTCTTCTAGTTCTAGATCTGATTCTATGAAAATAATCGAGTAGTTCTATTGTCAGTGATCTCTGTCCCTTCTGCCCCTAAGCAATGGTCCTTGATTAAACAGTTTTTTAATTCTCTTCTCCTAATGGGGGGGGGAGGGTTAGGGGGTGGGTGGGAGACAACTCTTTTTGTTATCCTTGGTCTTCCCAGCCATGCTCAGTTTATTCTGAGCTTTATCATTCTTGACATGATTTTTATAGGACCATGACATTAAAAGAGGAAGTCAGACACTTGTGCAGACACCATCAATTTGCTGAGATAGCATTGCTCAAATGGAAGATGCTGGGAATTTGCTTCCAGAAGACAAGAGAACTGGAACATTTCTGGACATCTGTGTTGGCCTACCACATGGTTATGAACAGCTTTTATTCATTAGCTGCATAATCAGAACTATCGGCATTTTTTAAATGGCCTTGCAATACATGCCTTGGTTTTTGATGCATTCAGGTCTGAGAGTGAAGGTGACCCTTTCACTTACAGTGAAGTAAGGGAAGAGAGCCTAAAGGTTGGCTTTTCCTTCCTCCTCATCTTAGGTCATATGACCCAGAGCAATATAAGCCTGGGTCTTTGGTCTTTTTGTTCATTCTTTTCTTTTCTAGGTATAGGGAGTGGAGTCTCTGATCTGGCCTGGGAATGTGATTCATGGGGATCCAGGAGGCTAGAAATACAGTCCAGGTGTTGCAGTTATCCCAGGAACAACATCCTGAGCAGCTTAGGTCCTAGACTCCAACCCAGCAGAAGTTGGCACAGCTTTGTACTTGTACTTGATGGGACTTATGATATGTAAGAATTGAGCTAATCTCCATTCTCCTCCCCAGAGACCAATGTGTTATAGGGGGGAATATATACTGTAGGTATTAAGGAAAATGTTTGCATGCTTATTCTTGCTATATTTTTTAAAGTAATGTTAAATTTTTAAATGGAACTGGATTGCTAATCAGTGGGCCCTGTGAAAATATTTTAACTTATTGGCCTAATTTGGGAGGCCTAATCTGTGGATGACTAATCTGGGGACTTTTGACTGACTGGCTATTAACTAACTGCTATTAACTTAATATAGGCCGTTCAAAAAGTTCCACCACGGGGCAGCTAGATGGCGCAGTGGATAAAGCATCAGCCCTGGAGTCAGGAGTACCTGAGTTCAAATCCGACCTCAGACACTTAACACTTACTAGCTGTGTGACCCTGGGCAAGTCACTTAACCTCAATTGCCTCACCAAAAAAAAGGTAAAAAGTTCCACCACACTGCTCTACTCCCAAAATTGATAAGCACAAAATTAAGAAGCCTCTTAAGTAAATAATCAAAGCAGAGTTTATTTATGAGATACTATTTAAAATTAAGAATACAGGGAAATAAAATGTACAACCTGACTGCATTTGGGTGTCTCTTTCTACCTGCTGGCCTGGAACTTTTTTAGGGTATGTTCCACTTTCACTGCTCAACTACTTTCTTCTAACTCTGCCTGTACCCTGTGCTGACCACTTCTGTGCTCTCCATTGCCTCCTGTTCCGTCTGTCTGTCTGTCTGCTCCGTTAGTCTGCCCTCTGCCGCCATTGCCACCCTTCTCCTCCGTTCTTCTAATCTTGTCAGCCTGCCTCTTCTAGTCCTTCAGCCTCCTCTTCTTGCTGTAAGCTTTTTCTCCTTCCCCTGTCTCTTAGTGGTCCAGCCTTTCTGCTCTCTTAATCTCGTCAGCTCCCCTTAATCTTGTCCGCTGGCCCCTCCTTAATCTAATTCCCAGGTCTATATATATTTTCCTTTTCTCTACTCAAATCTTGGGGCTTTTTTTCACCCCCACAGACCCCAAGTTAATCCACCAGCCAGGGCTGCAGCTGGGGCTGGGGGGATGCTTGAGCATCATGTGCCTTAGCACAGGCTACTCCAGAGCCTGGCCTGGACAAGCCCAGGATCTCTGCAATAGATCGACTCAGGTTGGAGGGAGCTTGGGGCCTTTTCCCCCCAGCTGTCCGATTTAGCTCTCATACAGTCCACGGGGCTTTTTGGCTCAGCTGAAGTGGAGGGGGAGGGGCACCAGCACCTGCCACACAGAAAAGACCCTGAGGGCCTAAGGCTTTTTAATCTCAGCCTAAAGGTAGGGTCCCCAAATCAAAATAAATTTCCACATCCCCTAAGGATGAAGGGAAGATAGCTGGTGGAGGACTGAGCCAGTATCAGAGTAAAGAGACTCTCTAGACCTTACGGGTATTAGAGAACCTTGAGGGGAATAAAGTGTAATAGGCAAGGAGTTGAGAAAGTGTGGCCAGTCTACATGTTATATCACACTCAATTCATCCTTTGTTATCTTTCCTTGTTTTCATAGTCTCCAAAGTAAATATTCATTAACCAAGATTTCTTTCCTATAAGGAATGTCCACCAGCAGTTTTGCTTTCCACTGAAATTACTTCAAAGAATACAAACTTATACATACCTTTTGTCCATATAGGCTTTTGAGTTTGGAGAGTTGGGAATGATGGGGAACAATTACCGCCCAGCCATTAGCCTAGTGCCAGAGGCTAGTTATTTAATTTGGCCAATAGAGTAACCAAGACATGTTATGTTGCATTTAGGGTGAGAAGGGATCAGTGCTATTTCTAGAAACTTTAACCTTGTTTCTTAATGCTATGAGAATTTTCCAAGCATGATTTATTGAGTTCAGTCTACCAAACAGGAAGTGGTCCAAAAAATGGGAGGTAACAGATTAATTTTAAATTGAAAAACTCCTATCTCAAAATCCAGGGGTTACAGGGATACCAGGAAGCAATAAATTATTAAGGTGGCTATTTTAATAGGCCAATGGTAATTTAAATTCTTTCCCGGATATTATTCCACAGAATAATTCAGAATTCCTATAACTACTGCTCTTGGGTTTTTTTGGGGTTTTTTGCAGGCCAATTGGGGTTAAGTGACTTGCCCAGGGTCACACAGCTAGTAAGTGTCAAGTGTCTGAGGCCAGATTTGAACTCAGGTACTCCTGACTCGACTGTGCCATCTAGCCACCCCAACTACTGCTCTTGTAAACAAAGGGATCATTAGTTGCTTCTATTAACATACTGGCATATTTCATAAGTACTGAACATTTCCTCATTATTGTCCACCCAACCACCTTCATCTTGCCTCTCCATAGGTAAGATTCCTCCCATTATGCAACATAAGCCTCTGGAATCTCAAGGTGTTAAGGAAGTTTTGCAAACGTGGTGACACTATCACTGAAATTTGGTGCTCATCAAATTATCTAATAATAGCCGCCCATGGGATTACAAAGTAGGGATTATAAACTTGTCTAAATTAGGAAAAGATAAGAATGTCAGCTATCCTTTTCCATTTTTAAGGGAATAGTATTCCCCTTAACTTTAGAGTCATCAGAAATCACATAATTTCATTGGCCTACTGTGTCTTATTTGGAATGAGATTAATAGTAGCGCCAAGAGCAATGAAAATGATGAGACTTGGAAAACATCCTGTCTCTGTCTCAAGTTATTCCTGTTTGGGGAGACAATGAATCAAGATTCTTTCCTGTTCTCTAGCACTGGCTCATGTGTTTATGTGAGTAGTCTGTTGATAGCTTCCTTCTGATGCAAGCCAGAGAAGTCAGCATTTGGGCAGTCAAGCTTAGGCAGTTGGATTTCAGCCTTGAATTCATATATATGTTGTTGTACTTGAGAAATAAAAGGTAACTAGAGTCCCTTGCTGTTGACATGAGAATACAGGAAACCTTTGTAACCTTCCTAAATGAATAATGATAGTAAGGAATTAAGGTTCATGCCTCCTAGCACGCACTTCCCAATACTTTGAAATATCACCTGAGAAACAAAACGTAGGGAATGCTATAAAAATATGCTAACAGCAATTGACCTAGAACTTTTAGGACAGGGGCTATACTTCAAAGAAGTTATTGAAAGCAAGAACCTATATGTAAAAAAAATGTTGTTAGTAGCATTATTTGTGATAGCTAAAATTTGGGAACAAAACAAATGGGGAATGCTGAACAAATCACAGTATTTAAATAATGAAAATTTGCTGGACCAGGAAGAATGACAAATATGAAGAATTCTTCCTTCGTTGGAATATGAAGATTCATTTGGAGGGTATGGATTGGAATAGATGGTCACTGAGATCCCTTTCAACTCTAAAATTCTATAATTCTGTAATCCAGAGAAATAGGGGATGACTTTATTCATATGACACCTACTGTGTGCCAGGCATTCTTCTAAGCGCTGGAGATACATAGTCAAAACGAAACAATTCCTGCCCTCAAGGAGTTTACATTCTACTAAGTGAAATAACATGTACATATATCAGCAAATATAAAATATATCCAAAATATATCCCCGATTGTGGTGGAAAAGGTACTGGCATCTAGAGTTATCACCATACCATTATGGAACAGGCCCTCACACTTCATGTCTAGATTATTTCAGTAGCCTGCAATCTGCCTGCCTCAAGTCTTTCACCACTCCAATCCATTCTCCAATAATGTCATCCCACCCCCTACTCAATAGACTCCCATGGCTCCCTATGGCTTCCAGGATCAAATACAAAATCCCCTGCTTGGAGTTCAAAGTCCTTCATAATGTAGCCCCCTCCTACTTTTATAGTCTTCTTACACTATGCCATGTACTTTTCAATCCAGTGACACTGGCATCCTTGTGGTTCCCGCACAAAATGCTCCTCTCTTACCTCTGGCCATTTTCACTGGTTGTCCTCCATACCTAAAATACTCTCCTCCTTATATCTACCTACTGACTTCTCTCAGTTCCTTTAAATCCCATATAAAATCTCTTCTTCTACAGGAAACCTTTCCCACACCTCTTAGTTCCTATTTATCCTGTATATAGCATATTTATAAATATTTGTCTGTTGTCGCCCCCATTAAATTGTGAGCTTCTTCAGGTCAGGGACTATCTTTTGCCTCCTTTTGTATCCCCAGTACTTAGCACAGTGCCTGGTACATAGTAGGTGCTTACTAAATGTTTATTGATTGATTGATTATCATGATAGTACTTTTATAGGAGGAAGTATTTGAGCAGAACCTTTGAGAAAGCTAGGGGGTCCTAAGAGATAGAGGTGAGTAAAGAGTACATGTCAGGCATGAAGCACAGCCTAGTATAAAGTATTGCAGACTGAAGAAAGCAGCATCAAGAGAACAATATATTCCATTTAAAATAACTGTAGACCATATAAAATATTTGGGAGTCTACCTGCCAAGGCAAACCCAGGAACTATATGAACACAATTACAAAATCCTTTTCACAAAATTAAAATCAGATCTAAACAAATGGGAAAATAGCAATTGCTCATGGGCAGGCTGAGTTAATATAATAAAAATGACAATTCTACCTAAGTTAATTTACTTATTCAGTGCCATACCAAACTACCAAAAATTATTTCACAGAGCCAGAAAAAATGCATCTGGAAGAAGAAAAGGTCAAGAATATCAAGGAATTAATGAAAAAAAAATGTAAAGGAAGGTTGCCTAGCTGTACCAGATCTAAAACTATATTATAAAGCAGCAATCATCAAAACTATTTGGTATTGGCTAAGAAATAGAGTGGTGGATCAGTGGTTAGGTTAGGTACACAAAACACAGTAGTAAATGATTATAGCAATCTCCTGTTTGATAAACCCAGAGATTCTAGACTCTGGAATAAGAACTCCTTAGTTGACAAAAACTGCTGGGGAAAATGGAAAATAGTATGGCAGAAACTAGGCATAGATAGGCATAGATCAACATCTTACACTATATACCAAAGTAAAGTCAAAATGGGTACATGAAATAGACATAAAGGGTAATACCACAGGCAAATTACTTGTCAGATCTATGCAGAGGGGAAGAATTTATGACCAAAGATGAGATAGAGAACATTATGAAATGCACAATGGATCATTTCGATTACATTAAATTAAAAAGTTTTGCACAACTAAACCAATGTAAACAAGATTAGAAGGAAAGCAGAAAGCTGGGAAACAATTTTTACCGCTAGTGTTTCTGATAAAGGTCTCATATCTAAAATATATAGAGAACTGAATCGAATATATAAGAATACAAGTCATTCCTCAGTTGAGAAATGGTCAAAGGATATGAACAGGCAGTTTTCAAATGAAGAAATTAAAGCTATGTACAACCATATGAAATAATGTTCTCAATCCCTACTGATTAGAGAAATGCAAATTAAAACTACTCTGAGGTACCACTTCACATCTATCCAATTGGCTAATGTGACAAAAAAAAAAAAAAAAGAAAATGATAAATATTGGAGAAGATGGGGGAAAATCGGAACACTGATGTACTGTTGGTGGAGTTGTGAACTGATTCAACCATTCTGGACAGCAATTTGGAACCGTGTCCAAAAGGCTTTAAAACTGTGCAAACCCAGCAATATTCCAAAGAGATCATAAAAAAGGGAAAAGGACCCAAATGTACAAAAATATGTATAGCTGTTCTTTTTGTGGTGGCAAAGGATTAGAAATTGAGCAGATGCCCATCAATTGGGGAATGGCTAAACAAGTCATGTAATGTAAGAAATGAAGAGCAGGTGGATTTCAGAAAAACCTGGAAAGATTTATATGAATTGATGCTGAGTGAAATGAGCAGAACCAAGAAACACTTTACACAGTGTCAACTTTGTGTGATTATTAACTGTGATAGCCTTAGTTCTTCTCAGCAATACAGTGATCCAAGATAATGCCAAAAGACACGCTGGAAAAAGCTCTTCACATCCAGAAAAAAAGAACGGTGGACTCTGAATAAAGACTGAACCATACTGTTTCTACTTTTGTTTTTGTTGTTGTTTCTTCTTTCTTGTGTTTTTTTTCCTTTTGTTCTGATTCTTCTCTCACACCATGACTAATGTGGAAATATGTTTAAAATGATTATCATGTATAACCTATATCAGATTGCTTCCTGGCTTTGGGAGGGGAGAGGGAAGAGAGAGAAGGAGAAAAATTTGGAACTAAAAATCTTACAAAAATGAAGGCTGAAAACTATCTTGACATGTAATTGGGCAAAATAAAATAAAATACTATGAAAAAAGAACAATATACATAATGACTACAATAATGTAAAAAATAAATATTGAGAGGAAATAAACTTCAAGTGAAATACAATACCTACCATACTCTTAACATGAAAAGACAAATATCTTCTTTCTATTAACAATTAATAAACTATTCAGAGGGAATGTATTTCACAGCAATGGGGGTGTTTGTTGGGAAGAGTCTGTTGTGTCAAAATAATCTATATCAATGAATTAAGTCAATGAATCAACAAGTATTTATTTGTCAAGCACCTATTTGTCAAGCCTGGCACTTTTCTAGGACTGGGGATCAAAACAAAACAAAACAGGGGGCAGCTAGGTGGCACAGTAGATAAAGCACTGGCCCTTGATTCAGGAGGACCTGAGTTCATATCTGGCCTCAGACACTTGATACTTCCTAGCTGTGTGACCCTGGGCAAGTCACTTAACCCTCATTGCCCCTCTGCAAAAAAAAAAAAAAAAAGCTTAAAAAAAGAAAAAACAAAACAAAACAAAAAATGAGATAATCCTTCCTCTCAAGGAGTTTAATATTCTACTGGAGGTCGAGTAGGAAATGAGGGAGACAACACATACATACATAAGTATGAAAGGGTGTATATTGTGGTATGCTGTGTTTTTTCTCCATGTAGGTTATATGTGTCCATATAGATCTGTTTAAATGTGGCTCACAGGGATGCAAGAACAGATATCTTTAGGGAGAGCAGAATGCCCAGCAGTTGACCCTAACCTCCTACTTTGCCTCCTGAAAGAAATCAGTCTCTCAAAGCTCAAAGTTTGGAAGATCAAGTGTTCTTTTCTCCCTAGCTCTCATCAATACTGCTGATCCCTCATTCAGGGGAAGGGGATTGTATAATCAATCTCCACCAATGAGGAGGGAGTCTCATGCAATTGGCCCTATGAGTCCAGGGTTACAAGAATGTGTAGAATAAATAATATATAGAATAAATACAAGGTAATTAAATGCATCATTAGGGAAGCTCAACACTAGCAGTTGGGGGACAGGACAAAAAGTTTCATGTAGAAGGTGGTGCTTGAAATATGCCTTGAAGGAAGAAATTCTGTAAGACAGAAGATAAGTATGAGTGCATTGTTGTTTGTTTTCAGAGGATCAATGACATCATATGTGATATCTTGACTTGGGTGTGAATTGGATTTAGGTGTTGTCAGCCTCATTCTTGTCTTCCTGAGTCATTTAAGTCCAGTGACAGGATAAAGTTAAGACAACTGGCCATGGGCTGGGATGCAATGGATGACCTTGGTGTCTTTACTACCTGACCAAGCTCTAAACACTCCACAATGCCTACTTCAGCTATCTTCATGAACTTTGGAACAAATTGTTCTCATCAGCCCATTCTATTGAGGGAAGGCTTCACATGCTTGGGGTAGACATCCCCCTAAATCACCAATAGGTTTGAGGCCTGTCAGTAATCTTCAACCTCGGTGTAGCCACTGTGCATGCTACAGCTTCTTGGAGCCACAGGTGAGAGTAGGGTAAATCAGGTAGATACCAAAGGTGGATGAGCAGCCCTGATAAGGGCTTGGCAAGTCCTCACACCACAGGTGCTAGTCCTCTTTGAACACCTCATACATTCCATTACAGGTATGAGCTACAGCCAGTGCAAAGGCATGGAGATGAGAGATGGGATGTCAAGTACAAGTCCAGAGAAAAAGTCCAGATTGGCTGGATCAGTAAGAGGAGTAAAGTTTAATGAGGTTAGAGAGATAGAGTGAGGCTAGGTTGTAAACTATTTTAGAAGCCAAACAGATGAATTAATATTTTCTCCTAGAAGCAACTGGAGTTGGCTAGAATTAACTAAAGTACTAACATGGTTATATCTGCACTTAAGGAAAATCATGTTGGAGAAAGACTCAAAGCAAGGGGACCAATTAGGAGGCCTTTACAAGAATCTAGACAACAGTGATGAGAAACTCAACTAGGATGGTGGTTGTAAGAGTAGATTGATGTTGTTCAGATAAAAATGGCAAGATTTAGCTACTGGATGGAAATGCAGTGTGCAGGAAACAGATGAATCAAGGAAAATGATTAGGTTTAAACTGGAAGACTGAAAGAATGGTGGTGTCCTTGACAGAAATAGGGAAATTCAATTAGAGGGAAAGCTTGGTGAGGTATAATATAGTGAGTTTGTTTTAGACATATTGAGTTTGAAATGTCTCTGGAATGTCCAGTTTTTTTTGTTTTGTTTTTTTTTTTAGTGAGGCAATTGGGGTTAAGTGACTTGCCCAGGGTCACACAGCCAGTAAGTGTTAAGTGTCTGAGGCTGGATTTGAACTCAGGTACTCCTGAATCCAGGGCCGGTGCTTTACCACTGCGCCATCTAGCTGCCCCGGGAATGTCCAGTTTTAAATGTACAATAGGGCATTAGTGATGTCAGACTGAAGTTGCACAGATATATTGGCCCTGGGTAATATAGATTTTCAAATCACCTTTATAGGGGCAGCAAGGTGGCTCAGTGGATAGAGTACCAGCCCTGGATTCAGGAGGACCTGAGTTCAAATCTGACCTCAGACACTTGACACTTACTAGCTGTGTGACCCTGGGCAAGTCACTTAACCCTATTGCCCCCCCCCAAAAAAATCTTTAATCAAATCACCTTTATAGAGATGACAATTAGGCCTATGGGAGTTGACAAGGTCACCAAGGCAGAGATTTTAGAAAAAGAAAAGGGCTAAGGACAGAGCATAACCCCAAAGTTAGGAGGTATGATAGGGATAATGTTCCAGCAAATGAGACTAAGAAAGAGCAGTCAGAGAGGTAGGCAGAGAACCATGAGAGAGTATTGTTTTGTGAACCTAGACAGAGTATCCAGGAGTATATAGGGTGGTCACTATTATAGCAGAGAGGTAAAGAAAGATGAGGACTAAGAAAAGAACTGATTTGGCAAATAAGATGTTGCTGGTAACTTTGGAGACAGTGGTTTCAGTTTAGGGATGATGCAAGAAGCCACACTGCAAAGTGTTGAGCAGTGAATGAAAGAAGTGGAAATAAATAATAAGTATAAATAGTTTTTTCTTAGAATTTGACTGAGAAAGAGAAGAAATATTCTTTCTGACCTTCCTTCTATTCTCTTCTGTGCATTAAAAAAAGTGCTTTTCTTTTTTTTCCCCATCTCTATCACTCTCTCTCCTTCCCACACTCTTTCCCCATGGGGAAAGAGAAAAGAAAAAAAAGAAAGAAAAACAAAGCCCTTGTGAATAAATATCTATCTATAGTAAGCAAAAGAGTTCTTATATTGTCGTGGTCCAAAAAATATGTCCACTTTAAGCCTATTATCAGCTGAAGGCATAGTGGATACAAATCTGGCTTCCCACATTTACTAGCTATGTGACCCTGGGCTTAACTTCTATTTGCCTCAATTTCCTCAACTGTAAAATGAGATAATCATAGCAAAGATATTATGAGAATCAGATAAGCTAATATTGGTAAAGAGCTCTTAGCACAGTGCCTGGTGCATAGTAGGCACCATATAAATGCTTATTTCTTTTCTTTTTCTTATTATCATCTCTATTCTGATGATCCCCAAATGTACAAACCTCTTTCCAGAGCTCATGTTGCATCACTAACTGCCTCTGCCTCTTGGATGTTTTGAACAGGATGTCCTATAAGCATCTTATACTCAAAACAGAACTCTTTGCCCCTAAACTCTCCTCTCTTCCACATTTCCCTATTACTGTTGAGAGTACCATTCATTGCCCTACCCCGCAAGAAACCATTCACAGAGAGTACCACTATCCTCCCAGTCATCTAGGCTTATAGTATACTTATAGTATTCCTCAACTCCTAAATGAGAGAGAGAGAGAGAGAGAGAGAGAGAGAGAGAGAGAGAGGGAGAGAGAGATCTAGAAGGAAGAATTTCTGGAGAAATGAGATCAAGGACACATATAAAAGGATGGTCCTTGACAAGTATGGAAGGGCCATTTCAATATCAGAGATTTGTTGTTGTTGTTCAGTCGTTTCTGACTCTTCGTGACCCCATTTTGGGGTTTCTTGGCAAAGAAACTGGAGTGGTTTGCCATTTCCTTCTTTGCCATTTCTCACCTTTGCAGGTGAGAAAACTGAGGCAAACAGGGTTAAGTGGCTTGCCCAAGGTCACACAGCTAGTGTCTGAGGTCTGATTTGAATTCACTTCTTCCTGATCCCAGTCATGGAGTACTCAGTCATTGTACCACCTTATCAGAGACTGAGAGAATGGAAAATAGAAAGAGGGATGTTCTCAAAGAGTTATACAGAGAAGGGGAGAAGGCAGAAGATGGAGTTGGTGGCAAATAGCTTCAATATCAGTAAAGGAAGAGGTATGGTTCTCAGCTAAATTAGAGGAGGGGAAAATGTAGATGTTTTCAGGAGACAAGGTTTGACAAGGTTCCCCTTCTGTGGGGAAGAGGATAGAGAATTGATTAGGAGTGAATAAAATTATAGCTTACTACTGTAAGGGCCTAGTTGAGAGGAGATAATATAAATTTGTATTATACCCAGTGATTCTTTTTTTTTTTTTGGTGAGGCAATTGGGGTTAAGTGACTTGCCCAGGGTCACACAGCTAGTAAGTGTTAAGTGTCTGAGGCCAGATTTGAACTCAAGTCCTTCTGAATCCAGAGCTGGTGCTCTATCCACTGTGCCAACTAGCTGCCCCCGATTTGGTGATTTTTTTAAAAAAATGTTTTATGTTCAGAAGAACTTCAATAGGACAGGAGGAGAAAGATTGTGAGTTTTGGTAAAGGAACAGCTATAGCCCAAGAGGATAAAGGGTTCAAGAGTAGAGGCTACAACCATTTCATAGAGTGCTCTAAATCATTAATAAGAATCAGAAATTCAAATCAATCTGCAAATTGGCAAAGATGACAATAAATAGAACAGCATTGGAGGGGTTGTGGAAAGAAAGGCATTGCTGGTGGTGCTATGAATCAGTGTAACCATTTTAAAAAGACATTTGGAATTAAATAATGTTACTAAAATGCTTATACCCTTTGACCTAGACGTTTCATTGAAAAAAAAAAAAGGCTCCATGTACATAAAATACTTAACAGCAACACTTTTTTTGTGACAGCAAAGAATTGAACAAAAAAGATGTCCATCAATTGGGGAATGGCTAAGAAAATTTAAAAACATTTTAAAAAGAGTAAGAGAGAATGTGGAGTTGAATTGGTTCACTCTAGGGCCACAATAGGAAAACAAGAAAAATGGAAGATAGAACAAGGGTAATAGCCTGAGAAAGTGCTGAAGGGTAGAGGGATTGGACTAATAACATTGGCCAAGAAAAGGCTTAGCGTGAATAAGACATAGGGAGAGATAGAAAGATAGGAAATCATGGTCAGATATAGGTAGCTTTCAACTGAAGTCACCAAGAATTTATTAAGAACACATTGTGTTACAGACTGCGAAGCACTAGAGATAAAAAGACAATACAAAACCAAAACAAACCAAAACAGTCCCTGCCCTTAAGGAACTTGTATTTGAATGACATCATTGAGTGTTATCATTTGGTAGCTACTCAGCTTCCTCATTTTGTTACACTGTAATTTTGTTATGTTGGTAGGTATTGTCAGTAGTTATGTGGTAATTGATAGTGGGGCTTGGATGACAGTGGCTTTGCTTTCTTCTATATTACATTAATTATCACAAACTGGATAAATGAGCAAAACAAGAACAATTTTTGGTTTCTCCTTTTTTTTTTCTTTCCTCCATCTGGATCTTTCAACATATTTAGAATATAAGGTGGATCTCTGTGCTTTGGCTCTGTGAGGAGGGACACATGTAGCTTGAGGGTGACCTTAGCCTCTTTATTGCAACATGGCCAGCAACAGTTCTCTCTTGGACTTTCACTAAAGGGGGAGGGGATTTCTCTCCCTCCTTCCTCTTTCCTTCTTCCCAGAGCTGTGAAGACAATTGCAGCAAGAATATGCACTTGCCTAGACAATCCTGCACATCAAATCCCTAGCTGTCTCTTCTATTTTATGTGGCATGAGGAATTACAGGAAGAATGGCCCAAATATGGGTCATTTGATCCCCAAACATTGAGGTATTTGCAAAGAACCCTAAGTAGATGTCCACCTGAACATTCACTTTATTGGGAAATCTGGGCCAGAACAAGCAAAAATTATCATACTAAAAATATAAGACGAAGAAAATCCAGGCCCCAGTTTACATCTGAGTCTGCCTCCCAAACTGAAATAATAAATGATCTGACTCAATCCAGACCCCAAATTGAAGACAAGGACTCTCAAACTGAAACAATCAACTGGCAGAAATTTCTAAGTCTACTTCAGGAGGCTAATGAAAGACCAAATAGATTTTATGATAGACTTTGCAAGGCAGTGAGACAGTACACCAGATTGGATCCAGTAGACTTAAGAGATTCCCATATTGTTCTCAACACATTCCTTTATAATTCACTGCCAGAAATCCATAGATACTTTGTACAATGCCCAGACTGGAGGACTCTCACAATAGATAGGATTAAAGAACTTGCAAATTATGTCTTTGACTCACATGAGGAAAGTCCAGATGGCCCTAAACAGAGTATCCTGGCACCTGCACTTCCTGGTCATGATTTGAATCATTCTAAGCCTAAACTTGAAGACATGGCCTCCCAAACTGAAACGCCCAATAATACAACTCAATCCAAACCCGAGATTGAATGTAAGGCCATTCAGACTGAAATTCCAAATGACCCAACTCTTTTTTTTTTTTTTTTTTGCAGGGCAAAGAGGGTTAAGTGACTTGCCCAGGGTCACACAGCTAGTAAGTGTCAAGTGTCTTGAGGCTGGATTTGAACTCAGGTCCTCCTGAATCCAGGGCCGGTGCTCTATCCACTGCGCCACCTAGCTGCCCCCCCCATGACCCAACTCTTATTCCCTCTCCCTCTACTTCCTCCATGCCAAAGAAAGAAATAAAGAAAGAAAGAAATGATTCCCCTGTAAAGGAGATGGAGAAAGTAAAAATTTTTCCCCTTCAAGAAATCCTCACCCAAGGTCAAAAAGGTAAGCTCAGACAATACACACCTTTTATACCCAAGGATTTGGTTTTATGGGGACAAAGTACACAATCAAATAGGTTTCAGTACATAATTTGCCAATCATACTCTTAAGCTCTTTATTCATACGTTCAACCTGACCTAAACTTTGTGGGTGTAGGTGATGGGCTATTATTTATTTTTTTTTTTAGTGAGGCAATTGGGGTTAAGTGACTTCCCCAGGGTCACACAGCTAGTGAGTGTTAAGTGTCTGAGGCCGGATTTGAACTCAGGTACTGCTGACTCCAGAGCTGGTGCTCTATCCACTGCACCACCTAGCTGCCCCCATGGGCTATTATTTCATGTCTTGAGTACTTAATACAGTCTTAGGAGTCTTCTGTATTTCTTTTTTTCTTTTTTGCAGGGCAACAGGGGTTAAGTGACTTACTTGCCCAGGGTCACACAGCTAGTACGCGTTATGTATCTGAGGCTGAATTTGAACTCAGGTACTCCTGAATCCAGGGCTGGTGCTTTATCCACTCTGCCATGTAACTGCCCTGAGTCTTCTGTATTTCAAGAATTTCTTTTGTAGTAGAGGAAATATACCTAGAACTGATATCCACTTTATCCTATATCTTGTATCTAATTTGTACAGTGTATCTAATCCCTTTCTAGAAGGGATTTTGAAAATCTTTTTGGAAGAGACCCTAGAACATACCTAAGCTTTATAAGAGAAATTTTCTCTAGAACTTTTGGGGAGGAACATAATAAGTCAGAGACTATTAGGAAAAGCAAACTCTCTCAGGACTGAATTTTATTAGCTTGGGCCTTTTACTAAGAAGGAGTCCCCCTGGACCACAGGGGACAACCATATTATAGGACTCAGGAAAGAAGATGTGAATACAAGTTAATGAGAATGATTTTTAAAATAAACATATTAACATCAGAAGTTATACATACAAATGAGCACTGTTCCTTTTAAAGTGGTTACTTTGAGACACTCATTTTAAACATTTTTATTATTTTATTTTTAAAATCATCAAGCATTCATTTTTTTTCTTCCTCCAATCTGTTCTCCTTATTCTCCCACCCATTGTTCTCACCCTTCAAAAAAGAAAAAGAAATAAAAAGGAAAACACAAAACCTTTGTAACAAATACAAGTAGTCAAAACAAAATAAATTCTCACATTGGCCATGCCCAGACTCCATTGCCCCTGTCAGGAGAGGAATAGCATGACTCATTATCAGTCTTCTGGAATGATGGTTGGTTAATACACTGATCAAGTCTACCAAAGTAGTTTGTCTTTACAAAGTTGTTATTGCATAAACTGTTCTGATTTTGCTCATTTCACTCTGTATCAGTTTATACAAGTCTTCCCAGGTTTCTCTGAAACTGTCTCTTATAATTTCTTATAGCAAATATGATATTTCATTAAATTCACGTACCATAATTTATTCAGAAATTCCTAATTGATAGGTACTTTCTTAGGTTTTATTTCCACAAAAAAGAACTGACTAGCCTCTTTTGTTTTTAGCCTCTTGTTTTAATGATACTGTCATTGTTGAAAACATTTTTGCTAGCTCCCAGGGAATTGCCTTCAGAATCTCTGGCATAACCTTTTTGAACAGCTTTAATCTTTGTTCTTTGAGGGTAGATGCGGTTTTTTTGGGGGGTGGGGTTGTCATTTTTTTTTAGTGAGGCAATTGGGGTTAAGTGACTCGCCCAGGGTCACACAGCCAGTAAGTGTTAAGTGTCTGAGGTCATATTCGAACTCAGGTCCTCCTGAATCCAGGGCCGGGGCTTTATCCACCGCGCCACCTAGCTGCCCCTATAATTTATTCTTTTTTGTTTGTTTGTTTTTGTATTTGTTTTTTTGCAGGGCAATGGGGGTTAAATGACCTGCCCAGAGTCACACAGCTAGTAAGTGTCAAGTGTCTGAGGCCGTATTTGAACTCAGGTCGTCCTGACTCCAGGGCGGTACTTTATCTAGCTGTCCCATAACTTATTCTTGATGAAGCTATGCTGGCTCTTTGTAATCACCACTTTCTAGATGTTTATCAACCATCTCTTTGAGGATCCCTTCAAGAATTTTTTCAGGAATCTATATCAAATGCATTGATCTGTGGTTTGTGGATTCTGTTTTCATCAGATTGTTCTTTGTGGATCAGTTAAAGGAATTGGGCTTGTTTAACTTGGACTTGGTGGGGAGGGGAGGAGACATGACACCTGTTTTCAAATAGTTGAAGGGCTGTTATGTGGAAGAGAAAAATTGCCTATTTATAATTTCCACCCACTCTTTCTAGGGCCAAAAAGAGTGGAAGATTTAGACTTGAAGTGAAAGAAGTAAGAAAAAGCTTCCTAAGTCGTACCCAAATGGAATGGGTTGCTTTGGGAAGCAGTGTTCCAGAGAAGGCTAGATGACCGCTTTTAGGGGATGCTATAGAAGGAGTGGTGTGTGAGTTAGAGATGGTTTCTGTGTTCCCTTCTAACTCTGAAAATCTGAGTCTCTTTGGTTAGAAACACTTTATGACTACAAAGAGACTGACTTTCTTTTTTGTGACTCATAAACTGACCCTGAAAGGCAAATTCCAAAGAAGGAATTGCAAAAATGTTTTGAATTACTGCCCAGTTTCCTAGAGTGACTACATTCATTTGGATGGCTAAATTCTAGTGTGTTTAACAACAAAAACTCTTATTATTCTGTAGTCCTGCCTATTTCTTAGTAAAATAGATAGTATATTTGTGTTTGAAGTTACCTCCCACACCATAAGGCCTCCCAAATGTCATCTCATTTCAAATTTAGAGCTAGAGGCCCTCCCTATAGCCTACCCCCCCCTCCCCGCCCTTTTCATCAGTCACTGTCTATTGCCCATCCTCTAAAACTCAGATCCCTGAGCTTTAATCCCCACTTTTCACACAGAGGGTGGCATAGCACCGCAATATCCAACCCAGCTGGATGCTAAAGTAACATTTATCTAAGCCAAAAAAAGATGCAACTGGGTTTTGCTACTGCCATCAGTCAGTCTGCATTTATTAAGCAGTTGCTATCGTGCCAGGCACTTTTCTTTTCTTTCTTTCTTTTTTTTTTTTGGTGGGGCAACGAGGGTTAAGTGACTTGCCCAGGGTCACACCGCTAATAAGTGTCAAGTGTCTGAATTCAAATTTGAACTCAGGTCCTCCTGAATCGGGGGCCAGGGCTTTATCCACTTTGCTGCCCCCAGGGATTTTGCCCCCAGGCTGGTATTATGGGGAAATAGATGGTGGTTTAGGGTACGGATTTGGGGCCGGGGTAAGGGTGGGGTCCTTAGGAATTCCTCTTTAAAGAATTACACCCTCTTGTACACAAATCCAATAGAATAAGATAATAGTTTATTTAGGGGCTGGGGAAAGGAAACCAAGAGAGAAATCCTTGAACTTCTCATGGGGAGAAGGCATAGCACAGAGGCCTGACTCTGAGATACCAATCTCCTTGAGCAGGAGACAGGCAGATATTTTATAGAGGACTGATGGGGGTGATCATCTGATTGTGGAAAGTTCCCTTATTGGGGGAGGACCATTCCCCACTGGTGGTGGCTGGGGGAGTTGGGTGAGGGATCGCTGCGGATCTCTCAATACAAAGAAGGAATAAATCATGGTTCCTGCCTACAAGGAGCTCACATTTCAGTGGCAGAGACCACGTGTACATAACGGTACCTACAAGACACTTTCAGTGCAAACAGAAGATACTCAGAGGGAAGGCACTAGCTGTGTGTTGTGGCTTGAGTGGGGGGTGGGGTGGGGTGGAGGTGGAGATCCAGGAAAAGCCTCCTGCAGACTGGGATTGGAGCCAGGAAGCAGAGTGAGGAGCGTAACATTTCAGGCAGGGTGGACAGCCAGTGAAAAAAATGTAGTCACGGAATCTAGAGATGGCGTCATGTTTGAAGAATGGCAAGAACGCAAGTGTAACTAGAACATGGAGTACCCGTCGGGGAGTAAAGTGTGTGTGATAAGACTGGGAGGGGTCAGGTTATAAAGAACTTTGAGTGCCCCCAAAAGAATTTTCTATTTGCTTTCGGAGATAATAGGGAGTTGGGGTTTACTGAGTGCCTGTTTGGTGCCGCATATCATCAGATCTGCGATTAAGGAAAATCACTTTGGCAGCAGAGTGAGGATTAGATTGGGGAGGGGAGAGACTAGAGGCAGGGAAACCAACCAGAAGGCGATCTCGCTGGTCTAGCCCTGAGGTCATCTGCCGGCCTGGGGCTCTTCCAAATTCCAGGACACGAAATGGCCCGGACACCGTAAGAGGGAGGTGGAAGACTTTCTCCGGGTGGGGCAAAAAGACCTCTCTGTGATCTCAGATTTAGAAGGTGGGTCTGAGAGATCATCTATTCTAGTCCAAATCCTTCATTTTAGAAAGGAGGTCCCAGAGGGGTCAGTTACTTTTCCCAGGTCACAGGGGTAGGGGTAGTAAAAGGGGGAAGGACCGAATGTTGGACAAAGAAGTGAAGAAACAGGAGGAAGAAGATCGGAAACTGTGCCAATGCGTGTGAACTTGAAGGGATGGAATCAGGAAAACAAATCTATTATTCAGATCGTCTAGCCGGCCTGAAGCTTTCGGGCCCCTTTTGTCCCGACCGCATCCGGGTCCTCCAGGTCCCAAACCTCAGCTCCTTTCTCTAACCCCACCCCCTGGAACGCCGACAAATGGGGTGGGCGGGGCTGTGACGTTACTCTCAGTGCCACGCGAGCGAACTCTCCACCCCTTCTGCACCCCTCTTTGCGCTTGCGCAGCTGAGGTTCGGCACAGGTCGTTCTCATAGACCCTCCCCCTCTCTAACCAGCTTCACTCCCTCCCACCTCCTTCTACCCTAGCAACCGTCGTCCCCCGCAGCTTCCGCCTATTTTCGGTCCCAGCTGCGCATGTGCGCCTGTTTCGGCCGTCTGGGCCCCGCCCTCTCCGTCACCCGTAACAACCACCCGTCCCTTCTCTTCTCTTCTCCCTGCTCCTCCTCCCCCTCCCCAGCCCACTCCCCGGAACCAGCGGTCGGAGGATCTGCCTCAGCAGTAGCGGTAGCGTTAGAAGCAGAAGACACACTAGTAGAGCAGCAGCAGCAGCAGCGACTCCGACACCGCCGGAGCCGCCGGGATGAGCGCCTCCCGCCGCCCTCTGCTCCGAACCCGGCCTTTCTGACAGGAGGTAGGCGCGCGTCCTCGCGGGCGGGCATTGTGCGCGCTCCCGGCCCTTCCAAAGCCTGGGGGATGGCTGGCCGGCCGGCGGGCTGGGCGCTGGGGGCTCCCCCGGCCTCCCGCCCCGCCGAGGGTGCCCTTCCGCATCCCAGCCTTTTTGGTGCTGGGTCCGGTGCTCTTCTGGCTACCCCCGTCCGTGCCAGCCGCCTCCTTCCCAAGGATCCGGGGTCCTGCTCCCCTTACTTAAGCCCCTCCGGGCTTCTAGGTCCGGCTCCACCTCCAAGTAGTCTGGTTCTGAGCCCCTAGGACGGGTTTTTCTCCCAGGCCATCCTCACTCCCTGCTCCCTACAGCAAACCGGTCCTTGGGCCCTTACTGCCGCCTCTCGCCATTCCTTCCCTCGGGTCCGGGTCTCCCCTTCTCAGGTCCTTCCCCAGCTTCCTTCCCCTAGGCCATTTCTCCTGGGCCTGGGGGGTGGTGGTGGTGGTGATGGTCTGTGGCCTCTTCACCTCCTCCTCCTCCCTTCCAAGCCATCCTGTCAAGATTCTGCCCCCGCTTCTCAATTCCTTCCTTCCTCTCCCTTTGCTTTCCCTTCCCTTTGGGTTCTGTCCCTCTTTCCTTCCAAGTTCTCACGTTCTCCCCCCTTTCTCATCACATCCCTCTTCTTTCCCTTTAACTTTTAAGTCTTTGTTTTCTCCAGTCGCCCTTCATCTTCCTTAACTAACCCCTTTCTCGCCTTCCTCCCCCCATCTTCCCTCTTCCCCCTCCTAGCCTTCACTCCAGGATTTAGCCCCGAGTTACGTCCTCACTTCTTCCCGGATGGCCGAAGTTTCCGCTGAGTCTTCCCGTACCTCTGCGTCTTCAGCCCCTTCTGCTTACTTTCACAGTCTCTCCAGAGATAAAGTCTTCATTTCTGCCTTTGATATGTGCTTCCTACATTTCTTTGGTATTCTCCCAAACCGTCTGGGTACTCTTGCCACCCCCAAACACCTTTTCCCTTTCTCTACTTCTTTTTCTAGGAGCCAGAATTTTGGGGGTCTGGCATTTATTTTCTTGCTCACTTCCTAGGGTTTTCTTACCTGTTATTCACTAATTGCTTTTTTCTCCAATAGGGGTAGGGTGCTGTACCCTCCTCTTGGGCTTCTTTTTAAACTTAGTAGCTTAGTTTCCTCACATATCTTTCTGAACTCTTTTTAAGAGAATGAATTGCCCTAGAGGCAGCCCAACAAAAGATGTCACTTAGCCTTTGTAATCAGAGTTCTCTTTTGGGATAAGTTTTTTGGTCCCAAAACATCCCAGGTTCTACCAGTTTCTCAGGTAGCATGTTAAGCCGATTTTCTAAGGAATCGGATGAGTAGCTCAACAAACAAATAGTTCAGTTCACTGAAATGAATGGCTGCTACAGTTTACTGTGTGTGTGTGTGTGTGGGGGGGGTGCAATTGGTGTTAAGTCACTTGCCCAGGGTCACACAGCTAGTAAATGTTAAATGTCTGAGGTCGAATTTGAACTCAGGTCCTCCTGACTCCAGGGCCAGTGCACCACCTAGCTGCCCCACTGCTACAGTTTCTTAAAAACTGAACCACACTGTTCCAGAGATCTGTTGCCTTTTATATATGATAATCAACCCCCTTAACAGTAAGTGGTGAACTAAATGTGTTTATGATTTTTTCCCAAGATCAAATGCTGAGTTTTAGTAGACCTAATGGAAGTATTAGAGTTAAGAGAAAATCCTGGAGTTTAGCTCTGAGAGTGACAAAAAATAATAAACTACTCCAAAAAGAATCAGTAAACATTAAGCTCCAGAGCCCAGGCACTGTGCCCTGGCAATTCAAGAGACAGTCTTGGCTCTCAAGGAGCTTACAGTCTAATGAGGGGTGGGGGGAGCACTAAAAGCAAACAAATATATACAGAATATAAATACAGAATAAATAAGGAATAACACTGGAGTTAAAGAGGAGTTGGGAAAGGCTTCTTGTAGAAAAGTTGCTACATAAAAAGGAACAAGAAAAAAATGAAATGCTAATAGTCCTATAGTAAGTACTATAGTAGAACCATGAATGATATAAAATGTTTGAATTTTTATTACCATTACCTAGAAATTTTTAAACTTTTTGCCAACTAGATTTTATTTTGTGTGCATATCATATGCTGTATGTCATCTGAATCTCTTACAGGATAGGGCACATACTTGTCAGTCAGATTTGATGTTATTAGTTTAAATAAGAAAGGAACTAATCAGTTTGGCAGGAGAAATATCTGGTTTTATAACAGAGGTTAAGGACACAGCAAGTAATAGAGAAAACACTGAACTGCAATCAGAAGAACCAGATTCTGGTCCCTTTCCCTGTTAGTCATCTTTTCTCTCATCTCCCCAAAGTGCTGTTTCACCTCTTTGGGGAAGTTACCTATGCTATGGCCCTAGATTTCAACTGCCTCATGTAAAATGAAGGGGGTTTACTTGTCCTCTGGGTTCTTTCTGTCCTCCAGCTCTGCAGTTCTGCATTTGAGAAACCAAGTGCATTTTTAAAAAAATTCATACTGGCATTCATCCAACAAACTAGAGGATGGTTACATTATAAAAGGGTTCTTTTCAGCACAGACTTCCCTGGTACTTATGTACATATTTACAGATCTTTAATGAGAATGGGTCTGAGAAACTTTCCTTTAGCTTCTTGAAGCTCCCTCCTCAGGGAGGACCTGAGTTCAAATTCAGCCTTAGATACTTGACACTTATATGTAATTTAAATTCCTAAATGTAGGTTCTAATCTGTACACACTTAACCCTCACTGCCCCACAAATAAAATAAACAATCAAATAAATAAATAAATAAATAAAACTGAAAATTATTATACAAATTGGGAAATAAAATTTAATTACCAAAATTCACATTGTATACAATATTTTCCTTGAGCTTAGTGCTTAATATGAATTGTGTGTTTTTTTCATTTTTATCTCTTCATGTTATCCTCACACTTAGTGTTTGGGGAATAAACTAGTTTTTACCATATCTTTTTTTTTTTTTGGTGGGGCAATGGGGGTTAAGTGACTTGCCCAGGGTCACAGCTAGTAGTGTCAGGTGTCTGAGGCTGGATTTGAACCCAGGTACTCCTGAATCCAGGGCCGGTGCTTTATCCACTGCGCCACCTAGCCACCCCCACCATATCTTAAAATAATAGAAATTTTCTTCTCTATGTAAAGATACCTTATAAATGTGTGAAAACTCTTTAGTAGATGAGGAAACTTAGGCCCAAAGAGCTTAATTGACTTTTTTATCATCAGACAGGCAGACTTTGTAGTAGAATCCAGGACTCTAAAATAAAAGGCGTGGTTGCCTTTTTTTCCCCACTATTATTAACTAAACTGTTATTTTCATGTTAAAAAAAATTATCCAATTGCCTTTTCTTAAATTCTCCTAAAAATTCAGCTGATTGTATTTTCTTTCCTTTATTTGTTTAACTTCTTTCTGTTTTCCTACTCTTGAGGAGGGGCAGTGATATAATGTGCAAAGATAGTTACATTTCCCCCCCATCATGATATGTTTGTATGTGTTTTGCAGGTTTGAAGATTGCTAAAACATTACAATCATGGTGCAAAAATACCAATCCCCAGTGCGGGTATATAAACACCCCTTTGAATTAATAATGGCTGTAAGTACATTACTTTATTCATTGTTTTGGTTTTTTTTTTAAATTTTTTTTTAAATGTGCTTTTGTTGTTGTTTTTACAAACTTGATAACTTAGACTCTGTTTTAATATTTATCCTTGCCTCTCTATTCCTCATGCTTTGTTTCTTATGCTTTTCTATTCAACCAATCTACTTTTTTACCTTGATTTTTAAAATACAGAACTATTTTTTTTTGTAAAAAAATTGAGAAATTGTACCTATTTGAAAAAAAATACCGCTAAAAATCTTCATTGCTTAACCATTATTTAGTTTTTCCTTGAAAAACAGAAATGGAAACTTGACTAAATAATTCTTCATTCAGGATTACCACCGTATCTTTTCTTTAAGAGAAAAAGGAAGGAAAAAAAGGGAGCATGAAAAACATTTCCTTTTTTTGTTGTTCTCTTTGTATTGAAACACATTTTGGAAGCATTCCTTTTAGGTAGGCTTTGCATTTATCACTTCAGGATTGAATTTTTGTTTTAATTTCCCAATAACTTTTTGAAAAGCACTTTATTTCTTAAATAAGAACCATTTTCTTTCACATATGCCCTAATGAGAATTAGTCAACATGTAAGTTTCTATTGAGATTTTAGAGGAGTTTCACTGAGTGCATGAGAACAGACGGAAATTTCACTAAATAAAAGCCATTTCAGTAGTTCTTAGTTATTGTTCTTAAAGAAATTTGTTTTTGGGGGGGTGGGGCATTGAGGGTTAAGTGACTTGCCCAGGGTCACACAGCTAGTAAGTGTCAAGTGTCTGAGGCCGGATTTGAACTCATGTCCTCCTGAATCCAGGGGTGATGCTTTATCCACTGTGCCACTTAGCTGCCCCCTAAAGAAATCTTAAAACACATATTTATAAAGAAAAGAAAAGAGCTGAGAGTTGTGCATTTTAACTTTTTTTCTACAGTTTTTTAAAACAGATACTCTGTGTTAGGGTTATAGTCAGTCAACAAGGAATTATTAAGTCATACTGATAGTTTTATTCATGACAATAATTTAAATATACCATATGTGAAATTATGTCTCCTTAACCAAATATATAAAAAAGCTTGATTCTACTCAGGTTACTGTGAGGTATATTTAAATCTTTTCCTGGCCATTAAGTGTTGTGTTATTGTTATAATGCTAATTAAACTTTTGAGTTGTCTGAAAATATTTTGGATTCTGAAAGTGAAAGTGTATTTTTATGTTAACTAGTCCTTTCCCATTTTCTGTAGTTATATTATAGAATTTTAGCCTTGTGGATTTAGTTTGTAGAGATGTTTAGTTCTTGAATGATCTTTATGCTACTTGATCTTAGAATTCTAAGACATCAGTCCTCGGTATTTGTCCCATGTGCTGGTAAGAAAAGACAGTCCTTTTTATGGGTATTTACTTATATATCTGTTAAGATTTTAAAATAAATACTTGAATTCCCTAATAAAAGGTTAAGTATGAGATTATTAGTAGTACCAGAAGAGACTTTAGAACTCATCTAGTCCAGCTTCTTCATTGTATTGATGAAGGGACAGGGATCTAGAGAAGTATAATGATTTGTCCAAGTTTACACAGTTAACTAGCAAAGCAAGGACTAAATTCTGTTTCCTGACTTTAAGAATTCTTAGAACATAACCTAACTGTGCCTCCTGTATTAGTCATGTGGTCAGACTTTTTATAGATCTATCTTTATATATTGAGCTTTGATCACCTATTCAGTGCTTGAAAAATATACCCAGCTTGTAACATGTACATTTGGATACTCATTTACCCTCAGTGAATACTGATTGCTTACCTGTTTAATATATGACATTGTTTTGTCCCTTCCTATTTCCTCTGGGAGCTTGCCCCCTCAATCATACCCTCTCATCTCCAGTCTCCTTATCCATCGATTACTTCTCTACTGCCTACAAATATGTTCATCTTCCCCATACTTTAAAAAAAAAAAAAAAGAAACCATTACTTGACCCTGTTATTGCCTTGAGATATCATTGCTATTATTTCTCTCATCATACCCCTAGAAGGGGTGCCATGGCATCATGACAGATCATTGGACCTAGTCAGGAAGATTTGAGTTTGAATCTATTTTCTGACACTTATTGACTGAGACTTTGGTCAAATCATTTAACCTCTGACTCGGTTTTCTCACCTGTGAAATGGAGGGTTGTTGTGAGGATCACATAAGATAAAATTTCCAAAGTACTTTGTAAACCTTAAAGTGCTACCTATTATTATGCTTATTTCTTCATCTCTCACTCTTAATTCTGAGCAGTTTGGTTTATTCGTTTACCCCTGAAATGAAACTGTTCTAAGGTAGACACAAATCTCTTGGCGGCTAAATCCAGTGGCCTTTTCTTAGTCTTCATTCTACTTCTGGCTCTTCTTTGTCTCCACCCCCTTATTTCTCTTCCTTTGGTTTCATCACTCTTTTGACTCTATAATTATCTTTCAAATGGATAAATACTATTCTAGATGATCAGCTATCTTTTCTTCTCCCTCTGTTGTGTCTTCATTGATGTTATCCTCTTCAGCTCCTTGACTTCCCTTTCATCTTTTTCAACTCCCATATGTAATCAGTTGCCAAGTCTTCATGATTCTACTTTAAAATCTTTCGCATTTGTCCCCTTCTCTCCATTCACACAGCTTCTACCCTAGTTGAGGCCCTCATTACTTTAAGCCTAGATTATTCTTCAATCCACCTTCCACAGAGATGTCAAATCTATGTTCTTAAAACACAGATCTGGCCATAACACTTCGTTAAATATGATTTCTAGTCTTAGAACATATTCTTCTTCATCTACTCCCCTTTCCAGTCCCACTAGTCAGCAGCCATTCTCTACATATGACATTAAATTTCCCATCTCTGTGCCTTTGTACAGTGAAATGTGTTTTTTCCTTAAATTCCCATTTAGAATCCCTAAGGTTTCTTCAAACATAATACACATGTCACCTCCTGTTGGAGGCTTTTTCTGATCCACCTTATCTGTGTACATATATTCCCTAAAGAGAGTGTAAACTCATTGAAAGCAGGGATTGTTTTGTTATTGTTCTTGTATCCTTAGCTGCCATGTACATATAATCAAAGGAGTTGTGATTTCTTCTGTGGGAGAAACTCCCTTTGCAAGATCTTCCTCTGTTAATTTGTTTATGACTTAGTATATGCTTGAGAGTTACCAGAAAAACATAGAAGTTAATTTCAGGGGGCAGCTAGGTGGCTAAGTGGATAGAGCACTGGCCCTGGAGTCAGGAGTATCTGAGTTCAAATCTGGCCTCAGACACTTAACACTTACTAGCTGTATGACCCTGGGCAAGTCACTTAACCCCAATTGCCTCACTAAAAAAAAAAAAGATTAGAAGTTAATTTCAGGGTTGAATAGCTAATAAATGCTAGGGGTGGAATTTGAATCCAGGTCTTCCTGATTCCAAGCCCAGCTCTCTACTCTGCTACCACAGTGTCATTTATCTTGTGCACAGTAGTTCCTTAAGAAAGGAACTGAAACAGCTTTGAGGTCCATCTTGGGGATCTGTTATGAAAGTGGAAACATGTCAGAAAATGAACTGTAGGGGGCAGCTAGGTGGCACAGTGGATGAAACACCGGCCCTGGATTCAGGAGGACCTAAATTCAAATCCAGCCTCAGATACTCGACACTTACTAGCTGTGTGACCTTGGGCAAGTCACTTAACCCTCATTGCCCCACAAAAAAACAAAACAAAACAAACTGTAGAGGAATATAAGGAAAGATGAATGAAATAACCATATATCTCAGGGGGAAGAAAACTCAGCTTAAACAAATCACTATAACTATTGGCTTATCCGATAAATTCTTTGTGAAAGAGGGTGAAATATAAGGCTAAAAAAAGTGTGATTTTAGGATTATTCAAGGATTTCAGTTATCCACACCTTTCTTTTTTGTCCTGTTGTCACAGTTTATATTTAGAATTGTAAATAATACTGGGCAACTTTTTCTCAAAGTGGACTGAATTTATTTAATTTTTCTTTTTACTCATCTGAATTTATCCCAATATTGTATTTATCATGAATCATAGTTAAAATGAGAGTTCAGGTTACCCTTGTGATGTCAATATAGTAAGATGAGGTAATATGAAATCACAAGTAGTTTTTTAAAATTCTGTAGCTTTCATAGCAGTCAGTCAGCAAGCATTTATTAAGCTCCTACTATGTGCCAGGCATCTTGCTAAGTGCTAGGGATACAAAGAAAGGCAAAAACAGTTCCTGCCCTCGAGAAGCTCATATTTAGATGGAGTGTAGAATAGATTGGAGAGAGGCTTTGAGGCCAGGAGTCCCAACCAGGGATCTCTCCCCATAGTCCATGAATGAGGTAATGACATTTGGCACTATCAGAAGAGATGTATTGTGGAGAAGCTCGGTGGTGCAGTGGATAAAGCACTGGCCCTGGATTCAGGAGGACCTGAATTCAAATCCGGCCTCAGACACTTGACATTTACTAGCTGTGTGACCCAGGGTAAGTCACTTAACCCCAATATGCCTCACCAAAAACAAAGAAAAAAAGAAAAGAGGAGATGTATTGTGAAGGTCGAATCAATAAGACTTGGCCACTGATTGGATAATGGGGGTGGTTGGGTGACAGAATGAGGATTTGAGGATGATATCTAGGTTGTGAGCCTTGATCGGGAGGATAGTGGCACCTTCAATAATAGGGATATTGGGAAGAAAGGAGAGTTTTGAAGAAAACGTAATAAGTTCAGTTTTTTAACATGTTGTATTTTAAATGTCTAAAAGAAATATAGATCAAATTGCCTATTAGACAGAGACTTGAGGCTGGATGTCAGGAGAAAGTAGTAAGATGACAAGAAAATTTTCTTGTATTCTGTACTGCCATTCTAGCTTATGGCATACTTGCTAGTTAAATCTATCCGTCGTGCTGTAAATAAAACTGTTCCAGTAACAACTGAGTTGTGGGATATTCTGTTCCTTTCTTTCCACAACAATTCATAGTGGATTTCTCGCTCTCATAATGATGTATGAGAGGTGAGACGGTTTAGGGAGTGCAGTTGATAGAGCACTGGGCTTAGAGTAAGAGTTCAAATGAAGCCTCACTCTTCCTAGCTGTGTGATCCTGGACAAATCACTTAACCTCTGTCTCAGTTTCCTCAATAGTAAAATGGGGACAGCACCTCTCTCCCAGTGTTGTTGTGAAGATCAAATGAAATATATTTGTAAAGTGCACAGTGTCTGAACATAAGCTCTTAATAAATGTTTGTTTCCCCTCTCCCCCCTACATTATGTTTCTAGTTAATTTTACTTATTGTAGTAGTAGTTCAAAAAAGCACACGTATGTGATATGTTATCCATTGATTCAGAGAGGTCCATTTAAAAAGATTCTCATAGCTTTAACATTACAACATAGTTAAATCTATATGGCAAATAAGAAGTGGTATATTCTTTTTGTTGTTGAACACTTGTGTGAGAATAATTTATATATAACTTTGGATAAGAGATTTGTTAACTGGATTTCACAAATGTCTATTCTCATGTTTTCATACCAAGTTATATATATACAGGCATTAAGTTATGGTCACATCTCATACATAAAAATGGTTAATTTCACATTGAATTTTTCTTTCTATTCATTTTGCGGCACTTGACTCCTCTTCCTTTTCAGAATGGTCAATGCCTTATTTTCACCCTGATGTTACATCACTCTCTCCTTCCCTTTTGCCCCCAAGCTCCTAAATGCATATTGTTTATTTTTCAGGATAGTTGATATTAATATTATTTTCATACCTTGATCCCCTTTCTGTGAATTCCTGTCACGTATCATTATCCTCCCATATTGTACCTCTTGTAATAGTTTCTGACAAAGTATAACACTGGAAATCAATCTCTTCATAGAAGTATTATTGGGCAATGTTCAGAGGGATTTTGGATAAAAAACATTTTGCAAGTAAAATAGAATTTGTGGTCAACAAACTGAAGTTGATAAATTACTATCGTTTACTATCGAATTATTATATATAACATCAGATGTTATTTGATCTGCATTATTTTTTCCTTTTGTTTTGTTATATGTACCATCTCCTCCTGAAAATTTAGGTAAGCATCCTTGAAACGATCATGTTCTTAATGATAATAATAGAAATCAATTTTCCTGGTGAAATTAGGAAACAAGCTTATAATTTAGAGATTGGTTATATTTACATCTGTTTTGGGAGAGGGGAGGGAAAGTCATTCATAAAATGTTTCTTAGCATTAGTGCTTTTCTAAAAACCAGGGCCAGAGTAGAATTATCCACGAAATAACTGAGATGTTCTGGGAGGAGCTCATACTTGGTAGATATTAGCTGTCTTGCAAAGTATACTATTGACATTTCATTATTGCTATGTATTTAGAGAATAGTTTCTTAACATACAGTTTTGTCTGATGAAGATTGGTTTAATTTTAGTACTTTAGATTTTTAACATATTAGCAAAATATAGCACTTCCTAATTGTATCATTAAGAATGTTAGATTCTATTTTGCTACTTGGATAATAGTTCTTTCCATTCATTTGTGCTTTCTTTTTAAAAACTAATTTATGTAATGTTTACCTTATATGCTTTTCAGCCTACTTCCAGGGCTACAATTTAAGGAAACCATAGTTTAAACTTTTCAACACAAATTAAACTATCATTCTCAGATTTTACTAGAATTTATTAACATTATTTAAAAATACACGTGTAAACTCCATTCTACCTGCTAGTTATGCACAAAGTGACATTTTTCGTGGCTCTCAAGAGAATTAAAAAATATAATACTTCAGTACTTTAAAGTAACTCTTAGTTTATCTGTTTGGGTGTTCCTGTAACTGTGGATTTCAACTTCTTCATGTCTTTTGTAGTCTTTACAAATGTCCCTGGCTAAAACAATCAAATTGGTTGCTGATCTTCTGCTGATAAACCCTTATTAATTTAATTAATCTGGTCTTTGAATAGAATCCAGGATTAGTTATATGAAAAATTTAGCCCCTTTTGTAGGACCTGCAGCAGCTTGTATTCGTTTATCACTGCCTTCATGAATTTGGGGCACTTCCATGCTTTGATGGAAAATAGTTTGAATTTGGTCAGTTAAGATTATATGATCTATGTAGACTGATTTTTCTGTCTGCTCTTGATATTAGATTATATGTTACTGATATCACAAAGAAATAGTTTTTAAGGAATTTAACTATTGCCAAGAAATAGTTCTAATTAAAATATAATCTTTAATTTGCATCTCATAAATAAGGGTATGTAATTGTTAGTTGCAGGTTAGAATATAATCTTCACTTATTTAGAATGTTGAGATAAGGGTAAGGAGCTGCTGTTGTGCCACAGACAGTGTGAATTCCTACTCCAAGAGAATGGAGGTGGTAATGAACTTTACCGACTGTGTTCTTTGCCTAATTGGCTCACAGCATTCTAAGCAAGGCCAATTGGGCTTGTGTCTCACACACACACACACACACACACACACACACACACACACACGATTTAAATGGCAAATTCTCCAAGGGCACAGTGACTGATAACTAATGTGTGGCCATAATAGAAAAAAAAGTGAGTTCTCTTAATCACTGAGAGAAAATATTGATTTACTGGCCTACTTACTGGAATTTGCATACTAGTTCATTGTTTAGGTAATATTTTCATGGCTCACAGTTTTCTCTTCTGTGGGCAGATTCTTTGGCACCTTTGCAGCTGACAGTTGATTTTTCCTTGTTCATTAGCGCTTTTTTTTTTTCTCAAATTTATTTTGTCGTACTATAAAAGATAAAAGATAAAACCAACACTAGCAAATCCAGTATGGTTTGAATTATTGATTGAGGTCAGAATCTTCTGTTTTTGCTTTATTATAAATTTTCTTTAATTATTAAAGCAAGTAATAATCATTTAGGGAATGGACTTGAAAATCACTTGACATTCTTCCTGCCTCACCTCTCTCGTTTTTCCCTCCCCTCTCCTAATTCATCTGTTATACCATATTAATATTGTTTATGCTCATGCTGCTTCTCTGCTCAGAACTACATACAGTGACTCCTGATTGCCAGTGGAGTAAAAATCGAAATCCTAAATCTGGCATTTAAGGCTCTAATACTGTACAATCATAATCTCATATTATCCCTCAGCCAGCCTTGACTTCTCAAGCTTCCTTCTACCTATTCTATATTTTCTTACCTTTATGCCTTTTTTTCACACCGTCCCATATGCCTAAGGTTTTCTTCCCTACTTTAATTCCTATTCATCCTTTAAAGCCCAACTCATATATTTGATCTCCCCAAAGATGATAATTCCCCTCCGCCTCACATTTTTGGTATTTCTCTTTTGTATTGTGGTTATTTATGTATAAATCATAATTCCTCTACCATCCTATAAGATCCATGAGGGAAAGGACTGTATTGTATTTAAACTTTGAATCTCATTCAGCACCTAGCATAGCATCTTACACATAGTAGGCGCTTAATAATTTTTTTAAGTGAATGTATATCTTAGGAATTAACCAGCCTTTTGGTGATGCATATTTTAAAAGACAAAATCAAGCACACAAATGTTGTATGAATATGTATGTTGGTAACTGCTGCTGTGGATAGGGGCTAGGGTACCCTCCCTGTTCTATACTCAAGCATACAGTCCTGAACTGTGTTCATTGCTAGGGGAGCCTTTCACTAGTCAGAGAGGTGTCTCCCTTTTTGTATACTAGCTCATTACACCACTACCCTGGGGAAGTATTTTTGGTGCAAGGGGTAGGGTCTCCCCAAAAAGGGAAGTAGGAAAAGAGGTACTCAGTATATAATAAAAACTAGTTATAGTACAGGTAATTTAGGCCTACACAGAAAACAGTTGTAATCATAAAAAGAATCTTGGTACACATCAGCAGAATCATTTACACAGTATTCAATAATATATCTACTAATATCCTTGGTAGGAAGTCTTGTTGGGGCATAATACAGTTTGCAGGACTGGTAGGCATTTATATATTTCACCTCTTCCTTTCTCTCTCCAAACCCTTTACTGGTGAAAGCTTGTCAGTGAAGTGGCCAAACTAGGCCAGTCCTTTCTTTGCAGAGTCCATTCTCTCTGATGCAGACATTTCCCTTACAGTCAGCCAGTGTAGAAAATAATTGTATGTATTGTCATGTTGGGGGAATCTTGTCACCATTGTAATGCTAGACTTCCCTCTTTACATATAAGACTACTTGGTTAAGGATAGTAAATACAAAAGAGCAGTGGCTCCATCATTGTCACAGGCTTGCCTTGGTAGGATATAATGCTACTTGAGGCAGGGTTGGAGATAGGGTAGTCCTTCCCTCCCCCCCAGTTCTCAGGATACGGTTTATAACAGCCCTCACAAATTAAGGACTATAGCTAAAAAATTCAGTAACATAAAATTCTTATTTATGAGACTCCTGTCTGTTGAAGTTGAGATTACTAGCAGACTCAACCTTTTTTTGTTCTATGTAATTTCAGTGGTTCTATCAATATAATAGATGGTAGGCAGCATCATGATTTGTAAATTTCTTTGCTTATTGCTAAGCTGTAGTCAAGACGGTATTTTTGTATTTATTGTACCAAGTGGTTTCTTTTTCTTTTTTTTCTTTTTTCTTTTTGGTAGGCCAATGGGGGTTAAGTGACTTGCCCAGTGTCACACAGCTAGTAAGTGTCAAGTGTCCGAGGCCGGATTTGAACTCAGGTCCTCCTAAATCCAGGGCCGGTGCTTTATCCACTGCGCCACCTAGCTGCCCCCCCAAGTGGTTTCTTAAAACTAAATATACAGTATTGAGATCCTGGGGGGCGGGGTATTTTGTTTTCAGATGTAAGGGGGGGGGCAGCTAGATGGCGCAGTGGTTAAAGCGCTGGCCCTGGATTCAGGAGTACCCGAGTTCAAATCCAGCCTCAGACACTTAACACTTACTAGCTGTGTGACCCTGGGCAAGTCACTTAACCCCCATTGCCCCGTAAAAAAACAAACAAACAAAACAGATGTAAGGGAAGCTACCTGTAGCTTTTTATCTATTAATTTTTGAAAAACATCTCCATATGAATGTGCTAAGGATTATGGTAAGTAAAAATAAGTATATTAAGTATAAAAACAGGCATTACCTTCAGGAAGCTTACTATCTTATTGGGAAGACTATTAAAACATTTTTGTAAAATTCTGAACTTAAATACTGCCCCCTCCGCAAATGAGCACTTTCACATACCAAATAGAACACCAGAAAAGATTCTGTGTGAGACCATAAGTTTCTATCCCATGTAGCTTGATTTTAAAAAAATATATGATAAATCGAAAACTGTCGATAGCTGCTTTTCTGTGCTTCCTCCAGTGCCCCACTGCAACTTTTTGTTTAAATAGCCTTCCTTTTAAAAAAAAAATTAATTTTTTTGTATCACATGTACTCTTCTCCTTATTCAAAACAAAACAAATCCTTGTAATAAATAAACATAGTTAAGCAAAATAAATCCATGCAGTGGCCATGTCTAACATTGTCTGTTTCATTGTCTGCACATCACCTCTCCTCTCAGGAAGGGGGTAATATGCTTCATTGGTCCTCTGGAAACAGTGTATCTTTTTCTTTGCTCAGTCTTTCAAAATTGTTTTTCTCTGCTTTGTTATTGTTTAAACATTCTTCTGGTTGTGCTTACTTCACTCTGCACCAGATCCTGCTTCCCAGGATTCTTAGGAATCATTTCTTTCATAAATTCCTATGACAACATTCATATACCTCAGTTTATTCAGCTATTTCCTAATTGGTAGACACTCCTTTAGTTTACAGTTCTTTTTTTGTTTTGTTTTTCCTCCTTTTAATTCCTCCTTTGTGATCAGAAAATTTGTTTTGCTTGTAACTAGTCCCTCCCCAATATCATTCTCCCTCTTAATAGTTTCCCTCCTAACCCCACCTGTTTGCCTATTGAATGCGATATATATGTGATATGTAGAGTATGTTATACTCTTCTTTGTCTGGTTCAGAAAGTGGGGTTCATCTAATACCTGCTTGCTCCATGTTTATATACTCTTCTTATGTATACTCCAATTATGAGAAATATTACATTCTACCCTCTTGTTCCATCTCCTTTCTTTACTAGTGTATTCCTTTTCTTCTCTAAACCCTCAGAACCAGTTGATCCCCAGATACTGTTTTTAAAAAGTCTAACTCCCTTAATAATTTTTTTTTTTTTGCCGGGCAATGAGGGTTAAGTGACTTGCCCAGGGTCACACAGCTAGTAAGTGTCAAGTGTCTGGCTGAATTTGAACTCAGGTACTCCTGAATCCAGGGCCAGCGCTTTATCCACTGTGCCACCTAGCTGCCCCACCCCCTTAATACTTTTAAAGACATTAAAGTTCTCAACAGATAGTGTTTTTCTCTTCCTATTAGAATGTTAGTACTGTGTTACCACATTGTCCCTTCCATTTGCTAGTTTACCCTTTTCATTTTTTTTCTGGACTCTTGTGTTTGTAATTCAGAGTTCCTACTCATCTCTTGTCTTTTGATTAGAAATGTGCAGGGTAAATTCTTGGTTAGAAGATTATATCTTTTGCCTTTTTGGTATATTCTAATTCTAAGATCTCTAATTTTTATTAGAAACTGTCAGGTCTTATGTGATTTTGACTGTGTTTCGTTGGTACTTGAACTTTGATTTCTGGTTGCTTGCCATATTTTTTTCTATGATGTGGAAGCTCTGGATTTTGACTGACGTTTTTGGGATTTTAACTTTTCGTGTTTCATTTCAGGAGATGATCTAACAATTTTTTCCACCTTTACTTTTGTCTTCTAGTTCTAAAAAAAAATCTGGGCAGATTTCATTTATGATATCTTGAATTATAGTGTCCAGGTTTTATTTTTGGTTTTGTTTTGATCAGGGAATCTGATCATTCCTAAATTATTTCTCATTGACCAGTTTTTTAGGTCAGCTGTTTTTGCAGACATTTTATATCTTAATCTATTTTTAAATTTTGTTAGAGGAATCCTTGATAGCTCACAGATTTATTGGTTTATGTTTGATTTATTCTGATTTTTAGGGAGTCAGTTACTTAGGTATGGTTGATCACTTTTTTTTACTGAGTTACTTGTTTTCCTTCCAGTTCTTTTCTCCAGAGCTTACATTTAATTATTATTCTTTGCTTCATTTATTATAGGTATTCATGGAGTCCTTGTGGGAAAAGGGTGAAAAATTCATTTTTTCCTTTGAGTCTTTGCTTGCAATTTTTATGTATTTATTTTCTCCTTTTAGTCTGAATTTTCAGACAACTTTGGCTCTCTTTAATTCTTTATGTTGAGGGGACTTGTGACTCAGATTGGCAGGGGCGGGGCGGGGGGGGGGGAGAAGAATTGGAGGCTCATCTTGTAAAATAAAAAGATTTTTTTTTGTCCCAAAGAAATTTTTTTTTTCAATTTTAATAGTATTTTGTTTTTTCCAGTTACATGTAAAAATAGTTTTCAACATTCGTTTTCATAAGATTTTGAATTCCACATTTTTCACCTTTCCTTCCCTCCTCCCCAAGACAGAAAACAATCTGACATAGGTTATATATGTACAGTTACCGTAAACATATTTACACATCAGTTACGTTGTGAAAGAAGAATCAGAACAAAAGGGAAAAACTCAAAACGAAAAAAAAGTAGAAATAGTATGGTTCAGTCTGCATTCAGATTCCACAGTTCTTTTTTCTGGTTATGGAGAGTATTTTCCATCATGAGTCCTTTGAAATTGTCTTGGATCATTGTATTGCTGAGAAGAGCTAAGTCTATCACAGTTGATTATTAAAATGTTGCTGTTGTTATCTACAATGTTCTCCTGGTTCTGCTCAATAAAGATTTATTAGGAGAGAGCAATATGTGGCCAGGAGACAGAATCTCAGTGGAGAGCTGAATAAGAGAAGAGCTGGTCTTTTTGTATGTTTCAAAAAACAAAGAAAGCTAAACACCTAGGAGGGGATTTTTGAATAATAGGACATCCTTAAGATAGATATGCAGCACCCATCTATATCTTGCTTATCATCTTGCAGGCCTTGCTTTGGTATTGCTTATAAGCTACCAGGGGTCTTTCTGTTTCTTAAGGTCCCACTACATATATAGTCTCTGTCTTGGCTTGTTCATCTCTCCAGGCTTAGGTCCAGAATTGGAGCTTTGTGTTAGGACCAGGCTCTGCTCTTATTGAATGGCTAAGAAATTCTTGTTTTTCTGTTCCAGTTAGCCAGTTAACAAAAATCAATCAGCCACGAGACTGTGATACCCTTCACTATTTCTTTGCCCATCTAGGATTTTAAGAGGTGGGTGAGAGAGGACATGACGGGGCACCACTGGGGCTCTGGGGATCCAGGTTACTGCAGTAAATGAGGGGGACTTTAGCTTCTGCTTTTGAGACTGCCATGGATGGTGGCTTTTGAGAGATTTGCTACTGGGAAGATTTTACCCTTAAACTCCTCCTCTGACTCTCTCTTAGGCTGGGTGGCCTGGGGCTAGAAGTAAGCCCCAGATTGCCCTTCAAGTTATTCTACACTTTTCTTGTCTCTACCTAGAGTCAAGCTCTACCAGGACATCTTTACCTGCTGATCTTGCCAGGCTTATTCCCCTCGACTGTGGTTTCCCTGGACAGTATGTAGGGACAGTGTGAATTTCATTGATCCATTTACACACATCATTAATTTGATGACAAGGCATCTGGCTACCTTAAGAGAGTCATAGTCTTTCCCTCTGTTTACCTGCTTCATTGAATTTTTTCACTCTGACATTCTGACTCCTGAATGTTGAAGCAGTTAGGAGTCCTAAACAGGAAGCATCCCATGTTTTTTTTTTTTTTTTCTGTGCTGCTGCCCTTTCTCATGGGATTTCTTCATTATTTGGTCTGTTGTGTTTTTTTTTAAAAAGGTTTTTGCTGGAGCATTGTTGTGGGAGCTGAATTGCCTGCTTCAGGCACTGATCTTAAGGGAGAGGTCTAGGTTAAGATCTCTAACGAAATATGTAAATAGCTATACAATAGACGATATAGTAGAAGCTCAGAGCAGACAAAGCGTTGTGGTTGGTAAACATGTAGGATTTCTTGAGCAACATGGAAAAGAGCTTGAAAGGCAATCACTGAACTCAATAATGTGTCAGATAGTTTTGAGGTCATGATTGCTGCTATAATAACATGTATTTAGTAACCATCATGCAAGGTTAACAAGAGAGTGTTTTTGTGTTTAGAGCATTAGATAAATCTCCTAGCACTGTGCAAATAACATCTAGATTTATTCAGGCCACAATGGGAGTTGAATGATTAGTTTCCTGACATGAGCATTTTTTTTCTTTCAGTTGCAATGTACTCAGTCTGTGGAAAATGTGAATTCACTAGCAAGCAGCACTGAGCCTGATTAAGGACTACCTGTAACCAGAATACTTGGCAGAATTTATTTTGTCATTAATTTTTTCTCCTTTTAATGTTCCAAAGTGGTAAAAGTAATTTTGATTGTTGTTGCTGTTACCTGATGGTTAAATATTTCAGTGTATAACCTTAGCAAGTGGGACAGCTAGGTGGCACTAAATAAAGCACCAGCCCTGGATTCAGGAGGACCTGAGTTCAAATCCTGCCTCAGACACTTGACACTTACTAGCTGTGTGACCCTGGGCAAGTCACTTAATACTCGTTGCCCCGCAGAAAACAAAGCAAAACAAAAAAGCCCCCCAAACCTTAAGTTAAATGAAATGTGCTTAGCTTTTTAATGAATGAATGAAAAAGAATTTATGTGTTTATTGTGTTATAGGTACCATGCTAAGTGTAGGGTATGTTGTTGTTCAGTTATTTAAATCTTGTCTATCTCTTTGTGACCCCATTTGGGTTTTTTGTGACAAAGCTACTAGAGTGGTTTGCCATTTCCTTCAGCTCATTTTACAGATGAGGAAACTGAGGCAATAGGGTTAAGTGACTTGCCCAGGGTCACACAGCTAAGTGTCTAAGGTCGAATTTGAATTCAGGTCTCCCTGACTCCAGGCCAAGCTTTCTATTCACTGCATCACCTAGCTGCTAATGTAGGGTATAGGGATATAAAAATGAGATGATTCCTATCTACAATAACTAAAGACATAACAAGTAGAGAAGTGGTAGCCAAGGAAAGGTATTTTTGTTTGAGAAGTCATAGAGATAGTGGGTGTAGCAATGAGGACATCAATTGACATGACCTTTCCAGAAGCTATGGTTGTATTGATTTGACTGCAGATCCCAGGACAGTCATGGTAGGAATCAGGGAGAACCATCAATCCAGTGACTGATCAGAAAAGCAGGTTAAAGACCAGAGTCTTTTATGGAGCATGCTGGGTACAGTAAAACCTCACCAGTCAGTACAGTCAGTCCCAAGGTGTTAGCTTTAAAGCTGTTCTGGGCCATGGTTTCTGTCCGTACAGAAAAGGCAGTAGTAGCTGGGCAGAACAGAAAATGACACGAGGTAAATGGATTTAATTCAATTGGATTTTAATAAATTAGAGACTGCAAACTATTAGAGTTGATTTTGCCTAAGATGTTAATCTCTGACTTTCTCCTCTGCGGTGTCTTCCCTTGAAGAGAAGCAAGGGGAAACTTATAGGTTTAATTAATCTCATGGTTCTCTAAGAAGGTAATTAAAATGTTTTGCTCACTAAAACACCTCATGAGATCCATCCTGAGGGAAAGAGGAATTTCTTATTGTAGTGAATAGATATCAGATGGCCATACTTTTTCAAACTGTTAAGTATAGGTACTGAATGAATTTTTAAAAAAATTATTTGGTCTATTTAAATATTTGTATTAGAAATGTCTCATCATTTCATGAATAGGAAAACTAGTACATAGTAATGTTTTGTTGTTGTTGTTGTTGTTTTGCAGGGCACTGAGGGTTAAGTGACTTGCCCAAGGTCACACAGCTGGTGTCAAGTGTCTGAAGCCAGATTTGAATTTAGCTCCTCCTGAATCCAGGGTCGGTGCTTTATCCACTGCGCCACCTAGCTGCCCCCGACATAGTAGTGTTAATACAGCATCTACCTAAACTGCTGAAACAGTACTAGCTAACCTTCTACTAGTCACATTATTTTTAATACTTTTATATAATTCCTATCTGGTAACGTTGTTAGCTAGCTATATTGAAGAAATGGAATTTATGTTTTAGTCTTTTTCTGAGCTGGCAGGATGAAGGTTGTATTCCTTTTATCATATTTCACGCAAATAATTTGAATTTTGTTCGTTAGAACAACCCTTCCTTAACATCTTTTCTTCCATATTCCATTTCTGTTCATTGAATGCTGGTCAGTTTGAGAACACCTTACATAATTTGTGTTGAATGATGGGGACCTGGGGTTCTTCTACACAGTATATAGGCCTCACTCAGTAGTGGTCCCTGAATTATTCTGTGTAAAAAATGAACCTCTACACAAATCTTATTCCAATGACTCATTGACAAGAACTACAAGGACCTATTTTATGGGACATCTAATTATCTTGTATTAAATTGTTTGTGACATATTTGGTTCGAGTCTGTGATTTCATTTATATAGGCAACTACCAATGAAGAAACTCCCTCTACTAATGTAGATTAGTAACAGTTCTTCAATTTATGGCTTTATAGAGTTACCGGAAGCATTAAGATTAAGTAGTTTACCTAGGATCATATGACCAGTGTGAGTCAAAGGTGGGCCAACTGTTCTGCAACTTTTAGCCTTAGAGTTAGTTGGCACACTGAGAGATGAAGTAGCTCACAGCCAATATATGTTAGTGCTAGGACTTGAGCCTTGATTTTTCTAAGACTGGTTTGCAACAAATTACCTCTGCTTTGGATAAGCACTTATAAAAAGACCACCCTGACACACTAGCTTAGGGACTGATATCTTTTGCAGAAGATGAGGATTCTATGAAGAACTTAATAACAATGAAAGTTAAATCAGCTTATTATACCTTAATACTTGATGACTTCAGTGCAAAGTTGGACTTAGTGAAGAAGATGGTTTTAGGGGAAAAGATAATAAGTTATGGTTTAGATATGTTGAGTTTGAGATGCTCAAAGGAAATATAAGCGAAAGCAATTGTGGATGCCAGACTGGAGCTTAGGAGAGCAATGAATCAAATGTAGAAGAATGTATTAAATGTTTACTATGGACCAGGCACTGATGCAAAGAAAGGCCAAACCAGTTTCTACCTTCAAGGATCTGACAGTCAGATAACATAAAATAACTATGTAAGTACAAGGTATGTACAGCATAAAGTGGAGGCAATCGCAGAGGTAAGTAATTAATTAGCATTAAAGGGCACTGGGAAAAGTTTCTTGCAGAGCATAGGATTTTAGTTAAAACTTGAAGGAAGTAAAGACCCAGGAGATGGAGATGATGAAGGAGAGCATTCCAGGTACAGGGGACAGCTAGTGAAAAGGCATATTTTGGGGGGCAGCTAGGTGGAGCAGTGGATGAAACACTGGCCCTGAATTCAGGAGGACCTGAGTTCAAATCCAGCCTCAGATACTTGACATTTACTAGCTGTGTGACCCTGGGCAAGTCACTTAACCCTCATTGTCCCACCAAAAAGGGGGGTGGGGAGGACACTTGCATAGAGAAAAGGGAGCTCATGAGGAAGTGGAGCAGACCAGAAAGTGAGCTGGAAGGGAAGTGGGCATCAAGGCATTGAACTGGTCAGAGGTGAGTAGCAGTTTCCTGGGTTATACACATTATACATTACTAGAGGCATAGTGTTCAGCATGAGGAAGGGATATTGCTTCTATACTCCATCGTGTAGGTGCCCCATATTTTAGGAAGAATATTGACAAGCTGGAATGAGTCCAGAGCAGGGCTCAAGGAGGGGCCAATGGTGATGATTGCTCCAGGATGTGCTGGCACACTGGCCCATACACCATCCATTCCCAGTTTTACTAGTTAGTTGAGTGCATATGGCGCATAATCGCGGCATCGCCTTTCTGTTAACTGGCATTAGGGGGATTTTTTTTGGGGGGAGGTTAATCACCATGGCGGTAGCCTGGAGATCGCCGATAGAGAGAGCAGACGAACATTCAATGATTGATTTATTAAGTACTGAGGAAAATTAATATTATGCTATATTACCTGAGTTCAAATCTGGCCTCAGACACTTAACACTTACTAGCTGTGTGACCCTGAGCAAGTCACTTAACCCCAATTGCCTCACTAAAAAAAAAAAAAGTAGCTAAAAAGAAGCTGAAATCTGAGTAACTGGAAAACCAGTGATAGTTGCAAGAAAACAGATAATAAAACACCTCCTTCCTCATAGTAGATGTATGGGGGATTTCTAGGGTCCAGTGTTGTATACATTGTCATATGTAGTCACTTTTTGGGGGGCGGGGTTGGGCAATGAGGGTTAAGTGACTTGCCCAGTGTCATACAGCTAGTAAGCGTCAAATGTCTGAGGTCAGATTTTAACTCAGGTTCTCCTGAATCCAGGGCTGGTGCTTTATCTACTGCACCACCTAGCTGCCCCCTAGATGTGGTCGATATTTAAAGGCTATTATTACTTAATTTGCTTTTCTTTGTTTTGAGGTTCAAACCAGTAGAGGACTTGTCTTAATATCACAGTTCATTTTTTTTTTTTTGGTGAGTCAATTGGAGTTAAGTGACTTGCAGCTAATAAGTGTCAAATGTCTGAGGCCGGATTTGAACTCAGGTACTCCTGACTCCAGGGCCAGTGCTCTATCCACTGCGCCACCTAGCTGCCCCCACAGTTCATTTCTGAAAACAGCTAAATGTATTAAAAAATAAAAATAAGAGGATGATAAAAGTTTATAAATAAGGAAGTTCCAATCTGCCTATTTTAAGTGAGTTGATGAGAAATGGGAAATGGTTTAAAGAACTAACACAGACAATCACCATTTCCTAAAAGACTTTAACTGATGTAAATCAGTTGCTGCAATAAGGAGATTAAAAGAGCCTAGAAAACACTTTTTCCAGGAATTACTTGAAGTCCCTCACAGGGAGACAGGGAGCAGCCAATAACAATATCAATTTTGAATATAATCTCTGCTAATGAATTTTGGGGAAAAAGGATGATGGAAGATAATGAGTAGCATCATCTCTTAAAACAAGGAGAGGCAATAGAGGAAAAAAAACAAGTTTACAGAAAACCTTAGTGAGAGAATTAAGCCCCAATATTCTCAAGGGCATTTAGAGGGTAAAAATTAAAAAGTAATAAATACTGAAAATATAAAAGATTTTAAAGATTTCTATAATTCTTCAATAACAATGGAACCACCTTAGTTAGATTCTTAGTATCAGAGTTATTATCAAAGTTCTCTCAGTGTGTAATGTATTAGGAAATAGAAATAGTATTATTTGTTTTTTGTTTTGTTTTTTTGTGAGGCAATTGGGGTTAAGTGACTTGCCCAGGGTCACACAGCTAGTAAGTGTTAAGTGTCTGAGGCCGGATTTGAACTCAAGTCCTTCTGAATCCAGGGCTGGTGCTCTATCCACTGCGCCACCTAGCTGCCCCTAGAAATAGTATTAAAGAAAACAAAGATGAGATCGGTGAGACCCAAATCCAGACACACAGAATATATGTATACACAGATATACAAATACATAGAATGAGGTTCATGCTAGAGGCAGCACAATGTTTTAGGCATCCAGGGATAGAGTCTCCTAGTATCTAAAACAGGGTAGGAAACAAATGCATGGAAATATGTAAATATGTTTATAAGATAGGTAACCCATTGTATAGATGAGGAAACTGAAGCTGAGGGGTTTAAATGATTTGCCCATGGCCTACAGTTATTACTTTCATTACAAGTCCAATGCCTTATCCACAATTTAATGCAATCTTTCACACAAACGTACACCACAAGGACAATATTTTGATTGCCGTCATGACCAATAAAATTTTTTGTAAATAAACACATTTCTGTTTCTTTAGTACCTTCCAAAAATTTCTTAGTAATTATCTTTGGCAAGTATAAAAATTATATTTGATTTTTAAACTAAATTTGTATTAAGTTTGTAATGGAAACCTTGTGTTTTAAAAGTTTTTGAATTTTCCATATGTCTCTGTATTAGATAACATGGGGCAGTAGAAAGAAGATTGGGTTCGGAAGGAACACTAGATTTGGAGAAAAGAGAACCTGAGTTTTAAATCCTGCCTCTGTCATTTACTATTTACTTTTGTGACCCTCCTTTAGAAGTCTTTGGATCTCAAATTTTCTCATCTATAAAATGAAAGGGTTGGACTAGATGAGTTTCTAAGGTCACTTTCAGCTCTAAACATATCAATACCTCTGCTAACAGAGAATACTTTCTAATAATAAACTTTTTTTATATAATAAACTTTCTTGACAGAAACTTAATACCAGAGGTAGAAAATACATAGGAAACATAGGATTCATTACAAGATATCAGAAAAAGGGGAGAGTGGGTTGTATTATACTTGTATTATATTTGTATTATAAAATATCATTATATATTAGCCAGATAACCTTGTGAGCTTCAGCTAAGCATGGATAAATACAAAACTCAGGGTTTTTTTTGTAGTGTTCTTGACAGGACAAGGTCTGTAAACTTCTTTAAAAATTATTTTACTATAACTATATTTCCACATAACTGGTTCCCTCTGTGATCCTCTGCATTTTATTTTATGCAGTAAGATATTCTGAGCAAGGATCCATTAGTCTTCACTGAACTGCTAAAGGTTATGACTCCCTGATTTAGTAGAGAGCATTGCCACTGACTCAGAGCCGGCATTACTCTCTATAGTATGTGAAAATTATTTTTAAATGTAACAGGACTTAGAAGATATAAGACTATCCCTTAATTAAGATGCCACGCTGTACAGTTCCACTATTAATAGTTTTAACAATGGTAGTTAAAATAAGAAAATGCCAATGGGATAAGTAGATATGTATTTATTTGTCAGATCAAAACAGATAATTATTTAGTAACAGATTTGCTTTGTGAATCAGCCAAGACACACTCTTAAACATTATTGTTCTAACATCACATCTCTTTTGGAAGAGGTCTTTTGGGGGGGGGGGTGCAGTGAGGGTTGTGTGACTTGCCCAGGTTCGGTTCACACAGCTAGTAAGTGTCAAGTGTCTCAGGTTGGATTTGAACTCAAGGTCCTCCTGAATCCAGGGCCGGTGGTTCATATACTGCCCCACCTAGCTGCCCCCCTGGAAGAGGTCTTGAAGAGGGAGCCTCATGATTCTTGGCATTTTTAGACTGGAGTTTAAAATTGTGATTATTAGTCTGCAGTTGGGTAGATTTAGTCAAAATGGATTTAATCACTAGTTTGGCACAATTCAATAAAAAATATTTTCATACATTCTTGCTATAATTTAATGTATATTACAATTTCATTTTGAAATTTCTATTTTTTTTAAACAAGCATATATGGAGTACAAAACATTGATTTGTGGGAGACAAATAAAGACACAGCTTTACCCTCAAGTCGTTTATCATATAGGGATAATATATCATCATATACTATATTTTGTGACAATTATGTTGTACTTTAAGAACAATACCAGGAGCGGCTAGGTGGTGCAGTGGATAGAGCACTGGCCCTGGATTCAGGAGTTCCTGAGTTCAAGTCCGGCCTCGGACACTTGACACTTACTGGCTGTGTGACCCTGGGCAAGTCACTTAAACCCATTGCCCCGCAAAAAAAAAAAAACAAAATGCTGCAGGCATTCCACAGAAGAGGGGGGTCTGCATAAACAATAAATACTGTAAAAGTTCTTGGGGGGGAGTTCTGGGTTCAAATAATCACAGGAAAGTTTAGGGAGTTATTATTTGAACTTGTCCTTCCTTGCCCGATGAGTAGGATTTGGATCTATCTAATGAGATGGTGGAGAATGGAGCAAGGTAAACAAAAGCACAAAGGCAGCAGCAATACTTAGACTCTTTGGGACACTTAAGTGGTTAAATCTGTCTGGACTGATGGATTGGAAAAGTAGATAGATTTGAGTTAGATCCCAGAGAGTTTTGAATGTTTTGTGGGTTCTGCTGCTCCAGGAATAGTCCTATGGCATTATCTGGAGGTTTCTGAGAGCTGTAGTATAAATTCAGATCTTGAGACACCCAAGGTAATCTCTGTGTGACCCTGGTATTCAAACCCCAACTTAAATTTTGTTTTTTGACAAATTATGTATGGTTATATATGTTAACACAGCACTATTCTAGTGAGGAATCCAGTCTTGAATGTTGGATTAAGGCGTTTGGAATGGTGTTGGAGAGAGCTCCACTTTGAAGTGCTGGTTGAAGTTATGGGAGTGGATGATATTGCCAAAGTAAACATTAATGCATAGCCGTAACTAGGGGTGGTGTTATCCAATCTTTTGTCTCTGGGTGTTGAAATTAAATCATAGAAAGAAGTGTGCTCATCACCTGGTTAGAACACTTAGTTAAAATGAAAAGCTTACCAAATGGCATACTTCTAAGGCCTGCCCCTTCCCTTCTGCCCTCCCCACCAGTGGATCTCTTCTCAGAAAAATATATTGAAATAGTTATCATATTTAAAAATATTTGCAGGCCCTAGATTAAAAACTCCTGGTCTAAATCTACAAGTCATGAGCGTGCCTTGGTATATATGTGTTGTGCATGTTGTAATTATTTTGATTGGTACTTCTCTTTCTGTCATTTTATCTTGGATTTTATTGATATATCAGATTTTTTGTGGGGTTATTTTATATACTACTTTTTGGGGGGGGGCAGGGCAATGAGGGTTAAGTGACTTGCCCAGGGTCACACAGCTAGTAAGGGCAATTTGTTAAAATAAGACAACGAAGTTTGATGCATCACTAACTCTTCCTTTCACTTAAACACTTAGAGACTATTGTAGGGTTATTAATTGGCCTATTTTCAGTGTTGTGTCTCAGGGAATACAGAGACTTGAGGAGAGGGAGACTAGAAGTAGAGCAGTCAGAAAATGGCACAGTCAGAAAATCCCACAGACCTTCAATTTGTTTTTAAAAAAAAGCCATAGTATTTGCAAAGCACAATAAAATGATGTATGCCTATATACTTAAAGACCTTGGTGGAACTATTGTGTGCTTTAAGATTTGAACTGGGTGAAATTATACACTTTGTGAGCTGGTTCCAGGGGCACCATCTTCTAAAGCGGCAGCTAAAACAGTTGGGAACAACAGTGGGGATAGCAGGTGTGGGGCCGCAGCTGTTCATCTTTGGTACTGGAGTAGAAGAGACAGGTGTTTTGGAACTAGAGGCTACTGTGTCCATGGGGACTGTAAGTTGGCATTAGCCTCCTGTTTTATGACAAGGAAAGCTGACACTGCTGGAAGGCTAGTATCTAGAAGCTCTTCAAAGGTTTTTCTCTCCAGTTCCTCTTCCCTTTCTACTAGTTTGTTGTTTTAGATTTATCTTTTATGATATGTTCTTTTGTCATCTTATTTTCTGATTCTCTTTTCTCTTCACATAACATTTGGTGTCAACCCTATATATGATTGTTTCCTTTTGTTTATTCTGGTTATGGTCAGAGGTTCAAACTGAAAGAAGAGTTCTTGTGGTTACATCTATGCAAAAAAAACAAACCCAAAACCTAGGAAGTTAAAAAATGGAATACCAACCTTTGACCAGTAGTGAGTAGAGAAAAATTTCTTTAGGGGCAAACAGATTGGATGATTTGGCAAACTGTTTAACATAACAGGTTCTCCAACCAATGGGGCATCTAGGTGGCACAGTAGATAGAGTACTGACCCTGAAGTTGGCATCAAATCTCACCTCAGAGACTTACTCGCTGTGTGACCCTGGGCAAGCCACTTAACTCCAATTGCCCATAACATTCAGGGCCAGTTGTCCTGATGTATATCTTGCCATTGGACCTAGATCTAGAGGAAAGAGTGAGGTTGGTGAACTTAACTTGCACAGCCCTCTCTCACTTAAATTCAATTCACTGCAAGTCATGACATTACCCTGATGTCATAGTCCGCTTGGAGAAATGGACAAATAACAACAAGCTCCTAATAGAAGATCTCAGATGCTTACCTAGTAGATATCTAATCTGATTTTTCCTGCTTTTTCCTGTGTGCATCCACACCAACCCCCTCAACCCCATTTTATTATGATTTGCCAGGATTCCTAAGACTTAGAGGAATATAGCTATCAATCATTCCTTTCCAACCATAGTGACTTCTGGGAAGTTTAAACTAACTATGCAGAAGGGATTGAGACTTGATAATTTTTAAAGTCCCTTTAAGCATGAAAATCCTCTAAGTACAGTGTTTATGAAAATCTTTATTCAGGGTGTCCCAAAAATCTTGGTGCAATTCAAAGCTATTAAAGCTTAAAAGTGCATGAAGGGGGCAGCTAGGTGGCACAGGGGATAGAGCACTAGCCCTGGAGTCAGGAGGGACCTGAGTTCAGGTCCGGCCTCAGACACTTAACACTTACTAGCTGTGTGACCCTGGGCAAGTCACTTAACCCCAATTGCCTCACCAAAAACAACAACAACAACAACAACAACAACAACAAAACAACAAAAAAATTAAGTTCATCGATCATATGTAGATCTGCTGCTGTTGTTCGCCAACAAATTTTCCAGTGTATTTCCGTGGAAATTTTTTTTTTTTTTTAACTCAGGTTCTCCTGAATCCAAGGCTGGTGCTCTATCCACTGCACCACCTAGCTGCCCCTCCATGGGAATTTTTGAAGGGAAATGCATTATGTAGGGTCCAGTTTTAAAACTACATTTTAATTGAGTTGAACAAATTCATACAAAGACAAAAATTCCGCCTTTAAGGAGCTTATATACAGTTTAGGGGAAAACAACATGTACACAAAAACTTAAATACAAAATATATTCAAAGTAGTGACAAAATAGGAGTAGAAATTCGGGGAGAGAAGTTCTCACAATAGGCTTCTGGTGAAAGAGCTGATCTTTAAAGGAAGCTGGTGATTGATTCGAAAAGGTAAATTGAGGATTCAATTTCTTCCCATGTACAAGACAATATATTAGGTAATAGGGATGTAAAGATACCTGTGGTTCCTGTCCTAAAGAAGCTTTCGGTATAGTGTATAGCAGAGGATATTTGTACAAATGAATAAAATGCAACCCAAAATATTGAATTGATAATTACAAAGCTCTGAGATTAGATGAAAGAAAAATCATTTTAGCTGTGAGTTCCATGAAGGAAGTGATATTTGAACTAGGGCTTGAAGGATTGGTAGGATATTAACTAGTAGAGATGGTAGGAAGAACATTCTTAGGCATAGAGAATTATATAAATAAAGATGAGAAGATGGGAGAAATTCAAGGTATTTTGAGTGATCAGTAGGGAAGTTTGACTAGAGCATAAAGAAGTATTGACATATTGATTGAACATAGACTGAAGCAGGCTATTTTTCACTTTTATTCAAGTATTCTTATACAAAATGACTGATATGGTAATGTTTTACATAATTGCACATGTATAACCTATATCTGCTCACCACCTCAGGGAGGGGGGTGGGTAAGGAGGGAAGAAGGGATAGAATTTGGAATTCAAAACTTTAAAAATGTTAATTTAAAAAAAAAACAGTTTTGGGGGCTGAATTGGAGGAGTAAAGCTAGGGGAAAGGGGGAAAAGGGAAGAAGATGGAAATACCAGGTATGAGGTAATTGCTGCTCTAGCACCTTCTATAACTACCTATTTCCTGAGGACTTTAAAATGGTAAACAGTGGTTGGACTGGGATAGCAAAAGTAACAGGTTGTGGGAGTTAGTAGTGGGTGGCAGATGAATTATAATGTTCTCAAAGTTATTCATTCAATAATCATTAAGTGTCAGGCACTATGGTTAGCTCTGGAGATATAAAGGCTATACTTGTCTTTAAGGACTTTACAATTTAAGTGTAGAGACAATAAGCAAATATGTACAAATGAGCTATGTACAGAAGGAACAGGAAATAATTGAGAGGAAAGGCACCACAATTAACAAATTGGGAAAGGCTTCCTGTAGAAGATAAAATTTTAGTTGGGACTAAGAATCAGGAAACCCAGTAGGCAGAGATGAGGAAGGAAAGCATTCCTGGGAAGGGGGACAGCCAGAGGAAATGCCAGGAATTGAGAGATGGAGTGTTTTCTTAGTGGAACAGCAATGAGTACAGAGAGTGTCAGGCACAGGCAAGATATACAAGGCCCTAAGAACACCATCTGTTCTCCTGTGCTGTATTTGGCGTGAAAAACAATTAAGCGTATTAGTTTAAATGAAGATTGGATTACTGTGCAGGGAATAAACATTTATTTTGGAGCAGGGAATAAGCATTTATTTTGATCTTTTGATAGTATTTAAGTATTTGAAATGCTGTCATTTGGTCTATAGTGTTTTCTCTACTTCCACTCTCTTGGGTTTAGGTTTCAAGACTATATTTGAAATAGAGAAGGAATTTGATAGGATCCCTTTCTATTTTAGCAAATAGTTTATATCTTATATAATATGCATATGTTATATAATTGTTCTTTGAATGTTTGATGGAATTCAGTTGCAAATCCATCTGGTCTTAAGATTTTTTTTCTTTGAGAGTTGATTTATGGCTTGTTTGTTCATTTTAAAAAATGGGTTATTTAAATCTTTACTTTCTTGTTCTGAGTCTAGGTATTTTATATTACTATAAATATCCATGTCATTGAATTTATCAATTGATACGGAATTGAGGAATATAGTTTTAAATAATTATTTCATCTTGTGTGTGTGTGTGTATATATATATATATATATATATATATATATATATATTTTTTTTTTTTTTTTGCAGGGCAGTGGGGGTTAAGTGACTTGCCCAGGGTCACACAGCTAGTAAGTGTCAAGTGTCTGAGGCCGTATTTGAACTCAGGTACTACTGAATCCAGGGCCAGTGCTTTATCCACTGCGCCACCTAGCCGCCCCTTGTATATATTTTTTGAAACAAGTAATTTGGTTTACTTTTTAATATCAGGTTAGTTAATTTATTAATTTAGTCTAAAAACTACTCTTAGTTTTATCAATTCCATTTTTGTTTTATTTATAAGTTCAAATTAAAATAGTTTTATTAATTTTACTTTAAATTTTGTTAATTCCTTGATTTTTTGAATTTCTGTTTTTGGTGTTTGTCAACAGGCAATCAAAACGACATGAGACTTATGTGAAAACCAGGTTTTTTACAGGAGAAATGAACATGCATGGGAACCCAACAGGCTCAAAGTTTTTACAGAAGTTTACATTTTTTACAATAGCAGGACAAAAGGAGGAAGGGATACCAGGAAGGGGCTTAACATGGGATGGGGAACAGTGCATCAAAGGCATAGGACAGGGCTTCTTAAACTTTTTCCACTTGCTATCCCTTTCCTCCAGAGAAATTTTTACATGACCCTGGGTCATGTATAGGAATATAAAATAGGTATACATAACCTTTTACTTATCCTCACATTCTGATACTGAACCTAGGACACCCAAACCACTCCCCATGGAGAGAAGCAGGGAATCTGCAAAAGCCATATTGTTTTCCCTTGGGAGCTGTTAACTATGAAGATAGGAAGGTCCCCTTTTCTTCAGAAGACCCCTGCTGCCCAAGTAGTACCTCAGCCTGGCACAGTGGGTTGGCGCCTGTCTTGCCTTCCAAGGACACACAGGGATTCTAGCTTGGGATACAGTAACAAATTATGCATCATCCTTGACATATTCAGAGCTTCCTTCATGTTCTGAGTCCAGTGTTGTGAAAAATATGGCAACTCAAAATGACAAGTTATGGGGATCCTCTTAACTACCATCAATATATTTCATTGGGGTTATTCGGTTTATTTTTCTAGAGTCATCTAGATCCTGGAGTGGAAGAGTTGAGTTCAAATTAAGCCTTAGACACTTACTGGCAAGTCATTTTAACCTTTTTTTCCTTCAATTTCCTCAACTATAAAATAGGGGATAATAATAATGCCTACCTTCCAGGGTTGTGGTGAGGATCAAAGCTCTAATTTAGATATGAGTTCTAAAAGGGATTCAGACCCCAATTAATGGATAACTTAAGACTTGAGTCTTCATTAATACAAGTCAGGGTCTAGGTTCTCTTTACCCACATTAATCAGCACTCATAACAAGAACATAAAGAGGCAGGTCATAGAGACCTTAACTATAACAATGATATACAGACAGGGCATAGAAATTCTATTGATAAATGAAAATATTTTGAAACTGGACATGGGAATCAAAAAGTGGCATGCACAGAAAAGGCCAAATTTGTACCCAGATTCACCTTATGATGTGTAAACCCCCAAAACACACCTCCACGGAAAAAGGTACCTGCCTCGGGGGTTAGATCAAGACCCCAGGAACTCCAAATTAGGATAAACCCTCCCCTGTTCCTCCCTAAGGTGGAGATTATTGTAATGAGACTGATAATCAATTTATCCATACTATAAATATAACTATCTTTTATTTCCCTATTCGAGAGATACCTTTCCACCTTTCTGGTTCTCTCCCTGTGTTCACTTGCAGTATTGCAATAAAACTTGGGAAACTGAGTCACTGAGTCTTGTAATTCTTTTGGGATGCCTCATGATCAATTTGACCCTAAATCCCATCCCATATCAATGTGACTCAGAAATCCCTACTGAGTAGGTGCTTGTCAGACACTTACTAGCTGTGTGACCATGGGCAAGTCACTTAATCCCAATTGCCTTACACATCTGGGGCCATCTCTAGTCATCCTAATATTTATCTTGCCACTGGACCCAGATGGTTCTGGAGGAGAGAGTGAAGTTGGTGACCTTGAACAGCCCTTCCTCACTTAAATCCAGTTCACTGCAAGTCATGGCATCACCCTGATATCATGGTCCTCTTCTAGAAACAAAGGACAAACAACAATAATACCAACATTCACTCATTTGTTCTCTCTTTTGTTGGTGAAAGTATTTAGAGATAGAGAATTGGGAGAAACCCTAAAGACTACTTTGGCCTTTCCCCGGAAATTTGGCTATGTTGTCTCACATCCTTGACATATTGTTTGATTATATTACTTATGGTTTCTGTTATTTGTTATTGACTCATCAGTTCTCTTTTAGGACTAGATTATTTAGTTTCCATTTAAATTTGGAGGGTCACTTTTTCTTTCTCCTACAGTTCTTTATTGAATATAATTTTTATTGTGTTGTGGTTTTCTGTATTTGCCTGTAAGGGTTTTTTATGTTCTAATATGTAGACAATTTTTACAATGGTACCATGCACTGCCAAGAAATATGTTTTGTTTTTTCTTTCCCATTCAGTAATTGTCAAGGATCTATCACATCCAGCTTTTCTAAAATTCTATTTAGAGTGTTAACTTCCATCTTGTTTATCTTTCTTGTCAGATTTTGTTATATTTGGCATGTTTATGCTTTTTTTGGTAGGTCTATATAATTTTGCTATTTCTTCCTATAAATCAGTTAACTTTTTTTTTGTTATTCAGATGCTATCCCATTCAGTATAAATACTAATTCATTGTTTATGGGTTCCTTTAAGCATTATATAGTTTCTGTGTTGAACATGATTGCTAACCCTCCTTTTCTTAATTCACCTGAAGTATATTAGATTTTCCAGCCCCTTATTACTCTGTGAATCTCTATGGTTTTCTTGTAAAATATTGTTGGATTCTATCTTATTAATTCTGCTATCTTCATCCATTTTATGAGTATTCCATTTGCATTCATGGTTGTGATTGTTAATGGTGTATTTCTTTATGTTCTAGCCTCTTAAGTTTTCAAAAGGAGAATGAGTTATTGAAGGAGTGTACTCAAAACCAGTGTTCTATAATTGAAGCGATCCCTGTTTCTGTTCCACTGTCCCTCTTCTCTTCCCTTCACTCAGAGCCAGATCATAGGTTCTTTTTCTCTCTTTTTAGATCCTCCTTCACAGTCTGTTCTCTAGTTGGAATTGTTTTTCTTATTCCTAATTTCATTCCAACTCTGTTTTCTGTTCTTAAATTCCACCTTTACTCTGTTCCCAAACTTGGAGGGTCAGAGGAATATGTGTTCAGGAATGAACAATTCAGTTTTCCTTTTAACTGTTCAAATAAAATTGAGATTCTTATTAACCTCTGAGATAGGCCTACTCCCCACCACCTCTTGCGTGTTTTATAGTCTTCTCATTTACCTCAGTTATTTGAGACAGTAAGTTCTTCCCTTTTCCTTCCCTTTTCTTTCCTTTCACAGCCATCAAAACAGAACAAAACCACCTCCAGACCCCTCTGTCTCTCTAACCCTTGAAGACATTAGGGTTAGGTTTCTATATTTGTTTTCTTAACACTGCTTGCTCCTTTTCTCTTATGTAGTGTTTTTTCATTTGGTTTGGGAAGAAAAATTTTGGTCCATTCTTAAGATTTCATTAGCATAGGAAACTGCTGGTAAGGACATGCTCTCTACCAGTGCAGGTTGTAACTGCTTTGCAGTTTTGTCATAAGAGAATTACCTAGAATACTGAGGGATTCAGTGACTTGCCCAGGGTTACATAGGCATTTTGTGCCAAAGCTGGTCAGCTTATATTTCTGATTCAGAGATGAGGGCTCTCTACCATGTCTTGTTGCTCTCCTAGAGTTGTTAATTTAACATCATATTTTATAACTTTTATCAAAGAAGTCAGACGATAGATAGTAGTTACAAAAAAACCTAGTTCATAAACTAGGTGATACTATTGTCTGCTGAATCTTGACTTTTTAGTGGTTCAAAAGAATGTGGGGGGCAACTAGGTGACACTAGCTGTGTGACCCTGGGCAAGTCACTTAACCCTAATTGTACCACAAAAACAACAGAAAAAAATGGATGTAGGAATGTGGTAAAGTTACTACTAAGCATTTCAGTGCATGATACATGAACTGCATGTATCATCTATTTGCTTTCAAAAATATCTTTTAGTCACACTTTAGAGAAATTTTAAAACACAAACTCTTTAAGTTGTTTAATTAGCTTGCTTTATCTTTTATGATAATGCTGTTAGATATTCATCACTTGATAGTTATAGAAGCCTTCTTTAAGTAGATTGAAGTCTGTTTTGTTTGGTTAGTTACCTTTTTAACAGATCTGGAAAATTCTTTGGAAAGAGTGTTAAATTAGTTTTTAGTTTGAAGTGTTCTTGGTAATTATTTCATCTTGAATTTGGGAGAGATACAAAGAACATAATTATGTGTTGTTTTCTTAATCTTTGGGGAAAATGACCTTTGGGATATCAAAATCTTAACATAGGCATCTCCTCCTTGAATTAATTTATGATGAGTAACTCTTATTGGTGCTTTTTAAAATTTTTTTTTATTTTTTATTTTTAGTGAGGCAATTGGGGTTAAGTGACTTGCCCAGAGTCACACTAAGTGTAAGTGTGTGTTAAGTGTCTGAGGCCGGATTTGAACTCAGGTACTCCTGACTCCAGGGCCGGTGCTCTATCCATTGCGCCACCTAGCTGCCCCCTCTTATTGGTTCTTACAAATGAAAAGATGAAACAGCTGCTTTGTGTACTAATTAAACAGAAGATGGATGATTAAGTTAACTGATTAAAATATAGCATTAGTTCATGTTTGATAATTCCTCTTTGTAACTAAAATGGAAAAGGAATTAAAACATTTGTCATAATATTAGAATATTCATGGCTGGTTTACATTAGTTTGGACACAGTTTTTTTGTTTGTTTGTTTTGCGGGGCAGTGGGGGTTAAGTGACTTGCCCAGGGTCACATAGCTAGTAAGTGTCAAGTGTCTGAGGCCTGATTTGAACTCAGGTACTCCTGAATCTAGGACAGGTGCTTTATTCTCTGCACCACCTAGCTGCCCCAGTTATTTTTTTTTAAATAAAAACATTTTTTTAAATATAGTTTTGGGTTCCAATTTTTATCCCTATTTCCCTCCCTCCCCTCCCCTGAGGTGGCAAGCAATCAGATATGAGTTCTACATGTATGATTATATAAAACATTACCATATTTGTAATTTTGCACAAGAAAACCTGATTAAAAGAAAACAAATGAAAGAAAGTGAAAAATAGCATGCTTCAGTCTATACCATCCATATCAGTTCTTTCTTTGGAGGTGGATAGTATTTTTCCATCAATAGTCCTTTGGGATTGTATTGGATCATTGTATTGTTGAGAATAGTCAAGTCTTTCACAGTTCTTCACTATACATCATTTCATACATGTCTTTCCAGACCTTTCTGAAATCATCCTGCTTGCCTTTCTTACAGTACAATAATCTATCACCATCATATACCACAGCTTGTTTAGCCATTCTCCAATTGATGGGCATTCCTTTGATTCCCAATTCTTAGCCACCACAAAAAGCTGCTGTGAATATTTTTGTACAATTAGGTCTTTTTCTCTTTTTGGGGATGTCTTTGGGATATAAGCCTGGCAGTGGTATTGCTGGAAACAGCAGGGGCTTTAGTACTAAAATGGGTTTTTTTTTTTTGCATTATCACACTTTTATTGACTATCAAAAAGAAAAGGCTTGTGAAAGCTACCACATTTTCATGCTGAATGTTTTGCATTTTTTCTTAAACTTAAATTGCTTAGATTTTTTTTTTTTGAGTGACTTTATTCACTTGGAACAAATATTTATTTTATTTTTTCCAGTTACATGTAAAGGTAGTTTTCAACATTCATTTTCATAAGATTTAGAGTGCCAAATTTTTCTCCCTCCCTTTCCTCTCCCCTCTCCTCCTCCACAAGACAGCAACCAATCTGATATAGGTTATATACGTTCAATCTACAAGTGCTTTTTAAAAAATGTCTGTTCTGTCAATATCAGTTCTTTCCCTGGGAGTGGATAGTATGCTTCATCATTGGTCCCTTGGGATTGTCTTGGATCATTGTATTGCTCAGAGTAGTTAAGTCATTCACAATTGCTCATCGAACAATACTGCTGTCACTGTGCACAATGTCCTCTCCCAGTTCTGCTTATTTCACTGTACATCAGTTCATGTGAATATTTTCAGGTTTTTCTGGGATCATCCTGTTTGTCAGTTTCCTATAGTACAATAATATTCCATTACGATCATATACCACAGCTTCTTCAGTCATTCCCCAATTGATGGGCATTCCTTTGATTTCCAATTCTTAGTCACCACAAAGTTGTTATAAATACTTTTTGTACATTTTTCTCCTTTTCTCTTTTTCACAATTATTATTGTTAACTGTTTCCCTCCATCCTATTCCCTTCCCCATGATATTTACTCTATTATCTATCTTCTTTCACCCTATCCCTCTTCAAAAGGGATTTGCTTCTGACTGTCCCCTCCCCCATCTGCCCTCCCTTCTTCTGCCCCACCCTCTTTATCCCCTTCCCCTCCTATTTTCCTGCAGGATTAGGTAAATTACTCCACCGAATTGAATGTGTATGTTATTTCCTCTTTGAGCCAATTCTGATGAGATTAAGGTCTTTGGGCCAATTCTGATGAGTGTTAGGCTCATTTACTACCCAGTTTAAATAGATTACTCCACCCAATTGGGTGTGTATGTTAATCCCTCCTTGAGCCAACTTTGATCCTATTCTAATGAGTGTAAAGTTCATTTACTGCCATTCTCCTCCCCCATCTTCCCCCCCCCCCACTTCATAAGCCCTTTCCTGTTTCTTTCATGTGGGATTTCACCCTGTGCTACCTCTCCCCTTCCCCTCCCCTAGTGCATTCCTCTCACCCCTCAATTTTACCCTAAAGTTGTCATCATGGGGCAGCTAGGTGACACAGTGGACAAAACATCTACCCTGGACCCCAGGAGGACCCCAGCCTAAATTTGGCTTCAGACACGACATTCACCCACTGCATGACCCCAGACATGTCACCTAACTCCAACTTTTAATGGTTCTCTAGTGTCTTGTATTTGAAAGTCAAATTTTCCATTCAGTTCAGGTCTTTTCATCACAAATACCTGAAAGTCCTCTTTTTCATTGAAGTCCCATTTTTTCCTCTGAAAGATTATAATCAGTTTTTCTGGATAGGTGATTCTTGGTTGTAATCCTGATTCCTTTGCCCTCTGGAATATCGTATTCCATGCCCTCTGGTCCTTTAATGTAGATGCTGCTAGATCTTGTGCTATTCTGACTGGGGTTCTACAGTACTTGAATTCTTTCTTTTGGGCAGCTTGCAATATTTTCTCCTTGACCTGGGAGCTTTGGAATTTGGTTATAATATTCCTGGGAGTTTTGCTTTTGGGATCTCTTCCAGGAGGTGATTGGTGGATTCTTTCGATTTCTATTTTACCTTCTGCTTCTAGAATATCAGGGCAATTTTCCCTGACAATGTCTTGGAAGATGATGTTTAAGCTCTTTCCTTCATCATGGTTTTCAGGTAGACCAATAATTTTCAAATTATCTCTCCTGGATCTATTTTCCAGGCCAGCAGTTTTTCCAAGGAAATATTTCACATTTCCCTCTTTTTTGTTTATTTGGATTTGCTTTATTGTGTCTTATTTTCTCATAAAGTCACTAAGCTTCCATTTGTTTAATCCTAATTCTTAGGCAGTTATTTTCTTCAGAGAGCTTTTGTATCTCCTTTTCCATTTGACTTTTCAAGCTGTTGACTTTTTTCTCATGTCTTTCCTGCATCACCCTCATTTCTCTTTCCATTTTCCCCTCTATCATTCTTAACTTTATCTTCATAGTCTTTTTTGAGGGCCTCTATAGTCTGAGACCAATTTGTATTTTTCTTGGAAGCTTTTAGATATGGTCGCCCTCAGGTTGACATCTTCCTCTGAGGGTGCCCCTTGGTCTTCCTTGTTACTGAAGAAACTTTCTATGGTCCTCACCTTTCTCTGTCTGCTCATCTTGCCTTTCTTTTTCTTGACTTTTAGCTCCTTAAAGTGGGGTACTGTTTCCAGGCTGCACTGTCTCAAGCTTCAGGGGGTCTCAGGTGGTATGTTTTAAGGAAAGGCACATTCTTCATTTGCCTGGCCTGTTGATAACCTCAGGCCAACTTGCTAATCAATCAGACAACAAAACTTTGTGTGCTGTGGTTGTCAACTGATGAGCCTGTGCCCTTCCCCAACCTGGGCCACTGCTACTCAAGCCTACCTCCTGGTTCCCAGCAGGGGTGAAAAACCCAAGTTCTGCCTCAGCACCAGCAGAGACCCCTGTAATCTCCCCTGTGCCAAGGGCTCAGCCCTCTCACCAGACTGTGAGCTTAGTTCCAGATGACACTGACGCTGCAGCTGATTCAGAGACTTGGGGGATCAGGGCGGGGGGGAGGGGTGTCTCTTTCTCTTCCAAGGCCTTTCTGGGACTGGATCTGTGTCATTGTGACTGTGGGGCTGGGTTCCACTCCTGTCTTGGCACAGCAGCTCCCTCCTTCAGACCTTCCAAGCTGTTCTTGGTTGGAAAATGATCTCAGCACATTCTTCTGTGGATTTTGCTGCTCCAGGAATTGTCCCATGGCATTATTTGGAGGTTTTATGGAGTGATCATGTTGTGAGTTCGAGAGTCCACTGCCCTTCTTCCACCATCTTCAATTGCTTAGATTTTTCAACAAGCCCAGGTCTTATGGTATAAATTATAGTAAAGCTCCACTAATCTGACCTATTCAGTATAGTACATAATTTGAAGTAGGTAAGTTGTTTCTCAGTTGACTGAATGTACTATTGCTTTATGAATGAGTAATAATATTAGCTAGCATTTATATCGTCCTTTAGGATTTGTAAAACACTTTAATTAAGTATTATTTCATTTTATTCTCACTGTAACCCAGGGAGGTTTTACAAGTGAGGAAACAGTGACTTGCCCTGGGTCACATAGCTAGTGTCTGAGGGCATAAGTGAACTCTTATGTTAAGTAAACTACTTAAACTCTACTTACTCTACTTCCTCTCTCTATCTACTATGCTTCTAAGCAGCTGAAAAATCTGAACCAAGAGAATTTAAAATCTTTTCCCTTCCTTCTTTCATGCCCTTCCCCCCAGTATACCCTGCCTCCATCTGATATTTCAAATAAACAATTTAGGACCCCTGTACATAAAAGTAGAAAAGGGATTTAAATGTAATTTTACATTTAACCTTCAGGGTATAGGAATATTTTTATATCTAACCTCTGAGGAAGAGCAAATTCTCAATCTACCACTTCAGGTCAATTCTAAGATTAGTATTGTTAATTGCCTATTTCCTTTTGCATGGAAAAGTAATTTTACTATATGGCATCATTTATCTCTGGGTGTCATTTCATATCTATCAGGATTTAAAATGCTTTTCATACTTCACTGAAAAAAATGAGGCATTTTTCTGAGAGCTTCTTTTCTCCTTATTTTACTTCACTAAGATATCTTCTCTCCTTATCTCCTCTTTGATCCCTATCTCACTTGAAGAGGTGGCTTTTCTCCTTGCCAAGGTCAATCCCTCTATATTCATCCTTGATCAGGATGAGAAAACATCATTAGATTTGGCAATTAAGAAATCATCAGTCACTTTGGAGAGTACAGTTTCACTTGAAACAATGAGGCTGGAAGTCTAATTTCCAGAGGGTTTAGAATCAAGTGAGGAAATAGAGGTACCAAGTATAGATAGCTTTCTCAGGAAATTTAGTCAGAAAGAGAAAGAAATAGAGATTAGCTCATGGGGATGGTCATTATCATGTGAGGGTTTTTGTTTGTTTGTTTGTTTTTGTTTTTTTGTTTTTTTTGCAGGGCAATGGGGGTTAAGTGACTTGCTCAGGGTCACACAGCTAGTAAGTGTCAAGTGTCTGAGGCCGGATTTGAACTCAGGTACTCCTGAATCCAGGGCCGGTGCTTTATCCACTGCGCCACCTAGCTGCCCCTGTTTTGTTTTTTTTTTTAAAGGTAAGGATACATGGGTGTGTTCTTAGGTAGCAGTGTCAACTTCTTATGACAGGTATGTATAATTTCATGTGATCTTTTTCATTTCATAGGATAATAGATTAGGTACTAGAAAGGAAGTCCAATCCTCTTTGTTTTCTAGCAGAGAAAACTGAGTCATTATTTGTCACAAGGTGAAACTAGGTCTTCACACTCTGAATCTTTCTACTCTACCACATTTTCAAAAGTAATCATATTCTAGCTTGTTAAAGAGCTTCTCTTTTGTTAATTGAATTATTTAACTCTTTTTATTGCTATACAACTTTCAGAAAAGTTTGTTTTGTCTTCCCAAGTAGATTATAAGCATTATTATAAGACCATCCTATACTACTTTGTATTCCTTTCTTTCACTTCCTCTCTAGTCCTTGGCATAGTGTTTAACACTAGGCACACATCATATTTTTTGACTTGATAACTAGTCGTTAAAAAAGATCTTATAGAAATAGACAGTAGACTGAAAGTTATTCCAGTTTCTCTGCAGTGTTCTACAGATGTTTTGAACATTATTTATTTTTATTTTAAAACTTTTTTGGAGTATATGTAGTTCACTGCTATCCCCTAGTAAATGACTGATATTTCTATCAATAAGGAGGCTGGTGTATTTAGTTGACTGATTTTGGATCAGAGCACATACAGTTCAGTTTTAAACTACACTCCCTTAAGTGGTGCTACTTTTAAAAGGATCTGCCTAGCAGAATGAAGTATTATAACCATTAAATTTCAAGCTGACAACTTTACTAAAATGTGGTTTTCTTCACAGCAAAGTATTGGCTTTTAATATGTCAAAATTACATATGCTTTAAAGTTTGGTTAAGGACTGTTATCAAGTTCCCAAATTACAGGCTAAAAAACCCCCATCTCTTTTTGAAAGAAGAATGGGTGTAGGACTGAGGTAGAAATACATATAATTATCCACATAATTACTCAAAACGTGGGTTTACTTTTAGTAACAAATCTCAATTGTTGTAAGACCCAAAAGATTTAGTTCTGCTTTTGAGACATCTGATATATTAAGTGGAGTTTGGATAATACAAGATAGAAGTGGAAGATTACAACAAATTTTCCAAAATTGATTTTATGTCTAAAAGCGATCTTATGTAAATCATACTGGATACACTTCAAATTCTGGATGTGGAGATCTAGAGTGGGAGGTGAGGGGGACGAGATTGAGCTGGATAGGAATGAGGGAGCAAGTTTGTTCAGCAGCAGTAGCAGCAGGAGATTCAATTTTATTGGGATGGGGGGAATAAAAGAGAAGAGGGTCTAACAGTACATGGAGGAATGACTCTAGGCAAAGTATTAATGGATGAGGAAAGGTTCATTGAGGAAGGCAGGTGATTTTATGGGTTCAGTTTCATTCCCCAATGCCCAGCTTCATTATAGGTGTTAGTCCGCCTTACAGCAGGGAAGAGCAGGATGGCGCAGGAAGTCTGGAAGCCAGGTTAGAAGGCAGGAAATAGGAGCCATTGATGCCTGCCCCATGGGAAAGTTCTTTCTTTTTTAAAAAATAAATTTTTATTGGTATCTTCTGTTATTTTATATTGTAGTTATCTCCAATATTCTTCCCTACCCCTTCTCAGAGAGTAATCCTATTTTAGATTTTAGTATATTTTAAAGACAAAGAGGGAAAAAGCATCACAACTGATCAATCCATTGAAAAGTTTGAAAACATGCAGTGTGTAACAACTGTGGACTTCTGACCTCTTCAAAGGATAGGGTTTGGATTATTTTATCTCTTCATGTCATATTTGATCTTTATAGGTTTGTTACATTCACTTGATTTTTTTTTGTATGAGGTAACATTGTCATTGTGTATACTAGTTTTTTGTCTGCTTGCTTACTTCATTCAGCATCATTTCCTTTTTTTTTTCTTAAGCATCATTTCTTACGGTAATATATATTTCTATACCACAGATTAGCAGAATTCTTAACTAAAGGATACAGGAAATATGAAAAGACAATAGATAATTTTGACTGCATAAAATTTAAGTGCTTTTACATGAGTGAAATAAATGTAAACACTTTAGAAGAGAAAATATAGAATATGGACTAATATTTGCATAAAACATCACCGTCATCTGAATGAAGTCAGTATTTAGGAAATTGAATGTGTGTGTGTGTGTGTGTGTGTGTGTGTGTATGCATCATCAAGATCCTTTCCCTCCAAATTTACAAACTATTAAACCATTGCACAAAAACATTCCAAGTAACTAATAGCAAGAGAGAGACAAAGTGAAGGGAATAGTTAGTGCTAGAGGAGCTATGGAAAAACAGGCATACTGATGCATTGATGATGGAATTGTGAAATGGTGCAACCATTCTGGATTTGTTTGTAACTGCAGCTAGGTGGCTCACTGGATGGAGTGCTATGCCTGGAACAAATTCAAATGTGACTTCAAACACTTAATAGGTATATAACCCTGGACTAGTCACTTAACTTTTCTTTGCCTTGGAGGCAGTTTAGTGGATAGAATACTGGACCTGGAGTTTGGAAGACCTGATACAAATCTTACCTCCAGGCACTTATAAGCAGTGTGACCTGAGGCAAGTCTCTTAACCCTGTTTTTCTCAGTTTTCTCATCTGTAAAATGAGCTGGGGGGAGGAGATGACATATCCTCAAGGAAGTCAAAGTCAGAAACAAAGGTACAATAGATAGAAAAATATTCAGAGCAATTCTCTTTATGGTAGGAAAGAAACAAAGTAGGTGCCCATTGATTGGGGAAATCACTTTTTAAAAAGCTGAATATGAATAATGCAGTAAGAAATTATGAATATGAAGAATTAAAAGTAACATTAATATCTATATAAACTGATATAGAATGAAGTAACAGAACGAAGAAAATAATATACAGAATGACTTCAACAATGTAAATGAATAGAGTTGTAAATAGAAGTTTCATTTTGAGTGATGGAAAAAGAAGTGAAATTCTTGGAGAAGAGATAATGAAACCTGGTATCAAACACTACCACTATGCCTGATATTTCTGCTTAAGTGTTTTTTTTTCCCCTTAGAATATATTCAGTCAAGAAAAGATAGGTGTAAGGACAAAAAGTATCCCTAAAGCACTGTGGAGTGTTGGTTTTTTTTTAATAGTTCAAAATGTTCTAGGATAGTTCTTAACTTGTGGTCCATAGATTTGCTTTTAGAACTATTTTAGTAAGTATTTCAATCTAACTGGTTTTCTTTGTAATCCTATTTTATATTATGCCTCCAAAAACATTATTCTGAGAAAGGGATCATTTTGGCTTTACTAGATTGCCAAAGGAATTCATGAATAATTATATATTTTTTTCTTTAATGAAAATTTTTATTATAAAGGGTAAAACGAACATATGCATATTTGATGAATTTCTGGAGTTACTTCTGATACTCAGTAAGAGTTTCTATTATATTTTACCAAACTGCATTTAAAGTTCCTTTTTATCCTTTTTTCTTTTGTAGGCCTATGAAAGGAGATTTCCTACGTGTCCTCTGATTCCAATGTTTGTACACAGCGACACTGTGAATGAATATAAGAGTGATGATGGGGCTATTCATGTTATTGAACGACGCTGTAAACTGGATATAGATGCACCCAGACTATTGAAGAAGGTATTACTAAAGAATATACATATCTAACAGTACTATGTGGCACTTTTACAAAAATTAGCCGTGTGTTTAGCACTGAGAAATTGGAAGTAAATGTCAAAATGCAGAAAAATACTCATTCTTTACAGATCAAAATGCAGTTAGATAATAGTAAATTCAATGAGCACAGACAAAAGACATAGACCTAAATTGTGACTTAATAAAATTAATTCTAAATGGAGTAGATCAAAGAATGAATAATAGAAACAATAATTATATGAAAGACAATGATAATGATGAGACAATATGGCAAAGTTTCTGACTAAAGCAGTCTTAGAGGAAAAAGTAATCTCTAAAAGCATGTATTAACTAAGTATAAAAAGATAAGCTAGGGGGCAGTTAAGTGGCCCAGTGGATAAAGCATTGGCCCTGGATTCAGGAGGACCTGAGTTCAATTCTGGCCTCAGATACTTGACACTTACTAGCTGTATGACCCAGGGCAAATCACTTAACCCTCATTGTCCTGCCTGTCCCCCCTCCCCCAAATGGTAAACTAAATTAACTATGCATTTTTTTAAAAAGTACAAAAGAAGAAAGTTTGAAAATTACTAGAGAAATATAAATTGGAAACCATAAAAGACTGTGTAACTGAACAAAACTAAAAGCCAGTTCTTTGAAAAAACTAGCAAAATTGATAAACCTGTAACAGCCAGTCTGATTAAAAGGAAAAAATAAACAAGACAAAATCACAATAAAACCAGAAGAAATAAAAGAATTATCTAGACAGAGAAAATGAGGATTATATAACCATACTAAGAAGATCTTAAATAATCCTATCTCTAAAAAGGAAATAGAACTACCATTTGGGTATGGGAAAGAAATTTCCTGTTCCTGATGGATTTATAGGAGAATCAAACTTTTAAAGTATAATTAATATCTAATACTGCCCAAATTCTCAAAAATTGAACAAGAAAGCATCCTACCAAACCCATTGTATAAGACAAATATGGACATAATACCTAAACCAGGGAAAGATAAAGCAAAAAAGGATCATAATAGATTAATTTTGTTTGTTTGTTTTTTTGGGCAGGGCAATGAGGGTTAAGTGACTTGCACAGCTAGTCACACAGGTCACACAGCTAGTGTCAGGTATCTGTGGTCAGATTTGAACTCAGGTCCTCCTGAATCCAGGGCCAGTGCTTTATCCACTGCGCCACCTTGCTGCCCCCTAGATTAATTAAAAAAAAAATCCTGTCAAATAGACTAATAATTGGTCTAAGAAATTGTTCATTATGAGTAGGTTGGATTTATACTAGGGATGCAAAGATGGTTCAGTAATCAACATAAGTAATCATTCTAGACCAGAATTACCAGAATTCAGGTGTAGAAAAGGTCTTTGACAAAGTACAACACTCATTTATGCCAAAAACCTTACAAAATATAGGCATAGAGGACTTTTTTTTTTTGGTGAGGCAGTTGGGGTTAAGTGACTTGCCCAGGGTCACACAGCTAGTAAGTGTTAAGTGTCTGAGGCTGGATTTGAACTCAGGTCCTCCTGAATCCAGGGCAGGTGCTCTATCCACTGCGCCACCTAGCTGCCCCTAGAGGACTCTTTAAAAAAAATAAATATAAGCTGTATCTATCAAAAAGCAAAGATTATGTACAATGAGGATATACTCGAAATCTGCTGTTATTGAGAAGAAAAGCAAGGCTACCTCCTACTCACTGCTATTTTATATACTTCTAATGATGCTAGAAGTAGTAATAAAATGAGAAATTTAAGGTTTAAATAGGCAAAGAGGTGACAAAACTATCCCTATTTGCTGATGCCACGATGGTTTACTTTACATCCTGGGAATTGGGAAATTAACAAATTGAGAGAATAGCTTAAGCAAAGCTGCAGTGTATAAAATTAGTCCATACAAATCAATAACATTTCAAAATAATAACAAATCCAAGAGACAAAATTCTATAAGATATTTGGGAATGAAAGCCATTTTATAATTGCATAGTTTCAATTGATTGAGTTGCACCTATATGATAAAAATTATAATACTGCCAAGTTAATCTACAGTTTTAATACTGTACCAAAGGGATACTTTACAGAGCTAGATAAAATAAAATAGTCGTGGAATTCATTTGGAAGAACAAAAGTGCTAGAATATGAGGGAAAGTAATGAAAAAAGTTCCACAATAACTTAAAAATAGATATATAATCTGAAAATTAATTGATCATACCACTAAAAAATTAAAAGAGAAGCAGATCATACACACACACACACATTTTAAAAATATGAGTAGGGGATGCATTCTTTTTTTTTTTTTTTTTTTTTTTGCAGGGCAATGGGGGTTAAGTGACTTGCCCAGGGTCACACAGCTAGTAAGTGTCAAGTGTCTGAGGCCGGATTTGAACTCAGGTACTCCTGAATCCAGGGCCGGTGCTTTATCCACTGCGCCACCTAGCCGCCCCCTAGGGGATGCATTCTTAACAAAACAGTGGATAGAGGCAATTAAAAAATAAAATTGATAGTTTTGATTGCATGAAATTGAAGAGCTTCTGCACAAACAAAATTAATGTTCAGAAGGAAGGCAGTTGTCTGGAATCTTTGGAACAAATCTTTAACAAGAATTTGGCATCTAAGGTATATAAACAATTAACAGAAACAGTGAAGTGAAGTGGACAAAGGATGTAAACAGACAGCTTCCAAATGAAGAATTACAAATTACTAACAACCATATGAAAGAATGTCCAAATTGTTACTAATAAATGAAATACAAATCAAAATAATGCCCAGGTTTCACTTTATATCCAGCAAGTTGGCAAATATGAAAGAAGATTGGAATTGTCAATGTTGGGTTGTGGGAAGACAGGTACACACTGCGTTGTTGGTGGAGTTGTGAATAAGTACAACCATTTTGGAAAGCAATTTGGAATTATGTAAATAAAATGGCTAAAATGTCCATCACCTTTGACACAAAGATTCATTTGCTTGGTATATGCTCCAAAGAAGTCATTGACAAAATAGAAGGCTCCATATGCACTAAAATATTTATAAATGAATTTTTTTTTTAGTTGCAAAGAAGTAGGAACAGAATATAGCTGTCAATGGTGGAATGACTAAACAAATCATGGTACATGAATATAAAAGAATATTACCATGGTATAAAAAATGATAAACATGATAAATATAGAGGAGTATGGAAAGGCTTACATGAACTGATGCAAAGTGAAACAGCCAGAAAAAATGATATACACAAGTGACTGCAGTAATATAAAATGAAACAACTGTAACTATAGAACAATAATAAATGAATTTTGCAAAACTATAAAGAACAAGCCTGCTTTCAAAGGAAAGCTATAAGGAAATATTAACCCTTCTCCTTTTTAAAGTGGTGTCTTATAGGTACAATGCAAGGTATATAATGTCCTTTTTTGGTTTTGGGGTGTATTGGTAAGTTTTGCTAAATTTTCTTCCTTTGCCTTTTAAAAAAATCCTTTGTTAGGTATACTATATAGCTCTTTCAGATGAGGGAGTAGGGGGAATATAGAATAAAATCTAGGTGATCTAAAAACATGTGATCAGTAAAAATCTATTTTTAAAAATGCTTTTAAAAATAAAAACAAGAAATAAACCCCTCGTTCCACCTTCACACAGATAGCTACTGCATTTTAACTACCACTAATACAAATCTTATATCTTTTTTAGATTGCAGGAGTTGATTATGTTTACTTTGTTCAGAAAAATTCATTAAACTGCCGGGAACGGACCTTGCATATAGAGGCTCATAATGAAACATTTTCCAACCGGGTCATCATTAACGAGTACTGCTGTTACACAGTGAGTAATCTGGAATGACAACAAAGGGTCCTGTTAGGCATTTGGTATTCTGTGGCCCCAGCAATACCGTGTTGACAGATTGGCCTTTCCCCATATGTTTTATTTATCACCAGAAGCTAATGAGAATATTCCTCTGAATCACTAAGGATGTGATAGCTCGTCTTTGCCTTTAAACAATCCTATTTCCCATTCTCTTGAGTAACTTTCCTATTGAAAACTTAAATTAGTGTTCTCAATTAGTTAATTTAGTAGGGGGTAGTCTAGCAATAATAATACAATTTTTAATGGATTACTATTGTGAGAATTGTAATTTTCTATAAAGTATCACTTTGATTCTGACCCCATTCTTGCTTTCCAAGAATACCTGTAGGAGAGCTGGATAATTTTTTAACGTGTGAGTTAGAACTGAGGAAGACAGTACCAAGAACTTTTCTACATATAGTTTGCTCTTAATATGTTTGTTGGATTGAATTCAGTTTCTATTTCTAACCTAAATGCAAAACAATCCTTAGAATATTTTAAAAATGTTTTTTCAATTTCCAAATTAAAAAAAATTATTTGGGTTTTTTATGATTTTGAACCAGGTTTTATAATTTTTCTATGTAATTTTAAGAGGAATAATAGAAAGTTTAGCTAGATCTATTTCATGCTTTCATTATGGGTTACTCATAGTTTGAATAGCTTATGTTATGTCACTTGCCAAAACAGGTGATTTAAATGCTTTCTTCCTTGCTTGCAGGTTCACCCTGACAATGAAGACTGGACCTGCTTTGAACAGTCAGCAAGTCTGGATATTAAATCTTTCTTTGGTTTTGAAAGCACTGTGGAAAAGATTGCAATGAAACAGTATACCAGCAACATTAAAAAAGTAAGTCTTGGCATGGGACTTTACAAAGGAAAAAAAGGCTATCTCTCTGAGGTGACCTCAGTTGGCATTCTCTCTTGAGGGTGAGGGCATGACTAGATGAGGGACCTCAAAATTTCCTGATGAGCTACTTAATGGAACTCATAAGGCTTATAATCACGAGAAGATGAATGGCAGATATTGGTGCTAAAAGTATAAGTGGTTAATGGAAGTAGACAGCTCATTTTATTTTCTGTCCCATTAAAATCCCCCAGTACTTCTAGGAAAGGAGCATGACGTTCATAGTCTGCTTGGATACTCAACAGTGCATTGGGGAGCTATTAGATGGTTTTACGAGTCCTACTTCAGATCACTGAAATAGTCTCATCTTCCCTAGAAGGCCCTGTCTGCTAAAATTTCACATATAAAAGCATAAAACTTAAGGAATTTTGTTTTATGGTGTGTCTGTCAATGGGAAATTATTGAATGGTTAACAGGCTTGTTTATATCTTGTTTACTTCAGTGCAGGTGGATCATCAAGGCAACATGCAATATTTGTAATTGGTTATGTAGGAAATAGCTGCTCACTCAGGCTAGACTTAGTCCTGAGAGGCAACATAATATAGTGGAAAGCTTCTAAGATTATAGATAAGAGAATTGGAAGGGACTTTGGAGGTCTTCTCTTCTAACCCCCTCATTTTATAGATGTGGAAACTGAGGCCCAGAGAGTGATTTGTCTACGTGTATTAAGCAGCTGAGCATCAAACCTAAGTACTCTGACTTTAAATTCAGTGTTTTTCTCATTGTACTATGAGTACCAGTGTGTTAGACTTGGGTTCAGGAGAATCTTGGGTTTCAATTATGCTTCTTAACAACCTGGCAAATCACTTAACCTTTTTGTGCCACATTTTTCTAATACATAAAATGTAGGCTTTGGACTAGATAATGTCCAAAATTCCTTTCACCTCTCAGCCTACATTTCTGTGATCTTTTTACCATATCATTCTATCTCTAGATACCAAGTCTAACCTGAGTGGACAGCATTTTTCTGCCTGGTAGCACACCTCACAGGCCTGCCTGAATATTAAATGAAATAATAATATAGGTAAAGCACTAAGAAACATCATTGTTATTACTTTTAATACACAGGACTTTTCTAGAAAGAGGGAATTAAAAATAAAGATAAATAGATGGTTTAAGGTACCATTCCTCCATTTTCATTTGCAGCATTCATTTTTGATAACATTGTAAAAGATGGATAATTTTAAAGATGGATAATTCATACATTATGCATTCCCTTGTCATAAAATGAGACTTTGTTTTAAAGGGAAAAGAAATCATTGAATATTACCTGCATCAGTTAGAGGAAGAGGGCATCACATATGTGCCCCGCTGGACTCCTCCAGTCTCATGCTCCTCAAAGAAAACTTCATCTTGCAATAAACAACCAGTGTCAGCTGCTATTAGCATACCAGATACACCACCAAAAGAAGGATTAAATAATGAAATTCTTAACTCTAACAGTTCATCTGAGCTTGTGGTTGGAACACCTGATGGTAAGATGTTTTATTCCTAATATAATTCTTAATTTTATTCCAAAAGTTGAGTCGTTAGAAGTCACCCAGAGGGCAATGGAGAGGAACATTATGGGAATGAGTAGGAGTGCAACTCATTACCAACAAAGAATTATAAAGGAGCAGCATTGCAAACAATGTCACCAGAAAGATGTGTGACCTGAAAAGGGGATAGAGTCAGCATCTATGAGTGAGGGCTGCTAACTAGAGATGATGTGCTCCATTAGTATTCATGTACTATTAAGAGGAATGTTTTCCCCTAGTAGAGGACTTAAGGTTTTCCCAGTTGTAAGGAATGTGTCTATCTAAGTGTGGTTCTATGCTACAAATTCATTAGGAGAAAAAACAGCAGAAGTTTGACATTTATAGGATAGTCCCATTAGAAGTGATACAGGGCCAATTTACTTTATGGCAGTTTCTTTGTTTGATGGTGTGATGGACTTTGGAATAGTCTGTGTGTGAAGCAAAATCCTAAGGGATTAATTTTATTACCTTTTTCATAGAGTTGATCATGCAGATAGTGTGATGTAATAGAAAGGATGCTTGATTTATAGTCAGAAGACCTGAGTTCAAATCCTGGTTCTGTCCCTTACTATTTGTGTGATTTTGGAAAGTCACTTAACTTCTGTTTCCTTATCGTTAAGGTTTCTTATATTCAAATCTATGATCTTATGGTCCTATATCACCTTCATATCCCAGTATGTCCCTCTACCTATTCCTTTTTTTTTTTTTTTAGTGAGGCAATTGGGGTTAAGTGACTGGTAAGTGTTAAGTGTCTGAGGCCGGATTTGAACTCAGGTACTCCTCACTCCAGGGCCGGTGCTCTATCCACTGCGCCATCTAGCTGCCCTACCTATTCCTTTTTAACAAAGATCATCAGAGAGTGAAACACTTTTTTTTTTGAGGAAAATCTTTTGAGTAAAATTAACCACCATATCAACTGACACTATATGTAGTGCTTCATATTCATACTCTTCTTCCCCCTTCTTATAAAGAAGGGAGATCTATTCCCCTATTTCTTCTTTAAGGCCAAGCTTGGTCTTTAAGATCATACGGTATTTAAATCTACTTTTTTTGTACTTCTTCATATTTACTTGTAGCCATTTTGGATGTTCTCATGATTCTATTTATTTCATGTTGTATTAGTTTGTATAAGTATTCCTATAGTTCTCTCTATTCCTATTTATAGTGCTTAATGGCATAGTAATATTACATTACATTTGTATACCATAGAGTGTTTTAGCCATTCCCCAATTGATGGGCATCTGCTTTATTTCCAGTTTTTTGTTAGTATAAATATTGTGGTATAGATGAGACCTTTCTATCTTTGACCTCCTTGTGGTATATACCTACCAGTGGGTATCTCAGGTATCAAAGGGTATCTAGATACTTTCTTAGCATAGTTCCACTTTGTTTTACGGAATGGTTGGACCATTTTACAGTCTCAACAATGGTCTGTTATAGTGTTTCCCTCTCCATAACCCCTTCATCATTGACTTTTCTACATTTTGTTATCTTTGCCATTTTGTTAAATAACAAGATTAAGATTTGAAAGTGCTTTACATACATTATCTCATTTGAGCCTTAAAACAATGCTGTGTTATTTTACTTGTAGTTACTTCTTGGTATTCTCTCCATTTTACAAATAAGGAAACTGGGGCTTAGAAGAAATTAAGTAATTTGCCCATGATGTCACAGCTAGTACACATCAGAGATGGAATTTGAACCCAGTCTTGCTGCATTCAAATTGATTTACTGTTCCACATAATTATTTCCCCTCATTTCTTTTTGGGTGGGAGGCAATCAGGGTTAAGCAATTTTCCCTAGGTCACACAACTAGGAAGTGTCTGAGGTCAGATTTGAACTCAGGTCCTCCTGACTCCAGTATATCCCCCCTACCACCTAGTTAAAATTTTTCTTTCCCTCAAGTTTTTCTAGAATGTTTTTTATCTTTTTGGTTTCCATTATATGCTTCCTTGTGATATGTGTATTTTTTTGTATAATCTTCTTCCTTTGCACTCCTTCCCCAAGTAGAATAAATTCCTGGAAGGCAAAGACTGTCGGTTTTTTATCTTAGTATTCCCCAGTGCCAGCCACCTACTGGATATTTGACAAATGTTTGTGAATTTGTACAAGTACAATAATAGAGAGGTGGGGTTAAATTTTGATTCTACTGCTCTATAGAAAGACCAAAATTAGAATTTTTCTTGCCCAAAAGTAATTGGGGTCTAAATTACACTCAAGTAAGTATAAACTTCTATAAATTATTTCTTTCAGATAAATTGGATGCAGACTACATCAAGAGGTATCTGGGTGATTTGACTCCACTACAGGAAAGCTGCCTGATCAGGCTTCGACAGTGGCTCCAGGAAACCCATAAGGGCAAAGTAAGAAATGAGTAATAGAGTTGAAATTCCCAGTGTCTTAAAGTAAACCTAAGAAGAAGAATATAACAATTCAATGCAAGGAACTAATAATTAATCTTACTCTTAGCTTTCTATCCATATAAGGAACATATAATCCCAATTATCAATGAATATTTATCAATTATCAATCAGTATTTCTTTCATGTAATACTTAAATGCTTTGGAACAAAGCATGCTATGATGTTTTCCTGTATATAATTTGTCATGTTTCTCATGTAAAACTTATTAGAGAAAATTTCCATAATTAAAAAAAAGATTCAACTACTAACTTAAAATAATAGTCCTATTCAGCAGTTCATAGCTTATTTAATAATTAATAGTTTTTGAACCCTAGTTAGGCTTCTTTGAGAACTTTCATCAAGGGACTTTTTTAGTATTAAAAATAAAGCATCTTTAATTTTAAGAAATCATGCAGTTAAAATTTAATAGTATCTTTGACTTTACTACTAAATCCTCTACTTACTATTTATATATGGTCAATTTGAAAAGGTTGTGAATTGCCCTTCAAGTTTTCTCCTGTTCCATCCCTCTTCTTTTAAAGATTTAGAACTCTGCAGTAACTCATATTTGTGGAGAATGGGAGCTCAGTTTTGTTTATATAGGTACAATTACCAAGAAAAGATAGGCATTCCATGAAATTGTTCTGCTGTTTAATCACATCCCATACCATAGATCAAATATTTAGTCTTGTTGTCATTTGTATTATAAACTTGGTGCTACTTACCTATCATTGATATGTTAAATGTTTTTGGAGGGTTTTAATAGTGATGTGTAGGGGACAGCTAGGTGGTGCAGTGGATAAAGCACCAGCCCTGGATTCAGGAAGACCAGAGTTCAAATCCGGCCTCAGACCCTTGACACTTACCCTGGGCAAGTCACTTAGCCCTTACTGTCCCATGCCCCCCAAATAGTGATATGGAATTAACATGTTCATCATATAAGCAGTGACAAAGATTTCAGTAAAATGCTTCACTAGGAATAGAAGTACATTAAGGGGCCAGGAGAGTAAAGCAAACTAGTTTATGTGAAAATCAGCCCACAGACTTTAACAGATTTTCTAGCTGTAAAAATTAGCAGCAGGATATGTTACCAAAGAAATGCCAGTGAAGGTTTCTATGGGATCAGTATTATTTATCTGGCCATAAACACTTGCTGTTTTATAGGCTATTCATAGCTATGTCTTATGCTTTTCTAAAACCAAAATGAAGTAGTAAAAAGAATCATTCAATGATAATAGTTCTTATTTTCTTAATTGATGTAAGGGAGCTCAATTTTTCTAAGATAACTTTATTTACTAGTCCAGTCCTGAAATTAGGTATAAATAAGAGGAAGGAGTGGTTCTAAAGTCCAATTCTCTTTGCATTTTGTTTTTAACAGTAACTAGAATCTTCTTTTTCTCTATAGATCCCCAAAGATGAGCATATATTACGCTTCCTTCGTGCTCGTGACTTCAATATTGACAAAGCTAGAGAAATCATGTGTCAGTCATTAACCTGGAGAAAGCAGCACCAAGTGGATTATATTCTTGATACGTGGAACCCTCCCCAAGTACTTCAAGATTACTATGCAGGAGGCTGGCATCACCATGATAAAGGTTTGGGCTCTATGGTATTATTATAGAGTTTAAATCTTACATTTGCCCACAGTACATCCATTGTTATATCCCTTTATACATCCAATGAAGGACTGGCCTTCTATAGAGAAAATGACACTTTTGATGTATATGTTAGTAGTTCTAACTTAGAACATTCAGCAGTTTAATCCAGTTTGCAAAGCACAAGTCTCTTTTCCTGTTTCCTCAAAACTAGGACATACCAACCTATGTTATATTCCCAAGAATATAGTTTAAAATAATGAAATTAATAGTAAGGACATAAAACTGTATTTATACTAATCTAGTTCCACTGATTAGTTTATTTTCAGCCAAACTATTTTATATCTATTATCAATTTCCTTCTCAATTAAATGGGGGTGGGGTGGCTAGGTGGCACAGTGGATAAAGCACCTGCTCTAGATTCAGGAGGACCAGAGTTCAAATTTGACCTCAGACACTTGACACTAGTTGTGTGACCCTGAGCAAGTCACAAAAAACCAAAACAAATCAATTAATGGGGGTTATTTTGTCCAATTTAACAAAAATTGCATCATTACAGTCTCAACCCATCTATTAGCTTTTCATCCTGTGGAATTCTTGTCCAGTTCTTTCCATAACTCCTTCCTCCAGTGTTTTGGAGACCTTCAAGCTCTAGTTCTTTAAGTATTTCTTTTTTTTTTTTTTTGACTCGATATCTCCAGTGAATCAATAGAACCACAATAAGTGAAGGGGAGGGGGGAGGGAAAAGATAGGAAAAGACTGAGCTTTTTGCCCATGCTTCAGTTTTCACAGTTTTCACTTGCACCCTATCCTAGAAGAAAAATTACATGTCAGAGGGTTAATGCTAAAATGTAGTACTTTATTTAGGTAGGTTATAACCCTATATCATAATGCTTTAAGAACTTAGAGTTCACAAAGATAAATTCTCAAAGAGGGGAGGTCCAGGAAAGTTAGAACTTTTGTTTCTAGAAGTAAGGGCTTCACCCCTGCCACAAAAACAGTAAAAATGATCTTTATTAGAGATATTTTGGTCTCATTTTAACAGATTAGGAAATGGAAGCCTAGAGAGGTCCAAGATCATTGAATGAGTTAATGTTAGTGTCTGGAATTAGACTTAGCAAATCATCTAATTCCTAGTCTAGTATCAACTCATTCAAGTAGTGATGAAATGCTTCAGGATAAAGCATGTTATGATATTTTCCTGTACATCATTTGCCATGTTTCTTATGTAAAACCTACTAGAGAAAATTTCCATAGCATAAAAAGGGTCCAACCGCCAAGATAATAGCTCTTTTCAGCAGTTCATAGCTTATTTAAAACTTAGTTTTTGAACCCTAACCTAGGTTTCTTTGAGAACTTTCATCAAGGGTCTTTTTTAGTATTAAAAATAAGACAATTTTAATGTTTTAGAAATAATGCAGTTAAAATTTAGCAGTATTGGGGCAGCTAGGTGTCACAGTGGATAGAGCACCGGCCCTGGATTCAGGAGGTCCTGAGTTCAAATCTGGCCTCAGACACTTAACACTTACTAGCTGTGTGACCCTGGGCAAGTCACTTACCCCCAATTGCCTCAACAACAACAAAAAATTTAGTAGTATCTTTGACTTGACTTGAATTTTTTTTTTTTTGGTTGAGGCAATTGGGGTTAAGTGACTTGCCCAGGGTCACACAGCTAGTAAGTGTTAAGTGTCTGAGGCCAGATTTAAACTCAGGTCCTCCTGAATCCAGGGCCGGTGCTCTATCCACTGTGCCACCTAGCTGCTCCTTGAGTTTACTATTACTAAACTTTGAATTTAGTAATTCACAGAATTATTATTCGGTCAGTTTGAAAATGTCTTGTTATACTGTAGAGAAAATGATTGCTGCGGTTAGTAGTGGGAAATAATTTCTAACTTAACTAGGTTATGCCAATTTCTCTTTTCTTCAGATGGGCGTCCACTCTATGTGCTTAGGCTGGGACAGATGGATACCAAAGGTTTAGTTAGAGCTCTTGGAGAAGAGGCTTTGCTGAGATACGTAAGTGTGTGTGCGTGTGTGTTTATGTTAAAATTTTTTAAATTTAGCATGTTAATGCTAATGTTAGCAGAATGTTGTAAATATTATCCTCTCATTAAAGGATACAGCTACAGAATATTGGTCAGTCAATCAACAAGCATTTATTAAGTGTCTCCTATGCTGGCCACTGGAAATACAGACAAAAATGAAACAGCCCCTGCCTTCAAGGAGCTTACATTCTATCAGGGTTGACAACATGTACTAATATAGGTAAACAAAAGATATGCAAAATACATAAAGGTGATTTGGGGGAGGGGGAAAAGAGAACTAGTAGCTGTAAGAGCAAGAAAAGCTTTAGAAGGTTCTGTTTGAGTACCTTGAGTATGTAAGGTACTTGGGTTCCAACAGGTGGAAGTGAGGAGAGGGTGTACATTCCTGGGGTGGAAAACAGCCATGTAAAGGTGTAGAAATGGGAGATGGGATGTCATGTATAAAAAACAGTAAGGCTGCCAGTTTAGATCACAGGGAACATGAAGGGAAGTAAGGTATAATAAGGTTAGAAATTTAAATGTCAAACAGTATATATTTAATCCAAGAGGTAATAAGGGAATGATATGGTCAGACTTGAGCTTTAGGAATATCACACTGGGAGAGATTTTTGGAGGTAGAAATGGCAAATTTTGACACCCAATTAGATATGAAGGATAAGTACTTGAGAATTCCACCAAGGTTGCAAACTTGGCTGACTGGGACAAGGGTGGATTTATAGGGGGAAATAATGAGTTCTCTGCTGTTGGACATGTTAAATTGAGGTACATACAGAACATTCAGTCCTGTAGGCATTTGGTGATGTGGTACAGGAGCTAAGGAGAGATATTAGGGCTAGAGAAATAGATCTAGTAGTCGTTTGAATAGAGATTAATTAAACCTATAGAAGCTGAAAAGTTCTCCCAGACAGTATAGACAGGAGAGGCAGGCCTCAGACAGGACCCACAGTGAAGAATTGTGATATGGATGGTGTTCTTAGTAAAAGAGAAGGGTCAACTCTTTCACCAAGAGAAAACAGTGTCACAATTCCAAATATAAGTTATCAGGATGATAAGAATATCCAAATTGCATATTTGAAAAAGGTAAAGTACTTATATTCTTTACACTTACTGAATATCTAGGCTAAGACATCTCATGGTGCCAAAATGCCTTCACATTTAGGAGTATAAAACATACATTACCTGGCTATTCTAAACTCCTTCATTCTGAAGATATATGAGAAGTTTTTAACTCCCTCCCTTGGACGTTTATTGACTAGTATAAATGCTATTTCATATTGGATGGCTAATAATTTGTGAAATATAGCATATGTCTATATTTCCACATAAACAAAATATTCTGGTTTTTGTTTCCATAGGTACTGTTTTTGACATTCTTATGCCATGTGCATATGAATGGCAAAAAGTACCTATGTTAGTAGGCAAAGGACCTGAGTTGGAATGCTGTCTCTGCCATTTCTTTCACCTTTGTGACCTTGGGTGAATTTCTTAGGACTCAGTTTCCTCAACTGTGAAATAAAAGATTGTATTAGAAGACCTCCAAAGGACCCTTTTAACACTAAATAGTCTGTAATGACCTGTAAAAATAATCCCTGTGCATTATTATTTTTATAGCAGATAACAACATTAATTTCCATTGTCCTTTCAACATAATTCTGTAGTTATATGCCTCCTTATGCCTAACTAAGGTAAATATTTTTGTGGGTGTTCTGTATTCATGCACAGGTTCTCTCAATAAATGAGGAAGGATTAAGAAGGTGTGAAGAAAATACAAAAGTGTTTGGCCGACCTATCAGGTAAACATGGGATTTTGTAATTGTATTCAATCCAGTAAACCCATCCATTACAATAGTTTAAGGCTAGTTGTTCAAGGCAGTGCCTGAAGTCTCTAGAAAAGAATAGTTTTGATTTCTAGAAGTTAAAAAGTAGATGAAAGGAAATTTTCTAAACTTGTGGGTATTATCATAGGGTGGGAGTAGAGGAATATAAATCTCTATTTTAAGGGAGTACAAAGCAGAGGTGGAAATTATTGCATATATTTTAGTATAAGTTATGCATAATATATCTATTTTAGTTAAAATAAAATTCACAAAGTGAAGCTAGGATGACATTCCTTTCAATTCAAAATTAATGCAATACTTTGATATGTGCAAAGTCAAATTTAAGTCAGTGTCTTGAATTTAACTTTAGAATGATCTACCAAAATTGCTGTCAAGTATTATAGGTTCATAATCCAGATGAATTATGTCATTATGCATTTGATACACACTTTGAATGTGAGCTATATGAGATGACTTAAGCAATCTTTGTGTGGAAGTTAAAAGTACCATAATATTATATTTTTCATTGCCATTAATATTGGTTAGTACAATATAGCAAACTGGTTTTCCAAAGCCTTTTTTAAAATGTGAGAATAATTTAAAAATGAATGTTTATAAATAATCACTTAAATTTTTAACAATTAAATTTAGTTATCTTAAATTTTTGATTGTCTAATTTTTTAAAGTGAAAGGATATCCCTTCTTGATGGATAAATACATAATTAGGTTAAATCAGTAGCATAAATGCAGAACCACAAAGTAAAAAATGCAAATGATGATCTACTACCATATTTATAATTGAGATTCACAAGTACTATTGTTGATGAACACCTCTGTGTTTGCTTTCTACAAAAGACTTAGCTGAAGGTAGCATGAAACCTAATAAATTTAAATAACATCTTGAAATTGTACATGCAGAATATGTTGGCAATACAAGAGGTTTTTTTTTTCAGAGAAAAGTAGTTGCTTTTAGACTTTTGGGAGGGGGACAGGGCAGTGAGGGTTAAGTGACTTGCCCAGGGTCACACAGCTAGTGAGTGTCAAGTGTCTGAGATCAGATTTGAACTCAGGTCCTCCTGAATCCCGGGCCAGTGCTTTATCCACTGCACCACCTAGCTGCCCCTAAAAGTAGTTGCTTTTAATGAGCATAAGCAATAACAAACTTTTGGCATCAAGACCATGTAGCATCAAAGGGATTGTATTGTGTAAGGCTGTTTATAGACTTGCCTAGATATAAAAAGCTTTGATTGGAGAAACTGCGTGTAACTGTTGATATGGTTTAAATGGTGCTTGTTGAATCATATACAAAGTAGCTTTGAATCATTTTACTGTAGATAATATGGTGGAAAGGAATAAATAAATGAAAAAGTATTTATTAAGGGTTTACTGTGTTGAAAATATTGTGGTAAGCACTGGGAATGCACAAAGACAAGCAAGACATGCCTTCTCTTATGTGGCTCATAGTCTGAAATGGGGAAACAACATAACATGTAGGTGGTTTCAGCTGCAAATCAGATGGAAAGGCTTGGTGGTTCTTGGGGTACAGTGGCAAAGTAGGTGATGTAGTGCCTCTTCCTTAATACCTTTTCCATTTATTACATTTGTGATCCATTTCTGATGTTCAGCTTTTTGGCAGAGCCAAAGATTTTGCTGTCCAGATGTTCTATTCCAGATCTTAAACAGCTCTGGCTGCTGAGAATACTGGGTCTATGTCACCTGCAAGGCAGTTGTTAGGTCATATCTCCACAGGTATTTCTTCCCTGGACAGAAAATTTAGGGACTAAGCTGGAAGAGTAGGATCAGTAGTCTAGAGATGCTTTCTCCACTGCCCCGCCCCACCCCACCCCACCCCCGCCGGAGCTCTTGGGCTCAGAGTCCTGGACTGTCTTTCCCAGAGTCTAAGGTGGTTGAGGTAATGACAGTGGTTTGATACACTTGATACTTGCCACCTCCTCTGTCCCTTAGAAAGGAAAATTGCCTATGTGTCTGAAGAATTTTGCAGTTCTTCATTGGAGAAGCTAAAACTTTCCTATTTTGAGTTACAAATAGATGAAACAGTAAATGCTCAGGAGGCTCATTTTATACTATGTGCAATATGATGTTGAAACGTGTTAGGGAAGATTTTTTTTTTTTTGGCTGCCATAACTAGCTTTACAGAGCAATCTTGAAGATAAAATAAATCAGTATATATGAAAATGTAAAATGTCAAAGTCTCTATCATTAGATGCCTATTGATATTTTTCATATTAGAAATTAAAAGTGATAAAAATTTTGAAATTTATTAATTTTAAAATAACAAACTAATTACATGTTAATATGAGTAACATTTCAAATGAAGAAAAAGCTATATTTTCCAAAACAAATTTAGTGACCCTGTTTTTACAGATTTTTCTTAATCTTTTTAATATCTGGCTTAATAGAAGATAGCTAGATTCCCATATCTGCTTTTGCATTCAGTTCATTATATTGATTTTGGTTGAAGAAAATCTGGTCTCCCACAAATATGTAGTTGAAAAATGGAGATTTTTAAAAATAGGCAAATGACATCTTAAGTATTGTCATGAATAGTATTATTTAAAAAGTAGTTTTGATCTCATGGACCCTCTGAAAAGGATCTCTGACCACCCTTGGAGAGTCACTGTTCAAAATAAATCCAGGTAAAGTCTTTGAATTTATGCTCTGATCTAGATATGAATATAGAATGACAAAATGAATACATTTGTGGAAAAGTTAGAGATATGGGTAATTCACCAAATTAGACTTTTATGTGTTTCTCAGTTTTAAATTTTAAAAATTCTGTCCTACAATGAAATAGAAAGTAAAGCTCTACTTACAAATGACTTATATACAAAAGCAGTTTTGTTTTATTTTTAAGCTCTAGATGTTTCCAAATATCAATGAGTATATAAGCCATGGACTAATTATATATTTCACACAGTATTAGAGTTAGAAAGGATCTCTGCATCCACCATCCAATCTGTGCTTGAAAGGAGAAGTTCTGTTACAACAGATCTCTGCTTTATACAGTGATAGTGCTCATAATCATCATATAGGCTCTTCTTGAAGACTTCCCAGGGGAGAAAGTCTTTCACCTTTTGAGACACAGCACCTTCTACATTTGGCTAGCTTTCATTGTTAGAAAGTTTTTCCTCATAATGAAGCCTGGACTAAAAATAGAGACCACTTTCTCAGTGCACTGGAGACTGCCCACCAAATCAATATAGAACTGTTAATAATTAGTCTGAGTCAGATATCTTGTTCACAAAATAAGGGATATCAAATGCTTTGCTAAAATTTAGGTAAATCTAAGGTCTTGCTGATCTACTAGTTTAGTAACTTTATCAAGAAAGGAAATGAAGTTAAGTCTGACATGAGCTGTCCTCTATTGCAATCACTGCTACCTTTGCTAGATGTTCCTAGCCATCTCCTTTTTTTTTTTTTTGGTGAGGCAGTTGAGGTTAAGTGACTTGCCCAGGGTCACACAGCTAGTAATTGTTAAGTGTCTGAGGCTGGATTTGAACTCAGGTCCACCTGAATCCAGGGCCGGTGCTCTATCCACTGTGCCACCTAGCTGCCCCCCATGCCATCTCTTTAATGGTTCATTCTGGTATTTTCCCAGTAATCGTAGTTCATTGGCTTATGCTGTTAGTACTGGATCTGCACAAGAAAAGCTAATAAACCTGTGATGTAGTACACTGAAAGAAGCATTTGACCCCCAAAATCATTTTGGCATCAGATGAATAAATAGTACTCTGGTTTATCAAATAGGTGATATAAAATTTCTTAGCATTCATAACATTGTAATACCCAAATAGTTTTGTTCTCTCATCCATCTGGATTGTAAGAAATTTCAACAATGCAGATCACAACCTATTCATACCTGCCCAACCTATGCAACTCTTATACATATCTTTCTTTTATGTTGCCATGCCCAACATGCTAGTAGTCTTTTTGTTTTTCTCCTGATGTTTAAAGGATACCAGTGGACCATCCTAACTGTCCACCTCTCAGTATTTAGAGACATGATTACAAAGGTGGGAATATGTGTGAGAACGATGATACGTTGGAAAGCATAAGTCAATAATAAAGAATGAAGGACTTGTAGACTCCACAGAAGTCTCATGTCTTTTTACATGATTAATGATTTTACATGATTAATAAGGTAAGCATAGTAGGTGCTAGATGTGATAAAACGAACAGTGAATCACAGGGGACACTGTCCCAAGCTTCTTGTGTTGGGCACCAGGGGCCTGATCACTGGTTTTTTGCTCTGAGGCCGCCAGGGCTCATGAATTCCTCACTACTTTAGGCTTTTTCTTCTCTCTGGTGTGGCCTGGCTTAGTTGTGCCTTCTTTGTGGGTGGTTCTCCATCTGGCAGTTTGAACTGGGGGCACCTCACAACCGTCCTGCTGTGCCACTAGCCTGTTGAGCCAGGACCAAGGGGCCTCAGCTGCTGATCTGTGCTGTGCCTAAGAGCCTCCTGTTGGCTTGGCCAGATATCCTCTGAGTGAGACAGACCTTCCTGAAGACCACCTAAATTATCTTAAGCTTGAAGATTTTTTCTCTTTATCTTTTTGTATGTTCTGTAGCTCCAGGATCCATTTAGAGGCTTGATTTAATGTTGTTTCTGAGGGAATCTTGGGAGAGCTCAGGCAACTTCCTGGCTTATCTCCACCATCTTGGCTCTGCCTCCCTTTATCAATTAAAGATATTAAGCTTGTAAAGAATTTTCTAATTAAACTCCATGGATTATGGAGTTTTTTTATTTTAAAGATTTGTATTTTAAAAATTGTAACAAATTTTAATTTTATTTGAATAGAACAAGAGCTCAGAAAAAATTCACCTGGATTATTTCATGAAAAGTGTGAGGCCAGACAATTATAAAATAAAAAGAAGAGGATTTCACATTAGCTGCAAAAAAAGAGGAAACTACTGTGTTATGGGGTTTTATAAATATGTATACATATGTTCACATATGTATTTGTCTATAAGGGATAACTGATCATGCCAGTCTGTTTGAGTTCATTTGGCAAACTCATGGTATACAGGTCTGAACTGTGACCAGTTATAATTCTCAGCATAAAAATTTTGAAGTAGATTTTAGCAGTTGGGGTTACGTGACTTTTCCAGTTGTCACACAGAGCTGATTAAGTGTCTGAGGTTGGATTTGAACTTAGGTCCTCCTGACTCCAGGGCCTGTGCTTTACCTAATGTGCCACCTAGCTGCTTTAATAATAGATTTATAATTGGAAGAGTCCTTCAACATAAACTGCTATTATATTTGTAGATTAAAATTTTTCTTCTTAAAATTGATAGTTCATGGACCTGTCTGGTGGATTTGGAAGGATTGAATATGAGGCATTTATGGAGGCCTGGGGTGAAAGCACTTCTCAGAATCATTGAAGTTGTTGAAGCCAATTACCCTGAAACATTGGGCCGCCTTCTTATACTCCGAGCTCCAAGGGTATTCCCTGTCCTGTGGACACTGGTGAGTTTGAACGCTAAACTAGTTGCTTTCTGTTTGAAAAACATAGATATATTTAAACTTATATGGTGGTGAAATAGAACAAAAGAAGCAAAGAAAGAATTTTTTATTAAGTCACAGAAAACTTTTATTAACAAATAATAACATGTTTGGTGATGAGTTTTGGCAGCATATTTAATATGGTGGAGGGGAGGATGGGAGACTAGTTTCTTTGACTCCTTAGAGAGGCTTTCTTGGTTCGTGGAGCTGTTTCCTAGAATTGAGCAATAGAAAATAATGTTGTCTGTGCTGCTCAGAGGTTACCCTTGTCCAACCATTAGCTCTGGGAAGAGGCCAAATGATTGGTAGAGGGCTCCAAGGATAGTAGCCATATACAACAAAGTAGAGATCAAGTTGGTTCTGTCATACCAAGTAAATGGATTTCATTCTGACAGTAAAACAAGACAGTAAATAGAGTACAGTGAAAGCTGCATAATCTGCATATTAGTTCTCACATGTAATACTGCTTTCCTTAGTATTGCCCTGATATCGGACCTGGGGTTTGATTCAGTTGCTTTGCTGCAGTCATGGCTAGCTGTTTGTTTTTTTTCTCTTATCCTGTTTCATTCTTGTATCAACACTGTTTGAAAATGCAACAGATAGATGTTTTTGATAGTCAGGTAAGTCTTGAAGGCCAGGACATAGGAGCTTTCTGCTTCAAAGTGTTTTCATTCTTCTAATGATTTTCTTTCTTCTTTTCTGTTTCTCTCCATCTGGCTTATCTTTTTCCGATATGAGGAGGCCTAGAATCTTCTGATCTCTCCCTCATGTTGATTTCTATGAGGAAAGATGAAGAGAGGCCTGTCAGACCTGGGCTCCTCTTGGTACAGAGCCAGCAGTCTCTTAACACCATCGCCCTTTCTGACAACTCTCACCCTTTATCATCTGTGATTTTTTTAAAAATCTGGAATAAAATTAGTTGACTTTCTGCATTAAGTTAGTTAACTTAGTACCATGCTAACGTGCTTTATAGAAAAACTTTGTAAAACTATTCTTAACCTTTAAATGTAATTTTAAAACTCTGGAAACTTGCTAGAATGTTCTCTTTTCTATTGTTTATAGGTTAGCCCATTTATTGATGACAACACAAGAAAGAAGTTCCTTATTTATGCAGGCAATGACTACCAGGGTCCAGGGGGCTTGCTGGATTATATTGATAAGGAAATTATCCCGGATTTCCTGAGTGGAGAGTGTATGGTAAATATTTAAGCATGTATAATATTAGACTCCTCCCCCCTCCAAAATAAAGCAATTGTTAATTTTTTGCATAAGCAGTTATTGTAATTTGCTGGGTTTTGTTGAAGTATCTCCTATTTAGTTTTATTTTTGCTAAATATTGCAAGTTTGCCAAATGCTAATTTGTATATTAGCAAATATTAAAGTTCATGTGATACAGAATCTTATACTGATGTAGTTTTATACATATTGAGCTGCTACTTAAAACCAGATTGTAAGTCAAATTATGTTTTAAATATATCAAAGGAGTTTTATATTTAAAAGAATACTAATGAAAATCCATTTGTAATGTAGGAATCTTTGGAAAATCACATAATGAAATGCCAAATAGCTCTTATATACAAATCTGTTTTTTTCATTTAAACTCCTTGAGAATTTAGACCATTTTTTATATCCCCAGCACTTAATACAGTAACTGGCACATAGTAGATTAGTTGCTTAACAAATGCTTATTTATTGACTGATTGATTCATATGTTGGATTTTACTGTTTCATTATGGAAAATTGTTGTTTGGTTATTTTCAGTCAAATCCAACTCTTTGTGAACCTATTTGGGGATTTTTTGGGGGCGGGGCAACGATACTGGAGTGGTTTGCCTTTTCCTTCTCCAGCTCATTTTACAGATGAGGAAATTGAGGCAAACAAGGTTAAATGATTTTCCCAGGATTACACAGCTAGTTAATTTTCTGAGGCCAGATTTGAAGGGAAAATGACTCTTCTGAATTCACATCCTGCAGTGTGCCACCTAGCAGCCCCATTGAAAACTGAGCAAGCAATTAAAAGGTGGTAGACAATGGGTGTGGAATGATGCATGTATTGTATATTCGTATGTTTGTTTAGCTTAACTAGTTTTGGGTTTGGGGGGAGTTTGGTTATAAAGAAAGGGGTCTTTGGAAGGGATACTATTGGGAAGTGACTTGTTTTTAGGAAGCAGCAATATTTTTTTATGTCTTACAAAATAAAGATGAATAATTATTTCAAAACCCATAGATATTTCCAGATAAATTTCTATGTAGATATAAATAACACTTGTTGATTTTTATTTTTCAGATAGCATTTACTCTTTTACAGGTTGTTTTTCTTTATGATGAAAATTCAACTTCCCTTTCACCTGTCAGATTTTCAAATTTATGCTATCTCTTTTCCACAACCTCTTAATTTTATATTTTTGAGTCTTTTTTTTTGCTTACTCCTTACTTCCTGCTCATATCAAACTATTTGATGTCAGATGTATGTGGTCTGAAAGCTATGTGTTCTCCTAGTTGGCCCTGATGCAGTCCTTAAAGTTTGTGTGTGTGTGCGTTTTGGAATTAGAGGATTCACTTAGTCCATATCTCAGCTACTCTGAATAATTCAAGCACCACTCTCTATTTTTTTGGCCATATAGTTATATATCCTATAATATTAGAATACAGTCTTAGAATGTTAGAATTAGAGGAAACCTTAGTGATATAAACCCCAGCATTTTATAATTATTAAAGCCTGAGGCACATGAAAGGTATAAGTGATTTTATCGAAGGTTTCACACTAGAAGGGGATAGTGTGGCACAGGAGCAACTGAAGTCAACCTGAGATGAAAATGTTCTGTGATTTGGTATTTGCTTATTACTATAGAAAGAAGTTTCATGGCCTTGAATATTAGGCATCTATTAAGTAAACACCTAACCTTTTAAAATGTGCATACTTTGAATTTGCCTCATTTTTTAGTTAAATTGAGATCCCAGGAAATGATTAGCCCAAATGGATAGGAGACTCTAAAAAAGGCTCAGAGGAAAATATAGTCATCTAAAGGACAGAGTCAAGAAGCAATTAAATTAATAAATCCATAATTTATCAAATGATTACCATGTCATATAAGAGCAACTTGTTTATGTACGAAATGGTTCTTATCTTGTTGCTTACATAGTCTGTTGAAAAAGATTACTAGCTATGAACACATTTTTGGCTGCATTTATTTCCTCTATAGCAATGCCTTTGATATTTATAAATTTTACTTTATAGCTAATAGGGATAGTCATATTTAGGTATTATATTATCTCTTTGTACCTGAGCTGTATTATTCACTTTAGTATTTCAGAGTAGATCACTGATTTTAACTGACTAGTCAATATACTGTATAGATAGCTAAGTGATACAATGGATACAATACACTAGACCTGTAGTCAGGAAGACCTGAGTTCAAATACAGCTTTGGACATTTACTAGCTGTGTGTTTGCCTCAGTTTCCTCATCTAAAAAAGAGAGATATAAATAGCACCTACCTTGCAGGGTTGTTTTGAAGATAAATTGCAATAATATTTGTAAAGTGTTAGCTTAAAGTGCTGGATAAATGTTAGTTGTTGTTATTAGCTGTTATAGTTTAAACATATTAAGTTCACCCACACTTGTGCTCTTATAACTCTTATATAATTTTTTCAGTCAATTAAAGCTGCACCATGGTCCCCAGTGTGACTAACCACACACTTAAGCTGTAGTATTTATTTCTATAATTGCTCAAATCCAGTGACAGTGATTTTTGTTAATGCAGGGAGTCCATGAATTTTATGAACTTTGGAATCAAGCAAGTCACTGGGGAAATTTACAAAATGTGAAGTTTATGATTTCAGCTTCCTTTATTAAACAAAATCATAATAAAAGGAACAAATACCTTATTTCCCTCCTCTCTATAGTTATAGTGTAAATGTTTGACTTATGGTTAGGCATGAAATTTGGGATTTTTTTTCCAACATAGTATAACTGTAACTTAGAGTACTTATACATCATTATTATTGTGCCATTGAGAATCCATTGAGAAACAAAATATTTCCTTTCTATCATTATTATACTTTTACAGTTGAATAAAAATACTATAGTAATTGAATAAGGAACCTTATACATTCAAGTTTGGCAGTAATTTGATTTTTTTTTTACTTGTTTTCATTTACTCAATGCAAAGTGAATATATTTAAGTAGTTTGCAGAATATTTTGCTTAATTCCAGAGAATATTTTGCTTCAAGACTAGCATTTTCCTTTTTCTAACTATTTCATAAAGAGTAAAGCATATTAGGATGTGATGTTTGCCAGTATATTTGGTTTTCAGAAGATTAGTATGTGTTTGTACAGCTTTACTTCGTTTATTTATATTTCTAGTGTGAAGTGCCAGAAGGTGGGCTTGTTCCCAAATCTCTGTACAGGACTGCAGAGGAGCTGGAAAATGAAGATCTAAAACTCTGGACTGAAACCATCTACCAATCTGCAAGTGTTTTCAAAGGAGCACCACATGAGGTACTGACTAAGCCCCCTCCTTTGCACAGGCCACCTAAAAATAAGTCTTAATTAACTGCTGGAGCTGGAGCTGTAGGAGAAAAGAGAGAAACATTTTTATTATTATATTGGCCTAATGAGATCAGTTAGTTTGGAAGATTTAACTGAATAGCCTTTTTTATAGCAATTAAGAATTTAATGCTATTACTAAGGTACAGTTATTCCTTGAAGAACAGGATAGGTATGTTCTGCAATGTGAACTATAAAGCAATTTTAGAAAATATTAAACTCCATTTCCTTCCTGAGATATTATTAATCCATTAGAGGAAATATATTCTTGGGAATAGTGTGGGGGAGAAAGATAAACACACCTCTCCTTGCTGTTTGTACTTTCCCTAGTGTAGCTCATAAGATTCATTAAGCTAGAAGCTTAAGATGCCTATTCCTTGCCATTTTCTCAAGCTTGGGACCTGGCTACCTTCACTGAATTTATCAGTGATACCTTCCACATTGTATGTGTAAATATATGCTATAAAGGACAAACTCTCATCCCATGTTGCTAGCGTTTCTCCTGATACAGTCTGTGTTATACTTTTGCAGCATGTCAGTAGAATAATTAGGTTGCTGTGGAATTGAACAACAGGTAGAAAATAGGTACATGTGGTGGGAGCACTAACCCTCGACCTGTGAAAGTTAGGCTCTTTTTTCCTTAAAAGATACTGAAACCATCCGTAAGACTTAATTGGATCAGGGGCATAAAGGCTTAGGCTGGTAACAGCACTTTCTTGTCTCCTGAGTGTAGCAATCAGTGACAAGAAGCTCCAGGCTATCTGATGTTTAACTGGCAGACCACCATGGACAGTGTATAGACAGGGGACCTTTGCTTACTTGAATCAACTTGTCTTTTTAATGCATATCATATCCTTGTTGAATATCATTTCCCTGCTGTAGTTAAGTAAATTTCCTTTTTTGTTAACTACTGAATGTCTTACTTTGTTTCAATATCATACTTAGTTTATCAGAAGACTGGTTTGAGTCAGGCCCAGCCCATAACAATGCTTTACTCAAAATATCTAGGGCAGCATTAAAATTCTGTTCAGTGACTGACTGAACAGGGTAGGCTAAACTCTGTCCAATTCATTCTCTGCCTTATTCCACTGTTGGAATTTTGCATATAATCTAACACACTTTGCAGTATACTTATGTCCTTTTTATATCTGGGGGTTGACCTTGGGGGGTAGCAGTGGGTTTGTATGTATCTTTTTTAAGGTAATTGCCGTGCTATGAGATCTAGGTGACTTTCATTTGTTTTATGAGTCAAGAGTCATTGGATGACTTAACAAATTACCTAGTCTTGATTTATCTTATGAGATTCAAAAAGTCGTAGTCCTTTTTTTTTTTTAATCTTTCTTTTGTGTGTGTTTTTTGCTTTTGTTTTTATTTTTTGTGGGGCAATGAGGGTTAAGTGACTTGCCCAGGGTCACACAGCTAGTAAGTGTCAAGTGTCTGAGGTCATATTTGAACTCAGGTCCTCCTGAATCCAGGGCCGGTGCTTTATCCACGGTGCCACCTAGCTGCCCGCAGTCATAGTCATTCTTAACCACATAATGACTCTTCCTAGCCCACTTATATAAAAAGGAGAGGTTCTTGTCTGTACAGTGAGTCTTAAGGGTTCAAGTGTAGACCAATAGTCGGCTATAGGAAGCACATTTTCCTGAAGAAAGATTGTGTTTTATCATTCAGTTAACACATCCATGGAAGGATTTGAACCTGTCATTTAGGAAATTCTAAAGTGATAACTAAACAGAGATAAATGTCAATAATACCATTGTCACAAGGCTACCTTTCTGCCTTTCCAAAAGATATCCCCTCTTTAAAACAAAGTGACAGGGGCAGCTAGGTGGCACAGTGGATAGAGCACTGGCCCTGGAGTCAGGAGTACCTGAGTTCAAATCCGGCCTGAGACACTTTACACTTACTAGCTGTGGGACCCTGGGCAAGTCACTTAACCCCAATTGCCTCACCCCCCCCCCCCCAAAAAAAAATCACAGTGACACAATAGCAGATCAGATGCCCAAAAGAGTACTGTGTGTGTGTGTGTGTGTGTGTGTGTGTGTGTGTGAGAGAGAGAGAGAGAGAGAGAGAGAGAGAGAGAGAGAGAGAGAGATAGAACAGTTATTTCTTGGTAAACTGTTCTTTAGTGAGAAAATAATTCATTATGTAGATTCCTTTAATTATGACACCATTGTCATATTAATATTCTTGTGCCCTATTTTGATCATGTCACTAGCATTCCAGTGGCTTCTCATTGCCCACAGAATGAAATTTGAATTGCTTAGTTTCACACTTAAGGCTTACCAGTACATGGCCTAACTTATTTCCACTATCTATTTATAAAATAAGGTGACTTCCATGCAGATGTCAAAATCATGAAACTGAAATTCCTTCAAAGCTGTAATAACAGAAAGAATTTATGTTTGATCCTCATTAATAATTAAGTAAGGTATAAAGTAGTGAGATGTATGCATACCCAAATGTATCTCTCTCATGGATGATGTCCAATTTAGAGTCCAGACATAATTAGATTCCTTATAGATGGTGTTCATGAATGACATTGTGCTAATTGAGTCAAACCCTAGAATACCTCAAAGTGTTATAAATGAGATCCATTATCACCCTAAAGAGTCCCCAGGTGTCATCACAGGAAAACCAAATGTAGAAAAATTCCTCTTACCCAAACTCTTCTATGTGGTTGAATGTAAAACTCAAAGTTGGTCCATCATTATCATAAACAAAAATAGTTTTCTAGTGCAGGGGTTTTTAACCTAGAGTCTATGAACTTGGTTTTTAAAAATATTCTGTTAGCTATTTCAATAAAATGGATATCCTTTGTCATCTAAAAAGTTTATTTTATGCATTTAAAACCATTCTGAAAAGCCATCCATCTGCTGCACAATTACCAAAGGAGTCAATCACATTCCTACCCCTCTTTCCCCAAACCAAAAAAAAGGTTAGAAATCTGAGTTGTGATGATACCCAGTGGCTACATGTCTTAAAATACCACAGTTGGGGCGGCTAGGTGGCGCAGTGGATAAAGCACCGGCCCTGGAGTCAGGAGTACCTGAGTTCAAATCCGGCCTCTGACACTTAACACTTAATAGCTGTGTGACCCTGGGCAAGTCACTTAACCCCAATTGCCCCACTAAAAAAAAAAAAAAGAATACCACAGTTTCCAAAGAATTAAAGTTGAAGGCCACTCTCAGTGGAAAGGTTCATGTTGGGTATGAGTTAGCATCTATATCTGAGGGCATTGAAGGACTTGAATATGTGCCAAGGCCAAGTTGCCACAAGAGACCAATCATGAATTTGGAAGATAAAGCTCCACAACCTCACATAAGAGTGTCGTGACCATTTAGCACTCTTAAACCTCCAGATATGTTAGAGAAGTAGAAGCACTGATGAGAAGTGACATTGGAAGCACATATTATTCTCTGTATGAGCTGTTGCAGGTGTGGCTCTAACACCAACACACTTTTGGTTTAGGTTCAATTTGGGGATGAAATGAGGCACTTGGGAGTCATTGAACATTTAGCAATGGAGGTTTACTTTCTCCTGACACAGCAAGGATCTAGTGCCACTTAGTTTCTCTGAATGTGGCGCACCCCCCCCGCCACACACACACCCCTTGAAATATAAAGGGTCAGTAATTCCTCAGGGTTTGGCAATTTATGTGCCAAGCATCCACCTAGTCTCAGAGGCCCAGATTACATGCAGCTAAGATTTTTTAATGCCTCATCCAGGAGCTTCATCAGGGAAGCTGGGGAGATAAGGGAAGGTGGGACTGAAGGAAGTTCCATCAGGAAAATGCTGGTCTTATCACAAAAGCAAGAGAACCTGCTTCAAATGACATTGCTGCTGAAGAGTTGTCTTGTAACCTTCACATGGATGCTAGTACTTGTGTTGGTATGGATAGGGACTGGCAGAGGACCAGGAACTCCCCAGGTCCTTGGAAGCACCTGAGAGGACTTGCAGCATTCTCATTCCTTGCATTTGTCCAAGGTTTGGCCAACTCTAATTTGTGTCTTTTGCTGAAGACCATGAGCTATGAACTAGGTTTTTCTTTCCTCTCTTTGGGGCCTGTTGATTACATTTATCATATAACTCTCATTTTAGAGAGCCTTTGCTGCTAAATGTTGAGAAATGGGTAGGAAAGTCTGATCACCTCTCCAGCTTTTAGAATTAGTCCCACAAGTTTAGGACAGTCACATGCTGAAACTGGAGACTATCTGATAAACATTTTTCATTTTGTCTTTTGTCAAAGAATTAACTCGAGACTTTGCATTTTTGTGGCTTAACTATGGCATTTTGTATTACTTGTGCACACAAAGGGAGAATGAGACCATGGATACAGAAGTAGATCTCACAGCTATTTTTCTCCAAAAAGTCGGAATATGACTGACCAAACAAATTATAGTTTTACAACTGCATCAAGAAGCAAAGAGTTGAGCAGGTGCTTTACACCAAAGTCCTGCCTAACGGAAGCATTCTAATATTTAATTTACAACCCCACAATCAAAGGACCTCATGCTACCATCTATAGTCCTGCTTCAGGGCAGGAACAGTTCTTTGTAATGCCCAAATACTCAGCAATAGTACTTAATTCACACTATGTGCTTAATACCTGTTGTTTGATTTTTGTTCTTCACAGATTCTTATTCAAATTGTGGATGCCTCTTCTGTGATCACTTGGGATTTTGATGTGTGCAAAGGTGACATTGTTTTTAACATCTATCACTCCAAGAGATCACCACAACCTCCTAAAAAGGACTCTGTGGGAGCTCACAGCATTACTTCTCCAGTAGGAAATAATGTGCAATTAATAGACAAAATGTGGCAGCTGGGACGAGACTATAGTATGGTGGAATCCCCACTCACTTGCAAAGAAGGAGAAAGTGTTCAGGTAAAACCGTCTATGTTGCCTTTTCCCAGTGTGGGTATGCGGTGCTAAAAACAAGTCAAGTAGTTTGTGTAGAACCTCAGAAGTTGTCTTTTCCTAGGCTAGAAGAGGCCAGGAATTTCCAGTGTTAATTTTTAAAGAAAGAAATTATTAAAGGGGAGTTGACTTTTAAAGAGTTAAACTTGAACCCATAGTCAAATCAACAAGGCCAGTGATTTTCATATTTAGTAGAAATAGACTTTATTAGAGGTCTGTCATGTGCATTCAGTTCTCTAAGAATTGCAGTGTATTTTAGAAAACAAAGCCACAGCAATAATATTTGCCCATTTCCAAGGAAAAAATCATCTTTAGTTCCATTTGACTCCCATTCACAAGGAAGTAATTCAGGTATTTGTATTTGTAACTGAAAATCAAAAGATTTCCTCTGAAATATTTTTGGCTAAAGTAGCCTTTGTCTCCTTGAGAAAATAATTCCAGAGTAAAATTGAGTAAGTATTAAGCATAGAAATACATTTAAAAATGCATTCAGTTTTTTTATTTATCAGTTTTATTGATTGGGATCATAATTTTCCAATAATTTCTTTCATGATAAGCCCATAATTTTGCTACCTTCAGGTCCCCCGACTCCCATGGACATAGCTTCCTTTTTCTAGACATAAGCTAATTTTTTTAAAAGGCTACACTTTGCTAGTAGGTAGCTGGTGGAATTCCTTCTTTACTATGTCATAGTCAGTTTGCTTCCAATTTCAATTTTACAGGAAAAGGGATTTCAGCAGTTCATCCTATAAATTTTTAGTGCAAGCAACAGTTAAATTATCACATATTCCTTAATCCTGTAATGTCCTTGCGATGGAAAGTATGCCTTAAATGTGTGAGTGAAACCAAAATGATATGTCTTGATCATAGATAGGATTAGCGGAATGAGACTTAAAAACAAAACACCTTTGCTTCTGTCAAATCCAGACAGAAAACAGACTTGGAAAATAAGATTCTCTGCAGAAATTGTTTTTATATTCATTGGTTTCTAGGGCTCACACGTGACCAGATGGCCAGGTTTCTACATTCTACAGTGGAAATTTCATAGCATGCCAGCTTGTGCCACTACCAGCTTACCACGAGTGGATGATGTGCTGGCATCACTACAGGTTTCTTCTCACAAATGTAAAGTGATGTACTACACAGAAGTGATTGGTTCTGAGGATTTCAGGTATTGGGTCTTCTCTTGTGTTCACAAATGGTTGTTGTTGTGAGTTGTATTGCACTGAAAAAGGTTATATATAAGGATTCCTCAAATCTTAGTTCAGTCTGCATGACCTTAAATTGTTTCTTGGTAAAAGGGTGGAGGGGAAGAGATAAAATTTAAACAAAAATTAGGAACTGGGACCTCATGGAGTTTATAAGGTTAGTAGGCAAGAAGATATAATAAATAATACAAAAGTAACTTTAGAAAAAGTGTTTCAGCATTATGTGGGATTGTTCAGTGAAGACTTTTTAGAGATAAGTTTTCAATTAGATTTTTCAAAGAGATGATAGAGGGAAAAGGGAATATTTGGGTTTAATGTACAGTTCTTTATTACTGAACCATAAAAGGAAACTCTTAAAATTTCTTCCTTTCCATATGTTCAATTTCAGAGGTTCTATGACCAGCCTGGAATCAAGTCACAGTGGTTTTTCCCAGCTAAGTGCTGCCACAACCTCTTCCAACCAGTCTCACTCCAGTTCCCTGATTTCCAGGTAGTGCAACAGCGCAAGTGAAAAATGCACAGATGAAATGAGATGGCAGGAGCTCCTCGGTGACAGCCAGCTGCACTACAGCATACTCAGCAGTGACATTTGTGCAAATCCCTCTAAGATCCTTTTAGATAGAAAAATAGCAGTTCAGATTTTAAATGTAGTGATTTTGAGCCTGAAGCTAACTCAAATAGGTAGTTTTAATTCTAAACCTAACTTTAAACTCAGTAGCCATAAATTTTGTATACAGCGTGCACAAAATCAAACTTAAAGCACAAGGGCTCTTCTTGAAAAGAATAGTTTGTATACACTGATTAAGAAGTAGACCATTTAAAGTGTTGATGCAAAAAATTTTTTTTCCAACAAACTCTACCATGGTGCATTAGTGAATGAATTCCTATGAGAGCCTTCATAAATTAGACAGTTCCTTGAACTTCTTATATAGAACAGAAACTTTCCAGCTTGTCTCCCATAAATCCCATCTTTGTCCTCGTGTTCTTCCTGCTATTCTTTTGAAATGTTCTATATGTAAAATGACAACTCACTGGACACCTTTCCCTCCACGAAACCCTTTATTAAATCTGGAATAATTCAAAAACAACTCCTTTGGGAACTTCCAACCCTGCTGTGGTCAACTTGAAGTGTTATTCAACAAAAGGAAATTTAAAGGGGGCTGCCCTAACTCAAAGGAAGCTCCTACATTTGTAAAACTGTACTTTCTTTGACCTTTTCTACAATTTCCCAGCTCTTCAAATTGGCAATCAGATTTTTCTGCTAGAAAAAATACATTTGTTTTCAGTTTTCCCTCTCCCCTTGGGAATTGTTTTTCATGTCTGAGATTCATCTAAGTCTGGGCATTAAGTGCCCAAACTGTCTCCTGAACTTATTGCAGCTTCTCTTCTGTATCCCTGATACCACAATGCATTCTTGAAGCTTAATGTACTAAAATCATGGTCATTGGAACCTAAATATTTATTAACTAAAGGAGATTTCATTTGGAAAATAGCATGCCACCAGCAGCTATTCCTTCTCGTAGAATTTTGTGACATTCCCAACTCACCAGCCTAAATTTTGTTACTACCACATCAGCATTTGCTATTAATTCAGCAGAGTAGTTTTTGTAGAAGTCCTGCTTTGTACACAAGAACTGAATCTTCCTTTTCTTTATAATAGAAGCTTAGTTCACATTACAACAGGATCCTCCATAGAAGGAAATCAAAACATGCAATTAGTTTGCCTTTTACATTTTTCTCTTAAATTCCCAAGTACAAGAAAACAAAACAAAACCCTGCCTTGTCTTTAATGTAATCCTGTGTGGGAAAAGCAGGTAACTTAAAAATGTGTCCTAAAGAGAAACTGGAGAAGCTTCATTAATGAAGATGTTGAAAGCATGCTTTTGTGTTGTTTTTAGAAATTGTGCCAAAACCTAAAAAGGCCATTTTCTGTTTACCTACTGTGCATATCAATTCTGGCTTGAATTGATTTAAAAACAAAGAAATTTCTTAAGGCATCAGTTGGGCTGTCTCTGTGGCCAGAGAACTGTGTGTGTGTGTGTGTGTGTGTGTGTGTGTGTGTGTGTGTGTGTGTGTGTGTGTGTGTGTGTGTGTGTGTGTGTGTTGTATTTGGGCCAAGGGGTGAGGGAGGGAGGAACAAATAACAGATGGCTGAGAAAATCCAGCCTCCTGACACCAGTTAATTAAGTTCTTCCAAAGCTAGCATATTCCCTGAAAGAGTTCTTTGGCTTTTATGTTAATTGCCTGCCTTTCTAGACCTTAGCTGTGTTGCCTTTCATAGGATGAGCTTAATGTTGGCCCAGAATGTTGTTTTCAGAAAGCATGATAAGGGTTATTTAATTCAGTGGCATTTGTGCTGCTTCCAGATAGTGCTTCCTGTTTTCCAAGTTATAAGGACCTGAAGATGGTCCTCTCTTCTCTTCTTTCTCTCCTTATGTTTGTCTCAGATGGCGATTTTGCTGACAGCTGCAAAGAAAGTGCTTCACTCAACAATCTACATCTGCCCAGAGATGTTTTTAGAGCTATTTGAATTGTAGCCATTTTAAGTTGGCTCAAAAGTGACATGTCTTTTTTTTCCATGAGAATTTAATATATCTTTAAGAGCCCAAAGCCCATTACTGCACAAATGCTTACAGGGTTTATTCATGAGGAAAGTAAGATCCAATTCTCCCTTTAAGAGAATTGATGCAACAGACATAACCTGATTATGCAGTTCGCAGTATGCCTATATAATTTTGCTATTTCGCCTCTTTTCCCCCCCCAAAGTGTGATACTATTACTGCTCTCATTCCACTTACTTCTGGCACTTAGGATTCTTTTGGCTTCTACCCTGTATCGCTAGTCTTAGCCTACTCTTTTTCTTGAATTCATTATTCACATATCGAATTCTGTAAATGATTATAAACATATTACCTCACTCTTGGTAATAAGATACTGATAGTCTTTAAAAGATTTTTTTATTGTTATCAATAATAAATGTGAACTGTTTAAAAAAAGTATTTCTTTTTTGAATGAATTCAGCCTGCCTAAATTAGAGCTTGGAAATCCTGGATAGTGGAAATGAGTGAAGAATCTGAGTTTTTTAAAAATTGGTTCTCACTTCTGGATTTTACCAAAAAAAAAAATACTTGGGTTCTACTTCATTTTAGTAATTTCAAGGAGAAATTAAGAATATGGCTTAGATGAATGGTTCTAGGTTCATTGATATTTAACAAAACTGGTCATGATTCTTTTCTTCCACTTATCAGACTGTGTGAAGTCTTGACCCATTGGGAGCATGATCCTGTTTTTTCAGTTGTTAAAGAACTACCGTGTTGGAAGGCAACTCCTTAGCTACCCTGACTTAGGTGCAAATGGGCTGTCAAGAAAGTTCATTCTTAATTTAGTTGAGGATCTGGTACAACTGTGTGATGGAGTTACAGGGGAAGACGTTATGATTTGGTGAGCTTGGCACCCCTGCTTCACCTTCCGCATACCACATGTTCAATGGTGATAGGGTTCCTGTAACTGCACACACCCTACCCCCAAGGCATGTACCCATGCAAATGGATGACTTATCTTAACATCAGCATGAACTGAGAGAACCTATAAAATATTCTTTTAGTTCCTTCCTTATGGGTTTCTGAACATTGAATCCCTAAGCTACACTAACTTCTGATTTATGCTATGTGAGAGAGAGGATTGATGGAGTGAGAAAAAGGAAAGGTGGATGGTGATTTTTTTTTCCCCCTTACAACATGGCTGTGTTTGCACTTGGAAAGTTAGTTGCAGGTGAACAAACTTAAAACAAAACTTAGTCCCGGGATTGGGGTGGGGAGAGAGTTGAGTTACTTGCCCAAGGTCACTCAGGCAATAAGTTTTAGAAGGAGGAGGTTGGAAATAAAACATTATGTGGGAGGAACAATAATAAGGCCAGTATGAATGGATCATAGAGTACATTAAAGGGAATAATGTATTTTAAGGCAGAAAACGTAGGTTGCAGCCAGGTTATGAAGGGCTTTAAATACCAAGCTAATATCCTAATAATTCTAATATAGGGAAAGCAATGCTGCACTCCCATCTTGAGTGGTGGGTTCATTTGTTTTCCCCAAAAAGGAGCACACAGCAAAATTTTTGACCTAGGGAAGGGTAAGAGAGCTTTACTTAGTAAATCTAGATAGGGTGGAGAGAAGGAGGCAGTGCATTAACATTGGTCACACGTGATCATATTTAAGGGTTTGTCCATAATAACATTCTCTAATTCTGAACATAATCTGGCTCACTTAAATTTTTTAAATAGCATTTTTTTTCCCCAATTACATGGTTTTTTTTGGTTTGTTTTGTTTTTGGTGGGGCAACGAGGGTTAAGTGACTTGCCCAGGGTCACACAGCTAGTGTCAAATGTCTGGGCTCATATTTGAACTCAGGTCTTCCTGAATCCAGGGGCCAGTGCTTTATCCATTCGTGGAGCCACCTAGCTGCCCCCTCCAATTCAGTTTTCAACATTCATTTTTGTAAGATTTTGAATTCCAAGTTTTTCTCCCTCCATTTCTTCCCTCCTCCCTCCCTAAGCCAGCAAGCAGTCTGATATAGATTATATATTACAATCATGTTAAACATATTTCCACATCAGTCATGTTGTGAGAAAAGAATCAGTACAAAAGGGAAAAAACACAAGAAGGAAGAAACAAGCAAAAAAACCCGACAACAAAAGTGAAAATAGCATGCTTCAATCTACATTCAGACTCTATAGTTCTTTTTCTGGATGTGGAGAGCATTTTCCATTATGAGTCTTTGAGAATTGTCTTGGCTCATTGTATTGCTGCAAAGAGCTAAATCTACCACAGTTGACAATTTTCTCTTGGTTTTGCTCACTTCACTCAGTATCAGTTCATGCTAAGTCCTTCTAGGCTTTTCTGAAATCTGCCTACTCATCATTTCTTACAGCACAATAGTATTCCATTACATTCATATACCACAACTTGTTCAGCCATTCCCCAATTGATTTCCAATTCTTTGCCACCACAAAAAGAGCAGCTATAAATATTTTTTTACATGTGGGTCCTTTTCCCTTTATCATGGTCTCTTTGGGATATAGACCTAGTAGTGGTATTGTTGGGCCAAGGGTTATGCAGTTTTATACCCTTTTGGGCATAGTTCCAAATTGCTCTCCAGAATGGTTGGTTCAGTTCACAACTCCACCAACAATGTATTAGTCTTCTGATTGCCCACATCTTCTCCAACAGTTTATTTTCCTTTTTTTGTCATATTTGGCTTACTTAAATTAATTGATATCTTTAGTTAACAAGGAAAAAAAGGCCTTTTGCCAATAATTTTTACATTTTATATTTAATGTTTAAAATTTCTTTACCGAGCCTCTCATTTAGTGAAAAAGGAGATATATTCTGTTTTCCTAATAGTGTAAGACAAAATGAAAAGAATGCAATTTAAAACTTCCCCAGTAGCCTGTGTTTTGCTTTATATCCTTTCTTCATTTGAATATCACATTTTAAAAAGGCCCTTTAGAGATCATCTAGTCTAACTACCAGTTCCCCACCCTCTTTCATTTTATAAAGAATTGACTTTGTACAGTTTTTTTCACATTGTGTTAGGAATGCTTGGCCTTATTCAACTACTTCATTTTCTGTGATTTAAGCTGCTATATTTTCTTTTGTATCTTACCTCCCTCAAGGTGTTTAGTAAGCACACAAACTGAATGATAACAGAGTACACTTAACAAAGAAATTGTGTTTTTCTGTGGAGCCTTGGGAGGATGTTCCTTGTGGGTCTGATCCAATTCAGCTTGTTTCTCTCAATGTCAGACTCCTAAAACCTTTCACAAAGCCCAGACCACCCAAAAGTTCTCAGACCTTTCAAGTTACTTGTAACAAGATCTCACTGAATCTACAGGAAATGTTGGCACAAAACAAAGTTTACTAATTAAGGATTTGGGAATGCAAAAGTTGTGTTTGCTGTTTTGAAGGAAAATTAAGAAATTGGAGCTTATAAAAGAAAAGGTTTCATCCTTCTGCAGAAGCCATCTCCATTGCTCTAGAGAATTTTGCTATTTGTAGTTGTCAGTTTTGGTTTTGAAGATGTGTGGCTTAACATTTAGCCACTGTAATGACAGATAAAGACAGAGGCAGTGTGGTAGTGGATATCTTTGATGCATACCAACTGTATTACACTGTCACTTAACTTCTCAGCACTTCAAACAATTTTCTTTCAGTTATTGGTCCTAGCTTAGCACAATTTCTGGCATAAAATAGGCACTAGTTGTAGATCTGCACTGGAGGAGTTTCCACACTGGGAGTTCCATGCACCTATGAAGTCAAGCTTCTAGACCTCTACCCTACTGCCCCCCAAAAATTACCCAAGGGGAGCAAAAAGTACTCACCAGTCTGCTCCAGGCCACAAAATAATTACCATGCTTTAAACACATTACAGAATAGAAAGTTTATCTGATTCCCAGCTTAGTATAAAAACACAAGTAAATAGAGGCATTACTACCTGGTTTGTTTTTGTTTCTGGGTTGTTGTTTTTTTGCAGAGCAATGAGGGTTAAGTGATTTGCCCTGGGCCACACAGCTAGTAAGTGTCAAGTGTCTGAGGCTGGATTTGAACTCGGGTCCTCCTGAATCCAGGGCCGGTGCTTTATCCACTGGGCCGCCTAGCAATCGCCCCCAACACCCCCCCGCCCCCCTACACACACACACACAACACACTACCTTGTTAGTTAAATATGTTTCTGGGAGGAAAACTGCTGCATAACAGATATAATCCCTGTCTCAAGCCTGAGTTGTTCTTGGGCATGATGACTAATTTGATAAAGAGAATGACTAGGAGAGCTTTGTAGAGAAGAGATTTTTCCTTCCTGGTTTATTCAGTGACACATTAGTGGGGAGAGAGAAAAGACTTTTAAAGGCAGACATGCAAAGAATAGCTGACTTCTCAATGTATCCCTGATTTTAAATGATTCTAGAGATTTCAGGGAAGTTCACTCTAGAGTAAGATCAGAGCCTTTCTTGGTTTTGCTGTCTCCCAGTGAGAGAGTTCATTCACTCTTATTTTCTTGTAACTTTTTTCTTTTTTCACTCTCATTTTCCTATCTATAGAACTTCTCCAATTTCTCTTCACTGTTTGCTTTGATAAATGAATTTGCACACTAATTACCATTTGCCATCATCTTTTATGTAACTTGAATTTGGTGAGGATTCAGGCCTGTGGGATGTTAGAATAGAATAATAGAAGCTTTGTTGCCTTTGAACTAAAAAAACAAAACAAAACTGTGGGGGCAGATTGAATAGATATAGGTCTAGCCTATTACTATTCTCTCTTAGGAGAAGAGTAGCCAGCCTCAGACCCTTTTTCTGTTCCCCTCCAGTCAGGGATCGGAATCCTCAGAGGGGAGAGCAAGACTTCTTGCCCCTACCCTACCCATTTAGACAATTCATGTGGACATAGATGACCTATATGGGCAGCACATACCCTTTACAAAAGGTTTATAGTTTCTTACAGAATTCTTTTGCATACTGAAATGTTGGATATTTCCAATGTATTCTGTCCTGGTCACACCACATATTGTGTTCAGTTCTGGGCAACATATTTTAGAAAAGACATTGATAAGCTGAAGGATTTCAAGAGGGGAGAGCAAGACAAGAGTATGGGGCATTGATTTCATGCCATAAAAAGACTGGTTAAAGAAAATGGAAATGTTTATCCTGCAGAAAAGTCAAATAAGCGAAGATAGACAATTTTGACTACATAAAATATAATGGCTTTTTTAAATAAATAAATAACTGTAGGCTAAGGAGTGAAATTGTTCATTGAGGGAAAATTTCTTTTCATCAAATGTCAACAGAGATAGGGTCATGACCCATTGCCTAAGAGATAAATGATCAAAAAGTGAGAGCTTGGCTCACATATCCTCTGGAAGTAACCCTTCTTCTGAGCTGGCCCTAGTATTCTCTTCACATTATGCCTGAAAACATTCATCTCACCCTGAAGAAAAGGCATAATGTCCAAATAAGAGGTTGGGGGTGGGGGACTTGGAGTAGCAGTACCCAAAGGAAATAGCACCAAATCATACATGGAGAATTTGTATCCAAAACTTGGTGAAGTGGTCTACAGGTGTCCCATGTCTATCAAGCCTAAACACCCACACCACTGCAGCATTTTTAAACCATGTGCTTTGAAGATGGATCAGTACTGCCCATGGGTAGGGAGAAAAACCAAAAACCTTTCTTGTTCTTTCCTGAGTATATAGCTTTGTCTTCAGCTCATGCTTTTATCCAGTTTGCTTCCTGTGTCTGGGGACAGTGGACTGAATGCAATAATTTTTCTTCATCTGTTACTTTAATACTGTTAAGCTTTTAGTGCCTTGTGGGTCTTCTGTTTGTCACTTTCATTCAAATTATACTTGGCACTCAGATTCATTCAGATGCAATGACTAAATGTAGACTGAAGATTGAAAAATGGAAGTCAACTTTAAAATGGAGAATCCAATGGGAAGTGAGGGAACTTCAATGTTATGGACAACTCCTTTGAAAAAGATTTCAAGCAAGCTTATTCCTACTGAAATCAAAGAGAGGTAGTCCAAGGTTTTGGGGTTTGGTTTTTTTTGTTGTTAGAGGGAGGCCCATCTTCTCAAAATGGAACTCACATGTACTCTGTAATATTGATTTGGGGTCTGAAAGTCTATCCACTTAAAATCTGTGACTAGTGGCAATTGAACCAACACAAACCTGTTGCTTGAGGCAAGCACAATTTTATACATTTATAGTCATGGAGATCGGGCAGCTAGGTGGCGCAGTGGATAAAGCACTGGCCCTTGATTCAGGAGGACCTGAGTTCAAATCCTGCCTCAGACACTTGACACTTAACTAGCTGTGTAACCATGGGCAAGTCACTTAACCCTCATTGCCCCACCAAAAAAAAATAAAAAAATAAAAAATATTGAAATATAGTCATGGAGATCACAAGTTTTTCAAAATGTTAACTGGATATTGTCATGACATTACAGCTGGACCAAAAAATAAGGGCACATGGCTGTGGTAAAGAAGCTGAATGTCATTATCCTATGAGATGGAGTTAACACCTCCCCCCCCCCCCCAATTTTCATTTGACCAAATGTTATTTCAAGTAAGAGAAAAGACACTGGAGTCTTTCAGGTCCAAAGTTGTGAGTTGTTTTGACCACATAGACCCTACACAGGGATACCCTATGGAAGAAAGGGGAGGAAGAGTATGGAACTTGCTTTTTTTCATGTATTTGGTATGCACAACACTACAAAAATGGATGGAATTGACATCATGTGTTGTTACCAGCACCCTGTTCAAGTTCAACTTTAGGGCAAAATGAGGCACTCAAGTCATTTAACAGTTAACAAAAAGGTTTATTTAGTGCAAACACATCAAGGATGTGAAACAGGGATATGGGGCACTTAGTTTCTATAGATTCAGCCACTCTTCATATGAAAATGTGTCTACTCAGTAGTATGGTGAACTTTGTGGTCTTTAGACCTGCCTCAAGTTGGAGGGGACTTGGCTTCATGTAGGTTGGCCTTTTTATGCCTTTAAGTGACCAAGATGCTGCCTCAAGTGGGGCAGTGGCCAGTTAGGTCCTGGAGACAGCTTTATTGCCTTTTAGGAAAAGCATCCATTTTTGGGGTCTACTACCTAGACCACCAGCTTTCACAGCCATCATCCAAGGAAACGACTACTGTGGAGGAGGGAACTAACCAACTGCCACTTATGGGGCAGACAAGCCAACCTTAGCTGAAGCAGCAAGACAACCTGGATGATTGATAGGCAGCATGTATCGTGGCGATCCCCACCACCTTGACTATCATTTCCCCTCAGACCCCAATGGAAATAGCCCAGTGGAAGCCCAAGAGTTTTGGTAATGGCATTCTTAGGCACTCCTTAGCCCTACTGTGGGAATCAATCTTTGAAGATGCAGCCTGGTAACTATTCCTGCAGGCACTAGAGCCACTTGGAAAAAAAAAAGTTGATGCCACTAGGATCCTTGGCACTGTCATATGTCCAAGAGCAAACAAACAAATTCCATCAGAAACGGACATGATTTAATCAGTAGAAGACATTAAAGAAGAAGCATTGCCATCTACTTTGCCACAATACCCAAGGACCATGGAACTTTTACATCTGGTTTGCAGATGAATCTTTTATGTATTGTTTCCCCGATCAGAATGTGAGCTCAATCAAACCCAGCCTCAGACACTTGACACTTACTAGCTGTGTGACCCTGGGCAAGTCACTTAACCCTCATTGCCCTGTCCCCCTTCCCCCCAAAAAATGTGAGCTCAAGAACAGGGAGTGTTTTGCTTTTCTATTTGTATACCTAGTGCTTAGCACAGTGCTTTGTACATAGTGCTCAATATATGTTTTATTCATTCATTCATTCATTCCATTGAGGGTGACCTGAACTATATCCAGGATGTTCTCAGACTTCTGAAAGGAGATGAGAGAACCCTGAGGCTCAGTCAGCTCTCATCTGGGAATAAGGAAGGGCCAGAGAGGATAAGTTCAAGCTGTGTTCAAAACAGCCCATTCTTAATTCCTGGACACTTAGATCCCCCAAATCACTGGGCCAGAGAGCCATTCCCCTTCCTAGGTTGATGGCAATTTGTCACAGACATGGTTACTTGAAGTTTGGACATCTGACTTGGGCAGTCAGATATATGATGATGAGCTTTTGATTAGCAAGGGCGAACCCTGAGATGGAGGGTACTATTTTACCAACTTGGGGCAGTTTGAGGAACACTTTACCTAGGTGGATGATCTGATTGGCACAAAAAAAATCCATCAGGGCAAGAGTAACTATCATACCCCAGTGTCTATGGGCTTACTCCCCAACCTCTGTTGTCTTGTAACAGTTCCAACTTGGTTGTTTAGCCTGTGATGTTTCTGATAGACATTATAACACGCCCCATTAACTGTACAGGAGAAGGCATCTGTAAAATTCTTCCACTGATACCAAAGGGGAAAGTTCAGTCCTGAGCTCTCCAGTACACTTTGGCCACATTCATGGCTACTGCCTAGGAATCAGTGTAGCTAAATATCCTTTTTACCCTCCTCCCTCAAGTCTCTCACACACCAGCCATGCAGCCTAGAGCTCAGCCAACTGGCAGAACTTGCCAGGACCCTCATTCCCTAGGTAATCCCATGTTACTACTGAATTAGTAATTATTGAAGCTCAGTTTCACATACCTCTCTCCTGGCAGATGGAGCCATTAGTAAACCAGGCAAGACAACATTCCTCAGGAAAGTAATTATAGGTGAGGGCCCATATGTAATGGGAGAGGGGCAGCTAGGTGGCACAGTGGATAGAGCACCGGCCCTGAAGTCAGGAGTACCTGAGTTCAAATCCGGCCTCAGACACTTAACACTTACTAGCTGTGTGACCCTGGGCAAGTCACTTAACCCCAATTGCCTCACTAAAAAAAACAAACAAAAAAAAAAAACATATGTAATGGGAGAGGCAGGGTTCCAGGGCCTGGACTGCAGTTCTTAGTCTCTTGCCTACTCATCACCTGTTAACTAATAATGGAGAGAGCATCCTATCTTCTACTATCTTGTTAAAGGGAATTTGCATCATCCAGCTCATGATAGGCAACTCTGGACAAAGAATGACCCTGTGTTATCTGTTCTGTAGTAACTAAGGCCTAATAAGAGGTGAGCAGTTGCTTTTCCAAAGTGCCTTAGTTTGTGGCTGCTTTGGAGAACTCGGTGCTCCTGAAGCATAACAGCATCTTCTAGCTACTCCTTGGTTTCTGTCAAAGGCTCCATTCAGCCTGGTCCTTATGGACAAAAGTTTCCAGAAATCTGAGCCTTGCAGTGTCATAAGGGCCCAAGAGAAGAGACTGCTGGGCATTCCATTTTAGTTTTGGGCCCCAGTTGAAAAGTTCAGATTTCAGTTGGCAGCTAGGTGGCACAATGGATAAAGTACCAGCCCTGGATTCAGGAGGACCTGAGTTCAAATCCAGCCTCAGACACTTGACACTTACTAGCTGTGTGACCCTGGGCAAGCCACTTAACCCTCATTGCCCTGCAAAAAAAAAAAAAAAAAAAAGAAAAGAAAAGAAAAATTCAGACTTCAGCAGGTAACTCAGTAAAGGGGGGCCATCAGAATCCTTATATTGTGGGGAAGTAAGGGTCAGTAGCTAATTCTGGATACTGCCTAGAATGCCCTGGATTTTTCCCATCTACTGTAGTTCCCCAAAATGACTGAGTAGGGTAGACCCTGAATTTCCTTTGGTTTGATTTTCCTACCCCTTGTCCTTCATGTGGGCCCGTTGCTCTCTAGGATTTCTGCCATTATGGCCTCATCTGGCCCAGTCAACATATCTACGTAGTGGTAAACTTCAATGCCCTCAGGAGGAGATGACTTTTTCCCCACTGTAATGTGGCAGTATGAGGCAGAGGTAGATCTGGAGAAAGACAGTAAAAGTATACTGAACTATGTATCAGTAGAAAGACTGTTCCTAATAAGTCACAGGAATAGAGAAAAAAGCCCTCACCTTTGGGCCTGTGCTACCTGGTCTATGACACTGAGGAGGCAGGAGCAGCTCCAATGATGGGTATGATGATGGTTCAGCTCCCTGTAATCTACAAAAAGCTGACAGGAACCACCTGTTCCTCGGGGTTGGCTCAACTAGGTGATTGTAAGAGGATGTGGTATAACCAAGTACACTAGCTTCCTTCATCTCCATCACTAATAGTGGCTATCATTTATATAGCACCGCCCCCTTCTTTTCTCCCACCCCCAAGGGATGTTATTTGTTGTTAACTGCATGGGAGGGTTAAATAAGGGATTCCATTTGGTCCTACCTACAGTAACATGCATAGATGTTCCTAAAAGGTCCTTCATAGATACTGACTCCTAAGTATACCACTTCTCTCCATAATCTGCTGTCTATAGCTTCCCCTCTATGATTCAAATTGAGGCGGGGGCATTAGAGGATGCTTGGGTAAAGACAAAGGATCCCTAGCGCTTATTTTCTCTGTTCAGTTTTACCAGCACCTTCAAAAGCTGCCCATAGAAAGGGGTCAGAGCACATGGGCAGCTCCACAAGAGATGTCCCCAAAGAAGACAAAGATGGGGCAAGCAAACAGGGACTGGATATTTCTAGAAGTGATCGGTACTGAAGACTGCACAATTCTGAGGGCATAGAGGGGATGCTGTACTCTTTCAAAAAGAGTGAGAAACCTAGGACCAGCAGAAGAGTCCTTAGTTCTGCTCCCTCAGTCTCAGCTCTGTGGTTTGCTGCTGCTGTTGTTTGTCCTTCATTCTCAAAGAGGACCAGTGAGATCAGGAGGGTGATGGTTTGACTTGCAAGTGAATCGGATCTGAATGAGGCAAGGCTGTTCAACATCCACAGCCCCACTCTCTCCTCCAGAGCCCTCAGAGGCCAGTGGCAAGACATAGGTCAGGACAACTGGAGATGGTCCCAGATGCAGTGGGAAGCCCTGGCCTTGGGTTGCCTTGGGTCCTCAAAGAACTGGCAGATGTGATTGTTGAGCTGATGTCAGAGATATTTGGAAGGTCCTGGGAAAGAAGAAAGGTATCACAAAGTTGGAGAAGGAAAACTCTTCCAATTGCCTGTATGACCAGACTAAAAAAAAAGTTATTTTTGTCCAATGTCAACAAGGCAAGAGGTATCTTGTAGGGTACCCCGAGGCTCCCTGTTTGGCCTTAAGATGTTGCATTTTTTTTTATCAATAACTTGTATAAAGGCATCCTTGTCAAATTTATAGAGGATAATCCTGGGAGGAATAGTTAATACAGAACTGTAATAATATGTATCAGTAAAATCTTTGATCTCACACACATGTGGCACATGTACACATAAACACACTCACACATACACTTATTTCCCAGCTTTCAGCCCCCATGGGGACAGATTTTTTTTATCACTAAACATGTAATCAGCTACACTTTAACTCAGCCTTAAGGCTTTAAGCTGCCGGCTACTTAAAAATCATGTTTGAATCAATAAATAACACAGCCAGCCAACTCAATTCCAACAGAACATCCGCTGACATTCAATGCCAGATATTATGTGAAGTGCTAACATACACTCTGATACAAAAAGTCAGAAGTAAAGGAGAGGGGAAGGAGAGATCATTTCTTGCCTTAAATGACAAGAGTAACTCAGGGTGCTTCAGGTGGTACCCTACCTGAGTTATTCCTTTCCTCTTTTCAGCAGAATGTAATATCTCCTCTGGCCACCAGAGAGAGCACAAAGCCTGGCCCATGATGGCAACCATCTACTTTCTTTCACTTTTCACCATGGAAACCCCCCCCCCCCACACACACACACACTCTACTCTTTCCCAAATTCATATATAGGGGATGAAAATATTTTAAAATCACCTAAACATTTACAGCAGCAACTTTTGTACCATCAAAGAACTTTAAACAGGGATGGCTAAATAAGTTGTGGTACATTAATACTCCATTAAGGATGAATACGGAGCTGGGAAGGGGGGGGCAGCTAGGTGGCAAAGTGGATAAAGCATTGGCCCTGCATTCAGGAGGACCTAAGTTCAAATCCAGCCTCAGACTCTTGACATTTACTAGCTGTGTGACCCTGGGGAAGTCACTTAACCCTCACTGCCCCACAAAACAAAACAAAAAAGGATGAATACAGGGAAGAATGGCAAAGGCTTATATGAGCTGATGCAAAGTGAAGTAAATAGAACCAGGTAAACAATGTACACAGTGGTCACAACAATGTAAATGGAAAGAACAACCACCACAAAATAATTGAAACTTCATGCTCTGAAATTATATTGATCAAGGTTGACTCCAAAGAAGAGACTGAAAAATCCCATCCTCACCTTCTTTGTAGAGATGGAAAACTATCTGGATAGTTTTGACAACAATTTTTTCCTTTTTAATTCTTTGTCATAAGGGATGGTTCTCTGGGAGGGGAAGAGGAAAGGACACTGGCAAATGTCAATGATATAAAAGGACATCAATTAAAAATTAATTTAAAAAGAAAATAAAAATCATAATTGTTATAATCATTTGGCTCTATTTCCATTCTTTGGGATAATGAGCTCATTTTCTCTCCCCTCTGAGCTCAATATATTCAAATACACAATCACTGCAATTTTAATATATAAAAAATTAAAGTCAAAAGTAAAAGACATTATCCTACACCTACAGAGATGATCATCACTCCCTTTCCTCCTCCTTCTTACTCTTCTGTACTGGGGAAACCACCATGCATGCATTCCCATAGCCCACAGGGAATAGGGGAAGGGGGAAGGAAAGACTCTCTCAGAATTCCTCTACTGAGTGTGGCATTGTATCTTCATCCCTTATGGCTGATCATGGTCCTATGGGCTTCCTTTCTACCTCTGATGAGAGACTTTACAAAGTTAAAACCATCCTCTTCTTATCATGTCCTCCATCCCAGAGGGAATGTGCACAACTCCAGGTAAGTTCCTATTATGTAGGAAGGACCCAGAATTTGCTTAGTCCCTCTCTCCTTCTGAATTGCCAGCAATTGAGAGAGATTCAAAAGGCCAAGACAGTGAAATAAAATTGCTCTTGTTACACAAATCTTATTTACCCTCTTTGGGATACTCACACTCACAGTTTGGATCCTCTGGGAGATGACTACTCCAGGTGAACAAATGTGTGGTTTCAGTTAATCTTCATCCAAGGACAAATATTCTATAATTGCATTAGGTTAACTGAAGAATTTCATACTTTTCCTTTTTTTTTTTTTTTGCGGGGCAATGAGGGTTAAGTGACTTGCCCAGGGTAACACAGCTAGCAAGTGTTAAGTGTCTGAGGCCAGATTTGAACTCAGGTCCTACTGAATCCAGGGTGGGTGTTTTATCCACTGTACCACCTAGCTGCCCTACTACCACTCCAGTATCTTTGCCAAAAAATTTTAAATGGGATTATGAAGAATTGGACATGACTGAATAACAACAAAAAAATTATCTATTACATATTTATATACTCCCTAAAGTATTGTTAGTCTAGGGGAAGCATTCTTGTATTCTCTGTCCCTGTGTCTGCCTCTTTCCCCTTCCCTTCAGTTGAGTGAGGAAGATTTAGTTGGGGGATTGTCTATTGCTAGCAGGGGCTTAGAATGGGCATATAGCTGTGTCCCCATTCCTTCTTTTCCTTCCCCCTCTCCTTGGTGTTGGGGACTTAATGAAGCTCACCTGGATTACAATAGGCACAATAGTCCAGACTCAATAGTTCCATGAGTTTGTGAAAGTATAATAACCTAGACTAACAGTTCACCAAGCCCCCCAGCAGCTGCTGTCACTAATATGGAAATTTTTCAATTTTCTTGCTTACCAGTTGAATTCTGTGAAGTCAAAGAGTAAAAAAGTTTCCCCATTTGCACTCTCTGACTGGGAGCAAAGTACACATGCAAAATTCACATTTCTGGGTTGACCACAGGTATTTTATGGGAAGAGAAACAGAAGAAAGAACAGTTTAGAACTTGTGTAGGGGGAAGGGCTGGTGAGCGGACACAGTGTGCTTGGCTAATGCAATCTCACATAGAAGAAGTTTCTTCTTTTGGAAAAGCATGATGACATATAATGGAAAGGCCCTGCTCCCCAATGTGGAGCATACACTGACCTTCCGTAAGTGCTTCCAGTTCATCCAGCTCTTCCCTCCATAGCTGTGGCAAAGTGAGGACATGTACAATGCTACAAGCCTCAAAGAAGGCCTCTGTCACAAACCTAATAAGGAAAAGAATCATAAATGTAAGGCTGATAACAAACAAGGGAGGAAAGAAAGGGGAGTGGGGGAGGGAGGGAGGGAGGGAGGGAGGGAGAGAGAGAGAGAGAGAGAGAGAGAGAGAGAGAGAGAGAGAGAGAGAGAGAGAGAGAGAGAGAGAGAGAGAGAGAGAGAGAAAGGGAGAGGAAGGGGAGGCAAGCAGGCAGACAGGCAGACACCTGTTTGATCCCTCTTAGCTTCTCAGAAAAGGACAGTTCAGTTTATCCACTTTTCCCCATGTAACTCAAGTCTCAAAGCCCTTCTCCTTTCTCCTTACTGGTTGAAATCAATGTTCTGCACCTATGTGTGGGACAGTGTGGTGTTTTTGAGGGCAGGTGAGAAGAGAGCTCTTAAGTTTGCTACTTCCTGCTTCACACCGAAGAGAGAAAATGGATGATGCTAATCCCACCTGAAGCCAATGTAGGAGGAGCAGGCAGTCTCTATCATCCCCCTATCCCCAATTTACTACACTAGAGACTTTGGGGAAAATCCCTTTGGGTGAGATCTAGGGTTCTTTCTTGGTTGAGCTGTTACCTTGCTCCCAATGGGAAAGTTCTTTCATGTTGTATGGGCTGGTATATATTATCCTGTGTATATTTTCTCTGATTTCTGCTGTGCTATTTGGATAAATGGGTTTCTTGGTCATTTGCTATGTGTTCACTATGGACTGGTGTTGGGTAGAGAAAGGCTCAACCCTTGGATATAGAGTGTGGGGTCCACTCCCCCCGCCCAGTTAATACAACAGTGGTAAATTGTCCTGAGCTTAAAATCACATCTCCTAGGGGCAGCTAGGTGGCACAGTGGATAAAGCACTAGCCCTAGATTCAGGAGGACCTGAGTCCAAATCTGGCCTCAGACACTTGACACTTACTAGCTGTGTGACCCTGGGCAAGTCACTTAACCCCCATTGCCTTGCACAAAAAAAAAAAAAAAAATCACATCTCCTAGCCTAATAATATTTAAGGGAGCAGAAAGATATAATTCTAGCCCAATCCCCCCCCTTTCACTGAAGAGAACATAGTGGCCTCCAGCCCTTACCTCTGACACCCACTCCTGGCAGAAATTAACCTCTCCCTTGAAGATGGGTGGGGAGGAGAAGAGGCTAGAGATGTCTGGTCCTTTTGAGCCTCACAAGGATGTCTTCATGCTACATGTGAGGAACAACTTTTGCTATATCCCAAAAGGCATTTCCTATTTGGGGGGGGGGGCGGCTCGGGATAATGAGGGGTTAAGTGACTTGCCCAAGGTCACACAGCCAGTAAGTATTAAGTGTCTCAGGTCCTCCTGAATCCAAGGCCAGTGCTTTATCCACTGTCACCTAGCTGCCCCAAGGCATTTCCTTTTAACTGAGAACTCAAAACACTAAGTCTTTGTTAGCCTGTCTCTGCTGCCTTCTTGCTCTGTTGTTATACTCTTCCTTCCCTCTGTGCTGGGACTGCTATCTCTGCCCTCTCCACACTCTGCTCCCAACTACACTCTCTTCAGACTCCTTCAGGTTTTTTGAGGGGTTACATAATCCTGCCCAATCTAGTCCAAACTTGATGATAGTTTGATCTTTTCTTCTTCTTCTTTTTGGTGAGGCAATGGGGTTAAGTGACTTGCCCAGGATCACCCAGCTAGTAAGTGTCAAGTGTCTGAGGCTGGGTTTGAACTCAGGTCCTCCTGACTCCAGGGCCAGTGCTCTATCCACTGTGCCACCTAGCTGCCCCATGATCTCTTCTTGAGGAACTGGCCAGAGGAACAAATTCTTCGCAAGAATCTAAACCATTTCCCCCATTCGTAGAAGAATTCATCTGAATGCATCCAAACATATATTACTAGCACATTAGTTATCCCACAGCTAAGCTATCATTACTTAGCAGGCATCTTCCACCCTTGAACTGAAACAATTTCATTCAATTATTTTGCAGAAGATGCCCTATGGTTTTCTTTTCTTCTTTTTAATAGTAATACACATTTTTATGTAAAGTTTTGAGTTCCAAATTCTATCCCTCCCTCCCCGATTCCTGAGGCCAAACGAAATCAGATAAAGGTTATACATGTGCAATTATGTAAAACATTACCATATAAGTCATTTTGTATAAGAAAACAAATAAAAGAAAAAATGAAAGAAAGTGAAAAATAGCATGCTTCAGTCTGTGTTTCATCAATATCAATTCTTTTTTTGGAGGTGGATAGTATGCTTCATTATTGGTTCTTTGGGATAGTCTTGGATTTGGTACTCCTGAGAAAAGTTAAGTCATCAAACAATATTGCAGTCACTGTACAAAATGGAAATGAACAATTTTAATAAGTGGTATAACAGTTCAAATCATTCAGCTATTTGGAGGTACATTTCATACCTAACGTTTCCTGGTGGGTCCAGAGACAGCATGGTGGTGGGAAGTACACTGACCTTGGATTGTTAAACAGGGAGTCCCAGCACTGGAATTCATGTGTGGCCTTGGGCAAATCACTTCTTTGGGTCTCAGTTTCCTCACCATAAAATAGGAGGGGGTACTTGAATTAGATGATTCCTAAGGTCTATTCTAGTTCTAGAGATATGCTTATTGGAAAATCAGTCACTCCTTAGAGGCCTTGCTGAAGGTTTTCCATGCAGGCGGGTAACATTAGCCCATAATTTTTTTTTCAAATTCAAGTTCTCTCCTTGATGTTATGTGATACAATTCTAGATTTCTGCACATGCACACAGTGTTGTGTATGTTTGTGTGTGTGTGTGTGTGTGTGTGTGTGTAAACACTATAGCACCTCTGTAGCCCCTTTTGAAACCTGTGTAGAAATGGGTTGGTCTTCCATTTTGATGAGAATAGAAGTATAGTCATAAACTTTTATAATAGTATTGAGAACTTTGTTGCATCCAGATTTAGTCTAAAGTACATAGTATTCTCTGGTAAAAATGATGAATCTGGGGAATTCAGGGAATTGTGAAGAGACTTTTAAGAACAGCAGAAACAGGAAAACTATATCATCTATCTGTCTATCATCTATCTATCTTTATTTATATCTATCATCTTTCATCTATCTATCTATCTATCTATCTATCTATCTATCTATCTATCTATCTATCTATCTATCTATCTATCTGTCTGTCTGTCTGTCTGTCTGTCTGTCTGTCTGTCTGTCTGTCTGTCTGTCTATCTATCTATCTATCTATCCATCATATCTGTCTCTATCCTCTAAACATGTATTATAGTAATGTAAACGAAAACAAGGCTAAAAGATATAATTTCAGAGTACTATTGATGAAATTTACCTTCTCTTGATTGAAAGGTGGTAGACTTTGAGGACAGAATGTTGCATATGCTATCAGACATGGTTGATGTGTCAGTTTATTTCAATTCACTGTTTCTCCTTGTTAGAAGGGAAAATCATTTAGGGGAAGTACTGGGATGTGACAATAATGTAAAAAAAGCATCAGTTATATATGTGTGTGTATATGTATACATATATATGTATAAATATCTTTTATCAGCATCACAGTGACTGCCACCTTTCTTGATGAATTTTCCATTTTAATTCAAGGAGAAGGATAATTTGTGATTGAAGAAATCTGGGGCTCCAAAAGGCAAATGAAGAAACAGTAGATTCCAAGTATGGGATATATAACCTTTGAAAAGACTTAGAGGCAAAAGATAGAATGTTGAGTACAGGAAAACAAGCAGGCAAATTTGGCTGGAATATAAACTGTGCTGAAGGGGCAGTAATGTGTAATAAGCCTGGAAAGGAAGGCTGGATCCAGATGATAAAGAGTTTGAGAGAAGAGTTTTTATTTCATTAAAGAGAGAGCAAGGTGGCCCAATGGGTAGAGTGTGGGACTTGAAAAGATAATACAAGTTCAAATCTTTTTTCTTTATTTAGTATTTAATTTTTCCCCAATTACATGTAAAACCCAATTTTTAACATACATTTAAAAAATTTTAAGTTCCAAATTCTCTCCCTTCCTCTCCCCACCCAGCTTTGAGAAGGCATGTATACATTATACACGTGTAGTAATGTAAAACATTTCGATATTAGTCTTGTGAAAGAAAACAGACCAAAAAACGTTCAAGAAAAATAAAGTAAAAAAAAAAAAGTATGTTTCAATCTGTACTCAGACACCATCAGTTCTTTCTCTGGAAATGGATAGCATTTTCATCATAAATCCTTCAGAGTTGTCTTGGATCATTGTATTGCTGAAAATAGCTAAATCATTCACAGCTGATCATCTAACAATATTGCTATTACTTTGTACATAGTACATTTCACTTTGCATCAGCTCATGTCTTTCCAGGTTTTTCTGACATTATCCTGTTCACCATTTCTTATAGCACAATTAATATTCCATCACAGTCACATACCACAATTTGTTCAGCCTTTCCCCAATTGATGGGCATCCACTCTATTTCTAATTCTTTGCCACCGGAAAAGAGCTGCTATAAATATTTTTATACATATAGATATTTTTTCTTTTAGGTTTTTTTTTATCTCTTTTTGGAAATGGAACTAGTGGTAGTATTTCTAGGTCAAAGAGTATGCATGTTTTTATAGCCCTCGGGGCATAGTTCCAAATTGCTCTAAAGAATGGTTGAATCAGTTTACAGCAAGTTCAAATCTTACATCATATACTTCCTAGCTTTTCAGTCCTGGGCAAATTAGTTAACCTCTTTCAGCCTCAGCTTCCTCATCTATAAAATAAGATTGATAACAACACCCATCTCACAGGGTTATTGTGAGGATCCGATGAGATAACATATAATGAACTTTGCAAACCTTTAAGTGCTATAAATATGCTAAAAATGCTGTTGTGTTGATAAGTTATTGTAGTGGCAATAGAGAGCCATTGGGGGGGCAGTTAGGTGGTGCAGTAGATAAAGCACTGGCCCTGAATTCAGTAGGACCTGAGTTCAAATCCAGCCTCAGACACTTGACACTTACTAGCTGTGTGACCCTGGGCAAGTCACTTAACCCTCATTGCCTGGCAAAAACAAACAAACAAACGATACTGAAAAAAATAATTTAAAAAAATAGAGAGCCATTGAGGCTTCTGGAGCAGGGAAGAGAAGTGTGTGGAAGACACTAGAGTTTAAAAAAAAAAAAGGAAGACACTAGAGTTGTTGCTCTTGGTCTTTTGTTCTCCAAGAGGATCAGTGACATCAAGACAGTGATTTCTTGACTTGCAAGTGAATTGGATTTGAGTGAAGCAGAACTGTGCAAAGTCATCACCCTCAATCTGTCTTCCGGAGCCATTGGAGTCCAATGGCAAGACATGGGTCAGGATAACTGGAGATGGCCCTGGTCTTTTTCAGTCAAGGTCTTTCTCAGGTCCCAGTTTGTCTAAGGCAACACACATTCAGTGATTTAAGGCTAGATAAGAATTGAGGCCTAGTTTGCCTAATCAAAACAATCAATCTGCTTACTAGCTGTGTGACCCTGGGCAAGTCACTTAACCCTCATTGCCCTGCCTCCCCCCCCCAAAATCAATCTAGGAAAGGAAGACCCTCAGGGTTACTGGCCAGAACAGAAACAATTACTATTTATACCCACTCCAAGGCCATCAAAACCCAAACAATGAGCAAGTGAGCCTTGAGCTGGGACCTATTATTGGCCAACCAGTGAGAGCCAGAGTGATTTGGATTTAAAGGCATAATCAAGTAACCCCATTTGAATCCCATTGGGCATTAACAAAACCTGTTTTTTCAGAGCTATATTTCAAGAAATCATAAATGAAAGGACATTAGAGTAGGGAAAAGTTAGATATAGGAATATCAGTTAGGAGGCTATCAAAGTCATATTATTGTAATTGTTATTTGGCCTTTGAAGAGAACCATGACATTGGGAGGTGATGTCATGACTTGCAGTGAATTGGATTTAAGTGAGGGAGGGCTGTGCAAGGTCACCATCTAAATTGTATAAGCAAATGATGATGAGAGACTGAACTAGATTGATTGTGATGTAAAGAGAGACAGGGAGAGAGATTAAGAAAACTGAATTGACCAGACTTGACAACTAATTGGACATGAGAGTTGTGGGGGAGAGGGGAGTGAGAATAAAAAGTCCAGGTTGACTTCTAGGTTTCAAATTTGGATGAGTGGAAGAATGGAGCTGCTCTTAAGAGAAATAGAAAAGTTGGAAGATGGAGTGGGTTTAGGGAGGAAGATAACTCCATTTTTAGAGAAGTTGATTTTGAGATGTGTGTGAAATATACATACTCATCAGGAAGTCAGAAATGTCTGAGTAAAGTTGACAGAAGAGATAATGATTGGATATGTAGAATTGAGAGTCATTTGCATAGAGTTGACTCCACTAGGAGCTGATGAGAATATTGTCAGAAATAAAAAAAATACTGGACTTTCCCTTTTGGTGAATATATGAAGGCTTTATTACATTCTAGCAAGAATGGGCACACACTATGGAAGAGTGGGGGGCTTTGCCACAGCAAACTACTCTTTTTAATCCCCAATCCTATCACAAAGGTCCCTCCCTTCATTGGTTGAGGACTAAGAGATGTACAATCTTCCCAAAATGCCTCTGCATATTTTCCCTTAACATGTCCCCCCTCCCATTACATACACCACATGTTTGAAAATGGTGGCAGTCTCTGCCTTTGGAGTGTTGGCAGTTAATAAGCATAAGCTAATTAAGCAAGTATAGTACAAACTAGCTTTAAACTTTGGCCCACTTGGACTAGCTAGACTACTAGTCTTGCAGTTTTCCTCTATATCTACTCTTAGGCACTTGCAAGATTGTCTTTTAGCCTTGAGGCCCCTTCCTGCAATCCTCCTTTCTTACCCAAACTCCCTCCCTATTTCATTTTCTGAGATAATAGCATTTTTCTGGTGTGAGACTTTATTTTATTTCTCTCAATATCAAGAGAGAGGGTATAGAAAGAGAAGAGGATTGGTTCTAGGATAGATCACTGAGGCACATCTATGAATAGGGGATGAAGTATGGAGGAAGATCATGCAAGGATTCTGCAAAGGATTGGTCTGACAGGGAAGGAGGGAATCATCACGGATCAATATTACAAAAACCCAAGGAAGAAAGAATATCCAGAAAGAGGGGTTGGTTAAAAGTGTCAAATACTGTAGCAAGGCCAACATGTATGCAAAATGGCAAAAAGCCATTGACTTTACAATATAAAGTAAACTGTGTGATTCCACCATCCCCTTCCCCTTGCCTTCATATTTCCCCTTTCCCAGACTCAACTAATGCAATCACCAAATGTAGTCATATGGAAGTCACACACAAGAGGTTTCAAATATGTCAGCAAGATGGGTTTGCTCCCAATGATCCCTTTATGGATTGTAAACCCTTTTGATTGGATCAAGAGGGGAACAGCAATATTGACTATCCAAAAAAAGTAACCATGCCTCTGAGGGCTTTAAATAGCTAGAGGAAGTTTAGCAGTTCACCAGTCAAGCAGTAAATCAGTCCAGGAGTGGATTATTGCAGTTGGAGCCATAGCCCCAAGAGAAAATAGCTTTTAGTGAGAAGCAGTGTGCTGGCAGAAATATTTCCTAGAACCCTGCCATGTAGGTTGACATAGCTTTACCTAAGGTCTTACCACATGCTGGTTAGGCTGATTCTTTTTTCTTAAAAAGTATTGAAATTGGGGCGGCTAAGTGGTGCAGTGGTTAGATCACTGGCCCTGGATTCAGGAGGACCTGAGTTCAAATCTGGCCTCAGACACTTAACACTTATTAGCTGTGTGACCCTGGGCAAGTCAATTAACCCCAATTGCCTCACCCAAAACCAAAACAAACAAACAAAAAACCCAAAACAAGGACAACAAACAAAACCCCAAAAGTATTGAAATTGTCTTTGAAACTTAAATTGGTTTAGGGGACTAAGGCTTAGGCCATTGAGGCTTCTTCCTGGTTGAGTGGTTGGTTGTTGTCCTTCAAACTCAAAGAGGACCAAAATGGCATCACTATGTTGGGATCAATCTAAAGTGTGTCTGACTATGCCTGGTCAGACCAATGAGAGCTCAGAAGGCTCTGCCACAGGTCAGGCACACATAGTCCATATGAACATTTGGAGTGGAGATATCTCAAAATTTGCACATCTCACATTTCTTTTGAGCTACTGAAATTCTGCTTTGCTCACAGATCACAGCTCCTTCTTAGATGTGGGCCATGTATGGTGGTCCTGTGCTAGTGTTTCCCATGCCTCACAATTCCAAAGTTTTTCAGAGAGACCTTGAGAATGAACCACTTCTTCCGACCTCCAAGTGAGCACTTGCCTTGTGTGAGTTCTCCATAAAATAGTCTTTTAGATAAGCATGCATTTGGCATTCTGGCTACATGGCCAGCCAATCAGAGTTGTGCTCTCTGTAGTAGAGTTTGAACGCTTGAGAAAGGACCTCAGTGTTCAGAACCTGTGATCATCAGAATCTTCCCAAGACAATTCAAATGGAAGCAATTCAATTTCCTGGCATGGTGCTCTTTATACTGTCTAGGTTTCACAGGCACCATGACTCCATAGACCTTCAGTTGTTTTTTGTTTTGTTTTGTTTCAGTTTTTTTGTTTTGGGCAGGGCAATGAGGGTTAAGTGACTTGCCCAGGGTTACACAGCTATTAAGTGTCAAGTGTCTGAGGCCGGATTTGAACTCAGGTCCTCCTGAATCCAGGGCCAGTGCTTTGTCCACTGCACCACTTACCTTCCCTCAGACTTTCGGTTTTGTAGGCAGATTGATACCTCTTCTTTACCACACTTTCCTTTGGAGCCTCCCAAACACTGAGCTTGATCTGGCAATGTGTGTGTCGACCTCATTATTTATGTGTACATCCCTAGAAAGTATACTGCCAAGGAAAGTGAACTTATCCATGGCTTTCGAGTTTTCTCCAGTTGCTGGGTCCACATATGGATGGAAAGGTGCTGGCCAGTGGAGAACCTTTGTTTTCTTGGTGTTATATCTTATACATTGCAATCATGTTAAACATATTTCCGTATTCATCATGTTGTGAGAGAAGAATCAGAACAAAAGGAAAAAAATACAAGAAAGAAGAAAAAACAACAACAACAAAAACCCCAACAAAAGTGAAAATAGTATGCTTCAATCTGCACTCAGTATCCATAGTTCTTTTTCTGAATGTGTGGAGCATTTTCTATCATGAGTCTTTTGGCGTTGTCTTGGAGCATTGTATTGCAATTTTTTCGGGGAGGGGGGGGTTTGACATTGTATTGCAATTTTCTTAGTTTTCTTTTTGTGAGGCATTTGGGGTTAAGTGATTTGCCCAGGTCACACAGCTAGTCAAGTGTCTGAGCCCTGAACTCAGGTCCTCCTGACTCCAGGGCCGGTGATCTACCCACTGCGCCACCTAGCTGCCCCTACTTTTTTTTTTTTAATTTTTAATGTATAAGGTATTTTATTTTTTCCATTACATGTAAAGATAGTTCTCAACTTTTGTTTATACAAGCTTTACAATTTCAGATTTTTCTCCCTCCCTCCCCTCCCTCCCCCCTCCCCTAGACAGCAGGTAATCTGATATAGGTTATGTCTATATATCTCTATACATATACATATAGATATATACACACACATATATATACACATAATAATATTAATCCTATTTCTGCATTAATCCTGTTACAAGAGAAAAAATCAGAGCAGTGATGCAAAACCTCAAAATAGAAAAAAAAACAACAGCACCCAAAACAAAAGAAATAATATGGTTCAATCAGCCTCTATACTCCACAGTTCTTTCTTTCTTTTTTTTTTTCTTGGATTTGGAGATCCTCTTCTATCATGTGTTCCCTGGAACTCTTCTGTACCATTGCATTGGTGAGAAGAATATAGTCCATCACAGTAGGTCAACACTCAATGTTGATGATACTGTGTACAATGTTCTTCTGGTTCTGCTCATCTCACTCATCATCAGCTCATGTAAGACCCTCCAGGTTTCTCTGAACTCTTTCTGCTCATCATTTCTTACAGCACAATAGTATTCCATTGTATTCATATACCACAACTTGTCCAGCCATTCCCCAATTGATGGGCACCCCCTCAACTTCCAATTCCTTGCTACCATGTAAAGAGCAGCTATAAATATTTTTGTACATGTGGGTCCCTTTCCCCCTTCCATGATTTCTTTGGGCAAAAGACCTAAAAGTGGGATTGCTGGGTCAAAGGGTATGCACAGCTTTATCGCCCTTTGGGCATAATTCCAAATTGCTCTCCAGAATGGTTGGATCAGCTCACAGCCCCACCAACAATGCATTAGTGTTCCAATTTTCCCACAGCCTCTCCAACATTTATTATCTTCCTTTTTTGTCATTTTAGCCAATCTGATAGGTGTCAGGTGGTACCTCAGAGTTGTTTTAATTTGCATCTCTCTAATCATTAGAGATTTAGAGCATTTTTTCATATGGGAATAGATAGCTTTGGTTTCTTCATCAGAAAACTGCCTGTTCATATCCTTTGACCATTTCTCAATTGGGGAATGACTTGGATTCTTATAAATTTGATTTAATTCCCTATATATTTTAGAGATGAGGCCTTTATCAGAAGCACTGGCCTCAAAAATTGTTTCCCAGCTTTCTGCCTCCCTTCCAATTTTGGATGCATTGCTTCTGTTTGCACAAAATTTTTTTAATTTAATATAATCAAAATCATCCATTTTGCATTTTATAATATACTCTATCTCTTGTTTGGTCAAAAACTGTTCTCCTTTCCAAAGATCTGATAGGTACACTATTCCTTTCTCTCCTAATTTACCTATGGTATCACCTCTTATGTCTAAATCATGTATCCATTTTGACCTTATTTTAGTGTAAGGTGTAAGATGTTGGTCTATGCCTAATTTCTGCCATACTATCTTCCAGTTTTCCCAGCAGTTTTTGTCAAATACTGAGTTCCTATCCCAGAAGCTGGAGTCTTTGGGTTTATCAAACACTACATTACTAGTGTCATTTACTACTGCATTTCCTGAGCCCAGCCTATTCCATTGATCTACCACTCTATTTTTTAGCCAGTACCAGATAGTTTTGATGACTGCTGCTTTATAGTAAAGCTCCAGGTTTGGTACCGCTAACCCACCTTCCTGTGAATTTTTTTTCATTATTTCCCTGGATATTCTTGATTTTTTGTTTTTCCAGATGAATTTTGTTATTATTTTTTCTAGCTGTATAAAATAATTTTTAGGTAGTCTGATTGGTATGGCACTGAATAAGTAAATTAATTTAGGCAGTATTGTCATTTTTACTATATTAGCTCTGCCTATCCATGAGCAATTGATATCTTTCCAATTATTTAGATCTGATTTGATTTGTGTGAAGAGTGTTTGGTAGTTGTGTTCATAGAGTTCCTGGGTTTGTCTTGGCAAGTAGACTCCCAAGTATTTTATATTATCTACTGTTACTTTAAATGGAATTTCTCTTTCTATCTCTTGCTGCTGGACTTTGTTGGTCATGTATAGAAATGCTGATGATTTATGTGGATTAATTTTATATCCTGCTACTTTGCTAAAGTTGTTAATTGTTTCAAGTAATTTTTGACTTGATTCTTGAGGATTCCTTAAGTATACCATCATATCATCTGCAAAGAGTGATAGTTTTGTTTCCTCCTTGCCTATTCTAATTCCTTTAATTCCTTTCTCTTCTCTGATTGCTAAAGCTAACATTTCTAGGACAATATTAAATAATAGGGGTGATAATGGACATCCCTGTTTCACCCCTGATCTTATTGGGAAGGCCTCTAATTTATCTCCATTACATATAATACTTGCTGATGGCTTTAGGTAGATACTGTTTATTATTCTAAGGAAAGCTCCCCCTATTCCTAAACTCTCTAGTGTTTTTATTAGGAATGGGTGCTGTACTTTGTCAAAAGCTTTCTCTGCATCTATTGAGATAATCATATGATTTTGGTTGGTTTTCTTATTGATGTAGTTGATTATGTTAATAGTTTTCCTAATGTTCAACCAGCCCTGCATTCCTGGTATAAATCCCACCTGGTCATAGTGTATTATCCTGGTGATCACTTGCTGTAATCTCCTTGCTAATATCTTATTTAAGATTTTAGCATCAATATTTATTAGGGAAATTGGTTTATAATTTTCTTTCTCTGTTTTTGCTTTGCCTGGTTTTGGTATCACCACCATATTTGTGTCATAAAACAAATTTGGTAGAACTCCTTCTTCACCTATTTTTCCAAATAATTTGTATAATATTGGAATTAATTGTTCTTTAAATGTTTGGTAAAATTCACCCGTAAACCCATCTGGCCCTGGGGATTTTTTCTTAGGGAGTTCATTAATAGCTTGTTCAATTTCTTTTTCTAATATGGGTTTATTTAAGGATTTTATTTCCTCTTCAGTTAACCTGGGCAGTTTGTATTTTTGTAAATATTCATCCATTTCATTTAGATTGTCAAATTTATTGGCATACAGTTGGACAAAATATTTCCTAATTATTGCTTTAATTTCCACTTCATTGGTGGTAACATCACCCTTTTCATTTTTGATACTAGTAATTTGGTTTTCTTCTTTCTTTTTTTTAATCAAATTAACCAATATTTTATCTATTTTATTGGTTTTTTCATAAAACCAGCTCTTAGTTTTATTGATTAATTCTATAGTTTTTTTGCTTTCAATCTTATTGATTTCTCCTTTAATTTTCAGGATCTCTAATTTAGTGTCTAATTGGGGATTTCTAATTTGTTCTTTTTCTAGCTTTTTAAGTTGCATGCCCAATTCATTAATCTCCTCTTTCTCTTTCTTATTCATGTAAGCATTTAGAGCTATAAATTTTCCCCTAAGCACTGCTTTGGCTGCATCCCATAGATTTTGGTATGTTGTCTCATTATTGTCATTCTCTTGGATAAAGTTATTGATTGTTTCTATGATTTCTTGTTTGTCCCATTCATTCTTTAGAATGAAATTATTTAGTTTCCAATTGATTTTCATTCTACTTTTCCCTGGCTCTTTCTTACATGTAATTTTTATTGCATCATGATCTGAGAAGGATGCATTTACTATTTCTGCCTTTCTACATTTGACCATGATGTTTTTGTGCCCTAATACATGGTCAATTTTTGAAAATGTGCCATGTACTGCTGAGAAAAAGGTATATTCCTTTCTATCCCCATTCAATTTTCTCCAGACATCTATCATGTCTAACTTTTCTAGTAATCTATTCACCTCTTTCACTTCTTTCTTATTTATTTTTTGGCTAGATTTATCTAATTCTGAGAGGGGGAGATTCAGATCCCCCACTAGTATAGTATTACTATCTAATTCCTCTTGTAACTCATTTAACTTCTCCTCTAAGAACTTGGATGCTATACCACTTGGCGCATACATATTTAATATTGATATTACTTCATTATCTATAGTACCTTTAAGTAAGATGTAATTTCCTTCCTTATCTCTTTTAATGAGATCTATTTTTGCCTGCACTTTGTCTGAGATAAGGATTGCTACCCCTGCCTTTTTTACTTTAGCTGAGGCATAATATATTCTGCTCCAGCCTTTTACCTTTACTCTGTGTGTATCTCTCTGCTTCAAATCTGTTTCTTGTAAACAGCATATTGTAGGGTTCTGGTTTTTAATCCACTCTGCAATTCACTTCCGTTTTATAGCAGAGTTCATCCCATTCACATTCACAGTTATTATTACTGACTGTCTATTCCCCTCCATTCTATTTACCTCCTTTGTACTTTCCCCCCTTCTTTCACCCTATTCCTCCTCACCGATGTTTTACTTCTTACCCCTGCCTCCTCCGATCTGCCCCCCCTTTTTATCACCCCCCTCTCTTTTCTTTACCCTTTTCTCCCTTGCTTTTGTCCTCCCTTCTATCAGTCCCCCCCTTTCCCTTCCCCTTTTGTTTCCCTAAAGAATGAGTTAAGTTTCTTTATCCCAATGAACGTATATGTTATTCCCTCTTTGAGTTAAATCTAATGAGAATAGGGTTGAAACAATGTTCCCCCCTCCTTTCTTTCCCTCTATTGTAATAGGTTTTTTCCCACCTCTTCATATGATATAATTCATCCCATTCCACCTCCCCTTTCCTCTCCTCCCCATAGACTCCCTTTTTAACCCCTTAATTCTTTTGTATCATCACATCAAAGACAATTTATATTTATACCCTCTATATAAAGTCCTTCTCTCTGCCCAAATACATTTACAATTCTTAAGAGTTATGAGTATTATCTTCCTGTGTAGGGATATAAACAGTTTAACCTAATAGGGTAACTTTTTTTTTTTCCCCTCTGTTTACCTTTTTAAACTTCTCTTGAGTCTTGTATGTTGAGATCAAATTTTCTATTCAGTTCTGGTTTTTTCACCAGGAAAGATTGAAAGTCCCCAATGTCATTAAATGTCCATCTTTTCCCCCTGAAAGAAAATGCACATTTTTGCTGGGTAATAGATTCTTGGCTGCAATCCAAGCTCCTTTGCCTTCCGGAATATCATATTCCAAGCCTTGCCATCCTTTAATGTTGAAGCTGCCAGGTCCTGAGCAATCCTGACTGTGGCTCCATGATATTTAAATTGCTTCTTTCTGGCTGCTTGGAGTTTTTTCTCCTTCACTTGATAATTCTGGAATTTGGCTACAATATTCCTTGGAGTTTTCCTTTTGGGGTCTCTTTCAGGAGGTGATTGGCAGATTCTTTCAATGATGATTTTATCCTCTGATTCTATGATATCAGGGCAGTTCTCCTTAATAATTTCCTGGAATATGGTGTCTAGATTCTTTTTCTGGTCATGGCTTTCAGGCAGTCCAATGATTCTCAAATTGTCTCTCCTCGATCTGTTTTCCAGATCAGTTGTCTTTCCAATGAGGTATTTCACATTTTCTTCTATTTTTTCATTTTTTTATTCTGCTTGACTGATTCCTGGTGTCTCATGGATTCCTTATCTTCCAACTGTCCCACTTTAATTTTTAAGGCATTGTTTTCTTCAGTGAGATTATGCACCTTTTTTTCCATTTGGCTAAGTGAATTTTTTAAGGTATTGTTCTCTTCAGTGAGATTATGCAGCTTTTTTTCCATTTGGCCAAATGAATTTTTTAAGACTTTGTTTTCTTCAGCTTCCTTTTCCAAGCTACTGATTCTTTTTTCATAGTTTTCTTGTTTTGCTTTCATTTCTCTCCCCATTTTTTCTTCTACCTCTTGCAATTGATTTTTAAAATCCTTTTTGAGCTCTTCCAGGAAGGCTTTTTGTTCTTGCAACCAATTCACCTTCCCTTGTGAGGCTTCAGATGTAGACAATTTGAGGCTATTGTCCTCATCTGAGTTTGTGTTGGCTTCTTCCCTATTGATACAGAAGCTCTCAATGGAGAGGGCTCTTTTTTGCTTCTTACTCATTATTGCAGCTTATTTATTTATTCTTTAAGTTGAGGTCTGCTCTGGGGGCACCAGGGTCCCTGTTTTGGGCTTCTTGTGCAGGTGTATAGGTGCTGTGTGACCGGGCTTTTACTCTGAGGCCTTTATGGTGTGTGGAGATCCCCCACCCTGCACTTCCTGTCTGATTGCGCTCGGCCAGCCAGGCGCCAGACCCCGGCGTCTGATCCTGCCTGACCCGTTCATCTCCCTCCCGGCCGGTGCAGGTAGGTTTTTCCACTGTCCTCCTTGGCCACCAGATTTTTGAACCAGGTTCCGGGAGCCTCAGTTGTCCGGCTGTGGCCCGCAGCTCCTGCTGACTTGCCCCAACCCCCTCGGCGCTGGGTTGCTGCCCTGTGCTGGGCCTCCCTTTTGCCTGAGTCAGACCAACCTTTTCCTGAAGTCTTCTAAATTATCTCTGGTTGGAGGGCTGTGTCTCTCTGTCTCTTTGCAGGTTCTGTAGTTTCAGAATCCGTCCAGAGGCTTGATTTAATGTTCGTTTTGAGGGAACAGAAGGAGAGCTCAGGCAGCTTGCTGCTTCCTCTCCGCCATCTTGGCTCCGCCCTGCCCCTACTTTTGATGGAGACAAATGCTACCTTCTTAGAGATGGATGAACTATCCTTCTGGTAAACCCTATGGACTTCTTGTTTTTCATTTACTACTTCTGAATTTCTCCATCATGTTCCTCAAATTAATTCTGATGTTTGTTCATGTTCTGGCCCAGATGAGTAAATGCATGTCTGTGCACCAAATCTGTGAAGGCTGCCTACTCCTTTTCTGTTCCACTGTTGCTAACTGTGTGTTGGCTCAGCTTTTCCTTCAATTTAGTAACAAGCTGTTCAGACATGTAGAAGCACTCTAAGCCTTCTGATAGTTGTCTTGCCTTAGGGCCTCCCCTTTTATTAAATGTGAAAGTTTAGCTTGGACAGGATAAGTCTATGATTGGTCCAGCACTCTCTCCACACATTGCTTTCATCACTCTAACATCCTGTCTGTCTTTTCTCCTTACAATGACATAGTCTATTAAATGCCAATGTTTGCTGTGAGGGTACATCCATGAAGTTTTATTGCATTTGGGTAAATAGAAGACAGTGTTGCTGATGAGAAGGTCATGAGATGCACAAATCTTCAGTAGTGACTATTGCTGTTGCTATTTCTGATTTCATTTCTCTCAAAGACTCATTGCCATGTCTGATAGTCTGTGCCTACTCTGGCATTAAAGTGATCCAGAATTACTTGTCCTCTTTTGGCACACTGATGATAAGGATCTCCAGTTTTCATAGAATTCTTCTTTGACCTCATCAGGGTTGGTCATGGTAGGAATATAAGCACTGATGATGGTGGCAGGGTGCTTTCCTGCAAGTGGCAACCCACTGATGGGTTTGAGACACATTGGTTCCTTTAAACAAAAGACTACAAGGAGGGGCAGCTAGGCGGTGAAGTGGATAAAGCACCGGCCCTGGATTGAGGAGGACTTGAGTTCAAATCCAGCCTCAGGCACTTGACACTTACTAGCTGTGTGACCCTGGGCAAGTCACTTAACCCTCACTGCCGTGCAAAAAAAAAAAAAAAGACTACAAGGAATTTCAGCATTCTCTCTGAGGCTTCTGATCACAGACCAACAACATAACCAGTACCAGATTCCTCACTAAATATTGTTGAAGATCATTCCCCTTTTGTGGTTAGGTAAATCTCTTTTTGTTAACTGTTGAATGATCTACTAGTGTCTCATTTTATACTAGTTCCAAACCTGTAGCCTACAAAAGGCGGTAATGAAAGAGTTTCTTTCTCTCTCCTTCTCCCTCCACACTTCCATTGATCATTTGATCATATTTGAAAGTCAAGACAGTGCATCCAGCTGGGTCGAGACTGGAGCCATAGAAGGCAATGCATCTAGCCTGTATTACAGTGAGACACTGAGGATAGACTTGGGTATGGAAAGACATCACCCAAAGGAGGAAGCAGCACCAGGGACTACGATTCTTTACACCAGGGAAGAATACCAGCTATGAACTTAAGAAAGTAGTAGCTTCTTGGAGCCTAGATAAACAGTTAACCCAAGCATCCAAAAGGAGCCATGTGAGGACTCTCTCCAAAAGGAAAAAAAGATTTTCAGTCCTAGGAGTTGTAAGTTACCCTGTTGTTGCACCTGTTTGCTACATTATGCCTCACTGCCATTAAAAGTTCCATTCCTCCCATGGTGTTTAGTGTATTTCTGGGGAAAGCAGAACCCAGACTTTTGAGGGGGCATGTTCTTATTCCACCTTCTGAGTAAATGCTTTTGTTGATATTTCTCACATCTACTTAATTAGTCCTAACTTCTCTGCTGACCTCTCTTACATGTACAACTACCTGTTAGACATATCGAACTTGATATCCCATAGACATCTTTTTTTGTTTGTTTGTTTGTTTTGTTTGGTTTGGTTTTGTTTTTTTTGAAGGGCAATGAGGGTTAAGTGACTTGCCCAGGGTCACACAGCTAGTAAGTGTGTCAAGTGTCTGAGCCTGGATTTGAACTCAGGTCCTCCTGAATTCAGAGCTGGTACTTTATCCACTGCGCCACCTAGCTGCCCCCTCCCATAGACATCTTAAATGCAACATGTCCAAAGCTGAACCCATCATTTCTCCTCCCTCCTCCAAACCTTCTCCTCTTCTAAATATTACTATTGAGAATACCGGGGCAGCTAGGTGGCGCAGTGGATAAATCACCAGCCCTGGAGTCAGGAGGACCTGAGTTCAAATCCTGCCTCAGACACTTGACACTTACTAGCTGTGCGACCCTGAGCAAGTCACTTAACCCTCATTTTCCTTCCCCCTAAAAAAGTGTATAGTGTGTGTTGCCCATAAAACCTCACAAGATTGACCTTATAACCCTGAGCATATATAGTTGTAGTTAGTTTTGTGGGGACCCAAGTTAAGAACCCAAGCATAAATTGGGGGGAATGGTCCCAGAAGGAATGCTACAGCAATGAAGAGATCATTGATGATCTTGGAGAAAGTAATTTAAGTAGAGTATCAAAAAATGAAGGCCAAATTATATGGGGCTGAGAATATAGTGGAAGATGAAAAAGCAGAGTCAAATAGTATAGCTTTTTCTACAAGTTTGTCTGTGAAAGGGAAGAGAGAAGCATGAAGGGATGATTGGCTTTTATGATCCAACTTTAGATTGGAAATGGACCTTAATGGCCACTAAGAGTACAACCTACTTATTTTAAAGATGAGGAAAATGAGACAAAGAGAGGTTAAGTGACTTGCTCTGGGTCACTAAATCTGAGGGAGGATTTGAACTCAGAACCTCCTGGCTCCAAGTCCAAAGTTCTATCCACGGTGCTAGAAATTCTGGGCATGTTATAGGCAATAGAAAGGACTCAGTGGATATAGAGAGGTTGAAAATTAAGGAGAGAGGGGATGGTCAAAGGGGCAAGCTTCTGCTGGAAATGGGAAGGGATGGAATCAAGGATGCAGTGAGGAGTTGCCTTCTTCAAGAAGGGTCACCTAATCCTCTGGGATTAGAGCAAAGAAAGAATGGGGGTAAATATAGAGACAGATAAATATTAATGACACTCAAAATAGCATAAGATGTAGGTAAAATACAATGGAGGAAACAGAAGTGAAAGAAACAGAAGTGTCAGGTTACAATATAGCATCCCTATTTCCTGTCCATCTGGGGTTAGGTGGAAGAATGGAGCTTGATGGGTCAAGGCTAAAAATCACTCAGGCTTCATGTTCACTTTCTTTCCTTAAACTGTCATTTCCCAGAAGAAGGTAACCTTGGGAACAATTGAGAAAAAAGATGGATAAAAGGCAACTGTAACACTCTATAGAGCAGAAATAAGAAATGCATGAACTTCAGAGGAAGGCTCTGAACTGCTGCTTCCATGTGAAAAATCAAATGTCAAGTGAGGATCTTATCCCTCTACTTCTGCAGGCAGAACAAGTTCTTCCTTGGGAACTCAATAATTCTCTCTCTCTCTCTCTCTCTCTCTCTCTCTCTCTCTCTCTCTCTCTCTCTCACACACACACACACACACACACACACATACACACACACACACACATCCCCTCTTGCCTTTACAATTGGAAAAATTATCACAATCTGGTTCATCTTAACGCACTTCTAGGACAATATTCTACTATGTTCTAAAGCAAAGCAAAACAAACATTTAGTTTTGATGGTAATTGAACTTAACAAAATGACTGGATCTGAGAATACAGTTGGAATCAGTGATTGTCCACCAGTCCTAATAAATAACTTTAGACCTTCTTTCTCCTCCCCCATGCCCTTTGGTCCCCACATCTTTTTAACAGGAATTCCTAATGGCAATGGGAAAAGTAAGTGCTTCATGTAGCTGTAGTCTTTTCACTTCCATGGTTCCAGATGATCTCTTTTCTCCTCTGTTTTGGGTGGGATCCCAATTTCTTACTGATAGTCAAACTCCTTTTCCTCCTGGTTGCTTACCCCATACATATAACTTATTTTCTCTCTCCTACCTTTCACTCTCTTCTATTTGGTTTGATATCTTCTGCTAAGTACCTTCTACCCAAAACATGATGGAAAATGTAATCTCCTATCATGGCTACTGTAATCCTGGGCTCATGTTTTTTAAGAGGTATTACCATGGGGGGCAGCTAGGTGGCGCAGTGGATAAAGCACTGGCCCTGGATTCAGGAGTACCTGAGTTCAAATCCAGCCTCAGACACTTGACACTTACTAGCTGTGTGATCCTGGGCAAGTCACTTAACCCCAATTGCCTTACCAAAAAAAAAAAATAGTCTAAAAAAGAGGTATTACCATGGAAATCAGGTCCCTGGATAGGTAGACATTTACCAGAGTTTCCTACATGCTCATGATCTTGACCCTGATATACTTCTGTTTTTTTGGTTTTTTGGTGAGGCAATTGGGTTAAGTGACTTGCCCAGGGTCACACAGCTAGTAAGTGTTAAGTGTCTGAGGCTGGATTTGAACTCAGGCCCTCCTGACTCCAGGGCCGGTGCTCTATCCACTGCACCACCTAGCTGCCCCTCTGATATACTTCTGAAGAGAGTATCAATAATGAAGAACCTGGAGGTCTGGATGCTACCCAACCAGCACTACATTCTAGACTGCCCAACCAAAGATATTAGTAATGGCTGGTGGCCATCACCTGGAGTAGGAACTCGAGTAGAAGTCATGGATAAGAGCAGATGGAGAAAGGCACAGACAAGGTGAAATTAGCCACTAGTGGAGCTAATACATTATGGAGGAGCAAACCTTGTTTGGTACAGTTTTCTTTTTCTCCATTCTTGGCTGGGTGAGTCACCATCTATCAGAAAAAACTAATCCTTGTCACTGATGAGGGGAGGGGGAAAAGTCTATATCAGTTGTAGCCCATGTGCCCAGAATTTATGTTGTTTTCAAATTTTCACTTTTGCTCACTGTTTGAGGCTGTTATAAAAATACTTGATGGCTCTCAGCTAGAGGTAGCCCCCCTGGATCTTTGACATTTAGGGAAATGGATTTTCAGAGGTTGGGGCATCCCAGTATCAGCAATAACTCCCTGATTATTTCCACTCCCAGTGGTTTCCAAGATCCATCCGATGTGTTTCTGGCCACACTGGGGCTTTCTGACTTCCATGAGGTTTGTTGTGGGAGGCGACAGGGCTCTTTTACCCAGAAACCTGACACATTACACATTCACATGTCTTTGGTTCGTTTCTGGTCTCCCTTACTTGGTCTCCTTGATATGGTCTCTATTTGTTGACTTGTTGACCTAAGCTGGAGCTAATGTTGATGAGAGCCTCCTTTCCTATTAGTCATGGTTTTTGGGGGTTAACTTTTGGTGTAGTTGTGGAGTGGAAGAATTCACTTACTGTAGTTTTGCATTAGATTTCCTTATCAGTTTTCAGACTGGTTCAATATTTAGGTTTTTGTCAGAGTAGGTATGCAGGAGCTGGGTTGTATGCCTCTGTTCAGGTAATCATCTTGGTTGTAAATCTTCTATTTTAGTACTATTCTACAAAATTTTTCATCTTCTGTTGTAAGTTGTTTATCCTCCTAATTTTGTTTATCCAATGATCTTCATTAAAACAAACAAACAAACAAACATACAAACTACTTCATTTTATTTAGGTATTCTTATAGTCTTTGGGGACAAACTATTCTTTTCTCTGTAGCTCTCCTTGACTTTCTGATGGAGTTACTCTTCTTTGTTTACCTTTTGGGTTTCTTTCAATTATTTTTTTACTTAAAAATATTACTCAGCAATTTATTCTATTTTCTTATCTTTCAATCCTTTGTTTCTGGATAGTGACTTTGCACTTGTGTCAGACTTTGCTGACCCAGTATTTGCTCCAGTATTTTTGACTGGGGTAGTTGAATCCTGCTTGATCCTGTTCACTTCATAATTTGGCTGCCATTGCCTCTTCTTTTCTGGATGTGGTGGCTAACACTCAGACCTGCCTTCTGCAGGAATTCCTTGATTCTGACTCAGTCTCCTCATGTCTTAACTCACATTCTGGTCTTTGCCCATTCTCTGTCTCCTTGCAAGGTCCTGAACTGGGAATAGATTCCGTCCCTTACTGTGACCACGACAGGCCCCAACCAGATGCTGTTGATTGTGCCGGTAGGTGGACTGACCCAAGTCCCAGGTTCTTTGTTTCTCAGGTGCTGCCCTAACCCTATATTCTGATATGCCTCTAGTGCTGCTTGTCTGGATGCTGTGCTGCCTGGGTACTGCTCTAGCCCTGTCTCCTAGTGTAGCTTCAGCATGGGCTGCTTGCATTCCGCATTGCCTGGATACTGGTAGGGCCCTGTCTCCTACTGTGACTGGTTCAGATTTCAGTCTGGATGCTTTTGTTTTTGTCTCTTCTGATTTGTCTCCACTTAAAGCACGTCAAGGCTTCTGGTAGCCTTCTTATGCAGTCCTGGACTTAAAGGAGGAAATTATAGCCAGTTCTCTTTGGTTTTCTTTATTTCCTTACCTTTGGGTGCTATTTTAGAATTTTACTGAAGGATTTAAAGGAGCTGCAGGCTCTTTTAGGTCCTGTCATGTTACTGTCTTTTTTTTTTTTTTTGCAGGGCTATGGGGGTTAGGTGACTTGCCCAGGGTCACACAGCTAGTAAGTGTCAAGTGTCTGAGGCCAGATTTGAACTCAGGTCCTCCTGAATCCAGGGCCAGTGCTCTATCCACTGCACCACCTAGCTGCCCCTCATGTTACAGTCTTAACTTGAGGTCTTCAAGTTCAGGTTTAGGTGGATACAACAATAGTTCTGATGAGGTCTATACTTATCAGTTTATACCATCAACCAGTTTAGGTACAGGAACAGATAAATTAACAGGTCAGGTTGCAAAAGAGCTAGGATTATTCAACCAGTGGCCAGACTGATTTAGGATATGTGGAGGGACATCCTAGGATATCCTCTAGGACCTAGCTTCTTAAACTGTGGGTCCTGACCCCCAAATGTGGTTGCACAACTGAATGTGGGGGTTGTGAAAAATTTGGCAACAATAAAAGGTTATACATACCGATTTTATATACTTATATACCTGGGGTTGCATAAAAATTTCTCAGGCAAAAAGGGGTTGCAAGTTGAACAATTTAAGAAGCCCTGCTCTATGACATATAATGATGCTAAAGTTTACTCATGTAATGTATGCCTTGTATATGTTTGAATATGTTCATTAATGCACATGTTAATGCTGCATTGGATATGCTTCTGTTTTTTATGTTTATTTGATTTTGTGCTAGTCCTATGACTGTATCATAGCTATGTTATCATAACTTAATACTTTTGCTGTTATTTGTATATGTATTACTATTTCTGCATATTTTATTATTTTATAAGCCTACTAATATTGCTTTACCTTTATAGTTGTTCATATTTGTTTTTATTCAATATATATGCATGCAATGCTGTGATATGAGCATATATCACATCCTGAATGTAATTTAGACCAGTGGTCCTTAAAGCAGCCTGTCAGGTGATGGTTTACATTTGCTGTCTATTGCATATACTATATCTATCTCTATCTCTATCTCTATCTCTATCTCTATCTCTATCTCTATCTCTCTCTCTATATATATATATCTTCTGTTAATGGTACCCTAAGGTGATTATATGAAACATTGGGTCAATCATCTTTGTTCTGTTAAGTGCCAGTCTTCATTTTTATATCTTATATTATTCTGTGTAATTCCAAATGTACTACAGGTGATTTTTCAAGGGATGGAAAAATTTCAAACCCTGGGAAGGAATGTTATCAGGTGTTCACACTTTTTATGCGGGCAGGGAAATGTTTGGGAACCAGGATTTCTGAGAACCATAATTCTAATGAACAATGTGAGTTTCTCCTCCCTCGCATCTGAAGGGAGAAGAATCACAAAACTAAGACAAGGATGTGGGATGAGAGAGAGAGAGAATTCTGCAGACATTTTGTGATGTGAGTTCAGAGATTGGAGTTGAGATAATGTAGACAGTTCCAGTGGTCACATCCTCCACTCACTAGAAATAAACTGATTATGTGGCTGGAATGTGGCTGGATATTGTTACTTGCTGAGATCAGTGAAAGGACACTGATCACCCCCTTTTCCTGGGCTTGCAGCTGGCAGTCATTTTCTATAGAATTTCCTCATTTTTAAAAACTATTTATAATTTCTGATATTGTCTCATATGAATTATGATCAGTCATAAATATTCCATGACTCATATCTATTAATTAATTATGTATAGGGAGATTGCAATAGAAGACGTCACTGGAATACACAGAATTAAACAGGACAAAGGTTTGATGTTCAGTCCAAAATGCTTCCACTTTCCCCACTGCTTGGGGGGTGATAGTACAGGCAAACATGGAGATTTCAGCAGAGATCTACAAGGCAGGGGGTCCACTGCTCATACAGAAGCAGGCTGAAATATTCCAGATTATATAGCAAGAGGAAGTTATCCCCCAAGAGATCAAGGATGCCTCCATTGTCCATCTCTATAAAGGAAAAAGAAACATACGATAATCACAGGGGGAATCTTTCTCTTAGTCACTGCTGGCAAGATTCTTTCCAGAGCCTTCTTTAATAGGGTGATCTGTCACCTAGAAGATCCTTCTACCCAAGAGCCAGTGTGGCTTCAGAAAGGGCTGAGGAATAGTTGACATGGTTTTTGCTATCTGAGAACTCCAGGAGGAATTCTGGGAGCAGAACAGAGGTGTATATAAAACATTCATCGGCCTGACCAAGGTCTTTGATACCTTTAGTAGTGAAGGCTTGTGGAAGATCATGGTGAAATTTGGTTACCTAGAGAAGTTCATCAGTATGCCAGTTTCATGATGGCATGCTTGCACAGGTTCTGGATAATGGATAATGGTTGATGCTCTCATGCTTTTCCAGTCACCAATAGAGTGAAGCAAGGCTGTGTGCTAGCTCCCAGGTTTTCAGTGATATTGTTGGACACCTTCAATGAGGAGGAAGACAGCATCAAAGTCAGCTACTGCCCAGATGGTAAACTATTTAACTTGAAAAGGCTACAAGCCAAGATCAAAAGACCAAAAATGGATGGACAATTGGTGCATGACTTATTGTTCACACTCAATGCAGCCTCTGAGGATGAGATGCAACAGAGTATGGATTGATTCCCTGCCACTTATGCTAATTTTGACCTGACAATCAACACCAAGAAAATAGAGTTCCTTTACCAGTTAGCATCACACCATCAATAAATGGAACCATCAGTCACAGTAAAAAGAGAAAGCTTGAATGCTGTGGATAAGTTCATTTACCTTGTAGTATACTTTCCAGGGATGTCAACATAGATGATGAGGTTGATTCATGAATTGCCAGACCTAGCTTAATGATTGGGAGGCTTCAAAAGAAAGTGTGGGAGAGAAGAGGTATTAGGCTGCATACTAAACTGAAGGTCTACAATACCATTGTACCAACTTCACTAACATAGCCTATGAAACCTGGACAGGCTCTCAGCATCATGCCAGAAAATTGACTTGCTTCCATCTGAATAGCCTTAGGAAGATTATGAAGATTACCTGCCAATATAAGGTACCTGACACTAATGTCCTCTCTTGAGCTGAACTGCCAAGTATTCAAACTCTACTGTAGAGAGCACAATTCCAAGGGGGTGGTCATGTAGCCCAAAAGCCAAATTCAGGCTTACCTAAAAGACTATTTTATGGAGAACTCACATAAGGCAAGTGCTCACATGATGGTCAGAAGCAACACAAGAACACTCTCAAGGTCTCTCTGAAGAATTTTAGTATGTATTTGAGTTGTGGGAGACATTGACATAAGGTGATCCAGCATAGTGTGTGCACATCAAAGAAGGCAATATACCCCATTAGCAAATCAGAATCGCAGTAGAACAAAGGAAACATGAGCTATATAAATCCAGAGGGGGGGCAGCTAGATGGCGCAGTGGATAGAGCACCGGCCCTGGAGTCAGGAGTACCTGAGTTCAAATCCGGCCTCAGACACTTAACACTTACTAGCTGTGTGACCCTGGGCAAGTCACTTAACCCCAATTGCCTCACTAAAAAAAAAAAAAAGATTAAAAAAAAATAAATCCAGAGGCATCTCCATTCCAAATGTTCTAACCAACTCCTTGTCCCCGACCTGTAGTAGAGCCTTCTGAACTGGTATTGGACTGATTAGTCACAGCCAAACACACTGTACTCGGACCCCAAAATCGTGATTCCCTTGGTCCTCTTTGGAAATCAAGGACAAACAATACTCAGAGATATTGTGGGTTCAGTTCCTGACCACTGCAATGAAGAAGGATATTGCAATAAAGCTGGTCACACATTTTTGGGGGGTTTCCCAGTTCATATAAAAGTTATAATTATTCTGTACCATAGTCTATTAAATGTGCAATAGTATTTTTTTTTTGGTGGGGAAACAAGGGTTAAATGACTTGCCCAGGGCCACACAGCTAGTAAGTGTCAATTGTCTGAGGCTGGATTTGAACTCAGGTCCTCCTGAATCCAGGGTCAATGCTTTATCCACTGTACCACCTAGCTGCTCCAATAGCATTATTTTTTTTTTAAAAAAGGACATACCTTAATTTAAAAATACTCTATTGCTAAAACAAACTGTCATCTGAACCTTCAATAAGTTGTAATCTTTTTGCTGATGGAGGGTTTTGTCTCGATGTTGATGGATGCTAACTGATTAGGGTGGTGGTTGCTGAAGGTTAGGGTAGCTGTGACAATTTCTTAAAATAAGACAATACTGAAGTTTGTCCCATCAATTAACTCTTTATTTCACTTGAACACTTAGAGGCCATTATAGGGTTATTTATTAATTGACTTAATTTCAATATTGTGGCATCTGAAGGAATAGGGAGGCTTGAGGAGAACAGTCAGAACACACACATTTATAGATTAAGGTCATCATCTTATATGAGCAAGGTTTGCGGCACCTCAAAACAATGACAATAGTAACACCAAAGATCACTAATCACAGATCACCATAATAATAATGAGGAAAGTTTGAAAAATTGCAAAAATTACCAAAATGAGGGGGCAGCTAGGTGGCCCAGTGGATAAAGCACCGGCCTTGGATTCAGGAGGACATGAGTTCAAATCCGGCCTCAGACACTTGACACTAGCTGTGTGACCCTGAGCAAGTGACTTAACCCTCATTGCCCAGTCCAAAAAAAAAAAATTACCAAAATGTGACAGAGATGTGAGCATGTGCTGTTGGGAAAAATGGTGATGATACATTTGCTCAATGTAGGGTTGCTACAAACCTTCAATTTGTAAAAAACACAATATCGGAGAAGCAAATAAAGTGAGACAGAATAAAACAAGGTATGCCTGGATTAATGATATAGAGTCCTATGTTGTTGAAAAATGATTAAAATAATTAAATTATTTTAAAAAGATACAATTATTAAAAACTCCTAAATAGCAGAAATATATGATTTGGGACCGTTTACCCGTAGGCTATTAAGTAAGCAAGGTTCAGATTGCATTGTGGCAAGCCACACCCTGAGGCTTTGAAGGAGAGACAGCTAGCGAGCTGAGTTCTGATTTTCAGGGTCCCTCACATAGCTTGCCTGATATCACCATCTGGTGGTTATATATGCATATACACAATATATTCCAAATATATACTAGGTCATTTTAGGCGGAGGGCTCTAGGAACTGGGGGCATAAAGGCATCTTGTAGAGGATGGTTCTTGAACTGAATCTTATAGGAAACAAATCAGAGGTCAGAAAGGAGTGCATCACATGGCTAATATGGAAATATGTTTTGTATGACTTTACATGTATAACTGATATCATATTGCTTGCCTTTTCAAAAGGTAGGAGAGGGGAGGGAGGGAGAGAATTTGGAACTCAATTTTTTTAAAAAATGAATTTAAAGATTTTTTACATGTAATTGGGAAGTATTTAATGAAATAAATAAAAATACATTAAAAAGGCAAACAAAGAAGTGCATTCTAGGACAGGGGGGACAGCTAGTGCAAAGGCACAGTGATGGGAAATAGACTTATGAGTAGCATCAAGGACAGTTGTGGTTTTTTTTGTTGTTGTTGTTGTTGTTTGTTTGCTTTGGCAGGGCAATGGGGGTTAAGTGACTTGCCCAGGATCACACAGTTATGTCAATTGTCTGAGGCCGGATTTGAACTCAGGTCCTCCTGAATCCAGGGCCATGCTTTATCTACTGTGCCACCTAGCTGCCCCCCCAAGGACAGTTTGATGGGACTGTGGAGTATAAGAAAGGAAAGAGAGTGTAATAAGGCCTGAAAGGTAAGTACGAATCAAGTTGTGAAGAGCTTTAAATACCAAACAAGAGAATTTACATTTGATCCTAGAGTCAATAAGGAACATTAGTTTATTGAACAGTGGCATCATGGAATCAGACGTGTATTTAAAAAAGAGTCAGTTTGGGCCAAGAAATGGAAAGGGAAGGAGAACAGAAAGTAAAGGGACCAAGAATGAAGGTGGATGTGGATGGTGGAAGAAAATAAGGTGGTTCTGGAGATTGGAAAAAGTGATATAAGAGACTGAGGTTGGAGGGTGAAAAAAAGAGAAAATAAGAATGTTGGGTGAAAGGACTTTTTTTAGGGAGATGATGGGATAGAGAGCTAGAAAAAAGAAAGGGCAAAGAAGAGGAAGAGAAGGAGCAGTAGTAGGTAAGAGCCAAAGTCAAATAAGGAGGGCAGAACTACATGGTCAAGCCAAACTGGGCTACAGAAATGACGATTGACCTTGAGGAAGAACCCAGGGAGCCTGACAGATACTCTCACCTCCTATTACCCTTACAGTGACCTAGATGCTCTCTACCCCATCATCCTACACCAAATACAACTTCTATTGCCTTTCTGGAGTACCTTTGGGGATAGAAAATGTTTTGTAATTGCCATGAGAGAAAGTAGAATATTATCCTTTGAACCATAGAAATGTGACTACAAGAGTGAATATCCAGAAAAGGAACTTAGACCTTGAAAATATCATGAAGCATTTTTCTGGTAGCTTTAGATGTTGTGAAGACAGATCAAATTCTATTGCATGACATAGCATTACAAATCTTCTAAGAAGTGTCAGGGTGAATATGGTGTTTCTACCATCCTTCTAAACTTTCAGATCTGTCAAGATTCAGTCAGGAATAATAATGTAACAAAGACCAACCTATGAAGCATGCTCAGGAGTTGCCCCTTCTGTTTCTGGTTGACCCTATGAGGAGTCTGGGGGCCCACTTCCCTGGCAAACTCTAGGTTTGCAAGATTTCAGTTTATATTAATAAAAAGGAATTCTAGTATATTCTTTTATTTTGGTTGCAAAATAAGGATGGGTTTTAAAAAAATAAGGCCCTCTCCTCATCCTTCAGAAATGAAGGTCACAATATCACCCAAAAAGCACAGAACTTATTTCATTGTGATGCTGCTGAGAAATTAGTCAGTGCTGATGTAAATATTGTGCCTTATTCTTTTCTGTTAATATTTCTTGAATTTCTCACCTTTTGATTTTAATATGATATAATTTCTCATATTTTAATTTTACAGTTAATAATGGTAGCAACAATTTGAAAACAAATTAATAAATTTCTTAACAAATCTGCATCTCTTGTTACTATTATCAAAATGGAAAAAAAAAGAAAAATTGGTGTGGTTTGTAGCTTTAAAAAATAATATAAGCTGGTGAGAATTCATTTATTGGTACAATCTTAGCCCCAGGATGCATGTATGTAGGCTAGGATTCAACTGACCCAGAGAGCGGCATTGCTTTCCTCCTCAGCCACTTGCTTGGGATGGGAAGAGTTAGAGTTAAATGTCCTAGTCCTTACTCCTCATTCCTCCTTTGGCAACTGAGAAAATATCCTGTTATCAGTGGTCTGGACTACTCCTCTGCCTTGTCCCACAGGTGACATGCAGTGTCCTATTAAGTGCCACATTAGCTCTTTGTCTAAAACACTATATAGCCCTGAGTCAATCTGAGGTCTCAAATTGGGATGCATACATCACTTAATGCATGTATACAGCTTGTTGTATGTCCAAGTCCATAGTTTGCCTGTGGAGCTGGGCCTGAGAGACGGGGGAGAAGAGAAAAGTGGAGTAGAAGGGTTGGTGGGGGAGAGAGATACACCTATATTATTCTCTGTTGGCATCTCTCGTCATGACTACTACTCCTGTGTAGCTGTGTTGCTCTTAGGACAAGTTCTCTCCCATTTTGCCCTGCATTAATCCAAATAAAATTATATTTAAATGGATTTCAGTATTTTGAAAAGTAGCAACACTATCAATTAAGAAGGGAAGTTAGAAGTTCGCATTCTATTGAAAACACCAGAGGGTTGGGTTTTTATTTTTTTGCCATTTAAAAATATTTTATTTTCGGGCAGCTAGGTGGCGCAGTGGATAAAGCACCAGCCCTGGATTCAGGAGGACCTGAGTTCAAATCCGGTCTCAGACACTTGACACTTACTAGCTGTGTGACCCTGGGCAAGTCACTTAACAAACAAACAAAATATTTTGTTTTCCCCCTATTACATGTAAAAACAATTTTTTAACATCCTTTTTAAAAACTTTCAGTTCCAAATTCTTTCCCTTCCTCCCCTTCCTCTGTTGAGAAGGCAAACAATTCAATATAGATTATATATGTGTAGTCACATAAAACATTTCCATATTAGTCATGTTGTGAAAGAAAACAGCCCAAAATTCCTCAAGAAAAATAAAGAAAGTTTAAAAAAAAGTATGCTTCAATCTGTATTCAGACACCATCAGTTTTTTTCTCTGGGGATGGATAACATTTTTCATCATAAGTCCTTCAGAGTTGTCTTGGATCATTGTATTGCTGAGAATAGCTAAGTTATTAACAGCTGTTACTTTGTACGCAGTACATTTCACTTTGCATCAGCTCATGTAAGTCTTTCCAGGTTTTTCTGAGAGTATCTTACGCATAATTTCTTATAGCATAATAAAATTCCATCATAATCATATACCACAATTTGTTCAGCCATTCCCCAAATGATGGCTATCTCCTCAATGTCCAATTCTCTGCCACCAGAAAAAAGCTGGTATAAATATTTTTGTGCATGTAGGTCCTTTTCCTTTGTGTTTTTTATCTCTTTTTGCATAAAGACCTAGGTCCAAATTGCTCTACAGAATGGTTGAATAAGTTTACAACTCCACCAACAGTGCATCAATGTCACATTTTTTCCACTTCTATCCTATTAGCCAATCTAATAGGTATGAGGTAATATCCCAGAATTAATTTGATTTGCATCTCTCCAATCAATAGTAAGTTAGAGCATTTTTTTCATATGGCTATAGATAGCTTTGATTACTTCATCTGAAAACTTTATATATTTTGATCATTTATCAACTGGGAAATGGCTCTTATTTTTATAAATTTGATTCAGTTCTTTATATGTTTAAGAATTGAGGCCTTTATCAGAAAAAATTGCTTCAAATTTCCCTTGATAACTTCTTGAAAGATGATGTCTAGGCCCTTTTTTAAATCATGGCTTTCAGGTAGTCCAATAATTTTAAAATTATCTCTCCTGGGTCTATTTTCCAGGTCAGTTCTTTTTCCAATGAGATATTTTACATTGTCTTCTATTTTTTCATTCTTTTGGTTTTGATTGACTGTCTCTTGTTTTTTCATAAAGTTATTAGCTTCCAGTTGCTCAATTCTAGTTTTTAAGAAATTTTATTTTCAGTGAGTTTTTGTACTTTCCCATTTGACCAGTTCTGCTTTTCTAGGCATTCTTTTCCTCATTGATTTGCTGTACCTCTTTTACCATTTGGCCTAGTCTGTTTTTTAAGGTGTTATTCTCTTTAGTATTGTGTATGTGTATGTGTGTGTGTGTCTCCTTTACCGATCTACTGACTTTTTTTCATGATTTTCTTGCATCACTCTCATTTCTATTCCCAATTTTTCCTCTACCTCTTTTATTTTATTTTCAATAGCCTTTTTTAGACCCTACATGGTCTGAGACAAATTTGTATTTTTCTTGGAGGCTTTAGATGTAGGAACTTTGACTTTGTTATCTTCTGAATATGTATTGTAATCTTCCTTGTCACCATAGTAACTTTCTATGGTCAGAATTTTTTCTGTTGTTTGCTCATTTTCTCAGCCTATTTCTTGATTTTTTACTCTTTGTTAAAGTAGGGTTCTGCTTCCAGGGTGGAAGGCACACTGTCCCAAGTTTCAGGGGTTTGTGCAACTGTTTTCAGAAATACTTTTAGGGACCTGTAAGTTTTCAGTTCTTCCAAGGTGGTATGATTTAAGGAGAGGTGTGTTTACTACTTGCTTGGCCTGTGCTCTGTGAGTGACTACAAGCCTTCTTTTCTGCCCTGGAACTATGAGGAGGGTCCCAGCTCCATTGTAGTCACAAGTTGTGGTGTGTTAGTGCTCCTCCCTGCCCTGGGGCTGCCACCCAGGACTGCAACCTGGATTTGAGGATGGGCAAAGCAACAGAGTCCTGCTCCCCCCCGCCCAGTGCTAGCAAAGAGACTCTGTAACTTCCTTCTCATCTCTATCTCTTGTTCCACCCCTTTGTCATTTGTGGGATGAGAGTTCTAGAAGCACTCACTGTAACTGCTGATTCAGTGGTGCCCAAGGCCTGCTCCTGGTTTGCTAGGGCCTGGTTTTTGCTGGTAGGGGCTGAGCTAGACTGTGCTCCACTCTCACCTCAGTACAACAGATCTTTCTTGCTGACCTTCTAAGTTGTCTTTGGCTGGAAAACTATTTCACCCTGTCCTTTTGTGGATTCTGCTGCTCTAGAAACTTTTTAATGTCATTATTTAAAGGGATTTAGAGGAGTTTGGGAGAGAGCTCACATGAGTCACTGCCTTTCTTCTGCCATCTGGGCTTTCTATAGTCAAACCCAGTCATTTTTAGAAAAAGGAACTTCCAACAGAAGTTGTGACTTTGCCCAAGTTCATACAGGTAGATAAGTATCAAAAGTAGGATTCGAACCCAGATCCTCTGACACCAGAGACAGAGTTCTTTCTAGTATACAATGCTGATGTGGGATATTACTTTGCTTTAGCAGTTCTTTTTTTTTTTTTCATTAAGAAGAATGATATACTGGGGCAGCTAGGTGGCGCAGTGGATAGAGCACTGGCCCTGGAGTCAGGAGTACCTGAGTTCAAATCCGACCTCAGACACTTGACACTTACTAGCTGTGTGACCCTGGGCAAGTCACTTAACCCCCATTGCTCTGCAAAAGAAGAAGAAGAAGAAGAAGAAGAATGACATACTGATATGGCTTATTTCTGTGGAGGATAGTTAAAAGAAAGATACCCTCTTCCTTTTGCTGACAATAACTATTATTGTAACAGTAAATAAATGGTTACTTAGTAACTCTTGGCTCAGAATTTTATTAGCAATAATTTTGAGTAGTTATGATAGCACTGAGATCAAGGGCAAAAATGTTCAAATTGGTGGTATTACATTCTAACAAATAGGCATTTAAATGAGTTACGTCCTCCCAAAATGGCCATGTGTACAAGTGCCATCATTTGCTCACTGTGAAAAAAAGATAGAAAAAATACAATGAACATGTAAATATTTTTATTAACTTTTAAAATATTGCATATTCAGTAAAAAATCCCAAAATTCATCCAGAAACCAAATGTAAAACTATTTGATTGCTTATATTTGGGGGTTGAGTGCTTACTAGCGATGTCATAATTAAGAGGTATGTAAAGTATATGAGAACAATTTGTGAGCCAGAAAGTTTGTCCTAGAACTTTACAGTCGTGTCAGGTTCACATGAGGTGTGGGTTCAGGGGTCGTGCCTAATAGTGGCAAATATCAGGGAAAGGCCACATATAATGAATATTAGGGGAAGAAAGGGAGAAGTAGCATTTTATCAGGAGACAGGTTAAATAGGCAGAGTTCCACACGTAAGCACTGATAAAGAGTCCAAAGGAGATATATGTACAAGGTATACTTGGTAAAACAGGTCTGTTTTCTAAGGTCTTTGCTCATTTTTGTCTAATGGGCTTATCTCTACTAGGCTTGAGGGCCAATTTACATTTATATTAATGCAACATATGAGCTTTGGCCCCATTTTTTCCAGTGCCAAGCTTGTTATATTCTTTGGTATCTGAGGGCCCTGGGGGTGTCTCTTCTTTACTACCACCAGCTTGAGCCCCGACTAGCTATGTTCCCTTGCTTTTTAGGGTGCCAGTAAGTAGAACACCAATTCTATTTAACCACTTAACATCAGGTAACTGTCATCAAGTGATATTTACCTCAGAGATATAGTAAAAACATACAAATACTTCCCCTCCCCCTAATATCACTGGGGTATACTCTCCCGTACACCATCTACATTTCTGGAAAAGACTCAAAAAAAATTTTTTTAAGACTCAAAATTTAGCTTAGTTTCTACATAGGATTGGTCCCACCAAGTCCATGTCTAAAGGCCAGATGAGTCCTTTGCATGGCTGGTATCCTGAAGGTCATTCCCAAATATCTCTCTGCTCTTCAGGGAGCAGTAAATTGATCAATCATTGCTGGGCTAGCTGCAACATCTAGCCTAAATTCTACCTTCTGGATTTCTGTAACTTGTGCTCCCGACCCAGATGTGGGATGCTCTTCCCTGCATCTAGAACAGAAAAATTGCTAATGAACAGGCCAAAGAGACTCCATTTCTTAGGAGCCATATGGTGAGGGTAGAAAGGCCTTGAGGCCTTTCCCCTTACAACCTTTCACCAGGTGCTATCACACCACCAAAACACAGCTAAAGACAATGAGGTTAAAAAAAAACTGGCCAAAGCTAATCCAGACCTTTTTGAAGATGCTAAAAATTCCAGAAATACAGTCAATGGATTCCAACCATGTAGTATCAAGAAGAACCAGTTATGAAATGCTACAGTCTCTCCATCATTGCAATTCTTTCAGAAGCATTTATTTTGTGTCTTCCATGTGGAGAGCTCTTTTAGTGCCCTTATGTAGAAACAAGCTGATAGGGTCTGTGCAGGCATCAGACACCCATGCAGTTGTGTGTTGGTAAATGTTTAACAACTGCATCTCTGAGAAAAAAAAAGTAGGGCCTTAGGATGATACCTTTTTTTTTTTTTAGTGAGGCAATTGGGGTTAAGTGACTTGCCCAGGGTCACACAGCTAGTAAGTGTTAAGTGTCTGAGGCCGGATTTGAACTCAGGTACTCCTGACTCCAGGGCCGGTGCTCTATCCACTGCGCCATCTAGCTGCCCCAGGATGATACCTTTTTAAAAATTAATCTGCATAAAAGGGAAAAGGACCTACCTGTACAAAAATATTTGTAGCAGGTCTTTTTATAGTGGCTAAGAATTGGAAATCGAAGGGATGCCCATCAGTTGGGGAATGATTAACCAAGCTCTGATATATGTTTGTAATAGAATATTATTATGCTTTAAGAAATGACAAGCATCATGATTTCAGAAAGGCCTGGAAAGACTTAAGTGAGCAGAACCAGGTGAATATTGTACACACTAACAGCAATATTGAATGATGAGGAATTGTAAATGTTAGCTATTCTCAGCAATACAATGATCCAAGACAATCCTAAAGGACTAAATGATGAACCATACTATTTGCCTCTGGAGAAAGAACTGCTATTGATTGAACACAGACTGAAGCATGCTATTGTTCACTTTCTTCCTTTCATTTTTAAAGTTTGAATCTTGTACCAAATGACTAATATGGAAACGTTTTACATGATTGCACATGTATAACCTATATCTGATTACTTACTGCCTCAGGGGGAGGGGAGAAAGGGAGGGAAGAATAGAATTTGGAACTCAAAACTTTTTTTAAATATTAAAAATTGTTTTTAATATGCAATTGGTGAAAACAAAATATATGTTCACATAAAAAACAATGGACAAAAATATATTTAGCATAAAAATTAATCTGCATCATTAATATTTTCTGCACCAGGTTTTTAAGTCTAGCTAATTAACAAAATAATAAACCAAACCATGATTTGTCGTTTGCCAACATCTGCTCATACTGAAAATTTAACAATTAGCTCCCTTGGGTCAGTTTGAATGGACTCAAACATACCCTTGCCCTGAGTCCATTGATAATGTCTCTACCTTTTAAACTCTCATGCTTATGGGATATTACACTGAATTAGGACAAGGCACTTACTTCCACAACATGTGTGACTTTCATATGGATTCAGGATCTGCTCTTCCCCCTTGTCCCAGGTCTTTGCCTCTCTGTCTCTGTCTCTCCCTCCTTCTTTCCCCCTTCCTTCCTGCTCTCTTTCCTCAGATCCGAGGCTTCTCCAAATCTCTACCTCAGCTAACATTAGTCACACAACAAGGATCAAGAGTCACCAGATTTTTTTTATATGAAGTGTAAAGGGGTGTTGTTCTGGTTTAAACCTGACTGAGGCCAGTCCCTTGCTAGTTTGGGCTTGACATTAGAACAAAAGGAGACATTAAAAGGTTAATAAAAAGTTAGCTAGAAGGTTAATAAAAGGGGATTTACTCAACTATAGAAAGGGAAAGCTATTTAATAAAGACATGCATTGAAGACACCTGGAGTCCTTTCAATTGAGCTCCCTAGAGCAAGAATGAATGGGCCAAATCTCAGTCAGGCTGAAACCCTTATGACTGCTTCTACTTAGGCAACATGGAAGTACAGGCTGTTCTCACATTATGCTAATTCTACTTTAAGAATTTGAATTGAAACTCTTGCTCTTTGGCTCTGGGCTCCTGGTGTCCCCCTCCTCTCCAACAAACAAACAAACAAACAAACAAACAAAGAAACAAAAACCTTAAAAAAAACAAAACCCTCCAAGTGAAACCAGAAGAAGAAAGGTGCAGGAAGGAAGGAAATCTTCTTGCTGGGTGTGGTCCTTGATACCATCCACCAGAGTGTCAGACCCCCACATAGCTGTCTTCAATCTGTTCTTGCTCTGTTACCACAGGTCTGTCCCCAGCTCCCATATCCCTCCCAACTCTCCTGTCTGTGACCCTGGCCAGCCTCAACATGTCTGTCTTCCCCTCACCCACCTCAAGTTCTTTTTCTTGGTTCCCAGTAGGCCCCCACCTGGCTGGTTCCTACTCCTGTTCTTGCTTCTCTGTCCCTGGTGCCCAAGAGTCCTTGAACTGTGTCCCTGCTTCTCTCTACTGGCACTAGGCTCCCTCCTTCCATTTCCCACAGTCGAGGGTAGATTTTCATTTGTAGTAGGAGTCTGCAGAATGGTCCACTTACTAAAATGTTGTTGTAGTTTGTCCTTCATTCTTGAAGAGGACCATGATGTCATGACTTGTAGGGAGTTGGATTTAAGTGAGGGAGGGCTATGCGAAGTCACTAACTATCTGGGTCCAGTGGCAAGAGATAGATAGATAGATAGATAGATAGATAGATAGATAGATAGATAGATAGATAGATAGATAGATAGATAGATATCAGGCCCCAGATGTTTTCTTTCTTTCTTTTGTGGGGCAATGAGGGTTAAGTGACTTGCCCAGGGTCACACAGTTAGTAAATATCTGAGGTGAGATTTGAACTCAAGTCCTCCCAGGTTCAGGGCCAGTGTTCTATCTACTGCACCTGCCCTATCTAAAATGACAAGAGTTTGTAATGTCAAACTCTTAGTCCCCTGAACCAGTCAAGTCCTAAGAATGGTCTTAGTACCTTTCAAGAAAAAACCTAGCCTCATCTGCCTGGGTGTGGGAGTTAGGGTATGGATTATACCACAAGGGGAATAAAAGTATAGTGATGAAAGGAAAATTAATGGAGAGAAGGAGATTAGTTCATTTGGATAGAAAGCAGATGGTCTTCATGGTTCTAACTACTGAGCAGAAGAAAAGGGCTTCTGTTGTTAATTTTTTTGCCCTTTATGGGAAGGAGAGACAAAACTTGGGGTTGAACAGTTAATAGGGATTGCTTCCTTCATAGGAGCAAGAGTTAATGGGAAGGAAGATGCTTCAGATGAGTGCTCACCAACCATCACTCTTGGTTTTCCAGCAGTCCATACAGCCCCACCTCCATCTGTCCAGAACAGTAACAGTCATAGCCACGGCAGTAGCCTACCACAATCTCAGAAGAAAACACCAAGAGAGCACATACACCTGGAGATCCAGGGCTGTGCTTGACCCTCAACTATCTACATGGCTCCAAGATGGATGATGACTCCCTCCTTCCAGCTCCTCTCTCCCAGGACACAGTCACAGTCCAAGTTTGAAACCTCATCAACTGATGAAATCTGGGATGGAAATCTGCTTGAGCTTTTCATCTCCATATCGACACAAGTGCTACACAGTCATAGCAATACTTAACATAGTATTTTAATTTTCACTCATGAGAGTAAGTGATAGTACAACAGATCATTTTGCCCTGGAAGGTCTAAATCCTACAATTAGGAATATTAGAGAGAGAAAAGAGATGATTGAGTTCAAAAACTCTTTCCCTCAATAAGGTACTTCTTCTGGTCTTGGTATTATTGGTTCCAATATGGTCAGTTATAATTCCCATATCCTATTTAGGGTCAAATGTTGGTGAGTTACTAGGAACAAAGGTATGAATATAGTCTATACCTTGAAGGCAAATTCATTATTTTGGCAAGTTAAGCCAAAGCTAAAGGATCTAAAGACCCTTTCTTGGGTGGAGAATGTCTGCTTTGCATCTGAAGGCCTTCCCCTTTATATTTCTTTTTTTTTTTTTAAATAAAAGTATTTTATTATTTTCCAGTTACATGTAAAAATAGTTTTCAACATTTGTTTATATAAGATTTCCAATTTCAAATTTTTCTCCCTCTGTACCCTTCCTCCCCCTCTCCTCTAGACAGCAGGCAATCTGATATAGGTTATATATCAGATATATACATAGATACATAATATTATATACATACATACATAATAACATTAAACATATTCCTGCATTAGTCATGTTATATGAGAAGGATCAGAGCACAAAGGATAAACCTCAAATCAAAAAATCAGCAGCATCAAAAACAAAAGAAATATTATGGTCCAATCAGCATCCATATTCCACAGTTCCTTTTTTTCTGGATTTGGAGAGCCTTTTCCATCATGAGTCCTTTGGAACATTCTTGTTCCATTGGATTGGTGAGAAGAATCTAGTCTATCACAGTTGATCAACACATAATGTTGATGATAGTGTGTATAATGTTCTTCTGGTTCTGCTCATCTCACTCATCATCAGTTCATGCAAGCCCTTCCAGGTTTCTCTGAACTTCACCTACTCATCGTTTCTTACAGCACAATAGAATTTCATTATATTCATATACTACAACTTGCTCAGCCATTCCCCAATTGATAGACATCCCCTCAATTCCAATTCCTTGCCACCACAAAAAGAGCAGCTATATATATATTTTTGTACATATGGGTCCTTTTCTCTCTTTTTTTTATCTCTTTGGGAAAAAGACCCAAGAGTGTATAATTCCAAATTGCTCTAAAGATTGGTTGGATCAGTTCACAGCTCCACCAACAATGCATTAGTGTTCCAATTTTCCCACAGCTTCTCCAACATTTATTATTTTCCTTTTTTGTCATATTAGCCAATCTGATAGGTGTCAAGTCGTACCTCAGAGTTGGTTTTTTTTTTAATGTATGAGGTATTTTATTTTTTCCGTTACATGTAAAGATAGTTCTCAACTTTTGTTTATACATGCTTTACAATTTCAGATTTTTCTCCCTCCCTCCCCTCCCTCCCCCCTCCCCTAGACAGCAGGTAATCTGATATAGGTTATGTCTATATATCTCTATACATATACATATAGATATATATATACACACACACATATATATATATATACACATAATAACATTAATCCTATTTCTGCATTAATCCTGTTACAAGAGAAAGAATCAGAGCAGTGATGCAAAACCTCAAAATAGAAAAAAAAACACAACAGCACCCAAAACAAAAGAAATAATATGGTTCAATCAGCATCTATACTCCACAGTTCTTTCTTTCTTTTTTTTTCTTGTTGTTGGAGATCCTCTTCTATCATGAATTCCCTGGAACTCTTCTGTACCATTGCATTGGTGAGAAGAATATAGTCCATCACAGTAGGTCAACACTCAATGTTGATGATACTGTGTACAATGTTCTTCTGGTTCTGCTCATCTCACTCATCATCAGCTCATGTAAGACCCTCCAGGTTTCTCTGAACTCTTCCTGCTCATCATTTCTTACAGCACAATAGTATTCCATTGTATTCATATACCACAACTTGTCCAGCCATTCCCCAATTGATGGGCACCCTCTCAACTTCCAATTCCTTGCTACCATGTAAAGAGCAGCTATAAATATTTTTGTACATGTGGGTCCCTTTCCCCCTTCCATGATTTCTTTGGGCAAAAGACCTAAAAGTGGGATTGCTGGGTCAAAGGGTATGCACAGCTTTATCGCCCTTTGGGCATAATTCCAAATTGCTCTCCAGAATGGTTGGATCAGCTCACAGCTCCCAACAATGCATTAGTGTTCCAATTTTCCCACAGCCTCTCCAACATTTATTATCTTCCTTTTTTGTCATTTTAGCCAATCTGATAGGTGTCAGGTGGTACCTCAGAGTTGTTTTAATTTGCATCTCTCTAATCATTAGAGATTTAGAGCATTTTTTCATATGGGAATAGATAGCTTTGGTTTCTTCATCAGAAAACTGCCTGTTCATATCCTTTGACCATTTCTCAATTGGGGAATGACTTGGATTCTTATAAATTTGATTTAATTCCCTATATATTTTAGAGATGAGGCCTTTATCAGAAGCACTGGCCTCAAAAATTGTTTCCCAGCTTTCTGCCTCCCTTCCAATTTTGGATGCATTGCTTCTGTTTGTACAAAAATTTTTTAATTTAATATAATCAAAATCATCCATTTTGCATTTTATAATATACTCTATCTCTTGTTTGGTCAAAAACTGTTCTCCTTTCCAAAGATCTGATAGGTACACTATCAGAGAAAGGTACCTTTCTCTCCTAATTTACCTATGGTATCACCTCTTATGTCTAAATCATGTATCCATTTTGACCTTATTTTAGTATAAGGTGTAAGATGTTGGTCTATGCCTAATTTCTGCCATACTATCTTCCAGTTTTCCCAGCAGTTTTTGTCAAATACTGAGTTCCTATCCCAGAAGCTGGAGTCTTTGGGTTTATCAAACACTACATTACTAGTGTCATTTACTACTGCATTTCCTGAGCCTAGCCTATTCCATTGATCTACCACTCTATTTTTTAGCCAGTACCAGATAGTTTTGATGACTGCCGCTTTATAGTAAAGCTCCAGGTTTGGTACCGCTAACCCACCTTCCTGTGAATTTTTTTTCATTATTTCCCTGGATATTCTTGATTTTTTGTTTTTCCAGATGAATTTTGTTATTATTTTTTCTAGCTGTATAAAATAATTTTTAGGTAGTCTGATTGGTATGGCACTGAATAAGTAAATTTAATTTAGGTAGAATTGTCATTTTTACTATATTAACTCTGCCTATCCATGAGCAATTGATATCTTTCCAATTATTTAGATCTGATTTGATTTGTGTGAAGAGTGTTTGGTAGTTGTGTTCATAGAGTTCCTGGGTTTGTCTTGGCAAGTAGACTCCCAAGTATTTTATATTATCTACTGTTACTTTAAATGGAATTTCTCTTTCTATCTCTTGCTGCTGGACTTTGTTGGTCATGTATAGAAATGCTGATGATTTATGTGGATTTATTTTATATCCTGCTACTTTGCTAAAGTTGTTAATTTTTTCAAGTAATTTTTGACTTGATTCTCGAGGATTCCTTAAGTATACCATCATATCATCTGCAAAGAGTGATAGTTTTGTTTCCTCCTTGCCTATTCTAATTCCTTTAATTCCTTTCTCTTCTCTGATTGCTAAAGCTAACATTTCTAGAACAATATTAAATAATAGGGGTGATAATGGACATCCCTGTTTCACCCCTGATCTTATTGGGAAGGCCTCTAATTTATCTCCATTGCATATAATACTTGCTGATGGCTTTAGGTAGATACTGTTTATTATTCTAAGGAAAGCTCCTCCTATTCCTAAACTCTCTAGTGTTTTTATTAGGAATGGGTGCTGTACTTTGTCAAAAGCTTTCTCTGCATCTATTGAGATAATCATATGATTTTGGTTGGTTTTCTTATTAATGTGGTTGATTATGTTAATAGTTTTCCTAATGTTGAACCAGCCCTGCATTCCTGGTATAAATCCCCCCTTTATATTTCAATGTTTTTATTGTGAGAAAATATTGGGCTTTGCCAATGCCCAAAGGCCCCAGCTCTAGGAGATTGATTGGATTGACTGACTTCTCTGATTAACTCACTTAAAGTTAATTCAATTAAAAGCACATCTGCCTGGTTCTCAAGAAGGTGTGTTCTCAGAGGCTGTGGACTCTGACCTCAACACAGGACCACCCTCAAGTCCAGTGAACCAATGGATTTGGGTGATGCTAGTCAATTAGCTTGAAGCAAGGTGAAGGACCCCCTCTCTTTGGGATGCGGAGGAAGCTTCCTCTGGCAGTTTATCTCTCGAACAGGCTGGTGGAGGAGGATTTGAGGACTCTAGGGTGGATAGGCCTTTTTTTAACTTTCTGACCCAGGTGTTCTCTTTTTACTAATACCTGGTATGCTTTAATAAATGCTTAATGCCCAAAACTGGTGCTAAAGCTTCTAATTTATAAGTAAACCCTAACTAATTTTCCCTACACTTGGGACAAGAATAAGGTGGCCACACAATAAATTTTAAATGTCACACTATGTTTTAGCTCCTCCTGACCTTTCAGCTTTGTTGAAATCTCAAGGGGTCACCCTTCTTACATAAAAAAAGGTGAATCCCATTTTATTCACCTCCTTTCCATTTAGATCTAATGATAAAGGGGGAAATAATTAATTATTATTAATAAATACTAAGTTATTAATGCTGAATTTTAGCACAGTCCATATGGTATCTTCATATGTGAAATTGTTGATATTCCTTCCAGCAACCTTAATTCTGGCTTTTGATTCATCCAACCTGGCATTTCACATGATATACTCTGCTTATAAATTAAATTAATAAAGAGACAATTTACAACCTTGTCATACTCCTTTCCAATCCTAATTGTTGCTTCTTGGCCTATATACAGGTTCCTCAGGAGACAAATAACATGATCTGGTACTTCCATCTCTTTGAGGACTTGACACATTTGGTTGTGATCCACACAGTCAAAGGCTTTAATGTAGTTGATGAAGCAGGAGTAGAAGTTTTTCTGGAATTCTCTTGCTGTCTCCATAATCCAGCAAATGTTGGCAATTTGGTCTGTAGTTCCTCTGCCTCTTTGAAAACCAGCCTGCTCTTCTGGTAATTCTTGGTTTATATATTGCTGAAGCCTAGCTTGCAAAATCTTAAACATAACCTTGCTGTTGTGTAAAATGAGCACAATTATTTGGTGATTTGAACATTCCTTGGTGATAGAGGAAGGTAAAAGGGTTAACAGATAAGCTATCAATAAATAGTGCCTAAAGGGGGTTAACAAACAAACCTAAACCTGAGCTCTAATTTAGATCTGAGCTCCAAGAGGAGCTATAACTTACAGACTCCAGTTCTGAAAGGGATTAATGGGCAACTTAAGACTTGGGCCTTCATCAATATGAGTCAGGGCCTAGGTTCTTGTTAACTGGTACCTGGAGGTCTGGCTCTTATTAATTACCCCCATTAATCACCACCCACAACAAAAACATAAAGAGGCAGGTCACAGAGACCTTAACTACAACAAAAAAATTAAAAGACAGGTTAAATCCTAACTGATAAATGTTAATATCCAGAAACTAAGCCTAAGAATGGAAAACACAGGGACATTCTGACCTTGGCAAATTGAGGTAACATGTGCAGAAAAGGCCAAATTTGTCCCCAGTTCACCTTATAATGTGTAAACCCCCAAAACACACCTGCACAGAAAAAGGTACCTGCCCCGCAGGTTGGCTTAGGACCCCAGGAAGTCTAAATTAGGATAAGCCCTCCCCTGTACCTCTCCAAGGTGGAAATTATTATAATGAGACTGATAATCAATTTATCCATACTATAAATATAACTGTCATCTCTTTCCCTATTGGAGAGACAGCTCCATGGTACCTTCCCTCTGGTCACTCACGGTATTGCAATAAAACTTGGGAAACTGAGTCTTGTAATTCTTTGGCATGCCTCATGATCAATCTGATCAATTAAACCCACCTCTCACATCATTTGGCATTGACCTTTTTTAGGATTGGGGCACAAACTGATATTTTTCAATCCAGTGGCTACTGTTGAGTTTTCCAAATTTGCTGGCATATTGAGTTCAGCATCATATTTTAGGATTTTAAATAGTTCAGCTGGAATTCCATCTCTACAAGCCTTATTGTTAGCAATGCTTCCTAAGGCCCACTCAACTTCATTCTTCAGGATATCTGGTTCTACATCAGTAACCACATCGTTGTGATTATTGGTCATATTAAGATCTTTATTGTGAAGTTATCTTGTATATTCTTGCCACCTCTTCTTAATCTCTTTTACTTCTATTAGCCACCTGTCATATTTCTTTTATCATGCCCCTTTTTGTATTAAACTTTCCCATTATTTTTCTCTCTCTCTTTCTTTCTTTCTTTCTTTCTTTCTTTCTTTCTTTCTTTCTTTCTTTCTTTCTTTCGTGAGGGCCAAAATTTGATATACAGAGCATTATTTGGGTGACTCCCTTAATATTGGGGTCCCGGAAATATGAGGGATCCTTTTAGGTTTAACCTCCCCTTTGAACTGCCCTTTTTAGATATTTCTCCCAGGCCAATAAGAAAGGAGCCTCTAAGCTTTAGTTCACAAAAGGATGAGATTTTATTACTTGGGAATTAATTAAACAACAAAGGTGAAACTAATAAAAATCAAAGATAAGGAAATAGGAAAATAGAAATACAGAGAAATGCTCTTAACTCTAAACTTAGCTTAAGCTGGTTCAAAGGAATTTAGGGTTTTCAGTAAGTAGCTCGCCAACCTAAACAGCCCGTCAGTCTAAGGTTGCTCACACACCACCAGGACCTCAGTCACCAGCCAGAGAGAGAGAGAACTCGAGTTCCAGAAGTCACTCTAGAGTTGGCGTTCCATAAGTGCCTCGAGAGCTTAGCATTCTGGAAGTGCCCTTTAACCTCCCTTCAGGGATCTTTCAATCTTTTCAAGGTCCTTCAAAAGCTGCCTATACCACAAATAATTTTTACCACACTTTCTTTCTTTCTTTGCAGGGCAATGAGGGTTAGGTGACTTGCCCAGGGTCACAGAGCTAGTAAATGTCAAATGTCTAAGGTCGGATTTGAACTCAGATCCTCCTGAATCCAGGGCTAGTGCTTTATCCACTGCACGACCTAGCTGCCCCCCCATTATTTTTCTAATTTTCTTGAAGGGATTTCTTGACTTTCTCATTCTATTGTTTTCTTTTATTTCTTATTTCTCCTTGCTATTCTCTGGAATTCTGCATTCAGCTGGGTATGTCTTTTCTTTTCTCCCTTCCCTTTCCCTTTCCTTTTTTCCTCAACTATTTGTAAAGCTTCATCAGGCAGCCATTTTTCTTTCTTGCTCTTTTTCTTTGGAATGTTTTTTTGTTGCTGTCTCCTATACAATAATATGAACATAGTTCTTCAGACACTTTATGAGATCTAATCCCTTGAATCTATTCATCACTTTCCTTTTTAAAAATTAAATTAAATTTTATTTTATCTTTCATCACTTTCACTTCATATTCATAATGGATATTATTTAGGTTGTTATGGGGGAAATAAGGGGGGATTTGGGACAGGAGTAGGGGTTTGGGGTCCTTAGGAATTCCTCTTTAAAAAATTATACCCTCTTGCACACAAATCCAATAGAATAAGATAATAGTTTATTTAGGGGCCAGGGAAGGGAAACCAAGAGAGAAACCCTTGGACTTCTCATGGGGAGAAAGCATAGCATAGAGGCGTAGCTCTGAGATACCTATTTCCTCAAGCAGGAGACAGGCAGATACTTTTATAGAGGTCCGATGGTGGTCCAATGAGGTGATCATCTGACTGTGGAAAGTTCCCCTATTGAGGGAGGACCATCCCCCACTGGTGGTGGCTGGGGGAGTTGGGTGGCTTTAGATCTCTCAAGCCATCTCTCTCTTCCTCCCGCCACAAAGGCAGCAGGCACACCTAATCTTATTTCCCCAGGGGTTGGGGGGACTGGAATGAAGGGTGGTTGTCCTGGAGCTAGCTCAGTCACTTTAGGTGTGTCTGTCCTCTAGTTTAGTTTCTCAAGGAGAAGGTTCTTTGATGTACCCCAGAAAACTTCTGGGGTGCTAGGCCCATAACAAGGTCATACTTGCATGGTCTGATAGTTTTCCCTACTTTCTTTACTTTAAATCTGAATTTTGCAATAAGCTCATAATCTGAGCCACAGTTAGTTCCAGTTTTGTTTTAACTGACTGTATAGTGCTTCTTCACCTTTGGCTGCAAAGTATATAACCAATCTGATTTTGATATTGATGTCCATGTGTAGAGTCATCTTTTGGGTTGTTGAAAAAGGGTGTTTGCTGTGGCCAGTGAGTTATTTTGACAGAACTCTAACCTCCAGGTTACTTTTTTGTGACTACTACTGTAGTAGTACTTCTATTATTACTACTATACATAAACTTCTCATTTGAAGGTAGGCATATATTTGTTTCCCACCAATAGGCAGGCTAGATCACATATCTCTAAGTATATATTTACATCTAGATGAACCTTAAGATATATTTTTCTTCGGTGGAAATGAAAGAACCTTCCTGGACCTCAAGGAAAGTGGAAGGGAAAATGGATTTGAAGCATTGTAGTCTCTTTTGACTATGTTGATTTGGAATGCAAGCTCTCTGAGTGTTTGCATATATTTTCATATATGTAGATTTGTACCTCTGTGCTTTCCCTTCATAGAATGTAATCTCTTTTAGGTCAGAGACTTTCATTTTTTTCTTTGTATTTCAGTTCCCAACATAGAACAGGTACTCAATAAATGCTTGTTGATTGATTGATCAATCAAGAGAAAGAACTTTGATACTATGGGGACAGTACGGAATAGTGGAGAGATTTGGAGTCAAGAAACTGGATTAGCATCCTGTCTCTGTGACTCTCTCCCCTATATAGGCAAATTATTTAACCCTTTCGAGCCTCAGTTTCCTCAACTGCAGATTTAGGTTAATAATACTTGCATTATGTACCTCATGTAATTGTTGTGAAGAAAGAGATGGTACAGAAATATGAGCCATTTTCAATGACTATTTCCCAAACAGGGCCTGCCCATTTAGAGAGAAACATTTTAGTGAATTTCGTTGATTGGATCAATGCTAAATGGCCCACCTGCTCCAAAACATTTTCCTGAAATTCTTGCTATTAACAGCCCCAGGGACTAATGGATTAGCCAAAATGAAGGATAATGTAGGTTGTCTAGACCCCATGCACTTACAGAAACAAAGAACTTCAAAGCTGGATGGGAAATTAGCCATCATTTAGCCTATCCCACTCACTTTAAAGAGGGATAAATTTAGGCCCAGAGTGGGCAGTGAATTCCTCAAGGTTACAAAGGCAGAACTAAACTGGAACTCAGATTTCCTGACCCCCAGGCAAGTGTTCCTTAAAAATATTTTCTTCTTTTATTGTGAAAATAACATTCATAAACAAATACAAACACTTCTAGATACAAAGAAGAAAACAGAAAATGACTGTATAAGAAACTGTGACCTTCTGGTAGGTAAAGATTTTTAAAAAAAAAAATATATATATATATATCTTTTCAAACCTTTTCATATATATATAGAGAGAAAGAGAGTAAAATAATAAAATTGTTGTAAGCAAAAGTATCTTTTCTATACTTTTTTCTTCAGTACATTTATGTTTTAAATTTTGTCTTACTATTATGCATTTAATAAGCATCTATACACATGAACATTTTCTTTAAAAAAGAGACAAAGAGACAGAGGGTTGTAAATAGTACCATGAAAGTTCATTATGTATAGCTTGCTATTTTCAAGAGTTATATTAAATTCAAAATGGCAGTTCTAATAAAGCTGCTTTGCATGCCCATGTTTCCTGCTGGACTTTTACCTTCTTGGGGTGAAAGTTAAGCTATGACTATTCCCCAATAGCCACGTAAATCTCTACCTCACCTATAAAAGTTCTTTTTTTTTTTAACAAATAAGTTCAATCAAAGAAAATAAATTTAGACATCCCCTGTTTCTGAGCATATGTTTTTTGTTTTTTTCTGCAACTCTAGTCTATCAGCTTAATGTAAAGAGGTGGGCAGCAGAATTTGTCTTTTGGTGCTATGATTGGTTATTGAATATTATATCATTGCTCCTAAGTCATTTCTAATTGTTTTCCTATACAGTATTATTGTTCATTTGGTTCTGCTCATTTCATATAAGTCCTCACAGGTAAATCTATCCCTTTCTTCATTTCTCACAGTGTAACAATATACCATTGAATTAATATATCATGTCCTACCATGCTACAGTTAATGGTTACCCACTTTATTTAGAATTTTTTGTTGGAACACAAAGTGCCACAATCAATTGATAAATAGTTGTTAAATGCTTGTTATGTGCCAGGCACTGGGATAAAGACTGAAGATACAAAAAGAAACAAAAGACTATATTTGCTTTCCTTGAGGTATAGTCCTAGGTATTTCTTGGTTATAGAGAATGCAGAGTTTAATGACTTTTGGGAAATAGTATCAAATTGATCCCTAGAATGTCTGGATCAATAATTCAATTCCACCAACAATACATCCGGGTACCTATCCTTCCACAGACCCTCCAACAATTGTTATTTCCCCCCCTTTTGCCATCTTTGCCAACTTGGGTATGAAATGGAACCTCAGAATTGTTTGAATTTGAATTTCTCTTATTAGTGAACCGGAACATTTTCCCTCACATTTTCTTTGTTGGGGGTGGGATTGCATGTTCACATCCTTTGATCATATATTTTCTGGGCAGTGCTTGTGTTTAAATATATTTGAATCAGTTCTCTGTGTCTTGCTGCAAAGATTTTTCCTAGTTAAATTGTTTGCCTTCTAATTTTAATTGCTTTGAACTTGTTTGTTCAGGACTGTTCAATTTTATTCAATCAAAATTATCCATTTTATGTTCTGTAATTCTCTTCCTCCTATGTTTACTCAAGAATTCTTTCCCTATCCATAGTTGTTAATGATATCTCCTTCCCTAATCTTCTGATTTGTTTATGTTATGACTTTTCATATCTAGGTCATATATTCATAGACAACACATGTATGGTGCGTTTCAACCCTTAACTTGCTATATAAATTCTATTACTATTAATAATAATGAACCAAATTTTTGACAGATTGCTTTTTGGTCTTCTCAGAATTTTCTGTTTAATAATGAATCCTTACCCCAGTAATTGGAATAAAATGGGTTTACCAGCACCAATGTTGATTGTTTCTGGGACCCTAAGTATCTAATCTTTACCATTAATTGATTTTCCTATTTTTTAACCTGTACCAGGCAGTTTTAATTATTACTGTTTTGTAGTACAGTTTGAGATCTGATACTTTAAGGCCTACTTTTCACTTAAAATTATTTACCTTGAGATTTTTGACATATTACTCTTCCAAATGAATTCTGTTATTATTATTTTTTGATTTTTTTGATTTGATTATTTGATTGGTGTGACTGTAAATTAATTTAAGTATCATTTTAAGGAACAATCAATTCATTTCATGTCTTTTAAAAAAAATATAAAGCGATAATATTTTTTTCTGCCTGCAGTATCTTTTTCTTTTATTTGGACATTCTGGGATTTGAGTGGTTTCTTTCAAGAGGTGATCAGTGTTTTCTTGTTAATTTCACTTTGTCTTCTGGTTTTAAGAGATTTGGACAGTTTTCTTTTACCATTTCTTGATAAAATTTCTTGCTTTTTGAGGGGGGGAGGGAAGTGGGAGAGGTCATGGTTTTCAAGGAATTTTGATGATTCTTAAATGATTTTTCTTTGGCCTGTTTTCCAGGTCAGTTGTTTTTTCATAGTAGCTATACTTTACTTTTTCTTCTATTTTTTCAATCTTTTGATTTTGTTCTAAATAGTTCTTATTTTCTCATCGAGACTGACATGGGACTTAGGATAAATCACAAGTTTCTCCTGTGAGAAACAAAACCAAACATGACCAGATAACAGGACAGACATGTTGAGGAATCAAGAGACTATAAAAGTTTAGATTGACCAACTGTATATCAGCACAGAAACACCTAAGAAGTAAGGGGAGATAAAATTCTATAGCGGGAAAGTCAGTTAGGTGTGGTTACTACCTGACAGAGATAATCCCAAAGGTCAAGATCACCATTTCAAAACAATCCCCCCTCAACTCTCAGGAATATGACAAGCATCCAAGCTTTCCCCACCCCACCCCACCCCAAAAGAGAACTTTCCAGTTTTCAAGTGGATACCCCATCTATTCTGGGTAAGAGCTTTTGCCTTTCTTCTGTTTTGGGAGGAGAGTGTTTCTGAGCCCTCCTCCCCAGGGGTGAAGTCTTTGACTTCCCACTTGGTCACTTTCTCCAGTGCCAAATAAAAGACCACTTTCATTCTAATTGGACTGTGTGTGAGGGTGTAATTCTTTGCAGAGGAATACCTAAAGACCCCCACTTTTTCTCCCATGACAGAGACAATGAGTTCTAATGGTTTCATTCTATATTTCAGGGAGTCTATTACTTGTGTAAAAATTTGTATAACCTTTTGTTGTGCTGTTTATGCTCCTTCCATCTTTTTTCTCCAGACTTCTGATTTCAATTGTGATTTTATTTTTAAAAATCTCTTACTTCATTTCTTCGGGCCATTTTTGCAGTTCTTGTAGCCAAGCCCATCTTTTCTTCTCTGTGCCTCAGCTTGTACTTGTGGGGTTATTCTTTTCATATGGAATTACCTGTTGGGTTTTCCTTAATCTATGGTATTTATTGTTTATTAAGTTTAGTGTTTTATTTTGTTTACTTACATTTCCATGTAGCACATTCTCTTTTCAATTCTGGAAGGCCTCTGCTCCATTACCTAGCGTTTGGCCTTGCTGAATTGAAACTCTCTTTCCCAGCCTCTACTGGATTTTCTCTGTCTTCTATGCAGTTATTTACTGAATAGAGAAGGTTACTTTTGGTGCTCTTTCTGATTTCTCTTGCTGGGTTGAGTGTCAGAGAACTGGCTTCTTCAATCTTCACTTTGCCATTTTAATCACAAAAAGGAAGCTAGGTGGCATAGTGGATAAGAATGCTTGGTTTGTAGTCAGAAAGATGAGTTCTCGGGGCAGCTAGATGGTGCAGTGGATAGAGCACCGGCCCTGGAGTCAGGAGTGCCTGAGTTCAAATCTGGCCTCAGACACTTAACACTTACTAGCTGTGTGACCCTGGGCAAGTCACTTAAACCCCAATTGCCTCATTAAGAAAAAAAAAAGAAAAAAAAAAGAAAAAAAAAAGAAAGATGAGTTCAAATCTTGCCTCAGACTCTAGCTGTGTGACCCTGGGCCAGTCATTTGACCTTTTTTGTTTTCACATCTCTCACCAGATGAGGTATTCTCAACAACCCCTACCCTTGCAGCTCTAAATAAAATATGAGATGAGTTGGTAGGAAGCAGGCTGGGAAGTTTGGGGAGGGGACTGATGGTTTAGAGAGGAGCTGGAGCATCCCTGGAGCACGAGATTATTTATTCAGCCAAAATTTCCTATGGTGGAGGAAGAGGATTATGGATGGGGACAGGCCTGTTGAAGGAAGCAGCACCTTTGCATGCGTTCTTTATACCACACCTCAGTAAGCGATCCTCTAGCCTCGAGCACAGAAGCCGGACTTTAGGTTAAGTTGGCTGACTGACACTTGCGGCTCTAAGAAGAGAATGTATCCAATGTAGGAAATTGGAGTAGGTTTGTGTTGGGGGAGAAGATGAGAGGAGGAAGATTAGTGACAACCCCTGGAAGGGGTGTGTGTGTGTGTGTGTGTGTGTGTGTGTGTGTGTGTGTGTGTGTGTGTGTGTGATCGTCTGCTTCCCTGTAGACAGAGGTACCTGAAAAACTATCATTCAATCACACAACCACAGAAAACGGAAGGCTATATAGACATCACCTAATCCACCCCCATATTTTAAACGAGAGGTAAAGTGCCACTCGGGAGATCCCGCTGCTAATTAGTGGCAGTAAATAGCACTTACTGAAGAATAAGAACTCATATTTTTACTTTTCTTCCCGACTTTGAACACACCCTAACCTTTCCATTCTGCTCTTGTTCTGCCCTTACTCGGTCAACCTTCAAAACTGAGTCCAGGAGCAATTTCTAGCCCTCAGGGAGCCTGGTTCGATGCACGCCCTGTCAGAGCGTGGACTCTCCCTCCTTCTCCCTCTCCTCGCAGCTCCACGGGACAAATCCTGGACTGTACTTTGAACTTGAAAGTTGCTGTGGCTCCTAGGGAATGAACCATTCTTCGCGAGAGGGTTGGTCTTGCCACGCGGCTGCTAAAGGCTGGCGAAATGGAGGCCGAATGGCTACATTCAAATCTCCCGGAGTGAGGGGAACTGCAGAGGAGAAGCAGGGAGTAGCTTTGTGTCCTGGAGGAAAGCGTTAAAACAAGAGAGGTTGGGTGTCTCTCCCTTTGCACCCTCCCAATGGATCAGTCGCAGCCCTCTTCTATTATCCCCCCTCCCCCGTGTCCGCAAGGTGTAAGCCAGGTTCGGGAAAGCAGATGAGCTGGAGCTTCTCGGCATCCTACTGGGTAGGACGGCTGCAGGTGGGGACAGGACTGGGCGGAGAAGGAACCGCTCCTTCCAGGCAGCAGCAGCAGCAGCAGCAGCAGCAGCAGCAGCAGCAGCAGCAGCAGCAGCAGCAGCAGCAGCAGCAGCAGCAGCAGCAGCAGCAGCAGCAGCAGCAGCAGCAGCAGCAGCAGCAGCAGCAGCAGCAGGCATCCACACATACCACCCTGCAGCAGAATTCCCAACCTGGTGGGAGAATCCTCAGAAACCCACCTCCGGCTGAACCGAACGGACCCAACCTGATCCGCGTACTGTGAACTTCCTCAGAGACAGGGGCAGCGGGAGTCATGAAGAAGTCCTCGGGGTCAGGTGAGTGCAGAAGCTGGTGGTGAGCGCAGACACTAGTGCCAAAGCGCATGGAGAGAGAGAGAGAGAGAGAGAGAGAGAGAGAGAGAGAGAGAGAGAGAGAGAGAGAGAGAGAGAGAGAGAGAGAGAGAGAGAGAGAGAGAGAGAATAAAAGTTGGTTTGCCAAATTGGAACCAGCTTCTCCTTTAGCAACGGGGCCAGGGGCAGTCAGCCAGGGAGTTTAGCAAGTCCCCAAGGTGCGGAGGTAGGTAGGCGCTTACTTTTCTTTGGAACAGGAAGTGAAGTTCATTAATCCCAGGGAAAAGACTGTTGACTTGAGAAGTTTGCGGTGGAAAGAAAGATTGGACAGATGAATAGATGAGTGAGTGTGTGAGTGAATGAATGAATGAAAAAGCACTGTACTAAGCTCTGAGATTGCTAATAGAAACTCGAGACTGCTCTAAAGGAGTTTACATTCTAATTGGAGTAAGCAATATACATAGGAAGTTTCCTCTGCAAATATGATGGAAATGCATCTTTTTTGAAGGAAAGTGACAGGCATATTGGAGCAAAGTGCTAGAGGCCCCCAGGTGTCCAAAAGTGACGAATTCAGAAACCTCTGATTAATGCTTAACTTCCGTATTTTTTGCTTGAAGCCCTTTGAGGGTACAGGAGCCTGGTGGCTTGTTGTGTGTCCCTCTGGCTGGGTCTCTCTGCTACTTCGTTGCTTATGGTGTTTCCGAATTGTACTGAACAGATTCAGTTCCTTGACTCCTTTCTTTTCCACCTTTTCTTTCTCTGCCCCTCAACCCCCAAATTCTCATTCCTTTCCCCATGGTGCAGTGACTAGAGTCTAGAACACCTAGGTTTGAATTGACTCTTGGCAAATCACTTAACTTCTCTGCTCCTCAGTTTCCTCTATTGTAAAGTAGAGATAATAATGTAACACCAGCTTCATAGGATTGTTGTGAGGATGAGATGAGATAATAGGTACAAAACATTTTGAAAATCTTAAAGTAATATGTGTTGGCTACTATGATTATTATTCTTTCTAATAGTTATTCCTAATAATCTATAGTTCTTAATATTTGATCAGAGCTCTGTCTGTTCTGAAGTCTTGGCAGGGTTCTGTTTCTATGATCACATTAAAGATTGTCTTCACTTCTCATGACCTTTGTCACAATAAAGCAGAGCAAAAAACAACATCTACTGTAACAGTAGAAGTTGGACATTGCAAAGACAATCTTGGGGACACTTCCAAAGTAGCTTGGACCACTTGTGTACGTAGGCATTGGAGAATTTAAGCTCCCTGGAGAATTTAAGCACCCTGACTAAGGTTACGCAAAAGTAAAGAGCTACCTGGAGCACAGGATTTGCGTTGGGAGGAGGCCTGGTGATGTGCCAGGAGGAACATCTTTTAATATTACTTTTTCATAAATTCATGTGTATTTAGCTTTGATAGATCTTTGGTTTCATCAATGGAGGTCTACTAATCTCCCAATCCACCCACTTCACAATCATCCATGCACAGCTTTCATTCCTTTGAGATTCTTATCTATGTTTTTCAACCAATCATCCTTATACACAATCCACCCTGCAAACTACAGACTTTTTCCTGATTCTTTGGATCTATTTTGGGGACCTGTGTAGCATCTGGGCTCTTCAACTGTTACCTTTTATTCTCAGTATGTGACAGACACCTCCCTCTCCAGATATATATCCAGCAATAACATCTCTGCTTCAATACCTCCAGCACAAATTATCATTGATCAATTCGGGGCAGTCTCTTGCACCATGCATATTTATTTTCATTGATCTTTATAACTTGTAGATTCTTCTGAGAATATTGGTACTAAAGGTATTATATTGGTATTAAAGAGATAGGCACATACTTTTAGCATGTGTATATGTGTGTGCACACACTTTTCAAATCATTCCTACAGTACACAATTGCTTTCTCAGCTCTGCTCCTTAAGACCATGTCTAAAGGGTCATAACATTTTGCACCCAAAATGGAAAGATGGAAAAACAAATGCACAAAGAAATCAATTTACCTCCATTTTCATGGCCAGTAAGCCAGTAATAGTCTTTTTTTTTTTTATGGGGCAATGAGGGTCAAGTGACTTGCCCAGGGTCACACAGCTAGTAAGTGTTAAGTGTCTGAAGCCAGATTTGAAGTCAGGTACTCCTGAATCCAGGGCTGGTGCTTTATCCACTGTGCCACCTAGCTGCCCCCCAGTAATAGTCTTAAAAGATACATCTCAAATTTAATCCTTGTTTTACTCTCATTTTGAGCTGAGTTGATCCTAATGGAATTCCTTATAATCCCAATCCTTTCTAAATCCATTCTTGATCATGCTATCACATTAAACTTCCACCCTCATTACTCGACTGAATACTACTTTACTCATATTTCCTATGAATTAGGTTTTATGATGAGAGTTATGGAGCTACAGAATTGTAGGGTTGAATGGGACCTTGAACAATCATCCAGATTATTGCTGCCATATTACAGTGCCCCTGCGATTCTCTTTTTTGTTTTTTTATTTTTTTGTTTTTGTTGTTGTTAAGGGTACAAAGGGAACAAGGAGGTGAATTTGGGATCTTCTCTGACAAATACCTTCCTGGAGAAGTTGCTTTGGAAACGAATTTCCATCTAGTATAAAACATAGATCCATCTGAATCTAGAATAAAACCAGGCAACAGCACCCTTTCCCCCCCTATTCCCATCCCCCCACCCAATATACAAAATCTGTTCCAAGAAATAATGAGTGAACTGGTTTTGATTTGATGTGAGGGGGTATGCAGGTGGTATCTGCCAGAGTTCTGCATTTGGCTTCCCTCCCTTTACATGCTCCAAATACTTCAGATGGTTTTAGGTATTGCTACTGTCCTAGGTTCTCTTTGCTGAATAGTAAGCATCTCCTAGGAAACTATGTTTGCTTTTGGAGTTGCCTTCTCATGCTTTTGATTATGGTCTTTGGTTCTTTGCCAAGGTCGTGAGATTAGAGGCTGATAGAGGTCACTAGGTCTTTGGCCTTCCACCAGGAAATTCTGAATCTGTAATGACTTGATACCAAAGCTTTGCAGTTTCTCAGCTTGGGACTTACCAAGAGGGAGGGAAACCTTCTTTTCCATTTCATATCTCTTGTTATCCAACCCCCCCCCCCCCCCGCCGCCACTCTACCCTCAGACTCCCTGCAAAAAAAAAAAATCTGTACAAATTAAATTAAAAGAAACCATTTATAACAGGTAGAAGTGTTTTTCTTTTTCTTTTCTTTTCTTTTTTTTTTTAACAGCTTAAGAACCCTTCTGTGTAAATTCAACATCCATGGCTCCTGGTGTTTTCCTAAAGGGTCCAGAGAAGGGGAAATCTCTTAGGATGGGGATAAGGAGAAAGAATGGTTTCCATTTTATTCAAAAACTGGCTGTGGTCCAAGGTATGCTTGGGTCATTTCATTGTAGTTAAGTGGGTGTTACATAGGGGGTAAGGCCAAGGGAAAGAGCCTTCCAGAAGAAGCCTGGAAATAGGGCTTTGCTATTTGCTGAGGAGGCCCCCAAGACTCCACTGAAAGAGCCTTTGGACTCTTTCTGTTACCTTTTCTACTCTTAGAAGTGAGCCACCACTGAAATGACATCTTGCCCCTAAGCAACACTGACGAAGTGAAATAAAAAACCTAGCAAAGGGCATGAAAATTTTTGAAAATTAAAAGGTTATTAGAAGTTTAAATATATTAATTTTTTTCTTCTGATTTTGACCAACACCAATATTTTTCTTTTAGTTTTTGGTAAATAGTATTTTTTCCAATTTCATGTAAAAGATAGTTTTCAACATTCATTTCCCCTAAGATTTTGAATTCCAAATTTTTTCTCCCTCCCTCCTTCCCTTCCCTCTCCCCAAAACAGCAAACAATCTGATTTGGTTACTCATGAAACACCAATAGTTTTATGTACTGTGATGTTTAAAACTAAATGTGTGGTCACCTTATTCCTGTCCCAAGTGTAGGGAAAACTAGCTAGGTTTTACTTATAAATGAGAAGCTTTAAGCATTTATTATTATTTCTTTTTCTTTCTTTCTTTCTTTTTTTTGGGGGGGGGTTTGCAAGGCAATGGGGGTTAAGTGACTTGCCCAGGGTCACACAGCTAGTAAGTGTCAAGTGTCTGAGGCCGGATTTGAACTCAGGTCCTCCTGAATCCAGGGCCGGTGCTTTATCCACTGTGCCACCTAACTGCCCCTAACTGCTCCTTCTTTCTTTCTTTCTTTCTTCCTTCCTTCCTTTCTTCCTTCCTTCCTTCCTTCCTTCCTTCCTTCCTTCCTTCCTTCCTTCCTTCCTTCCTTTCCTTCTTTCTTTCTTTCTTTCTTTCTTTCTTTCTTTCTTTCTTTCTTTCTTTCTTTCTTTCTTTCTTTCTTTCTTTCTTTCTTTCTTTCTTTCTTTCTTTCTTTCTTTCTTTCTTTCTTTCTTTCTTTCTTTCTTGCAGGGCAATGAGGCTTAAGTGACTTGCCCAGGGTCACACAGCTAGTAAGTGTCTAGTGTCTGAGGTCATATTTGAACTCAGGTCCTCCTGAATCCAGGGCCGGTGCTTTATCCACTGTGCCACCTAGCTGCCCCCAAACATTTATTATTGAAAAAGAGAACACCTGAGTCAGAAAGCCAAGAAAAAGCCTATCTAGCCTAAGGTTCTCAATTCCTCTACCACCACCCTGTTAGAGCAATGAACTGACAGAGGAAGCTCCCTCTGTGTCCCAAGGAGAGCCTGTCCTGCAACCCTGCTTCAAGCTAATTGGCTAGCATCACTCAAATCCATCAGTTCACTGGACTTGAGGATGGACCCGTGTTGAGGTTAGAGTCCACAGCTTCTGCGAATACCCTCTTGAGGGCCAGGCATATGTGGTTTTAATTATATTAACTTTAAGTGAGTTAATCAGAGAAGTCAGTCAGTCTCAGTCAATCCAATCAATCCCTCTAGTCTTTGGGCATTGGAAAAGCCCATTATTTTCTTATAGTACCAAAAAGAGAAAACAAGTATTGTATATGATACCTTGAATCTCTATCACATAGAGCTATTTTTTCCAGTATATACTAAATTCAGCATGTGATTTCCAAAGCTGTCCTGCTTAACTTGTTGCCCTTAGAACTTCCTACTGTTCTTTTCTCTGTGTGTGTGTGTGTGTGTGTGTGTGTGTTCAAATGCTTCACTGACATTTATTTTTGTCATAGCTAGCACTGGTTCCTTTATTGTCCACAAATTACTTCCACCCTGAAGGAAAAAAAAAGATCTCATTTATAACAAGTTAGAATAGTCAAGCAAAACAAATCCATACTTTGATCCTGTCTGAAAATACATTTCTTATTCTGTATTTCTGGTAAATTCTCATCATTAGTCCTATGGACTTGTAGTTAGTTATAGTGTTAATCAGAATTCTTCAGTGTATCAAAGTCGTTTTTCTTTTCAATATTGCAGTCAATGTATAAGTAGTTTTCCTGATTCTGCTTCCTATACATTGGTTCATAGAAATCTTCATAGGTTTATCTTTATCTTATTCCAAAGCTTTTTGTAATTTCTTATGACACAATAATATTCTATTACACTCATATACCAAAATTTGTTTAGCTATTCCCAATTAATGGGCACCACTGAAATTTCCAGTTTTTTGTTACAAGAAAATCACTACTCTAAAAATTTTTTTGTACATATAGGTCTGTTCTCTCTCTTATCTCTTTGGGGTACAGATTTAATAGTGATATTGCTAGGTCAAAGAGAATGAACAGTTTAGTGACATTTTGATAGTTTTAAAATGCTTTCCAGAATGGCTGGATCATAGCCTCAGACACTTGACACTTACTAGCTGTGTGACCTTGGGTAAGTCGATTAACCCTCATTGTTCCACCAAAAAACAAACAAAAAAACAACACCCCCCCCTTCAAAATAAACAAAACCAGAATGGCTGGATCAATTCATAACTCTACCAATAGTGCATTAATAAGACCATGGTATCGTCCCATATCCTCTCCCAAAGCTGTCATTTTCTGTTTTTTTGTCCTCCTGGCCAATCTTTGGGTAAAATAGAACTTCACAGTTGCTTTATTTTGTATTTCTCTTATTATTAGTGAATTAGAACATTTTTTCCCATATGATTGTTTATAGCTTGGACCTCTTCATTAGAGAGCTTCTTGTTCATATTCTTTGACCAAAAATCTATGATGAAGAGAAGGGGAGACTAACTCTTATTTTTATATATTTGAAACTGTTGTATATATATATGTTGTATACCAAACCTTTATTAAAAACTTTCTGAAAAAATGTCCCCCAGTTAACTGTTTCCTTTTCAATTTTACCTGCTCTAAAGCTTTTCAAGTTTATGGAATCAAAATTGTTCATTTTTACTCCTGTAATTGTTTTTTATTGTATATTTCCTACCCAGGGGTATGCTGGAAGTACCTCAAACCAGCCTTTACTAGCTGATGGTTAAATTTCCAGTGTGAGCCTCAGAATTATGCTCCAAAGCAGGGCTTGATTTATTGTTTTTGATTTATTGATTTTCTAAGCTTAAGAAAATTTATAGATTTTCTAAGCTTACAAAAGTGATAGAATTCAGGTTAAACTTAAGTGTATGTGGTGGATACTTTTGAGGGGGGGGTTGATAGGAGCGCTGGTAGTTAAACATTTATCAGTATATCTCTGCTCTTACTCTAGACAGGGAGGTTCAAACATCATAAATCAACCTTGGGCATTTTTGTTTTTGAGACAATTGGGGTTAAGTAACTTGTTCAGGGTCACACAGCTGACAAATGTCTAAGGCCAAATTTGAACTCAAATCCCCCTGGCTAGCTGCCCCAACTTTGGGTATTAATCAGCACATTAATTGAATAACTGGTATGTTGCTCTGTGTTGTGATTTGGTATTATTGGGGGGGGGGTGGACAGGGAAGTATAGAGGAAAGATCTCTGTTCAGTTGAGATCAGACACACCCAGGAAAAATTAATCAGCAATTATGCAACATAATTTTGGGCTAAACTTAGATCTTGCTGTGGTCCCCCTGACCATCCTCCATCCCCACCCCCTTCTAATTAGTATAGTAAGTTTATAAGTAACTGGTATAAAGACCAAGAGCAGTAAGATTGCAAAAGAAACTTAGAAATCACATATACAGACCATCCCAAAGATCAAAGGAGCATAATTTGCAAATTGCATCATATATTAACTAAAAATCAAATCCGGAGACTATGTTCTAAATCAAGGGAAGCCATTTAGGTTCTTTTGTCAGGGCCCTTTGGTCTTATGATATGTACACCTCTGACAAGCTTCGGACACCTGCAGTAAGAGCAGTAGAACCCCAAATGTTGCTAGTAACTTTGAGATGATGTGGATATGTCAGTGAACTAACCCCAAGGTGGCACAGAAGAGTTAATCTGTCACCCACCAAAATCCTATAAAAATGAGACCCCCCCAACCGCCTCCCCCCCCCCATCCCTACCCTAGTACTCTTCCATGTCTATTTAGGTCCCTGCTGCTGAGTGCTCCCAATTCAAATCCATGGCTATGTGAGTGATTCTCTGTGCCCACCCACCTTCCCATCTCCTTCCCCATGATGCCTGCCTTTTCCCACCACCCTATCCATGGCCCTGCACCATCTTCCTCCACACTCCCATTCCTGATTATTTGTTTCTATATTTTCTGTGCCGTTTGTCCCTTTACCCTCTATACCTTATTAAAGAGTGGTTGAAGCCTTACTCCCCGATGCCATTGCGGTTTTTCTTGGTAAGATCCAATGAACCTGGTGTGCCTGCCTCCGTTTCATAATTCCATAAATTAATTAGCAATTCAGTTTGAATTCCAGCTTTAGAAATTACTACTAACTGTACTCTTACCCCCAAGGACCTTAAAGCCTGGTAGGGATAAGATAGAAATAAAAGGTAATTATTATATACATTGCATATTAATTGATTGATATGTACATTAGCTGCTACCCTGTTTTATAATGGGCTCCCCACCACCATAGTGTCTTGCTCTTCTGTGAGTGTGGCACCTGCCCCTGTGTCCCTGACTCACTCAAGCCCTTTAGTTTAATTATAGATAATCTCCCTGAGGGACAGTGGGTGCTGTCCCCTAAATACTTCAGTGTGCTACCAAATTAAGGTTTATTCAGTGACCCAGAAACTTCTTAGTAAACTCTTGTCACCCATTCATACCTTGTTCCCACTTAGCCTCTGAACTAATGGCACTTTGTAGGAAGAGGAAGTCTGTCTTCACAAAATGCCTCTCTGATGAGCTAACTTCTGAGGCAGATGTTTGAGTCACAGAACTGGGCTAGAACACAATCGTTTCTTCTTCCTCTCTTTCCTTTCCTTCCCCTCCCTCACCTTTTCAGCAGCTTTCTTATCTCAAGTCCCAGCCTGTTTCAGCTCTAGCTCAGCACAAAATTTCTGGCCTCAGACACACTCAAAGGTACATAACATGCAGTTGGTCTGTCTGCCTGGCACATGGTTCCTGCTTGAGATTTTTTCTTTTAGCTGATTCCCAGCTTTTCCCCAGGATCTTTTTTTTTTTTTTTTTTGCAAAGGTCCATCCTGCTGAATAGCTCTCCTCCATTATCTAGGATAACCTGTGTTTCCAGTCTGAGTCTGAATTAGGAAAACCTACATTCATTGTCATAGTTTGCTCTTTCCCTTCCCTCCTTCCTTCCTTCCCTCCTTCCCTCCTTCCCTTCCTTCCCTACTTCCTGAAAACTTCAGGCTTTTCTTGCTGCTGAAAACTTATTTGGGCCACTTGTGCACCATAACGTTTGCCATGGGGAATGTAAAGCCACAGAACTGGAAGGCTAGGGTGACTTGACTGTATTCATTTCAGTAATACTCCTCTTTTAGGCATGACCTCTCACATCCAGGTTAGAGGCTACCAAGTACAACAGGGATTAATGTTGGACCACTGTATTGGGAACTGAAATTTTGACTGAGTCTATTTATTCATTTAACACAAAGATAGACTGACACAGATGCAGATGAGGGCTTGAAGGGTGACCTGGGTAGATTGGGTTGAAGCAAGCCTGTGGTCAGTACTCATGAGGAAGAGGCATACATTTTCTCAGCCACCCCTCTTTGACTCTGATAATCTGCCCTCCCCATTAGACTCACATACCCATCCCATAGAGATTTCCATGGGCCTATGCCTAAGATACAGGGACATCTTTGTTTATAGTCAATGTGGTATAAGACTCCTGGACTTGCTTAAGAAGTATTTTGATGAGCATGACTAGGTCTTTATTGCAAAGAGATCATAAAAAAGGGAAAAGGACCCACACATACAAAAAATATTTATAGCAGCTTTTTGTGGTGACAAAGAATTGGAAATCTAGGGAAGGCCCATCATTTGGGGAATGGCTGAACAAGTTGTGGGAATATAATGAAATACGATTGTTCTTTAAGAAATGATGAGCAGGCAGATTTCAGAAAAACCTGGAAAGACTTAAGTCTTTCTGATGCTGAGTGAAGTGAGAAGAACCAGAAGAATATTATACACAGTAACTGCAACATTGTTCGGTGATCCACTGTGATATATCGACTTAGCTCTTCTCAGCAATACAATGATCCAAGACAATTCCAAAGGAGTCATGATGGAAAATGCTTCTCCCATCCAGAAAAAAAGAACTGTGGAATCTGAATGTAGATTGAACCATACTATTTTTACCTTTTTTTTTCTTTTTTGAGGTTTTCCCCTTTTTCTTCTTTCTCAACATGACTAAAGCAGAAATATGTTTAATGTGATTGTACATATATAACCTACATCAGATTGTTTTCTGTCTTGGGAAGGGGGGAGGGAGAAAAATTTGGAACTCAAAATCTTATAAAAACAAATTTTGAAAAACGATTTTTACATGTAACTAGAAAATAATAAAATACTTTTATGATTTTTTTAAAAAAGAGGCATTTTGATGAAGAAGATAAGTGCCTAACTAGTGAATCTCCTCCCTCTTCCAGATTCTAACTTCTAACTCTTTTGTAAGTCTTGCTTCTGTAAGAGGGGTGTTTTGGAAGCTCTTAAACTGAATATTCCATTTGTGTGTGTTTAAAGGTGTTATGGGACAGAGGTGAGGTATCACTTGATATTTCAAACATAAAATCATAGTTGGAAGGAATAAGTTCAGTGAGGGCAGAGAACACTTTTAATATAAATTGTGTATCCTCCCGAATGCTTGGCATAGGGAGCTGCACACAGTTGGTATTTTATAAATGTTTATGGGGAGAGGTAGTATGGAAAAGTAGATAAAAATCTGGTCTTGGAGAACTGAGTTTAAGTCTTTCCTCTGACATATCCATAGTAGTTACTAAGTGGACATGGATGAGGGCCTTAATTCTTCAGTGCCCCAAGTAAGACTCTAAATTTCAGAACAGTTGCTAATCTGCTTTAGTCTAGAGAGGTTGCTAATTAGAAGTTCCTTATTGGGGGTGGGGCAGCACAGTAGATAAAGCACTGACCCTGGATTCAGGAGGACCTGAGTTCAAATCCAGTCTCAGATGCTTGACATTTACTAGCTGTGTGACCCTGGGCAAGTCACTTAGCCCTCATTGTCCCGCCCCCCCCAAAAAAGTTCCTTATGGTGATAAAATCACAGTTGGGGGTGGAGGGGGAAAGGAAAGTGGATGAAATCCTCTATAGGGTGGGAGTACACCTTCACCCTGAAAACTTTTCATGAAACTCATGGTAGACTTTTTGTTTGTTTGTTTCTCTTTTTGTTTTTTTTTGTTGTTGTTGATTTTTTCAGGGCAATGAGGGTTAAGTAACTTGCCCAACGTCATACAGCCAGCAAGTGTCAAGCGTCTGAGGCCAGATTTGAACTCAGGTCCTCCTGAATTCAGGGTTGGTGCTTTATCCACTGCACCATCTAGCTGTCCCCCATGATAGATTTTTATTTTTTTGCAAGGCAATTGGGGTTAAGTGACTTGCCCAGGGTCACACAGCTAGCAAGTGTTAAGGGTCTGAGGTCAGATTTGAACTCAGGTCCTCCTGACTCCAGGGCCAGTGCTCTATCCACTATGCCACCTAGCTGCCCCCCATGGTAGACTTTTAAAGACTTTTCTGAAATGACTCAAACTGGGGTGTAATTTTGATATTGCACAAATAATTACAGTCTACAGCCAAATGGGGACTCTTTAGAGTCATACCTGGCCTTTGAATGGAAGAAGCTGGCTCACTTCTTGAATTCTAGTCCAGACAAGGAAACCTAGGGAAGAGATGTGATTTGCCCAGGGTCACATAGTTTAGATAGAGATAGAACTGGAACCCAGGGCACCTAATATCCAGCCTAAGATTCTTTTTCTTTTTTTTCTGATTTCCTTGGCTTTTTGGTGAGGGGGCAGTGGTGAATACTGTGATTCCTTCAATGTGGCCTGAGATACTGACTAGCTTATCTAACCTTGGACAAGGCACTTAACCTCTGTTTTCCTCGGTTTCCTCAAGTGTAAAATGAGGATTTTAATAGCATCCACTTCCCAAGGTGGTGATGAGGACCAAATAAGACAATATTTATAAAGTCCTTAACTCAGTGCATGACACATAAAAGGCATTTTTTCCTTCCTTCATTCCATAGTCATAAGACCAGTATATGTCAGAGGAGGGGCATGAATGAATCTGGCTTCCAGGATGCTCTCTGCCTACCACTTTGCATCTCAGGTTATAATTTAGAAATAAAAAGGCAAGGTTTCTGCTTGAAATCTAATAATAACACTAATACAACATGGATAAAAGAACTACAAGCAGAATAATGTAAGGTTGGAGAAGGGAAAGATAATTACTGATGGGAGAGGCATCTGAGAGAGCTTCCTGGAGGAAGTGGCATTTGAGCTGATTCTTGAAGCTTTCTTCAGGATAAGACTTATGTGAGGGAAATGTGCAAAGCCATGCATGTCAGGGCAAGAGGTTTGAATTACATTTTAATAGGTAGTGGTGGAACCATGGAAAGGTTTTTTGGAGCAGGTAGGATGCCTGATGTCTTAGAATGATAGGTCATCTGAGGACATCTAGTTAAACTCACTCATTTTACAGTTAAGTAAACTGAGGCTGAGGATATGCTAAGTGACTTGCTCTAGGTCACGCAGCTAGTAAGAGTCAGAAATAATATTTGAATCCAAGTCCTCTGACACATACAAGAGTCAGTACTTTTTGTTCCCTGCTGTTACCACACTGTTTTCTAGTTTGTTTGACCACATCAATGGAAACTAATCCATCTTGTTAACCTAAGATTTGCTTGTATTTATCTTTCAATCATATAAAACTGGAGAAATCTCTGTGTTGGAAGAGACCTTAGAGCTCACCTAGTACAACCCCTATCTGTACTAAATGAGATAATATTTGTAAAGCCTTAACACCAAGCCCGGCACAGAGTAGGTGCTTAAATCATGCTTATTCCCTTGTTCCCCTATAGCATGAAGTCCTGCTACAGCATTCTCTTTTTCTTTACAGCATTCTTTTTGTTGTTGTTGTTGTTGTTTTTGTTTTTTTGCAGGGCAATGAGGGTTAAGTGACTTGTACAGGGCCACACAGCTAGTAAGTGTCAAGTGTCTGGGGCTGGATTTGAACTCAGGTCCTCCTGAATCCAAGGTCAGTGTTTTCTTCACTGTGCCACCTAGCTGCCCCACAGCATTCTTTAAAACATCTTTTATTTCATTAAATATTTCCAATTACATGTAAAAAATGTTTATCTTTCTTTAAATTTTGAGTTCAAAATTCTCTCCCTCCTGCTCCCTCTCCCTCCTTGAGAAGTATCGATTATACATGTGAAGTCATCCTAGTAGAGCACTGCTAAATGGTGGGCATGTAGACTCTGTTGGAACATCTTCAGTAACAGGAAACTCCCTACGTCACGAAGCAGCTCATTCCATTGTTGGATTGCTGTAATTGTCAGGAAATCTGTTCCTGTGTTGCACCAAGACCGGCTTCCCTGTAAGTGACCATGTTTGCATCTTCACTTCAGCGAGAATTTAGAAGGACAGCTCCGTGTTGTAGTTGGTGTTTTTACTGCAGAGCTTTTTCCTTCTCAGCTTCTTTCTTTCTCACAGAGGAGTCAAGTGAGAAGAGGCCTTAGAGGCCATCTAGTCCATTCTGAAGCTGACCATGAATCCCTTCTAGAATATCCCTGACAAGTAGTTATCCGGCCTCAGGTTGAGTGAGATAGAACCCGATACCTCCTGAGACAGACATTGCCAAATTTGGAGAGGAGCCTAAATCTGCCTCTCTGTAACTTCCTTCCATCTACTGATCCTGCCCTCAAGGGATGAGCAGAACAAATCCAATGCCTCTTCCTGGACATCCGTTCAAATATCTGAAGATAGCTATCACATGTCCCCTAATTCTTCCCTTCTCTAGGTTGAACATCCATAAGTCCCTTCTCCTGATCTGTGCATAGTATGATCTCCAGTCTCCTCCTGCAAGTGTGATTCCTAGCATCATAGCATTCCAGATGTGGAATATTCTAGGGCCAAATAGAATAGAATCAGGGGCAGCTAGGTGGCGCAGTGGATAGAGCACTGGCCCTGGATTCAGGAGTACCTGAGTTCAAATCTGGCCCCAGACACTTGACACTTACTAGCTCTGTGACCCTGGGCAAGTCACTTCACTCCCATTGCCCTGCAAAAAAACAAAAACAAAAAAAACCAACCCAAATACAATAGAATCGATAACTCCTTTGCTCTGGATGCCGTGCCTTTCAATGTAGCCTGAAGTTGTGATAGCTGTTTGTGGTAATCATGGACTACTCATATTGAGTGGTACAGTCTACCAAAGTTAAATAAGATCAGGTGTTACTAACCTGGAATCTGTGAGCTTAAAAAATAGATATTGTGATAATCATGTTTCAATAGAGTTGATTTCCTTTGTAATCTTACACATTTATATTTTATACATTACTTTGAGAAGAGTATATCAGAGGGATTCATGATGCAATAAAAGGTTAAGAACTGCTGCCCTAATCATCCTATCAGTTCCTAGATTTTAGACTTGGGAGTCACCTCAGTGGTCATTTATTTAATGCCTTCATTACACAGATGGGAAAAGTGGGGTCTAGAGAAGGTAAATCATTTGTCTTGACCTTGGGGTCACTTAAGTCAGAGCCAGGATTTGAATCTAGTTCCTTTGACTCAAATACAGTATTCTTTCCACCAAACCACAAAGATCTTTTTCACAGTTTTTTTGTGTCCCAGATTAATTTCTTTCTACCTTCCTCATGGCATTGAGCTGCAATAGTCAGAAGTGCTGTCTTCTGTTTTCAAGAGCTGTCGGTTTGATTTTCAATTTGTATTCAAATGCTTATTCACCTATAGCCTAACTGCTCTCAGGTTGGGGTCCCAAGGGCCTGTGCTAATTGACACGGTTGCTTTAGAAGAACTGGAGAAGATTCCAGGTAAATGGCCGATTGGAGGTTGGGAAACAAGGGTCTTTTGTTACAATACCGAACTGACCTGGTTTACTTAAAGGTGAGTATTAGTCACACAGAAGCTTCCAGGTGGATGAAGAGAAAGGGGGCAATAGCTTGGAGTTCCCAGCCTCAGATAACATGGTGGCCATTTAGCTCAGTTTGTCTGCCCTCCCTGCTAATCTCCTGGGAAGTGCTCAAATAGAAGACTTCAGAGTTTGCTTAGATCTGGGGAGAGGCAACAGGGAGTAGTGGGTTGTCTATCAATCAAGTAAGCATTTATTAAATAAATGCCAGGCACTGTGTTAAGTCTAGAAGATTCAAAGAAAGGAAAATCCTGTAGCTCTCTATTACCCCCAAGATCAAATGTAAAATCCTCTGGAGTTTAGATCCATTTTTACCTAGCTCCTTGAATTTTTTTTTATTTGTGTATTTTTATCATATAAACTTATCTTTTTTTCTTTTAAAAAAATTCCTTCCCCTACCCTAGAGATGGCTATCATTAGACACAAATAGATATATATATATATATATGTGCATATATATATGTAAAATTATTCTATACATGCTTCTATTTATCAGTTCTTTCTCTGGATGCAAATAGCATCTTTCTTCATATGTCCTTTATAGTTAATTTGGGTATTTATAATAAACAAAATGACTTATTTGCTCAAAGTCATTCTTTTTTGTTTGTTTGTTTTTGTTTTGGGGGGCAATAAGGGTTAAGAGACTTTCCCAGGCTCACACAGCTAGCAAGTGTCAAGTGGTTGAATCCGGATTTGAACTCAGGTCCTCCTGAATCCAGGCTAGTGCTTTATCCACTGCACCACCTAGCTGCTCCCCAACGACATTCTTTAAACAATATTGCTGTTACTGTATATTTTTGATTCTGCTCATTTCACTTTTTCCAAGATCATTGAGCTCATCTTTTCTTATAGCACAGTAGTATTCCATCACAGTCATATACCACAATTTGTTGAGCCATTGCCCAATTGATGGGCAATCCCTGCAATTTCCAGTTCTTTGCTGCCACAAAGAGAGCTGCAATAAACATCTTTACTTTATTTTTGTTATTGTAGTGCTATTAGCGTCTCTTGGACTATATTTAATGTTATTGAGTAAAGAAGATACCTTTACTTTATTCCTATATCTATTGGGAAAACTTCTAGTGTTTCCCATTGCATATAATGCTAGCTTTGGTTTTAGCTACATTATTTATTTTATTTTTAAAAACTCTTTTTATGCTATGCCTTTGGAAATTTTTAGAATAACTATTGTATTTTGTAATTTATTGAGATAATCATGTAGCATTGGATGTTTTTGTTTTCAATATGATTAATTATGGTACTTTTCTTCCTAATGAGGATCCTTGCAACCTCAGTATAAATTCCACTTGATTATAGCAGTTAGGTACCATAGTAGATACAGCATTGGACTTGAATGTTCTAGATTTTGTCTGTGATATTCCTGAAAGGACCAATTTTTGTTTCTTTCTGCATGTGACTGGTGGATTCTTTTCATTTTTACATTGTCCTCTGGATAATTTTCTTTCATGATTTCTTGAAATATGATATCCAGGCTTTTTTTTTTTTTTTTGGTCATGGCTTTTAGCTAGTCTGATGTTTTAAGTTTTAAGTTATGTTTCCTTAATCTGTTTTCCAGATGAGTTTTCAATCTGAGACACCTTGCTTTTTATTCTTTTCTTCCTAATATTTTTGCTATGTTTGAATATTTCCTATTGTCTCATGGAGTCAGTAAGTTCTGTTTGGTCCATCCTAATTTTCAGGAAATCTGCTGCTAGGGTAAGGTTTTGTATCCAGCTCCGAGAGAGGAAGGTTAAAGTGTCCTGTTGTTATTGTGTTACTACAGTAAATGCATTTTTGAAATGTGTTAGTTTTTCCTTATTTTACCACTTGGGGCATATGTATTTAGTTTTATATTAATTTATTTTCTATGGTTTCTTCAAGGAGGATATATTTTCTTGTTTATCTCTATGGAAATTGTCAGTTTTTATTGTTGGCTTTGTCTAGTAGTACATGATTGCAGAGGCAGCCAATGGCTCAGTGGAAGAAGTACTGGGCCTGGAGTCAGGAAGACCCAAGTTCAAACCCAGTCCCAGATACTTGTGAGAAATAATTCATTTTTACCCCTATTCTATTCCAATCAGTATTAATTTGATATGATTCCATAGGGGCAGTAATTATAAATTCTATATATTAGGCTTTGGAGCTGTGAACTGAAGATTGCAAATTCACTTGCTTAATTATAGGAAGCTAACTAGAGGCCCTTGACCCCCATTTTTCTTTGTCATGGTGACCAAATCCAGTGTGGTGGAGGTGACTCAATTACATGAAAAGTCCCCCAACTTATCTTTGCGCCTCTGGACCATTCTCTCTTGTCCAACATGAGCTGGTGACCATGTTATGGATGTCTTATGACCACTAAGTCAGTGGAGATGCTCCATGCTTCAATCAACTTGAGACACCCTACTGACATACTATTTCTAGCTGATGTATCATTTTTGGCCCTTGAAGGTCTATCAACCAATGGGATTCTGTAGAGTATTTAGGTGTCTGATCTGGTCTCAAACCTTATAAAAATAAGACCCTGGAAGAAGGGGGCATCTCAGAAGATCTGAGGAAGTTCTTAGGTTCACTTCATTAGAGGGGACCATGGACCCTTAAATAAAGTGCCATTGGCTTAGGGCTTTGCTCTTTTATTGTAGGTTGAACAATTTAAGTTCCCACACACTTCCTAGTTGTATGACCCTGGGAATGTCACTTAAATTTTGATTTCATGACAAAATTAATCCATTAGGTCCACTGGAGAAGGAAATGGCAAACCACTCCAGTATCTTTGCCAAGAAAACCCCAAATGGGGTCATGAAGAGTTGGACATGACTGAACAACAACATTATGATTGCAACCCTTACTCTCATTTTGAATCCATATATGTCTTTGCTTTTTAGAATAGTTCTCACAAACAACAAATGGTAGAGTTTATTTACTTATCTATTCTGTCACTGTCTTCAGTTTGGTTTTATTAGGTTGTTTAGTCCAGTCACATAAATTTATATGAGGTTTCTGCTTGTACTTTCCTTGATTTGAGTCTTTAGTAGTTTTTAAAGATAGTTTATTCCCTTTCTCTTTTAAGTCAATATTTTGATCTTACAAGTAAGTAGTTTTAAAACTTCTTTGATGCAACTATTTCCTCAAGGTTTCTTCCCTGTTCCCCTCCCTGCTTTGCCAACCATTTCCCTTGGGGAATTTTGCATAAATTATTGAATTCTTTTTCTTTTCTTTCCTTTTTTCATTTAAAAAAATGTTTATTTTGGATGTAAGCCCTTCCCATAAGTGTTTCCATATACAAAATAGAACAGAAAAAAAATGCTTGCATATAATACTGAAAATACTGTATGCATTTTGCTTTTAAAAATCATATACAATAAATTAAGCATGCTATTGTCAAAGCTATCCTGTTTGTTGTACTTCCTCCTGAATTTCTTTCTATTTTCTTTAGTGCATTTTAAAAATGTTTCAGTAATCCTCTTTTTATTTTTGGTAATACTATCACTAGCCCCGCTCTTATTCCTCTTCAAATTCTCATTACCCAATCTGAAAAAGAAAATCTTTGTAACAAATAGGCATAGTCAAGCAAAATATACCCTTCCAAATGGCTCTGGAGGAAAGAGTGAGGTTGGTGACCTTGTACAGCCCTTCCTCATGTAAATTCAATTTAGTGCAAGTCAAGTATCACTTCCTGATGTCATTGTCCTATTGGAGAACAAATGAAGAAAAACATGATCAATTAATTCTTCTTCAATCCCAGTTCAGAGCTACAGGGTTTATTTGAAAAAAGCACCTACTTCTGTCATGGAGTTAATAATTTTCACTAATTACACACTACAAGAATTGTGGCCTACCACCTCTTCTGAAATTTGCTGTCCTGGACATTGTCAACCACTTGACTACCACCTTCTATTCCCAAATGTGTGGGGAAAATGTGACAGGCTTGAAGCCCAAGATTCACCTGATGGATGATGGTCAAGAGAGGAAATAGGTTGACTTGACTCATCTCTATCAAGTCTCTTCTTTCACCTGTAGGAAACCACAGCCAACCCTCAAACCCACACCACCATCTTCACATCTATAAACAGTGAAACTCAACTCAAATTCCTCCTTGATGAAGACTGGGAGTTCCTTGAATTAAAGGCAGAAGAAAAGAAGGAGGATCAGGATTTGTCAGACACTGTGTCAACATAATCAATTATCAAAGTGCATTTTCAGTATCAAAGCGAAATTGACACTGGTTGTGACAGAAGCTCACACTTACTGTAGGCATGGGGAAGGGAGGGTTGGTCTTGGAGGGATCCTTGGCCTTTCAGGTTGTAGTGTATTCCTCATAAATGAGGTTGGTGAAACTATTGAAGCCTCAGATGATAGCTCATCATGAGGTTGTAGTAATGATCTGCTACAACCTGACAGAAACAGAAGGTTGGGAGAGGGTCTGCTGTTGTTTCCAGGAGGTTGGTTAGGTAAAGGGATCACCCTTGGGCTGGGAGATGAGGCCTCAGCAGCAGCCACTTGTGTTCTGTACCAATGAAATTAGTGGGAACTGCTCAGGCAGCAGCCACGCCTAATAGGCTTATCTCTCTTCTCAAGATGTGTTCATCCTTTAGTTAGTAGGCCAGTTTAAACTTTAATTGTCCCAAATTCCTTGATATGTCCCAATCCCATAACAGTATTAAGTCACCTTCCTGTGGCATTTGTGTCAAGTGGTTAATGCAGAAATCTACCCTGCATGATCACCTCAACCTGCCCTCTGGGGCTCAGTCCAAACTACTCTGTGCTGTTTATTTTGTCCACAAACTCGCTATTCAAGGCTGCCTGAAGGAGCAGTGAGGCAAGAGAATGTCCTTGATGTCAGTGTGTTGAAGCTCAATTCCCTACTCTACCAGCTCTGGAGGGCACGGGGTGAGGTGAGATATCTGGAAAGAGATCTGTAGGAGGGGGAAACTGCAGGCTTTTCTCTTCTGGGAGAGTAAAATGTATATCCTGGGGATAGAGTCTGGGGAGTTACGAAAAAGCAGCTGCTCAGCTCTTCATTAATGTGATAAAAAGTTGCTGAGGGAATTACTGAAACTTTCAGTGGGATAAAGAGAAAGAGAAGGTTCCTGTATTCTGGGTTGAGAAGCTCTTTTCTGGAAGAGGTTGGTTATGGGGATTTGGGGTTGGCGATGTTGGTTGTAGGTTGGGAAAAGGAGAGTATAGATGTTTTTGTTTTTGTTTTCTCCTCAGGATAAGAAAATGAATGGAATTGGGAGGGAATTTTGCCTAGGCATCATCTGTCCTTCAGTAGAAATAGAGCCTGGGAAATCTCTTAAGTTCTTAAGAAAGCAATATTAGGAAGTAACAATTCTCATCCAAGGGTCAAAGTCTGGAGAAGGTTTTTACATTTGGGGGATCAAAGGGAAGAGAGGTAGCCGGGAGGACAGAAAGGGACAAGGCCTTTATGTCTGAGAGAAGACAAAGTGTGACAAAAGGTGACAGGGAAGAAAGAAACTGGAACATGAGTAGATGTAGAATAAAAGTGACTAGAAGAAAGGGGGAGACAAAAACAGGAGAAATATAAAAAATTAGGGAAGGGAAGAGAGGGAACATGAGGGAGAACAGAAGAAAAACATTTAGACAAGGGTTGTTGAGGTTGGAGGGGTAGGAAAAGGGTCTTGGTAGGTAAAAGAGAGAATGTAGTAGAAATATATGGTATTTTTTAAAAGGAATTTTAGGATTTTTTTGGAATCTGGGGTCTATTTTTCTCTTCTATTACTTTTGAAAATTAAAAAAAAAACCTTTTTATTTAAAAACAAAATTCTGCTCCTCCATTGTCACTTCTTTTTCTTTAAGTTCTTTAAATACATTTGCATTCCTGTGTATTCTTTTTAAAAATCACTTGATGTTTTTTAATTAACCCCATTTCTCAGTCTTAAAATACACTCTAGGGGCACCTAAGTGGCGCAGCGGATAGAGCATTGGCCCTGGATTCAGGAGGACCTGAGTTCAAATCCAGCCTCAGACACTTGACACTTACTAGCTGTGTGACCTTGGGCAAGTCACTTAACCCCAATTGCCTCACCAAAAAAAATACTCTCTAAACAGAAATTTATTTAATTATTTATTCTTTCCTTTGTATTTCCCTTTCTTGTGTTTTGGAGTACTTGCAATTTACATATTCTGCTCACCTGGTTCCCTGTTTTTCCCCCTCAATTTTTTCCTTTAGAATCACCTCAAATTCCTCTCTTTTGGTGAACATTTTGTTGTTTGGTTGATCTTTAGGTTCTGGTTTTCTGGATTTTTCATTCTGGGCTGCAGCTTGAACTCCCTTTTGCTTTTTATAATATGCCATTTTCTTGTGCTCAATAACCTTGTGTTATTCAGATTTCATTCCCCTTATACTTATATATTTGGGGAGGGGGCAGGTCAATGAGGGTTAAGTGACTTGCCCAGGGTCACACAGCTAGTAAGTGTCAAGTGTCTGAGGCTGGATTTGAACTCAGGTCTCCTGGCCACTTGAAGAACTTCTTTGCCATTGAGATTGTTGAATCTAAGCTTGTAGAGTTTGAAGCTTAGTACTAGTATCTTTCTGAAGTTGATGTCTGGAGTCTTTGATGCTTTGTTTTCTGCATTCAGAAGTTCTGGGCAATTTTCTTGTATTATTTCCTGCATTTGGGTGTTCAGATTTTTTGATTAATCATATTTTCCTGGAAGATTCCTTAGTTTATCCATCCTATCTTTTAATTGTGAATGTTCCTCAAGGTTTTCCTCTAAATCTTATCTTTTATACTCCTAATAAACTTACTAGCTCCTACTGGTTTAACTATCCTATATATGCAGATGATTCATATCTGGTACATAATTCCTTTTAGACCATATACATCCTCCTTTTCACCCAGCTATTTTTCCTGCCTTCAGTTGTTCCACCCCTCAAACCTGACCTCTGAAAAACATTCCCAAGAGGAACTAAGTCACTTGATTTACATTACACTTCCTAGGTACTTGCAGCCTCTTCTTCCCCACAAGTATTTTCTGCCTTATTGCAATGTGTATCCTTTCCACAAACTCTTGCTTGGAAAACTGTAATGCAACACTTCCATTGCCACTGGAGAAGGTGTGTGTGTCTCTCTCTTCACCCCCTCCCCAACTACCTCTCCCCCCAATATAGCTCCTTGAAGGCAATGGCTATCTCAATAATAAGCCTAGTGTTTTGGGGCAGCTAGGTGGCACAGTGGATAGAGCACCGGCCCTGGAGTCAGGAGTACCTGAGTTCAAATCTGGCCTCAGATGCTTAACACTTACTAGCTGTGTGACCCTGGGCAAGTCACTTAACCCCAATTGCCTCACTAAAAAAAAAAAAGAAAAGAAAAAATAAGCATAGTGTTTTGACACTGATTTTCATTCATTTACTCATTTTTGGAAGTTTGGGAGTTAATGGATGTCATGGGGGAAACAGGAGGTGGGGGTCCTTAGGTATTCCTCTGTAAAGAATTACATTCTCCACAGAGTCCAATTAGAATTTAAATGGTCCTTTATTGGGCTCTAGAGAAAGGGACCAAGGGAAGTAGAAGACTTAGTCTCAAGGGGAGGAGATAGCTTAGAGACATCTTTCTCCTCCTAGAACAGAAGAAAGGCTAAAGCTTTTATAGAGAGAATATGGGGTGACCACCTGACAATGGAAAGTTCCTTTTTTGGGGTGGGCTGGGGTGGGGAAAGATTCGTGAGAGTCAAGGGCATTATTGTTCTTATAGTGTTAGTATGTAAATTGTTACTGACTCTCCTCATTTTACTCTGCATTATTTCATACAAGTATTTCTAGTTTTTTCTAAAACTGTCTCTTCACTCCTTTTTTTTTTTGGTGAAATGAGGATTAAGTGACTTGCCCAGGGTCACACAGCTAGTAAGTGTCAAGTGTCTGAGGCCCGATTTTACTCAGATCCTCCTGAATCCAGGGTCTGTGCTTTATCTACTGGGCCACCTATCTGCCCTCTTCACTTCTTACAATAATATTCTATTAATACATTCATATAGCATAATTTGCTCATTCATTTCCCAATTCATGGATACCCCTTTATATTTCAGTACTTTGCTACTACAAAAGGTGCTGCTATATATTTCTGTACTTAAAAATCCTTTTATTCTTTCTTTAATCTCTGAGATAGGCCTCCTAGTGGTAACAGTGGGTCAAAGGGTATGTAAGGTTTGATAACTTTTGGGGCATCATTCCAAATTGCTTTCCACAATAATAGAACCAATTCACAGCTCTTTTAACAACTCATTAATGTATCTGTTTTCCCATAGCCTTTCCACCATTTGTCAGTTCCCTTTTTTTGTCAACATCGGCAATGTGATGGGTATAAGGTAAAACCTCAAAGTTGTTTTAATTTCCATATCACTAATTATTAGTGATTTGGAGCATTTTTTAATATGGCTATTGGTAACTTAGATTTAGTCGTTAGAAAATTTCCTGTTCATAACCTTTAACAATTTATCAATTGGAGAATAGTTCTTGTCCTTATAAATTTATTTGAATTACCTTCTTATATGTTCAAGGGATATGTTACATTTCCTCATAAATTAATAGAAATGTATAATCTCTTTCCTTACTTAATCAACTAGTTTTGAGCCTTGACCTTTGTTTAGTGTAAACCAGATAAATCTTTTCCCACACACTTTCTTTCATCTTTCAGTATCAATCTTTGGTCTTAAACAGACACACCAGTGTTGATGATTATATAATTTATTAACAATAATAGATAAACTTGTCATGGTGGCAAACACCCATAATTCCTGCTACTAGGGGAAGCTGAGGATGGTGGATTGACTGAACTTGGGAATTACAATAGGGCTAAAGGGTGTCTGCCTTCTTAAGTCCATTACCAATATGGTGAACTGCCAGAGAGGAGGGGGTCACCAGGCTGCTTAAGGAGAGGAAAACCAGCCCACTTTGGAAACAGCAGTTCAAACCTTCCTTCCTGATCAGCAGTGGGGACAACTGTGAATGGAAGCAGCACTCCCAGCCTAGGGAAGATAGGGAGATGACACCACCACCACCACCACCATCATCATCATCATCACCACCACCACACTACCAATGATAATAATAACAGCAGATATTGAAATATTTCACCAGTTTATCAGCTGTGAGAAAAGTCACAGCCTACATCAACTTTAAACATATACTGTAACTTTATATTCCTCCACAGATACAGGAAGCTTAGTTCAAGAACTCAGCTCTCATCTCAAGATGTCTTCTCCACAGAATGAGTTAAATTCATTTCTCTCAAAGTGCCTCTTCAAGTTTTTTCTCCTTGTCCATTAACTTAGTCTATCAGGAAAAGTTCTTTTAATCCTCATAAAGTTCTTCTCCAGCTAAGACAATGAATTCTCTCCAGATGACAAACTTGTCTTTTCCAAGATTCTATTCTCTCTCTCTCTCTCTCTCTCTTTGCGGGACAATGAGGGTTAAGTGACTTTACTAGGGTCACACAGCTAGTAACTGTCAAGTGTCTGAGGCTGAATTTGAACTCAGGTCCTCCCGAATCCAGGGCCGGTGCTCTATCCACTGTGCCACCTAGCTGCTCCCTGTTCTCTCTTAAAGATATAGTAACAGGGGCAGTCTCTGAGGTCCAGGACTATTTTCACTTTTGGCTTTGTATCCTTAGCACTTAGTACAGTGCCTGCCTAGCATATAGTAGGTACATAATCAATTCTTGTTTATTGATTGATCTTCCTAAACCCTTCTTGATCTTCTTTCCACTGGTCCCTATTCTTATATAACCTTCCATTAATTTACCTTTATGTTTTTTTTAATACCCCCGTATAATGAAAACTGTAGGGCAGAGTTTTTGTATTTGTAGGCACTGTTTCTAGATTATACCCTTTTATCTACTAGGCACAGAAGAATTGTTTCTTAAGTCTGGTGTACTGGGAGAGCCTTACATTTGGAGACAGGAAAATCTGGATCCCAAATGAGGCTCTGATACCAATTTTATTCATGTAATTTGAACATAATATTAGAGTACTTTTCAGGGTTGTTGTGAGGTAAGTATTCTGCGAGTCTCAAAACACTATAGAAATGTACATCCTCTACTATTGTCATATTATTAAATAATCAAAAATTCAGTTCAACAACTGGAATTATGATCTTGGCAGGATTAAGAAATTTGGCCCATGTTCTTAAAACTTTGGTTGGTGAACTGTTGAAGGCAGGAATTTTCTACCACAGTACTGCTAGGGTCAAAAGCAGGAGCTGAGAAAATAAGTCTTATCTTGAGATAAGACAAATTACTTTCTATCCTCTTACCTAGTTTTTGGAGATAAGCCTGGAATTTCTCTATCTACTTCCACCTGAAATCCCTGTCTTTGATCCAGCTTGGGTTGCAGCTTTTAAAAGCAGACTTGGTATAGAAGAGTTGGCAGTGATGGCCTGGGGAGGGAGCCAGAGGCAGGCATGATCCAGGAGATAGTGGCCTATCCTAAGAGCAGTGTTTCTCCTTCTGCTGGCTCTTTGCCTTTGACAGCCACCTTAGCAATAAGAACCTTCTAATTAACTTTTAAAAAATTATTAAAACACTTGTAATAGGGGCAGCTAGGTGGCACAGTGGATAGAGCACTGGCCCTGGATTCAGGAGGACCTGAGTTCAAATCCGGCCTCAGACCCTTAACACTTACTAGCTGTGTAACCCTGAGAAAGTCACTTAACCCCAATTGCCTCACCAAAAACCCCCAACCAAGCCAAAACAAAACAAAACAAAACAAAAAACCCACATGTAATAGAGTCCTGTTCTTGAATCTCTTCATGGCATGGAGGTGATCCTGGCTTCTGAAAAGTTATGCTGGTAGAGTGTGCAAGGTGCTACCAAGCTAAAGATTAACCTCCAAGTAGTAATATTTTTGGTACCACTCATGGAATGGGGGGAGCACCAAACATTCTCATTCTCCCTATCTTTATTTTCACTATAAAACCAAAAGAGGAATTACGTTATTTCACTATCCCATGAATTGTTCCATTCCTGCTCTGTAGGATGTGTGAGATTCTAGTTCTGAAATAATTAATCAAGATCAATGGGAAGATGCATTTTTTCCATTAAAGGGATAAAATTCAATTCAACATACACTTTTTTTTTGTTGTTTTGTGGGGCAATTGGGGTTAAGTGACTTGCCCAGGGTCACACAGCTAGTAAGTGTTAAGTGTCTGAGGCCAGATTTGAACTCAGGTCCTTCTGAATCCAGGGCCGATGCTCTATTCACTGCACCACCTAGCTGCCCCAACATACACTTTTTATTAAACCCTTACTATGTACTTAATATATTTTGTTAGTCACTGAAGATATAAACATGAAAAATAACAATAGTTCTAGTTTGTGAAGTATACAATGTGTTAAAGGGATAAGATTTCACTTTAATATGTTAGAATGTGTTAAGTCCTTAGGAGAATTCAGAATGTCATAAGAGATCCAAGAGTATAAAGATCACTTAGCTGGGGGAAGAGGAAGATCAGGGAGGGCTTCCTGGAGGCAGTGGCATGTCAGTTAAATCCTATTGATAGAGCGGTCTTAATGAATCACTGATTTATTCTTTCTTGTTGTTTAGTTCTGTTGACTCTTTTTTTTTTTTTGAGGCAATTGGGGTTAAGTGACTTGCCCAGGGTCACACAGCTAGTAAGTGTTAAGTGTCTGATGCCGGATTTGAACTCAGGTACTCCTGACTCCAGGGCTGGTACTCTATCCACTGTGCCACCTAGCTGCCCCTGTTGACTCTTAATGATTCCATTTGGGGTTTTCTTGTAAAGATACTGGAATGGTTTGCTATTTCCTTCTCCAGCTCATTTGACAAATGAGGAAATGGAGACAAACATGATTAAGTGGATGGTCCAGGGTCACACAACAAGTAAATGTCTGAGGCCATATTTGAACTCTGGAATGAGTCCAACACTCTGTCTATTCACTGTGCCCCACAGCTGTCCTGAACTACTCTACCTCGATATTTTATAGCATTGTCTTCTAGACCTCAGGACATCCTTCTGCATGGCAATAGAAATGATGTGGTATACTAGAATGACCATTGGTTTTTTTCATCAGAAACCATGTATTTGAGTTACCAACCCAACTCTTACTAGCTCTGTGATGCTAGGCAAGTCACTTGAAGTTCTGTTTCCTCATTTGTAAAATGGTTGTAACTAATACTTACATTTGTTATTTCACAGGGTGAGATAAATGACCTGTAAATCTTAGAGATATATAAATATGATCTATCAGTGGATTTTTTTTGAATGTAGCTCTTTTTACCTTGGACATTAACCATGTCGCTCCCCCCAACTCCTTTTTCTTTACACCCCTCAATGGTGCTATTTCCTCCATAATAAAATAGCACATACACATTTTTATATTTTGGGGGCAAGCCAGGATCTGTGATTTTTATCAGCATGGGGGAATTCATAGTGGGGAAACTCCCTCTTTGGATGCAGATTGACATCTTCTCTGGAATTTAGTTTTAATAATTGCCTGGTACATTTAATATATTAAGTGACTTTCCTATGGTTTGTGTGTGGTCACATGGCTAGTATATGTTTGGTCTTCCTGACTTCAAGGTTGGTCTTTTAACCACTATGCTATGCTACTTCACAATTATAATTGATATAATTTTGTTTTGTTGTTCAGTTGTTGTTCAGTTGTGTCTGACTTTTTGTGACCCCATTTAGTGGTTTGCTGTTGTTGTGTTGGTTTTTTGGGCTTTTTTTTTTTGTTGCAAAGATACTGGAATAGTTTGCCATTTCCTTCTCCAGCTCATTTTATAGATGAGGAAACTGAGGCAAAAAAGGCTAAGTAATTTGTCCAGGGTCACACGGCTAGTGTCTGAGGTGAGATTTGAACTCAGGAAGATGAGTATTCCTGATTCCTAGCCACTGTACCACCTAGCTGCCTGATATTATTACATATATTAACATTTTTAGAGCATTTTCCTCACAACTACCTTGTAGTTAAAGAATTTTATGCCCATTTAAAATTATTTTAATTTAATTTAAATTAATGTTATTCTGACATTTATTAACAAGTTTACGTATTCAGATATATGAACAAGAACAAAAGAAGATAACAAAATGCAAATAAAACAAAAAAGTAATTTTTTCTAATTAAAAAAAGTAATTTAAAATGATCATACTAGTAACTGTAGAAATCTGTTATTTATCAGTTGTTATGAGAAACAAAAGTTGTATATATCAGTTTTAAGAGGTAGTAACAATGTTGTACCATGTATGTAATGTGTTAGCATTAGCATTTGTTTTTGTTTTCATAGACACTATCATCCATATTTTATAGACGAGGAAATTGGAACCTTTTGAGGTTAAATTGGGATAAGAAATTTAGAGCTAGAAGAAAATTTATAGGTCATCTGGTCCAAATTCTTGATGTTGCATCTCACTGTGGCAAAGGATGGGGTGTTGCTAAGCTGTTGTGGAGGGCTGGTTACTATTCACTGGCTCCCACCCTAGTGTGATTCTCAGGCACTTCTTTGATTCTTTCCTTTGGGAGTGGCTTTCTTTGTAGCCACTCCCTTAACTCTTTCCCTCTGGAGGGATTTGCTTTTCCTTTCCATGAAAATTCCTTTGGCAGATTTATGCCTCAGTTTAAAGAAATCTATTTCTTGATCTGGCATCCTCTGTCCAGTCTATTGCCTTTTTCAAGTATATTTGAGTAATAAAAGTAGTTCAGTGATACAATGGTTAACCACATTTATCTTAATTAAACCAACTCTAAAAACAAAAGGGAAAAAGAAAAGCAAACAAACTCTTAGGGATCTGGAAAACAGGCACACCTCTCCCTTGAAGGGGAAAAGAAAAAAAAAAAAGGAAGTCTAGAGTAAGGCTCCACCAGCTCTGTTCTTAGCAGTTTGTGCAGTTTCAGGAAATCCAGTGTCTGCTCTTTATCTCAGGTGCTTGGTTCAATCATGTGGTTTCTGTAAATTGGGGGAGAAGTGGAGGAGTGCATCTCATGGATAGTGCTTTCTTTTCCAAGGTTCCCCAAGATATGTGCCAATTGTCATGGCCTGTATCTACCCAAGAGACTGGTGCTGTAGCCCTTCTCCCAGTGTCTTCAAGTGAATCATTGGCCTAATTGTCCTGTGGTCAGTTGGCTAGTTCCCATGCTGCTGAGGCCCCACCTTAAGTTTCATCTTCTGTATGTTCAGGGACTGTTCCCACAGAGAAATGACTGTGTCACTGGAACTGGGCCCAGTGTCTCAGCCACAGGGTATCTTACCACAGAGGGTGTTTTTTTTTTTTAATGCCAAAAGGGGTAGGAACTGAAAGCTGCCTATGGGCATGAGTTGGAAGCACATTTTCTCTCCAGGGCAGCCAGTTGTTGTTCCTGTTCTCCCTGGCTACTGAGACAGAGAATTGTTATTCTTTTATTTTGTTATTTGTGTTTAGATCTAGAATTTTAATTTTATATATTTTTTGGGGTATCTTGAACTTGACAAACATCAAGAAACACACTAGCTGTGTGACCCTGGACAAATTACTTAGCCTTTTTTGCCTCAGTTTCCTCATCTATAAAATGAGCTGGAGAAGGAAAGGGCAAACTATTCCAGTATCTTTGCAAAAAAAAACCACACCAAAAAACCAACACAACAACAAAGAACAGAAGAATGGGATTGTATATGAAACTGAGTCTCTATTACCTATAGCTTGTCTTTCTTTTGATAATAAATTCCTTATGTTTGTTCCAAAGATTTTATGCTCTTTGTCTCCCTCTTTCTTTCTTTTCTCCTTTTTGTTTTTTAAATGTTTCATTGCTATTCTTTCTTTCTTTCTTTCCTTCTTTCTTCCTTCCTTCCTTTCTTTCTTTCCTGCCTTCTTTCTTTCTTTCCTTCTTTCTTTCTTTCTTTCTTTCTTTCTTTCTTTCTTTCTTTCTTTCTTTCTTTCTTTCTTTCTTTCTTTCTTTCTTTCTTTCTTTCTTCCTTCCTTCCTTCCTTCCTTCCTTCCTTCCTTTCTTTCTTTCTTTCTTTCTTTCTTTCTTTCTTTCTTTCTTTCTTTCTTTCTTTCTTTCTTTCTTTCTTATTTTCTCATTGTAGAGCTACTTACAATTGCTCAAATATAATTTTACCTTTCTAAGTTTCTTTTGACTTCTGTGTTTGCATTTCAGAGTTTCTCCTCAATTCTGATCTTTCAAAAGGCTATGATTTGGGGTATTACATTTCATGACTTTTTTTATTTAAACAATTTTTTATTCTGAACTCACACCAAAAGAATGAGCATTTCCCTATAGACAAAAGAACAGAAAAAGAGGATAGTATATGAAACCATGAGTCTCTACTTAATACTATTTGCTTTTATATATATGCATATATATACATTAAATATACATATGTATACATATATAAAATAAATTTTGCCCATCCCTTTTAAAATTGTCCTGCTTGTCTGTTCTTCTTTCTGGCTTTCTTTCTGTTCTTTTCTCTTTAAAATAATTTTAAAATATTAAAAAAAATTTTTGTAGCCCTCTTTTTGGGGCATTACTATAACTAACTTTCCCACTGTCCCCCACCTCCTCTTCACCAAGTAAAAACAATGGTGGACTAACACTTGTAACAAGTTAGCATAATCAAATAAAACAAAGACACACAGTGGCTGTGTTTAAAAAGATATTTTCCTTTCTGCACTTTGATTCCATCACCTCTCAGTCTGGAGATAGAAAACATACTTCATCATGACTCCTCTGGAGACATGGTTGGTTATTGCTTTGATCAGAGGTCTCAAAGTAATTGAGAGTTGTTTTTCTTTACATTGTTTTTATCATTATATAAACTGTCTCCTGGTTCTGCTCACTTCCTTATGTATCAGTCTATACTGCCTAGGATTCTCCTAAATAATCTCTTTCATTGTTTCTTACAGCACAATAGTATTCCTTTACACATTAATATACCACAGTTTGTTCAGTCATTCTCCAATTGATTAAAATCCAGCTTTTTCCATCCCCCCCCCCTTTTAATTCTACCTTCAGCATCAGGAACTTTGTCTTGTTGATGTTTCCTTTTTTTAAAAATTAATTAATTAATTAATTAAATTTTTTTTTTAGTGAGGCAATTGGGGTTAAGTGACTTGCCCAAGGTCACACAGCTAGTAAGTGTTAAGTGTCTGAGGCCGGATTTGAACTAAGGTACTACTGATTCCAGGGCCAGTGCTCTATCCACTGCGCCACCTAGCTGCCCAGGAACTTTGTCTTGTTTATGACTATCCCCTCTGTATTATCCTCTCAAACTCCTTCTCCAACTACACTTGTTTCCTTATTGAGTTTAATGTCTTTAAAATAAAATTTTCTGTCTTTTTATACCAAACTGCTTGCTTAACCCCATTTGCCACTTTTAGATAAAATTGAGGTTTATCTGATGCTTGTTTCCCCCACCCCTTCCTCCAAACTGGTATACTCTTCTAGTATTTCTTTGGGTCCCATACATTTCTGTTTGGTGTATCCTAATTATCTGGAAATCCATTTATTTTTAAAAAATCTTTAAAGTATTTTGTTATTTTCCAGTTACACATAGAGATAATTTTCAACATTTGTTTTCATAATATTTCTAGTTCCAAATTTTTCTCCTTCCCTCCCTCCCTTTCCTCCCCCATCCCAAAACAGCAAGCAATCTGATTTAGGTTATCTATGTAAAATCACATTGAACATATTTCTGTATGTCATGTTGTGAAAGAAGAATAAGAGCAAAAGGGAAAAACTTCAAAAAAGAAAAAAAAACCCAAAAGTAGAAACACGGGTTGTTGTTTTTTTTTTTCTGTATGTAGAGAGCATTTTCCATCATGAGTCTTTTGGAATTATCTTGGATCATAGTATTGCTGAGAAGAGTTAAATTTGTCACAACTGATCATCACACAATGTTGTTGATACCGTGTACAATGTTCTCCTGGTTCTGCTCATTTCACTCAGCATCAATTCATGTAAGTCTTTCCAGGTTTTTCTGAAACTTGCCTGATTATTGTTTCTTACAGCACAATAATATTCCATTACATTTATATATCACAACTTGTTTAGCCATTCCCCAATTGATGGTCATCCCCTCAATTTCCAGTTCTTTGCCACCACAAAAAGAACAGCTATAAATACTTTTGTACATGTGAGTCCTTTTCCCTTTTTAATGATCTCTTTAGGATATAGACCTAATTAGTGGTATGGCTGGGTCAAAAGGTATGCACAGTTTTATAGCCCTTTGGGCATAGTCCCAAATTGCTCTCCAGAATGGTTGGATCACTTCATAACTCCACCAACAATGCATTAGTGTTCCAATTTGGAAATCCATTTCTTGAGTAAGATTTGCTACTTTTTCTTCTAACTATTTATTCTCTTTGCAATTTTTTTCCTATCTCTTGCTTCATTTCTTCTCAATATTCACAAAGTCCATGGAAAATCCATTTTATTCCCTTTGAGTCTCTACTTGTGATTTTTAGAGTTACTCCTCCTTTTGGGGAATTCTCTAAATCTATCCTTTTTTTAAAATTACAAACAGGCATCTTTTGCTTTTTGCTAATATCTCTAGCTTTAATTCCTGAATTTATTCTTTGTATTAGGGATAAGCTCACCCCCTTGCTTCATTTTTGCATAGGATGGTCATTATCTATTTAGGCTTGTCCAGGGTCTCCTGGGTTCCTGCCCTGCTCTTCACTAAGTTCTTAGGTTTCCCTGGGTCTTTAAGGTCCTGAATACTGGATTGTCATGACCTTCTATGGGATTTCAGGACATTTCCCAGAGCTCCTAAGATCCACATTTAAGGTTTATGAATATGTTGAGACTTTTTGGCTATTTGGGGCTTTTTATTCACTCTGAGGCTTTCTCAGGGAGCCCTCAATCTTTGCTCTTTCAAACATAGAACCTTGCAGTCTATATGCTTTTCTGGTCATGTTGGGAAGTGTCCCAGGTTTGTCCACATAGGTATTGGCTTTGTTGGAAGCCCCTTTTCCTATTGTTCTCTTTCCTATTGCCTGTGGGTTTCTGAATGTCTTATTGTGTAACTCAGGAGTAGAAGACATCACTTACTATAGTTTGTCATTGATTGTTATTCTATCTAGTACAAAGAGGTGTGTAGGGTGTTCAGGGAGGACTGGCACCTCTGGTGTGATGGCTTGCCAAGATCTTTTCAGGGCTTCTCATTCACCTTCACCCAACTCTGACCTGTGGCTCCAAGAAACTATAGGATGCTCAATGGACACACCCCAGTAAACTGTCTTACCAGATGGGCTAAGCCAAGTTGAGGGTAACTGACAGGCCTCAAACCCATCGATGAGTTAGAGGGATGTCTACCCCAAGCATAGGTAGACCTCCCCCGGTGGAATGGATAGATGGCAACATTTTGTACTGTGAGATTTAAAATTGGATACTAGAGCATTAATCTCCCCTCTTTAACCTTTCCCTTAATTTATCTCCCAGACTAGTAAATGGAAGAAGCCTCTGGTCTCTAGTTACAGCTTTTATTGTTTGATAGTTACAAGGTGATGTTGATTAGAGGGATAGGAAAGTAGAAATACAAACAAATAGTCTTAAGTCTAAGTTTAATCTATATTCCGTATAAAACTCACCAATAACCCAAGGCCACCTTTGGGGAGGAGAGCCGAGTCAGGCATGTGTTGCTAACAGCGAGCCGGGCCGAGTCGAACTCCAGTCAGCATCCGTCTGTGTGTCGCACCAGTCCTTGGACCAGGAGAGCAGGAAAAGAGATCCCACTTCCATTCTCTCCTTGCCTTTTAAGTTCACACCCCGGAAGTGGAGTGCTTAGCAGCCGGGCTGGCATGGTAGCCCATGCACAGCTGTTGGTCTCCTCCCCGAAAGGGTGGTCCTTCAAAAACTGGCGTCTTTCCGTATTCACTAACCGACTATTAAAAACTTTTTACCACAGTACCAATGGCCATGAAAGCAGCTGAAGCAGGTGCTGTTGAGTGCTTAAAGCTAGGTCAGATATTGAAGATGCCAAGGTCATCCACTGCATCCTGGGTCATCACCAGTTATTTTGACTTTTGGCCTGTCATTGGACTTTGATGACTCAGGAAGAGAGAATGAAGCTGATGACTTTGTGCAACTCTGCCTCACTTAAATCCAGTTCACATACAAGTCAAGACATCACCCATGATATCATTGGTCCTCTTTAAAATATTAAGGATGAATAAAAGCTACAACATCTGGTTCAAAGTTTAGATTTTTCCTTTGGGAGCCAGGTGGTCTGCCTGTGTTCAAGCTACCATCTTTGCCTCGAGTTCTTCTAATTTGTCATAATCTCTTATATTTAGGCCCCATATCCATTTGGAGGTTATTGTGGTTTGTGGTGTGAGGTTGACATGGGGCTTAAGATAAATCTGAAGTTTCTCCTGTGAGAAGCAAAACCAAAGATGACCAGATAACAGGACCAACATATTGAGGAATCCAAAGAATATTAAAGTTTATATTGACCAGGTAAATATCAGGACAGACACACCTAAGAAGTAAGGAGAGATCAAATTCTATGGCAGGAAAGTCAGTTAGGTGTGGCTACTACCTTACCAAAGCTATGTGGCAGAGATAACCCCAAATGTCAGGACCATCATTTCAGAACAACCCCCCTGGACTCTCAGGAATATGACAAGTATCCAAGCTTTCCCCACCCCATCCCACCTCAAAAGGGAACTTTTCAGTTTTCAAGTAGACATCCCATCTATCCTCTGTAAAAGCTTTTGCCTTCCTTCTGTTTGTGGAGGAGGATGTTTCTGTTATGGGCCCAGAGCACCCCAGAAGTTCTCTGGGATACATCAAAGAACCATCTCCTTGAGAAACTAAACCAGAGGACAGACATACTTAAGGAGATAAGTGGAACCAGATTGGACTGAGCTAGCTCTGGGACCCCCACCCTTCATTCTAGTCTCCTCCACACCTGGGGAGATAAGATTAGGTGTGGCTGCTGCCTTTGTGGCAGGAGGAGGAGAGAGAGATGGCTTGAGATCTGCAGCCACCCCTCACCCAACTCCCCCAGCCACCACCAGAGCGGGGTGGTCCTCCCTCAATAGGGGAACTTTCCACAGTCAGATGATCACCTCATTGGATCACCATCAGTCCTCTATAAAAGTATCTGCTTGTCTCCTGCTTGAGGAGATTGGTATCTCAGAGCCATGCTCCGTGCCATGCCTTTCTCCCCATGAGAAGAAGTCCAATGATTTCTCTCTTGGTTTCCCTTCCCTTCCCCTTCCCCTAAATAAAATACTATCTTATTCTATTGGTTTTGTGTGCAAGAGGGTGTAATTCTTTTTTTTTAAGGGTATAATTCTTTAAAGAGGAATTCCTAAGGACCCCAAACCCCTAACCCCTATCCCAAGTCCCCTACCCTATTTTCCTCACATCATTTCTAAGCCCTCCTTCCCAGGGGGTGAAGTTTTTGACTTCCCACTTGGTCACTTTCTATAGTGCCAAATAAAAGACCACTTCCATTCTAATCGGACTGTGTATGAGAGAGTAATTCTTTATAGACAAATACCTAAGGATCCACTTTTCCCTTGTGAAAAGGTGATGGTAAAAAATTAATTTTCTCAGACTGTTTTCCAGTTTTCCAAGTAGTTAGATTCTGGGGGTTGATCACACTCTATATCATTATGTTCATTGCTTATGGATCTTGTGTACCTAATATGTTCTATTGATCTTGTTTTCTCTTCTTCAACCAGTAGTAAATAATTTTGATATTATTGCTTTGTAATATAGTCTGAAATTTGGTACCGCTAGCGAAGCACCATTCATTTCTCCTTTTTAAAACACCCTTTCCCTTGAGATTATATTCCTCCAGATGATTTTGTTATTGTTCTTGTTGCTTCTTTAGAAGTGGCTAGTTTCAGGGGCAGCTAGGTGGCGCAGTGGATAGAGCACTGGCCCTGGATTCAGGAGTACCTGAGTTCAAATCCGGCCTCAGACACTTAACACTTACTAGCTGTGTGACCCTGGGCAAGTCACTTAACCCCAATTGCCTCACTAAAAACAAAAAAAAACAAAAACAAAATAACAAACAAAAAAAGAAGTGGCTTGTTTCAGATGAACAATTTCTGACCAGAGTTGAGGAGCCCTATTGGAACTGAGGGTGTGAGGTGTGAGGAGACCTTTTCTGTCTATTGTTTCTTTCTTCATGGGAAATGCTAGTTTTTCTACATTCCAGTTCCACCATCTACAAAATGGGCTTATGCTAGGGAGATTATTGAAGAGAAATGAAATTGGTTACCCTTCGTATCTACTGAAAAGAAAAGTGCTGGAGAAATACAAAGATAGCCCTGGGCCTTGGTATTACTAGGGAAACAATGACAGCAAAACATCCAGCTAAACTGTCTGTTGGTAGCAAATAAAATTCTTCTTTCTTGTTGCCATTTCAACTAAATCAGGCCAACAGACTTGAGGAGTTGCAAGGTTATAGTTTGAAGGGAGTACTAACTGCATATGCTCTACCTCCCATTCCTAATCTATTCTCCCATCCCCCCATCCCCCCATCCCCCCATCCCAAAGGCTATCTGCTGAGGTCTGAGAGAGAAGTAGGCTCTTGAGGGCAAACCCTGATCAGCCTTTTCACTTCAGAACAGATTGAATAACAAGGGCCACTCCTCTCTGGGCAGCTGAAAGGAGAACTGAGACTGTAAGTGGGAGGTCGTTGTTTCCAGTTTGTGTTGTTTTCTCTTGATAAAGAGGGGCCAGATGAGGACCTGCAGATGTACAAATCAGAGCCAAAATCTTGTGTTGCAGTGCACTCAGAAGCAACCAGCAGCTGCTGTGAGAATAGTTAGGGGGGTTATGCACATAACCTACCCTGCCCCTCCCTCCTTGCTGCTGAAGCTGGTCTCAAGGGATGGAGCTTCTTCTGACTATAAGTAATATTAGCTTCAATAATCTTCCCATGGAGTCCATGGATACTGTTTTTCCTGGCGTAAAGAGGCAATAGAATCTTAGTGAGACAATTTAACTGTCACCTGGAGAGAGTTAACTTTCATAGTGAGAGACACTGTGAGGCACATAGAAAATAGACTAAAAGAATTTTCCTGAGAGATTGAATGAGTTACCTGCCAAAACTCAAGGGATAATTTTGCTTTTTTTTTGGTGGGGCAATGAGGGCTAAGTGACTTGCCCAGGGTCACACAGTTAGCAAGTGTCAAGTGTCGGAGGCTAGATTTGAACTCAGGTCCTCCTGAACCCAGGGCTGGTGCTTTACCCACTGCGCCACCTAGCTGCCCCCTCAAGAGATAATTTTGAGAGAAGTGAGCTTACTTACCCTGGAGAGAAGAGGTTTGGAAGAGAAGTCCTGAGAAACTTTGTTTTACCATCCTGATAGACTGTTACTAGTAGCTATCAAGGTGTCTGCACTTGAAGTTGTTGGCTAGAGGTGATTCTGGCTCTGAGCTCCTTCAAAGATTGTTCAGCTACATAAATATGTCTTTGTATTGTTTGTTTCACTGATCATAAATTGTAGAGTCAATAACAGTGATAAACTTAGACTGAGATTTCATATTGGGAGAGATGAGCAAATGCTCATAAGAGATTTCTCTACCTTTATTCATAACATGTGATGAGGGAATAATCAGTTAATTAATAAGAAAGACTGCATTTCTATCAATTTATGAGGAAATAACAGAATGTACCCATTAATTTCCTTAGAGAGAAGGATTACAATTAGTAAGAAAATGAATCAGTAGTAGTTAGAGGAGGGTGAGTACTCAATAACTAGACTGAATATGAAGCCCTTATCCCTAAATCCCATAAGATGGGGTAGTTATTACTGTCTACCATAGCCCAATTTCTCTCTCATGTTGAAGGTGGTTTGAAATAATAGCGGCTCTTGCTGTGATGGCTTCAATTAGGGCATGAGCTCCTCTAGAAAGTCTTCTGGCACAAAGAACACAAAAGGAATTAGGCTTGTAATTGAAGAATATAGTAACATATTCCTACCCTTGAGATCAGCCTCTACTAGAAATGGGAAGCAACTTCAGATGCCGAGATAGGCTACATTGTGGAGGGATGTTAATGGATGAATTTATAGGACTGACTTTTAGAGGTCCCTCCCACACTAGGATGGGACCACTTCCTATGCAGGGTGGTGTAAGCAACCTACTCACCTGGAGGGATGATGCAGACCAGAATATCCTTATGTTTCTACCTACCCTTCAAGGTCCACCTGAAGTCCCATATTCTCTGTGAAGCTTTCCCTGACCACTCCTGCCCTTATCAGTCTCTTCCTTCTGTGAACTCATACTGGTCTATATCTCTTATTTAGAATTTAGCACATACCACCTTATGTTTCTTGAGTTGTGTCACTTTTTATGTGCCTTAGTTTTGTCTCTCTACCCTCTGAAGTTAGGAAATATATTTTATATGGTTATATTCTTCTCTCCCACTTCTCCAGCACTGGATATATTACTCTGTATTTGTTATGTTGTTGCCATCCAACAAATTGAATTTGGTATTCCCTCTCCTTAGAGCTAGGTGGTGCAGTGAATAGAGCACTTGGCTTGGAATTAGGAAGACTCATCTTCATAAGATCAAATTCAGCCTCAGACACTTATTAACTATATGACCCTGAGCAAGTCACTTAAACCTGTTTCCCTCCATTTCCTCATCTGTGAAATGAGCTGAAGAAGGAAATGGAAAATCACTGCAGTATCTTTGCCAAGAAACCCCCAAAATAGGGTCATAGAGAGTTGGACACAACTGAACAACTCCCTTTCCTATGCTTTTTTTTAACTTAGTGAGGCAATTGGGGTTAAGTGACTTGCTCAGGGTCACACAGCTAGTGTTAAGTGTCTGAAGCCAGATTTGAACTCAGGTACTCCTGACTCCAGGGCCGGTGCTCTATCCACTGTGCCACCTAGCTGACCCCTCCCCTATGCTTTTGCACAGGCTGACTCAAGATTGATGTAATAATAGCAAAAAATAATAATAGTAATAATAATAATAAATAGGAGGAGTGGGAGTAGTACTGGGAGTAGAAGCAGCTATTCCTGCATTACCTGCCACCTAGAACCCTTGGCTTCTTTCAAGGTTCAGCTCACGTCTTACCCTTTTGAGAAGCTTTTTCTCACCTCAAATTATCATGTATCTGTAAATGCATCTATTTACATGTAATGTAAACTCTGAAAGCACTTAGTGCTTTGCCTGTAGTAGGATCTTAATAAATACTTGGATTGGACTGGGATGGATATATATTCAACAGTAGAAAATTCACTATATTTGGATTGAATCAGTGGTTTACTGTTGGCTACCTATATCCTTTGCTCTGTAGGTGACTTGTAGAGGGTAGAGTTTGTTACTGACTGAAGTGGTCTAAAAGAAAGACGAGATTTGAGAAGAAATGAATGAAGAAGTCAGACCTGCCTTGAGTTCAGTAATATATAGACACAGCCCTGGTTGTGCCAAACTGTAAACTATCATGGCTACCACTTCCATTTTACATTGTTTGCCACCAGTACTTTATCCATTCCAGACAGATAGGGGACTGCTCTGCTGTGGTAGATTTCCCCTGAGTCTTAATTGCCTTGTGCAGTATCATGTCCTGGTATTTAAAAGTTGTGGCTGTCAGGAACATTTTATCCATAGAGCAGAAAGGGAGCTTAGAGAAGAACATCTAATCCAAACTCCTTATTATACAGATGGGGAAGTTGAGACCCAGAGGGTTAAAGGGACTTGTCCAAAATTAAACATAAAGGAAGTGTCAGAGGACATGGCAACACCTTGAGCTCAAGGATTTCATTCTCTGATTCCATATACAGCACTCTTAGCAATATTTTTATTTATTTCTCCATTCATTAATTTACTTATGTTTATTTTATTTTAATTTATTTTCATACAATATTTTTCTTTCCTTCTAACTCCATTCCTTCCTTTTGCACTATCCAGGACTCAGAAGCGTTGGGCTCTACTTTGTTTTGTGTTTCTTGCTCTCTTTGTAGACTGGATGGCTAACACTTGACCCATAAGTAAGGAAACTTCCAGAGTGTGACCCAGAGTCAAATGACCTGGCTCCAGCATTAAGTTGATGAGACCCCTCCTAAACTTGTACTTGTTTTAGGTAGGCAGAATTATCCTGTTCTTGTGGGGCTTAACACTGTAGGAAATCTCCTTTCATTCCTCATGTTTAGACTTGCCTGCTATAAGCTAACCAAAAGTCCCAGCCAAGGGCTACATGTGTATGCATGTGCCCACGTGCATGAGTGTGCCTGGTGCCATGTGCATATAATCTTAATTTTTCCTGCCAACTTCTCTTCAGCTTATTCCCTATCCTCAAAGTGCAGTTGGGCATTGTACCAGCTTGACAATAGTGAATAGAGCACAGGAACTGGAGTCAGTAAGACCTGCTTTCAAATCTTTCCTTACACACTTATTAGCTTGTGTGACTTTGGTAAGTTAGTTAACCTCTTTCAGACCCAGAGTTACTGAATTAATTACTTTTCCCCTTAAGCATTCTCCTCTTCTTAATTTTCCTATTACTCTTGAGGGTACCTCCATACTTCCAGTCAACAATTCCAATCTGTTGTCAAATTCTATCATTTTTACCTTCTGAACATCTCTCCCATAATCCTGCTCTCATTTGATATTGCCCTGGTGCAGGCCCTCATCACCTCACACCTGTACTACTGCAATAGGCTACTAGTTGATCTCCCTGTCTCTAGTTTCTCCAGTTCATCCTCTACTTTACTACTAAATTCACTTTCTTAAATTGAGAATCTGGCCATGTCACAGTCACTCCTTTCAAGTGAATATCAGTGATTCTTCATTGCTTCCAGAATCCAATATAAAATCCTCTGCTTGATATTCAAAGCCCTTCTTAACCTCACTTCCTCCTACCTTTCTAGTCTTCTTATACCTTACTCACCCTGCCATACCCTGCCATCCAGTGATACTATCTTCTTTCTGTTCCTCACAGTTTTCTGTTTTCTCCTCCTGAATCTGAGCATTTTCTCTGACTGTCCTCAGTTCCTAGAATTCTCTTCATCCTTATCTCAGATTTCTTCCCTCTCTGGATTCCTTCAAGTCCCAGTTTAAATCCCACTTTTTATAAGAAGGATTATCCTTAATGCTAGTGCCTTCCCTCTTTTGATTATCTTCAATTTATCTCGTAATGTCTTGTTTGTATATAGTTGTTTGCATATTGTCTCCCATTAGACTGTGAGCTCCTTAATAGCTGGGGTTGTTTTTTGCCTTTCTTTGCATCCCCAGAGATACAAAGCATATACATAGCACAGTGTCTGACATATAGTTGGCTCTGAATAAATGTTTGTTGACTGACTAGTTAATTGATAAACAGGATCGTATTTGTAAAGTGCATTGCAAACCTTAAAGTGCTATATAAATGCTAACTTATTGTAAGTCAGTTTCCCACAGGAGTGGATTGGTGTTGTGGATTGAGTTTGATTCCAGCAGGTACCTTGATAGTTTAAATATGAAAGTAGAATGAAATGAGATACAAATTTCACCTAACATTTGACAAAAGGAAGTTTCCTTAGTCATAGCGGAAGAAAGACATTCAGAGGAAGGAAATGATATGCATCTAGAAGAAAGCTTTTTCACTCATTCATATTTCATTCATTTCTTTCTTTCCATCACAGGCTCAGTAGATCTGGAGTTCTGACTCCACACTAAGTGGAGTTGAATCCCTGAGGTGAATAGAGTTGACCTGGTTTCTTGATGCTCATTGGACATCTTTTGGATTACCTTAGTGTGGATTTATGGCCATTACTAGGGCAAGGGCCTACTCTGAATATCCATTGTCTACTGAGACAGAATATGTAGTTTAACCTCTGACATTTCCTTTTTTTGTCTTTAGGGGTCACGAGGACCTCCATTAGTCGTAGAAGGCTTGGTGACACATCTGGCCCGGGTAAGATATCTTTGCAATACTTTCAATTACAATTAATTTAAAAATTAATGTTGTCTAATCTCAACAGACCCTTCACTAAAGCAAGCCAATCTTTTTATTTCTCTTAATTTATTTACCATTCTGGTCCCCATAACACCTGTTCTAAACCTCTTCTCTCTGCAAACTTCCTACATTACTCTCTCATCCTACCTTCTTATCTTTACTAAAAAAAATTGAGGCCCTTCACCATGATCTTCCTGTTCTGTTGTATTTCTCACAATTCTCCATTCTCTGTTTTTATCTTTCCTTTTCAAAGCCACCCCCTCTGGAATTTGGCTATAATATTCCTGGAAGTTTTCATTTTGGGATCTCTTTCAGGAGGCGATCAGTGGATTCTTTCAATTTCTATTTTACCTTCTGCTTCTAGAATATCAGGGCAATTTTCCCTGACAATATCTGGGAAGATGATGTCTAAATTCTTATTTTGATTGTGGTTTTCAGGTAGTCCAATAATTTTCAAATTATCTCTCTTGGATCTATTTTCCAGGTCAGCAGTTTTTCCAAGGAGATATTTCATATTGCCCTCTATTTTTTTTATTCATTTGGATTTGCTTTATTGTGTCTTGGTTTCCCATAAAGACACTAGCTTCCATTAGTTCAATCCTAATTCTTAGGCAATTATTTTTTTCAGAGAGCTTTTGTATCTCCTTTTCCATTTGGCTCTTTAAGCTGTTGACTTTTTTCTCATGACTTTCCTGCATCTCTCTCATTTATGTTCCTATTTTTTCCTCTACCTCTCTAACTTTATCTTGAAAGTCCTTTTTGAGCACCTCTATGGCCTGAGACCATTTCATATTTTTCTTGGAAACTTTGGATGTAGGAACCCTGACACTGCTATCCTTTTCAAAAGGTGCACCTTGATCTTCCTTGTCTCTAAAGAAACTTTCTATGGTTTGCAACTTTCTCTGCTTGCTCATCTTGCCCGTCTTTTACTTGACTTTTAACTCCTTCTTACAATTGGGGCCCTGCTTCCAAGCTACACTGTCCCAAGCTTCAGGGGGGTCCCAGGTGGATTTAAGGTTCTTCACTCACCTGGCCTGTTTTCTGGTCCATACATAACCACAGACCAACTTGCTTATTAACCAGGCAGCAAAACTTTTTTTTTGTTGTTTGGTTGTTAGCTCCAACAAGCCTGTGCCCACCTGGGACTCTGCCACTCAAGATTTCTTCCTGGTTCCCCACTGGGGTAGGACTACTGAATTCTTCCTCAGCTCCTGCAGACACTGCTGTATATCTCCCCCCCCCAACCCCCCCAGCCAGCCATTCAGCCCTCTCACCCAAATGTGAGCTTAGTTCCAAAAGATGCTGGTGCTGTTGCTGATTCAGAGGCTCGGGGGTAGGTTTCTCTGGCTCAGCCTGCCTGGGGCTGGAGCTGTGTCAGTGCATTCCCGGGGTTGAACTCTACTTCCAGCCCGGTACCCCCTCCTGCCAGACTTCTAAGACGTCTTTGGCTGGAAAATAATCTATGCCATCTTTTTGTGGGTTCTGCTGTTCCAGGGGTTGTCTTACGGCTGTGTTTGGAGTTTTTTGGAGTAATTGTGTCAGAAGCACTCAAAGCCAACCCCTCTGTATGTGCCTTTGATCCCATTCCTTCTCATAATGTATAGTTGATTGGCTCCTCCATCCTCCCTACTCTCTCTATAATCTTCAGTCCCTCCCTATTTACTAGTTCCTTTCCTGCTGCCTACAAACATGCCCAAATCTTCCATATCCATAAAAAACCCCTCACCAGACCCTAGCATCCCATCAAGCTATCATTTCTTCCTCCTACAAACTCAATTTATTGCCTCCATTTCTTCTTTTCCTCACTTCTCAATCCTTTGCTGGAACTTTCAAATATTCAACTGAACCCATTCTTTCCAATGTTACAAATCATGTGTTTGTCAGATTCCTTACTCTTTATCACTCCACATAACCAATCATTTGTTAAATCCTGAAGTTTCTATCATCAACAACATTTCTCACACCTGAACCCTTCTCTTTTTTTGGGGGGGGGAAGGAAATGAGGGTTAAGTGACTTGCCCAAGGTCACACAGCTAATAAGTGTCAAGTGTCTGATGCCAGATTTGACCTCAGGTCCTCCTGAATCCAGGGCCAGTGTTTTATCCACTGTGCCACCTTAGCTGCCCACCCCCCAATCCCTCTCTCAATCCCCTCACATAATTTTGTTTAGACCATAATCATTCCTCCACTCTACTGACAAAGGAATTTTCCTTAATCTCAGATCTGACCTATTCTAGTTAATTCCTGTAGCTTCCTATTGCCTATAGGACAAATCTAAACTCCTTCAGTTAGCTTTTAGAGCCCTATTCCATTTGACTTCAACTTATTTTTCCAGCCTCATTGTACATTATTCCCCCTCCCACACCCCACAATCCAGCCAAAACTGGACATCATTTTCTTCCTCATTGTAATAAAATCTTGTCTTATTCTGGTCTCCCTGACCACACCCTTTCCTTCTAGTCAGTATAATAAGTTTATTAGTATCCAATGTAAAGGTAATAGCAGGAAATAAGACTGCAAAGGGAGAACCTGGAAATCACATACAAACCATCCCAAAGGTCAAAGGAGAATAATTTACAAATTATATCATTTATTAACTAAAATTCACATCCTAGTAATGTGTGTTGAATCAGGGGAAGCCATCTAGGTGATGTTTGTCAAGATTCAGGTTCAATAATATGTAAATGCCAGGAAAAATACAGACCTTCACAATTTCAGACCAGTAGAACATAAAAAAAAATGCTGTTAAGTTTAAGACTTTGAAGTTTTACTGATAGCTTTGAGATGATTTGGATATGTTAATGAACTCACTCCAAGGTGCCACTGATAGGAGTTGGTCTGTTTCCCCAAAAAGTCCTATCAAAATGAGACCTCAAACTTCTCCAAGCATTCTTTTCTTTTCTTTTTTTTGCTGGGTAATGAAGGTTAAGTGACTTGCCCAAGTTCACACAGCTAGTAAGTGTCAAGTGTCTAAGGCTGCATTTGAACTCAGGTCCTCCTGAATCCAGGGCTGGTGCTTTATTCACTGTGTCATCTAGCTGCCCCCACTCCTCCAAGCATTCTTCCAGCTCCATCGGGTCCATGCTGCTTAGAACTGCTAACTCTAATTTATGGTTATGTGAGTGATATCCCCTGCCTCTGCCCCTCCCCAACCTCTTCCCCACACTGCCTGCCTCCCTTCTGCATCTTATTCCCCCGTCTCTGAGCTGCCCTATCTGTCCCTATATCCCTCTCCACTTTTCACTGCTTGTCTCTCTGCCTTATTGAAAGTGTGACTGCGGCCCCATTTCCCCACTGCCAATTGTGGTCTTTTCTAATAAGCATCCAAAGAACTGGGCATGCCTGCCCTCATTTCATAATTTCATAAATTCCTTATCAGTTAACTTACACATGACACCCCATCCCTTATTATTTGCTACTTTAAATCCCTGGAACATATACTCTCCTCTCTGCCTCTAAGAGTTTATCTTTTCCTTTAAGACACAGCTCAAGCACAATAGTCTGTGTGAACCTTTCCTGATTTCCCTAGCCAATAGTGTCTTCCTGTCCAAAAACCTTTTATTTAAATATTTTGTATACATTATATTTACTCACTTTATATTTTTTCTGTATAGATTTACACATATACTTGTTTTTCCCATTAGAAAACAAGTTCCTTGTCAATAGGGATTGCTTCATTTTTTTATACTTATATCCCCAGGGCCCAGCACATGATTGGTGCTTAATAAATACTAGTTGATTGGTTTGATATCTTGCCCACACCAATACCTGTCTATACCTATACTTATACCTGTACATTGTATCTTCCCAATAGAATTCAATGTCTTTAAAGGCAAGGACTGTTTCATTTTATCTATATTCCCAGTGCCTAGAACATAAAAGATGCATATCAAATGCTTGCTGATTGATTCATTAAACTCAGATATCCACAGCTAATAGACTAAATAATGAATTACCCTGTTTCTTCTAAGACTTGTTCCAATTTAATATCTTTTGCTCATAAATTAGGCTCATTGCTACTTTGAATTAAATAAGGTATATTCCCTGATGCTAGGAGGATGGATGGGCTTTATTAGCCAATAACTATAGTCCTCAGAGGAGCAGCACCAAATCTGTGCCTTATTTGCAACCCCATCTGATGTATTTCCCATTACCTGGGAACACTGAATGCCTGGTCTTTGCTTCATGAAAGAAATAGAAATACTCCTGTATTCTCTAGTATACTCCATCCAGGGAAAACCAAATGCTAGTATGTAAGTTTGTAAGGCAGTCTTATGTCCATTTTCTAGATAACAAAACTGAGGATCTCCTAGATCAAGGGTAGGAACAAGACCGGAACTGTGGCTTTGACTCCCATTCAGGGGCTTTGTACCATGCCATTTAGAAAAATGACTTTACAGCCATCATTTTCCTTAGAGCAAGAGTTCTTAATCTCTGGTCCACAGACCGCAGTAGATTTTTGGGGACCCAACAAACTTGAAAAGGAAAAAAAAATGACATCTTTATTTCAACATCACTGAATTACTTTGCAAATCCTATGTATTTTATTTTATGCTTTTAAATAACATTATTATAAAGCTTCATCCAACTACCAGATGGGTTCCTTATATACACAGAAAGAACTTCTGCCTTGTAAGAAGCTTAGCACACTCTTCTTTCAGTGGGCTGGCCTGTGTCCTGCAGATGGCCTATCTAGGCAGCACCTTCATGGAGGTGAGGCATTAATAATAGGCCCCATGTTCAACTCTCTCTTATCTTTCTTTGACGGGTTGAGGGTCTGGGCCATAGGACAGGCAGCTCCACCTCTCATGACCCAGGAAGCTTGTCCATTCAGTCTTAGAGGGAAGAGCCTGCATCCCAACTGCTCTTTCCCTTTGCTCCTATTAAGGGATAACCACTGTAGAAAGCCTTATAAATGAAAGCAAGGAAAAGCACTGTTCGGTTCTGGCTGCTTCCCCCTGAGATGCGGCCCTGTTGATGGTACCAGTTCTGCACTGTCAGCATTTTGTGGCAAACTGGCCGTAGCTTGTCTTGGAAGCCTAAGGCATAATTTCCCAAAGTATGAAGCTCTAACCCAGCTATCTGGGTTTCACCATGGGGACTACTTGCTGACAGCATGAAATCCTCTCCTTTGGTTTCTGTGTGGGCTCTCTGGGTGCCCCTCCAGCAAACCAAGAAATCTTCCCAGTTTTTCCCTAAAATCATAGAATCTCAGTGAAGAAGGATCTCAATCAATCCAGTTCCTATTTTAGCAGGAATCCCAAAGACAACTAAATCACCTTTCCTGTAGTTCTTGTAAGGAAAATGAGAGATTAGAAGAATCTATATACTCTGACAGGGCTACAAAGTCTTCTTAGGGAGGTTGCTACAGTTTGTTAAATGTCATGATAGAAAGATTAATACATTAAAGGCTTTCAGAATGGAAAGGTCTGAAAAGTAAACCAGAGCCAATAGTGGTGGTGTTATGATAATTTACTACATGATATTCCTGCTTCCACCTCTGTCCCTTTGCACAAGTGACAGCCCCCTGGTCTGGCAATCCTCTCCTCTTACTTTTACCTCATTGAGTCTTCTAGATTCCTTGAAGGCGCAGCTGAGCCATAATCTCCTACACAAGGCCTTTCCTTATCCTCTCACTCTCTCTCTCTCTTGAAATTATTTTATATAATGATTATAACAATGTAATTGGAAAGAACAAAACCCCCAAACTGAATGCTAGTAGTTATGATGATCAAGCTTGGCTTGGAAGAAGAGCCAAAAAACGACCCCCCCCCCCCCCGGCCCTTCCTTGTAACTGTGGGTGTGGAACATTGCAAATATCCTATCTTGGTTAATGATTTGGTTAGTTTTGCTGAATTGCTTTTCTCCCACCCCCTTTAAAAAAATTCTTTGTTCTTATGGGGAGGGGTTGAGGGAACGATGTATTTGGAAATGAAAGTGAATTTTTAAAAAGAGCAAAAAGTGTTTTGTTTTTTAAATTACTTTTTATATGTTGTATTTTCTCACCTGTGCCTACATTTTTTTTTTTTTTAGTGAGGCAATTGGGGTTAAGTGACTTGCCCAGGGTCACACAGCTAGTAAGTGTTAAGTGTCTGAGGCCGGATTTGAACTCAGGTCCTCCTGAATACAAGGCCAGTGCTTTATCCACTGCGCCACCTAGCTGCCCCCTGTGCCTACATTTTATCTCACCAGTAGAATGAAGGCAGGAATTGCTTCTTTTTTATCTTCCTATCCCAAGCACTTCAGGGCTTCACATCTAATAGTCACTTAATGAATGGGTGTTGATTGGAACTGAATAATGTAGTTATAGTTAGCAAAGTTAGAGGCCTTTAATTTCACCTTACAAGTAATGTTTTCATGATAATGTGACCACTTTTCTCAAACTTCAGTCTCTCTAAATCCTCCGTCTACTTTCTTCTGAGGATGTAGTGATTTCACTTCTATCAGCAGGGCTTTTGAAGGCAACGTTTTTTTTCTTCCTTGCCCAGCCATGTTTACCTTCCTACCTAATCTTTTGCTTCTCCTTCCCTGGAGCCTTATCTTGGGCTCCCAGAGCAGAGAGGTAGCTGCCTGACTTTCTCACTTTTGTTTCAAGTTATTTGTAAGTCTGGCTATGTTGAATGAATTAGGCATGATTCACACCACCCTCAATCTACCTGTCATATATACCTGGCTACCCACTTGAGCCAAGGCCAACTGGATCAGTCAAATTCTAGGGGCATTTTTAAATTGCCTTTAAGGGAAAAAAACCCAGCCTAAACCATATGCTTCCCCTCCCCTCTTTTTGGGAGGCAACTGGAGATAAATGACTTTCCCAAGGTCACACTAACTATGTGAATGTCTAAGATCAAATTTGAACTCAGGTCCTTCGGACCTTACCTCCTAATTACCCCTAGCCTATGCCATATGGTAGTGGGAGGGAAATAGTGGTAAATAGTGATAAATAGTGATCATATTACAGAGGATAATAATACTATTAAATACTCATAAGTATTATGAATACTATTAAGTACTCATAAGTTGTTGTGAAGCTCACATGAGATTTGTTTATAGTGCTCTGGGAGTTAAGAATTACAAAAGTTAGAGTGGGAAGGGCCCCCAGGGACCCATCTAGTCTAACCATATATGAAAATAATACTCACGGGGGTGGGGTACAGCTGGGTGGCACAGTAGATAAAGCACCTGTCCTGGATTCAGGAAGACCTGAGTTCAAATTCGACCTCAGACACTTGATACTTACTAGCTGTGTGACCCTGGGCAAGTCACTTAACCCTCATTGCCCCCCCCAAAAACACAACAACAACAACAACAAAAAGAAAATAATATTCACTATAATTAAAGTGCGATATAAACACCCAGTATTATTACTGTGGCATTGCAGGGATTGGCAGGGACCTTAGAAATCATCTGGATCTAACCCCCATTTTACAGATGAGAAACCTGGGGTTTGAGAAAGTGCCTTTCCTGAGGTGACGTGATGAGTTGAGGTTGGGACCAGATCCAAGGAAAGAGTCACTATAGAAAGAGAGAGCAATAATTTATTTCTTTTTTTTTTTGATGGGGTTACCAAACTAATAGAACAGGGAAATTCTGGTTTTAGCCAGATTTTAAAAGTCAAGTATTTCTTATTCTTTTTGTGGGGAAGATGAGAGAAATGTGTAATAGATAAATAATACAGTTTAGATAGATTTGGAACTGGTTGAATGGTCCAACTCAAAGAATAGACATTAATGTGTCAATGTCAACTTGTCTCCAGTTAAGCACCCCAGGAATCTGTACTTGGCTCTATGCTAGTTAATATTTTTATCAGTTATTTGGATGAGCACATAGATGACATGCTCATCAATTATGCAGATGCCAAAGCTGGGAGCCATTGCTAACATACACAGGATCCAAAAAGATCTTGACAGGCTAGATAGAACACTGGACTAAATCTAATAAGGTGAAATTTAGTAGGAATAAATGTAAAGTCTTACCCTCTGCTTCCAAAAATTAACTTCACAACTGTAGGATGAGGGCAAGGAATGGGGAGGATAATGCAAAAGAAGTTTGTCTGAAAAAGAACTGGGGGTATAAGTGGACTGCAAGCCTAATGTGAGTTGGCACTGTGTTGTGGAAAAAAGAGCTCATCTGGTCTTTGGGCTGCATTAAGACAGGCCTTTTTTGCTGTTGTTCAGTCATCTAGTCATGTCTGACTTTTCATGACCTCATGGACCATAGCATGCCTGGCCTCTCTATCCTCTATTCTCTCTCAAAGTCCATCCAAGTTCTCGTTCATTGTTTCCATGACCTGATCCATTCATCTCAACATTTTCCTTTTGCTTCAATCTTTCCCAACATCAGGGTCTTTTCCAATGAGTTCTATCTCCTCACTGTGTGGCCAAAGTATTTAAGCTTCAGTTTCAGCTCCAGTAGTTGACCTTCCTACCTTCCAGGAGCATGTAGGTCACACAGTGCTGTGAGATCACATGTGGAATAGTGCTTAGCTCTGGATGCCACGGTTTTAGAAGGACATTGATAAACTGGAGGGCATCTAGAGGAGGGTAATCAGAATGCTAAAGGATTGTGAGTCCATGGTATAGGAGGATTGAGTGAAGGACCTGGGAATGTTCAGGCTGGGGAAGAATCTGGGAGCATGTGATAGTTGTCTTAAAGGGAGGAAGGATCAGTTGTTATTGTTGTTTTCTGCTGAGTCCCAGGGAAGAACCAGGTGCAATGGAGAGAAGGTAAAAGGCAAATTTTGGCTATCTTACAAACAAAGAAAGAAACACAAAATTCTTAATAATTAGAGCTGTCCAAAAGTGAAATGGCCTGCCTCAAGAGGGGGTGAATTCTCATTTATTTGAGTTCTTCAAGCAGAGTATGAATGACCACCTACCTACTTGTTGGGTATATTATAGAGAGTATTCCTTTCAAGTGTGATTGGACTAGGTGGATCCTGAGGGCCCTTCCCGTGCTAATCTTTTTTTTTTTTTGTGGTGGGCGGGGGGTGAGGCAGTTGTGGTTAAGTGACTTGCCCAGGGTCACACAGCTAGTAAGTGTTAAGTGTCTGAGGCCGGATTTGAACTCAGGTCCTCCTGACTCCAGAGCTGGTGCTCTATCCACTGCGCCACCTACCTGCCCCAATGCCACCTAGCTGTCCCCCTTCCCACTTGAAATACTGTAATTCTTAACACCCAATCTTACTTCCCTGTACCATGTGGTAGATGTCCCTACCTTCTGTATGTTCCTGAATAACAGAGAGGTGACTATGATCTCAGAACCTGTAGCAGCAGTGATTATTGCCTGCTCCTAGAAATTCTTTGTGAGACTGTAATTCTCATTAGTCCAAATGTTCCAGTCCAGGAAGCAGGATAAGTGTCCAGGAGTACAGGATCATCAAGAATGGAATTTAGTCATATTTGGGGTGTTTCTCACTATTATTTTGGTTTCATTCCATACAGAAGTAGAAAAACTCCCAAAACAAACAAGACAATCCAGCGTGCTCACACGGGCATGCTCAATATCAGGCCACGAGTTCAGAGATTAGGCAAAATGTATTTATTTAGGAACATAGCAACCTTGGGGGAAAACTAAAAAGCTGAGAGAGGATTCAAATGTGGAATGTAGTCAGCCTACAAGGGCTGGGATCCTGTGTGCTCACACTGAGCAGGGCTGCAGACAGCTCCAACTTTATCGGCCAGGCTGGGGTATTTCCAGAGGACAGTCGGACAAGTACCACAGAAAAGACTACAGTGAGAGCATGGAAGGGATTGGAGAAGATAGGAATGAGGGAGAGCTGCACGAGAAGGTAGGCTTTGGAGTGGGAAGGGAAGGATGCAGTCATTTTTGGTGACCTCTTCTTTAATTCAGTGGAGAAATAAGACAGTCAATATTTGAGTTTGAGATCAAGCAGGTAAAGTAATTTTGTTTTTGTTTTATTTAGTGAGGCAATTGGGGTTAAGTGACTTGCCCCGGGTCACACAGCTAGTAAATGTTAAGTGTCTGAGGCCAGATTTGAACTCAGGTACTCCTGACTCCAGGGTCGGTGCTCTATCCACTGCACCACCTAGCTGCTCCCAGGTAAAGTAATTTTAGAAGGCCATCTGAATGCAAACCGCAACTACTGACTCTTTGTCAAAGAGGGATAAAGGCACTATGTCAATCTGAAACCAAGGGATCATTGGAAACATGGATCAGGGAAAATTGTGCTGGATTAGGACTAAGAGGAGCTGGATTTGATTCCCACTTCTGCCACTTACTACCTGTGTGACCTAAGGCGAATTTAAGAGGTTTGAGTCAACCTCAAACTCAATATGAGTCAGCAGTGTGATGTGGCAGCCAAAAAAACTACTGGAATCTTGGGTTGCTTGAAGAAAAACATAGCTTCCAGGAATAGGGAGGTGATTGTCCTGTTGCACCTCTAGAGGGCTGGTCTTGGGCGTGCTTATGTGTGTGTGCTGGTTTGTCTTGTTTGTTTTGGGAGTTTTTCTACTTCTATATGGAATAAACCCAAAATAATAGTGAAAAGCAATCTAGACATGACCAAATCCCACCGTTAATGGCCCTGCACTTCTGGCCTTTTTAGGTTTCATCTGGAGTATTGTGTTCAGTTTTGGGCACCAATGATTTAAGAAGGAGAGTATCGCAGATGGTGAAGAGCCTTGAATCTGTGTTGTATGAGGAACTGGGACTTTTTAGCCTGGACAGGGAAGACTTAGTGGAGGAGTATGACAGCTCTCTTCAAGTATTTAAAGTAGTTATGTGGGGGCAGCTAGGTGGAGCAGTAGATAGATCACTGGCCCTGGAGTCAGGAGTACCTGAGTTCAAATCCGACCTCAGACACTTAACACTTACTAGCTGTGTGACCCTGGGCAAGTCACTTAACCCCAATTGCCTCACTAAAAAAAAAAAAAAGATACTTATGTGGAAGAAGGGTTAAACTTGTTCTTTTTGGTTTTAAAGGGTAGAAACAGGAACTTTGGGTAGAAGTTTTGCAGAGGAAAATTTAGGTTTAATGTATGAGAATGCTTTCTAATAATTTTTGTTGATTCATTTTTCAATTGTGTCCAACTCTTTGTGACCCCATTTGGGGTTTTCTTGGCAAAGATACTGGAGTGGTTTGCCATTTCCTTTTCCAGATTATTTTACAGATGAAGAGCAGAGGCAAACAGAGTTAAGTGACTTGCCCAGGGTCACCCAGCTAGTAAGTATCTGAGGCTATCTTTGAACTCCTGAAGGTGAGTATTCCTGACTCCAGGGCTAGCATTCCATCCAATGTGCCATTTAGCTGTAACTTCTAATAATTGGAACTATCCTAAAGTAGATTGCTACCTCTGGAGGTCATCCTTTCCCCCTTCTTTTAAGTCCTCAAGAAAAAGCTGGTTAATCATTTATTGCATATATAATCATGGATTTCATTCAGAGTATGGGTTGGACTAATTGGAAGAGGTTTTTTGCAACTCTAAAAATCTGTGATTCTTAAACTTTCTGGGCAAGGGGGTTATATTTTTAGGTTCTCTTTCAGCTTTAAGGCTGTGACACTCCATGTTAGCCAATAGCTTCAACTTCTTCGTTACTCAACCTTTCCCCAAGTTTTGAAGGAGTGTTTCCCTTTTGCTCTGTACTACCTTTTACACAGTGACCTCCCTGCATAAGAGCAGGCAGGAAGGAGAAGAAACAGCAAAAGGCTTGCCTAATTCATCACTGAAGAATGATCTTCTCTCTCCCTCCCACAGCTCACCCCCCCAACAGAGAGGTAGCTGCAGGCTAGTGGAGGTTGAGAGATTGCTTCTGTGGCTCAGGTTGTATGCCAGATCAATGTATTTCCTTGTTTGATGGTGGAACAGGTAGCAAGCAGGTAAATGTGAGTGACATTTTTCTTTTCTTTTTTTTTTATACTGCAGAATATCTGAGTAGTGACTCTGTGTGGGAACTGCCCTGAGAAAAGCTTATCTTTCCATAAGAAACTCTGGGACAGAACTAAAAGTGGGCTGTTGTGGACCAGAGGCAAGCAGAATACCTTCGGGGCAGGGATAAGTAACATCTTTGCTCCTCATTCTCTGTGTGCTTATGAAAATTCCCTAATTCTACTTTGCTCATGGAGCACAGGGGATACATTTCTGAAATTCTAAATCTGCCCTCAGAGGGAGGATGATGAAGGAGCACATGGCCAAAAACACTTATCATTTGCTAAATGTGGGAGTCAAGAGACTGGTCTATAAATGATTTTGGCTCCTTGACTAAACTCATTTCCATGTGACGGATGGATGGGGAAATGGATAAAGAAAGAAAAAAATGTTCATTCTCACAGACCTTAGGACTTATTTAATAGAGAATGCTTAAGAGTCTGGGATTTGCCAGCCCCAAATCTCAGGTGAATAAGAGAAAGATTTTTTTAAAAAGTGAGGCAATTGGGGTTAAGTGACTTGCCCAGGGTCACACAGCTAGTAAGTGTTAAGTGTCTGAGGCTGGATTTGAACTCAGGTCCTCCTGACTCCAGGACCAGTGCTCTATCCACTGTGCCACCTAGCTGCCCCTAAGAGAAAGAATTTAAAATGACACAGGCCAAATGGAGAGAACCAGAGCTATAGGTTTATTTTGTTCATACTACCTAACGATTTTCAAGGCAATTTTGAGTGGTTTTTCTTCCCCTTGGTTTCCCTATGCATCCAAATTTTGCTTTGAAACCCATGTAAGGAAAACTTATTTAAAATAGCCAGTCAACGAACAATTATTTGCCAGGTCCTGTGCTAATCTCTGGAGCCAGAAAGAAAAGAGGAAAAAAGTCAATAAGAATGTGGACTGGGAGTCTCTGAAGTTTGTTACCCATAGGGTGGCAGTTGACATGGTCAGAGGTGATGACCTGGAAGAAAGTGGTGGCTATGGGAATGGAGAAAAGGGGACTTAAAGGAGAGGGTAGAAATGACAAGATTTGGCAGTGTATTGATATGATGGGTGGGTAGGAGTGAGGAGAGGAGGAGGATGCTAAAGTTTCAAGACTGAGTAGCTAGAAGTATGGTGGCGCCCTTGAGAGAGAAATAGGAAAATCTGCAGGAAGGGATGGTTTGGGGAGGGTAATGAATTCTGTTTTAGATATGTTGCATTTGAGATGCTTCCAGGAAATCCATGTCCTGCCAAGAAGACTTGTAGGTAATACAATACTGGAACCTAAGAGAGATTAGATCTTAGAATCATCTGTATAGAGATGGTAGTTGAGATGGTAGTTGCACTCATGAAAACTGATGAGATCACTAAGCAAGATAATATAGAAGAGAAAGAGAAGAGGGCTCAGGACAGAACCTTGGGGGAAATCCATCCTTTGTATTGCCTGGATAAATATCCAGCAAAGGAAACAGAGGAGAATGAAAATATAAAAATCACAAAAATATAAAGAAGAAAGAGTGTCTTGATGGAGAAGGTGATCAACAGTTTTAAAGGTTACTGAGAGGTCGAGAAGTATGAGGACTGAGAAAAGGCCATTAGATTGGGCAATTTTCAATTGAGTGATGGAGAGGGAAGGGCAGATTACTGAAGGTTTAGAATCCACTAATTCCTCTCCCCTCCCCTCCCTTTCTACTTCTGAGCATTCTGGGTAGTCCAGCACTCCCTGCCTAAGCCTTGCCCAAGCCCTTAACTGGTTCTGTAAGCCCAAACTGAGAGGGAACAGCCTCAGTGCATTCTGGAAGTACAAACCAATTAACTTTTCTTGTAAGTGTTTAGATGTTATTATATGTGTGTAAACACATACATAAACACACACATGTGTGTGTATATATAAGTATTAACACTGATTCATTATCAATGGTGCCTTTTTGAATAATGTAATTGCCCTGCTTATCTCTTTTTATCTTTTCTATGTTAACTGTGGATTTTTCTGAGATCATGATAGCTACTTCTGCTTTTTTAAGTTCAACTGGAACATAATCAATTTTGTTCCTGCCCCTCATTTTAAACTTTGTGAATCTTCCAATTCAACTTATTAAGTGGCTACTGTATGCAAGGCACTGGGAATACAAAGTTAAAATAAGCCAATCTCTTCCTATAAGGAGCTTGCTGTCTATTACAGCAGAGGGCATGGGACCCGGGGTGTGTGTGGGGAGATACAACATGTGTCCAGATAAGGAGATACACAATAGTTAGAGGAGGCAGAGTTCACTAACATCTTGGGGAATCAGAAAAGTCTCCCCATGAGAGGTGATATCTGAATTGGACTTTTAAGGCTAGGACTACTTAGGAGGACATATGATGGCTAATTATTCTAAGGAGAAAAAAGAGAATGTGGGAGAGCATTCTAGATATAGGAACATGGAGGAAGGTAATGAAATGCTGAGTTTTGGGAAGAGCAAGTAAGGCAGATGGGCAGAATCATGAAGGGTTCAGCTCAAGCCAACCTGAAAGAGATGTTCCAAGCTGAGGAATTTGTATTATGTTAGAGAGGCAATAGGGAATCACAGAAGCCTTTCTTTAAAATTTCAAATTGCATTCCATATCTAAGGCACTCAGGCATCAAGCATTTTTTTCCTTTTAAACTGTATTTTATTTTTTCCAATTACATGTAAAGACAGTTTTAAAGTGGTTTTTTTTATATAAAATTTTGAGTTCCAAATTTTCTCCCTCCTTCCTCACCCCCAAGATGGTGAACAATTTGATATAGGTTATCTGTGTGTTATCATGTAAGACATATTTCCATATTAGTTATGTTGTGAAAGAAGCAGAACAAAAGGAAAAAAAACATAGAAAAATAGCATGTTTCAATCTGCATTCAGACTCCATCAGTTCTTTCTCTGGATGCGGATATCATTTTCCATCATGAGTCTTTTGGACTTGTTTTGTCTCATTGTATTGTTGAGAAGAGCTAAGTTAATTATACTTCATCATGACACAATGTTGCTATTACTATGCACAATGTTTTCATATTCCTTCTCACTTCACTTTGTATCAGTGCATGTAAGTCTTTCCAGGTTTTTCTGAAATCTGCCTGCTTAGCAATACCACAGAAATTTCTTAAGCAAGGGAGTGATGTGGGAAAATGTGTTTTAGGAAAATTATAATGACAGCTATAAGAAGCTTGGATTAAAGAAGGAAAAGATTGGAACCAGGAAGACCAATTGATAGTCTTTAGGAGAGGAATTGAGGACATGACAGAGAAGTAAGTGGAGAACAAGGGGTAGGGATTCAGATGTGAAAGATGTGGAGTAAGAATTGATATTTTTTTTTGGTGGGGCAATGAGGGTTAAGTGACTTGCCCAGGGTCACACAGCTAGTAATTTACATTTGTAATTTATAATCTAGAGATTTGCCTGGAGCCCTGAGAAGTAAATTGGCTTGTCCATAGTCTTGCATGTGGAAGAGGCAGGACTTGAATCTGGGTCATCTTCATTCCAAGACTGGTGCCTCTATGTATTACCACAAGCTTCTAATAATAATAATTGTATACTTTTTTATTGTGTGGGGCAATGAGGGTTAAGTGACTTGCCCAGGGTCACACAGCTAGTAAGTGTCAAGTGTCTGAGATGAGATTTGAGCTTGGTTCCTCCTGAATCCAGGGTCGGTGCTTTATCCGCTGCACCACCTAGCTGCCCGAGACTAAGAATTTACAAAGCATGGCAGCAGGCTGCATATTAGATGTTGGATGAGGAAGAATAAAGAACTGAGAATGACTCTGAGGTTACCAACCTGGGCTGGTTGTACTCTCAGCAGAAATGGTACAGTTTGGAAGAGTAGTGAATAGAGGGGGAGGAAATGAATTCTATTGTGGACATGTTAAATCTGAGATGCGTATCTCAAAGAATGGCCAGGTAGAGCTATTCAGCAGGCAGGTAATGATATGGGATTGGAGTTCAGGGAGAGACTAATGAGGTTATTTCTCATTTGAAGTTTAAGAGCTCCCCCACAAAACAGGTGGTAGTATGACTCTAGCCTGCCTTGCCAGACTTCTCATATTATCTCACATATTTTGTGTTCTAGTCAATCAAGCATCTGGGTGACACAATGGGTAGAAAGCTGGGCCTGGAATCAGAAAGACTTAAGTTCAAATCCAGCCTGACACTTAACTAGCTGTATGACCCTAGGTAAGTCACTTAACTAGGTCTGCCTCATTTTCCTCAACTATAAAATGGGGAAATATAAATATAAAATAACCCTGACTTCCCAAGGTTGTTGTGAGGATCAAATAAAATAGTATTTATAAAGTGATTAGCTCAGGGCCTGGCAATCAGTGCCTGGTGGTTGCTGAAGGTTGTGGTGACTGTGGCAGTCTCTTAAAATAAGGTAACAAAGAAGTTTGCCTCATCAATTGACTCTTTTCATGAAAGATTTCTCTGTAGCATGTGAGGCTGTTTGATGGGATTTTACTCACAGCAGAACTTCTTCCAAAACTGGAATCAACCCTCTCAAACCCTGCCACTGTTCTCTCTATTAAGTCTATGTAATATTCTTCAATATTGTTGTGTCTCAGGGAATAGGGAGGTCCAAGGAGAGGGAGAGAGACAAGGAAAGGCTAGTGAGTAGAACAGTCAGAACAACATACAACATTTATTGATTTAAGTCTGCCATCTAATATGGGTGTGGTTCGTGGGGCCCCAAAATAATTACAATAGTAACATCAAAGATCACTGATCACAGATTATCATAACAGATATAATGATGATAATAATAATGAGAAAGGTTGAAACATTGCGAGAATTACCAAAATGTGCCAGAAACACAGTATGAGTGCATGCTGTTGGAAAAATGGTGCCAATAAAAAAATTCAGTATTTGTGAAGTGCAACAAAGCAAAGTGCAATAAAATGAGGTATGCTTGTATTTTTAATGGATGCCATTACATCCATTATGTGTTACAGGGGAAGATGGGTAAAGAGTCCTTAAAGCCCACTTGGTTACAATGTCAACTTGCTCATTTTTTTTTTAAGTGAGGCAATTGGGGTTAAGTGGGGTTAAGCCCAGGGTCACACAGCTAGTGAGTGTTAAGTGTCTGAGGCCGGATTTGAACTCAGGTACTCCTGAATCCAGGGCTGGTGCTCTATCCACTGCGCCATCTAGCTGCCCCTAACTTGCTCATTTTTGTTCAGAAGTAGCTAGGTAGTGCAATGAGTGCTAGACCTGGAAACAGAAAAAAACCTGAATTCAGGTGCAGCCTAAGTTGCTTAATAGCTGTGAGGTCCTGGGCAAGGCCTTTAATCTCTCTCAGCTTCCCAAATCTGTGAAATGAGAGTAATAATAGCATTTACCTCTGAGGATTGTGGTATGGTTAAAATGACATAATATTTGTAAAGTGCTTTGCAAACCTTAAAGCCATATATAAATGCTAGCTATACAACAAATATTTATTACGTTCCTATTTCAAGCAAGGCACAGGTACCAGGTACCTGGGATATAGAAAGACTACAATGGGGGCAAGCTAGGTGGCACGGTGGATAAAGCACTGGCCCTGGATTCAGGAGGACCTGAGTTCAAATCTGACATCAGACACTTTTTTGCCCCACAAAAAATAAAAAAGAAGAAAGAAAGAAAGAAAGAAAGACAACAACTAAAAGTCTCTGCCCATAAGGAGCTTATTCTTTACTGGTTGAGGGGTGGGAGTGGGGTGGGGAAGAAGAGAAAGAAAAGGGCACTAACAGTTTCACAAATCAGTGTGGGCTTCATGCAGGAGTTGATACTTGAACTCAACCTTAAAGATAAGGATTCCAAGAGGCAGAGAGGAGGATGATCTGTCTTCTAGACTAGGCTTTTGTGAGTGCAACAGGGTTTGGAAATGGCGGCCAGAAAGTGACATGCAGGTATGGTTCAAGGCAAGATTATGATGATGAGAACTAGCATTTATATAGCACTTAGTGTATGCCAGGAACTATGCTAGTGGCTTTGTAAATATGATCTCATTTAATCCTCACAACAACCCTGGGAAATAAATGCTAATGTTATCCCTATTTTAGAGGGGTTTTTTTACAGTTGAAGAAACTGAGGCAGAGAGGATAACAGTTGTCCGTGGTCACACAGCTAGTATGTTAAGGCAGAATTTGAATTCAGGTCTCAAACTCAAATCCAGTGATTTTACTTGGGGAAAAACAACAACACTGGATTGGGAGTTGGGAGCCACTGTATTCTAGTCCCAGGGCTGCCTCTAATTAGCAGCATGATGTTGAGTAGGGCATTTCATCTTTCTGAGCCTCAGTTTCTCCTCTCTGTTAGATGGAGGAGGGAAAGTCGGACTGGATAATCTTCTAAGGCACTTTCTAGCTCTTGCAATCATTCCATTTTTCACTTAGGTCTCCACTCATAGAAGGCAGCCAGTTGTTGCTGGGTTTTTAGTTTCAAATTATCCTTTGCCTGGACGATTTTTAGACAACCTGGGGGAAAATTTAAATTTTGCCAAAATATGCAGTAAAAAAACCCAAAGAGCCAAGGCATTATTTGGTGACCACATTAACCATAGCAATGAAAACAGAATTGTGCTGATCTCCAGATTCTTAAATCATCATGAAATATCAAATAGCCCTTTCCAACTTTGTGTCTTGTGATACACCTGTTAAGTTCCAAGTGTCCTCTGGTGGGCTTGGAGTGAGGTAGAGGGATTGGGGACCAAGAGTCAGAGAACATTTTAGATGCAAGGGATCTTTTCTTTTCTTTTTTTTTGGTAGGATAATGAGGGTTAAGTGACTTGCCCAGGGCCACACAGCTAGGAAGTGTCAAGTGTCTGAGGCCAGATTTGAACTCAGGTACTCCTGAATCCAAGGCTGGTGCTTTATCCACTATGCCTCCTAGCTGCCCTGACACAAGGGATCTTAGAGGTTGTCTTGTTCATCTTCCTCATCCTACAAAGGAGGAAACTGATGTCCAGAGAAATGGGAAGGGACTTGCCCAAGGTCATGCAGGTAGGTAGTGCCAGAGATGATGATGATAAAAAAAAGAGAGGGGGAAGAGACAAGCATGAGAGAGAAGAGAAAAGGGGAGGAGGGAGAGAGAAAGAAAGAACGGGAATGGTAGGAAGAGAAAGGAAGGGGGAAAACAAAGGGGAAAGAAACAGAGAAGTAGGGAGAAAGAGAGGGGGAGAAAGGGAAATAGGGAAAGAGACAGAGAGAGAATGGGAAGAAAAAGGGGAGAGAGACTTAGAGAAAGAGGACAGAGAAGAGACTTAGACCTCCTTTTTTTGCTTTCTACACATGCCACTTCCTCTCACAATGGCAACCAATGAGAAGCTTGGATTAGGTGGTAAAGATTTTTTAATGTTTGTTGGTAATAGCCAAGGGGGTTCTTATTAAGGAGGTCCTGATATGTGATAAGGAGCAAAGATGGCTGGACTGAGCAGGTCCAGGTACCTGAGGAGATGTGACCGCAGGCATCCAGATCAAGTCTTGGACACAAATAGCATCACAGAATTTTAAAACTGAAAGAATGCCAGCAAGCCATCTAGTCTACTGGGGGAAAAAAGACAACATTACAACATATCTAACAAATTGTTTTACACCCTTTACTTAGAAACTTTCATTGTTGGGGCACCAGCTACTTCTAGAGATAGCCATTTTAAAAATAGCTCCAATAATTTTTCCTGAAATCAAGCCCAAATTTGCATCTGTGCAGCTTTTGCTTAATGCTCTTAGCCTGCCTTCTGGGGCCAAACAGAAAAAGTCTGCTAGATCTTGGTACATGGTAGCTCTTCAAAAATGTACAATAGAGGGGCAGCTAGGTGGCCCAGTGGATAGAGCACCAGCCCTGGAGTCAGGAGTACCTGAATTCAAGTCTGGCCTCAGACACTTAACAATTACTAGCTGTGTGACCCTGGGCAAGTCACTTAACCCCAATTGCCTCACTAAAAACAAAAAACAAAACCCAAAAAACAAAAATGTATAATAAAGGGGCAGCTAGGTGGCACAGTGGATAAAGCATCACCCCTGGATTCAGGAGGACATGAGTTCAAATCCGGCCTCAGACACTTGACACTTACTAGCTGTGTGACCCTGGGCAAGTCACTTAACCCTCATTGCCTAGCAAAAAAAATTTATAATACATATTCCGATGCCATCCAAGTCTTCTCTTCTCCAGGTTAAAACATCACCAACGCCTTCAGCCAATCCTTATACAGGGTGACCTTGAGACCTTTTAGCAATCTGATTCCATTCTATACTGGGAGGCAGTGATGTAGATGTCTAGGCACAGATAACGGATGTTTGATAAATACTAGTTGAAAGGAGATGCATGAATATTGACAAAGATGACAAAAGATGAGACTGGTCAATGTTTGGTGGAATTATGGAAAGATGGGCACAATAATGCATGACTGGTGTACCTATGAATTTGTCCAACCATTCTCGAAAAAAAATTGTAATTACGTTAAGAGAGCAATTAAGGGGCAGCTAGGTGGCACAGTGGATAGAGCACTGGCCCTGGATTCAGGAGGACCTGAGTTCAAATCCGCCCTTAGACCCTTGACACTTACTAGCTGTGTGACCCTGGGCAAGTCACTTAACCCCAATTGCCTCACCAAAAAGAGAGAGAGAGAGCGAGCGCGCAATTAAAATGTTCATACCCTTCTGACCCAGCATTCTACTGTTAAGCACATATTCCAAGGAGATATACCAAAATGTTTATAGTAGCACTTTTTGTGAAAACAAAAAAAAAATTAGAAACAATGTAGATGCTCATTGATTGAGGAATGGCTAAAAAGCTGAGATACAACTTTTGAGATGACTGTTCTGTGAGGAATTAAAATTATGAATATGGAGTAGCATGGGAAGCATTATGTGAACTAATTCAAGTCGAAGAAAGAGGAGCCAGGAAAACAGTATACACAATGACTATGACAATGTAGACTGATAGAATAACAACAAAACAATGGAAACGGAATTTATAATGGACGAGCTTGCTCTCAGAGGAGAAATATGAGAAGGGACATCCTCCTGCTTGTTTGCAGAAGTGATGATTATGGATGTGGAAAACTGCATGAGATGTCAAACTTTTTTTGATATGATAGTTGATATTGCTAAACTTTTTCCCCCTTTTTCTTTTAAAAATTCTTTGTGATAAAAAATGCCTCTCTAGTGGAGTAGGGGAGGAATATAATGGCAAATGTAGATAAATGTAAAAACAAAAGTTATTAATAAAATATTTTTTTTTAAAAAGCTTGTTTTATCAATTCACCTCAACTCAACCATGTGAAAGGCCCTGTGACAAATTGGATAAAATATTGGGTTTAGAGTCAGGAAGACCTGGGTTCAAGATGTACTGTTGACACATAGTAGTCCTGTGTGTGTGTGTGTGCGCGCGCGCGCACATGTATGCTTGCTTATGCTCTACCTCATTTAATTATTTTTATTTAAAAAATAAACATTTTTATTTAAAATTTTGAGTTCCACATTCTATCCCTTCTCCCTTCTCTCTTCCCTCCCTGAGGTAGTAAGAAATCCAGATATAGGTTATACATGTGCAATCATGTAGAATATTACCATATTAGACATTTTGTACAAGAAAACTTGAATAAAAGAAAAAAAAGAAAGTGAAAAATAGCATGCTTCACTTTGTGTTCAATCAATATCAGTTCTTTGTTTGGAGGTTCTACCTCATTTTAGAGGTGGCATTGAAGCTGGGATTTGGATAAAAAGGACTTTAACTGAGCAGCTAAGTTGCCCAATGGATAGAATAAGGTCTGGAGCCATGAAGACCTGAGTTCAAATCCAGCCTCAGATACTTACTAGCTGTGTGACCCTGGGCAAGTCACTTAACCACTATCTGCCTCATTTTTCTCATCTGTATAATAGGGATAATGATAGTGCCTCCCTTTTTGTAAGGATGAGATATCATAATTGTGAAGTGCATAGCATAGTGCCTGGTGCATAGTAAGTGTTATTTAAATGTTAGCTATCATCATTTTTATTGTCATTAAACTGACCAAGATGAGGGGAGTTTATTCTGGTTATGAGATATTGGGGACTATGTGTACAAAAGCATAAAGACAGGAGAAGGCAGTGTTAGAAAGGAAAGAGCAAGCCAAAATGTCGACTATATGAAAGTCTAGCAAGGTGGTAGGTTGTAACTAGATGGCGGAGAGCACTGATTGCTGAAATCTGCAGTTTATATTCTATTGAGTAGACAATGGGAAGCCACTGAAGGTTTTTATAGTAAAGAATGCAATGATCTGATGGCAGGAAGACCATTTCGGAGGCTATTTTAATTGTCTAGGCGAGAAGAGACCGCAGGATTGTCGATTTATAGTTTGAGGGAAACTTTCTTATTTACAGATGAAGAAATTGAGGTCCAGGGAGGTTAAGTAGCTTGTCCAAAGTCACGCTGGTAGTAGAGCTCAATTTAATAATAATAATAGTTAATACTTATATATGTGCCAGGCACTGTGCTAAACACTTTGCAATTATTGTTTCATTTGATCCTTACAACCCTCCTGGGAAGAAGGTACTATTACTGCCCCCATTTTACAGATGAGGAAACTGAGGCAAACAGAGGTTAAGTGATTTGCCCAGGGTCACACAGTTAGTAAGTGTCTGAGGCTGGATTTGAACTCAGGTCTTCTGACTCCAAACTCAGCAGTGTTTCACCGTCCCTTGTTTTCTGCCAGTAAAGGCTTTCTTTGACTGAATGAATCACAGCCAATGGTCTATGCTGAAATGGCTTATATGATTCCCCTAAAACAAGCCACAGAAAATCCCAGGAGGCTAATCCACTAAAAAGTTCCCATGGGAGTAGGATGAAGCCTTTAGGTTGCTGTAGAGGAAATTTGGTAGGGTTTAAAATACATGGCCTCTGAGGCCTTTTCTGACTATGCAATTCAAAATTCATTTCCGGGACCCACAAGTCACTTAGTGGTCTCTCTTATCTTTATAGCTCAAGTAAGATTTTTAGACATGTTTGAGAATCTGAGAGGTGGGACAATTCTGTGGAAGGATCACTAGATCTCGAGTTATTGGACCTGTGTTCAAATTTTGACTCTGCCATTGAATAATGAGCCTTGGTCTTCTCATCTGTAAAAAAGAGGGGAGCGCATTTGTGAAATCTCTTTCAGCTCCAAGTCGAGGTTCTGAAAAATAAAAACACTGAGTCTGGGGCACATTTCTAGCCTTCTGGGAGGAGGATTTGACCCACTCCCAACTAAGCTGAGTTGACACAAGTGTGTCCCCTCAGGGTAAAGAAAACACCAATGACACTTTCCTGAGGTAAGGGGATTTGGATGGTCATAGGGTCCATGTCCAGGTGACAGCCAAAGAGCAGAGCTAGAAAATAAACCTATTCATCCTCCCTAGCCTTTCTTTCTCACCTCTTTTAATCTAACCACAAGCATCAGTTTTTCATCTTTGGTGCCAGCAGATTCTTGATATCAGAGAAGGTGATCAGTACCCAGCAATTCAGGTAATCAGAAAAGATCATTCTGAACCCTCTTCTCTGTTTCCCCCTACCCTATCACTGTGTGCCCTGGGACTGCTTGAGTATGTGTGTGGAGGAGGAGGGTAAACAGCTGGAAGAAATTGAATGTTTTCCCAAGGGACAGTTGGAGACACACTGACTCATGTTGGTTGGGTAGGAATCTTCCAGGAAGTCTCAGGCTCTTGGAATGGGTGGAGACTTCCCTGCTGCCTCTTGTCACCACAGGGCAATAGGGAGATGGTAGTGGGTACTGCGGGGCTGAGAAGTTCCTAAGGGAGTAGATGACTTCCCTTAGAAGTTCCCCTCTCAGGCAGGTGTCACTAGTGGTGCTGTCACCTTCTCTGTATCCTGCAGAGAGGGGAACAGGCAACCTGTTACTTCTCATAGTGGCTGAAATGCCAGACCCAGCTGAGACAGAAAGCCTGTGGGGAGAGGGGAGAAAAAAGCAGAGAAGCAGGAACTAGGCTTTTAAAACACTTAAACCAAAGGAAATCACAATAACATGGCATGAGGAAAATGAAAGGCCCTGGGAAGTCACCAGGAATTTGATTCTGTGTGTCGGTTTCCAAGAAGCTAACTTAAGCATCTCCTGGTGGATATTAAAAAGAAGCTTTGAGACTCAAGCCACTGGTGGGGGGAGGGAGGGAAAAAGGGAGGGAGGGAAGGAGGGGAGGTGTGGAGAAAAAAGGCATGCGCACCAGAAACTGCTGGCTGTAGCTTTAAGATCATCTCAGGGAAAACTTGGACTTTACAGTAGTCCTACGTGGGGTGGACTATTTGGGGGCTGCTGGATTTTTTTCAGGTCATATGTCCAGCCCCTTCTCCCCTTGCTTTTAATTTCTCTTCCTTCTCTTCTTTTTTTTTTCTACTGTTTCAAAGAGACAATGCTACTTCAGTTTAGAGCACAAACATATGATCAGCACATGGAAATGTGGTAATTTGTATGCATTCATGATTGCAACAGATTGAAGAAATTAGACCAGACAAAGAGCTGTTTTGGAGCAGGAGGAGGAGGAGGAGGAGGAGGAGGAGGCAGAAAGAGGGAGGGAGTGGGAGGTGAGAAAAGGGACGCCTCCAAAAAAAAAAAGGGAAGGCCTTGCCACTCCTGCTGCTGCTAAATATATCCTGTAGTAATGGAGAGAGACCGGATCACAGGTAGGCAATCAACTTTTTTCCCCCCATTTATTACTTCTCCCCCTTCCCCCGTCCCTTTGACTCACAGCACTGAAGTTGAAGGAAAGAAGTAGCTGAGGGTCAGTTTAATTCATTTTTCTAAAAGCATTTGTTTATGGCTTTTCTTCTTGATCCTTCCAAATTTTCTGGACTTAGTGTCATTCCAGAGGGAGGGGGGCTGGGGAGTGAAGGTGGGGCGCGCGGCTTTTTTCAGCGTCTGGATTTCATTTGAGACCTGCTTCTTCTTCCATTCTCTTGTTCTCTTGTGCATTTTCCAATCTGCCACACTGAGTCCTGAGAGGACAGTGAAGCTGTCCTCTGAGACTGTTAACTCTGGGACTGGGGAGAGGCGGATGGGGGGAGCTTTGTAATTGTGAGTTTGGTTGGTCCGTTGGTTTGTCTGTTTTTGTGGTTTGTCTTCTTGTTGTTTGTCAAGATCTGTTTTCAAGGTCGTCTTGGTCTCTTCTGTGAAATAGTATTTATGTTCCTTTTTGGGGAACCTGATTACAGGAGATGAGGCTGCTATTGCCCCAACCGGGGCCTGTGTGTGTGTGTCTTCCCAGTAAGGAGGGGTTTTCGCCTACAGTGGGAGGGAGGGGGACAGTCTTAGAAAAAAAACCATTTTGGGGGGGATGAGGTGGGGTAAGGTAGGGTAGGGTATAGCGCAAAAACTGTGTTCACGTTGAGATATGTAGCATCAGAAATAATGCAAAAACAGTGACAGAAAGTTTTGTGACAGTTTTGGGGAATCTACTCAGAAAGCATCATGAGATTCAATCGAACATTTGCATAGAGCTATGTTTATTTGCATACCTGGGAGGGAGAAAATGATTTTTATTGAGCCCAAATTGTCAGAAAGAGGCAAAAAAAGAAATTTAAGGGCTTTTGAAGGAAGTGAGAAGAGGTAAAAAATTCAGGTATTCTGAATTCTTCAGGCATTCACTGTCAGTATGGGAAGCACAGGCTACTGTTGTATTTCCTTTGGTTGTTGGCTACTGGTTGTCGATGTCTGCTTCCAGAGGCCAAGGGAAGATATTACCTCAGGGATCCTTCTGAGGGATGGGTCATTCATGACCTAGTGCAACATTGGAATGCATGCCTAGAGTTGGTGTTAGGATTGGCAAGGGAGGCTGCTCAGGGAGCTGCTGACAGGGGCTTTTGTGTATGTGTCTCTGCGCTTACTCTCCCTACAAGTGAGACCACAGGGAGGCAAAGCAGCCACGCAGTCAGGGTGGAGGGCAACAGCTGGTATTGAAACCTATTTGTACTTTCCATGTTTGAGCTTGGTGATATTGGCCAGCTGGGCAGTTTGACTGTGGTTCTGTAGTTGCTGACGGACCTCTTAAATGCATAGAGGTAATTCAGCTAACCAAACATAGCTTGGAAGAGAAAGGGAGAGTAGGGTTTTCAATAGGGGAATACTGAGGGGCTGGGATAGGATAGACTGTCTTGGGTCTAGGATCTAGCAGTTTGGATAGATAAGATTAGATGGGCTAACTTCTGGTCCCCTTACCCTAGACCAGGAGTCAGCAAACTATGTTTTTTACATTTTTAAGTACAGTAAAACTTTATTTAAAAATGTAAATGGGATGAAAAGACTTGCACAAAATAAAGAGCAAAATGAGCAGAACCAAGAGAACATTGAATACAGTAACAACAATATTGTTTTAAGAACAACTTTGAGCAAAAAAGTTATTTTGACTCTTAAAAATACCCAAATTAACTATAAAGGAGTGGGCATATGCCTAACTATTCCCTGGGGTAGTCAAGCCCTGTCTGCCATCTTCCTAATTTCCCTATTCCTGTCTAGAGTACCAACATGCTCCCAGTCATCCATCATCTTTGACTCTCCACTCTCTCTCACCCTGCCCCCCACCATAGCCAGTCTATTGCCAAGTCCTGTCATTTCTATCTTCAGACTATCTCTCATATGAGACCCCTTCTCTACTCTGCCACTGCCACTACTTTGGTACAGGCCATGATCACTTCACATCTGGATTATTATTATTTTTTTTTGGTGGGGCAATGAGGGTTAAGTGACTTGCCCAGGGTCACACAGCTAGTAGGTGTCAAGTGTCTGAGGCTGGATTTGAGCTCAGGTCCTCCTGAATCCAGTGCCAGCGCTTTATCCACTGCGCCACCTAGCTGCCCCCAGGATTATTTTTAATAGCCTGCTGGTTGATCTCTCTGCCTCAAGTCTCTCCCAACAGTCCATCCTCCACTCAGCTGTCTAATTGATCTTCCTAAAGTACAAGTTAACAATGTCGCCCTCCTAGTCAATCAATTCCATTGGATCAAATATAAAATCCTCTGTTTGACTTTAAAAGCCCTTCATAACTTGACCCCTTCCTACCTTTCCAGTTTTCTTCCCCCGCCCTGTATTCTTCCATCCAGTGACAACAATCCTTGATGTTTTTCACATAAGACACTCAGTCTCCTCATTCCAGACATTTTCCCCTGCCTGTCCTCCATGCCCTGAATACTCTCCCTCCCAATCTCTCCCTCCTGACTTCCCTGGCTTCCTTCAAGTTTAATTAAAGTCCCACATTTTATGAGAAGCCTTTCCCTGTTTTCCGTAATCTTAAGTCCTTCCCTCTGAGGTAATTTCCAATTTATCCCTTGTATTTCTTGTTTCTACCTGATATTTTACATGCTGTCTCTCCTAGTAGAGGTCGACCTTCTTGAGAGCAGGGACTTTTTTTTTTCCGCTGTTCTTTGCATCTCCAATGATAAACACAGTGCCTGGCACATAGTAGAGGCTGGCTTTGTAAATGCTTGTTGACTTGACTTTTTACTCCGAAATGTGACAGTAATGGGCCAGAACTCAAAGAATGTTAGGGCTATGAGGGAATTCAGAGATTCTCCTCCCAATCTCATCTGTTTTACAGAGAAGGAAACTAAGACTCAGATGGGATCAAGAATGGAAATGAGAGTGGGGGGAATATATGTGTGACTTTGGGGAGAGGTTGGATACTCACCCAAGTTCCTAGCTCTAAAATTCTGTAATTGTGCATCAACATGGAGGCCTAACCAAGACTCCAAACCTGATTTACCTCCTTTCATGAAATTAAAATATAGTGTCTTGGCAAATGACTGATTCTTCTCCATTCTTTGTACAAACTCACCAAGATGAGAGGCAGTGTGGTATGGTGCTTGGAGAGTCAGCCTCTGAGTAGGGGAAGACTTGAATTCAAGTCCAGTCTCTGGCACATACTGGGGATAGAGGGAGTTTCTACCCTGCCTGTAGAAATCATTCATCTGGGGGCAGCTAGGTGGCACAGTGGATAAAGCAATGGCCCCTGGATTCAGGAGGACCTGAGTTCAAATCTGGCCTTAGACACTTGACACTTCCTAGCTGTGTGACCCTGGGCAAGTCACTTAACCCTCAATGCCCTGAAAAGAAAAAGCACTCATATGGTCAAAACAAAACAAAACAAAACAAAACAAAACAAAACAAAACAAAACAAAACAAAAACCTACCCCAAGTTCACTGAGCTGTTTGCTTAAGTAAATGACATTTTATGATACAGTATTGTTTAGACCTGCTGCTGGGTTCATTTCCAAAAAGAATAGTACTAGCCTGGGAGTCAGTAGACCTGGAATTGAGTCCAGACTTGATTGGGTTACCGACCTTTTGCTGCTTGACCTTTGACCAATCACTTTGAACCTAATTTCCTAATATATAAAATGAGAGGACTAGACAATCTCAAAGGTTCGTTCCAGTTCCATGGCTTTATAATCAGGCTCAGCTTCATAAGCAGCAGTGAAAAGTTCATAGGATTCCCTCTCCCCTTTCTCCTAAGCTGTTCTGCTCCTTCCTTGTATGATCTTGGTTCTATTCGTCACTACTTTGTGTGACTGGGCCTTCTATAAAAATGAAGGGGTTCCACTGGATGGTTTCTGTGATCCCTTCGAGCTCTAAATTTCTGTTCCTATTATCCTTAAATTGCTCAAAATTTGTATGATATGGGGGCAGCTAGGTGGCACAGTGGATAGAGCACCGGCCCTGGAGTCAGGAGTACCTGAGTTCAAATCCCGCCTCAGACACTTAACACTTACTAGCTGTGTGACCCTGGGCAAGTCACTTAACCCCAATTGCTTCACACACAAAAAATTGTATGATATGGTGCAATCCTGGGGTCACCAGCTTTATTATCCTTTGCTTCATCTCTAGGCTATTGCCAAGGATAATTGAAGAGCATCCAAAGAGGGATTCTGTAGCAGGGAGGAAGATTGAAAGGGTGTCACTGTATGATTTCCCTAAACTCTCATTTCTTTATATTGCTCAGATTCTGATTTCCCTCGTTCATTGATTTTCTTCTTTTTTTAAAATTTCTTTTAAACAATTTTTTTATAGGGCAGTGAGGGTTAAGTGACTTGCCCAGGGTCACACAGCTAGTAAGTGCCAAGTGTCTGAGGCTGGATTTGAACTCAGGTCCTCCTGAATCCAGGGCCAGTGTTCTATCCACGGCACCACTTACCTGCCCCCATTAATTTTCTAAGGTATACTTAGGACACAAGTTCCAGATGTGTCTTCAAGATTCTTCAAGGCTTCAGGCTTGGGAGGAAGAACAGTTTGGGGGATGGATCATTGTTGATGGGGGGGTGTATGGTAAAGACAAAAGTACCTCCCTTCTGATAATTCCCCAATGAGCACATACTTGGGAAAGAGGATTTGTTGGGTAAGTGCTTAGGAGGGCCAGTAGCCACTGCTTTGGGAAGAACCTGGTTTTGGCCTGTTTTGCAAACCAAAAAGCCAGCCAGCTCCTTCTGCCTGCCACCCCCGATCAAGTCCTTGCTAAGGTTTTCTTTTTCCCCAGGAAGCTGAGGAAGGATTTGTCATTGGGCTGAAATTAGTTGCTGTTCCATGGCTTGAGAATGAGTCATAATAGTGAGATGACTGGGCTGCTGAGACACGAAGGAATGGGCTTTTCTCAGCAGATCATCAGAATCTTTTTCTTCTCATTTTTCCTTTGTTCTTGGATGGCCTTTGTGGCTTTTTACAAATGGTGCAGTTTTATCTTGTTCCAAGAGCTAGTGTGAATTGGATAGATGGAGCCAGCCATAACCAAGTGGGGAATTTTCCACTGGGACAGCTGTTATTTGCCCAAGGCTGGTAAGCCTGGTGAGCAGCTGGGTATAGGATCATGCCTTGGAGGCAAAAGTGATGAATTGGTGGTGGTGAATTTTGAAATATGTCCATGGCATTTATTTCTAGACCTATCAGACAAAATCTACTCTGTGTCCATCTGTGAACATAGGTTTGGGGTCCTAGAAGGATGCTGAGATACATTATCCCTAAAAAAGCATTTACTGATTGTCACCTTGGCCCATAGCAGTTAGGTTGGAGATATGATGATCTTCTCTTGGACAAAATGTAAGCATTTTTTTTTGGTGGTGCTGAAATTTGTCCTTTTTTAATGGGAAAGAATTGGGTAGGATAAAAGGAGATTTCTGTAGGTTATTTACATTACATAGGTGGGCAGCACCACTGACTAACTTGCTGTAAGGATTTTATTTTGAACTCTGTTTGACTCTTTTCTTTCCATCTCTCCCTCCCCAACTGTAGGACCTGGGGAGATGTTTGAAGGCCCAATTTCAGATGCCTTTTTTTAAAAAAACATATCCAGGGAAGTGTACTTTCAACAACTGGCCTCTTCCCTGGCCTCCAGTCTGAGCCCTCTGTCCCACCATCCCACCCCCAAACATGAATTTCATCAGGATCCATGTGTGTGAATTAGAGTGCCTCCTGCTCAGCCACTGGCTGTTGTCATTCACCAGATGTACTGGAGGTGGGGAGGTGGGGGTGAGGAGACAGTGTTATAAACCACGTTGTTTCTGATGGTTCAGACACCAGGCAGAGGAGATCTGTAAAGCAGGAGCAAAGGTATAATAAACCAGCTATTCCCTTTCTGACCTTGTTTTATCTCCATCTTTAGCATGCTGAAACTTAGAAGTGGTCATGCCTTACAAGGCATTTCTTCCAGAATTCCCTCAGGCTGCTGTTCATCTGTTCCCAATGGGTGACAAGGAATAATGTTGTTCTTTTTTTTCCCCTGACTATGAATATGGTAGCAAATGGGAGGGACCTGCTGTTGAAAGTGTTGAAGGTCTAGGTTAAAATCCCAGTGCTGTCATTTAATATTCTTATAATTTTGGGCAAGTCACTTAATGCGTCTTACCCTCAAATTCATCATCTTTAAAATGGGGATACTAATATTTACAGTGCCTGCTTCATTGGGTTATTATGAAGATCAAATGAGATAGCTTAAGTACTTTATGACCCATAAAGCATTATGTAAGTATAAACTGTTAATTCCAATAATGATAGAGATAAATTAATAAGATAAGAGGAGTTTGGTATCCAGGCTTGGATAAATTCACACGGTCAGGTTATTCTTTTTTTTTTTTTTTTTTTTTAGTGAGGCAATTGGGGTTAAGTGACTTGCCTAGGGTCACACAGCTAGTAAGTGTTAAGTGTCTGAGGCCGGATTTGAACTCAGGTACTCCTGACTCCAGGGCCGGTGCTCTATCCACTGTGCCATCTAGCTGCCCCCAGTCAGGTTATTCTTACCTGGTGTAGGCTCTACTAAATAAAGGCTGTCTTTGAGTTCAGGAACTCTAGCCATATTCTTTTCTAGATCTTTTAAAATTTTATTGTTGATATCTTGCTTTTATATCTCCTTCATTTCCAAATTCCAATTTCCTCTTTCTTTCCTTACCTAGTGAGCCATTCCTTTTAAACAAAGACTAAAAAGGAAAAGGGGGAGGGGGAAGCAATTCAGTAAAGCCAGAACATTCACTGAGTATGGCAGTATATGCAGTCAATGAACAAGAATTTCTGAAGGGCTTACAATGAGCCAGACACTATACTAAGCACCAATACAAAGAAAAGCCCAAACAGTCCCTATTCCCCAGAAGCTAACATCCTTCTCTAGTAGGAAAAACATGTAAAGGAATTGGTATGTACATGATAAATGCAGAAGAGATGGAAGGTAATCTGAAAGGGGAAGCCTCTGGCAGCTTGGAGAGACTAGAAAATGCCTTATGCAGAGGGTGGCATTCAACTGATTGATCAACATTTGTCTCTGTGCCAAGCAATGTACTAAGTACTAAGTACTGGGGATATAAAAAGATGCAAAAGACAATCCCTAATCGAAGGAAGCCATTCTAATTGAAGGAAGCCAAGGATTAAATGGGGAAGGTGAGAAGGTAGGAATCCCAGCCAGAGCAAAAGCTCCAACATAGAAAATGGAGTATTTATATTTAAGAAACAGCAAAGGGGGTTGTAGAGTGCATGTAGGGGAGTAAAGAGTAAGAAGACTGCAAAGGAAGGAAGGGCCCATATTGCAAAGAGAATTAAATGCCAAACAGATGATTTTCTATTTCATCCTGCAAGTAATAAGGAACCACTAGAATTTACTGAGTAGGACAAAATGACATGGTCAGACTTGTGCTTTAGGAAAACCATTTTGGCAGCTGAGTGGAGGGTGGATTGGAGTGGAAAGAGACTTGAAGCAGGGAGTCCAATTGGAAGGCTGTTAGAGTAGTCTAGGCTGGAGGTGATGAAGATCATGGCAGTGTGAGTGGAGAGAAAGGAACTTAGAGATGTGAAGGTAGGAATGATGTAGTTTGGCAATGGATTGGATATGTGGGGTGTGTAAGAGTGAGGAGTCAAGGATGATGGCAACATTTGGCAACTTGGTTGGCTACAAAGGTGATGGTGGCCTCCCAGGTGATAAGAGAGGGTTTTGGAGGACAGATAATGACTTCTGTTTTGGACATGTTGAGTTTGAGATAATTGTGGGACAAGCAGTTGAAGACTTTCGTTTATTTATTTATTTATTTGGAAAGGATAGAGGAGACATTCTCCTGTTTGTAAGTAGAAGGGAAGCAGCCAGTAGACAAGGAATGAGTGATAATTAATTAGCAGAGATGTCAAACTCTGGATCAGATTAAAATGTAATTGAGAGTTAAATTACAAACCATCTCCCATTCTCCCTCTCCACCCTGCACTAGGGAAGGCCACCATCTGACACAGATTTATAAATCTATGTATAACCATATTATGTGTACTTTTATTTATCAGTTCTTTCTCTGAATGAATGTTAAAAATTGTCCTTACATGTAATTGGAAAAAACAAGATACCATTAAAAAATAAATTTAGAAAAAGAAAAAAATTATGTTCATGTAGCAAAAAAAAAATGTAATTGAGAAATGGTTAACAAAATAAATAAAGATACAATACAGAGTAGATAATGATCATTTGTGTTTTCCTGAGTCAGTATGCCTTCACCATTTCTATTTGAGTTTGACATTACTAAGTTAGAGAGTGGGAATTAAAGAAGAACAATCTGCTGGAGAAGATGGGATGGAATAGCATCACTTGTGCACGAAGAGGGTAAGTTTACCTTGGCAACATTTGATACAGTACGGAAGATGGAAATAGTGTGAGATGAAGAAGAGGGGAGGAGAAAAGGAGGCTCTGGGTGAATGGCCTCAATTTTTTCAGTGAAATATGAGGTAAGGTTGTCAGCTGAGAAAGTGGGAAATGGAAGAGCCATGGGAGGTTTGAGGAGGAAAGAAAAGACTTTGAAAGGCCATTGTGGTAACTGGAATCAATGAGGGAGATATAAAAGGATTGCCTTGTTTCAACGTATGTCCAGATTATGTAGCAAGAATTTGTAGTGGATCCAGTCAGTAAATTTCATGATTTTTTTCCAGCATCATTCAGCAGCATTGGATAAGAATGAAGCAATGGATGATAGAAGTAAACCGATAACAGGACTTGGTGAAGCAAGATCATTGATCAGATAAGGCGGCAAGGGATTCAAGAGAAGAGGCTAATGTGGAGTTAGAGTTCAGGCATGGAAGGGAGGAGTGTAGCCAGTGCAGGGGTGATGGCCTGGGAAAGAACTCAGAGGTGGAGGAACTAGAGATCCTGGTGAAGAGGAGAAACAGAATTAGAGGTGGTAAAGCAGATAGAAAAAATGGAATGACAGATTATGAGCAGATAAAAGAATATCAGAGTTCATGAACATAAAAATGGAACAAGTAATTAATGACAAGATCAAGGATATCTTTGTGTGTATCTGAAGTGTGATGGTGAAGTAGATCCAAAAAGAGTTCTCTCACATTTGAACCATCCTTTTTGCTCTACTTCCCTAACAGAAACTGCTACCTTCTCCTATTTCTTACCTTCCTCATTCTTCTCAGACTTCACAGGAGAGGAATAGATGGAAAGTCAACCATCTCAATCTCTAGTGCTAAGTTGGGGCCATATCGGCTCTCATCGTTTTAAGACCAGTCTGTCTGTACTATATGTACTACTACCCACTAAAAATCAGTTAATGTTAAGTTTTCTGCTGCCCTGGACTGACTTCTACCATTACTGATGACTTTGTACCTCTTTCAAATTCTTCCTCTCCACCCTCTCCTTCAGCATACACACTAACAAACCAAGAGACCACTTGACCTCATGGTTATTTGTCTTGGGAGATTTCCATCTCCATTTCATACCAGCTCTACTTTCTCTTGTCCCTTAAATGTGGGTTCTTCCAGGGTTCTCTCTTTAATCTTTTGCTCTCAATTCCACAGCTTTATGTATTACTTCTATGTGATTGACTCCCAAATCCTTATCCTCTAGCCCTTGTTTCTCATGTGAGACAGATGTTTCCAGCTGCTTGCTGGATATCCTAATGCAGAAGTTCTATTGCTACTTCTAATTAAATTAATTAAATTAAGTTTGAACCATTCCAATACCACCCTTTCCTTATTTTTAAATTGTTCTACCACTTACCTAGGTTCAGAATCTAAGATTCAACTTTAATCTCTTCCTTTCTTACCTCTCTCCCCACCTCATATTCCACTCTAACATTCTAAGGGTCTCTCACAAATTCCAGTCCATTTCCCCCTACAATATCTCTTGAATTAGCTTCTTACTTTCACTCCCCTTTTTACCCCAAGCCTGTACTTTTATAATAGCCTCCTAGCTGGTCTCCCAACTTCCGTCTAAACTAATTTACATTTTTATTTCCTGAATATGCCTTGGCCTTCCTTTCTGCTTCTTTGTCACACCAGTCTATTCAACTGGAGTGCTTTCCTTATTAACCTGTTAGTTTCTACCAGATTTTCCAGGACAGATCAACTGCTGTTTTCTCTGCAAAGCCTTCTTTGTCCACCCAACTCTGAAATGACCTCTCCTCCCTCTATGCCAAAAATTCTCAAAATGTGGTCCAGGAACCCTTGGGGGTTCCTGTGACCCACTTCAGGGTATCCACAGATCAGAACTATTTTTATAATAGCAAGGTATCTTCGTTTCTAATACTGTAAATATTCAGGTATAACTCATAACAATAAAAGTTTTTTGGGGGAATCCTCATTAAGAGCACAAAGGGGGGGCAGCTAGATGGCGCAGTGGATAGAGCACTGGCCCTGGAGTCCGGAGTACCTGAGTTCAAATCCGGCCTCAGACACTTAACACTTACTAGCTGTGTGACCCTGGGCAAATCACTTAACCCCAATTGCCTCACTAAAAAAAAAAAAAAAAAGAGCTCAAAGGGGTAGGGGCAGCTAGGTGGCACAGTGGATAGAGTACTGGCCCTGGATTCAGGAGGACCTGAGCTCACATCTGATCTCAGACACTTAACACTTACTAGTTGTGTGACTCTGGGCAAGTCACTTAACCCCAATTGCCTCACCAAAAAAAAAAAAAAAAAAAGAGCCCAAAGGGGTGCTGATATCAAAAAGTTTGAGAACTACTGCTCTACACTATTCATTTAAATTCCTTTGTGGATGGGACCTTGTTTCATACTTCTTTGTATTCTCCACTGCAGGGGAGGGGGCAGTGCCTTGACTTTAAGAGGTGCACCATAAATGGTTTTTATGCTGATTTGACTGAGTAGGTGCTTTGGGTGTGCTTTGGATGGAATCCCCAGCACCTTGTCTTAGAGTGATCTTGAAACTCATGGTTGGTTGGCTCAGAAATTGTTCTCACATGTTACCAAGAAAGTTATTAAGACTTTGCCGCTCCATTTCTACCTGTGGTCAAGGCACATATGGCTAGGAGACAAGAAGTAGGGGTGAATATTATTTTACTTTTATTAAGTCATAAGTACTAGTCTTTGTTTGGGGACATGGGGGGGAGCCTAAGGGAGAAGCTATGTGGTATAAACTCCAGAGTTTTGAGGTTGAAATATGAAACAGAGCTATGGGAATTACCTGGGGTGACTTAACATTGACTGTTGAGGTATGTTCTGTCCAGGGGCAGCTAAGTGACATTATGGATAGAGTACTGGGTGTGGCGTCGGGAAGACTCATCTTCATGAGTTCAATCTGGCCTTAGACACTAGTTCCGTGACCCTGGACAAGTCACCTAACCTTGTATGTTTCCTCATCTAAAAAATGAACTGGCAAACCACTTCACTATCTCTGCCAAGAAAAACCCCCAAAGTGGGATCACAAAGAGTCAGACACAACTGAAAAAAAAAGATTAAACAACTAAAAAGGATTAGTCTCTGTGCTAGTCATGGATGTTGTAGAGACAAAACTAAAATAGTTCCCATCTTTAAAGAGCTTACAGTCTATTGGGAAAAACATATTCAAAATATATAGAAAGTTCACCTCAAGTACCACTTCCTAGAAAAAGCTTTTCCTGATGCCCTCCCCCAAATATATTTCATTTGCATATGCTTCATCTTTACTTTTATGAATATGTGTTGTTTCCCCAGAGCAAGTATAAACTACTGGATGGTAGAGATGTTTGGTTTTGGTTCTTGCATCTTCACTGCTTAACATAGTGCTCGGTACATAGTAATGGCCTAATAAATGATAATTGTTAACTGAATGTATTATTTTACAGAGGAGGAAACTGAGTCTCAGAGAGGTGGAATCGTTTATCTACCACATAGGGTCAAAACTAGGATCTGAACCCAGATATTGCCTGATTCTAAATTCTTCCTGATGTGTCTAGATGTCTCAATCTTCTCCCACCTCTTCTGAACCACCACACAAGGAAATGAATGATTACCACATTGTTTTCTGTTCATTCTTTTTAAATGTTTTACTTTACTCTCCAGGTGAACTATTGTAATACAAGAACACACAGAAAGAGATTCAAGAAGTCTGTTGTGATTTGGGTTATTTCCTGTTGGTGTTAAGATGCCTATGTAGAGTGAAGGGCCTACCAACTTTGTCATGCCAGGAATGGGGGCTGTTGGTGGGAGGGCTTATCACTAGTCAGGACCCAAAGGGCAAAAGTGCATTTGCCTGAATAAACTACACTGTTTGCATTTTTATTCCTAGGGAAAGGAAATAGCGATGACTTAAATTCCTGGAAACTATTCAACAAAAACCTGACATGTTCTAGGGGTATTAGAATATTAAAGCTCAAGGAGACTTTACAGCTCATTTAATTCAATCCTTTATTTTCCAGATGAGGTAACTTGAATCCACATCTTCTGGGTCTAGGTCAAAAGTCCAAGAGCATTTTTAAGCTCTTACCATGTTCCAGGAACAGTGATGAGCCCTGACCATACAAAGAAAGGCAAAAACATGGTCCCTGCCCTCAAAATGCCCACATTCCCATTGGGAACGCAACATATAAACAAGTATGTCCATAAAAGATAGAGATAGTGTAAATGGATGGTAATCTTAAAGGGAAGGCCCTTGCAATGGAAAAGGGAGATGAAGGACTTAAAAAAGTTTATTATAGAAGGTGGAATTTGAACTGAGACTTGAAGGAAGACAGGAAAGTCAGGGAGCAGAGATGAGGAGAGAACATTCTATGAATGGGGGACAGCCAGTGAAAAGGTATGGAGTTAGGAAGGAGGGTTGTGACCAGGCAATGTCAAAGAAGGCTATGATGGAGAGGAGAGTGTAAGAAGGCTGGACGAGCCAGGATGTGATGATTTTTCTGATTGATCCTTGGAGGTAATAAACTGGAGTTTATTGAGTTGGAGTGGGGAGGTGACATGATCAGATCTTTGCTTTTGGAAGATCACTTTGGCAGCTGAATGGAGGGAGGATGGAGTGGAGTGGGGAGAGACTTCATGCAGAGAAACTAACCAGAATGTAACTGCAATAGTTCAGACATGTAGGTGATGAGGGACTTCACCAGTGGGTCAGCTATGTCAATGGAGAGAAGCAGATGTGTAGGAAGCATGTTATGAAAATAGAAACTATAACACTTGGCACCATATTGGATATGTGGGGTATGTGAGAGGGAGGACTTGAAGATGAATGCCACTTACCAGTTTGGATGACTGTGTGGATAATAGGGCCCTCTACTGTAATAAGGATGCATTTTGGGGAGGAAAGATAATGAGGGGGCAGCTAGGTGGCACAGTGGATAGAGCACCAGCCCTGGATTCAGGAGGACCTGAGTTCAAATCCAGCCTCAGACACTTGACACTAACTAGCTTTGTGACCCTGGGCAAATCACTTAACCCTCATTTGCCCTGCAAAAAAAAAAAAAAAAAAGATAATGAACTCTGTTTTGGATATGTTGAGTTTTCTCTTTGTATTCCACTTTGGGTTCTTGTCTGGCCTACTGGGTATATTCAATTGCATGCTAACTGCTGCCACTTCTGAGCCCTATGGGTTCAAGATGTTCTCTCATACCTCTGCTGCCCTCTTATTTTCCAATTACTACTAGCCTCTGGGCTTTAGACAGTGCTTGAAGAACAAGAGATCCTTTTCTTGCCTACTTCACTTATCTTGTATGTATAGGGTGACTGTGATTTTTTTCATTTCCTAGCACCATTCCAGTGAAGGTGAGTCAGGCTTAGAACCCAATGGGCCCTCACTGTCCTTCCTCTTCCTGAATCATCATCTCTACTGATATCTTTGCTTTTAGTGGGGACTCTGAAACTTTTATGAGCAAAAAATCACTATGTTCTCCTTGTGTTGGGAATTGTCAAAACCCTAGCCTCAGTGACCAGAGTTGTAGCAAAGCTAATTTTCTATAACCAAGGATCAAATGTGGAATGGTGCCTTTCCCAGTATAACAGAGACCAAAGGGCAGATAGAAAGAGTAAGATATCCAGTGACTGCAAGTGACTACTAGGGCAAATGTAGCCCTCATTCTCTAGCTGGATTCTTAGATTCAGACACCTCCACAAAGAGGTTTGAATTTAGTACATGGGATGCCCAAGGGATGGGCAAGGGAGAGCCAAACCCCTCCAGAACCCCTATGATAAGCCTGTTCTTCCCTGCTGCCCCTAAACTTGTCTGGGTGACTTAAAGTGGACATAAGAATGCCATTAGTACCTACACGATGTTGTTACTATCATTATTATTCCTGCTGTCACTAATTAAGGGATTGGGGATTTTTGCTCCAAAGGCTAAAATTGATGCTTTGAATTTTCCCCTTCCCTTCAACTCTAGCCTGATTCACTCAGTGACCACTTTTGTGTATTGTATGTATTGTTGGTTGTTTAAAATGTGCAGACTGTTTTATTTTTGACATGTAGAAATTCCATCACTATAAATTATACATAATAGGTAAATCACAGCTAGGTGGAGCCATAGCACATAGAGTGCCTGGCCTGAAGTCAGGAAGACTCATCTTCCTGAGTTCAAATCTGGCTCCAGACATTTACTAGCTGTGTGACCTTGGGCAAGTCACTTAACCCTGTTTGCCTTAGTTCCTCATCTGTCAAAAAGAGCTGGAGAAGGCAATGGCAAATCACTCCAGTATCTTTGCCAAGAAAACCTCAAATGGGGTCATGAAGTGTTGGACACAACTGAAACAACTAAACAACAGAAAAGTTACCACTACAGTAGTTTACTCTCCTTAGTTTGACTTGGCTTAGAGTAAGCTATCTTTTGTCCAGTTCTGGGTCTCCCTTCAACAGGAGGACAATTAATTCTAGCTGAGAGAACCTTAGAGATCACATGAGGGTTGGATCAAGTGAGGGTTTTTTAAGGATAGGGGAGCATGGACATATTTATAGGTAGCAAAAAAGGAGTAACTAGGGAGAGATTCAGGATTAGCAAAAGAGTGGGGATTATAAATGGCACAATCTTTCATAGTGTGGGTTAACTTGTTCACATAATAGGGTTTGCCTTGGCAAGGGCCATTTCTTCTTGTTAGACTAAGGTGAAGGAAGAGAATGTATAGAAAGACATTTGAGTTTTGTGAGATGATGAGAAAAAAGGAAATCGCCTAAGAAGGTATGGGGAAGAGGCTCCATGGGAATCTCAAGAAGGGATGTATAGAAAGATTGCCAGGGCAGCTAGGTGGTACAGTGGATAGAGCATGGGCCCTGGATTCAGGAGTTCCTGAGTTCAAACCCGGCCTCAGACACTTGACACTTACTAGCTGTGTGACCCTGGGCAAGTCGCTTAACCCTCATTGCCCTGCAAAAAAAAAAAAAAAAAGAAAAAGAAAAGAAAAAGAAATTAAAAAAAAAGATTGCCTTACTACAGGAAGGTGAGGAACCAATTGATATTATGTAGTAAATTTGTAGTAGACCCAGTCAACATGGTTCGGTTCAGCAGTACATGAGTTACAGGGAAGGATGATGGATGAGTTATTCTCCTTGATGCTATCTGAGGCCCAGTTCAGTGGTATGCTGTCACAGAACATTCTTACTTCAAATTTTCCTTGTTGTGAGCCATTTAGCCCTGGGGATGATAGAGAGGATGATAACAACAACTGACATTTGTTTGCAAAGCACTTTACCTGCCTGGTCTCACTGGAGCCTTACAGCCACCCCTGAAGATAGGTACTATCTTTATCCCTTCTGCATCTTGCAGATGAGGAAACTGGGCCTTTTGAACTATTTGTGATTCAAAGTGTTTTTCCCTGATTTCCCCCAATATATCTAGTGTCTACATTCTTAGCCTATAACTGTTATTTTCTTTTTCTTCTTTCCTTCTTTCTTTTCTTTTCTTTCTTCCTTTCTTTCTTTCTTTCTTTCTTTCTTTCTTTCTTTCTTTCTTTCTTTCTTTCTTTCTTTCTTTCTTTCTTTCTTTCTTTCTTTCTTTCTTTCTTTCTTTCTTTCTTTCTTTCTTTCTTTCTCTCTCCCTCCCTGCCTCCCTCCTTCTCTCTCTGTCTCTGTCTCTCTGTCTCTCTTTCTCTCCCCCCCCCACCAGTTACCCTTTAATTGAAAAGGTACAGAGTTTACTTCTAACCAGGTTTACATCAGCATTTTAAAAGTCCTCTTGCAGTCCAACATCCTACCCTAGTATTCTTGTGTGTGTGTGTGTGTGTGTGTGTGTTTTCTAATGAGATTAACATTCTCAAAAACCCACACTTACATTTTATCACATCCTCCTTAACCCATCTGGATTGTCCTTCAATCCTTATGCTTTTTTTTTTCATTTTCACTGGAGCATCTTGACCATATAATACATTAAACTTTTGAGGGAAAGTTATTTTTGTGGGAGAGAAGAACTTCATATCAATAGTCTACCTTTGGTGGTTGTTGGAGTGAGGAAGAAAACCCTGTTTTAATGGCTATTGGTAGGTTTAATGAGAAGATAAATACAATCTCTTCTTGCCTTCTTCCTCTTGTAGCTTTCCACCCACAAACATAAGTTCCTCATTCTGTACAAGTTTGATTTCCAAGCATAAGTCTCCAACCTGTTTGTTCCTTCTACATTGCTCTGCCCCCAAGTCTACTTCCTTGAGTAAATCTTAGCATTCTGCCTCGTCCCTGGAGACTGGTGACCTTTATTCAAGAATGAAAAGCTCATTACCCTGACTTGGTTCTACTTAAGTAATATTTCAATCTGTCTGACTCTCCATGACCCCATGTTGGGGTTTTCTTGGCAAAGATACAGGAATGATTTGCCATTCCTGCTCCAGCTCTATTACAGATGAGTAACTGAGGCAAACAAGGTTAAGTGACTTGTTTAGGGTCATACAGCTAGTAATTGAGGCCAGATTTAAACCCTCTAAACAGAATCTTCCTGATTTCAGGTCCAGCATATCCACTGTGCCACCTAGCTGCCTTTGGTTCTATTGCCTTTTTCTATATATAATCTTTGCACCTTTTAAAAAAAACTGTTCCTTTTAAAAGAAGAGCTGGTTGAATGTAAGGTTTTTCTCAGGTAATCTAGGCATGGCCTGTTTTATATGTGTTCTGCTGAAATTTACATGTTGAATTTGAGAAACCCTAATTCCCAAGTATGTAGTTATGTGAGATGAAGTAAGATAAATGGATTCTTGACATCTACTTTAAATTATATTCAGGCTTGCAATACAGAACAGATGTTTTACCTCCCTGGTGCAGGGAAAGAGATGTAGTATCATTAAGAGTTTGGCATATTCAGTAGACTCTTGTAAGGCAAGGGAGAGGGAAGGGTGTGTTCTGTCTCATGAGTAGTTGGGAGGAAAGAAAAGGGGCAAGGAGGTCCTTTCTTAAAAGGGCCATCACTAGGGATGATGAGCTAGCTGGTGGGATGGTATGTGGGGATTAGATTAGAGCTATCAGGAAGGAGAATGAGGACAAATTTTCCCTGATTGTGTGGGCATCTGTTAGCTTCAATATGAGGTGTTTGGCCCCTTTGCCAGTCTTTGACAACTGGCTGGATTTCACCTCTGGGTGGACTGTCAGAGTAGCAACAGTGTCTAGGGAGAAAGGCTTTCTCCTGGGTTCCTTTCTAGTCTGAGTTCATTACTTTCAACCCTTCCCTCAAATTAGCTATTCTTTGTCCTTAGCTATTACATATGGCTTTATGAAACTTTTGTTTGTTTTTCATATGTCTATAATTTTTGCCCTGAGATTTTCTCTCTGTTCAGCAAGACAGTCCCTTTGCTTTCCCGTTTTCCTTGTGTTAGAGTGTGTTCCTGGGGAGAGTTCTCTAGGTAAACATTGGGAGGGGAAAATGGACTTTTTGTAGCTTTTCCTGAGTATCTAGAAGATTCCACACACCCCCCCCAACTGTAGAACAGAGCTAAGGAAACATTTTATCCAGGCACTAAATGAAAGCACTCACTTCTCCACGAATGTTATTCCCTGTTAAACCTCAGTCCAGTAGAGAGCTGGCTGCATTGCAAAATTTTCCTGGGTTCTCCTTTGAGTTGCCAGGTATCACAATATATAGAGCTTTGGGCCAGGAAGACCTGAGTTCAAATGTAACTTCAGACACTTTACTATCTATGTGATGCCATGTAAGTCACTTAACCTCTCTGTGTCTCAGTTTCTTCATCTGTAAAATAAGAATGATAGTAGCACCTACTTCCCAGAGTTTTTGTGACAGTCAAATGAATAAATATGTATCTAGTACTTAGCACAGTGCTAGGCATGAAGCAGGCACTTAATAAATTCTTGTTTCCTTCCTTCCAGCATAGACTTGCCTTCTCTTATGCCCATTTAGCTCTACCATCTAAACCGAAGATCAAATTTTCTGTTCAGTTCTGGTCTTTTCTTCAGGAAACCTTGGAAGTTCCCTATTTCATTGAATGCCCATCTTTTCCCCTGAAAGATAATACTCAATTTTGCTGGGTAGTTGATTCTCTCCCCCCCCCCCCCCCCCCCGGGCAATGAGGGTTAAGTGAGTTGCCTAGGGTCACACAGCTAGTAAGTATCAAGTGTCTGAGGCTGGATTTGAACTCAGGTCCTCCTGAATCCAGGACCTATACTCTATCCACTGCGCCACCTAGCTGCCCCATGGGTAGTTGATTCTTGGTTGTAATCCAAGCTCCTTTGCCTTCTGGAATATCCTATTCCCAGCCTTGCAATCCTTTAATGTTGAAGCTGCCAGGTCCTGTGTAATCCTTACTGTAGCTCCATGATATTTAAATTGTTTCTTTCTAGGTGCTTGGAGTATTTTCTCCTTCACCTGATAATTCTGGAATTTGGCTACAATATTCCTTGGAGTTTTCCTTTTTGGGGTCTCTTTCAGGAGGTGATCAGTGGATTCTTTCAATGACGATTTTATCCGCTGATTCTATAATACCAGGGCAGTTCTTCTTGACAGTTTCCTGGAATATGGTGTCTAGACTTTTTTTTGACGGTGGCTTTCAGGTAGTCCAATAATTCTTAGATTATCTCTCCTGGATCTATTTTACAGGTCAGTTGTCTTTCCAATGAGATATTTCACATTTTCTTCTATTTTTTCAGTCTTTTGATTCTGCTTGATGATTCTTGGTTTCTCCTGGAGTCATTAGCTTCTATCTGCCCAGTTCTAATTTTTAAGGCATTATTTTCCTCAGTAAGCTTTTGTACCTCCTTTTCCATTTGGCCAATTGTATTTTTTAAGGAATTGTTTTTTATGCTTTTTTTGTGTCAATTTTTTGTGTTTCCTTTTCCAAGCTGTTGACTCTTTTTTCATAATTTTCTTGTATAGCTTTCATTTCTCTCATTTCTTTTCCCCTTTTTTCTTCTATCTCTCTCATTTGATTTTTTATTTTTTTTTTTTGCGGGGCAATGAGGGTTAAGTGACTTGCTCAGGGTTACACAGCTAGTAAGTGTCAAGTGTCTGAAGCCGGATTTGAACTCAGGTCTTCCTGAATCCAGGGCCGGTGCCTTATCCGCTGCACCACCTCGCTGCCCCTTTTTTGTTTTATTTTGCAGGGCAATGAGGGTTAAGTGACTTGCCCAGGGTCACACAGCTAGTAAGTGTCAAGTGTCTGAGGCCTGATTTGAACTCAGGGGCTAGTGCTTTAGCCACTGCACCATCTAGCTGCCCCCTCTCATTTGATTTTTTTTTTAATTTAAAAAAAATTTTTAGTGAGGCAATTGGAGTTAAGTGACTTGCCCAGGGTCACACAGCTAGTAAGTGTTAAGTGTCTGAGGCCAGATTTGAACTCAGGTACTCCTGACTCCAGTGCCGGTGCTCTATCCACTGTGCCACCTAGCTGCCCCTTCATTTGATTTTTAAAAGCCCTTTTGAGCTCTTCCAAGAAGGCTTTTTGGTCTTGAGACCAGTTCATCTTCTCACTTGAGGCTTCACATGTAGGCATTTTGACAATATTGTCCTCATCTGAGTTTGTGTTTTGGTCTTCCCTGTCACTGTAGAAGCTGTCAATGGTAAGGGTCCTTTTCTGTTTCTTACTCATATTGTAACCTTTTTTTTTTTTTTGGTGGGGCAATGGGGGTTAAGTGACTTGCCCAGGGTCACACAGCTAGTAAGTGTCAAGTGTCTGAGGCCGGATTTGAACTCAGGTACTCCTGAATCCAGGGCCGGTGCTTAATCCACTGCGCCACCTAGCCACCCCCGTAACCTATTTTTAAACTTATAAAAGTTGAGGTCTTCTCTTAGGGCACAGAGGCCACTGTTGAAAGCTTCTTGTGCTATGGATTAGGGGCCTAGTCACTGGCTTTCTGCTCTAGGGCCTCTGTGGCTTTTGAATTCCTTACTGACCTGGGCTTGTTCCCTATGCTGGGATGGCTTGGCCAAGTCGAGCCTGTCCTGTGGGTGGTTCTCTACCTGTTAGTTTGCCCTCTCATCCAGGGCTGGTGGGTCTCACAAATGGCCTGTTGTGCCACCAGCCTTCTGAGCCAGGACCAAGGGGCCTCAGCTATTGATTTATGCTGTGGCCAAGAGCCTTCTCCTGATGACTTGCCCAGACCCGCTCCACGGTGCACTGTTCTGTGCTGAGCTGTTCTCCCCTTTCACCCAAGTGTGACAGACCTTTCCTGAAGTCTTCTAAATTATCTCAAGTTGAAAGATTCTGTCTCTCTGTCTTTTTGTAGGTTCTATAGTTCCAGAATCTGTTTAGAGGCTTGATTTAATGTTGTTTTTGAGGAAACTCTGGAGGGCTCAGGCAACTTCCTGGCTTCTCTTCACCATCTTGGCTCCTCCTTCGACTCAACTAGTTTCCTGAGTGCTCTACCATCTAAACTGTTCAACTGTTTTCTACCCTGGTTTCTATTCTCTGAGGCTAACTATTTAGACACTGAGCTACTTCAGAGTTATTCTAAAAGTTCTCAGGAAGAAGCAAAGAGATCTTTGGACTTTGAGTCATCAGGCCTGTGTTCGAGTTCCCCTTTGGACATTACTATGTGACCCCTGGTAAATGTTTAAAATTCAATTTTCTCATCAGTAAAATGTCAATAATAATATTTATACTACTTATAAAAACATTAGTCGTTATAGCAGTTCATATTTTTATAGAGTTTTTGGATTTTACTCTTTGGTAAGGAAGTCAGAATGAGGAAAGTCCTGCTAATGCACTTCAGCCACTGTTTGGCCACTTAACTGTTTTAGAGTTGTCTGGGGCAATGATAGGTTAAGTGAGTCACACAAGTCCTATGTATCAGAGGCTGAATTTGAACCTAGGTTTTCCTTTCTTCCAGGCTAGTTTTACCCACCATGCCACAATTGTTACTCTAGGGTTTACAATTCACAGGATGCATTCCTTACTACAGTCCTTTGAAACAAGTAATGAATAATGAATAATTCTAAATAATCACCACTGTCATCATAATGATTATTATTACCAACCTGGTGGGATTGTTGTGAGGATTATACTCTGTTAGCTCTGTAAAAAATATAAGGAATAGTTATTATTATTCCCAGTGACCTGTTTGTATTTTAAGTGGAATTTCTGAAGATTCAGTGCATCAACCTTAAGGAGTTAACTTCTACAGGTGGCACGTTGTAACTTGATACGGAGATATTTTGGACCAAAGTGCCTTTCAGAATGTTGTAAGTTGTACCACAAGGTGGCTGGCTGCCCACACTGATACCATGCTTAAGAGCTAGACCCTGTGAACTCAGGAAAGGGCAAGTAAAATGTGAGAAAAGAGAATTCTGCTATGGGAAAGAGAAAGGTAGAGCTCAGTTAAGACTGGAATTAACGTAACCTCATTCTGCAGGTATTTCAAATTCTTTGGGGTTATGGGTGAGAAACTTGGGAGAGGGAGAGAAAAACAAGGAGAAAGAAAAAAACCTTCCTAAAAAATCAAGGAAATGAATTCAGGTTTTGAATGCAAAGAGTTATTCCACCAGGAGGTGGCAGCATTAGATCCTCAATAGCAGGGCGGGGAGGTGTCTCATTAGTTCATTAAGACGTTTTCTCATTTGCACTTAATTTGTGGAAGACGAAATGGACATCATTTCTGACTGGAGCAGGAATCAGCAGGTGAGAGAAATGTCAGATAAACAGAACCAGAAAATAGTGAGAAAGGCAAGAAATTTCACTGGAACAAGTCACCATGGAGGCTGTTTACTTCCTCTAATTAACAAAGGGACACCTGGCAAGTCTAAAGAACCAGCTTAGTCGGCTTCCTGACTTATCAAAAAGTGCCTTAGAATGTTGGTTACTTTTAGTTCCGGGCCGAGGTGGGGCAACTGATGTTTGGGGCTGAAGAGTCAGTGGTGCTGGAAGAGGGGTTCATTGTTCCCCTTTGGTCATGAGTGGGGTAGGGTGAAGATGAGAAGAGGAGCAAGGATTCTCACCAGTTTTATCTGCCTGATTATAGGTAGATGGCACTCGTCAATGCTTCTAGAACTTCATCCTTGATTTGGGTTTCCTTTGGGGAATTTCCTATTAAACCTGGCCAATTTGGAGACAGGGCAGGAGTCATTTTTATAAAAGGTTCCAATTTCAAAGAACAGTAAAAGATGGGTCTGGAAGCAACTATAGCTGTATTTTTAAAATATAATTTTTAAAACCTAACCAAAATTCACCTTTTCTCCCTTCTACCTCCCCCTCCATCGAAAAAGAAAACAACCCAAAGCCCTTGTAACAAATATGCATAGTGAAGCAAAATAAATTCTTATATTTGCCACGCATGAAAAAAATATACATGTCTGCATCTGCATCCTGAGTCCGTTGCCTCTGCTAGGAGGTGGGCAGCATGTTTCATCGAGAGTCCTTTGGAATTGTAGTTGGTCGTTGTATGGATCAAAATTCTTAAGTATTTCAAAGTTGTTCGTTTTTACAATGTGGTTGTTACTGTATAAATTGTTCTCCGCCCTGCTCACTTCACTCTTCATGAGATCCTACAAGTCTTCTGAGGTTTCTCTGAAACTGTTCATTCATCTTTTCTTATAGCACATAGTATAACATCACATTTATATACTTGTTTAGCCATTCCCCAAATGGCTACCTCCTTAGTTACCAGGTATTTTCAGCCATAAAAAGAGCTGTTTTTGTCTACAAAAATGGATCATTTTCTGCTTTTTTTATCTCTTTGGGGGATATAGATCTTATCTACTATAACCATATCAAAGAGATTTTCTAACTCGTAGAATATAAAGAGGGAGAATTAGGGCATGACCTTGATTATATGTCCTCTATAACAGGGCATCTTACACTTTTTCCACTTGAAACCCCTTTTCGCCTGAGAAAATTTTACACTACCCCTGGTAAATAGGTATGCAAAAAAGGTATACATAACCTTTTACTGCTACCAATTTTTTTTGCGACCCCCCCACATCCAGTTATGTTGCCCCATATGGAGTCCCCAACCCACAGTTTCAGAAGTTTTGCTATTAGTCTAAAATGTATCCTTCACTTTGCCCCAATAAGGCTGTACCGAGTCAGCATGTTTAAACTTGTAAGGAGATGATGTAATTAATGTTTCAGAAGGTAAGGCTGTGGGGACTGAGCTAAGCCTTTCTGTTAAATCATTGGATTTTACCCATTTTCCTCTCCTCTCCCCACCCTCAATTTTCCTGCATAGTTGACAGGGCCTTTGTTCTTAAAGTAAGAGTTATCACCTATTAACCCACACTAACTTTATTTGCTGACTCTTTCAGGTTAGGGACTCTAAAGTGGTTTGTGGCTGGTTTAACATAGTCGGTTCTGACTTAGTTGGTTCATGAGGCTGAGGACAGCTTCAGTCACAGCCTTAGGTTGATTCTGGAAGGGAGGAGCTTCTGAGTGCCAGTCTGCCCAAAGATGTGAAAATCCATCCCAATTTATTGTGTTTGATCACTTCAGGATTGCTCAGAAGCATCTTCTAATGGGAACCATAGCATTGTTCTAGAGTGGGACTTCTTAAACTTTTTCTACTTGTGAACCCTTTTTGCCTGGAGAAATTTTTACGTGACTCTGGGTATATAGGTATATAAAATAGATATATAAAAACGTATGTAACCTTTTACTGTTGACAAATTTTTCATGACCCCCACATTCAGTTATGTGACCCCATATGGGGTCTGGACCCACAGTTTAAGAAACAAGGTTTCTAGAACAAGGTGCTTAACTTTTTTTTTTTTTTTGCAGGGCAATGAGGGTTAAGTGACTTGCCCAGGGTCACACAGCTACGCCACCTAGCTGCCCCTATGCCCCAAAGTTCTTAACTTTTTATGTGCCCTCGACCCCCTTTGACAGGCCCCTGGATCCCTTCTCAGAATAATGGTTTTAAATGCATAAAATACATAGTATCACCAAGGATACCAATTATATTGAAATATAATTTCAATTTCAAAAGATGCTTTGTTTTTTTTTTCCCCATCAAGTTTATGATGCCCTTGAAATCTATTCATAGATCCCTAAAGGTCCAGGTTAGGGCTCCTGCTGTAGGATATTTCAGACCTATAAGTGAAATTGTAGAAATAGACAACCCAGGACGGCTAGGTGGCACAGTGGATAAAGCACCGGCCCTGGATTCAGGAGTACCTGAGTTCAAATTCGGCCTCAGACACTTGACATTTACTAGCTGTGTGACCCTGGGCAAGTCACTTAACCCCCATTGCCCCGCAAAAAAAAAAAGAAATAGACAACCCAAATTTATTAAGAGCTTACTGTTTTAGGCACTGTGGTGAGCACTGGGTACAAATACCAGCAAAAATAAAGAAAACCCCTGCCCTCAAGGAGTTTACATTTAATGGGAGAAGATAACACAAAAAATGGAGTGGAAAGGGGGGAGTTGGGGAAGGAAGGTGCCCACTGGGAAATTGTATCAAAGTCTATAGAATCAAAAGTAAGAAACACAACTGGCAGGGGAGTGAAGTATGGCTGGCTTGGGCCTGTCCTCAAAATGGAGGCTCTGGAAGGAACTCAACAATGAAAGAAGGGTATTGGCATGAGATTGAGAATGTCCCAGGTACTGAGTGAAGGTCTAGGATGTGAAGGTAGCTTGCTTGAGTCATGATGGAGAAGCTGATAAAGTCAGATGGACAATTTGGAGGAGAGAAGGGTTGCCCAACTGTTCTTGCAAAGGGAGTCATCATTACATGCTTATTTCCCTTCTTCCAAATCCCTACATTTGAGAAAAAATTTAAATATATTTTGGAGTTGGAAGTGGGGGGAAGCAAGATCTTAACCTTTAAAGGAAACTTTTAGGGAATCACTCCACTAAAGTCTGAATAGTTGGTGGTGTCCAGTACCCAACGGTCCTGATCTCTTTCCTTCCCTACTGGCCTTTAAGACATAGACATGTAAAGCAGTCTGTTCACTCTACTGCTTCTAGGTTTAAATCAGCATTTTTAACCTAAGGTCTGTCAACTTAAAAACAAAATCTAAAAACTTTATTTTGGCATGATTGGTTTCCTTTGTAATCTTCTTAGGCATTTAAAATCATTCAGAGAAGGGGTCCATGGGCTTCCTGGGACTACCAAAGTGGTCCATGACACTAAACAGGTTAAGAACCCCTCATCTAAAGAGTGACTGAGCATTTCTCTGTAAATTTTAATTTTTCTCAGTCCCTCCTTAGTTTTCTCTGCCCCATTAGCATCATTCATAAGCTATTCTATTATCCAGGGCAGCAAAGGTTTGAGAAGCTAAAGAGCCAAGGGGAGGGAGAGAGACAGAGCAGCCCTGCTGTCAAGTGGGAATTTTTGAGCTGCCAGAGAAATTAATTTCAGCCCTCATCCCTTAATTAAAATGGCAGTGAGCAGCATTGGCTTAGAGACATGCCCTATTCAGAACCAAGGAGGCTATTTTCAATTTTCATTCTTGTATGTATTGCTTAAGCCATTTCTTCCGGCCTGTTCTAATTTGGGTGCTCAGTCAAAAGTATGTAGTATTTGGATCAGGGAGTACATGTCATATAAATATCTGATTCATCTTTGTGATTCTATGCAAACACAGAAGGGATGCCCCATGTCCTTACTGTTGCAGATAGCTAGATCTTGCCAAACATTTGGGAATTGGGGTTTCCCTGGTATATCTTGAGGCCCTGTTGTAAGAAGCTATAAGGTCATGAAATATTAGAGCTAGAGGAGACCTTAGAAATCACCTTGTCATCTTTTTTATTTCATGAGCCCCCTTGGCAGTTTGGCAAAGCCTATGGACCATTCTCAGAATTTTTGTTGTTGCTCAGTCATTTCAGTTGTGTTCGACTGAACCTCATTTGGGGTTTTCTTTTGTGTGACCTCATTTGGGGTTTTCTTGGCAAAGATACTAGAGTGGTTTGCCATTTCCTTCTCCAGCTTATTTTACAGATGAGGAAACTGAGGCAAATAAGGTTAAGTGATTTGCCCAAGGTCACACAGCTAGTGTCTGAGACCAAATTGGAACTCAAGTCCTCCTGACTCCAGGCCTAGCACTCTAACCACTGTACCACCTGTGTTTTAAATAATGGAGGAGGTTTGAGTTCATTTACCTGAAATCTACCTATGGACCATCCCTCCTTGATGACCCTAGTTTAAGAACCCCCTTTTCTTTTCTTTTTTTTTTTTGGACAGGGCAATGAGGGTTAAGTGACTTGCCCAGGGTCACACAGCTAGTAAGTGTCAAGTGTCTGAGGCTGGATTTGAACTCAGGTCCTCCTGAATCCAAGGCCGGTGCTTTATCTACTGCACCACCTAGCTGCCCCCAAGAACCCCCTTTTCTAGTTCAATTCCCTCACTTTACAGTTGAGGAAACTGAAGCCCATATCAGTCAAGTTATTGGCTCAAGGTCATAGAGGAGATGTGTTAAAGCCAAGATTCAAACCCAGGTCTTCTGAACCAAAATGCAGTCTTCTTTCTACTTTCTGTTCCTTTTTTTCTTTTTGTGCCAAGGCCAGAGTTAGGGTCCCTGTTCTCAGCTGCATCAATAGATTCCTGAGTACAAGATAAATTTACCCTGTGCTAATAATTATTCCATGCAGATAATTCCATTTAATTCAATCTGCCTTTATTAAATGCCACTGTATGCCAGGCGTAGTGGTGTAGTACCAGGCACTAGGGAATACAGACAAATCAAACAGTTCCTGCTCTCAGAGTTTACATTGTATTGGGGGAACCAATATGTACATAGAAAAGTAAATTCAAAATATATACAAGGTGAACTGGGAATAATTTCTAGGGAGAGGTCCTGGGAAGTTGAAGAGGAATCAGGAAAGACTTAATGTAGGAGGCAGACTCTGAGATGAGCTTTGAAGGAAGCTAGGGATTCTGTGAGTTAGAAGCCAGCAGAGTACATTCCCAGCTTGAGGGACAGCCTGTGCCCCTTGCTGACATCCTCCTTGACTTCTCCCTGAAAGATGCCGTCTTTTCTGCTCAAATTCCCTCCCCACTAAGTTACAATGAAAGTAGATGTTTAACAAGGTGCAGCCCTCACTCTCTTCCTATTCTGCTCAGAAGTAAGAGTCCAGCTTTAGAATTATCAATGGAAAGCATACAGGCAGGCAGATAAACCGGTTGTTGCTAAGTTACTTTCCTCCTACAGCTTAGAGGGCCTCTTATTCCCACCAGAGGTCAGAGCCTCAGGTTTAATTTTTTTTAAACCTCCTTTTGCACAATGCAGAGTGGGTAGATTTTCCCACTTCAGCATTTGTGAATTTGTGTGTGTGTGTGTTAGGGTGGGGTGTCCTGTTCCCAGAAGCACAGGCTTGCTGCATGTGTTTGAAATACATACAAAAATCCAACAACTGCACATTAGAGATATGGAATTCAAAAGAAGCCACTCTGCTCTTTCCCCTAGCCCTAGGTGTGTGTGTGTGTGCGCACGTGCATGTGTGCATGCATACTTTCGGGTACCCTCTTGCACAGGAAATGAGTCACTCTCATGTGCAAGTGGTTAGAATTGGAGAGCAAGTAGCCCAAGGGTTAAAGAAACTAACAAAAAGGGGGGGAGTGCAGAGAGAGGAGTTGGAATAGGGGATCAAGCAGATGATGTGAGAACCTCCTTAATCACCTAGACAGAAAGAGATGTTGGAATGCTTAGGATGGTTTTTAATCTGATTTCCAAAGCTCAACCTGATTCCACCCTGCTTGAGGGATCTCATGTATTAAAAGGAAGGGAAGTCAGTTTCCTCTAACGTGGAACTGATTCCAGCCTTTGGTGCATTTGAAGTGTCATATTGTGGGTGTGAAAATATCCAACTTCCTGGGGTGGAGGGGGCGTGCTATTAGGGGTTGTATGTATGTGAAGCTAGGACTTCCCAACCTTCCCATCCCCCCAGTGCCATATCTCCCTGTATCTCACCACATTAGATGCACACCCCTTGCATGTATATCCCTCCCCTGCACCTCCAATAGATACACACACACACACACACACACACACACACACACACCAAGTAGGAGCCTTTTGAGAGCACCTAGGTTTGGCAGGAAATGAAGCTCTGGGAAACTTTCAGACTCCACCTTTGGCACAGAAACATGTTTTTGTTAAGCAGCAGCAGCATTTTATATTCTAAAGAACAAATTTTGCCCAAACGTGGGGAGATGAAGGAGCTCAGTCCAGTGGGGACTTCTAGAATGCAGAAGAGGTAGCAAATGACAAAGTTGTGGAAAGTGTTTAACTTACATTGACTTGCTATGTGAATGTAATTGTTGTTATTGTGCTAGGAAACAGTTGTATAGAGGATAAGAGGACTGCCTTGGAGTACTCAAAAAATCTGGAGTCAAGTCCTGCTTCTGGTAACAGACTAAGCCACTTAACCTCTCCCTGCCCTGGGTTCTAAGACCTTAATGTACAGACGAGTTACTCATCTGTATCTGTGGAAGGATTTCTAGTTTCTGTGGGGCAAGCTATAGTTTCCAACCTTCTTATCTCATGTTTATATGATGCTTTTTTTTTTTTTTGCGGGGCAATGGGGGGTTAAGTGACTTGCCCGGGGTCACACAGCTAGTAAGTGTCAAGTGTCTGAGGCCGGATTTGAACTCAGGTACTTCTGACTCCAGGGCCGGTGCTTTATCCACTGCGCCACCTAGCTGCCCCCTATATGATGCTTTAAGATTTACAAAGTACCTTACATATGTTCTAACATTTGTTATGTTGCTATATCAAATATTGTCCCATTTACATGTGTTATAACATGCATCACAACATGCTTTGAAGTAGGTTTTATTATTCCCTTTTTACAAATGAAGAAATTAAAAGGTTAACTGACTTATCCAATGTCACATGGTTAGTGTCTGGGGTGGTATTCAGTCAGTCTTTCAATAAACACTTATTAAAATAAGCCCCTGCTATAAAGGATCAAAGTAATCTAATGTTTGATCCAAAGGTCCAAGCTTTTAGAGCCAAAGCTCACCATTTGACAACATTGCTGGGAATGGAAAGCAATTTGGCAGAAATCAGGCATGGACCAACATTTCACACTGTATGCCAAAATAAAATCAAAATGGGTAAAATGATTTAGATATAATGGGTGACATCATAAATAAATTAGGGGAGCATAGAAAAATTTACTTGTCAGATTTATGGATAAGGGAAGAGTTTATCACCAAACAAAAGAGAGGACCATTGGAAATAAAATGGCTAATTTTGATTACATGAAATAAAAAAAGGTTTTGTACAAACAAAACCAATGCAGCCAAAATGAGAAGGAAAGTAGGAAATGGGAAATTTTATAGTATGTTTCTCTGACAAAGGCCACATATCTCAACAAAGCTATCAATAATAACATTAGAAAAAATTTCTAAATCACTCTTGTTTAGAGAAATGCAAATTAAAACAATTTTGAAGTACCATCTTACAAATGAGATGGGTGAAAAGTCTGAGAGACAAAGTTTCTCTGTAATTAATAATCAATTTATTAATTAGGCTAACTGATGAGGGGTTATACTTATAAATGAGGAGGTGAGTTGAAAGTTTTCAGCTCTGCTAGCTGAGAACATGGCTTGCTTGATCATGAGACTCAGCCACCTCCAACAATCTGGAAAAAGGAAAACCCAGACCATTCTCGTTGGTTTTCTCCTTCATGAGCTGAGTTACCCTAAAATTCAAAGGAGGGGTGCAAGGATGCGGATTTAATGTTTTGGGGCTAGAATTCCCATAGATTAGTTTTGTTTATACTCTAAACAAAAGTAAGGTCTTCTAGTTGGATGGGGTCTTGCCCAAGAACAACTCTCATGTTCAGGGAGGATTTAGGTAATCTCATCTATCAGCAATGATCTTCAGAAACTAACTGATTGGCCTACGGGGGCTGATCCCTGAAAGAGGAATTTTTTTAAAGTCTTAGCCCTAATTTAATAATTGGTTACTAATAGAAATATTTTCTTTCACATATATCATATTTGGTAACATGATAGAAAAGAAAAATTATAAATTCTAGAGAGGATGTGGGAAAATGGGTATGCTAATGTACTGTTGATAGAATTGTGAACTGGTCCAACCATTCTGGAGAACAATTTAGAACTATGCTCAAAGGGTTATAAAACTGTGTATACCCTTTGACCCAACAATACTACCACTAGCTCTGCATCCCAAATAATTACAAGACCTATATGTACAAAAATATTTATAGCAGCTCTTTTTCTTGTGGTGGCAAAGAATTGGAAATGGAAGGGATACCCATCAAATAGGGAATGGCTGAACAAGTTGTGATATATGATTGTAATGGAATACTATTGTGCTATAAGAAATGATGAGCAGGGTGGCTTCAGAAAAACCTGAGAAGACTTTTATGAACTGATACAAAGTGAAACTATCAGAACCAGGAGAACATTCTACACAGGAACAGTAATATTTTAATGGTGATCAACAGTGAGAGATTTAGTTACTCTGATCAAGATAATGATCTAAGACAATTTCAAAGGACCTATGGTGAAAAATGCTACCTCCAGAGAGAAAACTGATGAACTCTGAGTGCAGATTGAAGCATACTTTTTCACTTTATTTTTCTTTTTTTCTTGCAACATGGCTAGTATAGAAATATGCTTTGCATGACTTCACATGTATAATTGATATCATATTGCTTGTCTTCTCAATGGATGGGGAAGGGATGGGAGGGAGAGAATTTGGAACTCAAACTTTTAAAAAATGAATGTTAAAAACAAAAAAGTACCTACTAGGTGCCAGGCATTGTGCTAAGCTCTGAGGATACGAAAGAGAGGCAAAAGACAGTCCCTGCCCACAAGGAGCTTACAACCTAATGAAGGAGACAGCATGTAAACAAATATATACCAAGCAAGCAATATACAGGATAAATAGGGAAAATTAACAAGAAGGGAAAGCATTAGAATTAAGGGGTGTTCAAAGACTTCTTATTGAAGAAGACACATTCGTTTGGACTTAAAAGAATTTAGGAAGGTCAGTAGTCAGAACAAAGAAAGGAAAGTGATCCAGACATGAGGGACAGCCATAGAAAATGTCCGGAGCTGAGAGGTGTAGTGTCTTGTTTGTGAAACAATTATGAGGCCAGTGTCACTGCATCAAAGAGACTGTGTTCAGGGAGTAAGTTTTAAGTAGACTGGAAAGGTAGGAGGGGGTTAGGTTATGAACAGCTTTGAATGCAAACAAAAGATTTTGTATTTGATCCTGGAGGCAGATGGGGGCCATTAGAGGTTAAGGAGTGGGAGTGAGGTGACATGATAGAACTTGCACTTTAGGAAAATCACTTTGGTAGGAGGATGGATTGGAATGGAGAGAGATTTTGAAGCAGGCAGACCTAGCAGCAGGTTATTGCAAGGTCCAGGCAGGAAGTATTGAGGTACTGCCCTATAGTAGTGGCAGTGTCAGAGGAGAAAAGGGATGCATTTAAAAGGTATTGACAAGGTGAAATAGGTAGGTCTTGGCAACAGATTTTATATGGTGGGTGGTAATGAGAGATAGTGAGGAATTGAGGATGATACCTAGGTTTCAAATCTGAGTGACTGGGAGGATAGTTGTGCTCTCCACAGTAATAGGGAAGTTTGGGAGAAGGGAAGAGTTTAGGGTGAAAGACAGTGAATTCTGTTTTGGCCGTGTTTAGTTTAAGATATCTACTGGACATCCAGTTCAAAATGTCTAAAAGGCAATTAGAAATTTGGGTTGGAGTCAGCAGAGAGGTGCGGGTAGAATATAGAGAGATGAGAAGAGGGCCCTCTGAGAAGAGGGCATCAGTTAGAGGGTGTGGTTTTAATGAGGACGAACTAAAGGTGACTGAAGGAGCAGTCAGATAGGTAAGAGAAGAACCAAGGGAGAGTGGTGTCCTGAAAACCCAGAGGGAAGAGAGTATCAAGCAAGAGAGAGCATCAAGTGTCAAAGGCTGCAAAAGAGATCAAGGAGAATGGGGACTGAGAAAAGCTCATTGGATTTCACAATGAAAAGATCATTGGTAAATTTGGTGGAATGATAAAGTCATTCAAACTATTATTCAAACTATGTCTTCTAGATTCCAAGTCTAGCCTTCTATTCTCTATACTATTCAAAGACTTACACTGTTCTCTCTTCACTTGGAATCCCAGTCCCTGTGGTGGTGGGGGGAGGTGGGGGTAGAGGCCGGGGTGGGGGGAAGAGTAGGTGTCACATAAACCTTAAAGAGTGACCGTGAAAAAAAAAAGAATGACCATGCATTCCTGAGTACTTATAATTGACTGGTAACATGATTAAAATTAGAGACATATTAGTGGAGATTTTGTAGGTATAAAAGAGAAGATTTCTTGAAGCATGGGTCCATAATAAGGCATACACTTGACATTATTAAGGAATGGATTACAGTGAAAAATCCATACCCTTTTGCCATTTCCCTTTGGGATTAGGGGCACCATAGTAAGAGTAATATTATTTACTGGAGTCCCCTGATAGAGAGGCTGGCCTAGCTTCTTCCTAAGGCATTCAGGCAAGGCTAACTTTTACTTAAAAGTAATTGAAACTGTCCTCAAGATTTAATTCAGGGGCTAAGGCTCAGTCACCTGAGTACAAACAACAACAACAACAACAACAAACAACAACAACAAAAAGAACCAGGACACAAAGGGTTGCATCTCTTCCTTTAGTCTTTGGTGGTCCATCATACACATCACTAAAACAGGGAAGCCATGCTCAGTTGACACAAAACCATAGCCTTGTTGAGTAATCTTTCCACACTATGAACATTCTTTCTTTGCTATGACTAAGTAAACTTCCTTTTACTGATTGTTTTATGGACTATAAGTATCTCATTTCATTCCAGACTCAAACTTGAGGTACCATCTGAGTCTGAGCCAGGTCTGGCCTATTACAATCAGAAATTGATTGTTGAAAGGTTTGAATAGACTGGGACAAGGGTAAAGGAGAAGACAATTATAAAAGGATATCATGGAGAGAAACACAATTAACAATCATATCTATGAATATAAATGTGATGAAGTCACGTATGAAATGTGGACCAGCATATCAGGATGGATTAGAAAGAAGAATTTAACAATATATTGTTTAAAAGAAGCATACTTGAAATATAAATATTCAGAATAAGGGGCTGGAACAGAATTTATTATGCTTTGGGCAAATTTTTTAAATGAGTATACAATAGTAAAAAATAGGTATGATTGGAAAAGATACATAGTTAAACCACATTATGCCTAAGGACACATTTGGTAATGAAATAATGTCAATACTTAATATATGTGCACCAAATAGCATAACACGTAAGTACTTTAAAGAAAAACTAATCACATTACACAAATAATTATCAAAACTATGATAGTTGGGATTTCAGTGTATCCTTTTCAGTACTAGACAAATCTAACAAAAATATTTTAAAATAAGTTAAGGACCCAAATAGAATTTTAGAAAAGGTGGGTATGGTATAATTTTGGCAATTCTAGACTGGGAATAGAAAATTATATACTCATTTCTCAGCTGTGCATGGCATCTTTACAAAAATTGATCATGTGCTAGGACATAGAAACATCATAAACAAATGTAGAAGAGCAGGAATATTAAATGCTTCCTTTACTGAACCCAACACAAGAAAATTAATAATTAAAGGGCATTTGAAAAAAGAATTCAAGTTTAGAGACTAAATAATATAATCCTAAGGAATATGTGGGTCAAAGAACAAATCATATGAACAATAAATGATTTTATCAATGAAATAACAAGACAGCATATCAAAATTTTTGAAATAAGATCAAAGCAGTCCTTAGGGGAAAATTTGTATCTCTCTAATCAGTTTCATCAGCAAAACACAGAAAAAAATTAATGGATTGAACATGTAACTAAATAAACATAAAAGCAACGAAGCAGAAACCTTCCAAGATGGCAGAGTACTGGGCTTGCTTAGAATCAGGATATCTGATATCTGTGTTCAGATATTGTCTCAGATATTTACTTGCTGTGTAATCTTGGATAAATCACCCAATCTCTCTGTGTCTCAGTTTCCTTGTTTATAAAATGAGGGGGTAGGATTTGATCCTCTTTAAGATAGAGAGCTGGATCTAAAGTCAGGAAGACCTGAAGTTAAATTTGGTGCTTACTAGCTGTGTGACCCTGGGCAAGTCACCTAACCTTGGTTTGCCTTAATCCACTAGATCCAGGGCAGTTAGTTGGCATAGTGGATAAAGCACTGGCCCTGGATTCAGGAGGACCTGGATTCAAATCTGCCCTCAGACACTTGACACTAGCTATGTGACCCTGGGCAAGTCACTTAACCTCCATTAATTACCCTGCCAAAAAATCAATCCACTAGATCCACTAGAGAAAGAAATGGCAAACTAGTCCAGTATCTTTGCCAACAAAACAAAAACAACAAAACAAAACAAAACAAAAAGACCATGGACAGTATTGGCATGTTATGGTCTACAGGGTCACAGAGTTGGACATGACTGAATAACTGAACAGCAAGGTCCATTACTAGTCTAAATTTTTGATCCTTTGATCCTTGTTCTCTGATACCAAGTTAATACCATAAAAATTCCTGAAAATCAAAGAAAAGATAAACAGAAATGTCATTAAATTGACTAATAAAATTGCCCAATTATATACCAACAAAATTTATATCTTAAATTGGCACTTATAAAATAGGAAATACCCAGACGACTAGAAGAGGGAATTTAAATAACACAGTTTCAGAAAAAGAAGTTGAATAAACCACATAGGAACTCTTAACAGAAAAAGCCACAAGCCCAGATGGAATTTAGAAAGGAATTCTATAAGATATTCAATGAACAGTTAGCTACAATATTACTACCACTTCTCCTCTTCCTCCTCCTCCTCGTCCTCCTCCTCTTCCTACATCATCACCATCATCCTTATCATCATGATAGAATTTTATAATGTTTTAAAGTTTGCAAAGCAGTTTACAAACATCTCACTTTATCCTCATTACAACCCTAGACTCTAGGAGACTTCTAGTATCCTCATTTTTACAGATGAGGAAACTGAAGCAGACAGAAGCTAAGTGACCTGCTCAGGATCACACATCTGAAGCTAGATATCAAACTCTTATGAGACAAATATAGACTTGGTAACTCAGGGAGAAAGAAAAATACTTATAGACCATTATGTCTAATGAATATCAATTCAAAAATGTTGAATAAAATATTAGTAAAGTGACCATAACAATATAGTCAAAAGATTATATACTATGACTAGGTTTGATTTTATAAAAGGAATGAAAGGTTGGTTCCATATTCGAAAGGGTTGGTTTAATTTATAAAAGGAATGAAGAGAGGAAAACCATATATATAATAGACCATATTAATTGCAACATAATTTACAATAAACTTTATCAATAGATATAGAAAAAGTCTTGGGCACAATATAATACTAATTTTATTATTTTTTTAAAAACCACAAAAATGCATGGGAAAGATGGATTTTTCCTTAATTATCTATCTAAAATCAAGACCTAGAATATTCTGTAATGGAGAAATGCTAGAGGCCTCTCCAATGAAATGAGGAACAAATCAAGTATGTACATTTTTACCACTGTTATTTGACATCGTTCCAAAATGGTAGCTATAAAGATGACAAGTTAAACAAGGATCTGATGGAATATGCAGGTGAACAAGAATAAAAATTATTAATTTTTTGGTAGATCAAATCTATCATTAACCCAATGATATCAACTACCTTGATAAAGACTTCCTATGAGACAAAAATTGTTGGGGGAAAACTGGAAAGTAATCTGGTAAAATGAGATTCAAAGAACATCTCACAATGGATGCCACAAGCTCCATGTGGATATATGACACATATTTGAAAGGTCATTTAATATACAAATTAGAAGAAGACAGGAGATACCTATCAGAATTATGGACAGGAGAGAGAATTTTGCATTATAAGAAATAGTGAGTCAGTCAATAAACACTTATTAATCACCTACTATGTGCCAAGCACTGTGCTAAGCACTGGGCACACAAAAAGAGACAAAAGATAGTCCCTGCCCTCAAGGAGTTGACAAACTATTGGAGGAGACAACGACTATGTACAAATAAGTTATAGGGGGCAGCTAGGTGGCGCAGTGGATAGAGCACCGACCCTGGAGTCAGGAGGACCCGAGTTCAAATTCAGCCTCAAACACTTGACACTAGCTGTGTGAGCCTGGGCAAGTCACTTAACCCTCATTGCCCCACAAACAAACAAAGAACTCCCAAGCTATTTATGGGATAAATAGGAAATGATTAAATGGAGACAGATTCAGAGAAACCTTTAAGGATTTTTTGAACTTATACAGATCTAAGTGAGCAGAACCAAGAGGATAATGTAAAGGAAAACAACTTTGAAAGCCTTCACAATTCTGATTAATGCAGTGACTAATCATGACTTAAGAAGAATGATGATGAGGCATGTTTCTCATCTCTTGGCGGAGAGGTGATAGACTACAAGAATAGACTGAGAGACATTTTCAGACAGGGACAATGTGTTGATTTGTTTTGCTTGACTATACTTGTTTGATATAAGGGAGTACATTTATTGGGAGGAGGTTTTATTTATTTTTTTTTGAGAGGGGAGTTGGTGAGTAATGATAGTAATGCAAAAAAAAAGAGGGATAAAAGAAAAAAGTATCAAACTAACATTTTAAAAACACGAAGAAGAGAGCAAAGGGATGTTCAGAAGGGTAGTTTTCATACTGTAAATGGTAAATTTAGTATCTACTTTAAAAACAAATAAGTTTACGGTTTTGTATATAATCTTTTCTGTTCTTATTTAAATAGTTCAGGTTTGCTGATGTTTGCTGATTTTGTAATTAAAAAAGAAAATATTTAATCTTTTAAAAAAGCTTGTCATGAAATCCATGTGATCAAGAAAGAGAATTGTGAACTGGGTAACTGTATAGGTAGGTGAATTTATAGACGAGTTGAACAACCAGGCCAAAGAGTATTAACTAATGGATTGATGTCCATTGGGAGGGAGGTCTGTCTCTCTAGACATGCCGTTGGGCTTTCAACCTTGTCCTTTTCGATTTGTTTATCAGTGCCTTGGATGACATACTTTTCAAATTTGAAAATGACTCTAAGCCAGGAAGAATAGCTAATATAATGGATGACTGAGTCAGCATTCAAAATAATCTTGTTTGGCTGGCAAACTGATAATTTATGATCCACTGGAGAAAGGCCTAAAGAGGTCTATTGCTATAACTGGAGGTTCTAAGATAATATGGAATAAGAAGATAATACTGGGCAGACTGTGTTTAGTCTTTTCTGCTCCTTTTAGTCATTTGGCTGATATCCATGAGGATCATGAGGAATGGGCAGAATTGTTTGTTGGTTTCAACATTCAGCAGCTTCTGGGGTGGGGTAAAATACTAAATAGGCCTTGCTTTGTCTACTCACAGGAAAACATCTAAAGGAGTTGTTTTCTACTCCCTATAAACACCTGCTCACATGTAATACAGATAAGTTATTCTATCAGTCACTCATAGAGAGAACAGAGGGAAAAAACAACAACCCCCACAACCAAAAAACATGATGATGCAAGCACCAAGCTGATTTTAATCTTGGTTTAAATACCAATGCTCAACATAGCAAATTGCACACAATTAGTACTAGATAAATGTTTCATGGTGATAATGATGATGAATCTTCTGTGTGAAAGGAGGCTATTGAAATGCCAAAGTAAAATAATAAAGGATTTTATTTGTGGACTATCTGCCGACTTATGCTGTGGGTTGTTTTGAATGAAGTGTTTTGAAAATATTAAATCTCAATAGAAATGCATATATGCATGTGAAGGATCAATGATATCATTACAGACTCATACAGACGACTCTCAATTTGGAAATTCTTTCTGCCAATTAACCAGTCAGTATCAACAAAGAATGTGTTTCTGCTATGACTGTCTATTATTAATAAGTTAGATAAGTGAGTTGCTTGAAACACAGAAGCACTATGGTATTGGTACTACTGTTGTGCTTACTGGCTGTGTGACCTTGGGCAAATCATTTAATCTCTCTGGGCCTCAGTTTCTCATCTGTAAAAAGAAGAGTTTGGGGGCAGCTAGGTGGCACAGTGGATAGAGCACCGGCCCTGGATTCAGGAGTACCTGAGTTCAAATCCGGCCTCAGACACTTAACACTTACTAGCTGTGTGACCCTGGGCAAGTCACTTAACCCCAATTGCCTCACTAAAAAAAAGAAGAAGAAGAAGAAGAAGAAGAAGAGTTTGGACTACATGATTTCTGAAGTCCTTATTAACTTTAAAAATACTTTAAATAATAAGGATCTGAAATGAGATTTGAACCCAGATCCTCCTGATTCCAAGCTTAATACTCTATCGACTCAGCTATGCTGCTTCTTGTATTTAGAAATACAGGTTATTACAGTTGTTGTTTATGCTCTTGCTGTATTCCCTAGAATCAGAGAGTCAATAGCATTTACTGATCTCATTTCCAGAGTTCAAACCTATGCCCCTGAGTGTCCAGGGACAAAACTTCATTCAGATGATCCAAAGGCCTTTATTTTAGTTATAATATAATATAATACAATATGATATGATTCGATACAATATGATACAATACAATACAATAAAATCTATGGTATATGATATAATGTAAAGTAAGAGAATGTAATGTAATATACTATGATGTGATGCGACACAACACGACATGATATCACATCACATCACATAACATAACATGGGCAGCTAGGTGGCAGAGTAGATAGAGTGCCTGGACTCAGGAAGATTCAACTTCCTGAGCTCAAATCTATCTTCAGATACTTACTAGCCTTGTGACCCTGGGCAAGTCACTTAAACCTGTTTGCCTCAGTTTCCTCATCTGTAAAATGAGCTGGAAAAGGAAATTACAAATCAATTTAATCTTTGCCAAGAAACCACCAAACAAATTTTAAAAATGACAATAACAATTGTATCCATATGTCTTTTGGAGACTATTTCTACATCTGGGGATTGCTAGCATCCTTTGTTGCCATTAAGTTGCATGTTGAATTCCTGGGGAATGATATGTTTGATGATTGTCAGCAATATTGTTAAGAGCTATAGCTGAATTTGCACAAATGTGAACCTTCCTTCCTCCTGCCTATCCAGGGTCTTTCTATGGCCCAGGGCTCTTTCTGGGTCCAGATACTGACTGCCAAATTTCTGCTTGGGGAGAACTGGGGACATAATATGCTAAGTCTTGCACATAACAGGCAGTTCATAAATGTTTATGGCATTGATTTGAATCAATGATCCTTCCTTGCACTTTCCCTAAGCCTCAAAGCAGATGCTAATTTGCCACACTGGGTTGTCTAATGCCATGTGGTTGATTGGACTGCCCATATATATACAGCCATGGGTCAGACATAGATTATGTTCTCCTTCTCTGTAGATAGTTGAGCCAGCTCTATGGCATGGTGAGTTTCATTAGAAAGGGCTTCCTGCTCTTGGTGTCTCCTTCAGAGGTGGGTTGTATTTTGTTTTTCTTCCCAGAAAAATCCAGGTGATATTTCTCTAGAGGTGAAGAAAATAAGATGGAAACCAGGTACTAATAGGTGTGTGACCTTGAGTAACTCATGTCCCTTCTATGGGATTTGGATTAGATCATTTCCAAGACCTCTTCCTGTTCAAAATGTTTATAGACTTAGATCCAGAAGGGCCCTTACCTATCATCTAGTCCAGCCTCCTCGTTTTACAAATAAGAACCCAGGGAAGTTTTTTTTTTTTAATACTTTTTTTTGAGCCAATCAGGATTAAGTGACTTGCCTAGGGTCACACAGCTAGTAAATATCTGGGGACAGATTTGAACTCAGGTCCTCCTGACTCCATCCCCTACATCTTCCCTCACCCCCCAGGGTTTAAGTGACTTGCCTAAAGTTACACCGGTAGGAAGTGGCAGATGCAGGATTCAAATCCAGGTCTCCAAACTCCAAATACAGCATTCTTTGCCTTATGCCATGATTCTCTGAATCAAAATTCACTATTCTGTGGTCATATGATTCTGTGGCATTCTGAGCCAGAGGGACCAAGTGTAAACTGTAGATACTTATATCCCTGGGTATACCCAAGGCGCTTCAGAGTAGGTACCCTTCGGGCCTGTGGCAAACAGCTTCCCTTATGGGGTTTTCATCTCAGCCTAGGTGCCAAGGTCTCTCCTGCAGCTTCACCTGTTGCCCAGGATTGTTGCTGGTATCTTCTGTTTGTGATATTCTGCTAACAACTCTCTCAACACCTGTTCCTCAGCCAACTTAGTATTTCAAAGGAGAGTCCTGTCTTTCTGGTGCGTCACAGTTTGAAAAGCTGTTTCTAACAATAGTCCTGGAGCATTGGGCAGTGCAAGGAAGTTTTATTAAATATGCATATAAGGAAGTTAAGACACAGAGTAAGTGCTCTTGCTAGGGAAAGCATCATCCACTGAGTGAAGTAGTGAGGCAGGATTAGATTTCATTTACAATCTGCCTCCATCTTGTCTTTTGAGGGACAGCTTCTGCTGTCCAAAGCCTGTGCTTTTGAGAAATTGCTGGACTATTAGAAAGAGGGAGAATAATAGGAAGGGGCTTGTGTCTCTCTGATGAACCATTAGGCACAGAATTTGGTGAGTGGGGGTAGGAGCCAGGGAACAGGAAGTTACAGAGGTACCCTGAGTTGGATAGGAATAGGGAACAGACTTCTGATTTTATTGACACAGTGAACTCCTGAACTAGTAAACTCCCTCAACCAGAAAGGCTCAGCACATAGAGAGGAGTAAGGTATGAGAAGACTCCAACTCATGTAAGACTTTTCCCCCATATTAATTCCTATTCAATTTCATGATATTAAATTTAGCCTAACCTTCTAGAATCTCTTTTTCTAGCTGTTGAGACCTTGTTGGACCCTGAATGTCATCCAAAATATTAGCTATTCCTCCTAGCTTTACATTGTCTGAAAGTTTCATAAGCATGTTAAATAGTACTGGGCCAAGGACAGACCTTCAGAACATAGCACGATTCATCCCTCCAAATATAGATTAAACCATTAATAAAGAATTGTGGAGACTGGTCCTTCACATGATTCTAAATCCACTCAGACCACATCTCTGTTTTGTCTGAAAGAAGAGTACAAGCAACTTTTTCTGATGCTTTGCTAAAATCTAGAGCAGAGAGGTCAAACTTCCCACCTTTCTGGTGGATGCAGTCTGCAAAAGTCCAAGAGTATGGCCTGAACCAGATTAAAATGTCATTGGGAAATGTTTAACAAATTATTTATCAAAATAAGTAAAAATGCTGCATGACAATTTTTACTTGTGGCCAACTCTTCATGACCCCTTTGGGGGTTTTCTTGGTAAAGATACTTCTCCAGCTCATTTTACAAATGAGGAAACTGAGGCAAACAGGGTTAAGGGACTTGACCAGGGTCACACAGCTAGTAATAGATAATGTTAACTTGTGGTTTTCTATGTGGCCAGCAGGGATCCATTTCTCTTTGGGCTTGCTACCACTGCTCTACAGCATTCCTCTGATCTGCCAATTGAGAAACTTTCTAAAAAGGTTTTTGTTTTGTTTTTTTCTGGGAGGACCTGGGTTTTAAAAAAAGACAAAAACAAACAAATGAAAAAACCCAACATGTTTAATTTGATACCATTTGCCTTTTTAAAAAAAAACCTTTTATTTTTATTTTTTTAAACAATTTATTTATCTATTTATTTATTTATTTTGTGGGGCAATGAGGGTAAAGTGACTTGCCCAGGGTCACACAGCTAATAAGTGTCAAGTTTTGATTTGTTGAGATTTGAACCCCGGTCCTCCTGAATCCAGGAGCTGGTGCTTTATCCACTACGTCACCTATCATTTGTCTTTTTACACCATATTTTTTTCCTGATCACCCTTACCCCCAATACATTTGAGCCTTCCCTCATAACATGGAAAAAACATTTAAGCAAAATTGAATATATGCAGCATTTAGTTCTTGTGGTCCCCTGCCTCTTTACATCATCTTTTCATCATCTGCTCCTTCTGACTAAGATTAGTTATTACAATTAGCCTTAGTTCAGTTGCCTTTAATGTTGTCTTCTCAAGACATGCACTAGCAAAACCATAGTGCCTCTCTTGGATTACCTCTTCCTTTTCAGCATATTCACTATCATGCCTTTAATAATCTGTTATAATTTTGCCAGGAATCAAAGTCAAACTTAGGTTTATAGTTTGCAAACTTTGTTCTTTGCCCTTTTCCATCCCTTTGGCATCTTGCCCATTCTCTCTGATGTGTCCTTTTCAAAACGTTTTTTATAATGAACTTGATAAAACTCAATAAATATGAGCATTGCCATATACAAAGAACATAAATAAGGATTGTACGTGCAACCATGAATCTCTATTATGTACAACTCATTTTTTAAAATGTACAAAACCTTTTTGTGGGGTATATTTCAAATTGAACACGGTGGGGGGGGACAGCTAGGTGGCATAGTGGATAAAGCAGCAGCCCTGTATTCAGGAGAACCTGAGTTCAAATCCAACATCAGACACTTGACACATACTAGCTGTGTGACCTTGGGCAAGTCACTTAACCCTAATTGCCTGACAAAAAAAACAAAAACCAAAACAAAACAAATTGAACACAGTGGTTCCAGTATTATCCTGCTGGTCTGTGTGCCTTTCTGAACATACTTCAGCTTCCTTTAATGATTCATTGACATTTTTATTTTGTTTTTTTCATTCACTCCACATACCACACACGCACAGACACAAAAGACAAAAGCCCTCTCTTATAACAAATAAGTACAATTAAGCAAAACAAAGAAAGTACAGAGGCCTTGACCAAAAATGTATGTCTGGGGGCAGCTAGGTGGTGCAGTGGATAGAGCACCGGCCCTGGAGTCAGGAGTACCTGAGTTCAAATCCGGCCTCAGATACTTAACACTTACTAGCTGTGTGACCCTAGGCAAGTCACTTAACCCCAATTGCCTCACTTAAAAAAAAAATGTATGTCTGATTCTCTAGTTCATCACTTACCTGCAAAGAGATATGAAGTCTGATTCACAGTCCATCTCCTGGTGCCATTTTGTTAGCTTCCCCCACCCCCTTTCAAATATTGAGCTGCTCATAATGTAATGGGAGAAAACATGCAAATTACTATGTGCAGAAAACCCACATACAGGATAAATTGGATATAATCAGCAAAAGGAAGGCACTAAAATTAAGAGGCCTTGGGAAAGGCTTCCTGTTGAAGGTAGAATTTTAGCTGGAACTCGAAGGAAGCCAGGAAAGTCAGGAGGCAGATATGAGGAGGGAGAACATCCCAGGCATGGGGGACAGCCAGAGAAAATGCCCAGAGTTGGTAGATGGAGTGTCAGATTGGAGGAACATTAAGGAGGCCGGTGTCACCGGATTGATGAGATCAGTGTGGTGTGGGGTATATGATGTAAGAAGATTGGAAAGACAGGGGGACAGGTTATGAAGAGCTTTCAATGCCGAATAGAAGCTTTTATATTTTTGGGGGGTTTTTTTGTGGGGCAATGGGGGTTAAGTGACTTGCCCAGAGTCACACAGCTAGGAAGTGTCAATTGTCTGAGGTCAGATTTGAACTCAGGTCCTCCTGAATCCAGGGCTGGTGCTTTATCCACTGCGCCACCTAGCTGCCCCTTATGTTTTATCTTGAAGGTGATAGGGAGCCACTGGAGTTATTGAGTAGGAGGTATGGTCAGACCTGTGCTTTAGGAAGATCCCTTTGACAGTAGAATGGAAGATGGACTAGAGTGGGGAGACACTTGTGGCTGGCAGACTAACCAGTAGGCTATTGCAATATTCAGGTGTGAGGTGGGGAACTCCTGCACCAGGTAGTAGCAGTATCAGTCACCATGACACCTTAACTTTTTTTTTTTTAAGTGAGGCAATTGGGGTTAAGTGACTTGCCCAGGGTCACACAGCTAGTAAGTGTTAAGTGTCTGAGGCCAGATTTGAACTCAGGTACTCCTGACTCCAGGGCCAGTGCTCTATCCACTGCGCCATCTAGCTGCCCCAACTTTTTATTTTTTAAAAAAGTTTTTGTTTCTGTCTTCTATTTCTTATATCATCAGAGTTATCCCAAGCGCTCCTCCTCATGCCCCTCCCAAAGAGCCATTCCATCTATCACATAGTATTTTTTATCATTTCTTATTTAGTATTTCATTTCTCCCCAATTACACATAAAAACAATTTTCAACATTTGTTTTTAAAATGTTTAGTTCTCAATTCTCTCCCTCCCTCCCCAACCCCCTATTGAGAATGCAAGCAATTTGATATGGGTTATACCAAAACTTCTTAAACTCTGGGTCACCACCCCATATGGGGTTGCATAACCGAATGTGGGGGTCGGGAAAATTTGGCAACAGTAAAAGGTTATGTATACATATTTTATATACCTATATACCTATTATACCAGGGGTCATGTAAAAATTTCTCAGGCAAAATCAGTCATGAGTGAAAAATGTTTAAGGAGCCCTGGGTTTATACAACCCATAGCATTTTTTAGAGAGGAAGAAATAAAAGTCTAAAAGCATGTGCAATGTTTAACACCAGTGGACCTCTCACTTACACAAGAGAGAGATTGGAGGTGTTTTCTCATATCAACCCTTTCTCTCCTCTGACTGCCCCCACCCTGGTGCAGGCCTTCATCACCTCCCACCTTACTTGCAGGCCTGCTGGTTGGTCTCCCTGACTCAGGTCTTTTATTCCTCCAGTCTGTCCTCCATTCAGCTTTCAGAGTGATCCTCCTAAAGTTAATCACCTGTTCAATAAACTTCAGTGGCTCTTTATTACCTTAAGGATAAAATATAAAATCTTTTGTTTGTCATTCAAAGCCCTTCTCAACCTGACCCTCTCTTACCTTTCTAGTTTTCTTACATGTTACTCCCCATCATGTGGTCTGCATTTAAGTGACACCGCCTTGCTGTTCCTCTAACACAACACTGCAGCCACCAGCACTAGCCATCCCTTGGCTGTCCCCCCATGCCTAGAATACTCTTCCTTCTTATCTCCACCTCCTGGCTTTCTTCAAGACCCCACTAAAATCCCACCTTCTATAGGAAACCTATCCTAATTCCCCTTACTTTTAGTTCATATTAGTATTTAGTATTAGTATTTCATTCCTATTAATATTACTATTAGTTCCTCTATTGATTGCATCCAATTTATCTTGTTAATCTCTTGTTTTTATATGTCTTCATGTGATTCCCCCATTAGATTGTGAGTTCCTTGAGAACAAGGACCATCTTTCACCTTAAGTTGTATCCCCAGCACTTAGCACGGTGCCTGGCACATAGTAATGCTTAGTGACTGATTACATGCATGCTCCAGGGAGAGCAACCCCTGCTACATAAAGACAGAATGAAAAAACAGTTCCTGCCCACTAAGAACTGATCTTTAACAGAAGTCAGATTATTGGACAAGTATGTTGTTGTTGTTGAATTGTTTCATTTGTACCTGGCTCTTCATGACCCCATTTGAGGTTTTCTTGGCAAAGATACTGGAGTGATTTGTCATTTCCTTCTGCAGCTCATTTTACAGATGAGGAAACTGAGGCAAACAGTGCTAAGTTTGACCTCAGGGTCACACAGCTTCTAAGTGCCTGAAGCCACTTTTGAACTCTTCTTCTTGACTCCAGGCCTCATACTGTATTCACTGAGTCACCTAGCTGCTTGAAAAAATATAGATAGTCATAGAGATTTGGAGCCTTACTCTTCCTGGGCTCTCCTGCTCTTCAAATGCAGGTGTTCATTTAGTGTGTGTGTGTGTGTGTGTGTGTGTGTGTGTGTGTGTGTGTGTGTGTGTGTGTGTGTGTGTGTGTGTGTGTTGGGAGGGGTTAGGTGGCCAAGATATATACAATGTTAAAGGAATATGGATACCATCCTCTATTTAGATTTAGTCCATTATTCTATAGTTTCTATGGCCATTGTAGTTTATATACCACTAACTCCAAGAGTCCTTTTCTGGTTTTCCTAGCAGCTAATGTCTTCCTCTCTCCTAGTACCTTCTATCTACTCTGTATATATTTCACATTTACTAGTGGTTTAAATGTAGTTCTCCCCCTCCTTGGGATGTATGCTCCTCGGGGGCAGGGATTATTACTCCAATCTCTCCAGTTTTCCATATAGGAAAAGGATAATATCACTTTCCCTATCTTTTTCTCACCTCCTAATCTCTAACCCCCTGATCTCCATTCTTTCCTTTTTGTCTGAGGAAAGCACCAGGGTGGAGATGAATCCTTGTGTTCCTCTGTTCCAGCCTGACTCTTTATAGCTCCAAGCTCATTGGGGATGGGAAGCTATGTCTTTCCTGGGACTATTAATAACTGTAGCAACAATAATGTTTCACTTGTATCGTATTATATTCACTACTTTTTTAGTATTTCACATAGGTTACAATTTTGGAGCTTAGAGTATGAAGGGGAAGAAACTCAGTGCTAATGACTAATAAAAATAAGATCAAAGAGCTCAGAAGTTCAAGGAAATATCTGTATTCTGGAAGAAAAAAAAAGACATAAGGGAATTCTAATCATTATGTCCTGATACTTGAAAGCATTTACATTTCAAAAAATTGAAGAAAATGCCTCAAATCAGGGCTTTATTTATTATTTAATTGATTCTCTAGACTTAAGAAAATTATGGAGAAAATGTCAGTAATGTAATTTGAACTTAAAAGTATGTTGTGGGGGGCAGCTAGGTGGCACAGTGCATAAAGCGCCGGCCTTGGATTCAGGAGGATCTGAGTTCAAATCCGGCATCAGACACTTGACATTTAAGAGCTGTGTGACCCTGGGCAAGTCACTTAAACCTCATTGCCCCACTCCCCAAAAAAGAAAGTATGTTGTGGGCACTTCCACACACCCCCCCCAAGCTAGTTGTTAAACATTTATCAGCACATTCTTACTTGAAAGGCTGTTATGTAGAAGAGATATCAGACTCATTTTATGACTCCAGAGAGCTGTAAAATTAATGTAGGATTTCTGTAAAATTAATGAAAAGAAGTTACAAGGAGATGGAATTTTGCTTCAATGTGAGAAGGACATTCATTCTGGAATTGGTACTCACTCAGGCCAATCTGGTGATTCAGGCTCACAATTGGACATGTAACCATATAACATCTAAAAAAGAATATTTACTCCACAATAGCATGGAAAGAATATAAAGCAAGGATATAGCATTTGTTGAGTTGGATACAGTTCTTTTCCCTCCTAGTTCACCATGGAGACTTGCCCAGTCAGGAGGTTATTTTAATTCTCAGGGCCACAGAGAATATGTCAAGTTTGAGAAGCCCTTATTATCCATACCCTGGGCCTTTATACCTTAGTATAAAGTAGTTCAATGTTTGAAGCCTTACTCTCCTGAACCAATCAAGTTGAGTGCAGTTCCATTGCCTTTTGAGGGAAAAACTAGGATCTGTGACAGGGACCTTCCAGTTTTCCTGCTGCCTGATTTGAAGTTATATTAAGCACACAATGGATTTCCAGATGTGGATTGGAGTCTACTGTCATGGTTCCCAACCAGATTAGTAATAAATGTCACTGCTACCACAACATTCTTAACAATTAAAACTGTTCTACATTGGAATGGACTGCCTTGTGAGGCCGAGTTTCTAATTGTTGGAAGTATTTAAGGAATGACTGGATGATCATTTGATAGTGCTGTTTTTAAAAAGAATGCAGAATGTATTCTTGAATTAAGGATTAGATTAGATTACTTGAGACATTTAATTATTTTTTTTAAATGGAAATACTTATTTTTATATATTGTTTATATAATCTTCATTTCTCAATGTATATTCTTTTCACTCTCCTTTTTGTTACCCACTAACCTATTCCTTATAACAAAAAGAAGAAAAAAAAAGAAAAGAAAAAGAAAAGAAAGAAAAAAGAAAGCAGTTCAGCAACACCAACCAACATATCAAATGAGTCTGATGCTATATGCAATATTCTCTCTCTTCAATGAAGAAAACATGGTGCATTTTTCTCATCTCTCCTTTGGGGACAAGCTTAGTAATTATAATTATACATTGTTTAGGGGTTTTTTTGTTTCTTCTTTATGATACATTGTAAACATTGTATATATTGTTTTTCTGGTTCTGCTTACTTCACTCTGCATTAGTCCAACTAAGTCTTCCCATACATTTCTGAAGTCTTTGTTTCTTGCAGTAGCAATCCATTTCATCCACATTTCAGCAAAGAAATCCAGGATATTTGACTCTAGTTCTCCTTCTCACTACACATTGCTTTAACATCACCCCCTATTATCTCCTACTTTTCTCTAGTGTCTGATGAAGCAGGTAGTCATCCTTGCCAAGATAAACCCCTCTATATGTACCTTTGATCCCAGGTGCTTCTATCATCTCTAGCAGATTGCCTCTACCATCCCTCTCTGTCTCCCAGCCCTCCTTCCTCTCCCTTCTACCAGTTCTCAATTCCTTCTTTGCTGCCTACAAACATGCCTAAATTTTCCCCAACCTTAAAAATAATCTCGGGGAAGCTAGGTGGCGCAGTGGATAGAGCACCAGCCCTGGAGTCAGGAGTACCTGAGTTCAAATCCGGCCTCAGACACTTAACACTTACTAGCTGTGTGACCCTGGGCAAGTCACTTAACCCCAATTGCCTCACTAAAAAAAAATTATTAAAAAAAATAATAATCTCAACAGGTCCTAAGAAACCTACTAGCCACTATTTTTCCTTCTCTTATCAACTAAGTTGTCAAAAGGCCATTTATACCCAGTACCTATATGTTCTCTCCTCTCACTTTCTTCTAAACCTTTTAAAAAATCATGCTTTTGACTTCATCATTCAGTTGAAACTTTCATATCCAAAATTAACTAAAGATCTTTTAATTGCCAAATCTAATGGCCTTTTCTCAGTCCTCAACATTTTTTGACTTCCTTGCAAGATTTGATGCATTTGATCTCCTCCTCGTGTGTGTGTGTGTGTGTGTGTGTGTGTGTGTGTATTCTCTTTTCTGATTTTTCATGAAACTATTCTTTCTTTGTTTGCTTTCCTTTTGGATCTTCATACATGGCATTCCCACTAACTGGAGGTGTCCTCCAAAGCTCTGTTTTGGGTCTTATTCTCTTTCACCCTACGCTCACTCATCTGGTAATCTTATCACTTCTTATGGGTTCAATTATTATACATACTGATATTATCTATACAGATGATGTATAAATCCAGCCCTAGTCTCTCTCCTGAGCTCTGATTCCACATCACAAACTGCCCATTGGATGTTTTCAACTGGGTATCCAGGCAGCTTAAACTCAACATGTCTGTAACACCCACCCCTGCCAGCCACATCAAACTTCCCTATTACTGTTGAGGACACCCACCATCCTGTCAACTGTTTCTCTTCTAATTGTAATTGTATTCATTTTGTTTATAACAAAAACTTTAAAAATTCTATATATCATTCTCCCATATCATCTTCTGTGAGCTTTATCCTTTGTTTGGTAATGAATTCTCTCTTTGGGTATAGTTATAAAAGATATCTCCCCTGTGGGGCAGCTAGGTGGCGCAGTGGATAGAGCACTGGTCCTGGATTCAGGAGGACCTGAGTTCAAATCCGGCCTCAAACACTTAACACTTACTAGCTGTGTGACCCTGGGAAAGTCACTTAACCCCAATTGCCTCACCAAAAAAAAAAAAAAAAGAAAGAAAGAAAAGATATCTCCCCTGCTCACCAAAATTGTTTATTATGTGACCCTTTGTATCTAGATCATGTATCCATTTGGAACTTATCTTTATATATGTCATGAGATATTTGTTTAAACCCAGTTTCTATTAGACTACTTTCTGGTTTTTGGAGTAGATTTTGTTGAATAAGTGAGTCCTTATGAAAAGATTTGGAGTCTCTAGGTTTCTCAAATACTAGGATACTATATTCCTTTACTTTTCTATGTACATGTATAAAATGTGTTCCACTAAATCAACTTTTCCTGTTTTTAAGCAATACCAAATAGTTTCCCTGCTAGGTCTTCTTATTTACCACTTTTCCAGTATTTCTCTTGGATTCATTACCTTTTGTTCCACTAAATGAATTTTGTTATTATTTTTTAAGCTCTGTAAAGTAATTTTTAGGGTAGCTAAGTGGCTCTGTGACTATAGAGTGTTAGGCCTGGAGTTAAGAAGAATCATATTCCTAAGTTCAAATCTGACCTCAGACATTTACTAGCTGTGTGACCCTGGACAAGTCACTTAACCCTGTTTGCCTCAGTTTCCTCATCTGTGAGATGAACTGGAGAAGAAAATGATAAACTACTATAATATATTGCCAAGAAAACACTAAATGAGGTCATGCGAGCCAAACTCGACTGAAAAAAATGTGAGGCAGCTAGGTGGCACAGTGGATAAAGCACTGGCCCTGGATTCAGGAAGACATGAGTTCAAATCCAGCCTCAGACACTTGACACTAGCTGTGTGGCCCTGGGCAAGTCACTTAACCCTCATTGCCCTGCCAAAAGAAAAAAAAAAGAAAATATGTTTGTATTACAATAACAACAACAGCAACAACAACAAAGTAATTCTTTGGTAGTTTGACATGTCACTGAAAAAAGTAAACCATTTACCCAATATTGTCATTTTTATTATATTGCCATGGCTCATTCATGAGCAATTAATATTTCTTCATTTATTTAGTTCTGTATATCTGTAGAGTGTTCTGTAGTTATATTCACCTAGTTTGTTTGTTTGTTTTTTTGCGAGGCAATGAGGGTTAAGTGACTTGCCTAGGGTCACACAGCTAGCAAGTGTCTGAGGCCAGATTTGAACTCAAGTCCTTCTGAATCCAGGGTCGGTGCTTTATCCACTGTGCTACCTAGCCACCCCCTATATTCACATAGTTTTTATGCATGTCTTAGCAAGTAGACTTCCAAATATTTTGAATGTAATATATCTTTCCATCTTTTTCTACTGGATTGTTTGGGGTTAGTATATAAAAAAGCTAATGTAAATTTACTTTATATTCTCCTGCTTAAAATGATAATTGTTTCAATTATTTTCAGTTGACTTTTGGATTCTCTGCAAAATGTGATAATTTTGTTTCCTCTTTGTCTGTGCTTAGTCCTTCAATTTGTTTCTTTTCTTATCATTATAACTAGCATTTCCAGCACTATATTACATAGTAGTGGTGATAAAAGACATTCTTGCTTTAATCTGATCTTATGGGAAACTTTTTAGACTTTCCCCATTAAACATTATGTTAGTTGTCATCCTATTAAGAGTAGATACATTTATTCTTTTTTTTTTTTTTGAGAGGCAATGGGGGTTAAGTGACTTGCCCAGGGTCACACAGCTAATAAGTGCTAAGTGTCTGAGGCTGGCTTTGAACTATAGAGTTATAACATTCAAGCTGGAAGGGACCATAGAGATCACTTAAAGCAGTTTGACAATATTGACCTTGTGCAAATTATCTATCACCATTTCTTCTTTTAAAAGGGGGAGAGACTAGTACCTTCTGGCTCCCAAAGTCTATTGTGAAAATAGACTTTAATGTGAAATCACATTAAATTCCTAAAAATAAACTCCTATAGAAATCCATTATTGAGTTCTGATATGAGTAGGCCTTATTTTAAGTAAATTGATTTTTTAAAAATTGACCTGAAAAGATGTAATTTAACAAACACAAAGCTAGAATTCAAGGGTTCTTCAGGGTAAGGACATCACTAAATGAAGGTTGTAGAAATCTACTTTTACTCTACAAAGTAATTTTGATTTGTGGGATGAACCTTATTACCATACTTGATGTAGGGAGCTAGAGATTTTTCTGTTAAGTGTAAGTATGAAGTTTAAAGGGTTTTCAATAGTTTGACTATGTTGGTTCCCATTAATATGCAGTTCAGAACTCTGGTAGAATCTTGGACTTTGTCTTCACCACTCCCCTTAATGTCAGTTTCTCTGATTCTGGGACTTTCTCCTGTTCCCTCTGGTCATTTTTGCCTTCTACTACATAGAGGTTTAAGTATTTTTCATGTACAATTAACCCTTTTTCTACAGGGATGGGTAGCCCATTGATTTAGTCCATTGGGCCATCTATATTGAGTCTAGATGGTATAGTGGATAAAGTGCTAGTCCTAGAGTTAGGAAGACTCCTCTTTATGAGTGCAAATCTGGACTCAGACACTTACCAGCTGTGTGACCCTGGGCAAGTCACTTACCCATCTTTGCCTCAATTTCCACATCTGTGTAATTATCTGGAGAAGGAAATGACAAACCACTGCAGTATCCTTGCCAAGAAAACTCCAAATGGGGTCATGAAGAGTCAGACATGACTGAAAAAGAGTTAGACATGACTAAACAGCAACAAAATCTATATTGGAAACCACTGAAGAGGCATAATGTGCTGGATTCAGAATTGAATTGGAGGAGAAAAATGGCTTGGATTACATTTCATAAATTAAGCAGCCCTTTTAATGATCCTAGCCTGCTCCCTATTTTCAAAACTTATCTTTTTTATAACACTATCATTCTTTTTTTTTTTTTTTTGCAAGGCAATGAGGGTTAAGTGACTTGCCCAGGGTCACACAGCTAGTAAGTGTCAAGTGTCTAAGGCCAGATTTGAACTCAGTTCCTCCTGAATCCAGTGCTGTTGCTTTATCCACTGCGCCACCTAGCTTCCCCCTGAACTTTTTTTTAACACTATCATTCTTTTAAAAATGTTATGTGACTTCAAGTCATAGAATACTATGATTTATGAAGAATTAAAATTATGGCTTCATGAAATGTAATGGAAAGATGCATTGTGGGTATAACATTGTCAATGATTACTCATATTTGAAAAGTTCAAAAAGAGAAAACAAGAAGGAGAAGGAGAGGAACAGGAAGAGGAAGAAAAGGGAGATGAAGATGGGAGAAGAAGGGAGAGGAAGGGAGAAAGAAACATAACAAATGAGCAGTTAAAAGTTGGGTATGTTAGGTAAATCCTCTATGGAGGATTTATAGAAATGTGTGGTCAAGGATTGCACTGGAAATTTAGAAACATTGTAATCTATACCATGGATGCAGGGATTGAAGACTGTAAACCAATGAGATCACAGTCATTGAAACTTTGAAGTATTGAAGAAATTTAGGGGGGTAAAACTCTATAAAGCATTTCACACACAATTTGTAAATTATCTTGACCTAAGTAAGCTTAAAGCACTATACAGTCCCTTCCAGGTCTGGTGGCTGTTGTTCAGTCATGTCCAACTCTTTATGACTCTACTTGAGTTTTTTTTGGCAAAGATGCTGTAGTGGTTTTCCATTTCCTTCTCCAGCTCATCTCACAGATGAGGAAACTGAGGCAAACAGGGTTAAGTGACTTACCCAGGGTCATACAGCTAGTGAGTGTCTGAGGTCAGATTTGAACTCAGAAAGATGAGTCTTCCTAACTCCAGGCCAGATGCTCTATCCACCTCCCTACCTAGCTTGATTAAACACCTGTGTGTCAGACATTGTGCTAGGAGTTGGCTATACAAGTACGAAAGTAAAACAATCCAAGTATCACTCTTCTTTCAGTTAGAGGCTCTTCTGTTAGATCTAGATCCTACTTGGTGGTGGTTGTACAAGGGGGAAAAGATGAAGATGTTGGACAAAAGGATCAGATGAAGAACAACAGCACCATACAAGGATAGTAGTTACAAAACTTTGTTGCTGCTCTTAAGGAGAGAAGAACAGATGCCAGTAGAGAATGATCTCAGTGTGCAGTGTCCATTGCCCCTAATCTAAGGTACATTGTGGGGCATGCTGTGAAATGCTATTTGAATTCCTGTAGAAGGCCCAAAGTTCTTTAGGGTTCAAACATAGAGAGTTTCAGACAAAGAGCAGATATGGAACCAATAGATTTCCCTGTCATCCTTGGGGGAAGGTAGTAGGATTATCTGGTCAAGTAAAATGAGGGCATTTTAAGCTTAGTAAAGCTTACCACTGCACTAAGATTTTTGGGACACCTTGTATAAAAAGACTGGAATTTAAGTTGGAACCAGGTTGTAAAGGAGTTGAAATGCTCTAATATGAAGAGCTTGTACTTGAGCCTCAAGGTAATGGCCAGTGAAGTTTATTGCATTGGGAATGTCATGGTCAGCCTTATGCTTTAGCAATATTCCTTTGGCAGCTGGGTAGAAGATCGACTGAGGAGGGGAGAGGCTTGAGAGCAGAAGACAAATGAGGAAGTAATTGCAGCAGTTCAGGAGAGAGAGGAAGAGGCCCTGAACTAGAGTGGCTGTGTGAATGCCAAGAAAGTAACAGGTGTGGTGTTATTGTTATTGGTGGTGGTGGTTCTTCATTCTCAAAGAGGACCATGACATTGGGAGATAATATCATGATTTGCCGTGAATTGGAGTTAAATTAAGCAGAGCTGTTCAAAGTTACCAGCCTTATTCTCTCCTTTATAGCCATCTGGGTCCAGTGGCAAGATATACATCAGGATGACTGGAGATGGCCCCTGGATTTTTAAGGCAATTGGGGTTAAGTGACTTGCCCAGGGTCACTGAACTACTAAGTGTCTGTGGTGAGATTTGAACTCAGGTCCTCCCAACTTCAAGGCCAGTGCTCTGTCCACTGCACCACCTAGCTGCCACGCAGGTGTGAGAGATGTTGTGGAGGTAAACTTGACAAGATGTTGCAGTTGATTGGGGCTATAAGGTGTGGTAGTGGATAGTTGAGCTTGACTATGAGTTTGTGGATGACTGGGTGACTGAAAGGATGCTAGTGCCATCAACAGAAATATCCAAGTATAAGAAAAATGGGTTTGGGGAAAAAGATATTAATTCTCTTTGGGATATCATTGTCATCATCATCATCGCTAACACATACACATATAGTGCTATGTTGAGTTGGAGCTGCTATACAACATCTAATTTGAAATGCCCAATAGGCAGTTGGTAAAGTGAGATGTGAGCTCAAGAAAGACTCTAGGGCCCAGTATACAGAATCATCTGCATAGAGATGATATAATACATGGGAGCTGATGAACTCACCTAGAGTTGGGAGAGAAGAGAGAAAAGGGCCTAGGCCAGAGACTTGGAACACGATCACAGTTAGGGGAATGATGATGCCTCAAAGGAGATTGAGAAGGAGCAACCTGTTGTGTAGTAAAACCAAGAATATAGTCACAAAAAGCCAGGGAAGAGAGAGTATCCGAGTCATTGGGGAAGAGAGAGTGATCAACAGTGTCTAACACTGAAGAGAAGTCAATTATTAATAGTGAGAAAAGGCCATTGTATTGAACAGTGAAGACATAATGACTCAGATGGGTTTAATGATTGTTATAACGTAGCAAGCACAGAATTAACACAGGATTCAAACCCAGGTCTCCTCTTACTCCAATTCTTTCAAATACACCAAGCCTGTAGTTACAAGATCTAGGTTTTCTACTAGTCCCAGCTAAGCCACCTAATAGACATGTGACCTTGGACAAATCTGTTAATCCTTCTGTACTTCATTTGTAAAAAAAAAAAGTGATATTTATACTGGACAATTTAAATCCAAAGTGGTATCATAATTACTCTCAGGTTCTAGGTACAAACACCCTAGGTCATATGTATGCTTGTGTCCCAGGTGGAGGAGAATCTCTGGGTCTTCTTTACCTTGGATCTGGGTTGGATCTGTCCTTTCTGTTTGTCTCTGTCACACACACTGCCCAGAACTGGCAGTCCCATGCAAAGTGCTCTTCACTGGGATATGACATAGAGGCCAAATGACTCATAGTTGGGGGGAGGGAGAGAGAGGAATAGTACAAATTCGCTTACTGTCCAGGGGTCATTTTGTGTTAAAAGACAAATGGTTCATTTGCCTTGATTTGACTGCCAGAACTGTTCTAGCAGCAGCAAAGGGCGGGGGGGGGGAAATGTCATTAGGCAGAGAAAGCAGCAACATCCTGCCACCCACTTCCCTCCCACCCAGATCATTTCACCCCTAAAGTGTCAGAGCAAAAGGGGAGGAAAAGAATCTTCCTGTCCAGAGAGGTCCAACTTCTCTGCTTCTAATATTCATTTCATGGGAGCAAAGTGGAGCATCCATCAGATTGAGTGTTCCTCAAGGCCAGGCACTGTCTTTTTGCCTTTCCTTGTATCCTCAGTCCTCAGCACAGTGCCTGACACATAGTAGGTGCTTAATAAATGCTTATTAAAAGACCCTCACCTGAAATAATTTTGGTAGCCCTCTACCCTTCATCATTATGTCTACCATCTCCTTTTCTTTTTCTTTGTATGGAGTTCTTCTTTCTCTCTGTTCCTTCTCTCCCCTTCCCCCACACCTTTCCCCTGCTTATTACGTCTATTAGTGGTCTTTGTAAGAAATACTTAGCCCTCTGGTGATATTCAGGGATGGCCTGGTGCTTCCTATACCATTTGAAAAACTAGGTATTACTCTGCTTTCCAATGCCTCATCCCTGTCAAATGATTATGAAATAACAACCCCTTCTCCTTTTGTGTTTCAAGAATATTTGCTTCAGCATCTAAGTTAGGTCTTGAACTTTTTTATGTGTTATGATATTGTACCAGATGTGCAAGGTATTATTACATAAAGCCTACTTTATAGTGAGAGCTTTGGATAGCACAGATAAGAAATCAAAGCAAGTGTTGTGGTATAGTGAAAAGAGAGGCAAATTTGGAATAAGGAGACAGCTCTGTGATCACTTAATCTTTGTGAACCTCAGTTTTCTCATCTGCCAAATGGGCATAATAATGCCTGGATTCAACTAATCTTTCTAGCCTCACTGGACATTGTTCTACCTCCTACACTCTTCTTATACAATAGTGCTTCCTTCAGGGTGGTTATGAGGAAAGTGAATGTGATTTTTCTAGGGGGGCATTGCCTTCATTGATGAAATTACTGAATCTTCCTGTATTCATTTATTATGTATGTAGCACGGTGCTAGATACTAAGGAAGAGACAGCAATGCTTTTTACTGGCAAGGAACTTGTAATTTAATAATAATTGATAATTGATAATAACTCAGAGAGGTAATCAATCAACAAACATTTATTGAAACTACTTACTATGTGCCAGACATTATGCTAAACACTGGGGATACAAAGATAAAAGCATTGACTTTAAAGAGCTAGCGAGGCAAGATATATAGATTGATGGATGGATGGATGGATAGATAGATAGATAGATTTAGATATAAATATATGTTGTTGTTCATTTTGCAGTTGTTTCCCACTCTTTGTGACCCCATTTGGAATTTTCTTGTCAAAGATACTAGAGTGGGGGCAGCTAGGTGGCGCAATGGATAGAGCACCAACCCTGGAGTCAGGAGTACCTGAGTTCAAATCCGACCTCAGACACTTAACACTTACTAGCTGTGTGACCTTGGGCAAGTCACTTAACTCCAATTGCCTCACAAACAAAAAAGATACTAGCGTGGTTTCCTTCTCCAGCTCATTTTACAGATGAGGAAATTGAGGCAAACAGGGTTAAGTGACTTACCCAGGGTCACACCGCTATTAAGTGTCTGCGGCTAGATCTGAAGTCCTGAAGATGATTCTTCCTGACTCTAGGCACAACACTCTATTCACTGTACCACCTGGATGCCCCTATAGATATATACAAAATATGTTAAAAAGGTAATTTTGAAGAGCAGACTCAGTTGCAGGGAATCAGGTATGGAACAGCGAAAACTCTAAACCTATGGACCCCACTTCCTTTCCTTTTAATCCTCAATCCTTTGCAGTCCCCTACCTCATGGTTCAATGGAAGCAACTCCTTCCAAAGTTACCAGTGAGTGATCTTTTCATTACCAAATGTGGTGGTCTTTTCTCAGGTCTAATTCTTCTTCACCTGTCTGCTTTATTTGTTTTTTGTTTTGTTTTGTTTTTTTGTTTGTTTGTTTTTGCGGGGCAATGGGGGTTAAGTGACTTGCCCAGCGTCACACAACTAGTAAGTGTCAAGTGTCTGAGGCCAGATTTGAACTCAGGTACTCCTAAATCCAGGGCCGGTGCTTTATCCACTGCGCCACCTAGCCGCCCCTGCCTCTCTGCTTTATTTGGCACTGCTGACCACTCTCTTCTCCTGGATACTCTCTCCTCTCTGGGATTTCATGATGCAAGTGGTTCCCGGTTCACCTCCTACTTGTTTGACTGCAGATCTTTAGTCACTTTTGCTGGTTCTTCTTTTAAAAAAAAATCCCATCTATTGTTTTAGTTAGGGTTTTATAAACAAAGGTCTAAAATCAATAGCAATACAGGCATCTGTGGAGCCCTAACTTGGGGTTCTTGAATTCTAAAGGCAGGTGGAAATAGGGTCCCCACAATATCCCAACCCTTTCCTCCTCCCCAACTATTTGGGTAAAGATAAAGAAGATGGGGAGGGATTATCACAGGCTACTTCATTTGAGAAAAACATCTTTTTAGTATCAAAAAGGATAAGAAAAATATATCTTTTCCCCCTCCCTTTCCCTAAAAAGTTTATTATATAAAACCTCATGTAATCCTGCGAAAAGGGTCAGATCAGGCCCTGCTGGTGGTGGCAACTTCTTGCCAGGTTAAGTCACCAAGAAATCAAAACATGTTAAACCTGATAGTGTCCAGTAACAAAATTAAGCCTACAGAAATGTGAGGGAGAAAGGCCACTCACATGCTAGGAATTAAATCAAGACCCAGATAGTTCAAGAAAACTCTGGTCAAGTGATAGAAAAGGTCCTATGCGACATCCATAAAAAACTCACTAGGGTTGCCCAAGGCCAGGTGGAGGCTTGTCAGCTGGAAGTTAGCTCAGGTGGTACAGAGCCTAGGTCATTAACAAGGGGGTACCCCAGGATGTTGAACTTCTTGGGGTGGTGGAGAAGGCATTATAACCACCATCATGGGTTTATATGGTAGGACCACCATAGGGGGTGATCATAATGATGGAAATTAGGGTGGGAACAAAGGCTGCTGCCACCCCTGCCTAGTGGCCTGGGTGGAGGAGAGGTGGCATCACTGATTCTATCCTAGGTCTTCTTTCCACTTCTCTCTACACTTCTCTGCTCTGGCCAGAAACTCTGAGGGGCTTCCCTTTTCAGACTGATTCTTTTGTGACAGCAAAGTAGGCCATCTTTTCCTCAATTCTTTTTTTAAAAATAAACATTTTTATTTAAAGTTTTGAGTTCCAAATTCTAGCCCTCTTTCCCTCCCCCCTCCCTCAGGCAATAAGTAAGCAGATATATCTTCAATTTTTACCAGGCCTTCAATTACTGAATGGGTGGTGACTCAGACAAACTGAGACTTGGGAAAGACCTCAGCTTAAAAAGACCAAGGTCTCCCACTGTATCCAGGGCCATCACCAGTCATCCTGATCTCTGTCTTGCCATTGGACCCCAATGACTGAAGGAGTGAGGCTGATGACTTTGCACAACTCTGCCTCACTTAAATCCTGTTTACTTGTAAGTCAAGACATCACCCTCCTGATGTCATTGGTCCTCTTTAAGAATGAAGGACGAGGGGCAGCTAGGTGGCACAGTGGATAAAGCACTGGCCCTGGATTCAGGAGTACCTGGGTTCAAATCCGGCCTCAGACACTTGACACTTACTAGTTGTATGACCCTGGGCAAGTCACTTAAACTCCATTGCCCTGCAAAAAAAAAAAGAATAAAGGACGAACAACAACAGCATTCTCATTTAGTAACCTCCTTAGTGCTCGTGGGTTTAACCATCTTCTCCATGAAGATGACTCCCAGATCTATATATTCAGCTACAGTTTCTCCCCTGAGCTAAATTCCACACAACTAGTTGTCTATTAGACATTTAAATAAAACTGGGTGTCCCAGAAATACCTCAAACTCAACATGTCCAAAACTGAACTCATTCTCTTCTCTCCCCATCCCCCCACAAACTTTCTCTCTTAAAAGTTCTCTTTTCTATAGAAGGCACCTCCATCCTCCCAGTCTCTTAGGCTTGTAATTTCAATGATGTCCTTGACTGCTGACTCTCCTTCAATCCACATAATCAATCTGTTGTCAAATCTTCACAAAATCTCTTATATCTGCCTCTTTGCTCCCCTTACATAGTTATTACCTTAAGTACCTCAGTTCAGGCCCCCATGCCCATCTACATTATTGCAACAGCCTCTTAAATTGGTCTTCCTGCCTCAGATTTCTCCTCAGTCCAATACATCCTCCACAGTGCTACCAAAGTAATTTTCCTTAATTACTTTGCAATTCTTTAATTGCAGATCTGATAATGTGACTCTCCTACTCTACCAATTTCAGTGGATTCGTAATAGATTCCTCTAGCATAAAATATGCACTCCTCTTTTTAGCTTTTAAAGCCCTATAAAACCTTGTCCCAACCTATCTTTCCAGCTTCATTGGGCATTACTTTCTCCTCCCAAACTACTGATCTATCTAAATTGGTCTATCTCTCTTCCTCAAATGCCCAGTACTCTACCTTCACCCCTACCTTTTCGCTGACTGTTCCCTATTTCTAGAATATTCTCTTTCCCTCCTTTTGCCCCATAGAGGCCCTCTCTTTCTTATTTTGCTTCTTAATAGTATTTTATTTTTTCCCAAATTACATGCAAAGATAGTTTTCAACATTCATTTTTGTAAGATTTTGAGTTCCAAATTTTTCTTCCTCCCTCCCTCCCCTCCCCCCTCCCCAAGACAGCAAACAATCTAAGTTATACAGTGCAATCATGTTAAACTTATTTCCTCATTAGTCATGTTGTGAAAGAAGAATCAAAACAAGTAAAAATAGTATGCTTCTATATGCATTAAGATTCCACTATTCTTTTTCTTGGATATGGAGAGCATTTTTCATCATGAGTCTTTTGGAATTGTCTTGGATCATTGCATTGCTGAGAAGAGCTAAGTCTATCATAATTGATCATTGCACAGTGTGGTTGTTATTGTGTACAATGTTCTCCTGGTTCTGCTCACTTCACTCAGCATCAGTTCACATAAGTTTTTCCAGGTCCATTCTTTCTTTAAGATTAAGTTCAGACACCATATTCTGCATGAAAATTTTCCTGCATGAAGCCTAACCCCAACTTTCCTCCCAAACTACCTTGTGTTTAACTACTCTGAATAGATGTGTTTATTATCTTTATATTTAATCTATTTTCACATGTACTCTTGGTTATGCATATGCTTTTACAAGCACTTTTCCTAATAGCTAATAACTGGAAAGAAAATAGATGCCTATTATTTGGGGGAATGGGTGTACAAAATTTAGCATAGGGATATAAAGTAATATTATTGTGTTGTAAGAAAATGAAGAATATGGAAGAATTTGAATATGCTTGTATAAACTGATGCAGAGCAAAGGAAGTATAACTAGGGGAGCAATTTATAGAATCACTACAATAATTTAAAGAAATATAATACTGAAAGACTTCCGAACTCTGATCAATGTGGTGACTGGTTGTGACTTCAGAAGTCTGATGGAAAACATAGACGTCATCAAAGAGGTAGTGGACTATAGGCAGAGAATGGCACATATATTTTTGGACATAGCCAATGTGATTATTTTTGATTGACTATAATTATTTGTTTCAAAGGAGGGTTCTGTTGGGGGTGGGGATGGACAGGGGATTCACTGGGAAATGACAGTGAGATTAAAAAAAAGACCATAAGTAAAACATTTTAAAAGAACACATACATATACATATATACATACATCTCTCTCTCTCTCTCTCTCTCTCTCTCTCTCTCTCTATATATATATATATATATATATCATCTATATATATGAAATTCAGGATACTCTATCCTTCCTATGATCTCATTTTGCTGTTACTGTACTGAAGGTCTAGAAAAGAGAAATCAAATACGGATGAGGCAGGAACCCAGGTAGTCAGTAGGTGAAAATTAATTTGACTCAGTGACACAATTAATTGTCCTTCTAGCCTCCAGATTGTGTTCTGAACTAGGGACCACCAAAGCATTCTCTTTTTTTCCTTTATACATTTTTAATTGTCTTTTTTCCATCTTAGTAATCAAGACTTCATACCTGTCTATCTTGTATACCATAGCCCAGAAATGAATTGAGAAAGACAGAGACAGAGACAGAGAGAGACAAAGGAACAGAGAGACAGAGGGAGGGAAGAAGGGAAGGGGGGAGAGGGGGGGAGGGAGAGAGGAAGGGAGGGAAGGAGGGAGGGAGAAATATAATCTTTTCTCCCTTGGATCCCTGTTTCAGATGACTCTCCTTTGGTAGACTGGGAGATTCCCTCCTGTATTATGTAGTAGAAAGAGTGTAAGGGGAACCTGGAGTCAGGAAGGGGCAGAGGACAAATCTAGGGCCTGATACTTGTTGTGTGATTTGGACCATTCATTGAATTCCTTTGAGCCTCCCTTTCTTCTTTTGCAGAACTGGAATAATAATACCACCTACCTCATAGTGTTCTTATGAATACATCATTTTGTCAATCTTGAAGCTATATAAATGTGACTGGATATTAAAATTCCCAGGATGCCCGGTTACTAACAAGAGGTGCCAAGGGTTCAACTCACTGATACATCTATCATCTTGCCCATGGAAAAGAGAAAAAAACATATTGAAGGTCTCCTACGGTGCCCCCAACCAGCTAGACTGCCAGAGGTGGATGGAACCTTGGACACATAAGTAGTAATCTAGTTCAAATCTTTCATTTTACAAATAAAGAAACTGAGACCCAGAATATTGTTCATCTTTACACAAATTAGTAGCAGAGTCAAGACCAGAACCTAGGTCTCTCAATTCTTATAATTCCTCTTTCCACTTTAGCACACTGCTTTACTGTTTTCAGGAGGACATAGACCCTTTAATTTCAGGGTGCCCCCTATATATGATCCTTCCCTACTCCTACAAAAGGATTGTTTTTCTCAGTGAACTTCACTCATAACCCCTATTTCCCAGAGTAGCTTTGTACCAACCCTTGAATTTGCGTGGAGTGGCTGATGACCTTAATGCTAAGGGGAGCACTCTCTTGGAATATGTAGCCAGCTGTCCATCCAGGGTAGAAGGGGGAAGGGGAGAGAGGCGACAACTCCTTGATGATGAAGTCACCTTGGTTACTGTGGCCTTTGTAAAAATAAGTTTGGCCACAAAGGGCTGGGCTTTTCTTCTCTTCTCTGTTCATTCCTGTTCTCACTGTCATGGAACCATGGCAGAGTTGTTGACTCAGCACCACAATCTCTAGCACATCCATCTCTAAGGGAGCCACAGCAGTGACCAGGCCTTAGTCTCACAGAAGTAGCCTGGAAGGCTAGGGAATGAGCTGTGGAGCTTTCAGGGACAACCCAGGTTCTTTTGTGCAGCTTGGCACAGCAGGCTGTGGGGACTGAGTCATTGCAGCTGTAAGGCTCAGCCTGTACCAGGCTGGTGACTCACTTCTGGGCCACTGAGGTCCCTTGTCTGACCTTGCTTCTTCCATAGCCAGACTAAGAATTTCCCTATCTAGTGAGAGGTGCTGGTATCTCCTTATTTGACCACCTGCAGTTGTTGTGAAGAGAATTGAGAGGAAGGGATGGAGGAAGGAAGTGAGAATGCCATTTTACATGTACTTTCAGACTAAGGCTTGGCTGGGTGGTTTCCCTCTCTCCTCATACCCTAGGCTTCAGTATTTCCCAGCAAACCTTTAGGTGGAAAGAATACCATGTTTTGAGTTAGAAAAACTGGGCTCAAATCACTTTACCTCTTTGGCCCCAACTTTCCCATTTGTAAAGTGAAGGACTCAAACTCCTCTAGTAACCAAAGGAAATCCAGTAGTGTTATTATAGACATCTATATCTGCTAATAAAAACTCATTATACATGATGAAAAGTGAATCAAAAGGACCAGAAATGAGTTTCTTTTCTTTTATCCTTCCTCCCTCCCTCCCTCCCTCCCTCCCTCCCTCCCTCCCTCCCTCCCTTCCTTCCTCCCTCCCTTCCCTCCCTTCTTCCTTCCTTTTCCAGAATGAACTTATTGTATTCTTAAAAGCCTTATAACTTCCACTTAGTCTTCCTATTTCCAGTCTTTTTTTTAATGGTCTGAATCTGTGATTTCCTCTAGCCTAACCTCTGACCTCCATCACTCTGAAACTACCCTTTCCAAAGTCACCAGTAATCTCTCAACTGTCAAATCTGATGTGTTTTCTTTCCCCGCCTCAATTCTTTTTTTTTCTTCTTTTTAACCTCTGGAACATTCAGTGCTTTTGATCACATCCTAAATAATCTCTCCTTACTTGATTTTCATAACAGTGCTTTACCTTGGTTCTTCCCTTACCTTGCTGACCATTCCTGTCTTCATTATTGAATCATCATCTAAAACAAGCCCCCTCACTGTGTGTGTACTCCAAGGCTCTGTTCTGGGTTCTTTTTCTATACTCTCTCGGTGACCTCATCTTCTCATCTGGGTTTAATTATCATCTCTATGCTGATGACTCCCAGATCTATATTTTGAGCCCTAGTTTCTCTCCTGGGTTTCAGTCCCACATGACCAATTAACTATTGGGTATTTTGAACTGGATATCCTAGACAAATCTCCAACTCAATATGTCCTAAAGTGAACTTATTCTGTCTTTCTTCTAAACTTTCCTGTTTCTGGGGCAGCTAGGTAGTACAGTGCATAGAGCACTGAACCTGAGTTCAAATCTGGCCTCAGACACTTAACACTTACTAACTGCATGACCCTGGGCAAGTCACTTAACCCCAATTGCCTCACCGCCAAAAAACTTTCCCGTTTCTGTTAAGGCTACCACTATCCTTCTAGTCCCTTAGGTTTGCAAACTGTGTCATCCTCAGCTCCTCATTTTCACTCACCCCACATTTCCACTCATTTACCAAATCCTGTCATTTCTACTTCTACATCTCTTCATTCACTGAGCCACCACAATGGCTCAGTCCTTCCTCAGCTCTTGCCTAGATTATTGCAAAATCCTTCTATTTAGTCTTTTTGTCTCCAATTCCCAAAAACTTCAAACCATCTTCTACTGATTTTTCCTAAAGCACAAATCTGACCTTGTCACTCCTTATTCTGTAAACTCCCATAGCTTCCTGTTACCTTCAGGATCATATAGAAATTCCTCTACTTAGCATTTCAAGCCCTTCGTGACTTTTCCCCAACCTACATTTTCAGCTTTATTGCACATTATTGTCCACCCCCTCCCTATGTGCACTGTTGGCCAGCCAAAGTGACCTTCTTCTGAACCAAGGGAAACTGAGGCTGATAACTAGGAAATCTGGGACAAAGTATTAATCACGTGTGAGGAAAATGTAATTTTTCTTTGAAATGAAACCTTATGCTACCTTCAATGAGTGAGGCAGATGGTGTTCTGGTGTTTGGAAAGGTAGTGAGCCTACACACTAGTTAAATGTCATAGATAACCAAGGAATGGTTTTGGGGAGAGTTTTTTTTTAAATCTAGCAACCTATAAAAAGGCATGGGAAACTGTAGAATGTTCCCTTATATCGTGAGAGTGCCACAAAGAAAGATGATGATCTCAAGGTTGGAAGAAGTACAAGTTACTATTTTGTTTAATACAAAACACTTTAATAGTGATTCCTGGTTGATACATATCAATCAATAAGCATTTATTAAATGCCTACTGTCTTCCAGGCACTGTGCTAGGTGCTGGGGACACAGAGACAAAAACTTTCCCTGAAAGAACATGTAATTTAGTCTCTATAGGAACACAAGGATAGCTTCAATTGTGTCACCTGTGTCTTGGCACATTGTATCCTTGGAACTGAGACTCCTAATGGAAACAAAATATTGGAGGGATGAAGAGAAAAAAAATGAATGTTCCTTTTCTGAGAGCAATAGGTTAATTCTGTAGCTCTCTCCCACTCATGTTCTAGTAAATGTGGACTTTCCCAGTTTAGCAGCTTGTGTTTGCCCATTAAATGCTAAAGTTATGGGATCATGGATGCTGGACTTTGTAAACCAGTGTTTCCTTCAGTTTTTTTCCTCTCTCTCGTATTTGGAAAGTTCCTCTCCCACCACTGTTTGACCTAGAACAAACTATAAGTTAGGTAACATTTCTTTGGGGTACTTCTCCCTTGCACTCTTGGCAATCTACCTCAATTTGGTGCCCTACCTATCCCTACTGGCCTATCCAGTGTTCTTTGCTCTGTCCTTTTCCCAAGATCATAGCTTTAGAGCTGAGGGAACTTAGAGATCATCAACTCCAACGCTCTCATTTTCAAAAGAGGGAAACTGAAGTTCAGAGAGGTTGTAACTTGTCTGAATTCATACAGGTAGAAAATAGCAGAGTTAGGACTCATGCCCAGGTCTCTGACTTAAAATCAATGCTCCCTCCACTCTACTGTGTCACATTTATAGAATGATAAATCACAGAACTATAACATCTGGTTATAGTAATTAGCTTAACTAGCTCATTTTAAGTCTAGGGGGTAATATAATGGTTCCCAAGATCCAGTTCATTCTCTCTTTGCTCTCAGAAAGTTTATTTGAGATGAAAAGTTCTCATCTTAATTACGACCAATCTGAGCCCCTAGTTAGGAAAAATTCCCAATACCTAAGCAGAGTTAAACTCTTTGCCTAACCTTAAATTTTATATTTATTTTTAGTTAGTCCCTGACTTCTTTATGTTTGCAGTAAAATTCAGTTTACTGGAAACATTTGAGTAATGAAACATTGTGTTATATTAGCATGTCTTTGGATAGACAGGCATTGAGAGGGTAAGTTGGGTAAAGAATTGACCTTTTAGACTGGGTCTTCCTTTCTGAGATTTCTGTAAAACTCATGACTATCCTCAGTATTTCTCTTCTATTTTATAGCTCTGACAACTTTACTTTTCAAAGATGTGCTAGAAACGCCATGCTTAGTACTCCAAACTCACAAATTCAGGTGCTCAGAATATCTTTCTCTTGGTTCTGAAATAGCTTCTCTCTTTTAGATAGATCTCAAAGGGAATGACTCTTACACAATGGCTTTGATTGATTTCAAAGTAGCTGTAAAAGTCCTTTTACATGGCTCAATTCTAATGGCTTAATTCAATTAAAAAGAATTCTCATCCAGTAAAGGAACCAAGCCAAATGGGCAGGCTTCAACCCCACACTTACAGAATCATAGGTAATTAGATTTGGAAGAGACCAGTCTGCTCATTAGACAGATGAAAACACTTGCCCAAGGTCATACTGTGAGTTGGTGGCAGAGACAGGACTAAACCCCAGGTATTTCGATTCTTAGTCATTCTATTGTTTCAGTCATGTCCAACCCTGTATGACCCCCCCTTTTTTTTTTTTTTGGCAAAAATACTGGAGTGGTTTGCCATTTCCTTCTCCAACTCATTTTACAGATGAGGTAATTGAGGAAAACACAGTTAAGTGACTTGCTTAAGATCATATAGCCAATAAATGTTTGAAACTGGATATGAATTCAGGTCTTCCTGACTCCAGACCTAGCACTTTATCCATTGGTACCTGAGGGTTCTTCTGTCTGCTATGTGATTATGGGTTAATATTTTACCATTTTCCTAAGTAGTATTTGTATTTGTGTTTAATAGGGACATTCATAGATAATTCTCTAACCTAAGTGAGTAGTTAAAATAAAGAATTAGATGCCCATCAATTGTGAAATGGCTAAACAAGTTGTGGTATATGATTGTTATGGAATGCTATTGTGCTATAAGAAATGATGAGCACTCGGATTTCAGAAAAACCTGCACTTACATGAACTCATGCTGAGTGAGATGAGCAGAACCAGGAGAACATTGTACACAGTATCAACAACATTGTGTGAAGATCAACTGTGATAGACTTAACTCTTCTCAGCAATACAATGATCCAAGATAATTCCAAAGGACTCATGATGGAAAATGTTCTCCTCATCCAGAAAAAAAAGAACTGTGGAATCTAGATGCAGACTTAACCATACTATTTCTATTTGTTTTTCTTTTTTGGAGCTTTTCCTTTTTGTTCTGATTCTTCTTTCACAGCACGACTAATGCAGAAATATATTTAGTGTGATTGTACATATATAACTTATATGAGCTTGCTTTCTGTCTTGGGGAGGGGAGGGAAGGGAGGGAGGGAGAAAAATTTGGAACTAAAAATCTTATGAAAACAAATGTTGAAAATTATCTCTACATCTAACTAGAAAATAATGAAATACTTTTACGATTAAAAAATAATAAAATAAAATATATGCCAATTCATACTGTTGAAGAAACTTACTCTTGGAAGATATTTAGGCTAAAAGCTTTGTGTTACCCCTGAAGTTATACAGTGCAGACATTTGTATACAAAGTGGTCTCTTTCAACTCTAAAATCTTGTGATCACATGATTACAGCTAGAGTAGGTCCTAGAGTGGGAAGGTTAACAGCACTAAAGCATGTGGAAGTTAATTTTCTTAGATAAAGATTGATGCTCAGCTATTTTCACTGAAGAGAGAAAAAAGAAGTAATGGGATAAACAAAGGGTAGTATTTTAGATCCAAGGAAGAACTTCCTGAAAGTGGTTGGGCTTAACCCTTCGAATGGTTTCTTGAGAAAAACTGAGTAATAGCCTTTTTTTTTAAAAAAAGATTTCTAAGGCTGGTTAGATCTCTACTGAATGCTTAAGGTTAATCTAACTTGGAGTACATGCAAATGGAAGGAATAGATGGACTTTGGAGTTCAGACTATGCTCACTCCTGCCATTTTTTTTGATGGTACCCATAAGACATCACTGCAATAAAGTCCATAAAGGTCTAGCTGTCTTGGAAATAAGCAGTTATTAGCTGATAATGAACAATTGACACTTTAAATTCAGCTGGAAAAATTATTCACCAAGTTTCTCTATTCAAACTGCTGACATGGTGTGGTGGGAATAACATTTATTTTATATATTCTAGGGTAGTTTCCCTTTGAGGAAGTAAGGAAGCCATCCTTGGGAGTTGTTTAATCTATAAATTTTATCTGTGGGGCCAGCCTAACCTATATGGAGGTTTTGGCAAATTCCCATTGCCCACAAGGGTCACTGCCCATCGCTCAAGGTTTTATTTGAATCTAACTAAGAATTGTATTGTTTTTAGTCTTATAATCAGTAAAGTTGTTTTTAATTCCATTTTATGGTCCATTAGGATTTCATTACATGCTAATCCTGAATCTGAATTACTGGACTGGCCTCAGTTAGGCCTGACCCCAAAAAGGTGGGCTTATAAAAGCACAAAAGAATAATGCTGCATTCAACATTGGATGGCCTGAATAAATGAGACCTGGTATGTGAATAAAGGGATCCTGGGTGATGTAGTCAGGGTTCCACTTCTCCTTTAGGTTCACTTGCCCCCATGCTGAGAGAGAGTCGGCTGGGCTTGTATGGAAAGAGTCAATATGTTATTAATGGAAGTGACAGTTACATTCTGGAAACCTAGTATCCTAGGCAGACAAGGGCGTGAGTGTGTATCTGAAATGTCTGTGGTTTTGCAGCTCCCAAATCCACAAACTCAACTTGGCTGAAAATAGCTGCAAAAATTCAAATCATGAGGGAAGGGAGCAACCATTTTTCTTAGAGGAGGGGACCAAAGTTTAATTTGCTTTAAAAAAAAATAAAAATAAATTCCCCACTTATGTCCCTCCTGGTGGTGGCCACATTTTCTTTAGTTAAACTCTAGCCCATTTGGCTTCTCCCACTTTCAGCTGTCTTTTTTGTAAATTGAAGGGATTGGAAGAAATTATTTCCAAAGTCCTGTCCAGGGTTAAAATTCTGGGTCTTATAATGGTATGTGAGAGAAAATGTCATATATTTCCTAAATTTACCCATTTGGAGGGACAGGTGATGAGCATGTGAGGAATTAGAGGAATCTTGTTATATGGGGGAGAGCTAGCTGACTAGGATTCCGATTAGATTCAACCAGTAGAGAACTGGACATTTGCAGGGTGAGCTGTACATTCTGGACTTCTAAAGGATTAAAAAGCAAGGATTAGGAAGTTTGCCTTGTGGTTTGGGATCCTGGAGAATAGCCTTTTCTACTTTATGGAAGTCATAGGATTATAAGATTTAGAACTAGAAAGACTAGAAGGGATCTTAGAGATCAAGTCTAGCCCTCCATTTTACAGATGAGGAAACTGAAGTCCAAATAGGGTTAAGTAATTTGGCCAAGGTTAAGTAGATACTAAGTAGTAGACAAAATTTGAACCTAGATCCTCTGATTTCAAGTCCAATCAATGCTTTAAAATAAACACAAATGAACCAAATTTCTAGTGTTTCCTTGATTGCACTTACTCTTTACTTATTTTCTACTTGAACCCTCCCAAATAACAAATTAGTACAGTTAAGCAAAGCAAATCAGCATATTGGTCATGCCTGAAAATTTATATCTCATTCCATATATCCCACATCTTCTGTGCTAGGAGTCAGGAGGTTTATATCACCATCCTAAGTCAACATTGGTTACTGCTCTGATGAGAGTTCTAAAGCCTGCAATGTTATTTTCCTTTATTTTATAGTGGTCATCACATTCTCTTGATTTTCTTCACTTTGCATTTCTTATATTAGTGATTCAAAGCATTCCTTTATATGTTTGTTAATAATTTGCAGTTCTTCTTTTGAGAACTATTTGTTTATATTCTTTGACTTCCGGGTAATGGCTTTGGTCCTAGATATTTCCATTAGCTGTCTATCTTGGATACCAAACCCTTAGCTGAGAAATCTGATACAAAGATTATTTTTCCCCAGCCAGCTACTTCTCTTTTTACCCTATATTTATTACTTGTGCTTGTGCAAAAGCTTTTCAATTCCATGTAATTAAAATTATGTTTTATATTTTAGAATTGCTTCAAAGTGTATACACAGTTTTATTGTCTTTTGGGTATACATCCAAATTGTTCTCCAGAATAGTTGGATTATTTCACACCTTCACCAGCAGTGCATTAGTGTACCTATTTTCCCATATCCTTTCTAGCATTTATAATTTTTCTTTTCTGTCATATTAGCCATATGTGACATGGTCCCTTAGAGTTGTTTTAATATGCATTTCTCTAATTGAATGATTTGGAGCACTTTTCCTATGACTATTGATAGCTTTTCTTTCATTTGAAAGCTGCTTGTTCATATCCTTTGACCATTTGTGAATTAGGGAATGGCTTTTATTTTTTATAAATTTTGGCTCAGTTTCCTTATGTAACTATATAATGAAAAATGAGGCCTTTATGAGAGAAACTTGCTGCAAAAATTCTTCCCCAATTTCCTGATTTTCTCCTAGTTTTGACTAAATTGGTTTTCTTTGTGCAAAATCTTTTTAAATTTCGTGTAATTAAAAAAGCTATTATATTTCCTATGATCCTCTCTGTCTCTTGTTTGGACATAAACATTTCTCTAATCCATATATCTAACAGGTAAATTTTTCCATGCTCCCCTAATTTATTTGTGATGTTATTCTTTATGTCTAAATAATTTTACCCATTTTGACTTTATTTTGGTATATGGTGTGAGATGTTGCTCTATACCTAGTTTCTGCCAAACTGCTTTAATAGTTTTCCCAGAAATTTTTGTCAAATGGTGAGTTCTCAACTCCAAACCTTGAATCTTTGTGTTTAATCAAATAGTAGAATACTAAGGTCATTTACTATTGTGTACTGTGTACCTAATCTATTCTATTGATCCACCACTCTGTTTCTTATCCAGTGCCAGATTGTTTTGATGATTATTGCTTTGTAATATAGTTTGAAATCTGGTACTGCTAGGCTGCCTTTTTTTCTCATTTTTTTTTCATTGATTCCCTTGATATTCTTGACCTTTTGTTCTTCCATATGCATTTTGTTATTATTTTTTCTAGCTTAATAACATAATTTTTTGGTAGTTTGATTGGAATGGCACTGAATAAATAAATTGATTTAGGCAGAATTGTCATTTTTATTGAATTGGCTTGGCCTTCTGATAAGCAATTAATATTTCTCCATTTTTTAGATATGTCTTTATTTATGTGAAAAGTGTTTTATAGTTATGTTCATATCATCCCTGGGTTTGTCTTGGCAGATAGTCTCCCAAGTATTTTACAACATTTGCAGTTATTTTAAATGAAATTTCTCTTTCTGTGTCTTCCTGCTGAGTTTTGTTAGTAATATATAGAAATGCTGGTGATTTAAATGGATTTATTTTATATCCTGCAAGTTTGCTAAAGTTTTAAATTATTTCAACTAGTTTTAAAATTGCCAAATCTAATGGCTTTTCTCCAATCTCCATCCTTCTTGACCTCTCTGTAACCTCTTGTCCAGATTTTTGTGTGGTCTTTGGTTCTCTTTTATTTCCAGTCTCCTTTCCAGGATCTTCTGTCCTAAGCCTTATTCTTGCCTCTTTCCATACCAGCTGGCTTGGTAATTTCATCAGTACCCACTGGTTCCATGATCATTTGTGCAGCTGATCCCCAAATCTGTATATCCAGTTCTATCTTCTTCTGAACTCATTTCTCATCACCAACTGTCTTTTGGACATTTTGAACTGGATATCCTATAGACATCTCAAACAACATTTCCAAAACAGAACTCATTATCTTCCCCGACTAAACCCTCTCTCTTGAACTTCTCCTTGAGTGTCATGAATTTCACCATCTTCCCAATCATCTAAGCTCCCAATCTTTGTGTGATGGTTGACACTTTTAAGGGTACCACCACCCTCTCACTCATAAAAGCTTTCAACCTTTGGGTCATTATTGATGTCCTACGTCCAATCTGTTGCCAAGTCCTGTTGATTCAACTTTCCCATCATCTCTGGTCTTTTTTTGTCACTTCCACCTCTCTTCTACAGGTTCTTATTACCTAGACTAATTAATGAGAGAGCCTTTTGTCTAGTCTCTTGCCTCAAGACTATCCCCCCTTCAGTTCCCTCCTTCACTCAGTTGTCAAATTAATCTTCTGGAAGCCTAGGTCTGATCATGTCTCACCATTACTCAGCAAATTCTAATGGTTCTCTAATATCCTTGGGACTGAGTATAAAGTTCTCTGTCATTTAAAGCTCTTCATAGCCTGATAGCTTCCTATCTTGTCTTTTCTAATATTATTCCTCTGCTAATTCTAATATCATTACTCTTTGATTCAGTGACACCCACCTTTTTGCTCTTCTTTGTAACACTCCATGTCTCAACTCTGCCTTTTCACTGGCTATTCCCCATGTTTGGAATGATCTCACTTCTTTGTGTGTGTGTGTGTGTGTGTGTGTGTGTGTGTGAGGCAATTGGGGTTAAGTGACTTGTCCAGGATCACACAGCTAGTAAATATCAAGGGTCTGAGGCTGGATTTGAGTTACTTCCCAATGGTAGTGTTTGTTTACACTCTGTATAACTTAGATGTAAATTTATTGTATATTGTCTCCTCTTTATAATGTAAATTCCTCAAGGCCAAGGACAGTGTATTTGATTATCTTTGCATGTCCAGGACTGTACAGTTTCCTGCTCATAATAAGTGCTTAATAAATATTTATTGACTGAATAATTGACTACCTGGTGATCTTGGGCAGATCAGGCCTCAGTTTCCTCATTTGCTAAATGAAGGAGTTGGGTTAAATGATCTCTAATGTCCCTTCCAGTTCCAACATTCTATGATCCATGTTAATTCATTCATTACACTCAAATTTTTTATTATGGATATAGCCTTAATTTTGTTTTTCTCCAGAATGTCTCTTTATTCCCTCACTTTTATTCCAAGGCTATTCTAAACCTGTTTTCTAAACTTCTAAGACCACCAAATATAGTTTCTAGCAAAGTATTTCAAGTCTCTCCAAAAGAAGAATTTCAAACTTCGATGTTAGCAATTATATGGAATACCACTCCAGATTAATAATAAAAAAGAAATGTAAATCAAGACAATGTCAAAGTTTTACCTCAAACCCACAGTATTGGCAAAGATGAGAATAGTCACTGTTGGTAGAGCTGTGAATTGGCCCAAGCATTCTGGAAAGCAATTTTGGATTATGCTAAGAAAGTTACTAAACTGTTCATACCCTTTGGCTGAAAGGTTCATATACCTGCGAATATGCCCCCAAGGAGGTCTAAGATAAAGTGAAAAGCTGTATATACACCAACAAATTTTACAGAAGCATTTTTTTTGTAGAAGCAAAGAATTGTAAGCAAAGTAGTTGCTCAGATTGTATTGTAAGAAATGGCGAATATAAAGAATAAAGAGAAATATATTCCCCTATTTTCTGACTTAATGAATGAATACAAAGTAAAGTAAGCAGACCAGGTAAATAACACCCCCAAATGATTAAAACAGTGTATGTGGAAAGATGGACAATGAAACAATGGAAACTGAATGTTGTAGAATTTTAATTAAACTTGGCCCTGAATATGACAAAGTACCCCTCTCTCTTCTTTGCAAAGGGTTGGGGATGGTGGAACACTGGGCATTGTCTCCCCTAGTTGACATTAGTTTTGCTGAAATATCTTTTTCTTTTTTATTCTTTGTTATAAGGGCTAGCTTTCTGGGTGAGGAAGTAAGATATTTTGGGAAATGAAGATGATCTACAAACAATATTGCATTAAAAATGAAAAGCTCAAGTCTTTCTGGACAAATAAGTATAGGAGATATTGATCAAATCAAACCCTTCTTTATTTCATAGATCAGGAAATTGAGGTTTAGAGAGGTTAAGTCACTTACCCATGGTCACACAGTTGTCATTGGAAATGCTGAGATTAGAATGTAGGCTTTCTGACTCCTAATTCATGATGTTTTCATGGTACATGGGTGCTTTATTCCCAGTATAACTGCTTAGGGGGTAGTTTGATGGAGTGACTTCCCTGGTTCATCATTCTCTGCTACAAGGACTTTTCTTCCTGAGACCTGAGAGAGTGTTTATGTGTATGGAATGATGCTGGTGGGCAGGGTGCCCCTTGGACCAGGGCTCAAGAATGGTGACAGTACAGAAAAATATCTTCTTATTTGTAGATTGACTGGGAAATCCTTTCCTATGTGCAACAATGTGTTTGTGTGTGTGTTGATTTTGAGTTGGCTAATGATAGGCTGAGGGCCCACGCCTAGAAATGTTATAGAAAAGCATAATGAATCTACTTAAGAGGGATAAGGGATTTGTGTGCTTTGGGCAGGTTCTAAAAGTTTGGAGAGGTTCCCTACAACTTTATTGCCCATTAGAGGGTCTAAGCCTTAAGATTTATCACAAAAATAAATACTTACATGCCATAGAGAGTGAAATTTATCTTGCATCAGGAATTTATATATTTATAAAAAAGTAATGTTTATTTCATCCCCATTAGTGTTATGCCCTGAAAAGCTACCAAGTTTGCATACCCCTACTCCTGGGTGTACTTCTAGGAGGCAAGGAGAAGCAGCTGAAAGAGGCAAAAGTGTGCTATCTAAGGAGCTTCCCATTGGATTCCACAAACTCGAATAAAACCCCTAGTGCATGCAGGGTATTAGGTGGTGGTGGTGGTGGGGGGAGAAATGGAGGGGGAAGGGGAGGAGGAAGAAGAGGAGCAGAGAGAAGGGCAGAGAGCCCAGTCTCTGTTCATAAGGAACTTGAATTTCTCTCTGGGGGGTTAGGTTGTTTACAGATAAGTAAATTTCAGGTAATTTGAGAGTGATGACACTAACAGCTGGCAGATTTCAATATGAATTCCAAGCATCTCTCCTCTCACTATTTCTCTAGCAGTGGGGCAGCCCCATATACCTAAGGCCCTGGCGGAGACCCGTGGCGTTGGAGGTTACAGGGACATTCATTCAGCTCTATGGGATAGAGTAATGTACCTCCCATGTCCTGTACTTTATTTCAGCGAAGAGGTTCTTATCAAACAGCCCTCTCGATCTTTCCCTCTCACAAGAAAGTTTTTTCCCCTCACTCATGGACAACGATGAGGTTGATAGGAGTTTATATCTTTCAACGTAATTATCCTTTTGAAGACTTTTTAGCACAAGGGAGAAGCTCTGTTCCTAACTTTGCGGTTTTGTCAAGAGAAAAATCCCCATCGCCAAGGCTACGTTTTGGAGGGGCAAGTTCAGGTTAAAGAGGTTCCCCTGTCCTCTTCCTTTCCCCACACACCCTCCCGCCCCAAAGTCCCTCGCCTGGTCTGGGGCCTGCTCTTCCACATCCGCCCACATCTGGCCCCAGCGGGGTGGCAGGCGGCGCTCAGGCTTATGGCAGGGGGAATAAAGGGAGTGGGGGGCCGAGCCCCGGGTCACTGCCTCCCCATTTCCACCTCCAGGCCCCCAGCCTGGCCTAGTACGGGAAAGGATGGGGTGGGATGTACCCCAACAGAAGAGCCCGCGCTCATCCTCAGTGTTTCAAGCGGATCCCTTGCTTCAGCCGGCGACTTGGTGGGCTCTGGCGGGGATCAGCTTCCCAGCCCTTGGCCCCTGTGTCCGGGGCCAAGCTTTGACGGGCAGGTGGAGTAGCCAGTGGGGGAGCAGAGGGGGCTGGGCTGTTGGTGCGGGAACCTGATCCCAACTGCAAGGCAGGCGAGGAGGCTGGGCTGTATGTAGAGAGGGGAGGGGAGGGAGAGCAGGGAGAGGCGGGGCGGCGACCGCTTTCCTCCTGCAATCATTCACCCGGATCCGGTGGGCTGAGGGGCGCTCCAGAGAGGGAGCGAGCGAGCGAGCGAGCGGGAGAGAGCGAGCAAACGAGCGAGCGAGTGAGCTCCGCACTGCAAGGATCTTGGGCAGCCAGCCCCCGGGCCAGCGCTCTGGGCTCGGCCGGGGGTGAGGGTGAGGGCTTCTCTTAAACCAACCTCTAGACATCTCTCTCGAGCCAACATGTCGGACCCCACGGTCAATGCACAGCTGGACGGGATCATCTCGGACTTCGAAGGTGGGTGACCGGTCGCTCAACTCCAGATTTCCGCCCCCCCCCCCGCCCCCAGCTCCAACCCCTACCAGGCCGCGAAGCCCCTCCGATGAGGGAGCGGGCAAAGAAGATCCCAGCCCGATCCTCTGTGCCCAGGCTTCGGGAATGAGTGGGAATACAGGGGACTTGAAGGAGGCACTCACACTTAGATCCTTATGGAGATAGGCACACACTTGGCACACTTAGCCCATATGTTTGTTCTCCACTCTCTACAAACTGTCCAGTTTTCTCTTCCCTGTTTTATTGCTGGGTTTTGTGTGTTTACTGGATTAAGCGGTGTGCAGCACCAAGACTCTTACCAGGGACTTATCCCCTCTACATTTCTGCGTTCCATCCCTCTCCACTCTTGTTAGCTGGCATCTAAAGGAGTAATCTGCATGGGTCCAGGACCTTCTGTCTTCCCCCTCCCCCTTCCCTTTCCCCTTCCCCTTCCCTTTCCCCCTTCTTCCCCTCCTCCACTCTGCTCCAGTACTCAGCTGCTGCTGAGATTGGGAGCTGAGGGGGCTGTAGCTCGAGCCCCGGGGGAATGCTGCTGGACTTAGAATTGTTCCTGTGCTTTTGGGGGATTGGGGATGAACATTCTCCAGGATGGGGCAGCGATTTAGCTGGAGGGTTTCTCGTTCTGGGCTAGCACACTGCGCAGTCGCCCCAAGGCTTTGGTTGGAGGTTGGGTTTTGGAGGCCGACCCATCCCTTATGAAGGGGTCTAAGGCGGGAGAGATAGGGTATGCCGGTGTGAAAATACCAGTTTCCAATTTTTCAATACTGGGTAATGTGAATCTGTGTTTAGCCATTTGTGTGTGGTCCAGTCCTTGTTGCGCGATATGTATTCTTGTCAATTATCTGTTTTCTCGCAGGGAAGTTGCAAATCCTTGAAGATAAGTAAGAACTTTTCTAAGTAGGGAGCATCCTATAGTTTTCTATTGTATCCATGTGTGCTAGTTTCCGAGGGTGAGGGCCCACTGCTTTGTAAGGGTCTGGTGAGATCTGCTTTTTGCCTACTTGCCTTTTCATAAATCATTTCTGGGATCATGCCTGGAGGTAATATGGTTTAGTGGAAAGAACATTCTATTTGGGTTTGACGCCTATCCTAGATGTGGTGCTTTACTACTTATGTCAACTTGGGCACGGCATTCAATTTGTTCCCTTATCTATAAAATATGGGATTTAGACAAGAATCACCTAAGGTCCCTTTTAGGCTTTAAATCCTATAAGGTATAATCCATCTGGCTTAGGTGCCTCCTGGCCATTGCCTTGTGACAAAGTCAGTACAGAGATGAGTCAAGCAGAATTTCATCAGTAGTTTTCTTAGTTTGGGGAGTGCCTGGTGGAGACTGAGTTAGGTAAGAGGAGAGAAGAAACTGCAGGGATTAGGAGAAATTGTGGTGTGGTTGTAGGGAGGGAAAAGTGCGGATTTATTATGTAAATCATGAAAATTGACAAGTATTACTTTGAGTCAGTGGAGTGGGTGCTTTTTCTGAGAGGATTGCACCATTACTCATCAGCAGAAATAAGGGGGACTTTCTGGATCTCTAGGCAAAACTGCAAAATAGGGAAAGTTGGTCTTCAGTTCCTCCTTTACTGTGGCAGTCGACCTTGGTTGGGACCTTATCACTCAGACCTACCTTCCCTAGTTCTGCCTCAAACTGTCTCCCAGCCATGCAGAATTTGCTATTGCCACCTTCCACTTGCTGAAACTTACTTGCATTAGTGGTTTTAGTGGAAAGAACAATAAAATGGATGCCCAGAGATCTAGGTTCTAGACCTGACTCTACCACTAATCAGTTCTAGGGCCTTGGGCAAATTGACTTGCTTTTTAAGTTTCTTTTTCATTATTTGTAAACCAAGGTGTGAGGGGGAGGGGAGGCAGGGACTCGGTGATTTTTAAGGCACTTTCCTCCTCTAATAGACTGAGTCTTGCTCTAATCTGTGCTGATAGGAACTGGCTAGTTGAAAAGGCCACTCTTTCCCTTTCTTCCCTGCACTAACTGCCTGCTTTTGTTGTCTAAGCCAGGGAATTCGAGGCCAAATAGGAAGGAAAGGTGGTACTATAGGAGGCTAGTGGGGGAGTGATTTGGGGTAGGAGTGGCTTTGCCACATCCTGTCAAAGGTGACTGACTTCCTCTTTGGCCTGTGATTAGGGCTAATGCTGGCTGGAAATGAATGGATACCCCTTAGAAATGCAAAGCCCTTTCCCCGCTTCTTTGCCCCTCAAACTCAAATATATAACCCTCTGGAGGAAGGTGCCAGGTATCTTTGGATGCCTTGGAGGAGACCTTCCCCAGCATCATAATTCAAGGATGTAACCTCTTAAGAGATAGCTTTTGTGAAATAGTTGGGGAGCTCTTTTCTTAGGATTTTAGGATTTCAATCTGGAAGGGACCTTTGAGATCGGTTAGTACAACCCTCTCATTTTACACATAAGGAAACAAGCTCACAGAGATTAAGCGACTTGCCCCAAGTTGTATGAACAGAGTCAGAATTTGAACCCAGTACCTATGGCTTGGGGCAGCTAGGTGGTGCAGTGGATAGAGCCCAGAGTCAGGAAGACCTGAGTTCAAATCTAGCCTCAAACACTTACTAGCTGTGTGACCCTGGGCAAGTCACTTAGCCCTGTTTGCCTCAGTTGCCTCATCTGTAAAATGAGCTGGAGAAGGAAATGGCAAATCACTTCAGTATCTTTGCCAAGAAAACCTCAAATGGGGTCATAAAGAGTTGGAGGTGAATAAACAAAAACAACAACAAATAGGAGGGGAAATAAAGAACTATCTATTTAGCACTATTCTTGGTACTATGGAGGGATAGGATCATAGATTTAGACCTGGGAGGGACTTTTGAGGCAATTTCTTTCAAAATTCCTCTCATTTTACAGATGAAGAAAGTGAGACCCAGAGAGATGGAGTGACTTACTTGAGGTTTTATACACACACAGTAAATCAGAGTCAGGATTTGAACCTAGATCCCTTAAATACAGATCTAGCACTCTCTTCACTTTGCATTGCTCTTTCTGAAGAAATAGAAAGTAGTCTATCTGTTGGGAGAACAAGGAAAAAATACATGCAATGGCTAAAGGACAAATAATTACATATATTATACAACCTAGTTCCATTCAACAAACATCGTACTGGAGCTGGGAATACAAAGACACCTTCAAATGAAACAGTTCCATCTTTAGGAGATAATCAAATAGATTAGTAGATAGTAGATAGAGTGCCTGGTCTGAGCATGACATAGATGAGGAAGAAGAAGGCTTCCTAGAATCATGGATTGGAGCTGGAAGTGACCTTGGAGATTATCTAGTACAATCCTATTTTACAGATAATGAAATTGAGGCTCAGAAGAGACTAGTGATTTTCTAGGGCTCACTTAACCAGCTAGTGGCAGAGCTGAGATTAGAATTCAAGTCACCAGGCTTCAGTGAAATACCTTCATGATCACTGAAGTAGGCCAAATTGCTGAAGAGGAGTTAGGAAGGCATTCCAAGCACAGGAAAAACACATGTTGGGAGAGTCAGGGGAGAGCCCATTCTCACTAGATCGAAGGGCACTAAAAATAGGTGTTGTCTAGGCAAAATGAGGCCAGACTATGGAAGGTCTTAAATGTTTGACAAAAAGAGATTGGATTTGGTGCAGTGGGACAAAGAGAATGCAGATTCTTGTTCAGGGAATGATAGGGTGAAAAGTGGTATTTGAGGAAAATTATTCTGTGGAAAGGCAATATAGGGTAGTAGATAGGAGTCAGGACGACTTGGGATTCAAGTCTTATCTCTGATACATGCTGGCTGTATGACCGTGGGCAAATGACAACCATTTGGTACCCCAAGTTCTCAGCACTCCAGGCAGATTGGTTGATGATTTACAGGTCTGCATCTGTGGAAAGAGTGTCCATACTAGGAGTTTTTTCCCCCTCCCTTCCTCCCTTCCTTCCTTCCTCCCTTCCTTCCTTCCTCCCTTCCTTCCTTCCTTCCTTCCTTCCTTCCTTCCTTCCTTCCTTCCTTCCTTCCTTCCTTCCTTCCTTCCTTCCTTCCTTCCTTCCTTCCTTCCTTCCTTCCTTCCTTCCTTGCCCAAGGTCACACAGCTAGTAAGGTTAGATTTGAACTCAGGTCCTCTTTATTCTTAGGGCCAGTGATCTATCCACTGCATCACCCAACTGCCTCTTCAGGTGTTTTTCACATGGAAGAAATCATAGGCTTGTGACCTACACTCATTCCTTCCTACTCCCCACCCCCACCCCCCACATCTAGTAGGATTGTGTAGGCTAGATTGGATTATGATAAGTGGGAAGGGATAAGGGAATGGAGGAAGAGGAAAGGCTAGATTGGTCTCTTCTGTGAGGTTGACCCAAGGAGGAGAAGACAATGGACCTGAAAACCATGGGATTTAGAGGCCATTTAAGTCCAATTTCCTCATTCTAGGTGGTACAGAAGATAGAATGCTGGACTTGGAACCAGAAGGGCTTGAGTTTGAATACTACCTCAGACACTTAATAAATAGCTGAGTGACTCTGGGCAAGTTACTTTCTCTCCCTTAGCCGCAAACTTCCTCATCTGTAAAATGGGAATAATGATAGCACCTACTTCACAGAGTTGTTGTGAAGATCAAATGATATAACATATGTATAGCCCTTTGCAAACCTTAAAGTGCTATGTAAATGCAATTATTATTAATAGTAACAATCATTATTATTATTAATAGTAATAATCATTATTATTATTCTACAGGCAAAGAAACTAGGGCAAGAGATAAGAAGGGACTTGATCAAGCCATAAAGCTAGTAAGTGACAGAATTGGGAATAGAATGTGAGTCTCTTGACTGCATTTCTGAGCTAAAGAGGAGAAAACGGCTTTTTTATTTATTGTTATCCATGGAGCTCTTCTTCAGAGATAGCATGGCATAGTGCTGGACCTGGAGTAAGGATGACCATCGAGATTCAGATCTTTCCTTGGACATTTCCTAGATGGCTGACTATGGGCAAGTCCCTCCATTTCTCTGAGCTTCTTTCCTCATCTATAAAATGAGAATCATTGTAGAACCTATCACATAAGGCTGTCCTTGGGATCAACTGGAATCATATATATATATATATATATATATACACACACACACACACACACACACACACACACACACATATATAAACATTTGGCAGACTTCAAAGTGATATGTATACGCCAACTCTTATTTATTATTATTATTATTGATGGGGAGAAAGAAATTATTCTTAAGTGTCCTCTTAAAAATCAAATCTTCTGTTCAAGAAGTGAAACTTGGATCACAACAGCAAAGTCCTGGGGGATACTCCAGAAACAAGTAAAATCTTTGACCTTGGTACACTGAAGTGGTCACACTGAAGAGTCCTGACTGGCCAGCTACCTCTGGATAAATTGGAACATGTTATCCTTTTTCTAAGGTAGGAGACTTCCCCAAATCAGTACTCAAGAATCTACTCAGCAGTTTATGGGTGAACATATGCTTTTTAGTTGTTTCTTTTTGGGAGAGAGGGATTGGAGCAGCAGGGGGATGCCTATATAACCAGGAATCCCAGAAATTAATTTGATTTCCCTCTCCGAGATCCCTCTTATTTGGCTTTGCATCCTCCTATTCACCTTCTATCCCATACTTCCTAAGTGAGATATCATTAAGATCTTACACCACAGAATTTCACTGAAGCTCCATCAATCATTTTTGCTTCGTCTGTTGTCTGTACCTGGCTCCCTGAAAATCCAAAGGATAATTAATATTGATTCATGTGTGGCTTCTGAGGTCACTGCCAACCTTTTCTTCTGTGCCATTTCCCTCTCTTTAAAGTGGAATATGGGACCCTTGATTTAGGCCCTACCTTCTTAAACTTTTTCTATTCATGACCCCTTTTTGCCCAAGAAGTTTTTATTTAAACCCCGACATATAGTTATATAAGATAGATATACATATATATAAATCAAACATTTACTGTCAGATTTTTTGTGACCCCCACCCCCCCGCCCCGCCACATTCAGTTAAATTTAAGAAGCTTCGATCTAGGCAGTGAAATAAATGTAGATACAGGAACAATGTTACATTTTGTCATTTTCTCTAGTGCTTTTCTTGAAAGGGTCTCTTGTGTTTATCCTTTACAGAAATGAAAATTGTACTAATAATAGCTTACATTTAATATGTCACTTTATAGTTTACAAAGCACTAGCTTAAAAATCACTTTATGAAGCAGGTAGTGCAAGTATGATCTCTATTTACAATTGAGGACACTAGAAACCAGAAGGTTAAAATTACTTGAGATTGGGGGCAGCTAGGTGGCACAGTAGATAGAGCACGGGCCGTGGATTCAGGAGAGCCTGAGTTCAAATCTGGCCTCAGACACTTGATACTTACTAGCTGTGTGACCCTGGGCAAGTCACTTAACCCTCATTGCCCCACAAAAACAAACAAACAAACAAACAAAAACCAAAAATATTACTTGGGATTTCAGCCTTGACCTCATTCCAAGATGAGTCCTTTTTTTCTGACTGTTCTTGTCAGGTAAAATCCATGCTGGTTCACCATGTTCTTGTGTGATAGGGTGATCGGGTGAGTAAGGTGAGGGGTTGGGGAGTATTTTCCTCAGATTACAATTGGAAGCCTCCAATAAGGCAACCTGATGGCACAGTGGGTAGAATGATGGGCCTGGAATCAGGAAGACCTGCTTCAAAAGTGAAATCCAGACTCAGACAATACTTAGCTGGTCAAGTCACTTAACCTCTGCCTCATTTTCCTCAACAGCAAGATAGGCATAATAACAGCATCTACCTCCCGGGGTTGTTATAAGGATCAAATGAGATAGTATTTGTAAAGTGCTTAGTGCAGTGCCTGGCAAATAACAGGTGCTTAATAAATGCTTATTCCCTTTTTCTCTGAGTTATTTAAGGACATGCTAATGGGGTGCAGGTGCTGATGGATCTTACTAAGTTTGAAGAGCAACAGCCTGTATTTGCTGTTTGAGGACTAGCCTAGCTGAGTTCAGAGGGTGCATAACTTAGATAGCCATAGAGTGCTAACATTTTTTTGGTCTATGGGTGCTTTCAAAGGAAGTAAGGAAACCAGCATTTATTAAGCACTTACTGCGTGCCAGACACTGTGCTAAGCTTTTTACAAATATTTCTCATTCGTTTCTCAAAACAATCCTGGAAGGTAGGTGGTATTCGTATTCTTACGTTCACAGTCTAGGGGAAGAAGTACGGTATGGAATGAGTGTGTATTAATCAATCAACAAATATTTATTAAATACGTTGCACTGGGAATTCAAAGACAAAAATTAAATAGTCCTTGCCCCTCGAGGAGTTTACATCCTATTGGAGAATACACACACACACACACACACACACACACACACACACACGACACATACAAAGCAGACACAGATTAACATTGAATGGGAAAACAGTAGCAACTGAGGGAACAAGGAAAGGCCTCTTGCAGAAGGTAGTATTTAAACTGAATCCGTTTTTTTTTGTTTGTTTGTTTGTTTTTGAGAAGCAGTTGGAGTTACGGGACTTGCCCAGGGTCACACAGCTAGTAAGTGTCTGAGGTTGGATTTGAATTCAGGTCCTCCTGACTCCAAGGCTCATGCTCTATCCACTGTGCCATCTAACTGCCCCTGAACTGAGTCTTAAAGAAGCCACAAACTCCTAGAGGTAGAAATGAAGAGAGAGAATCTTCCAGCAGTGAGGGATAGCCAGTGCAAAGACATGGAGATGGAGTATCATTTATAAGGAAGAGGTAGGGGCAGCTAGGGAAAGGGGACTGTAAATCTGAATGACTGGAATCATATTAGTTTGGTTTGGAATAGCTTTCTGGAAGAAGTGGGTTTCTAAGTCAAAGCTTGGGAGGAGGAAAAAGGATATGATTTGGATTAGGACAGAGAGATTGTTTAACTGTTGGGAGAACAGAGCAATTATAGAATGTAGTAAGGGATCAGTTGTTTTTAGGGAACAGCAAATAGGTTTAGTAAGATATCAGGACATTTAAACAAGGGGATTTTAAAGCTATGCTTAAGCATTTCATTTTTTTTTTGAAGAGGCGGTTATTAACCTATTGGGACTTGTAAGAAATTGTGCCTACTTGTGAAGGAGGGGGTGGTTGGGTGATGATCAAAACGGGTCAAGTAAGAAGGAGGTAGGTGGCAGACAGGTACTCACAATAAGCAGCAGAAGCCTTCCCCTCCTTGCTGCCCTGTTTGCCACGTCTGGCTCACCAGGTTTCACACACATACACAGGCACTCCACTCAGAGCCAAAGTCTTAGTGGTTTGGGCTGAGCAGCTCTTCTCATTTTGAGATGACCATTGTGTCAGCCCTGCCGTTCCCCTTCTTCCTGGCCCCGTGGCAGAATCCATGCCCTCTCCCCAACCCCAGACTGTTAGAACAACAGCCCCCCTGTCAGTGTAGTGCCTAGGGCCTGGACTTTGGCAAGGACAGCTGAGAGCAGTGACATATATGCTGGGGGATGGCTCAGAGAAAACTGTGGAGAAAAGGAGCTTGTAACCAGGCAGCCTGCTTGTGGTTTTGTTTGCTGGTATTTCTGAAAAGAAGTGACTGCAGGGAGTTGGCTCGTGCTTTTGCTTGCAAGGATCCATGCCGGGCAGGCTCATCTTCATTACAAGGCATTTTTCAATGCCTAATTGCACATAGTCCTAAATTAGAACCTGGACAAAGCAAACATTAATATCTCTAGTCAACTGGCTCGTTTCATTAAAGCATGGTGCTAATGAGACCAAAGCTGGTGGCTTAGGCCTTATCTGAGGTTGTTAATTAAGTTAATTAAGTTCCATTACTTGTTCTAGGTGGTTCAGTGGATAGTGCATTGGGCCTGGAATCAGAAAGACCTGAGTTCAAATCTGATCTCAGACACTTAATAGCTATGTGACCCTGGGCAAGTCCTCAGTTTCCTCATCTGTAACATGGGGACAATAATAGCATCTACATATGAGGATCAAATGAGATAATGATTGTAAAGCCTGACACATAGAAAGCACTATAAAAAATGTTAGCTGTCATCATCATTACTCCATCATTAGATTGTAATCTTTTTGAAGTCAGGGGCTTTTGCCTCTTCAGCACTTAGCACAGTGGCTGGAACATAGTAGGTGATTAATAAATGATGATTGATTGATTCATCACTCTAGCCAATGGGTGCTTGCTATTGGTCACAAAGTAAGCTTGCATGGACAGCTTAGTTCAAATTTTTCTCTGTGCTTAGAAAAGCAAACTTAGTTGAATTATAAGTCATTAGAGTTCAGGGACTTGGTCTCACTAGCAGAGTATTCTGCATGTGGTAGGCACTCAACACTGGCATGTCATCTTCACATAGGACAAATAACATGTACATGGATTCAGAAAATACATGGAGGCAGTGTGGTGTCATGGAAAGAATACTGGACTTAGGAGTCAAGATTGCATAGGTTTCCAAAAAGAGAAAGACCTATTTGTACAAAAATATTTATAACAGCTCTTTTTGTGGTGGCTAAGAATTGGAAATCAAAGGAATGCCCATCAATTGGGGACTGGCTGAACAAACTGTGGTATATGATGGTGATGGAATATTATTGTGCTGTAAGAAATGACAAGCAGGATGAGCTCAGAAAGGTCTGGAAAGATTTGTATGAACTGATGTATAGTGAAATGAGCAGAACCAAGAGAACGTTGTATACAGCAATATTGTTTGATGAAGAACTGTGAATGACAACTGTTCCCAGAAATGCAATGTTCCAAGACAATCCCAAAGGACTATTGATAAAACATACCACCTCCAAAGAAAGAACTAATATTGATGAAACACAGACTGAAGAGTGCTATTTTTTACTTTGTTTCATTTTTTTCTTTTATTCAAGTTTTCTTGTACAAAATGACTAATATGGTCATGTTTTACATAATCGTACTAGTATAACCCATATCTGATTGCTTAATGCCTCAGGGAGGGGGAAGGGGGAGGAGGGATAAAAATTGGAACTCAAAAGTATAAATAAAAATGTTTATTACTTAAAAAAAGATTGCATAGGTTTACCTCCCAGTTAGGTGGCTCTGTGGATAGAACGTGGGACCCAAAGTCAGGAAAACTCATCCTTCTGAATTCAAATTGGGCCTCAGACCCGTACTAGCAGTGTGACCCTGGGCAAGTCGCATAACCCTGTTTGCCTGTTTTCTCATATGTAAAATGAACTGGATAAGGAAATGGCGAACCAGTCCAATATCTCTGCCAAGAAAACCCCAAATGGGGGTCACAAAGAGTCAGACATGACTGAACAACAATAACAATAACAACATTTCCTGGCTCTGATATTCATTCACTAGCTGTGTGACTTTGGGCCCATCTTTTTAATTCTCTGAGCCCAGTTTCTTGATACTATTTATGCTGCCTGCCTCAGAACGTTGATTTGAGGAAAATGTTTTCAAAACCTTAAAGGGCTGTATAAATATACTGGGACTATTATGCTTATTCCTAATGATAAGAGCTTGTAGTCTATAGTCTGATTTTCCCTATGTCCTATGGATAAGGAAAGAATTTTTGACCAAACAAGGGTTTAAAAAATTCCATAAGTGTAAAATTTTGATTATATAAAATTGAAAAGTTTATGCACAAATAGAATCAATACAGATAAAATGAGAAGAACAGTTTTAGGAAAATAGTTTTTAGTAAATTTTTCTGATGAATGTTTGCTATCCAAGAGTAGGAAACTGACCTAAATTTATAAGAAAAGGAGGCAGTCCCCAATAGATAATGGGTCAAATGATATGAATAGTAACTACTTAAAGGAAGAAATCCAAGTTATTAACAACATATGAAAAATATTCTAAATCACTAATAAGAGAAAAGCAAATTAAGACAATTCTGAGGTGCTACCTTATACCTACCAGATTGGCATACCAGCCATATATATCAGCAAAAATGACAAAAAGGGAAAAAGGCAAATATTGGAGGGTGTTGGGAGAGCACAAACACACTAATATAATGTTTGTCAAGCTGTCCATCTATCTTGGAGCAATTTGGAGCTGGACCTCCAAAGTCACTAAACTGTAAATACCTTTGACCTAATGATATTACTAGGCCTACCTCAAAGAGATGGAATACAAAGGGAAAAAACCATAATCCATAAGTACTCATTGCAACATTTTTTTTTTAGTGAGGCATTTGGGGTTAAGTGATTTGCCCAGGGTCACACAGCTAGTAAGTGTTAAGTATCTGAGGCCGGATTTGAACTCAGGTACTCCTGACTCCAGGGCCGGTGCTCTATCCACTGTGCCACCTAGCTGCCCCATTGCAACATTTTTTAAAAAGCAAAGAACTGGAAAGTAAGGGTATGCTTATCAATTGAGGAATGGCTGAAGAGGTTGTGAGATACACGTACATGCACATATATATACACACATACATATATGTATATGTATGTATGAGTATATACATACATATACACATATATAATGGTAGCCTATTATATTGTTAACTCCTTGAGGTCAGGGACTGTCTTTTGTCTCTCTTTGTATCCCCAGAATTCAGCATAGTATCTAACACGTGGTAAGTGCTTAATAAATGCTTACTGAGTGATTGATATATGAATGAATGAATATTATTGTGCTATGAGAAATGAAAAAAGGGATAGATTCAGAGAGGCATGGGAAGGTTTGAAAGAACTGATGCATAATGAAATAAGCAGAAACAAGAGAACAATTTATACAATAAGTAAAACATTATAAAGAAAGTAATTGTGAAAGATTGAACAGTTCTGAACATTGTGGTGACCAAGTATGACTCTAGAGCCTAGCTTCTTAAACCGTGGGTCTGGACCCCATATGGGGTTGCAAAAAAATTTGCAACAGTAAAAGGTTATGTATACCTATTTTATATACCTATACACCTGTAAAATGTAAAAATTTGGGGGGAGAAAAGGGGTCACAGGTGGAAAAAGTTGAAGAAGTCCTACTCTATAGCACTGACAATGAAGCATGCTATCCATCATCTGACAGAGGAGATGGATGTGAGATGCAGGATGAAATATTAATATTCAGGCATGAAAAAAACTTGTATGGCATACATAGGAATTGCTTTTATTGTTTTCTTCTTATTTATTCATCTTTGATTTCAGAATACCAGTAGCTTTCTTAGTGTATTCAATCACATGCTTTTCCTTGATATCTTTATGCTTAATTTATCTCACCTAGAAGAGGCCAAGGTGATTTTAGGAGTCCCCTTCATTCATTTGTTCAGTATGGCTTCTGTTAAGAATTTTATACTTTTCCAGTGCAAATGACATTTTGAAATTATTAAGAAAGATCCTAGGGGGCAGTTAGGTGCAGTGGATAAAGCACCAGCCCTGGATTCAGGAGCACCTGAGTTCAAATCCGGCCTCAGACACTTGACACTTACTAGCTGTGTGACTCTGGGCAAGTCACTTAACCCCCATTGCCCTGCAAAACAAAAAACAAACAAACAAAAAAGAAAAGAAAAGAAAGATCCCATAAATGAAGGAGCTGTTTAATTTGTTTTTCATTGGAGCTCTGTGGATTGATATCTTCCATATAGATAAGGTCAATAATAAGATGTTTTAGTTCGATTCCTTCATTAATTTGGAAACTATTCTTGAGAATACTTAGCTATAGTTAGATCAGATAGTAATGGATTTAGGCTAGGCAGAAACATAGGGTGCTTTAAGTGTCTCCTTGAAAAATTTCACATGAGCTATTTTTGATATCATTAAATTGGTGGCATGTCTCAAATAGAGAATAATTTTCCATGTAGATATTAAATACTTGTGTTTTTGCCATATTTGATTCTTTTAAAAAATATATTTGCTATACACAATTGAGGCATAAGTGTTGACCTGAGTCCAAGACCTTGTGATAATCAGTAATAAGTTTTATGGTGCTTTTAGACATTTTGTTTGATAATCTCCAAAATCCGAATTTCTTTTTACATTCCTGGGACTTTTTGACATACTATTTTTGCCCCTCAGCCAGTATCTATCTATCTATCTATCTATCTATCTATCTATCTATCTATCTATCTATCTATCTATCTATCTATCTATCTATCTATCTATCGCTATAGATATATAAATATATATGTATTTTTAAGTGTTAAAATATTTTTTGGCTTTATACTTTATACTTTGTGTATATTAGCTAGATATTGTCATTTCCCATTACCATGTACTTTGTATAAAGTACATAAAAACACAGTTGGCTTATATTTATAATGATCAGTGGTCTCATCCTTTTGTAATTTTTAGGCTTGCGTCTGGTAGGAACCTAGTAGAGTTCCTTGCTAGTAATTCATGTGCTGTCATTCAGACTTGTAATTAGAGGTCTTATCTGGTTGACCTTTCTGCTTTCCAGTTTTTAAGGTTTTTATGGTCTTTGAAAAAACAGTTTAAAATTAAAATTTTTATACATTCATTAAAAAAAATTTGAGTTCCAAATTCCTTCCCTGTAACCCCTCCCCCACCTATTGAGAATGCAAGCAATATGATACCCATTATATATGTGAAGTCATGCAAAACATATTTCCATATTAGTCATGTTGCAAAAAAAGGCAAGAAAAATTAAGTGAAAAAATATGCTTCAGTCTGCACTCAGAGTTCACCAGTTTTCTCTCTGGAAGTGGATAGCATTTTTCCTGATAGGACCTTTGGAGTTATCATGGATCATTGGAGTAGTCAAGTCTTTTACAGTTAATCATTATTATGATATTGCTGTTCCTATATATGATGTTCTCTTGGTTATGCTGTCTTCACTTTGTATCAGTTCATTTAAGTCTTCACAGGCTTTTTTGAAACCATCCTCCTCATAATTTCTTACAGCATGATAGTATTGCATCACAATCATATGCCACACCTTATTCAACCATTCTCCAGTTGATGGGCATCCTATCAATTTCTAATTTTTTTGCCACCAGAAAATCTTGCAACAAATATGTCTGTATATATAGGTCCTTTTACTTTTCCTTTGATCTCTTTCGGATGCAGACCCAGTAGTGGTATTCCTGGGTCAAAGGATATGCACAATTTTATAGCCCTTTGGGCATTGTTCCAAATTGTTCTCCAGAACAGTTGGACCAGTTCATAACTTCACCACTGCTTTCCAGTTTTACAGAAAGGGTAGGGTTTCAGTTGAATTCCTTGATTTAACCATTCTGTCTGACTTCACACTAATCATGCACAATCTTTCCTTTTGAGTTTTTGCTAATTTCATTATGTTGGATTTCTTACAACATGTAGATAGACACCCACAGATTTTCCACATTTTCCTTCTTTGGGAGTTCTGTTTGACCCTTTATTTCTTTTCTACTTAAGACTTTCTAGTCAAGTTTATGATGTTAAATGCTTATTTTGTTCTTTGTACTTCTCTGACTCCTTGTTTGTCATCTTAACCTTTTAACATTTGCTTTTAATTATTGAGTAAGGGAATCTAGAATTTCTAATATGTCTTTTATTTTATGAGTTCTTTTCTGCAGGTTTTTGTTGTTATTATTTTTTCCTTTAATTGGGCAATATGATACTTATGTATTCTCCTGTGTATACTAGCTAGATATTGTCATTTCCCACTACCATTCTATATATCTTCAAAAACTCTCTTCCCATTTTTTCCTCTACCTCTCTTATTTTATTTTCAAAGTCCTTTTTATGAGCTTCTATGGCCTGAGACCAATTTATGTTTTTCTTGGAAGCTTTGGATGTAGGAGCTTTGATTTTGTTACCTTCTTCTGAGGGTGTATTTTGATCTTCCTTGTCACCATAGTATCTTTCTATGGTCAGAATTTTTTTCTCTTTGCTCATTTCCTCAGACTGTTTCTTGATTTTTAACTCTTTTTTAAAGTGGGGCGCTGCTTCTGGGGTGGGGGGTGCACTGTACTAAGCATCAGGGGGTTTATGCAGCTGTTTTCAGAGATACTTCTAGGGATTTGTAAATTTTCAGTTCTTCCAAGGTGGTATGATTTAAGGAGGGGCATGTTTCCTACTTTCCTGGCCTGTGCTCTGGTCTGTAAGCAACCACAATCCTGCTTTTCTGCCCTGGAACTATGAGGAGCATCCAGCTTCCGTGTGCATATATGTTCTGATGTGCTAGCTCTGGTGTGCTAGTGTTCCTCCTTAGCCAGGGACTGCCATCCAAGACTTTTACCAGGATCTGAGTATGGGCAAAACAACAGAGTCCTGCCTCAGTGCTTTCAAAAAAGACCCCTGTAATCTCCTTTTGGCCAATTGTTCAATCCCTTTGCCCTCTGTGGACTGAGTTTCAGAAGCAATTGCTGCTGCTGCTGATTCAGTGGCTCCCAAGGATTGCTCTGGCAGCCTGTGCTGGACTGAGCTCCACTCTCACCCTGCTGTGACAGACCTTTCCTGCTGAATTTCTAAGTTGTATTTGGCTGGAAAATTATTTCACCTTGTCATTTTGTGGGTTCTGCTACTACAGGAATTGTCTTATGGCATTATTTGAAGGTATTTGTAAGGGTCTTGGGGAGAGCTCAGGTAAGTCATTGTCTTTCCTCTAACATCTTGCTCCACCCCCTCCAAAAACTCTCCCAATTTGTTTCTGCCATGGTGGTTTTTGATGCCTGACCTGAGAAGTCTTCTTGATAGCTCCTTCTTTCCTTCTGTGATTCTTACCATGGCAATGACTACCAAATATATTGTTTATGGTACAGGTCCTGAGATTTTTTTTTTAACTTTCTGTCAAATACAGCAAGAGAATTTCTCTTTCTTTCTTTCTTTCTTTCTTTCTTTCTTTCTTTCTTTCTTTCTTTCTTTCTTTCTTTCTTCATTCATTCCTTTATTTTTTATTTTTGAAGAAGAGTTTATTTACATAAATAGAGATTGAATAGAAAGTCTAAGTTTAGGACATTTAGTTTCCTGTGCTTGAACTCATACATTGGAATTCTCTTTTTTGTCCTTAAGTGTTGTGCAACACCCAGTAGCTAAACCCTTGTGTGACATCACTTGTGTAAGACCCAATTGCTGAGCTGGCTCCCAAATGAAGAATTCACTTTCCTCATCATTTAACTCCCCTGACCTCAGTTTCCTCATCTGTAAAATTAGGATATTAGACTTGGTGGCTTCTCAAGTTCCTTCTAGTTTTAAGTCTATGATGCTGTGATATAAAAGGCACTACCATGGCCCATCTCAGGGAGGCTTCTATGCTGATCAAAGCTATAATTCTGGGAGTTTTGCATGTCATTGGCCACTCTATAGAAATATTGCTAGGGGCATCTTTCTTCTGTTAGAAAAGAAAGCTTTCTTCTGGTATTTATCCTTTCTCTCATTTCACAATTATTTTTGCAAGAGAATGTATTTATAATGGTGATAGTAGATACTAGCCCTTAATAATTATTACATTTGGTGTAATTGTTCTGCTAGTTGGATTCATGACATCAAACTCAAAAATTAATTTTTAGAATTTCAGTCTTAAAAATGCCCATCTCCATTTCAAAGCCATTTATGACTTTGGTGCTGTCTTGTTTGTCATATGTTTTTGTTGTTAGTTATAACTTCTGGAGTTTTGTGAAGATTTCCAATGACATTAAGGTCTTCAACTTTTCCTTCTTCAGATTTTTATAACTCCTCAATTTTATCCCATAGTTTTTCAATCTAGACTTAGAGATGATTTTTCTTAAATGATTGTTTTTCACTGGTCAAAAATTGCTGTTCTGTGACTAAAGCTGAGCTTGACAAAAATAATACTGTAATTGCTGAGTTTACTTTCTAATTTTGTTATGATATAATATTGACACATAATGAAAATATTTACATCTAAAGTTGATTTCATGTGTATTCATGGTTAGGCAAAGTTAATGGTGAGTATCATTGGCATGATATGTGTGAAATGTGTGAAGCAATTCCAATAGGTGGAGTATTGGTATTTTGGATTGAATTTTATGTATCTTGCCTTCTTATAGTTACAGAATACGAAGGAGCACCACTCACTGTAGTCCACTGTGTCAAGCTGATCATTAGGATGATTTTGAGTAGGGTCAGCCTGAAACCCTATGCTGCCCCACCTATTTATTAGAGTTGTAGGACCATTTTTATCACATTGGCTGGAATGGTACTCCTGTCAGGGTTATCACCAGAACCCAGTGTTCTAGAATCCCCTGCAGGTTTTTTACAGCTGTTATACCTGGCTTAGGATACACAAAGTCCCCTCTGCACATCTTCCTGACTGACTTTCTTTTACTTTGCTAATGTGCACTCCCCCTCCCCTCCTCCATGGAAATCAGAGGTCCACACCAAACCCTCAAATTATTGTCGTTGTTGTTGTTGTTAATTATGATACTTTTCAGGTCTTTGGAAGACTTCTAGACTCCTGTAAAAAAGTTCCTGGAGACTCTTACCTTGAGAACGTAGATGTTTTTGAACTTTGTCATAATGTCCATTCAGGTTATCGATTGATTACCTGATCTGATGAGTTTGAACTTTTGGGATAGAGGTCTTGGGGTAGAATGGGGACCTGATCTATAATGTCCCCTCATTTCCAAAAGATGATTTGATTTTAGAGTGCAAAGTAAGTTAACTCATACCACAGTTGCTTTTATTTCAGATTCAGTCTAGTCACCAAACTGTCACCGCAGCCTTGTGCTCTCTTGACTGTGTGATTAGCTTAAGGTTCTGACCATACATAGACTCTGGAGCCCTTCTTCCTCACCCCCAAGGGGTCTTGTGGAAGGAATGGTAATGAAATGATTCTCTTTATCCAAGTCCCTAGTACTATTAATTATCTATATGACCTTGGGCAAGTCATTTTTATCCTTAGCTAGGTGGTGCAGTGGCTAGAGCACTGGGCCTGAGTCAGAAAGAGCTGAGTTCAAATCTGGCCTTAGACTTATTAGCTGTATGACTTGCATGGCAAGTCAATTAAACTGTCTGCTTCAGTTTCCTTAATTGTAAAATGGGAATAATACCAATAGCTCCTAACTCACAGGGTTGTTGTGAGGAACAAATGAGATACTATTTGTAAGGAGCTTGTTGTACTTCTAGAAAGCTTAACATTACAGTAAAGCACAGTGGACAGGCTAGACATTTCTTCTCATAAAGGACAATGAAAAATTATCTTCCCCATGGAAAACCTTGCTGCCTTGAGGCAGAACAATGGAAAGAACTTGGTCAACTTGCTGCAATTGATTATCTGCTTATATTTTACCTTTTTCAGAATATTCTAAAAAAAAAGCCTAGTTGGTTGCCCAATCCTATTGACACTTCTAACATTATATACTCTCATCAGGCTCCCAACTTTATACCTCCCTCTCCCAGCTTTGTACCTCCTTCATTTGATTTTTGGCATTTTCAATATTATAAATAATTTAGCCATACTATAAGAGGCATCTGATTAGTGTATGTCTGTGGTCTAGCTCTTCCCTTGGACAAGCAATAATAATGTCCTGATTAAGTGGAACTTATATTGCTTTTGGTTAATTCTTTGACATTTTGTTATTTCTCACTCTTGCTACTCCTTATCTGTATCTCCTCATATGTAAGTCAGGGATAGTAAGGAGGAGCAGTTAGTCTCTAAGGTTCTTTCCAGCTTTCAACATTTATAGATATATGTGGTTTGTGGACTAAGGTTCCTTCCCATTAAGTGCCTCAGTTGTCTTATCTGCAGAATACACAACATAATGCAGGTAATTAAACATATTTTTACAGGGTTCTTATGAGATTTGAACAAGATAACATATAAAGTACTTTGTAAATCAGAAAGCACTATATAATTATCAGTCTAAAGACTGATAATTGAGTCTTCTATAAATGAGGTACAGGGTATTTATTTGAGAATGTATATGAAGGTATATTCAGGGCCATCCCCAAACAGAAATTGGTAGAGTTCGACCAGAGACTCAGAAGTCTTTAATTCTTCCACTATTAAATGCAATTCCCTGATGCCACTGTGAAACAAGCTAGTGGATGGCATGTTAAGCATCTAAGGTGGTGGGTTTTCGACCTTGTTTGTGTCTTGGACTTTTTTTGCAATCTGATGAAGTCTATTGACATCTTTCTAGAATAAAGCTTAAATGTATAAAATGAAATACATAGGATTACAGATTGTAATACAGCTAGATTGAAATACAGATATCAGAATATTTTCAGAAATCATAGATGGCCTGAAATCTGTCTGTGGAGGGGTCCATAGACTCCAGGTTAAGAAGATCAGTTCTTAACCCAAGTTAAGAACCTGATCTAAGGTTTACCATAGTCAATTCCTCCAAAAGTTCTTTGCTGTTGTTTTTTTCTTCTTGCTTTTTCACCCCAGAAGTCACAACCTGAAAACAGGTTATGTACTCATATATAAGGTGCTATCATAAAATAGTGTCAAGTTTTACTTTCTTTCCAGAGCATCCTTAGTTTTTAAGTCTTTTGAACTTTCAGAATTGCTTAGCCTCCTGCTTGAGGAGATACATTAATGGTCCATGACTCCTTGGACTGTGGTCTGAGAGGTCTGACATCGTGTGTGATAGGAGGAAGGAGACTTTGTAGCCAAACAAGATTTTTCAAAATGCTCTTAACAGTGGGCCATTAGGTCAGGAAACCCTAGCTCCCCCAGGGATTGAGGGGCAGTTTCAATGCTTGGGCTGTTTAAATTTAGTCTGGAGAATATTCCATTCAGAATATCCAAAGAGGCTTGCTAGATCTGACATGCCCTTGTATGTTACAGTTTATCGAAGGAACTGTTGGTGCCTGATGCTTTAGCAAAACAGCCGCGTTTTCATGGGTGATATAAACAACCAGACTCTCTGGAGAATCCAGCAAAAGGCCTGATGAAAGAGTCTCACCAGACAGTCTCACCAGACATGAATCAGCTTTGTTGTCTGGGGATTGCTAAAGGCAGCATAGGCACAGGGAAACTAAAGGGTTATATGCCCTATACAAGAGAACCCTCTATCTCCCTCTATTTCTCTTCCTATTTTCCTCTTTCCTCTCTCTCTCTCTCTCTCGCTCTCTCGCTCTCTCTCTCTCTCTCTCTCACTCTCTTCCTCATTGCTTCTCCTTGACACTTTTCCTTCCTTGTATCCCCTCTCTCGTTTTGTTTCTATGTCTTCCTGCTTCTGAAATTTCTTCCCAGATGCTTTGCTTCCCTTTCTCTTTCTGGTCCATTCTCACTTTCCCCATTACTGTTTTTTTAAATTTCCCGGTCTGTTTCAGGCAACCCAGAAGGTCTTAGGAGTCTTTGGATAATGACTAATGAGTAAAGACAGAACCCAGTTGTTAAGAATTTTTCTTGAGTTTTAGAAGCTAGAAAAACAAGAAGCCTTAAAACCCATGACCAGCTTCCCCTGCCCCCAGGGCTTCCTCTTTTTTAATGATAACAAAAGTAGGAACCTTATGCTTTAGAAAGAGAAGGTGAATAGTTGATGTGAGGTGGAAATAACAACCATTGTGGCAAAATTTCCCATGAAAGATGGGGAGTCAAGAAGGTGACATTGTACCTGTCTCTTTTCCCTTCTCTTCTCCCTAACCCCCGTCAGGACTCATTATAACTCATCTACATGCCTCTTATTGATTATTAATGGCAACCTCAAAAAGTTGGCTTGGGACTGCAGTGTTGGGTTCTTTTGATGAATCTAAGTGTTTTTTTGAGAGGAGTAGACCAGAGATAGCTACTCCATTACCTTGTAACTTCCTTGGTGGGATGTATTATATTAAAAGAAAGTTCTTCTTTGAGTTTTATCTGAAAACCCAGGGAGGTGATTAAGGGCCTGGGAATTGGGATATCTGAGTTTTGCTTCTGACTTCATGGACAGCCTGGTGTAATGGAAAGAATACCAGTATGGGAGTTAACAGACCCAAGATCTACCCCTATCTTTGTAGCTGTTCTTGTTCTTTCGTGTCTGACTCTTTGTGACCTCATTTGGGGTTTTCATGGCAAAGATACTAGAGTGATTTGCCATTTCCTTCTTCAGCTCATTTTACAGATGAGGAAACTGAGGCAGAGTTAAGTGTCTTGCCCAGGGTAACACAGCTAGTGTCTGAGGCCATATTCGAATTCAGGCCTTCCTGACTCCAGGCCCCACTGAGCCACCTATCTTATAACTAAATAGTTGTAAACTTGGGCAAGTCACTTAACCTCTGTGGGCCTCATTTTCCCTCATATGTAAGGTTTTGGGGGTAGGGAGTTGGACCAGGTGGTCCCTAAAGGTCTTTTCTACGTCTAAAGTTTTTATAGATATATGATTGATTTGTAAACTTAAGTCAGGTTCCTTCCCATTTTGTGCTTCGCTTTCTTTATTTGCAGCATAATCCCTGCCTACTTTTCATACTTAAAATGTGAGAAAATGGGCATCTTGAGCCCTTCTCCTTGGTTACTGTCTTCGTTGTTAGGTTTATGTTGCTGGTTCCACCTCAGTAAGTACTCATTTTGAACCCATGTCCTAGGTCTCTGTTGGAGCTGAGGTTTGAGAGAACCCTGCTAATAATGAAACACCCAAGGATTCCTCTAGAAAGGTCACTTAGATCTTTCATAGGCCCCTTTCCCTCCTCTTCTCTCCCCCTATTATGGAGATTGGGGGTCGGTATACCCTTGAGACTAGGTGACACAGCTTGGGAACTGTGAGTCTGTGACAGGACTGATTTGCTTTTATTTGGGCCCTGTAATTGTAACAGAAGCTAGGTACAGCTCTCTGAGGCACTCTCTCCCTTGATCCTTTCCCATTTTGTTCCCTGCAGATGTTGGTATTATCTAGCCAGACACTGGGGTCCTGCATCCTATCATTTAATTATTGTTTTAATCTTGTACATTTCTGCTCTCTCTGGGGTTGGATTCTGGGACAGGAATCCCAGGCTTTCAGGAGGCCTAGACCTGAATTGGCAGGGGCACTGTCCCTTCATTTCTGGATTGATGATCTCTACCACAGAAGCACACAGGTTTTTCTGGCTAATAACTAGATTCCTAGGGCAGTCTCCAATTTCAGATCTCCCCACCTCCTCCTTCAGAGGTTAGGAAAGGGGAGCTTTCTTTTTGGTGAAATTTGGAAGGTTTAACATTTTTTCCTTTAGTTCAAAGACACACCTACCCTTTAATTATTGAGTACCAGACCCTCCCACTCCAGATCTCTCACATGGGGATAGGTACTGGGCCTGGACTTGTGACATCATTGATATAGGAAACTTTCTGTACCAGCACAATAGGTATTTCTCAGCAAAGTAGTTGCCTTGAACAATGAGAGGTTAAGAAACTTAAATCAATCACACAGCCAGTAAACATCAAAAGCAGAACTTGAACCCGGGTCTTCTTGTATTCAAGGCTAACTCTGGCCTCCATACCCCAGGTGTCTCTTCTTATATATTTAATAATAGCTAGTAATAGCTAACATTTGTATAGTGAGTCCTATGTACCTGGTACTGTGCTAAGCACTTTACAATTATTATCACATTTGATCCTCCCTGGCAGGAAGGTGCTGTTGTTGTCCCCATTTTATATATGAGGAGACTGAGGCAAACAGTGAAGTGATTTGATCAAGGTCACAATGTAGCTAGTAAGTATTTGAGAACACATTTGAACTCAGGTTGTCCTGTCTTTAGGCCAGATGCCCTAGCCACCTAGCTTGCTTTATAAATTATATCCATTGATATACATTGTAAAAAGATGTACACAAACATACATTTTAAGAGATTAAAATAAACTAATTTAAAATAATCATATTTTACTTAGTAATGATTAAAAACTTTCTTATTCTCACTAAAATTATCAATAGAATTTTTTAGTGAGAGCAATACTATTGAATTTGCCTTATTATTTTTGAAAAGTTTGTTTTAACACTGTAAAGAAATGTTAGGGCACCACTTCCAACTCCTCCCAGATGTGGAATTCCTCCTCTTCTCCAGGATACTTTGCATACGATAAGTCTGAAGTAGACTGAGTGAGGGCATCAGTGCCTTATATAATGACCTTAAATGTTAGTAAAGCTTAATGTCTCTTATTTCTTATTACTTCAAAATAAATTTTAGAAACATTCATAATGCATTTCCCCCTTCTAATCCATAATTATTTTGTTCCTTTTCCTTGTTCTTTTTCCCATCATGTTAATCAGCAGCATCTGATTTGCTGTAAGCAAACACTGGGGGCTAAGTGGAACCTGGATCTTGCTTTTGTCAGGCGGAGAGTACAAATGTGTGGGACAGCATTCCACTTATTTATGGAAGTCAAGTCATTATACTTCTAGGCCATAAAGAATGATTGATTGGAATGAGCCCCTTTAAATTTTTGTGTCAATTGCAGTCTGAAATGTAGAGGAAGGTATAGCTATAACCATGCTGTATAATGATTTGGGGTATGCTAATCAATTTTGAAGACTCTCATAAACTGATGAATAATGAAATGAGCAGAACCAGGAAAAAAAAAAAACTTACACAAGAACACCACCACCACCACTATAAAGTTAAACAGTTTTGAAAACTGTAAGACCTATACCAGTGTAACGATTGGAATGACGCCACCTGCTGGAGACTTACTGTAGAAAAGTTCCGCCATGAAAGGAAGGTCTTTGAGGGCAAGAACATGTGTCTTTTCTTTGGCGTCAGGAAGTGACGTTTGCGAGTGGGAGGAAGAAGGAGGAACCTGGCGCTCTGACTGGGGCTCTTTCTTGAGGACGCTGGTGGAGAGGGGAGCTAGAAATGCGCTCTCCCTTTAATAGATAGGAATCTAGGCCTTTCTCTCTCACTTTACCAAATTCTTATTCTCCTTAATAAATGCTTAAAAGTCTAACTCTTGCTAAAGCTTATAATTTATTGGCGACCACTCATTAGATATTTTAGATAGTTTAGCTAGAATTTTAGCCCTTAATACCAGTTCAGTGACCATCCATGATTCTAGAGGACCTATTACACACACACACACACACACACACACACACACACACACACACACTACTTCTGACAGAGATGTGATAGTTTTAGGGTATAGAATGAGAACTTATTTTCCTTAACTGTGCGTAGTTGTTACAAGGGACATCTTCTTCTTCTTCTTCTTCTTCTTCTTCTTCTTCTTCTTCTTCTTCTTCTTCTTCTTCTTCTCCTTCTCCTCCTCCTCCTCCTCCTCCTCCTCCTCCTCCTCCTCCTCCTCCTTCTCCTTCTCCTCCTCCTCCTCCTCCTTCTTCTCCTCCTCCTTCTCCTTCTCCTCCTCCTTCTCCTTCTTCTCCCCCTCCTTCTTCATCTTCACCTTCTTCTTCTTCTTCTTCTTCTTCTTCTTCTTCTTCTTCTATTTTTTCTTCTCCTCCTCCTTCTCCTCCTCCTCCTGTTCCTCCTCCTCCCCCATCTCTGTTGTCTGTCTCTCTATCTCTGTGTCTCTCAATTGGGTGGGGAGTGGAAGGGAGAAAAAGTAGATTTCTACTAAACAATTCTTAAAAATACAGAGGTGGGAGGTGCCACAGATGTGAAATTTTATATGTAGTTCTAGATAAGGTATTGTTAGTTTTTCTTAATTGTTTTACATCATATAAAAGACCTCTCCTGCACTTGGGGTAATCTGTAAATGTTTTTAATGTAAAAACAAAAGATGTTAGTACAACGTTTAAAGCATTGCACTTCCTACAGTAGTGCCTTGTTGCGTGACTCCCTGAAGTAATAAGGCAACCACACTTCTGTAGGAACTTACTTATTCTGCTATCCACTAGTTTTTAAGATCTTCCTCTGTAACATTTTTGGACATTTGTGGTGATTAAGCAGATTCCAGATTCTTTTCTTTTGCCACAGAGAATTCGCAGGCACATTTTTCTTCTGGACCACTGCTTGCATCTAGCATCTGGATATTTTTGAGCTGTTAAAGTGTAATCTTCCTTCTCTATAGTAGAATCTGCATTTAGTGGCAGATCAAACTCTTTACCCAAATGGTTCACAGTTGGTAGCAATGTGGTAGTGATTTTTCTGGCAAACCTCTGAAGAAAATGACCTGTGGGCATGAGATGGTTGGCAGCATGTGAGACTACCACATCAGAGACTGGCTCCAAGGGCTGTCTCATCTGTATACTCAGCACCTTGACATCTTCTTTCTTCTGTGGTTTCATCTGTCAGAGCTCTAGAGAGGTTGTAGTCTGGTTTAATTCAACAAGCCACATTTATCCAGAATGATAGACAGGGTTTTTGTATTGTTTTGTTGGGATTGGGTCTTTCTATCTCAGGCACAGTAGCCATACACACGTGTCCAATCCCATTTTTAATCATCATTGAAGCTTTGACCTGCTTAGCTCTGGTCTAGGCAAGTTCTTGAGCAGCCTGGTGGCCTTATGCTCCTGGGGAGCTCATAATATTGGTGCCAGACTTGGTGTGGATCCCTGATTGGCTTAATATAATGCAGGTCAGACCACCAGCCTCAGCCTCCCCAGTAGCAGGGATTATAAATCTGTGCTATCATGCCCAGCTGATAGAGTCGGTTGTTGATGGGCTTGAACCAACAGTTGATTAACAGTCAATCCCCAGATACAGTTGAATCAACTCCTGCTTTGGAGTTGAAATTTTAATATGCAGATCTTTTTCCTCTATAAAATGAATTTTTTTTTTGGTGAGGCAATTGGGGTTAAGTGACTTGCCCAGGGTCACACAGCTAGTAAGTGTTAAGTGTCTGAGGCTCGATTTGAACTCAGGTCCTCCTGACTCCAGGGCCGGTGCTCTATTCACTGTGCCACCTAGCTGCCCCTATAAAATGAAATTCTGAGAATCACTTATGGAGTTAAGTAAGACACTGAAATCCCTCTGTAATGTTTCCATTTCCATTTTCTCCCTTTTTCTCAGTATCTTGATATCCATCATAGTTAGACACAATCTTCCTTTTGGAATAGTTCTCTTCATAGCTTTCTGCAACATTCAAAACCACCCACAACCTAGCCTCAAACTACCTTTCCAGGCTTTTTACATGTTAGTCTTCTTCACTCATTGGTCCAGCCAGAGTGGCCATCTCACTGTTCTTCACATACAATACTCCATCTCCCATTTCTAAATCATTGTACTGGCTGTCCCCTACTGCCTGGAATGTGTCCCCTTCCCTACTTCCCTGTCCTAGAATACTTAATTTCCTTCAGGATTCAGTTGAAGTTGTCTTTTTATCTTCAGCACCTAGTTCTGGACTGATTGGTCGAGTGCCATCTCTCAACCCACTAGGTCCTGCTGCCTTCCTGGCTACTCCCAATTGCCCTGCTTTGTGTTCCATGTAAGCTACCTGTGCCTCCAGCAGCTCTGGCTTCTTGGAGCTGCTTCTATCCTTGATGTGGTCAATCTCTGTTGGATGCCATCTAATTCTACCTGACCCTCTTGGTCACCCTGTATCTGTTCTTGCTGCTACTCCTGCCTACTATTTGGAGGAGGTGGGAAGGAAGAGGTGAATCTGGCTGCCACTGCATGCATAGCAAGGCCTCGTCCAGAAACCCTCTGTGAAGGGAGCAAAGAGGCCCCTCAGCCGTTATCACTTAACTGCACCCTCAGGGTCTGAAGCCCCAACTTTATTTCCTTGTCCTTTCACCGATCACAGCTCGCCAAACCCCAACCTTGGATTACTCCCAACATCCACCTCCTTTGCTCCTACTCACATGCTGCTGAAAGGAACTAGAGGAAATAATGAAATTGGGCCATCTGGGTCCACTACAAATTTATGCTAGCTAATTTCAACTGAACCCTCACTTCAGGAAGGCAACCCTACCCACAGCATATGATTTCTTAGCCCACTCACCATAGCCACTGTTCCAAACTTTCTCTTTGGCACAGTGGATAGACTGCTGGGCCTTAGAGTCAAGACAAACATGAGTTCAAATCTGGCCTCAGATGCTTACAAGGTATGTGATTCTGGGCAAGCCACTTAACTTTCCTCAACTGTAAAATGAGGATAATAATAGCACCTCCCTCCTTCCCTTTACTCCTTCCTCTCAGGGTTGTTGTGAAGATCAAATGAAATTATATTTGTAAAGTGCTTAGCACAGTGATGGCACACAGTAGGTCCTTAATAAATGTTTATTTCCTTCCTTCAAGCCTTCCCCCTCCCTCTCCTTCTCAACTGAAGATATCACCTCATACTTCACAGAAAAATTTAGTCCATTTGCTTCCCTTTTATCCTCTCTTCCTAGTCTCATATCCTATTCACATCATTGTCCATTATCTCCTCCTTCACTTCAGTCACTGATGATGAAGTGATACCTTTCCTTGCCAAGGCAAAGCCCTCTACATGAATAGTTGATCTAGCCTCTCTTCTCCAGATTGCCTCCACTGGTATCCTCATTCTTTCTCTAATCTTGAATCTTTCTCTTGCTATTGGTTTCTCCCCAAATTTCCCTCATCTCTTAAAAAAAAAAAAGCCTTACTCAAACCTACTGTGTCTACTAGCTATCATCCTTTATCTAATTCTTTATTTGTTCTCAGCTGAATTCTTTGAAAAAGCAATCTCTACTTGGTGCTTCTATTTCCTTTCTTATTATCTTTCAGCTCTTCAGTAGTCTGGCTTCTTTTTTTCCCATAAAAGTATTTTATTACTGTCCAGCCACATGTAGATATAGTTTTCAACACCTGTCTCCATAAGATTTCCAGTTTCAAATTTTTCTCCCTCCCTCCCCTCCCTCCCCCCTCCCCAAGACAGCAAGCAATCTGATACAGGCCATATATGTACAATCACATCAAAAACATCCCTGCATTAGGTATGCTGTAGAAGAAGAATCAGATCGAAAAGGAAAAACCTCAAAAAATAAAAAAAATAAAAATAGTATGGTTCAATCCGCATCTATATTCCATAGTTCTTTTTTTCTGGATTTGGAGAGCACTTTCCAGCATGAGCCCCTTGGAACTCTCTTGGACTATTGCATTGCTGAGAAGAGTCAAGTCCATCACAGTTGATCAACATACAATGTTGCTGATACCATACATAATGTTCTCCTGGCTCTGCTCATCTCACTCAGCACCAGTTCATGCAAGTCCCTCCAGGTCTCTCCGAAATCCACCGGCTCATCTCTTCCCACAGCACATTCCCACAGTATTCCATTACATTACTACGCCACAACTTGTTCAGCCATTCCCCAATCAATGGGCATCCCCTCAACCTCCAACTCCCTGCCACCACAAAAAGAGCAGCCACAAATATTTCTGTACATGTGGGTCCCCCTCCCCTCCCCACGATCTCTTTGGGAAAAAGACCTAGTAGTGGTATTGCTGGGTCAAAGGGTATGCACAGCTCTATAGCCCTTTGGGCATGGTTTTAAATTGCTCTCCAGAATGGCTGGATCAGTTCACAGCTGCACCAACAATGCATTAGTGTTCCATTTTTTCCACAGCTTCTCCAACATTTCTTATTTTCCTTTTTTGTCATATTAGCCAATCTGATAGGTGTCAGGTGGTATCTCAGAGTTGTTTTAATTTGCATTTCTCTAATCCATAGTGATTTAGAGCATTTTTTCATATGGCAATAGATAGCTTTGATTTCTTCATCAGAAAACTGCCTGTGCTTATCCTTTGACCATTTCTCAATTGAGGAGTGACTTAAATTCTTATAAATTTGACTTAGTTCCCTATATATTTTAGAAATGAGGCCTTTATCAGAAATACTGGCTATAAAAATTCTTTCCCAGCTTTCTGCCTCCCTTCTAATTTTGGATGCATTGCTTCTGTTTGTACAAAACCTTTTTAATTTAATGTAATCAAAATCATCCATTTTGTATTTCATAATATTCCCTATCTCTTGTTTGGTCATAAACTGTTCTCCTTTCCATTAATTTGAGAGGTAAACTATTCTTTCCTCTCCTAAATTTACCTATGGTATCACCTTTTATGTCTAAATCATGAACCCATTTTGACCTTATCTTAGTATAAGGTGTAAGATGTTGGTCTATGCCTAGTTTCTGCCATACTATCTTCCAGTTTCCCCAGCAGTTTTTGTCAAATACTGAGTTCCTATCCCAGAAGCTGGAGTCTTAGGGTTTATCAAACAGTACATTACTAAAGTAATTTACTACTGTGTCTCCTGTTCCTAACCTATTCCATTGATCCACCACTCTATTTCTTAGGCAGTACCAAATAGTTTTTATGACTGCCGCTTTATAGTAAAGCTTCAGATTTGGTACAGCTAGCCAACCTTCTTGTGTAATTTTTTTCATTAGTTCCCTTGATCTTCTTGACCTTTTGTTTTTCCAGATGAATTTTATTATTTTTTCTAGCTCTATAAAATAATTTTTAGGTATTCTGATTGGTATGGCACAAAATAAGTAATTTAATTTAGGTAGGATTGTCATTTTTATTATATTAGCTTGGCCTATCCATGAGCAATTGATAGTTTTCCAATTATTTAGATCTGATTTGATTTGTGTGTAAAGTGTTTGTCTCGGCAAGTAGATTCCCAAGTATTTTATATTGCCAACCACTATTTATTTATTTATTTATTGATTGATTGATTGATTGATTGATTGATTGGTTTTTTGCAGGCAATGGGGGTTAAGTGACTTGCCCAGGGTCACACAGCTAGTAAGTGTCAAGTGTCTGAGGCTGGATTTGAACTCAGGTACTCCTGAATTCAGGGCTGGTGCTTTAACCACTGCGACATCTAGCTGCCCCCAACCATTACTTTAAATGGAATTTCTCTTCCGTTCTCTTGCTGCTGGACTTTGTTGGTCATGTATAGAAATGTTGGTGATTTATGTGGATTTATTTTATGCCCTGCAACTTTGCTAAAGTTGTTAATTGTTTCAAGTAGTTTCTTAGTTGAATTTCTAGGATTCTCATCATCTCATCTGCAAAGAGTGATAGTTTTGTTTCTTCCTTGCCTATTCTAATTCCTTTAATTCCTTTTTCTTCTCTTATTGCTAAAGCTAACATTTCTTTCTTTTTTTCTGGGGCAATGAGGGTTAAGTGACTTGCCCAGGGTCACACAGCTAGTAAGTGTCAAGTGACTGAGGCCGGATTTGAACTCAGGTCCTCCTGAATCCAGGGCCAGTGCTTTATCCACTGTGCCACCTAGCTTCCTCCAAAGCTAACATTTCTAGTAAAATATTAAATAATAGAGGTGATAGTGTATATCCCTCTTTCACCCCTGATCTTATAGGAAATGCCTCTAACTTATCTCCATTACATATAATGCTTGCTGATGGTTTTAGGTAGATACTGCTTATTATTTTAAGGAAAACCCTACCTATTCCTATGCTCTCTAATGTTTTTTGTTAGGAATGTGTGCTGTATTTTGTCAAAAGCTTTCTCTGCATCTATTGAGATAATCATATGATTTTGGTTAGTTTTCTTATTGTTGTGGTTGATTATGTTGATAGTTTCCCTAATGTTGAACCAGCCCTGCATTTCTGGTATAAATCTCACTGTCATAGTGTATTATCCTGGTGATGACTTGCTGTAATCTCCTTGCTAATACCTTATTTAAGATTTCGCATCAATATTCATTAGGGAAATTCATCTATAATTTTCTTTCTCTGTTTTTGCTCTGCCTGGTTTTGGTATCAACACCATATTTGTGTCATAAAAGGAATTTGGTAGAATTCCTTCTTCACCTATTTTTCAGTAGTCTGCCTTCTAAACTCATCATTCAAGTGACACTACTCTCTCCAAAATTACTAATTGCCTCTTAATTGACAAATCTAATGACCCTTTCTCAGTCCTCATCCTTTTGGAACTCTGAAGGATTTTATATCATTAACTAGCTTTTCATATTGGATGATTTCTTATTTTTCATGATAGTGCTATCTCTTGGTTTCCTCTAACCCTCCTCGGTTGCCATGCTTGTTGACTCAATGACTGATAATTTTAATCAGAAAGAAAGAGTTAACTGGGAAAAAGGTTTCATTTGCAGTAAATTTCTCTGATAAAAATCTTATTTCTAAGTTATATAAAGAATCAATTCAAATATATAAGAACAAAAACAATTCTCTAATATATAAATGGCCAAAGATATGAACATTTCAACATAAGAAAAACTATCAACAAACATACAACAATATTTCAAATCACTATTAGAGAAATGCAAATTTAAAAAATTACAAGGTTCCATTTTATACCCATTATATTTAGCAAAGATGACAAAAAAGGAGAATCACAGTTGTTGGAGGGGCTATAGGAAAATAGGCATGTGAATGTGGAACTGTAAATTGGTCCAGCCATTATGAGGAGAAATTTGGAACTATGCACCAGAAGTCACTAAACTGTGCATATCCTTTGGCCCAGTGATACCACTAGTCAGTTGTTTGACAAGCATTTATTAAGTAACTGTGAAGGAAGCCATGAAAGTTAGGAGGTGGAGATGAGGAGGGAAGAGAGTTCCAGGCATGGGGGATAGCAGGTGAAAATGTCCAGAGTCAGAAGATGGAGTGCCTGGTTTGAGGAAGACCAAAGAGACTAATGGTTGAGGGAAGGGAAGGGAGGGGAAGGGAGGAGTGTGTAAAGAGTAAGGAAACTGGAAAGGTAGAAGGGTGATGTCATAGAGGGCCTAAAAGCTCATCAAGGTTTTCTATTTGATCCTGGAAGCCAGAGGGAACCAGTGGAGTTGATTGAATGGAGGTGGGGATGACATACATGATTGAACTTGCACTTTAGGAAAATCAATTTGACAGTTGAGCGAAGGATGGGGTATAACGAGGGGAGACCTGAGGCAAGGAGACCAACCAGCAAGGTGTTGCAGTAGTCCAGGTGTGAGGTGATTAATTGTCTGGATCAAGGTGATGGCAATGTCAGAGGAGAGAAGGGGACATATATGGGAGATGTTACAAAGGTAGAAATATCTGGACTTTACAGCTTTAAGAGTAGACTCTTAAGAGATAAAAGAAGTAGAGAAAGGATCAAAATGTCCAAAAACGTTTGTAGCAGTTTTTTTTGTTGTAGTAAAGAGTTAGGAATAAAGTTTTTTTTTTAAATTGAGTAGAAGGACTTGGTGGGGCCCCAATCCTGGAGTCAGGAAGACCTGAGTTCAAATTTGACCTCAGACACTTACTAGCTATGTGACCCTGGTCAAGTTACTTGATTCTGTTTGCCTCAGTTTCCTCATCTGTAAAATGAGCTAGAGAAGGAAATGGCAAACCACTCCAGTATCTTTGTCAAGGAAATCTGAAAATGGGGTCATGAAGACTCAGATATTACTGAACAACAACAAAAGAGGAACTTGGGAGGGAGAAGGGGACTAGTGATAGTCATGCTACATGCAAAAAGAACATTGTAGCATTTTTAAAAACCACTTGGAAAAGATCAGGTTGGGGGGAGTCACAGACAAGCAGGACAGCTTTGAAAGTAACATATTAAATGTATTATAATTTTGAAAAGGAATGCAAACTGTATATAATAGAGATTTGTGGTTTTTTATGCAATGTTCTTTTTCCATTCTTTGTGTGTGGAAACGCTTATGTTTGTTGTTTGTCAAGTTCAGAATAGCAAAGCAAAGTTATATTTAAAAATAAATCTCTGATCCAGTGACTTGTAGTGAGAGGATCTGATTTTGATAGTCTGAACTACATAATCATTTCAATTCACCCGACATTTTTAAATCATCTGTTGTGTATAGCACCACTATGGTAGGCATTTGGGACAGATTCAGAGTTAGCTTAAGACAACAAGTTGCAGAACAGCTGCTGAATTTGCATTGACATAGGGAGTTTCCTCCTTCCATGTATGAAATCACAGGTCTGCACCAAATAACACAGAGTCCCTTATCTAGTGATACAGTCATAGCTACAAGCTGGCAATAGTCCCAGCTGGCTGGTTTTCAGCTTCTAGTAAAATTCTTCCTTTCCCAAAGTTTAAGTTATTTGGGATCCCTGGATTCAGAGACTGGAGGGATGTTAGAAATTGCCCAATCTAACCTCCTCATATTACAGATGAGGAAATTGAGATGCCGAGGCAAAGCGCCTTCTCAAAGTTCCACAGTTAGTAAATCTAAGAGCTGGCATTTGTAAACTTCTCTAGAGAAAGGATTGTTTTGTTTTTGTAACTCTAGTACCTGCATTGTCCCTGAGACCTAGTACAGGAGTAGGATGCCTGCTTTGCTGAACCATTGTTAAATTGAATTGAATTACATTCAATCCAGGACCTTTGGCTCCAGATATACAGTAGTCTTTTTATTTGAGAGGATTTTTAGGCTTCCGAGGGTGATAGACCTTGAGGAAGAGACAGCTAGGCATAAAAAAATAGAGAGACCTCACCAGGCCTGGAATCAGGAAGACCCGAGTAGTTCAAATTTAGTGTCAGACACTTACTAGCTGTGTGACTTTGGGCAAGTTACTTAACTTCTTTGTGCCTCAGTTTCCTTAACTATAAAAGGGAATAATAAAAAAACTTGCCTCCTCAGGTTGTTCTGAGGATCAAATGAGAAGATATTTACAAAACACTTAACATAGTACCTGACAGAGAAAGGCACTGAATAAATATTTATTCCCCTTCTCGCTCTCAAACCTATGTTACAAAATGATGAAGACCACAAGGGTGTTTGTTGGTGGCCTGGTTTTTAAGAGTGCAGCTCTGGAGAAGGAAAAGTTTCTTAAGGTGACAGTCTAGCCCTTGGCATGAATCTTGGCTAGTCCTCAATGATTGGCAGGATTCAGCTGGGAATGACCTGAGGGCAGGTCAGAGGTTATCAGGAGCAGGGAAAGCAATTTCATCCTGGTCTTAGAGGGAGGGAAAAATCCTTTGGATGTCCATAGAAAGCTTTCTAAAGAGGCGTTTGTAAACAGTTTTTCTTTTCTTTTTTTCTTCCTCATTTTTATCCTTTCTTCCTTACCATTTGTGAGCTATAGCCATTAGGCAGAGCTGTAAAATGAAATTGATGATAATACCTGTGGTATTTAGCTCCCTGGGTTGTCTAGATCAAATTAGGCAATATGCGTTAAGAGCTTCCAAAGCTTTGTAGCATTATAGAAATATCATTATGGTGCTGTCCACTTGTAACCTTCCAGCGTGGTAACACAAAGGACATCACATGGAGGAAAGAAAGAGAGGGAGGAACAAGAAAGCCCCCTTCTAGAGACGATTTGTGTTGTTGGCATCCTTCAAGCATTTTTGAAACAACTTCTGCCTGTGGCACCGTGCTAGCTTCTCTACAGATCTGTTGGGGCCAGCAGGGTCTCTGCCCTCAGAGGGGTTTGTAATCTAAAACATTCAGCACCAGGGCAGACACTCAGAGGCTGAGCAGATAGATCATTGAAAAATAAACACTGAACAAAAATGTAAATAAGTTAAGGATAAATATTTACATAGTCTGTAAGCCCAGAAAAAATGCATTCATGGAGGAGGTAATAAAGCAGGCATATATAGAGAAGATGGAGTTGGTAAAAGCAATCTGATTCTTACGGGAAAGTTTCATGAAGGTAGGAATTTTAGAATCTGTTGTTGAAAGAGAGAATGCTTCAGGGCCAGAGAATGAGGGAGGCTAATTTTGGAAGAGGGATGGGGATGTTTGAAGCCTACAACCAGTTAAATTTGCAGATTTAATGATGGGAAGGATTTTAAAGATCACATATAAACTAAAAATGGTAATAGTAATAACAGTGGACATTTACCTAGTGCTTTAACATTTGCAATGCATTTTCCATGCATAATCTCATTTGATCCTTGCAACAACCTCTGTGAGATATGTATTACAATTATTACTTTCCCCATTTTACATATAAAGAAACAGTTATGGATAGAGTGTGAGTTGTTCATGGTCACAAAGTCAGGAAGTGTGATAGATTTGAAAACTGAGGTCTTCCTGATTCTAAGTCCGGTTTTCTATCCCTTATGCCACCAATCAACTTCCTCATTTTACAGATGAGGAAACTGAGGCCTAAGGAATCCAGGGGACTTACCCAACGTCACCCAGGGATTGAATAACAGTGCAGAGATCTGAACTGAGTTCTGTAACTCCCAGGCCATCTCTCTTTCTACTATACTAGATTGCCTTTCACACTAGAGGTACATGGAATGGCCTTGTTGCACCTCTGTTTAAGATCTGTGCAATTGATTCCCTTGCCACCTCATTCCTTAATATCCTTAATACCCAGGAATCAGGAAGTTCTCCCTATTATCATTGATCTGTATGACCCCCCCCACACACCCTCAGTTATCCCCCACATTAGAGTTGAGAGTTGAACCATAGTGATCTGGATCATGTCTCTCACCCTTTTAGACAAATTCTAGTTGATTTTCTCAGTTGCTTTTGAGTCAAAGTGACCTGCCAGCGGTATTGCCCTCTGCAGCGCATGCCCTTTGGGAATACAATGGGAGAAGGCACTGACTATGAATGATCTAATCTGCACTGTATTGACTCTTCTCAGTCTTACCAGAGCTGAGTAGAAACTTTGAAATGCAAACCCAAGAATCAAAAGAATTATGTGTTATGTATTAAAATTTAGTCTTGAGAAAATAAAACTTATTTTGCATTTGGAATCTTTCAACTTCTAAGGTGGGTAGCATGCTTCATCATCAGTCTTCTGTAAACATAGTTGCTTATTGCATTGATTGGAGTTCTCAAGTCTTTCTGAATCATTTTTCCTTATACTGTTGTTATTGCATTAATCGTTCTCTTGGTTCTACTCATATCACTCCATATCACTTCATGCCAGTTTTCTCAATTTTCTCTGATTGTCATTAAAGAATTTGAAAAAATAAACATTTGTAAATCTGATTAAAAATAAAGAATACAAAAAATAAAGAAAACAAAAGTACTAGTATCATTAATGAAAAAGCATAATCCACAACAAATGAAGAAATAAATAGAAATGTATTAGAAATTATTTTACCAATAAAACCAACAATTTTGATGAAATGAATGAATACTCATAAAATCATTAGAAAAATAAATAGATAATTTAAATCCAATTTTAGATAAAGGAATTGAACAAACCATAAATAAACATCGAAGGAAAAAAAAAGTCTGGGACCAGATGGATTTACAAGCAAATTCTACCAAACATTCAAACTGGGGAAAAAAAAGGAACCAGAGAGTTACAAGTATGGCCTTGCTTCCTAAAACAAGACAGGTAAAAACAGATAAGGAAAAACATAGACCACCATGCCAAATGAAAATTAATGCAAAAAATTTACATAAATTATTAGCAGAAAACCTACAGTAACACATCAAAAAGATTATATACTGTGACCAGGTTGGACTAACACTAGGAATTGAATGATGATTTAATATTAGGATAGCTATAAACATAAGAAGGAAAGTAAGAAGAACAATAAGAATATATTAGTGGATGATTTTGACAAAAAAGGGCTTTTGACAAAATACAATAACAGTGTTTTGTTTAAAAAAAAAAACCACAGGGGCAGCTAGGTGGCGCAGTGGATAGAGCACCGACCCTGCATTCAGGAGGACCTGAGTTCAAATCCGGCCTCAGACACTTAACACTTACTAGCTGTGTGACCCTAGGCATGTCACTTAACCCCAATTGCCTCACAAAAAGAAAAGAAAAAAATACCACAAAGTAAAACCTTAAGTAGACCTTTCTTTGATATGACATCAGTTGAAAAAAGAGAGAGATTGATCCTCAGAAGAGATGGACTGTGCAACATAAAGAAGCAAATGAAGGCAGGGAATGGTGATGCATGCCTGTAGTTCCTGCTTGTGTGGGAAGTTGAATCTAGTGGATTGGTTGATTTTGGTAGTTTTGAACAGCAAGCAGTAAGGCTAAAGCTGGCTGGGTGTCCACACTAATTCTGGCACCAATACGGTGAGTCCTCAAGAGCAAAGGGCCACCAGGCTAAGGAGGGGCAAAGAAAACTTTCCAGGACCAATATGGTGAGTCCTCAAGAGCAAAGGGCCACCAGGCTAAGGAGGGGCAAAGAAAACTTGGTTAGAAAAATGGAGTAGGTTAAAACTTTAATGCAAATCAGTATTGGGATTGTGCCTATGATTGGCCACTGTGTTTCTAGTGTGGGCAAGCAGGGAGACCCAATCTCAAAAACATAAAAACAAATAAAAAAGAAGCAAATAAACTAGTGTTAAAAAACCTCAAGGATTTCAGGACTCATTTGACAAGATATTTGTCATTCGACAAAATATTTGACAAAAATTGCCAGGAAAATAAAAAAGCAACTTTGCAGGAATTTGATTTAGACCAATGGTTCACACTATATTCCATGATGTTTCAAATGGATTTGTGACTTAATATAAAAGCTTGGACCTATAGATAGGGGACAGGTTCTTGACCAAACAAGGAATAGAGAGGATTACAGAAGATAAAATCTACAATTTAGATTAAGCAAAATTTACAAATTTGTACACAAACCAACATAGTTCAAATTAGAAGGGAAATAGTTAATTAGAAAAGATCTTTGTAGTATTTCTCTCATAAAGGTCTTATATTTGAAATCTATGAGGAATTTGTAAGGATAAATTACATTCCCCAAGTGATAATGATAACCCCAAACAATATAAACAGGCAGTTTCATAGGTAGAAATCCAAATTATCAATAGCCATATAAAAATATTCCAACTCACCAATAATTTGTTGTTGTTATTGTCATCATTCAGTTGTTTAGTCATGTCTGACTACTTGACCCCACTGACTTTTTTTCTTTTTGGTCCAAGGCATTCTCTTGGCAAAGATACTGGAGTGGGTTTGCCATTTTCTTCTTCAGTGTGTCCCCATTTTACAGATGAGGGGTTGTGGTAAATCAGGCACACTAATACTCTGCTGGAGCTGTGGACTTGTGAATTAGGCCAATTTTTCTGGAGAGCAGTTTGAAATTATGCCTTCAAAGTTACTAAACTCTGCATACCCTTTGATCCAGTCATTCCACAGTTAGACCTATACCCCAAAGAAAGAGGAAAAGGACCCATATGCAAAAAAAAAATACAGAAGATTCTTCTGTAGTGGTAGAGAACTGGAAATCTAGGGGGTTCATAACCAATGGGTTACCCTGAACCAATACTTATACATGAATACAATGAAATATTATTTCACCAACAAAATGATGAAGGGGATGGTTTCATAGAAACCTTGAAAGATTTTTATGAAATGATGCCGCCTGAATGAGAACGGAATCAAGAGAACAATTTATACAGTAACAAGAAGACAATATCTGTAATAACAACAATTTGAAAATACTTTGAAATACTTAAGCACTCTGATCAAATGAGTGCTTAATCCAGAATCTAGAGAACCAATGATGAAGCATGCTACCTGTCTCCTGACAGATAGATGAGGAACTCAAGATACAGAAGAAGACATGTAATTTTTGGACATGGTCAATGGGGGAATTTGTTTTGCTTGATTGCATATTTTTACAAGGATTTTATTTTTCATATTTTTTCATTGGAAAGGGAGGTGGGAGGAAGGAAAAAAAATAAGTGCTTGTTAATTTAAAAAAATTAAAAGGACAAACCTCTCTATGTACTAGATGTCACTTCAGAATACCCTTTCCTTACCCCAAACCCATCCCAAAGAGTTCTTTCTCATGTTAAGCAGAACTTGCAGTATGATGGGAACCATTTGGGATTTCATTGTTACACATAACTCCTGCGTGAAGAAACCTTTCTGTACTAATGCAGGTTTGCACTTCCTCTAAAACTTATAGTCTTACAGAGTTGCCTAGAGCAGCAGTCTCAAACAGAACTGAAGGAACTAGTTAAAATGTAATTGCGAAATATTTTTTAAAAAATACAATAGAACAGAGATAATGTAGTTTTCTAAGTCAATATGCAGTCCTCCCTATACAGTTTAGGGAGGGGACCATATTGCCATCCCTGTTGCTATTTGAGTTTGACACCAGGTTAAGGTGACTTGCCTATGGTCACACAGCCAGTGACAGGAATAACTAGTCTTTCCAGGACCAAGGCTAGCTCTCTATCAACTATGCCATTCAACCTCTCAAAGGGGAAACAAATTCTGGCCAGTCAAGGACTTCTCAACCAGCCTGTACCTGGAGACTTAGCTGATGAATGAATATCTTGATCTTTCAATCTTCTGGATGTACTGGATAATACTGGCCAGTTTTTTTTTCAATGATTGGGGGAAATGTCAGTCTGTGGTCTGAGTTCCTAGGTACTGATCTGACCTGAGCCTGAACTCTGGTCCTCCTGGGTCATCAGCTCCTGTAATTAGACTATAGCTCATCCAGGCCTGAGCAGAATCCATCTGTTGGCCTCTAGGCCACAATTGAGTGAGGCCCATCTGTTCATCTTGGCTTCTTTGTGATTGATGGTTGGGGTTGGGGACTCCACCTGGACAGGGACCCCTTGGGGCATTTAATTTTTTCTTACCTTTTTTGGTGGAGAGAGGAGAGAGTGGGGGTGGGAGAACTATTCTATGCCTACCAAAATCAATATTCAGTGTTTGAACTGTTCTTTATCCTGGGTACAAAGGCTAAGTATTTTGTTGATACTAAGTTTAAACCCTTAGTTTTAATTTCTAAGAACTCACCTCCCAGAGACATACCTCTATTCCATTCAACATGAATCACCACTTATTCTAGAATGACCTGCACTGGAAGGATTCTGAAAGGTCATCTAGTTTTTCACCTGCCTCTGGGCAAGGCTACATTTAAACTATGCCAGGACTGAGCAAAGACCCTTCTAGAGATGGCATTCTATACTCTCCTCCATTAATCCATTCTTGTATCTAACTACCCCAGGTCAGGACATTCTTCCTTTTATCTAACCTACATCTCTCTTATCTCAGTTAAAAACCATTTCCTCCTCTTCTGTTCTTAGTGGTGATAATGAACATCTAGTACTAAAGTAGGGGGGAGGAAAAGCCAAGGTTGCTATTATGGCTTTTGTCTAAAATGGGCCCATGTTCTCTTAGCTTATACATAGTAATAAAGAAACCAAGCCTTAGAGAACTTCTTTTAAAGTCTTTCAGGAATAACCCCTAGGTTACCAAAACCTGGAGAAGACACAGATGACTAGAGGGAAAACTGATGCTTTCATTATATTTTAAAATTATCCTTCAAGAATCTGGATGGATGAGACTTCTGAAGGGTGGTGTGTGTGTATGACAAGGAAGGGAGGGAAGAAGAAAGGAAGGAAGGGAGGGGGAGAGAGAGGGGAAAGAGGGGGAGGGAGAGGGGGAAGGGGGGAAGGAAAGAGAGAGAGAAGGAGGAGATGAAGGAGAGGAGGATAGGAGGAAGAAGAGGAGAAGAAGAGTAGAGGAGAGAGAAGAGAGAGAACATTTCCCTGGTCCTTGTAGGGAGTGGTCTCTTTTGGCCATGTTTATTTTGGTCCCATGTACTATATTCTGTAAGGAGCGGTTTCCTGCATCAGTGGCTTCCATGTAATAGATCTTAATGGTGCCCAGTATAAAACATGAGCTCCCATTCTTGTGTTTCTGTCACTCTGGGAGTCTCTCTCCATATTTTGGGAAAGAAATAGAATCTTTGAAGTCCTGACACCCATTCTTTCACACTTAATGGAGGGTAGGAATCGGGGTGTGTGGTGATGGGGAGGAAGTGGCAGTAAGGGGTTAAATGATTTGTGGTAGAGATCTGTAAACACCTCTCATCCCCCCAACCATACCACCATACATAACTGTATTGACCTTCTGCAGAAGAAAACTACTTTGTGCATAAAATTATTTTCTCTGGTGGCTTGCTGCTGCCTTTGAGATTTCTTTTTGCTAGATCAATATTTTCCTGTAGGGGCCTATTTAGTCACTTCATGTCTGATAAATCATAGAAAAAATTGACTTTAGATTCCACCAAACCTCTTTTAGGAAGCTGGCTAGGATGGCTGAGGGCAGTCATAAGACAGCAAGTTCCATTGTCAATCAGATCTTACAGTAACTTTTTTTTGTTGTTGTGGGGTGACTTGCCCAGGGTCACACAGCCAGTAAGTGTTAAGTGTTTGAGGCTGGATTTGAACTCAGGTCCTCCTGAGTCTAGGGCCTGTGCTTTATCCACTGCACCACCTAACTGTCCCCACCCCCTATTTTTTTTAATCTTACAGTAACCTTGAAGACAGATACAAAACTACTTCCCAGAGGGTAGAAATTATTTCTGAGAGCGAGTCATAAAAGATTCTGATCATGTTTATTTTAAACACTGAATGATTTATATCATAGTCAGGAAGGAGAATGGCACTTGTTTACTCCATTTGTGGATAGGTACCATTTTTGGTACTTTATTGCCAATTTATTATAGAGGTGGGTTTTTTTTTGAGAGATGTTATAAAAACGAATTTTGAAAATGACAACCTCAGAAATCCAGAAATCCACTTGGTTCCACTCATGTTGCTAAAAGTCTGGTTTTAGCCAAAGTTAAGAATACCTTAATGATACCTTTGTAAACAGCTGGACTTTGTATGCATGTAAAAATGCTTTATGTGGTTTTGGTCTTCTTCCCTAGAAGACATATTAGCTATGATAGACTGCTGGTTGCATCTAATGCTACCAGAGTTGCCCTGTTCTAGTATCTAACTCTTGTTCCAGCTTCCTAGTTCTCTAGCTAGGAGGAGAGCAGGAGGCAGCCAGAAGGTCTGGTTTGTTTCTCTTGGCTCCATATAGAAAACAAAGCCAGAGAGAATGTTAGACCTGCTCATTCTCACGTGGATAATCCAAAGAGAGAGCAGAGACTCATGTCCTGGTCCCTTGTCTCACGGGAAGTGATATTTAGTAACATCCCCCAAGCCTGGGGAGGCGGGGTGGGGGAGGGAGATATGTGGGTTATAACCCAAACCCTTCAGGAATATTCATATGGAGGAAAGCAGTATCCTAAACAAGCAAAGCAAAATACATTTGTCAAAATAAATCAGAGCAGAGCATGCAGGCAAAATCTTTCCAAGATGGCTGTCACACTTGTTTACTTTGGCAGGGATTGCTCTCCCAAGGGTGGTTCCCTGCTAGTTACAGAGCCATCTCCTGCTAATTTGCTGAGCAGTGACTTGGAATTACAGCATCTTCTTCATCTATGAATATTTACCAAGTTTTAAGTGGAATTTTTTTTTTTTGGCTAAGTATGATCAGGCATGTAAAGGTAGCCAGTAAGTACTTGCTGATTACTTTGCTTGATTTGATTGAATAATGCGTAGCTCAGTGTAATCAGAGGGGTTGAGAGGAAACAGGGAGATAAGAAAAAGAAAACAATTAAAGGGGAAAAGGAATAGAAGGGAGAAGGGAGAAAATTCTGTAGCTGGAATGGTTGCCCTTAGAATCCATCCCATTATAGCTTATATTTATATGGAGAGATGCCTTGGCATGATGATAGTTGGGGTGAGGGCGCTTTAGAGTCAAAAAGATGTAGGTTCCAGTCCTAGCTCTGACACATACTAACAGGGTGACAAATAATTTAACTTAGTATCTCAGGTGACTTTTCAAGGGATGCATTGGTGGGAGGTGGTTTTCACTGTGTAAGTTCTCTTATACTGAAGGAAAATGGAGGTACACATTTTTTTTTAAATCAACTCTTTTCAGTTCACAAAGTTCTTTGCTCAAGAACATCCCAGTGAAGTAGATAGTGTACATATTATTCCCATTGGAAAACTGAGGCTCAGTGATTTGATTTGACTTGCTCAAGGTCCATGGGTGGTATCAGAGCTAAGACTTTGAAGCCTGTTCATATGCCTCCAACTCCAGTGTTCCTTGAACTTTGAGGGATTGTGTGTGGAACATTCATCACAGAATCCAGCAGTGTGAGCATGCGCCCACCCTTGAGAACATGTTTCAGGGCCAGGAACACCCCAGGAGACTGACTTGTAGTCAGACTCACTTGCCATTGTCCTGTGGTCTGTGTCCAGCTGGAAGTACTGAGAGAAAAGGAGCCAGCGTTTGACATTATTCTTAGAATGACTCTGCCCTTCAACTTTAGCCAGATTCCCTCCCCTCCCCTCCCCTCCCCTCCCCTTCCCCTCCCCTTCTCTTCCCTTGAGAAAATTTGGGAAAAAGAAGGTATGATGGGTTGTGGTAGAAAGGGTGGGGAACAGCTTTAGGAAGTTCTCTGTAAATAGTTTTTTAGATCTACTTATTTAGCTCTAATGTCCTTCCTGTTCTTCAGACTCACATCTCCATCTGCCTATTGAACTGGATCATAAACTTAACACATCCAAATTTGAATTATTTGTCTTTCCCCCCAAATCTTCCTTTCTTTCATACTTTCCTATTACTGCCCAGGACACCACCTTCTTCCTAGTCATTCCTGGCTTAAAACCTAGTTGTCATCCTCAACTCCTTGAACTCTTACTTCCCATAGCCGATCTATTGCCAAGTCCTGTCAATTCTGCCTTCACATTTCTTACACATTCTGGCATAGCTCTGGTGTAGCCTCTTATCACCTCTGCTGCTAGTGCTTTCCCTCTGAGATGACCTCCAATTTACCCTATATATCTCTTATATGCACATAATTGTTTGCATGTTCCCATGGGAACTCTGAGGTTATGGACTGTTTTTCTTTCTGTTCCAAGGCTTAGCACAGTGCCTGGTACATTGTAGGCACTTAATAAATGCTTATTAACTGTTTAATGGAAGCATATAAATGCCCCAAAGGGAATTTCAGACATATTTGTAGAATTATAAAAGCCTATAAAAGTCATCTTTTCCAAGTCCTATCCAATACACAAGTCTCCCCGAAGTTACCATCTAACTTTGCCTGAATACTTTCAGTAAGAGGAAAAGCATTACTTTCTAAGGAATCAGGTTAGTTTCCCCCTGGGATCACCAGGAGACTTGAGTGATCACAGAGCCTAATTCCTTCCTTTTCCTGATGAGAAAGAAGTTGTGACTTGCCTAAGGTCATTCAGGGAGTCAGTAATAGAATTAAGATTTGAATCCACTTCTCCCCTGCCTAGAATGTTACCTTTGTTTTTTTGTTTTTGTTTTTGTTTTGTTTTAGTGAGGCAATTGGGGTTAAGTGACTTGCCCAGGGTCACACAGCTAGTAAGTGTTAAGTGTCTGAGGTCAGATTTGAACTCAGGTACTCCTGACTCCAGGGCCGGTGCTCTATCGCCACCTAGCTGCCCCGAATGTTACCTTTGTTAAAGAAGAATCCTTTCTTTATTTTTTTACATTGACTTGAATTTATGTATTTTAAAAATAAGAGTTTTCTTGATTCCTTTTTTTTTTTTGGCAGGGCAGTGAGGGTTAAGTGACTTGCCCAGGGTCACACAGCTAGTAAGTGTCAAGTGTCTAAGGCCAGATTTGTACTCAGATCTTCCTGAATCCAGGGCTGGTGCTTTATCCACTGTGCCACCTAGCTGCCCCCTATTCCTCTTGTTTTTATGTTAACATTCATTTTTCATATTTACCCAGTGAGCCTTCGGGGGGGGGGCCCTTTCTATATAGGCCTGGTGATATTATCTGGTGAATTTCTGCCAGTCTTTTGTGTGCATGTTCTCCCTAACACTTTCCTTTGCCTCACTTGACTCAGAGGAGACCATATTTGCTGCTATAGACACTGCTGCTCTCTCTCTCTCTCTTAGGCCTTTATTTAGAATTCCATTCTGGGGGTTCAAGGCAGTGTGCCCCATCTCTATGGGGGTTCCTGTGCCACAAAAGCTGCAAGCACATTGTCATTTGAACTTGATCTCAGGAGTCTTATTTTCAATAATATTTTTCTCAGGCTTCAGGGTGACTTTCTGGCTCACCCTTGTGGCTCCAAGGTTTGCACATTGTGAGGAAGCCTTCTGTGTGCTTATAGGGAGCTCTGGGAGGTTTGTGGTAGGGAAAATATTGCAGTACGAGAAGGGATTTGCAATGGTCTCTTGTGATTCTCACACAATAGCTTTTTAAACAGGGCCGAATTCTATTTTATCGCTTGCCTGGAACATCTGTGGACATTGGGAAAAGGTTTGCTTCAAAAGTGAGGCAGTAATAGGAACTCTTTTAATTTGTGAAGATAACATACTTTTTATCTACTACCAGTTGGATGGTCCTGTGGAAGGGTATTGTTTTTGAGTTTTCATTCAGAGGATGTGGGCTCATGGGATTATCAATTTAGAGCTATAAAGGACTTTAGAGGCCATCTAATCCAACCTCATTTTTCTTCTAAAGAGGCAATCAGGATTAAGTAACTTGTCCAGAGTCATACAGCTAGTATCTAAGGCCAGATTTGAACTCAGGCCCTCCTGACCACTTTGGGTTTTCTATCCACTGCACCACCTAGATACCCCTCCAGGCTACTCATTTTACAGATGAGGAAACTGAGGCCTAGAGAGGAGAAGTGATTTTTCTAAAGCATTGTATTAAAAGCACCTGTTGATGGTGGTTCTTCATTTTCAGAGAGAACTAATGACATAGTACCTACAATGTATTGCCTCTTAAGGAATCCTGTTTCCTTCAAAACTCAGCTCAAAGGCCACCTTCTACATGAAGCCTTTCCTGATTTCCCCAACTGCTAGTTCCTTTCTTTCCCATTATCCCTCCCACCAAAGTTACCTTGGATTTATTTTGTATTATTTTATTTATACTTTGAGGTACACATTATCTCTCTTGATAGAGAGACAACACTGGTGATGAAAAGACAAAAATGAAATGGTCCCTGTTCTCAAGGAGCTTACATTCTATTTGGGGAGGGGGGTTGGGGCAATGAGGGGTAAGTGACTGGCCCAGGGTCACACAGCTGGTAAGTGTCAAGTATCTGAGGTTGGATTTGAACTCAGGTCGTCCTGAATCCAGGGCTGGTGCTTTATCCACTGAACCACCTAGCTGCCCCAAGCTTACATTCTATTGAGAGAGACAACAAATATGTTTAATTATAAACAAAATTATATAAAATAAATCCAAGGTAACTTTTGGAGTAGGAAGCAGCTAGCTGGCTCAGTGAATAGAGAACTGGGCCTGGAGTCAGGAAGACCTGAGTTCAAATTCGTTCTCAGACACTTAATACTTAACCTCTGTTTGCCTCAATCCCTTTGCCAAGAAAATTCCATAGACAGAATTGACATGCTATGGTTGATGGGGTCATGAAGAGTCAAACACAACTGAACAACAACTTTTGGGGTCATGATGGGGGTGAAAGAAACAAGTAGTTGGAGGAACCAGGAAAGGCTTCATGGAGAAGATGGCTCTTGAAGTTGAACTTTGAAGAATACAGGACACTCTTGAGAGGCAGAAGTGAGGAGGTGGTAAATTTCAGGAATGGGCGACTGCCAATGACAGATGGAGTGTCATGAGTGGGGAACAGCAGAAAAGTTTGTCTGGCTAGACCAGAGTATGGGAAGTTGAGTAATGTATAACAAGTCTGGAAAGCTCAGCAATGGCAAGCAGAACTGGGATTTTAACCCAGGTTCTCTGCCTTCCATTTCCATTACTCTTTTCTCTATATTACATTGTCTCTTGTCTAGTTCTTCTTCTGACTGAGGGCATGCATCAGTCTGCATCAAGCACATCACTGTGGGTGGTCTCATCAATACCGTGACCTTGCTAGGGAATTAGTTCATAACTTTCTTTTTCTTTCTTTCTTTCGGGCCAATGAAGGTTAAGTGACTTGCCCAGGGTCATACAGCTAGTAAGTGTCAAGTGTCTGAGGTCAGATTTGAACTCAGGTCCTCCTGATTCCAGGGCCAGTGCTCTATCTACTGTGCCACCTAGCTGCCCCAGTTCATAACTTTTGAGGCAGGTTGCTTTCTTTCTCAGGGCCTCAGTTTTCTCTGTTAAATGGGAGGATTGGCCAGATGAACTTTGAAGTTCCTTCTGACTTGAAGCTCTTTGTGGTTCTGTTGTAACCCAGATGCTGCTGCTGATAAATGACATTTGTGTAAAGCTTGCCTACCCTCATTTGCTGTGTCCTCTGGACTTCCCTTTCCATAATCAGCATCTTCATTTTAGACCCAGAATGACACTGTGTCCTTGGCCATCTTCTCCAAGTAGTAGTTGCACTTTTTTATGCCTCTCAACTAAGGGTTCCTGCATGGGAAATAGGTAGGTAGACGTTTTGCTCCTCAGTGCCGCTTCTAGATTTCCTGCCATAATCACTCAGCAACCTCCTTTCTCAAGGAATTTAATACCTAGCTAATTATCTTCTTTTCCACTTGAGCTCCTGTCTTTATATTTGGGAACTTAAATCATACATGTTAAAATTCTCTGAATTACCACAAACCTCACAGTTTCTCAATCTATTAAATTCCTATTCTTCTACTTATCAGAGTCCTACACCAGGATGGCTCTACCTTTCATCTTGCCATCATTGTTCTGCTTACATTTTCATGAACTCTGAAATTCCTTTCTTTGAATATAATCTATCATTCCATCCCTCATTTTGTTGTATTTTTCTTTTTCGTTTTTCTTTTTTTTTCATTTCTTTTCTTTTTCTTTTTCTTTTTTTCTTTTTTTTTGCAGGGCAGTGAGGGTTAAGTAACTTGCCCAGGGTCACACAGCTAGTAAGTGTCAAGTGTCTGAGGCCGGATTTGAACTCAGGTCCTCCTGAATCCACGGCTGGTGCTTTATCCACTGCGCCACCTAGCTGCCCCCTTGTCTTACTCTTCTTAAACTTGTTTGGCCACACTTTGATCTCTAATCCCTCCACTGCCCAGTGCTCTCCTAGAGCATAACCCTGCTCTGATTCACAACTCATAGAAATACCTTTGATGAAGTCCTCAAGATGTTACCCATAGGTATAATGGGGAAAGGTTTCTACAGGAGGGGAATTTTGAGTCCTTCAGTCAGCATTTATCAGTCTTTTATTGTCTGCTAAGCACTCTGCTAAGGTTTTGTAATAGATCTAAAAATAGCACTGAAACAGTATGAGGCCTCAAGAGGCTTACATTCTGTGGGGGTGGGAGGTGGGAGGGAGCAAAACAAGTATATGGATGATTCAATATAAAATCCATATGAGATTAATGCAAGATAGTCCAGGGTGTGGGAGGATGTACTAACAACTCAGAGGATTTAGGAAAGGTCTTGAGTTGGAGATTTTGGTTACATTGTGCCTTGAAGGAGATTGATTCCAAGACCTAGAGGGAAATAGAGAAATTTCGAGGCATGAAAGATCCTTGTACAAGTGAGCATTCCAGAGACATGGAATATCCTGGACAAGTAATCAATAGAGAGCAGGTCTGTTTGTTTGGAACATTGAGTGTGTGAAGGGAGGTAACAAAAAATAAGCCTGGAATACTAGGCCAGAGCCAGATTCTGAAGGGCTTTAGCCTAGGAATGACAGGGTAATAGTAAGTCACTGAAATTTTTTGATTAGGAGGAGTGACATAGGTAGGCCTGTGTTTTATGAGTTAAGTTTTAGATAAGACTTAGATTACTTAAGGGAAAGGAGTATCATGATAAAATAGAATATTGTCCCATAGGAAAGCAAATGAACATAGTACCATCATGTTCAGTAAACTCAAAGACTTCAACTACTTGGGTAGACTCATGATTTTGAGGAAAAAACCCCAAATTCCAGGAAAACTGGAAAGCATTCTGGCAAAAATAAAGGTTAGACCTACACCTTACACAATAAACCTGATCGCATAGTATACTACAACATATTACAAATTGATATGTGACCTAGATATAAAAGGTTACAACATAAACAAATTAGGGGTATAAAGGAGGAGTTCCTTATCCTAACAATGAATAAGAGGAAGAGTTCATGACAAACAGGGGAGAGGATCACAGAAGATAAAGGGGACATAAAACTTCTTTTTATAGTAGTTTTAGGGTACTAAAAGCTTCTATATAAACAAAATTAATGCAGTTAAAATTAGAAAGGAAACAGTTAATTTATTTAAAAAAAACTTTATGACAAAAATTTCTGATAAGTTCTTCTATTCCAGATGTATAAAGAACTGTTTATTTTTTTATTGTATTTTATTATTCTTTTGTGGGGCAATGAGGGTTATTTGCCCAGGGTCACACAGCTAGTAAGTGTCAAGTATCTGAGGTTGGATTTGAACTCAGGTCCTCCTGAATCCAGGGCTGATGCTTTATCCACTGCACCACCTAGCTGCCACCAGGAACTGTTTAAATATCTAAGAATAAAAGCTATTCCCTAATAGATAAAATTCTCAAAAGAAATAAATCTAAGCTTATCAACAGCCTTATGAAAAAAGTTATTCAAATTACAAACAAATAAATGAAAATTAAAACACCTGTGAAGTTCCAGCCTATGCCCATCAGATTGGCAAAGATGTGAAAAAAGAAAATGGCAATTGTTGGAGGTCCTTCAGGAAAATAAGTAGAGTAACTCATTGTTGTTGGAACTGTGAATTGGTGTAGCCATTCTAGAAAGTAATTTGGAACTGTGGATGAAATGAAGGAAAGAAGAAGGACAGAAAGAAAGAAGAGAGGAAGGGAGGGAAGGAGGGAAAAAAGAAGGAGGGACAGAGGGAGATAGGGAGAAAGTGTTTACTATTAAATGCTGATGAAGTGCAAAGCACTACACTAAACACCAAGAATATAGATAGTCCCTGCTCTCAAGAAGCTTGTCTTCTAAATGCCCCAAGTTATTAAAACATAGTACACTTTGACCTAGTGATATTACCAGTAGGTTTATATCCTAAAGAGGTAAAACCAAGAGGGAAAGGCCACATGTATAAAAATATTACTAGTACCAAATTTTGGTACTTTTTGTCTTTTATTGTGCCCATTTTTGCACGAAACTTACCAATTGTATTTATAATTTTCTTGAAGGGATTTCTTGTCTTTCTCATTCTTCTATTTTCTTTGCATCGCTCATTTAAGAAAACCTTTTCTTTGCTATTCTCTGGAATTTAGCATTCAGTTGAGTATATCTTTCCCTTTCTCCTTTCCCTTTTGCTTTCATTCTTTCCTCAGCTATTTGTAAAGCCTCACCAGTCAGCTATTTTTCTTTTTGCTCTTCTTTTCCTTAGGAATGCTTGTTGTTGCTGCCTCCCGTACAATAGTGCAAACATCTGTCCATAATTCTTCAGGTACTCTTATCTACCAGATATAATCCATTAAATCTAGTTATCATCTCTACTTCATAGTCATAAAGGATATTACTTAGGTCATACCTATAGGGTCTGATGGCTACAGCATACAGCAGAGACATCACCTTTCTGACAAAGGTCTGTATAGTCAAAGTTATGGTTTTCCAGTGGTAATGCATAGCTGTGAGACTGGGACTATAAGGAAAGCTCGGTAATGCAGAATCAATGCATTGTTGTGCTGGAGAAGACTGTTGAGAATCCCTTTAACAGCAAGATGTAATCTGTAAATAGTTAAAGAAATTCATTCAAGCTATTCACTGGAAGGTCAAATACTGAAACTTAAGCTTTAAATACTTTGGACATATAATGAGAAGATGGCGCTCATTGAAAAAGACCCTGATGCTGGGAAAGACTGAAAGCAAAAGGAAAAGAGGATACCAGAGGATAAGATGGATAGATAGTGTCATGGCAACAATGAACATGAACTTGGATAGACTTTGAGAGATAGTGGAGAATTGAAAGACCCCTTGCAATATGGTCTGTGGGGGTCATGAAAGAGTCAGACATGACTGAACAACAACAAAATGACTTTTTGTTGTATCAAAGAACTGGAAAAAAAGTGGGTGCTAAGTAGGGGAATGACAGAACAAATTGTGGTCTATCAATGGGATGGAATATCATTAGATATAAGAAGTGCCATTAGGAATTGTGAAATAGATTCAGAGAAACCTCGGAAGGATTCTATGAACTAATCCAGCGTGAATTGAGCAGAATCATGACAACAATTTATAAGATAACTTCAACATTGTAAAGAAAAACAAATTTGAAAGACTTAAGAACTCAATTTAGTGTAATGCTCAATCAGACACCAGAAGACTAATGATGAATCAATTGGTTTGACAGAGAGGTGATAGATTCAAAATATCGAGTAAGAAATATATATTTTGGACACGGCTAGTCTACAGATTTGTTTTTGTTTAATTATATTGTTACAGGTTTTTTTTCCTTGTAAATTTAAGGAGAAATACAAATTTGGAAGGGAAGGAGGACAAGTAGTAATGATGTGAAGAAGAGTATCCATAAAACATTTTTAAATGCATAGAAGAGAACAGAAGGAGGTTCAGAGGGAGATACAGACAAGCAGGAAAACTTTAAAACTAATGTGTTGAATGTATTCTGTGATTTTGAAAGAAATGCAAACTGTGTGTAATGGACTACAACCTTTTTTTCTTCTTAGTTATCACGTTTGATGTTTGTCAAATTCCAAATAATTTAAAAAGACAAAATTATATTAATTTTGTTTAAAAAAAGAAAATATTAACTTAGAAATCAGGAGATTTCAGTTCTAATAGTGGCTTTGCCACTAAGTTACTTGGGCCAAATCTCTTCCCTTCTCCAGTTTCCTCACCTTCATCAAAATGAAGGGATTAGCTGGATAGTCTCTGTCTCTTTTATCTCTAACATTTTTTTACTCTGTGAAGACCCTTCAAAACTAATTACTGCTTACAGAGGAGAAGAGTTACAGAATCTCGGAGTTGGGAGGGACCACAGAGGCCATCTATTCTAATCTCTATATCTGTATCCTGTCATCCAACCTCTCTACTTCAAGGCTTCTGGGTCAGTAAGCATAGATTGAGTGTTTATTATTATGACACTGTGCTAAAAACCGGGGATTAAAAGAAAGGCAAAAATAGTCTCTGCCTTCAAGAAGCTTACACTTACGTGGGGGAGGCAACATGTAAACAACTATGTATATATAAGATACATACAGGTTAAATTGTAGGTGATCTTTTTTTTTTTTTTTTTTTTGCGGGGCAATGGGGGTTAAGTGACTTGCCCAGGGTCACACAGCTAGTAAGTGTCAAGTGTCTGAGGCCGGATTTGAACTCAGGTACTCCTGAATCCAGGGCCGGTGCTTTATCCACTGCGCCACCTAGCTGCCCCAATTGTAGGTGATCTTAGAGGGAAGGCACTAGCATTGACCAGGAAAGTGGGATTGTAACAGAGACTCAAAACAAGTCAGTGAAGCCAGGAGGCAGAGGTGAGGAGGGATAGAATTCTAGGCATTTGGGACAGTCATTGAAAATGCACGGAGCTGAGAGATGGAGTATATATTTGAGGAACAGCATGGATCATAGAATAAGCAGAAGGCAATAATATGTAGGAAGATTGGAAAGATAAGAAAAGCTAGGTTGTGAAGGCCTTTAAAGGCCAAATAGAGGTAATAGGGAGCCATTGGAGATTGTTGAGTAGTGGAGTAGTGTGTTCAGACCTGCAATTTAGGAAGATCACTTTGGTGACTGACTGAGTGGAAAGTGGACTGAAATGATGGGAGACTTGTGGGACAGAGAGACCAACTGGAAGATTATTGCACAGTTTCCTGGAGTAGCCCATTTATACTTCTGTTCTGGCCAGGCTAGTGTTGGGGAGTAACAGGAAGTGGGAGGAGTACTCTTTATGTTAATTGAGAGTTTTAAGAATTGACCAAAAGGACTGAAGAGTGGAGAATTTTCTCTGTTGGCCTCCCACTCTGCCCTTTTATGATGCTGGATAGACCTTTGATCTTCCCCCTTGCCTCCTTTTGTAACAATTTCTACTTGGGGCACCATCCCCATCCCTGTCATCTGCAACTGATTGTCTACAACATCCTGAATTGACCTGCAATAAATCAAGAAAGTCTGTGATGGGTACTAAACTGGGGACTGAACTGGGGACGATGGTAGTTCATGATTTTGTTTTGTACTGAACTGCAGTAAGTTGGTAGGGTGTGGAGAGGAGGGAATCTTTTAAAAACAGCCTGGTTCTCTCCCTACCCCCAAATCAGTGTCCTGGAGTCCCGGCAAAAAAAAAAAAACCCAAAAAAACGACAAGGCTGGCGCTGAGGCTCTCTCCTTTGTGGGGGAAGTAGCATCAGAGGAACTGCCACGTGGATGGTTTTTCTGGTCCTTTTAAATGGAAGCAGCTGGTTCTCTTTTTCTGAGAGTGGTTACAGAAACTCTGACAAGTGCATGTGTTTGGAGGGCTGAGCCTTCACAGGCCTAGCCCCATCCCCCTTCTCAGAAGTGAGTAGCCGGGGCAGATAGGTGGCTCAGTGGATAGAACACTGGCCCTGGATTCAGGAGGACCTGAGTTCAAATCCGGCCTCAGACACTTGACACTTACTAGCTGTGTGACCCTGGGCAAGTCACTTAACCCCCATTGCCCCACAAAAACAAACAAACAAACAGAGGTGAGTAGCCACTCAGAGGGTTTCCCAAGGGAGATGGCTGGGTCATTGCATGGAATCGCTGCATAAACCCACCAAAGAAAAGCCTATAGGGACTTCAGGCTGTAGTCAGATGTTGAATAAAGCATTTTATATGCCAGCAATCACAGGAAGTGTTCCAATCTAGGACCAAGACACTTACCAGCTGTCACTCTGAGAAAGCCTCTCTGAATCTCATTGTCCTTATCTATAAAAATAGGGATAACAAAAGCGATAATACTTCAGAATGTTGTTGTGAGAAACAAATGAACTAACATATATAAAAAACATTGCAAACTTGAAAGGGTTGTCATTGTCATCATATGGGTTATGATTCTATGCTTGGTGGATGCGATAAGGAAGAAAAAGGGGTTGTCATAGCCTGAGAAATCTGGAGGATTTCAACCCAGCGATCTTCGCTAATTTACTCCAGTAAGGACCCTGCCATTTCTTTGGCAGGAAGTGCCAGTTAGAGTGAGGATAAAATCCTAGCAACTTACCTACTTTCCTACCTCTTTCCTTTCCAGCCTTGAAAAGATCCTTTGAGGTCGAGGAGGTTGAGACACCCAACTCTACGCCACCACGGCGGATCCAAACACCACTCCTCCGCACCACTGTTGCCAGCTCCACACAGAAATTCCAGGACCTTGGTGTGAAGAACTCCGAGTCATCTGCCCGCCATGTGGACTCCCCAGTCCAGAAGTCCCCCAAGCCTTCCCTAAGGAGAATTGAGCTCTCTGGACCCAAAAGTGAGCCTGTGTCACGGAGGACGGAGATCTCCATCGATATCTCTTCTAAGCAGGTAGAGAACTCTAGTGGCACAGGGCCGTCCCGGTTCAGCCTCAAAAGAGCTGAGGTGCTGGGCCACAAGACCCCAGAGCCATCTCCCAGAAGAACCGAGATTACAGTAGTCAAACCCCCAGAATCCTCCCTTCGGAGGATGGATGCTCCAGTGTCGAAGATCCCTGAACTGCCCCAGAGAAGACCGGATGTGTTTGCTGTGCCTTTGGCTGAGGCGGTGCCAAAGCGGGTTGAGATCCAGGTCACCAAGGCAGCTGATGCCTCACCCCCACCCATTCGATCTGTGGAAAATTTGGAACATGCTCCAGCTTCTCCTCAGCAGAAAAGGTTGGAACTCAAGTCCCAGCCCGTGCTGGCAGATGTTCCACCAAAGAGCCTGGAGGGTGAGTAGGAAAGAAATCTGAGCCTTGGATTTTGGTGTGGGTGGTGGACCAGAATTATTTTGTATGTGGAACTCTGGAGGAAGGGAATGTAGCAGAGAATTTACAGCAGGTACCAGTGGAGACAAATTAGAGCAGTGTGTCTTAACCCAAATTATAGTGAAGACTGGTAAAACTTCTTTATCAAGGACTGCTATACTCTCTCCTAGCCCCAGGATGTAGTAGCTAGTAGGTGGCTTAGACCAGGATCAGGGAAGAAAGCTTGTCAGTGGATAGGTGTAAGTGCAAAGAAAAGGAGGATCAGGACATAAGGCAAAAGCCTAAGTTTTTTGGTTTTTTGGTTTTTTAAATTTTTTTTTTTTGGAGAGACAATTGGGGTTAAGTGACTTGCCCAGGGTCACACAGCTAGTAAGTGTCAAGTGTCTGAGGTCAAATTTGAACTCAGGTCCTCCTGACTCCAGGGCCAGCACTCTATCCACTGCGCCACCTAGCTGCCCCTAAAAGCATGTTTTTAAGAAAATAATAAAAGTATAGTGGACTGATGGAAATTTACCACAAGGTGATGTTAATTCAAAATATCAGCAGTTGGAAAACCCTGAATATTAAGTTCAGGGTTGGGGAAGAAAAGGCTAAAGGAGAGGACATCTTTGAAGGGATTATTGTGAAGAAGATGAAGAGCAGCTGCAGATTGAATCAAATCCTTTGCCACAGAAGAGGCATGGAAGAGGTTAGAAAAAGAATAAAAACGTTCCTATAAAGATTGTTCAGTGCTCATAATAAGGGGAGAGAAGTGTTGTGTAATCTAAGCTGTGGAAGCCCAGGATGGTGCAGGATATGGAAATCAAGGTGTATCAGAACCTTTTTGGGTTCCCTTCCCCAACAATGGAACAGGCTGTCTCACAAAGTTGTGAACTTCCTATCCCTAGAAATGTTTAAGTAGAGGCTGAATGAGGACCTTTTGGGTTGTCATAGAAGGGATTTTTACATTGGTTGGGAGATGAGTCCAGATGACCTCTGAAGTCCCTTTCAACTAGATTTTATGATGTTTGCCTTGGAGAGCTATGAGAGTGAGGTACAGTCCCTGTCAGAGTTCAGGAAGGAAGGACAAAATGAACCTTTAAGGTCCTTCCTAAGCTCTAGTATTCCCATGTGAGAGCCCCAGGTAGCTGTTGATGAGAGGGGAAGCATATGGTACCATCCTTCCTGTTCAATTTGGAAGTGAAGTGGGCAGTCCCAGGCAATGTTTCTGTGTATGTTTTACCTGGCCCTTGAGCCAGGAGATGTGCTAAGACATCTGTAGACAGCAGTATGTATCCCTGGATATCCCCAGGGACTCCTCCAGTTATTTCTCAACCTCTTGGGCGTTGGCCACTTCCCCTTTCATGTTCTCAAGCTTTAGGTTCCTTAAGTAATAAAGGATTTCCCTCTCATTTTCAGGTTGCTGGTTTCTTTATAGGAACAAAAATGTGGAATCAGGTTTTCCTTGAGACCAAGCCATCTTTGCCCAGCCTGTATATCCACCCCATCCTCCTTCTAACTCTGTCTCTGCATGAGTGCCGGGCTGCTCTCAGTAACCCTGCTACCAAAGGATGGTGTGTTGTTAGCACTAAAAGGGAGGCTGAAGTCAGGGTATTTCCAGGGTAGGTTGGAGGCGGCAGCAGCTTCCTCCCAGTGGTGATATTCTGTTAGCTCAGCCATTTAGTTTTATGTGGCTAGATCTTTGTTACTCTGAATGGTAAAGTTTTAAAACTCAGTTTCATATCAGACAGGACATGGCTCTTGAGACCATCCGTCAGACTTGATTTTCTAATGACAAAACATCTGTCACATGGGTGACAATGGCTCTTTCTTTTGGGAAAGATCGAAGCTTGGCTAAAAGTAACTCTCCCATTGCTGGAGCTTTTGGCCAGGTCCTTAGGGAAGGTGATGTTGGTGTCCTAACAACTATGAAACTGTGCCCACTGTTGAGACTGGCTTGGGGGCTAAGGGCCTTAGAAATGTGTTAACAATTTCTCCTTAGAACTTGGTCAATGGAAGGAGTGTATAGTATCTATTGCCCTTGGGGGAGGGGTGGTAGGAATAAATACAGAATCATCCCATCCCAAAGCATTTATTAGTCACTTAAACTGTGTTAAGCACTAGTGATACACAATCTAAGTGAAAAACATACCCTGCTTTCAAAGAGCTGTGTTCTATCATCAACAAACATTTATTGGCTGGTTACTATGAGTACAGTGCCTGCTATGCTCTGCAAAGAGATACTTCACAGCTACAAAATGTCAGAGCACTATGGGGAAGTGAAGACAGCTGAATTTGGAGTCCAAGTACCTGGCTCTGCTACCTGTGGGACTTCAGGAAAGCCATTTTATATTTCTGGACTCTGGTGTCACCTGTAAAATGAAGAGGTCAGATTAAGTTCTTCATCTTTCTTTGTGTCGTAGATCCCATCAGCAATCTGGTGAAGCCTTCATACTTCTTTTCCAATTTTTAAATTCATAAAATAACACACATTAGATTATAAAGGTAATTAGTTATATTGAAATAGTTATTAAAATATTAAAAAAACAAGTTCATGGATCCCAGGTTAAGAACTCCTGGACTAAATGATCTTTGCAGGCTTTTCCAACTCTAAATCAGTGCTTCTTGGAATGAGAAGGGGCTCTATAGATTATCTAGTCCAACTGTCTCTTTTTTCACATGAAGAAACTGAAGCTCATGCTGGGGCTTCTCCAAGGTTACATAGCTAGTCAGCAGCAGGGCCAAGACCAGAATCCAAGCATCTTGACTTTAATCGTGTTCCTTGCTGCCACTAGTGAAGGTAGAATTAAAAATCACAAATGCAAAGAATAGGTTACTAACAGTCTAAACAACTTGACCAACTCAAAGAGAGCTAAGTATTCAGAACTGGAGAATAAAGTGCCTATCTGTAATGCAGTGAGGCAGCCAGAAATGGTGTTAAAAAAGAAGCTCAGCACTTACAGTCACAAGATGGATTTTAATCCTGGCTCTATCACTTAATAGCCATATAACTATGGATGAGTCACTTAACTTATTTAAGCTTCAGTTTTCTCATGTGTAAAATAGAACATCCTGTCTAACTCATGGAGGTATTGTATGGAAAGCCCTTTGTAAACTATAAAGCATTAAATGTGTGTATGGTGAAGAGAAAGATTTGTTACCCTATCCCAGCTGAGTAAATGTAGCCATAGGATGTAATCACAGATGATGAGGTGTTAATGTGTTAACACCTGGTCACTCCTTTACTCTCTTGAACTGACTCTCCAATTGTTGGATGAGGTGTCTCCCTCTGGGTGAGTAGCTCTACTGTTTGACTCTGTGATCAGTGGATTGGGACACTGGGGAGATAATCCCTTCCTCCCTGCTCTGAGAGGTAGAGATCTGAATTCTTTCCTGACTGCTGGCTCTCTCCCTCAACTGAATCAAACTGACTAGACTATGTGATTTAAGTGTCATCTGTGGTCTTGGCCAATCATTATTCATCCAATGACATGCTCCTTTCTGACTCAATCAGAGAGGGAGAGAAGTGTTTATTAGAGGTGGGGGAATATTTTATAGTAACTTTTTTTTTCTTTACTATGACAGCTTGGTAAAATGCCTTGGCTGTAAGCTAACTGTATCTACTAGCTGATTGTTAAAGGGAAGTACACTGATGGGGGCTAATATATTATAGTGTTAGGACCCCAGATCTACAGGGTACCCTAGAACCCAAAACAGTATTTACTTTCTGGGGCCCCATCCTACCAGTAGAAGTGAAAGTTGGAGGCCATGCCATGGCAAATGCATAGTAGGGCAATAGAAAATCCCCATCTCACCCACATGAGATAAAGAGCTAGGTTTTTTATTCACTGGATGACTTTCTCTTTAGTAGACTCAAACTGGCTGTACTGTCTTTTTTTTTGTGTGGGGCAATGAGGGTTAAGTGACTTGCCTAGGGTCACACAGCTAGTAAATGTCAAATGTCTGAGGCTGGATTTGAACTCAGGTCCTCCTGAATCCAAGGCCAGTGCTCTATCCACTGCACCACCTAGCTGCCCCTTGTACTGTCTTTTAAAGATTGAGCATTGGGGTTGGGAGGGTGATGCAAGTATAGGCAGTATGGGTTAGAGAGACAGAGAGAGAGAGTGAGAGACAGAGAGAGAATGAGAATGTTCATACTTTTTAAAAGGATGCTGGGTGTTAATACGTCAGTGCCTCTTTATCTATGATTGTATACAGTGATAATAGAATTGATGGTAGAAAGAACAAAATTTTACCCTCTACCCCCACTTTACAGCAAAAATATTGTTAATTTTGGAGTTCTAATACTGTTGTATTTGTAATGATTAAAGAGGACTCTAGATATAGTACTATATATATATATAGTATATAGTAGATATAGGTCATACAGAAGCCTGGCCAGTGTCAGAGCTGCCATGGAGGTTGAGGAAGGATGTGGCAATAGTTCCTAATAGCTTTGGGACTGGGGCAGGAAGAAATAAAATATCTTGACTCTGAGATACTTTCCTTTCACTGTGTTAGCTAGAGACAGCTAAGCATGTATCATAGTGCCTGACACATAGTAGGAACTTAATAAATTTCTCTTGATTGATGTTGAAGAAGCAGAATTCATAATCCCTGGGCAGTAGGGAGCAGGGGAAGGAATAGAGTATCTAGCTTTCAAAGAAGTCATCCATCAATCAATCAATAAACACTTATTAAGCATCTGCCATGTGCGAAGTAGTGTACTAAGCTATGGAGATACAAAGAAAGGCAAAAGACAACCCTTGCTCTCAAGGAATTCAGTCAGTGGGAGAGACAAAATGCCAGCAACTATATACCAATAAACTATTTGCAGGATAAATCAGAAATAATCAACAGAGGGAAAGCACTAAAATTAAGGGGGATTGGGAAAGGCTTTTGGTAGAAGATGGGATTTTAGCTGGTATTGGAAGGAAAGTAGGAGGCAGGGAAGAGGAGGGTGGAGCATTCCAGGCATAGGGACAGTCAGTGACAATGCCTGGAATCATAAGATATAGTGTCTTGCTTGAGGAACATCGTAGAGGCCAGTGTCACATCGTGGTAGAATAGGGAGGGGAGTGGTGTAAGGCATAGAAAGACTGGGAAGTTTGGGGGTAAGGCAGAGCTGGAATTCAAACAAATCCAATGCTCCTTTGACTACCACCTTCCCTAGTCTGCCGCATGGTTACATTGGACCAGGGGTAAAGATTACCCTTATCTTCTTCCTTGACAGCTATGGTAGTGTACATTGTGTAGTTCTGGGTAGCTGGACATTGAAACAGCAGCAATGGTTGTTTAGAGGAATTTTGCAAATAGATGCAGAGAATAGACAATGACTCATCTAAAATGCCTTCCTAGCCTTCTTTCTCATTTTGGAAAGTCTGTTCCGAGCTGAGAAACTTGTCTTTAGGATGGACATTGCTTAGTATGGGCATTGCTGTTTAGCATTCTTTGGAGTGATTTGGATGGTATACCACATTAGCAAAATGTGGTGCAAGATTTTCAGGCTGAAATGGAAAGGAAAGGAAGTAGGTCTGGGAGGGTTACCACAGTTAAAAAATGGGGACCTGCATGTACCATGGGAGTAGAATGGAGCAAGAAAGAGAGGTTAGGTGTAGTGGGTTTCCTTTTCTTAGCAGCGTGCCCTGGAGACTCTTTCCCCTCCCCCATGGAGCCAGCTCCTAATAATTTTTTGTGGCTTGGGGCCAGGGTGAAACTAGATCCCTGCTTTACACTGGTCCTATCGTGTTTTTCTTTTATGTTACTGACTCCTTCCTTCCTTTCAGTCACCAGCTGTTTTTTCTTCCTTCTCTCAAGAGACGTACTCCTTCTCAGTTTATCCCTATTCTATTATTGTTTCTGAAGTCTGAAGTAGAATCACTTGTGGAGGACAGAGCCCAGGGAACCTCTTGTAGATAGAGTAATGGACCTAGTCAGAGGACCTGGGTTCAAATCCCACTTACTAGTTTTGTGACCTTGGGCAAGTTAATTCTCCTGCCCCCAGTCACCTCATCTGTTAAATTGAGGGAGTGGGAGTAGATGGCCTCTGAGGTCCCTTCCAACTCTAAGTCTATGATTTTATTATTTTCTCTCTGTTCCTTGTTCTTCCCAGCCTCCATGTATGGTGGGTTGGAATGTATCATAAGGAAATGTTTTTGCAGAAAATTTGGGTTTCTGCTTCTCTGGCCTTTCACGATGGAAGTCTGTCTTCCAGGTTCAGGCTTCTATGCAGTCAAAATTTGCAAAGGCTTCCTTATAAGGAAGTGCCTTTTAGAAGCCTTTTGCTTTGTCATCTCTGGGTACTTTGGAAGCAATGAATATGAAATCTAGCTATTCTCTTCTTTCCTCCATGTGCCTCCTTGGCTCTAGGACTTTTGTTTGTTTTTAATTTAATTTAAACCTTCCACCCATTCATCTTATTTTTGTGTGTGTATGCTATGCTTCATTTAATTAATTAATTAATTTTCAGTTCTGCATTCTTTTTTTGTTTGTTTGATTTTTTGGTTTTCTTGGTGAGGCAATTGGGGTTAAGTGACTTGCCCAGGGTCACACAGCTAGTTAAGTGTCAAGGGTCTGAGGCCGGATTTGAACTCAGGTCCTCCTGAATCCAGGGCCGGTGCTGTTCTGTATTCTTTATAGCCCTACAGTTCTGTATTCTCCCTCCAGCTCCTCCCCCAAACCTTTAAAAGGCAAGGAATATGATATCTATTATACATATAAAGTCATGCAAAGCTTATTTCCATGTTAGCCATGTTGCAAAAAGAAAAAAAAAGAACAAGAAAAATGAAGAAAGTGAAAGAAAATATACTTCCATCTGTACTCAAGTGTTCCCTTTCCCTGGAAGTGGATAGCATTTTTCATCATGAGTCTTTTAGAATTGTCATGGATCATTATATTGATCTGAGTAGCCAAGTCTTTCACGGTTGATTGTTGTTACAATATTGCCTTTATTGCATACAATGTTCTCCTAATTCAATTCACTTAACTTTGCATCAGCTCATATAAGTCTTTCCAGGTTTTTCTGAAACCATCTGCTTCATCATTTCTTACACTACAATAGCATTCCTTCACATTCATATATAATAACTTGTTTAGCCATTCTCCAGTCGATTAATATCCCCTCAATTTCCAATTCTTTTCTACCACAAAAAAGCTGCTATAAATATTTTCATACATATGGGTCCTTTTTCTTTTTCTTTTATGTCTTTAGAGCACTTGGCTCTAGAGTTTGTGCCACTCATGTGACTGAGATGATACAGTGAAACAACACTATCCTTAATCAGGAGACCTGGGTCTGGACCCTGGTTCTGCCACTCTTAGCTCTGTGACCTTGGGACAAGTCACTTAATTCTCTGCCTTATTTTCCTAATTTGTAACATGGAGATGAAAATATTTTCAGCTACAGCATTACAGAGTTGTGACTAATGCCTTTAAAAACCTAAAAGTGCCCTATACAAGTTATTGTTATTATAATTTAGAAACAAGTTCACCCTGGATTTTTCCAGTTCTTACATTCCATGATTCTAGAATTCATTCACTCATCTGTGGTTTCTCTGTGATATAGACTTGGATAACATGTGCAAGTGCTGTAGTGTTTTGGGCTGCAAGTCATGTCAAAGGTGGGGCTAGCCATAGGTTAAGAGATGACTGAAAGTATGGTGAAGGCAGGAGGAGAGAAATGGTTAAATACACATAAGGATTTCTCATATTCACCCAAATTAAAAGCATTTAAAATATTCCCATGAGATAAAGTGTCAACAATCAGTGGAAGCCTGGAAGTAACATAGTGGTAGTCACTGGTCTTAGGAATACCTCATGGTCTTGCTTGGCCCATGTTCAGAGAAAAGGCCTGGACTCCAAAGGAAGCAGAATATAAAGAAAAGCATGATGATCCAGGCATCTGAAGCCTCTTCTTCCTTTGCTTTCGCTAGGAGCTGGTTATATGATGCTTCACAGGTCATTTACTCTCTTTGGGCTTCATTTTTTTCAAAAAAATGATGCATTTGTTTTTTAACCCATTAAAATCCATTCTACCACTTTCATTTTATTGGATTGTTTAACCGTTCATATTTAGAGTTATTACTGTTAGGCCTGTGTTTTCATTTATTTATTTGTGCTGGTTTTTATTTATTTCATCTTTTAAGCCAGCATTTTGTTCCACAGATTAATTTTGCTTATATTACTTTGGTAGAAGTCTACTTGGATAGGTCCTCTCCCCTGTTCCTACCTGCCCTGTCCCAAGTTCCTTGAATTTATTTAAGTAGTTAGTTTCTCTTTTTCCTTATTTGTTTGCCAGTTGGTCTTTCAGTCTGTTCATTTGTTTATTTACATTTTCATCCATCCATCCACTCATCCATTCATCCATTTGTTTAGAAGTCACTTAACCCTGTTTGCCTCAGTTCCTCATTTTTAAAAGGAGCTGGAAAAGGAACTAGCAAGCCACTCCAGTATCTTTGCCAAGAAAACTCCAAATGGAGTCACAGAGTCAGACACAACTGAAATGACTGGACACAAAAAAATTCATTTATTCCTTTACTTATTTGCTTCTCCTTCACTTTTGTCTATTTTCTTTTCTGGCCCATTTAAGTGTGTGTTTCAAAAAAAATCTTCTTTCCACCCATCCCACTCAAACCTCTTATTTAAATAACATTCTTCAGTTGTGATCTTTTTCCTTTTTGTGTGTGTGTGTGTGTGTGTGTGTGTGTGTTTTGTTTTTGTGGGGCAATGTGGGTTAAGTGACGTGCCCAGGGTCACACAGCTAGTAAGTGTCAAGTGTCTGAGGCCCGATTTGAACTCAGGTCCTCCTGAATCCAGGACCAGTACTTTATCCACTGTGCCACCTAGCTGCCCCCTATTGTGATTTTTTCAAGACAACTTTGTCAGCTTAATTATTTTTCATCTCTCCTTGTCTATTCTGAAATCTATTTTGATTCCTGGACTGCACTTTTCTCTAGTTCCTTCTTTCTGTGTCCATCATGAAGGAAAGCTTCTGAAGAACCAGTTTTGAATTCCCTCCTCTATCACATTTCTATGGCATGTATAGATTTTATTTCATTCTCCCTATTATCTGTCTGCCTCACATCTGGAAATATTAATTCATTGAAGAATTAATGTTGAATGGAAGCAATATCATATGTAGTAGAAATCGCTCTCTGTCATTTCCTGAGGCCCAGTCCTAGGCACTTAACTTTGGTCTGTCTCAACTACTAAGACCAGCTTCTCCTACAACTCTGGGAGCTATATGCCCTTGGGGACTTATATCCCTACTCCTGGGATGAGATGAAGTCCTGTGTGATACAACCTATTTTTTCAGAGAAACGGTTACCTAATTTGCAAATTCCCCCAAATAAAACCCACTATAAGGTTTCTTTCACACCATAGGCATAGAACTTCCTACAGGAATGCTCTTTAGTGACACCTTTCCCCTTCTTCTTTGATTCTCTCCCTTCAAACCCCCATTCTATTATCTGTCCTAGTCTCTCTCCTACATAGCTTTTATCCTATTCTCGAACAGTTCCAACTCTTGTTGAGAGGTTAAAAAAATTGTTATTGATACAGTGTTCCTTGGTAGGGGAGAAACTTCCTCTTCCTTCCAGTCTCTTGATTTCTGTGGCTTCTCACAATGCTATCCCTACCACAAAAGATAACAATTCGTTAATAAGAGATCCTTGGATTTACTCTGTGGGGTTAATTCAGCTCTTCCTCCTTTTTTCCCCTCCTGATTCTTTAAATCCCCCTTAAATCTAGCATCTTAGGGCTTTTTTGTCCCTTGATGATCTATATGTTTTCTTTTATCCTTCAGTGCAATTTCATTCTAAAACAATTAACAATAACCAATAAACATGGGAGGATTGCTTTCATTAATTTGTCTTTTTCTTGATAAATGTTTATTTACCTTTCTTCTGTTTCTGTTGTTTGTGGTGCTTTCAAGGGAGATATTCTACTCACCTCTGGTTTTCCTTCCCTCAGCCTCCTTCCTCTCAATATTTCAATTGCCTCCCTCTTGTACTTCTAAGAAACCTATTGCAATTAAGCTGTCTCTTCACATCCTGTTCAGTCACTTTGGCTTATATAGAATTCATATGCTTTTAAAATTTTGCTGCCTTTGTTTCTCTTCTGACCATTTTTCTTCCACTTCTCTATTTGTATGCTCTAAATTTTGTCCCTTTTCTCTTTCAGAGATCCTGAATCACTTTCTTCTTTGGAGTGAATCTCTGTCATGTTTTCTAAGTTCTGTACTCTGCTATTCCCCCACCCCCAATTTTGTGTTGAGAGTTCTTATTTCTGACTTACTTTCATTTCTAATGTTTTCTTTTAATGATTTTATTTCTCTTTTGAACCATTTTGTAGTTTATTGCTGTTGTCCCATGATCTCTGCAGGGTTTGCACAATTTTCTTTTTAATTAGGGAATTTAGGCTCATTTTCCTTTGTGGTACAATGCTTATTCACAGTGTTTTGACCTTTGAATTTTCACTCATTCTTCTGTAACTCTTTATGAGCTTCTCTGTTAGTTTATCTGTTTGTGAGCTTGGTTTTTACTCACCCTTTCTCCCTTGACCTTTTGGTCTTTCAGCCTTTCTCTTATGTTCCCAGGAACTTTTCCTTGGTTTTCTTCCATACTCTTTAGCCCCTTCCCCTTCTGAACAGATTAATTGGCTAAGTGTTCATGGCCTTCTCTGAGGATATTGGGGACCCAATCCTGGTTTCTGCCCAGAGTAAACTTTAGAAAGAGAGAACTGCCTCTCATATGGGTATCTAGTCTCCTTTCCCTTGGGCAGATTGCTCCTTAAGTTACTCTCCCTTTCTTACATGTGGCAGGGTAAAATCAGTGTCTGCTGCTTCTTGTGAGATTGAATGGTTCATGTTGAGTCACTTCTGTAGGGGGCTAGGCACAACCTAGCTATAGCTATAATCTAGTTATAGCCAAAGATATAACCCTCCAAGTGTTCTTTTCCTCTTTGCTTAGGTTGAGAGAGAGAGAGAGAGAGAGAGAGAGAGAGAGAGAGAGAGAGTGAGTGAGAGTGTGTGTGTGTGTGTGTGTGTGTGTATGTATGTTTGGGCATAGGGTAGAAGAATTTGGAGAAGGGAAAATAAGGATTCTCTAAGTATTTAGATTTTCTGATTTATTTCATTTTAATTTGTATGGTGTTTTTGTATTCATAGCTTATTGATTCAGCTGTGGTTATTCTATACCTGGAATATAATTCCTTTTTTATTGTTGTCAAAGTTTTGGGGGTTGGAAAAGGTTGCAGAAAATAACTACTCCACCATCTTGAGTCACCTGGACTCAATTTTTTCATCTGTAAAACGAGACAGTTGAACCACATGATCTTTAGTTTTTTTTCCAGCTCCAACATTCTGTAGTTTCAAACATGTAAAAATATTTTTTCCTCCCCCGAGCCATCCGTTGACTCATTTGAGGACATTTAAAACTGAGAATAATACTAAGGCTCAGGCATGGTTAAATTCTGAGACTCACTGGGTAAATTAAAGGCTCATGAAAACTTGAATTCATAGTCTTACTTTTACTGGTAACCATCCTCTCTTGCCTTGAGACACTGACATGCAGTATATTTCTGTAGTGGATACTTGATAAATTTTGTCTGGTTGATTGGGGATACATTTCCCCCCCCAAAACTGCATTAAAGCAAAACTGTGTTGGCTTCAGGAAAGAAATGAGTGATGCCAACCCAGAGAGGTTTCTCCCTTCCCCATGGCTTATCAAAACCACTTTTGAATAATTGGGACATCATCTAACTGCCAGCTAGAGAAGTGGAGTTGCCTGGTCCTTCAGGGGCTCTGGATGTGGAATCTGAGTGTGTATCTGTGGTCCTGAATGTCTCTTTTGTTTGGCTTGTGAGGAGCCCAGTTGTCTGTGTCTGAGGCTCACGGTTGGGACAGCTGGTCCATTGTGCAGACTTCAGCTTTTGGCAACTGTTTCAGGGTCTGGGAGGCCCCTTGGATACAGAGGCAGCTTCTCTTTAGACAGCTGGGTTGAGACTCAATTCCACATTGAAGCCCAAATCTTGGGTACACACATATCTGGATTTGTGACCTGTGCCCCTCAGGGATCCCTCATTGTGGGAGATTTAGGGTTGGGGGTTTACAGGGATGCCAGAACTCAGGGTTGAGTTAAGAGGGTTGTTCTACTTATTTCTGTCCTCTTCTCTCCCTTCGTTACTACAGCTGTGCCCAGCTCTATTTAAGGTACGATGCAGCTGTTCTGGGCCAGCATTCCTCTGGGTCCACCTTTTTGCTCCACCATAAGCTCTTAAGACAGCTGAGAGGGGTGCGTGTGTGTGGGGAGCATATGTGTATCTCTGTGTAGAGAATCTTTCTTCCTGTTACCCTAATTCACATTCAGTCTCTATCCAATTCTCCTCCTCCATCCTTCCCACAGTAACAACTGAGGCTGTACTTTCTTCTGTAGTCACCCTGAGCCCCACGACACCTGGATGCAAAAGGGTCCAGCTTCCCACCTCTCACTCAGGTTTTCTGACTAGTTTGTGACTCAGGTGAGACTAGGATTAGAGAAAGGTCCTTATGAAGGTAGAGGGGGAGAAAACCAGAGGGCAGCTTTAGCTCAATGAACCTCTAGGGATAGGTCTGAAAAAAGGAAAGGAAGCTGGAGAGAAACATCATAGGATTTATAGGTAGGAGGAACTTTAGATATAATCTAGTCCACTCTTGTTTATACCATTAGTAGGTAATCAAACTGGATCCTAGAGAAGTTTGGTGACTTGTCCCAAGTTACTTGGGTAGTAAATAATCAGGATTTGAGACTAGAAATCTCATATTCTTTCTTTCTTTCTTTCTTTCTTCCTTTCTTTCTTTCTTTCTTCCTTCCTTTCTTTCTTTCTTTCTTTCTTTCTTTCTTTCTTTCTTTCTTTCTTTCTTTCTTTCTTTCTTTCTTTCTTTCTTTCTTTCTTTCTTTCTTTCTTTCTTTCTTTCTTTTTTTGTGTGTGTGTGAGGCAATTGGGGTTAAGTGACTTGCCCAGGGTCACACAGCTAGTAAGTGTTAACTGTCTGAGGCTGGATTTGAACTTAGGTACTCCTGACTCCAGGGCCAGTGCTTTATCCACTGCACTACCTAGCTTCCCCAATCTCATATTCTTTCAACTGTGCCACACCAGATTATTCAAATAAGACTGGGCAGGGATGTCATACTCTTGAGAGGTGAGGATGGAGTGGGACTAGGGTCTGGTGGGGCCGCAGATGGAAATGGATTTCTTTTTTATGTGGCAGGAAATTTTTTAAGCTCAGAGTCAGGCAAATGGTGGATAACTTCTGGCCAGATCAGAAATTCACAAAATGTTTGCACTAGAAAGGGTCTTGGAGATTATCTAGTCCAAACCTCTTCATTTTACACATGTGGGAACTTAGGTCCATTCATTTCAGGACTCCATTTGAGGTTTTCTTGGCAAAGATACTAGAGTGACTTTGCTGTTTCCTTCTCCAGCTCATTTTACAGATGAGGAAACTGAGGCAAACAGGGTTACATGACTTGCCCAGGGTCATGAGGCTAGTAAGTGTCTTGCTCACACAACTATTAGCAGTGTAACTGGAATTAGAAGTCAGGCCTCTTGATTCTCAATCCAGTGCTATAGTACTTCCCCCCTCAGTCCTCAGACTTGCCTTTCAATACACATGATCACTGGCCTTGACCCACTGAGCTAAAAGAGAAGTGACTGTCTAGCTCTAACCAGGAGTGGGGACAGGTTGGCTTGGAGCTTCCTAGTCTCTGCTGACTTGTGCTTGTCAGCTGCTAGGAGCCGCTCCATTCTAGAGACTTTTCCTTTTAAATGGGAAATGAATGAAGGGAAGGGGAGTGTCTACATGGGGAGGTCCAAAAAGGGGTATATAAAAATTTTGGCAAAACATGCAGCGCTGCCAAGAAGGCCAGAAATAGTGATTACAGACCAGACGGGCCACCACAGGGAAGGGAAGAGGATGTGTGCAGGATAAGTCAGTCTCTTGAGATGGCCGCCCTGTCCTACATGCTAAGTATAAACCTCTACCCCTTCCCCCATCAAGAAGATGCTTTGGGAGTGCATGAAAACTGTACCATGTTAAACATAATTGAACACAGTTGTGGTTTGCGGTTTCTTCCCAGTCCCAAGTGCCAGAGAAAATCCTGGGAAGTTCTTCCTGTCCCCACCTGGTGTTGGATCTGAGCACTGCTGGGCCTGTAGCCAAGACTTCTTAGGGCAGGGTAAGAAACCCCCAGAGGGACCTGGATCATCTTCCTGGTGGCCTCTTGGTGAACACAGCCTTTGTATTTCATGTGGAGGGGAAAGACCAGCAGTGGCCAGCACCCCTGAAAACCTGACCTTGGGTCATGGCATTCTGAGAATTTGAGAGATTGTACAGCTCTCCCTGAGAGCTGAGATTTCCATCCCCATGGTTTTCCAGAAAAGAGGCAAGAGAGAGAAGGGCCTGCCTACAGAGGCGAGGGCCATCATCAACAAAGGATTTTATGAAATGCCTCTTCTTTGCCAGGTGCTTGCAAGGTGTTAGGGATACAAAGACAAAAAAGAAAAGGCCCACATCTCAAAGAACTTATAATTCTATAGGGGAGAGATTCATCTAGATTTCACTCATGGTCTGATTGTCACTGCCCACATCCATACCCCATACATCTTCTCTGAGCTGTCTCCACTGGCCATGGTGAGAGGATGGAGTTATTCCAGGAGTTAACTGTCAGTAGGAGTTAAGAGGGAACAGGAGAGAGAGTGATATTGGGTGACACTATCTTGGGTTTGGACTCTACCACTCGTTTTTCTCCCACCAGCTATCCCTCTTTTCCTTCCCTCCAGAGGAACATAAAATCAGCAAATCACTTCTGAGTCCCAGAAATAACCTTTTCAGCTTTTTCCAAGTAGCTTTTTCGTCGGCATATGTAGACAACACTGCCAAATCGAGTTATTTTAGATTGTTATGGTGGGGAAACTTGAGGCATCACAAAAGATTAACCTGGTCTGCAACTGAGACTTTTCCCCATCTGCATTAACCTTACTATCACCCTTTCAGTTTTGGGATGAAGCACCAACTGCTTTTTCATTGAATTACACTGAGAAGAATTGTACTCTTTCTTTGTCTATGCTCTGACTCAGTGCTTTTGGATCTTTGTAGATCTAGCTTGGACTGTGGGCCCGATGTCTTCCTTTGTCTCCCCGAACCCTTTGGTCATTCAGGCCCCAAACTATAGTTTGCTTTATTTCTGTATCAGAAGACCTGTTTGGCAGCATCCGGGAACCTCATCTTTTTCCTCACTGCCTGTATTCCAGGTTCCAGTTGCACTAGATGTTACAGCCACTCTCTGCTTCTCTGCTGTGGGCCATAGGGAGATGCAAATGGTAGCCCAGGGAAAGTTATATGGTTCTATCTATGAATAGCTCATCCAGAGGCATGCTTCCTTTTTGGTTTCATTGTTCTAGAATGCTGCTTCATTCCTGACCTCAGATTCAGACCCTTGCTGAATTTTAGATGATGTTGATTTAGTAGGTGCTTAACAATTTCCTTTAGAGTTAAGCTGCCTAAAAGCAAAAAAAAAAACAAAAAAGATTAGAAAGGACCCAAGAACCCTTGTTTCTCTATGGGAATCTTGTGTGTGTGTGTGTGTGTGAGTATGATAAATGTAGTAAAGGGGAGGTAGCATATGGACAGAAAACCAGTCTTGGAGATAAGAAGACCTACATTCAAGTTTGACCATGCCACATTCTAACAAGGCAGGTCATTTAACCTCTCAGTGCCTCAGGTAGGTACAGACCTAAACTGATAGAGGGAATTTCTTCATCAGAATGTGCCTCGAGCAAAGATCTAGTTTTTTTTCTTAAAGGTGTGGCAGAGAGAGGGGTGGTCTGACCTCAGACCAAATGATTAGTGGTAGAAAAGGGACCACCCCCCTCCCCCAAGCAAAGAAGAACCAAATTCTCTTTCCAGTTCACTTCTTCCTCATGGACAATGTAAAGGGTATTGAAAGTATGGTGCTCTGCAAGAGACTTTTAGAGGTCATCTGGTCTAGTTATTGATACACTTTCCTCCTTTCTCCTTTCTCCCCTTCTTCCCCTCTAAGGATGATGATTCCCAAGGTCTGCAGAGGTATTCTCTCAGTCCTAGAGCAGCCCAATCCACTTGACAGCCAGCTTTGTTTTGAACTGAATCTTTGTAAGCTAAACTTACTTCCTCTCACGTGACTCCCTCTTATTTCTGCTGATATCATGCTGCTATCAGTACCTCAGGTTTCTGACCTCTTCCTCTACTGATGGGCAGATTTGGGAGGCCATAGACTCCCAAGTACTGTGGTCACATTTTTTTTTTTACACTAACAAACATCCCAGGATGTCTCCTTTGATCCTCCCTTGGGTTTTAGCGATGTGGAAGTGGTTATTTTATTTGAACACAGCAACAATAAAACTTGCCACAAAGTGAGCTTAGGCTGTATCTGTCTTGATCTCTCCCACCTCCCAGCATGGATCCAGAGCATGGAAGGGATTTTAGAGAATCTAGTACAACTCTTTCATTTTTTTTCAGTGAGGATACTGAATCCCCAAAAGGAGAAATGATTTATTCAAGGTCATATTGATAATATGTGGCATAAATGGTAATCTGTGGGAGCAGTACTAAGAGCAATAATTAGAAGTTGAAAAGAGACAAATTTGGGCTTAATGTCAGTAAAACATTTCCTTACCATTAGAGCTCTTTTAAAAAAAAAGAATGTTCTCCCTCAGAGGTAGTGAGTTCCCCCTCACTGGAGGACTTCAATCTCACTTATGCACTTGTAAGAACTGTTATAGTTGGTGTTCTTTTCAGTTATGGGTTGTATTAGATGATTGATAAGGTTCCTTCCTACTCTAAATTCTTTGATTCTGTCTGAGGAACACAGTTCTCCTGACTTCCCAGGGCTCTTTCCACTATACCAGTAGGATTTTGGTCTTCCTATAGCATTTCACAGTTGGAGCTTGGTCTCCTAGCATTGTAGTAAAAATTAAGGGAAACTTAGAGGATGGAACTTCTCAACAGCAGCAGACTTACTATTTTATTATGTTTCAAAAACAGGTTTAAGGGGAAAAAAACACCACAACACCAAATTACCTCTCAATCCACAAGCATTTCCCCAACTATCCCATCATGTAGGGACCCATATAATGAGAGCATCAGTAGCCAAAGGAGAAAAGTATTAGAGGAATGGGAAGCTAGGTGGAGGAGTGGGCAATTAGGTGGCATAGTGGATAGAGAGATAGGACTGGAGTCAGGAAGACCTGAATTCATATGTGGCTTCACACACTCACCAACTATGTTACCCTGGGGAAGTCACTTAACCCTGTTTGCTTCAGCTTCTTCATCTGCAAAAGCAAATGGAGAAGGAAATGGCAAACCCCTCCACTGTCTTTGCCAAGAAACCCCCAGATGGGATCATGGAGAATAAGACACAACTAAAACAACTCAACAACAAAAATTAGGGGAGTAGATACTTACTTTCAGCACGGTTATTACTCACGTCCTGATTTCTTTTTGGCCTGACATAATTTCAGGCTCTGGTTCTAAATGCTCTTTGCTCACTTGCAAAGCTGACTTAGATTAAAGAAAAAAACACCTACCATATACTCAACAGAAACTGTATAGAACCCAAGAGATGTAACCTAAAGAAATATGGTTGCACATCTATTTATATTCTTATAATGTCAATGGTCATATTTATTTTAAAATATATTTTACTATAATGGATTCCCTTTTTAAAAACATTTAACAAATCTTGTTACGTGGACTTAGGTCAATCAACCATTGAGGATTTATTAAACAGCGACAAGCTGCTTTGTAATATGCTAGATGTGAGAATACAAGTACAAAAGTGAAATAATATATTTTCTAAAGGACTTTACATTCTGTCAGAGGCAGTAGCACAAATTAAGTCACCCCCCCAAAAACTATAACTCTCTATAATAAAAATCTATTGTATGGCCCTAAAGAAAACATTAGTCTTATCCTTTAATTAATAGGAGTGATTGAGGGTTGTTACTAAGTTAGTTATCACAGTACAAGTCATGGAACATGCACATCCTTACTGAAAAGGAAATTTCATCATTTTTGATACTGCTGTTTTCCTGTCTGGAGAGATTTCTGTGTGTGATTTGGTTTAGGTGGGCAGAGGTGTATGATCTTGGGCAGTGCATTTAACCACACTTGTAAAACTAGGGGGTTGGATAAAATGAACTCTCAGGTCCCTTCCAGGTCTAAATTTATGAGCCTCCTTTTAGTGTGGTATCATATACCATGTAAGAATTCACCTGATAATTCCTTCCACCCCAGTCCCATGCTTAGAAATTAAGGTTTTCTCTGCCAAGGGCAGGAGGTAGGGAGTGGAGTAGGAGGGTAGAGCAAAACACTCACCAATTGTAACAGGCCCCCAAGAGACTCGGGAGCTGAGCTGCCATGCAGTTAGAGATTCTTACAAGTCCCACATTTGCTGGAAGGGGTAGGAAAGTTGTAACCTGGCTTGAGATGTTGTTTACTGTAGAGACTGTTGCTGTCCCTCTGTTCGCCTTGGGAGACACCATGGGGACTCACTTATGCTGCACTCATGCCCTGTTTCTGAGTTGGTGCAGGTAGGGTCTGTGACTGGCTTTGAACACAAGGTCAAAGTTTTTTTGTTTTTTCAAAAACTTTATACTGTGGATTGATGTAGGGACATTTAGAAATGGAATCATTTAGAAAAGGAACAGGGTGAAAAGTGCTAGAAGCCCAATTTCCCAATTTTTAATTAAATGCAAACATAGTGTCATTACTTTCTTTTTATTGTGTTTGTATCATATAGCAAGTGATAGCATCTCCCCATTGTAGACAAACAGCTCAGCTTACATTCATTCTTTCAGTCATCAGTGTAGGTGAGGCACTTGCTTTAGACCCTAGTTTTTTTCATTGCTTGAAACTCCTCAATTACCCTCCCCCCTTCCAGGATAGTCATGAGCTTTTTTACAGATATCATACTATGTACATACTGCTTTTTTCTGTTTTTCTTTCTTTCTTTCCTTCCTTCTTTCTTTCTCTTTCTTTCTTACTCTCTTTTCTTTCTTTCTCTTTCCCTCTCTCTTTTTTTCTTCCTCCTTCCTTCCTTCCCTCCTTCCTTTCTTTCTTCTTTCTCTTTCTTTAATGGGAAGAGTGAGTTTGTCAGATGTAAAAATGTCTGAAGTGATACAGTTTTGTTTTGGGGGCAAAGCAACATAGATAAGTTCCTATGTTACTGGTCCTTTTTCCTGTAGTTAACTCTTTCCTTTTCATATTTCAAGGTGAATTTTCCTCCTTGACATCCCTGACTCCCACCTCCTTATTGAAGAAATACAGAGAATAGGAGAAGAAAAACTGACTTTTTGTGAATCATCCACCCAGCTTCACTGCCATTCCCTTCTTCTTCCTTTCCCATCATGTCCTTCCCTTCCAGCTCAAGTGGTACTTTCTGCATGATATCTTCTTTGATTCTCCTAGCTAGAAGTGAACCCATGTAACTAGAGCTCCCCAGGATACTATCCAACCTCTCCCAAACATTTTTCTAACATGTTACTTGAATACAGATATATATCTTTGGTAGTTTCTACAAATGTGATTGTATGTTTTTTGTTCTTTGCTCTTTTGTTTATATATTTTAAGTTCCTTAAATGCGGGGACCATGCCATTTTCCATCTATCCCCAGCACCTAGCACAGAGAAGAGCTTAATACGTTTTTGTTGAATTGAGTTGCTCTCTCCTCATTCCTGACCAGCAGCATGGAAGGGAGGGAGGGAGGGAAGTTGAAGGAGAGGAATGGGTAAGGGGAGAAGAGGAAGAGGGGAAGAGAAAAGAAAAGGGTGAGGAAGAGGACCAAAAGTGTGGGCTGATGGAGTTTTTGTTGTTTTTCTTTCTGCTCTGAAAGTTCAAAGCCCTAGCAGAGTTAACTCTACATTGAATGGGGGTAAAAAAGAGGGGATATGAGGTTTTTATGACAGGTGGCTTCGCCAATCTGAAAGTGAGGCAAAAAGTTTTTTGTTTTTTAAAATTCAAGCATTTACTTTCTCTTATTACTACATCTCCCTTACCCTACTCCTACTCCCTACTGTATTTGAAAAAAAGAAAAAAGTTAACTCTAGTAACAAAAATGCATAAACAAAACAGATTCCCACACTGACCATGTCCAGAAAGATATGTCTCAGTCTACACCCTCTATTAGGAGGTGAGGGAGCATGGCTCATCATTTGTCCTCCACAATGGTGCTTAAGCATTTCAAAGTTTTTTGTCTTTACAATGCTGTTAGTATATAAATTACTCGCTCTCCTGTTCCTTGATTAACTGCATCATTTCAAATTAAGTCTTCACAAGATTCTCTGAGACCATACCTTTGATAATTTTTTGTGGCATCATAGTTTTCCATTACATATTCACATACCATAATTTTTTCATCCATTTCTCAAATGATTATTCCCTTGGTTTCTAGTTCTTTGTCATTACAGAAAGGAGGTGTTCCTTGCTTTTCACAACAGCCTAGTGAAGCAGGTACGATTATTTTCCTAATTTGAGAGCTGAGAAAACTGAGGCTGACTGAGGTTAAGTGACTTGCCCAGGATCACATAGGTGTCTGAGGCAGGATTCGAATTCATATTTTCCTGACTCCAAGTCTGGCACTCTACCACTTTTAGATGTCAAAGTTCATTCTTTTCTTAATTGATTTAGGTTATATTTCCTTATTGTGTACAAAATGTGTCCTTCTGCTTTCTTTTCTTGGTACACCCCCCACCTCACCCCCCACACCCTGCCCCCTCCCAGCAAAATACACACTACTTAAGAGTGGGGATTATTTCATTTTTTCCTTTTTTATCCCTGGCACTTGAAAGTATCTTGAACACAAAAGATGATTAATAAGTGTTTGGTGAATTCTTTAAAAAAGAAAAAAAAGAAAGAAGGTACTTTAAGTTTTGGAGTATGTACATGTATGTGTATGCATGTGTATATATGTATGTGTGTGCATGTATATGTGTATGTATGTGTATTTTTTTCTTTCTTTGATTTCTTTGGGGCATAGGCCTAATAGTGGTATTACTAGGTTAAAGGGTATGCACAGTTTAGTAATTTTTGAGACACAATTTCAAATTGCTTTCCCAAATGACTAGATCAATTCACAGTCCCACCAACAGCACATGAAGTTGCCTGTTATCTTATTTCTTCTATTTTACTCTCTATAATTTGTCCTTTTCCTTTCTTGTTAACTTTGACTATGAATGTGAAGTGGAAACTCAGATTTTTTTTTTCAATTTTTAACATTTTTATTTAGTTTTGAGTTCCAAATTCTATCCCTCCCCCTCCCCTCCCCCCTCTCAGAGTTGTTTTAATTTGCATTTCTCTGATTCTTAGTGATTTGGAACATGTTTTCATATGGTTGTTGATAGCCTGGATTTCTTAGGAAATTGCTTGTTCATCTCCTTTGACCATTTATCTATTGAGGAATAGCTCTTATTCTTAAAATTTTGAATCAGTTCCTTATGTGTCTCAGAAAAGAAACCTTTATAAGAGAAACTTGCTTCAGAGATTTTTTCCTAGGTAGCTTCCCTTCTCATTTCAACTGCAAAACCTTTTACTATTTTTTTGTAATTGAAATTGTTCATTTTGTCTTCTGTGATGTTCTCTCTCTTTTATTCAGAGAAGAGATGTTGCATTCTCTTTGCAGCATGCACATCACTAGGAACAGTTTCCCAAATAGTTGTCCAGAGAGCCCAGATAGACATAAGTCAAATGAGAACTCTGAGAAAGAGTTCTTAGTGCTAGGCACTGTGCTATATATTGGAAATACACATACAAAGATGAAACAGGGCTTGTCCTCAAGAAACTTACATTCTATTAAAGCAAATAGGCATGTGTATGTGTGCATGCATGCGTGTGTGTGTGTGTGTAAAAGAAATATAAGGTAGTTTGAGAGGAAAGGAAAAGGGGGCAGCTAGGTGGCTCAGTGGATAAAGTACTGGTCCTGGATTCAGGAGGACCTGAGTTCAAATCCAGCCTCAGATACCTGACGCTTACTAGCTGTGTGACCCTGGGCAAGTCACTTAACCCTCATTGCCCAGCAAAAAAAAGAAAGAAAGAAAGAAAGAAAAAGAGAGGAAAGGAAAAGAGCAGACTCTAGCAGCTAGGAGGATCAGGAATGGCTTTATACAGGATAGGCCAAAAGTCACAAAGGGGTTTCAATATTTAATAACTCCTTTATTTTTTGTTTTTTACTTATAAGACCATAGCACCATATACAGTATATATAGGAAATAATTTTCCAAAAGTTATTAAACATCAGACCCCTTTGTGACTTTTGGCCCAGCCTGTATAAGAAGCCATATTTGAGCTGAGCTTTGAAGGATGTTAAGGATTCTAAGAGGCTCTCTTCAAGGCTGAGATGGAATGATAGTTGAAGAAGAACAAACAGGAAATGATTTAGCTGCTGGGGGTTTTGTGGTGTAATGAGTTAAAGCTTCCTGGAGTTTCAGGTTTGGAGAGAGAGAGAGAGAGAGAGAGAGAGAGAGAGAGAGAGAGAGAGAGAGAGAGAGAGAGGAGAGAGAGGAGAGAGAGGAGAGAGAGGAGAGAGAGGAGAGAGAGGAGAGAGAGGAGAGAGAGGAGAGAGATCATCTGCTGCTAGGTGATGATTTCTATCCCTGAAGGGGTGATAGTTTAATTCAGTCTTGCCATTAATGCTGTTTTCCTGTCATGCTGTGATTTCTGTCAAAGTTGTGCTGAGTTTTATTTGTTTTACTCTCATAGAATACTTGCTTAGCACCCTAGAACAGGGCTTCTTAAACTTCTGCTTGTGAACCCTTTTCTCTTGAGAAATTTTTACATGACCCTGGCTATATAGGTATATAAGATAGGTATATATAACCATTGATTCTTTTTTTTTTTTTAAACTTTTTTTTTTTGCAGGGCAGTGAGAGTTAAGTGACTTGCCCAGGGTCACACAGCTAGTAAGTGTCAAGTATTTGAGGACAGATTTGAACTCAGGTCTTCCTGAATCCAGGGCTGGTGCTTCATCCACTGCGCCACCTAGCTGCCCATAACTGTTTATTCTTGCCAAATTTTTTGCGACCTCCACATTCAGTTATGTGAGTCCATATGGGGTTGAGACCCACAGTTTAAGAAGCTAGGCCCTAGAGGATCTAAACTGGTTAGTATCCCAACTGTTTTTTGCTAGGGGCAAAACTGGTGACAACCTGAGGGAGGTGTTAGGGCAAGGAGAAGCCATGGAGAAAGTCTTCATTCAGCCTGCTTGTCCTGTTTTGTTTCCTTTTTCTGCTTTTTAATTATGACTGAACCAATATAGTTTGTTATTGGAGCCAGGGGTGGGGTGGGAGAGAACCTTAGTTTCATAGCAGCATTTCCCCCTTCCGGGACTGGTGATGTTTGTACTTATTCCTAAAGGAAAAGCACCAGCCCTGAGTCCTGCTAATGTGGGCTTTTTGTTTTGGGCCCTGGGAGAAGTTGTCCTCTACTCTCAGGCCCCTGGAATTTAACACCTTTTCTAGAACCATCAGTACCCTGACCAGAATTGTTCAATTCAAATGCCATGAGACTTCTGTGAGGTCTTTTTTCCTTTCTTTTTTTTTTTTTGGGGGGGGGCAGGGCAATGAGGGTTAAGTGACTTGCCTAGGGTAACACAGTCTTTTTTCCTTTCAAAACAGAAAGGAATATGGATATATTCCATATAGCAATATGGATTTATGTTCTTTATCACTCCTCATATGAAAGGGATTATATGCCATCTGAACTTTGTTGCTACCCAGCATCTGGTCTTTGCTTTGCACAACCTGTACTTAGTTGCTGACTAAAAGAATTAACTAGTAAAGAGACCTCCTCTCCCTTGCTCCTAAACACTTGGGCCTTTTGTCCTTTTCTCTCCCCCTCTCTCTCAAGATCAGTATTCATCTAAACCTGAACACTCCCAAAAGACCTGATATAGACACCTGATTTCCTAGTGTACCCCAGAATAGTTAGCTGATGTGCCCCCAAGTTATGACATATGACCTAGGGGCTTTCCTTCTAGATTCCATTCCTTGAATGGGGTAATCCTGAACTGGGATGTAAAGAAAAACTATTCTAGATGTGGCTGAGCTATGCCTAAGAAAGGGTGTAATTCTTTAACCTCTTCTCTTTGCTTATACCCCTGAATTCCTTCCTTGACCTGAATTTAATTCCTTGACCACCACTGTGCCTATCTTTAGGAATCAGTTTGAATTCACTAAATAATCATCCTGAGCTAGCAGGCTCCCAGTGTTTAAAATTATTTTTTTCTTTTGGTGAGGCAATTGGGGTTAAGTGACTTGCCCAGGGTCACACAGCTAGTAAGTGTCAAGTGTCTGAGGCTGGATTTGAACTCAGGGCCTCCTGAATCCAGGGCCAGTGCTCTATCCACTGCGCCACCTAGCTACCCCTTAAAATTAATTTTTAAAAGTCACCAATCCCAAATAAAGGCCTGCTTTCTCTGTGGGCCTCATTTTCCCTGTCTTCAGAATGTGGACTTAATGATACCTAAGCCTTGAAACTACAAAATTCTATTCTACAACCTACAAAGATTGGGAGTTTCCTGGGGAGTAGCCCGTGGGAACCTGTGGGATGGGGGAGCTGATTTTTTCAGGGTCCTATCAACCTTTCTTTGTCACTGCTTTCATATTCCCCCATTCTCAGCCTTCTGGAGTCTTGCTCCCTGAGCCCTAGAAACCATATGGAAAATGAGAGATGCTTTCCTCTCCAGCATCCTGTGCTGTGCTGACAGAACCCTGGCCAGTCCCTGGGAAAGATATTCTGGACACAGCTACTGTCCTGACCTGCTCTGTCTGTCTCTGAAGCCAGATTTTGGGGAAAAGGGGAAATAATTCATTTTCTCCCTGTTCCATTGCAGCTGATTGCTCTACCTGATGTGAACCAGGGACACTGGAGTAACAATTTCCATGAGTGTTTAGGAAGGGAAGGGGTACAACCTGGAAACTTTTAAATAAAAGTAAGGAAGGTACCTCTGGCTGGTTCCATTAATTTTTTGCATGCAGAGTCAAAGGTAATTGTGGGTGTGTTTGGTGGTTTGTACTTACTTTCAACACTTCGGGTGCCTAGCAGTGCTGTGTATAGATAAAATCTATCGTCAAGGATGAACATAGCTAATTCAGAGTGGCTCATAATCAGGTTGACTTTATAATGATAAATGTGTCAGCCACAGGAACTTGTGAAAACTCTGCTAACCTGCAGAGAGGCTGCAGGCTAGGTCACTGAAAAGTATATTCATCCACACCTGAGAAACTGTGATTCCGTCAGTGTTGGCACTCCTTCTCTGGCTATAGATTATAAACCTTTGTGGCTTGTTAGCTGGTCTTTATGAGTTACTGTGGCTGAAAAAATTTTTTACCTAGGACCAGCCTTCTGTGACATATTTTTCCAAACTTAAATAAGCTGGATACTCTGTTGCTGGGCTTCTACTTTTGAAGCCTTTTCGGCTTCATACATAACCTGTCAAACCTTACACTCTTGTTGCTGTTGTGTTTTCAGAACCCAGTATAGTGCCTGCCACATACTAAGTGCTTAATAAAGTACTGTTCATTAATTGACCTCTTGAACTTTTGTGTGTGTGTGTGTGTGTGAGGCAATTGGGGTTAAGTGACTTGCCCAGGGTCACACAGCTAGTTAGTGTCAATTGTCTGAGGCCGGATTTGAACTCAGGTCCTCCTGACTCCAGGGCCGGTGCTCTATCCACTGTGCCACCTAGTTGCCCCTGACCTGTTGAACTTTGAAAAAAAAAATAATGACATTAAGAGGCAGAGAGAAGCAATCCGGGGATGGTGAGGAGAGGAGAACAGAACATCTTTTGCAAATAGAGATAGAAAGCCAAGTTTCAGGTACATGGTAGTCTACTTTGGCTGAAATGTAGAGCGTGGGAAGGGCAGTAATGGGAAATAAGTCTGGAAAGACACATTAGTGCCTGGATGGCTTTAACTCCTAAACTGATCCTAGAGGCTATAAGGAGCTAAAAAAATTGAAGTCTTTTAATAAGGCCCGGTCAGATCTGTTCCCTTATGAAGGTTGTGTGGTCACAAGGTATGGGAAAAGCCCAAATAAGTAAAATTCTCTGAAATTTTAGAGGGTAGTTTTGGCCTCTGACTCCCTTATAGAGTATAGCTGCTTAGACTACTTACTTACTCATTCCTTTCTCTTTCCTATCATTTGGTGAAAACGCTGATGATCTGTGATATGAACTGTAGGCCCTAGGAAAGAGAAGAGAAGAAAATAAACTGGATAGTTCTCTGTTTAATTGGTTCCTAGATGATTAAAAATTGACATTTATTTTCTGTGTGGTATAGGTATTGTGGGAGAGGGGTGGTAGGAGGGCATAGGTTAGTATATTAGGAATATTTCATTTCTTTTTATTTATTTAACTTAATTTTTTAAAAAAATCAGTTTTAGTATTTAGCTTTATTGATTTTTTCTTTTCTTTTAAAAAATATCACTCCCACTTCCCAATATTTGCCTCCTTAGAGCCCTCCCTTGTAACAAATAAAGTAAATCAAGGATGACAGATCCATAAGCTGGATGCATTTTAAAACATATTCACAAAGTGGGAGACAGACTTACTGTGTCTTTGAAGTCTTTGATGTTACTTTCCCTCTATTCTGCATTTATGCTGAATGAATAAGAGGGAAAAAACATTCATCAGAAGACTTACTATTTGCCAAACACTGTGCTAAGTGCTTGTTTATACAAACATATGTAATCAACACAGTTCTTCCCCTCCAGGAGTTAAATTATAATGATGGAAGATAGCAAGGGGAACTACAAGGGGAAAGAAGGGAGGTTTACTAGCCCTACATCATGGTACTGGAAAAGGCCGTGAAGCAGCTTGGTGTCCTGGTTCAGGACAAGATGAGGCAAAAAAGCTCATGTGTCAGAGCCCAGGGTTCTAGGGGCGCAGTCTGAGTTCTAATGGGAGAAGGAGGATGGCAGGAAACACAGCTTATAAATGACAGGGAAGGTATCCAATCTTAGTGTAAGCTTCTTGAGGGCAGGAACCATTCATGTTTTTCCTTTGTTCCCTCGTACAGTGCTTGGCACTTTAAAATTGCTCAATAAATTTGTACCTTGGAGATATTGCAGGTTTGCTTCCAGATCATTGTAATAAAGTTTATATTGCAATAAAGCGAGTCACAGGAATTTTTTGGCTTTCCAGTGCATATATAAGTTGTATTTCTACTAAACTGTAGTCTATTAAGTGTACAGTAGTATTATGTCTAAAAAATGCACATACCTTAATTAAGAAATACTTCATTGCTAAAAAAAAAAAAATGCCAACCATCATCTGAGCATTCAGGGAGTAGTAATCTTTTTGCTGGTGGAAGTCTTACCTTGATGTTGGCTGCTAACTTGATCAAGTTGGTAGTTCCTGAAGGTTAGAGTTCAGTTGTTGTTTAATCGTTTTTTCAGTTGTGTCTTCATGAACCCATTTGGGGTTTTCTTGGCAGAGATACTAGAGTGGTTTGCCATTTCCTCCTCCAGCTCATTTTGCACATGAGGAAACTGAATCAAGTGACTTGGCCAGGGTCACACAGCTAGTGTCTGAGGCCAGATTTGGACTCAGGAAGATGAGTCTTCTTTGACTCCATGGGCTACCTACCTGCCCTAGGGTGGCTATGGCAATTTCTTAAAATAAGACAATAATGAAGTTTGCTGCATCAATTGACTCTTCCTTTCACTTGAACACTTAGAAGCCATTGTAGGATCTTAATTGTCTTAATTTCAATGTTTCTATGTCTCAGATCTGGGCAATGCTCAGTCAGTGGAGCAGTCAGAACACACAGCATTTATTTTTTTATCTTAAAAGTATGTTATTATTTTCTAGTTACATGTAAAGATAGTTTTTAGCATTTGTTTTTGTAGGTTGTTGAGTTCCAAATTTTTCTCCCTTCCTCTCTTCCCTCCCCCCTCCCCAAGACAGAAAATAATCTGATATAGGTTATATATGTACAATCATATTAAACATTTCTGCATTAGTCATGTTGTGAAAGAAGAATCAGAACAAAAGAGGAAAACCTCACAAAACAAACCCCACCCCCAAAGGAGAAACAGTATGGTTCAATCTGCATTCAGATTCCACAGTTCTTTTTTCTGGATGTGGAGAGCATTTTCCATCATGAGTCCTTTGGAATTGTCTACACAACATTTATTGATTAAGGTATGGTTTGTGATACCAAAAACCATTACAGTAGTAACATCAAAGATCATTGATCACAGATCACCATAATAGATATAATAATAAAAAAAGTTTGAAATATTTCACTGTCATTTTCCTTTATTGTATTGTGGTCACCGAGTGCTGATTTTCATTCTTACTTTAATATAACTTTTACTTCGTTTTACTTTTTTTTCCATTTAGGCATGGTACTGTGGGTAACAGCATTCAACTCAATGTTAGGAAGACCTGCATACAAATCCTATCTCAGACACTTTGAAACTTTTTGACCCTGGACAAGTCACTTAACTTGTCTGTGCCTCAGTTTCTTCATCTATAAAATGGGGATAATCGCACCTTTCTCACAGATTTGTTGTGAGAATAAAATGAGATGATACAGCTCTTTACAAACCTTAAAGCACTATACAAATACTAGCTATTATTTTTACCATTAACAAGGACTTATTACCCCCCACAAACCACCCACCCAGTTGAACAAAAGGGAAAATAAAACCCTTGTAACAAATATGTGTATCCAAGAAAAACAACTTGACATACTGACCATGTCTGAAAATTTATATCTCTTTTTATATTTTAAGTTCATCACCTTGCTATCAGGAGGTGGGTCCTTTGGAATCATGATAGGATTTGATTAATTGATAAGAATTCTTGAGTCTTTCAAAGTTGATTACCTTTACATTGTTCTTATTGTACGAATTGTTCCCCTGGTTCTGCTCATTTAACTCTAAATCAGTTCATATAAATCTTCCCAAGTTTCTCTAAAACTGCCCCTTTTAGTATCTCTTAAATGCAGTAACATTCCATTCCATTCCTATATTATTACTTGTTCAGCCATTCCCCAGCTGATGGGTTTCTAGTTCTTTGCCACTCTAAAAAAGAGTTGCTATAAATATTTTGGTAAAAAGGGGTCCTTTTCCTCTTTAGTTGTTCTCTTTGAATTATGGGCCTAGTGGTGATATCACTGGGTCAAAGGATTTTAATTTGTTGACTTTGGGGACAGTTCTAAATTGCTTTCTTGAATAGCTGGTCCTATTGACAGCTCTACCAACAGTGTATTAATGTATCTGTTTTCCCACAGCCCCTTAGACATTTGTTATTTTGCTCTTTTTTTTGTCATCTTTTCCAATCTGATAGGTTTGAAGTAGAACCTTATAGTTGTTTTAAGTTGTTCACTAATTATTAATGTTTTAGAGAATTTCTTTCATATAATATAATGATAACTGGGATAGTTTTCTTTGGGAATTCTCAGTTCATATCCCTTAATTACTTATCACCTGGGGAATGGCTCTTATTCTTATAAATTTGAATCAATTCCTCACATACCACAGAAATGGCACCTTTATCAGAGAAACTTGATGCAAAGACTTTATCAGTTGTTTCTTTTCTACTTTTAAGTGCATCATTTTGTTTCTACAAAATCTTTTTATTTTATGTAATAAAAATTGCCCATTTTATCTTTTATTATCTTCTTTTCCCTTGCTTGGTCATGGACTGTTCTCCTGTCTACAGTTCTGAAAGGCATTTCCTTCCTGATCCTCTCTAACTTGCTTATGATGTGACCTCTCCTATCTGTCCATTTGGAGTTTATCTTAGTGTATTGTGCAAGGTGTGATCTAAATCTAATTTCTGCCAGACTGCTTTCCAGTTTCTCCTGCAGTTTTTGTTAAATAGTGAGTTCTTACCCCATGGGTAATAAGAGCTGGAGCCTTTAGGCATATCAAAAACCAGGCTACTAAGTTGATATACTGTGTTGTATATCTAATCTGTATCATTGACTGAACTCCTATTTTCTAACCAGTACCAACTTATATAGTTACTACTTTATAGTATAGTTTGATATCTGGTGCTGCTTCTTATTTTTTCCCATATAGAGTAGTTAGTAGTGAATTCAGTCATGGACTTGGATGGACTGCTGGATTCTATTCCACTGATCAACAGGATACTTGTATCACTAGCACCTAGCACAGTGATGGCACATTGACAGTTTCAATAAATATTAGTTGGATAGATGGAATTGAATTGAATTGACTGGGTATACTACATAGAATTGGATTTAAAGGGACCTGAGGTAACAAATAATCCAACCTCCCATATAAGCAGAAATCGTTTCCTGTAGTTTCCCTAACCACATGGTCATTCAATCTCAATGTTAATACTTCTAATGATTAGAAAACTCACTACCTTATAAAGCAGCCCAATCACAGGATTATAGATTTAGACCTAGAAGGAACCCTGGAAGGTAATCTATAGTCAAGTCCTCATTTTCTATTTTATTGTAATTATTAGAAAACTATCATGTTCCTAATGATTGCACTTGTAATTATTATGGAGTTATTCTTTAGAATTCAAAGCAATATGAGGAAATTTATATGAAGTGATGCAGAATGAAATAAACAGAGCTAGTAGAATAATGTACACAGTGACTACAGCCATGTAAGCTGAAACACTACAGACTACGGTTTGATTATAATGACCAAATTTGGCCCTGGAGAAGAGTTGAGAAAATGCCCCTCCCTCTCTTCATTGCACAAGTAGAGGAGACCTGTAGACATGGAAAGACTTGTTAGACATGGTTGATGTGTTGTTTTTGTTGAATTTTCATTTCTAAAAAAATCTTTGTGACCAGGAAAGGTTTCCTCAGTTAGGGAGGGACAGGGACATAATTGGAAATGAATGTGATGTAAAAACAAAAGGCATCAATAAAAAATCCTTCCTTATATTGAAGAAAAAATTCTTTCCATTTATTAGTATTAGTTCTGGCCTAATAATTCTTCTCTTAGTGTGCCTCCTCACCTCTTTTCAGTTTTTGATCTGGAATTTTAAGAAAAGCCAAAGTAAAGAGCCAGAGAAGTGACAATAATTAATAATAATAATACTCTGTTAGCATATAGAGCTATAAAGTTTGCAAAATGTTTTACAAATATTATCTCATTTTGTTCTCACAACAACCCTGGGAAGTAGATAAAAATTTATCCTCATTTTTACAAATGAGGAAATTGAGGTAGACAGAAGTTAAATGACTTGCCCAGGGTCATACAGCTAGGAAATATCTGAAGATCAATTTGAACTTAGGCCTTCCTCACCCTAAGTCCAACTCTCTATGTAGCTGTCAGTCAGTCAATATATATTTATTAAGTGACTACTGTGTACCAGGTGCAGTGTTAAATGCTAAGGGTATAAATAAGAAAAAGACAGTCTCTGGCCTCCAGGAATTTATAATCTAATGGGGGAAGACAACACACAAAGGAAGGCTTAAAAGGGGAGTGGTGAAGAAGAAGGTAAGGGAGGAGTGGTACAGGGATGTTGGAGTCCATGCAGCTGTTGGGCAATGAAAGAGTTGGCTGGTCTCGGTGCTCTTTAAAGGAGAGCTTTAGGAGGGGTTCTTTGTTCTTCTCTCTAGTCAGAGGGGCACAGGGTACCGGAGGATACTGAAGAAGTGTAGGCACCAAAGCTGATGGAATATCAAAGGATGCTGAATTGCCTAGTGAAGAGGTTTCTTGGGAGCATGACAATGGTGCAGTTCAGTCCAAGGACTGCAGCTGGTGGGAAATGAACTGCTTCTAATCTACCTGGAAATAGGCTTATTACACATCACTTCCCTCCGTGCATACATAGCAAGTAGCTTACTGGCTCTATCTCATGCATAGTATCCCTTTTCCCGTTGCCATGTTTTTTTTTTTTTTTACAGACTGTCAGGGATAAGCTCCCCATTCACTTCTGTCTCTTAGAATCCCTAACTTTATTCAAAGTTCATTTCAAGTGTTCTCTCCTGTGAGACCTTTCCTTATTACCCCATCTGCCTTGTCTACCCAGAAATTACCTTGCATAGACTTTGCATATATTTTACCTTCGCTCCTTGAAAGCAAAGGTGCTTTTTCTCTTTGTATCTATTCTAGAACATAGATGGTGCTTAATAAATGCTAGTTGATTGACTTATTTGTTGTGAATTTTAAGGTGATGTCAGCACGCCAATAAAATGGCTGGCAGCAAAGTGAAAACATTCAGTTAGTGGTTTTTGTCCATACAATGCCAAGCCAGTTTTATTGTATTTCCTACTCCACTCACGGAATGAATTGACAACATATTTTGACTTTGTGCTGAGAATACCTTTTTTTTTTTTTTTTTTAACCTAAGAGGACTTTAAAGGCATTGCCCAGGTGACCCATGGCTGTTCCAAGCATAGGAAGAAAGGCCTGAACAGGGAAGGATAAGGGCCAAGGCTATGTCCATGGTAAAAGGCTGGGGTTTCAAATTCAGCAATTTCAGCCGAAACACCAAGATCAGGGCATTGTGTGAATAAGCTGTGAGTAATGATTTCCAACTCTCTCCACTGCATAGGGATTTAACTTCACTATTGGATTAATGCCTTGGGGAAACATTTCCTTAGAGCCAGCTGACACATTTGGCCTCTATCATTTGTTTTTGAACAGAAATAAGCCTAAGATAAAGAGTGAAAGGGGGAGGTGGGGAGGAAAGGAAAGGGTAACGAGGGGGAATAGGAAAAGGATAGGAGGAGGGGAGAAACTCCAAATGTGTACATGGGAAGCAGTTGCCAACTATGAGATAATCTGGAAAGATGGAGAACTGCCTTCAAACTGCTCTCAAGCAAGAGACCAAACTAGGAAAGAGAGAGTGATTTTTCTGGAATGGGATTATAAAAGACTCTGGAGAGACAGACCTGGGAACCTATTCTTTTCCTACAGTCTACTCTTAAGGAAACAAAATGGATTTAACTATTCAGTTGGGAGGGTGGGATTTGAGGGTGAGGATGGTGGTATTTTTGTCGCTTCTAATGTTCAGTGTCCCCAATATGATTTGTAAACAGATGCATAGCCATAAATATCCCCCAGGGTAACCTCCTAACCTTGCCAGTGCACAGAGGAAGGGAATCTCTTCCTCTGCTCATCATGAGTGGGGTTTATGAGGACTAGACTTTTTGGGTATAAATATCATATGTGCTCTCAGGAGGATAAAACAATTATTCAGATAGCACCAATCTTTTCTCATGCTCACCAAACTTTACCTTTGAAAAACTTTGACAGTGACTTTGAAAAACTAGACCAGGGACACCGAGAACTCTATGTCTCTGATTTGACTAAGTCGGGCAACTTAGCTTAACATTTCGTTTCTCCCACAATTTGAGAAGCCAGCAACCAGAGAGAGCAGCTTCTATGGTCTGCCTCCAAAATGCCCCTTATTGATAGTGCCAGGGATGTTTGTAGAGTAGAATGAGCCATAGGCCTATTCCAGTATTAAAGACATTGTATTTTTATGAATTAGAAGTCAGTGGGTTGGGGCAGCTAGGTGGTGCAATGGATAAAGCACTGGCCTTGGATTCAGAAGTACCTGAGTTCAAATCCAGCCTCAGACACTTGACAGTTATTAGCTGTGTGACCCTGGGCAAGTCACTTAACCCTCATTGCCCCTCAAAAAAAAAAAAAGAAGTCAGTGGGTTAATATCAAGGTAGTGGATGTCTCTTCTTACCAGCAATCTGCTTTAGAAGAAGGGAGACAGAAAATTTCTCTGTAGTTAATACCTACCCACAAAGAAGTGGAAGGAAAGCAGAGCCTCAGAGTGAGACTCTTAGAAATGTCCTCCCATTTATGAAAGCTCTGACCAGCACAGTTTGATTGAGGTGCAGAATGAATATATAATTTGATTCTTGACCTCAAGAAGCTTAAGTTCTAGTTGAGAAGACAAAACGGATACACGTGAAGCTGTAAAGAATCAGAACGGTGAGAACACTGTGAACTGAAGCAAAGGAGGAAGGCTCCATGGAGGATATAGGATAGGAATTCGACCTTAAATAATAATAGCAACTCTGGGGGCAGCTAGGTGGCACAGTGGATAAAGCACTGGCCTTGGATTCAGGAGGACCTGAGTTCAAATCCAGCCTCAGACACACTAGCTGTGTGACCTTGGGCAAGTCACTTAAACCTCATTGCCGTGCCCCCCCCCCTGAAAAAAAATAATAATAGCAACTCACATGTCTAGATGTAATAGCATTGTAGGATTTGCAGAGTGTCTTCCATATGTACTCTCATTTGGTTAAAGGATTTAGGTACCCAGAAGGAGGTCATTCTTAATGGAAGAGAAGGTACGAATTTACAAAAGATGGAGGTGAGAGGGAAGGTGGGGACAATGAGGAGGTTAGAGGGGAATGGTGTCAGGAGTTAGTATATCCAGGCACAGTGGGAACAGATTGAGGTGGGTCTTGAAAGCCAGCCAAAGCAGTTTGAACTTGATGTGGCAGTCAGTAGGATACTATTGTGTTTGTTTGTTCAAAATATAGCCTTGCTGTTCGTTCATCATTCCCGAAGAGGACCATGACATAACGGTGATGTCATGACTTGCACTGAGTTAGATTTAAGTGAGGGAGGGCTGTGCAAAGTCACCAACCTCACTCTCTCCTCCAGAGCCATGCAAGATACACATCACGATGACTAGAGATGGCTCCCCATGTTTGAGGCAGTTGGGCTTAAGTGACTTCCCCAGGGTAAAATAGCTAGCAAGTGTACGAGGTGAGATTTAAGCTCAGGTCCTATTAACCTCAGGACAAGTGCATCGTGCCACCTAGCTGCCCAAAATAGAACTTACAGTGACAGTGAAAGTGGTCTTTTCAGATTAGGCCAGCAGTGGTGTCTGGGAGAATTTGGGAAATCTTGAATGCACAAATAAATGAAAAATGAATGAATAAGTATTTATTGAACACTTTCACTGTTCAAAGCAATACTCTAAGTGCCGGGATTACAAATAGGAAAAAATAACTAACCCTGTGAAGTAGGTGGTTTTTTTTCCCCAGATTTCTTTTTCTTTTCTTTTTTTGGGGGGGTTTAGTAGGTATTCTTATTACCCCCATTTTATATGTGAGGAAACTGAGGCTGACTCATCCAGGGTCACACAATAAGTGTCCAAAGCAGAATTCTAATTCAGTTCATTCTGATTCCAGGTTCAATACCATTCACTGCATTAGCTGGTTCCATCTTGTTTGAGAGGCAAGACTTAGTCCCTGTTTTCAGGAAACTCATTGTAATAAAGGGAAAACCACTTAATAGGCATTCTTAGTTGTAGCACAGATGGAATGACCCAATGGTCTTTAGGGTGCAATGACAAGGCAAATGGTAATTTATGTCCTTTGGTGTCAATTCCATCAGTAAAAACATGTTCCTGATGTTGAGCTATTAGAGTATGCCAAGGACTTTGGTGATGAGAATTTTCTTTGCTGAGTTTTCCAGTTTTTGAGGAGGCTGGAGCTATAGTATCTACAGAGATAGTTGCCACAAGAGTTACTCTCCTGGGCTTGGGAGTGTGTGTGCTGTTGTACCTGGGGTTTTGGGGTTTATCTGCCTAATGGTAGCAGTTGGTGTTAGTGGTAGAAAGGATGATGATATTTCTAAAAGGTCTGAAAACTATGCTAGATAAAGCTGGGGAATTTGAAGACCATTGTATAGTAACAAAGGTATAAGTGACTAAGTATATGGAATAGGTTGAGAGTGGAGAGGAAAGGATAAATTGAAAGACCTCTTAGGCACCAGATTGCTTGGTAGTAACTTCTTTGGGGGGCACTAAGCATTTATTAAAGTATATTAAATATTAGTAAAGAGAGTGCACAAGGCTCTTAATGATAGGAAAGCCTAGCTAGGAAATGGAAGAGAGAGAAGAGAGAAAATGGCGAACCCTAATGGACTGTGTCTGTACTCACCCAGTTCCCGCACCAAAGCGGTAGTAACATCTAACAGGTTATATTCCTCCCTGCCGCTTGGTGTCTTACTATAAGGAATCAGAAAAGAAATGCAGAATTGAAAGGAACCTTTGTGACTATCTCATTTGACCTTTACCTGACTAAGAATCCCCTCTGTGTTATACCTAACTAGTGGTCATCTAGCCTTTGTGATTCTATGTTGAAACTATGTGATTTCTATAAGCATAATTCCATGGAGTGGCCCAGAATTTCTTCAATTTGCTCATTCATATAAATGGAATTGGTGACAAGATTTCTCTGACTCCCTTCCTTTTAAAAACAAACAAACATATAAAAGTTTATCTTTTATTTGTGTTAAGAATGATGTTTGGTCAACCTGAATTGAATTTTGTTGAGTAATATGGGTTTTTAAGGGATAGAATGTCACTGATTCTAGAGAAGAAGGTCTGGGATCAAATCATAACTTCATTCATGAGAACCAACTTGTGATTTTATCAAGTGGAGCCCTCTGATGTGTTTGTAATGGACTCAAGGATCTCACACTTTGAGTCTACGTAAAAGTATAATGATTAGTGATAGCTTAGAAATGGGCTGAGTTTAGCTTATACTAGGGTGTGTGTGTGTGTGCGCTACATAGAGGAGAAATGATAGATTTTGGGGTAAATGGGGACCAGAATTGGGATGATAACCCAAGTCTTTTTATTTCCCAGCTCTGGCTGCTCAGACCAATTATCAGTGATATGTAGGGGAGAGTCCCACTCTGGTCATGGGCTTATACCAGGATAAAACAGAACTCATGGGCTGGATATACCTCTTCATCTTTGAATTTCTCATAACATTTTCCATGGAATGCTTCTCTGCACATAACATAACTATTTGTGGGGCAGCTAGGTGGCTCAGTGGATAGAGCACTGGCCCTGGAGTCAGGAGTACCTGGGTTCAAATATGGCCTCAGACACTTGACACTTACTAGCTGTGTGACCCTGGGCAAGTCACTTAACCTCAATTGCCTCACTTAAAAAAAAGATATACATAACTATTTGTACACATCTATATTAGACTGTAAGCTTATTGATAGTAGAGTCTGTTTCCTCTCTTTCTTCCCCTAGGACTTAGAACAGTGACTTAAATGTCATAGAAGCTTCATAAATGTTGTTTGAATTGGATTGAATTGAATGAATGATGAATAAATAAATGAAGCATTCGTTAAGTCTTTAACATGTGCAAAGCACTGAGCTAAGTGTTGAGGATGCAAATAGAAAAATAAGACAGTCTCTGCTCACATTCTAATGGGGGATGGGATATGGGGGGGGGAGAACACTTATGTAAGGTTTCAGCTGCAAGTCAGATGGAAAGTTCCCATGGTCCTTAGGGTATAGCAGCAAAGCAGATGGTAATGCCTCTTTGTTAATGTCATTTCCACTGAAAAAAATCATGTCACTTTCTGATGTTGAGCTATTTGATGGTACCATGGGTTTGATGGGAAGACATTCCTTTCCAGGTCTTGGGTAGATGTGGTTGTAGCACATTACCAGAACAGTTGTCAGGTCCCGCCTCCTCAGAGGTTGCTTCTCAAGCTGATGGAATTGTATTCTATCACATTTCTAAATACAAGACCATCACCATGATGGGGCTTCCCCCCAAACATCAGTGGGGCATGTGTGTGCTATTCAAGTGGGAACCTGTCTTGTTTGCACATTTCCAGGAAGGTTCAAAGGAAGCATTTACAAATCTGTCACCTGAGCCCCTGGGTACTCTGTTCATGGTTTATCATCCTGAAGATTTGCCAGCAGAAGTGGGGGATGATCTGGGACCAATGTTACACTGTGTATAACATAGTAATAATAATAGTAATAATAACTGTGATAATTAATAATAACATCAAGCATTTATGTAGTACTTTAAAGTATGCAGAGCATTTTACTCTGATAGGTCCTGATATTATTATCCCCATGTTACAGATGAAGAAACTGAGGCAGAAAGTAAGTGACTTGCTCAGAGATACACAGCTAGTAAATAGCTAAGGCCAGATTTCAACTAGGCTCTTCCCAACTCCATGTCCTGGACTGTATTCACTGTGCTATCGGGCTGCTTCTAACAAATGAACCTAATAACCATATGCTTAATCAGTGTTTCCTCACCAAATAAAATCTGGGTTTTTGTGTTTGTTTTGGAGTGCTTTCCCCCCATATAATTGGATTTATGCATAGACTTTATTATACTTTAAACACACACACACACATATTTCTTCTCTGTAGTGCTCACAGCACTTAATAATTGGCTTGTGAAGGTGGAAGGGCAGTTTCCGAAAGACCCAAGAAAGAGCTCAGTTAGTTCAGAGTGTGGAAGGCATCAGGGGAGTTACACCGATGACAGATTATAATAAACACCTCATAATCAGAATGCCTGCTGCCAGCTGGCATCCTCTGCCCTTTCCTGGTTGAATGGTCGGCTGACACTGAGGCAGTACAGTCTGATTTGTTGTCCCGTCCTTAGGTAAGTTGCTTAACTCTATGCCTCAGTTTTCTCATCAGCAAAGTGGGCAGAAAATATTAACTGGTCTCACAGTGATGGTACCAAGGAATCACTGGGAGATTTGACAGTAAGGACAGGGAAGTCAGTTGTGTAAACCACAGCCAGTGGCTCTGGAACTAATTAGCTATTTGATTATGTGCTATTTCCCTTCTCTGAGATCGAGGCAGTGTAGCATACCAGAAAGATCACTGGATTTGGTTTGGAACCTTAGTTTTGCCAGTCTCTTCACATCCCTGTTCATCATTTTTGTTACATGTAAAATGTAAAGGTTGGACGCTAAGGTCCCTTCTAAGTCACATGAATCTCTAAAATAGGGGAAGTAGAACTAAGTAGCCCCTGAGGTCCTTTAGCTCAAACATTCAATGATTTTCCTAAAGGTGAACAGATATGACGCAATGTCCCAGGCAGGGATCTGGGTAGTATATAAAACCTCACTTTCTTCTCAGGGTCTCCAATCAAAGGGGAAATGACAAGACATATTTTAACTTCTTCTGAACTATGAATGGTAGAGATGTCAATTTGAAGGGGAAGGATAGTATCTTTTTTTCTTGTATCATATGCTTCTTAGATGTACTCCTTTCAATTTTTTTTTTGGACAGGGAAATGAGGGTTAAGTGACTTGCCCAGGGTCACACAGTGTCAAGTAGTGTCTGAGACCAGATTTGAACTCAGGTCCTCCGGAATCCAGGGCCGGTGTTTTATCCACTGTGCCACCTAGCTGCCCCTACTCCTTTCAATTTTTAAAAATTTCTTTAAGTTTAGGGAGATAGACTTTAGAGGGTCAAGAATAAAGTGTGTTTGGTGGCTTAGAGGCCGCACACACTATACCCACACCCACACCCACACACACACACACACACACACACACACACACACACACACACACACACACACACACACACACAAGGGGCTTACAATAATTTGTGTCAGTAAACTTTTATTAAGCACCTGTTATATGCTAGGCACCAGGCTAAGCACTGAGGGTACAAAGAAAGACAAAAGACAGTCCCTGCCCTAAAAGAGCTTACTATCTAATGAGGGAAGACAACACATAAGCTGTAAAGGGGAGGGGGAACAAGTGGGTGCCCAAGATGAAGTCCAGAGAAATTTAGGGGAGTGGGAGAAATTAAGAGATGGTTGGCCTCAGCACTCTTCTTTAACTAGAAGATCTGGGAGGAGTTCTCTACTTTCCACTCTCCTCCCTCCCTTCTCTTGAATCAGAGGATACTGATGAGGTGTGAGTTCCAGGGGTATTGTGATCTAGCATGATGATGAGGTTCCTATATGCATAATAAAGTCCAGACGGGTATGCAGGGATGTGTAAAGAATGGACCAGCTGAGGGTAGCAACTAACCATGCTTATGCCTTCAGATTTGGTAGAATCAGAATTTTCAAGTTAGAAAGGAATTGAGAAGACATCTGGTCCAGGTTCTTCATGTTATAGATGTAGAAACTGAGGCCCAGAGAGGTGAAATGATTTACCTTGGTCACACACATGGTATCAGAGCTAATATTTGAACTCAGGTCCTCACATACATTCCATAAAAGAGATGACTCTGCTTCTGCCAACTTGGCCATGAATTGAAGAAACCCTTTTTACAATCTCTTCTCTTGGTAGAAAGGGGAAGAAGAGGGAAAAAAAACGAGGTGAAAGATTAAGAATTTTAAAAAGGGGAAGAAGAATTGTGTGTGTTTTTTTTAAAAGCAAACCTCCAACCTCTTAAACATGAAACATTTTCTAAACAAAAAGGCAACAGCAAGAATAATCAAAACAACTGTCCACCCATATACCTGGGTTGCTTTTCAATGTACACACAGAAACCTAGTGGTGAGGCACCTGAGTAAGGAAATCCTCCCCTCCCCCCCCCCAGGTGTGTTTGGGCTGACTCATCTTTGATTTCACACCTGGCTATCTGTTGTCTCTTTACCACGCATCACCAGACTTTCTTCTGAGCTTTTCTGTTCTGCTGGATAAAACCACTTCTCTGCTACTCTTTGTCCACTGAAGCGGTTTTAAGCTCTTTCAGGAAAACAGCATTATGTACACTCTGTCTGTGAAACAGTTGCCCAGAGCAGCTTTCCAGTTATGCTCCCTTGGCCCCATGCTGAAGCAGCGTTTGGCTCTTTGAGTGACAAGTGGTCCCTGAAGTGTTCAGCCTGCAAAACTCCACAGATCTGCTCTTAGTGATTTGAGGAGCTTCCTCCAGCTGTAAGATGTTGCTAAAGAACAATGTGGATGAGCCCAACCAGCTGTCTCCATGAAGGATTTGGCTTTCTCCAGGGAGCGTCCAGCAACCACAGAATTGTCCTCCAATCAAAACATGTTCCTGATGACTTAGAGGGCTTGTCCTTAGTTCTCACTAAAGGGTAATACAGACAACCCCAGCCAGCTCTTTACACAGCAGGATTCCATTCCCTCCAGAAAACTTTCAGGAGGTACAGAGCTCTTCTTCAGTGAGCAGCTACAGGCAGAGCCTTGCTAGCTTCTTTAAGCTCTCTCAGATGATTCAGCATGTAGCTGCTGCTATTCCCTTGTCTCTTTCTGTGTGTGTGTGTCTCTTTCTCTGTTTCTCTGTTTCTCTCTCTCTCTCAAAACAAACACTTATTTTCTCTTTCCCAACTTCTTTTTTCTCCCTTAAGGAAAAAAAAGACCCTTGTAATAAATATGCATAGTCAAGCAAAAACAAATTCCTTCTTTGGCCATGTCCAAGAACATGTCTTCTTATGTGCTTCGAGCCAAATACCTTTTCGTTAGCAGATGGGTAGCATGCTTCATTATGGGTCCTTCAGAACCTCAGCAGTATATTGCATTCTTCCAAATTGTTTGTCTTTATAGTGTTATCATATGTATTGTTCTTGTGGTTCAACTCACTTCATTCTGCATTAGTTCATATAACTCCAGGTTCACAGGGTAACAAAAAGCTGGACGCGACTGAACAAGACCCAACAATCTCTAATAGTTCCCTCCTGCTCTAAAAATCTGTGATCCTATGAAATCAGCTGCCCTGACTTCATCAGCTAAGCATGTTTGGGGGGTCCCTGAGCTACAGGAAGTGATGTTGACTCAGAGGACTATTAATAAATGCCTTGGAAAGAAACTGGACAGCTAGAAGCACCAGTCAACACTGGCTACAAAACCCTGAGCTGTCATGGGCTGAATGACATTCCTTTTTTTCTTTAGGAAGTTCGGGTTAAGTCACTTGCCCAGGGTCACACAGCTGGTAAGTTTCTGAGGCTGAATTTGAATACAGGTCCTCGACTCCAGGGCTGGTGCTCTCTATCCACTGTGACACCTAGCTGCCCCCACATGACATGCTTTAAAGAGGTAGGGTTGGTGGAACTCTATCAGAGCTGGATTTTTTGTTGCTTTCCTTTCCCTTCTCCCTTCTCCCTTCTCCTTCCCCCACCACCCCCAGCCTAGGTCCATCGGTTTCCTCTACAACAAATATCACAACATTGAAAGTGTTCCATATAGCACATACTGGTCCTATGATTTTTTTTTATCATGGGTCATATTAATGATAAAGCCTTATCTGTATTATGTCTTATATTTTTCAAAGATCTTTTACACCCATGACCTCATTCTATTTTTTTTTTTTTTGGCCAGGGTCACACAGCTAGCAAGTGTCAAGTGTCTGAGGCCAGATTTGAACTCAGGTCCTCCTGAATCTAGAGCCGGTGCTTTATCCACTGTGCCACCTAGATGCCCCACCTCATTCTGTCTTTATAGCAGCCCCATGAAATAAGGAAGTCAGTGGTTATTATCCCTATATCACAAGGTGAAAATCAGCCAGAGAGATGTTAAATGGCTTGTGAAAAAGTTACTGGGCCAGAATTTGAACCCAAATAACTTGGTCCAGGGAGGGAACTGTCCCATCATGCCATGACTCTATTTCCCATTATGCTGTGCTAAGATCTTGAACTCCTCTATACCCTGGCTGTAGCCTGGGCACTTCCCAGAGCTCTGTAGGATAGGGGTTAGTGAAGCTTTTTATTAAAAGGTTGAGAGCCTAGTGGCAAAGAAGAGAGTGTGTCCCTTTACAGAAATGACTTGCTTCTTACCTTCCTCCCCATGTATCTTTTGGGTAGTGACAGGAGCTAGATGGAGTGTTTTAAGACTTTCCCTGGAAAGACTTTGTCTCCCCCCCACCCCACCACATCCCTATTTGATCATATATAGTTACATAACAATTTCTTAGAGCTGTCAGGCCAAGCCTAAATGGGTGGGTCGAGAAGGAGGGGATTGGAGGAGACCAGAGCAGGGACCCCGTTAGACTTTTTGAATAAAACACAGTCATGTTTACACAAACTCTGGCTGAACCCACTTCCTCTCAGCAGCCCAGCATACCGATAAATTAGAACTGGGGAAACTACCTCATCCAGGCCTTACACGGTCTCCCCACCTCCTATGGTGCAGTCCTATGCCTAATTGACCACTCCTTCTCTGACACCTCACTTTGCAGACCCCTCATCTTCTGCATTAATCAGGCACCACTAGCAAGATAGGACTCCCCCTAGAAGGCAATGGTGTACCCATCTAGCTGGGGTAAGCCACGTTGTTTGTGTTAAGCCTCATCCGTTTCTTCATCTGTCTAATGAAGGCCTAGACAATCTCTTAAGGTGTCTCCTAGCTCTAAAAAGTCAATTTATCTGATTGTGATCCTTTTCTAGGTGCATAAGGAAGACCTCCTAGAGCTCTTGTATGCTTTGCAAATGTTAGTGTTCAAGGACACTTGCCCGGCTAACTTTACGATTATGCTTATAAGGTTAATGCTCCACCTTGGCTATTAAGAACCACTTGTCCTTATTACCCACTGCCCAGCCAAAGGTGATGAGGGCAGATGAGGAAGCTAAGAACTAGTAAGAGGCTTCCATACTCTATTTTGGCACCAGGATCAAATACAAATTCCTCCTGTAGTTGACATTTAAAGCCATTCACAATCTGGCTTCCACCTCTCTTTCCAAATTAATTTCAAATTACTCTCCTCCACATTAGACATATTTCCTTTTTTCCTGTACAAAAGCTCCCATCTCCTGCCTCTGTGCTCTTCTGCATTCCTGGAAATCATTCCCTCCTAGTATCCATCCCTTGGGATACTTAGATTCCTTCAAAGATCAGCTATTGTGTCACCTCCTACAGGAAGCCTTAGCTTAATTTCCCTAATTAGTGCCTTCCCCACTAAAACATCCCCCCCCTTTTTAATCTCCCTTCAAGATCAGGATTTTTTTTTTGTTTTCTTTCCCTGATATTATTCTCCTTCTTAATATTCCCTATACCCCCCCATGCTTTCCCTATTAAGTCCTAATGTATTTTTTCCCAATATATTTCTACACCAGGCTGTGTATGTGTATATTCAAGCCTTCTTTGTCCATTTCAGATAATAGTGAGGTTCTTCTGATGTCCACCCCCGCTTCCTCTTCCTTCTCCTTCATTTTCATGTATTCTTTTTCTGCTGTACTTTAATTCTGAGAAATAGTAAATCCCCTTTCTTCCTCATTTTTTCCTAGTATAGTCTTTTTTTTAACTTCTCCTTTCTTAAGACCATCAAAACATAACAAAGCTCCTCAATCCCTCCGTTAAGTCTTCTTTAATTGCCCATATGATCCTTCTGATCATTTGGATACTAAAGGGATACTTGCTTCTTCTCCTATTAGAATGTAAGCATGTTATCATCCTTTAGTCCCTTCCAGATGCTCAAATGTATTTGGACCTCTCCTGTGCCCTCTGGACCCTGTCTCCTCAGTGCATTGTGGTTGTCCATTCCCCTTGCTGGGACCTTCCCTGTCAAGGGCTTCTAGCCCATTTATCTGTGCTCATGCTGTCTTCTTTGGCAGAATTCAACTCCCAGCATCCACAGCTTCTAGATGTTTTTGTTTGGCTTGATGAAGGAGCTTTTATTCTTTGGATAATGTAGTCACTGTATGGTGCGCTTTTCAGATCATTGCCAGAGTATAGGTGGAGAAGTTGGATTCTGTTCTACTTTTCATGCAACCATCTTAACCTAAAATGCATCCATATATATATATATATATATATATGTGTGTGTGTGTGTGTGTATGTATATGTGTATATACATACATACATATATATTGCATAGATTTATCTTTGTTATTATATATATATATTATAGTTATTATATATGTTATTTCTTCTCAGCCCCCTGAGGACAGACTATTTCCTTTTTGTCTCTTTATCCTCAGTATCCAGCTCAATGCCTTGAACATAATAAGTACTTCATAAACGTTTTGTTGAAATGAATGAACAGCCTTTATTGTTGTTCAGTCGTTTTCCAGTTGTGTTTGACTTTTCATGACCCCATTTGGGGTTTTCTTGGCAAAGATACTAGAGTGATTTGCCATTTACTTCTCCAGCTCATTTTCTAGATGAGGAACAAAGGCAAACAGTGGTAAGTGACTTACACAGAGTCACACAGCTAGTAAATGTCTGAGGCCAGATTTGAACTCAGGAAGATGAGCCTCGAACTCTATCCATTGTGCCAACTAATTACTAGAATGAACAGCTAGTAAGAGCCTAATTTTGAACCCAGGTCCTCAAATTCCAAATCCATTATTTTTTTTGGAGGAGCAACCCAGTCAATATGATGAGGGCAGGGAGTTCCCAGTGGCTGTCAGATCCTGCTTCATTGGCCTTACCCTGGAATCAAGCATTATTTCTGGAAGATGATTAGGTCTCTATTCCTGGACCCCATTCTTTCTATATTCCTCTCTCCTCCCTAAGGATGAGAGATAGTGTAGTGTGACCGAGTTATATTTTTGTAAAGGATCAGATTTCCTCAGGGCGAATTAGTCAATTACTTTTTTTCCCCCTTGGTGTGTTTGCCAACTGAAATTCAGGGATTCTCTGCATTCACACAACTCAAAGAGATCTTAGAGTTCACCTCAGCCAACCTCACTGGTGTCCAAGAAGACACTTGTGGTTTGGGCAGTCACAAATGTGGTGAGTAGAGCAAGAGAAAGTAGACCATTAACACAGCCTTGACAGAAACAGTGGGTAGTGAGGGATTCCATTACTATTCTGACATAAAAGAGATAGAGAGGTAGAGGTGGCCACAAAGTAGCAGAGTGGAAAACAGCCAGGGTGAAGATGAAGACTCAAGGTAGAGGGGGTACAGAGCCCAGTAGCTTAACTCTTCCCAGACATAGCCTCGATGGTCCCATTTGGATCACATACCTGCAACACTAGCTGGAGTGGAAGGATGGCATTTTGCCCATGGATCCCCATTCTGCCCTCAGGAATAACACAAAAATAAGTGCTCTTCAGTGTCATATAAAGTCACATTAAAGACTATACCACTGAAGCCTATTTGACAATATACTATAGGACAAAATACCCGAGGAGCTACAGTTGTTTCTAGCAAATGCCAAATTCAAGCAGCTATATAGTAAAATGACTCTCCCATCAGTAGAGGTTTTATAACCAGCAGTTGTGCCCTGACTTTATACAGTAACTGACTTTATTAACCACCTTCTTGCAATAGAATATAGATTTTTAGAGGCAGATGCTTTTGTTTTGGTCTTCCTATCTCCAGCACAATGCCTTGCACAAAACAGGCACTTAATTAAGGGCAGTTTAATTGGATTGTTGAAAATTAATTCTCCCAATTACAAGGAGAGTAGCCAGCCTGAGATAATGCCTTCCCTACCATCTTGAGAAGGGATTTAAACACATAGGATAGATTTGACATCCTGGAAGGAGGAGCTTCATTCCAAAGGGGGCAGCCTTGCTCTATTCCCAGGAAAAAGCTGATAGTTTGGATGAAGTTGGACATCTGACCCCTAGCTAAAACCAGACTGTCCCATAACAGCTGACTAGATAAAGAGGCAGAAGAATAAATATTCCTGCCTCCTCCGAAAGGAAAAAGAGGCAAGGTCAAAGCAGCTTCATCATCAGGGAACATAAACCTGCCTTCTCCATTGGAGCGTCTGCTGGGAATACGCACCCACCCACTCAGTCTTTCTGTGTTTCTTTTGAATTTTTCCTCTTTCTGACCCAGGCAAGGGGGCTAATCTTTTATTTTTCATCTTCCTAATTTTTTCCCCTCTTTTACCTCCAGTTCCCATGGTATGGTACTAATTAAGTTCTTCCACTCCATGAGGCCCCAGGGCAGCAGAGGGGAGAGGAAGATGGGTCCTGCTGTGTGGGGCCTCTGCCTGATAGAGTTCCCAGCACGGGGTCCTCATTTTTGTGCTTTAAAGTCAGGCATTTTGTGTGATTGAGGTGTAGGCAGATCCATTGATGAAACTCTGAAAAGTGACTGCCAGCAGAACAGGCATGTTTTAGAAAAGGAGTGTGGAATATTGTAAGTGAGTGTGTGTGTGTGTGTGTGTGTGTGTGTGTGTGTAAAAGAAGAAAAAAACTTTAAAATTTTTCTATAAGTGGCTAATTTGGAGCCCATTGGGCTTTCTAAAGCCAACAGAGTTTCTTAGTTCAGTGTATTAGCCCTGACATCACAAGTTCCTACTCTCACAATTGATCAAAATAATTCTGCACATTCTGGTATTTGGCCTAGAGGGAACAACAACTTGGAGACAGTGATAGTCCTTCAACAGGCCTGACCAGGTACATCATGTCTTAGCAATGTGTGAATAGTGAGGATTGGTGACGGCATCTGTATCAGGGATCGAGATCAAACTGGATACACTGAGAAAAGGAGGCCTCAAGGCTCCTCAAAGATCACAGTACAAAACCTAAGGGGTTCTTAAGGACTTAAGCAAAGGGACTTCTAGGAGTCATGAGTTACCTCCCTTGCTAGTGTGTTGTAAGCATGAGCCCACTTGCCCCTAGACTGTGGATGTCTTCATGGGAGGGCATGTCACACAGATTGGGGGGGGGGTCTGGGAGGGAGCATTAGTCTCTCACTTTAGTAAAATATTTCTACAAGTTAATTAAGTCTGGCTGACTGCTATCAGCTGATAATCATAGGGAAAAGTACATTGGCTAGAATTTATAAGTTGTAATATTAGAAACATACCCCTTAATCCCTCAGGGGATTATGAAGGAGCCTTCCTTTTACTTGCCACAGTAAATGGGGGTTGAAAAAATAACCCCAAAGCCTGTTTCTTCCCCATTAGAATCTGAGTTCCTTAAAGGCAGCAGATATGTTGTCTTTCTTTGTAAGCCAATGCTTATGACAGTGTCTGGTATCTATAATAAGTGATGAATAAATGTTTGTTGACTGACCACAATTTCATTTTTTACTAGATGAGGCCCAGAGAAGTGACTTGACCCCAAAGGTCACACAAATTAGGTAATAGTCGAATCAACCCCAGAACCTGTGTCACCAGACTGCGAGTCCAAAGCTCAGTATTGGAAGATGGACTTCTTAATATTTGACCTGGAATTTTTTAGCTCTCTTTTTTGTTTGCTCAGTATTGCCCGACCCACTCATCCTCTACTCTAGCCCATAAGCTCAGAGCCCACACACTTAATAGTTCTGGAACTGAACTGAATCATGTCTTTCTGACTGTTCCCCATTCAGACATAAGGAAGCTGAGCTTCATATACTGAGTAGCACAATTTCTTGTCCCAGAGGCCCCAGCTGTGCAGATGTGGAAATGAGAGGCACTTCTTAAGCTTCACACGCACATCTGTAAACTCACAAAACCAATTTCTGCTATTGTCCATTTTAAAGGACTTTTTTGGTTGTTTAATTAATCATCATGGCAAACTTTTTAGATAGTTTACTTCAATAAAAATTTTTTAAACAAATCTTACCCAGTGATACATTAAGGCAATAGTTCAATTCATTCTATGCTTTAAAAACCCATGAAATGATGATAAATGGTAATGATCCCTTGTATTCCTTTTTACTTTTCAAATTTAAATTTCCTTTTCTGTTATGACCTTAATAATCACAAACAAGTAAGCCTTTCAGCATAAAAAAAAAGAAACTTACATACTAAACCATGATATTCTGTAAATAATTTATTTTTAAAGTATATATTAAATTTAACATGGTAGTAACAAAATTGTCCTGTTTGTGTCCCCTCCTAATTTTTTCCTAAATATTGACTTCCTCCCTCCCTCTCTCCCTCCCTCCCTCCCTTCCTAACTTGCCCTCCCTTGTAACAGATAATTTCACCAAGCAAAACAATTAAAGACCCTGGTCATAGCTGAACATGAATGTTGTATCATTTTGTACCTCTAGAGGTTTCTAAAACTTTTTTGAACACCCATCATTAAAAAAAAATTTTGGGCGGCTAGGTGGCGCAGTGGATAAAGCACTGGCCCTGGATTCAGGAGTACCTGAGTTCAAGTCCGGCCTCAGACACTTAACACTTACTAGCTGTGTGACCCTGGGCAAGTCACTTAACCCCAATTGCCTCACTAAAAAAAAAAAAAAAAAAAATTTGAGCAGATATCTCTAATATGTTCATAGAGTTATGCATAAATTATAGTCATGTAAACATTTAAAAGTTCACCTTAATTAATTATTTGGTTTTAATGGCTGTCATAGCTGAAAAAGATATCTCACAAAGATGTATAGCAACAAATGGAAACTGAACCATTAGCTATGCTTACTAAATCGTGATATTCATGTTTCAGCCTCATCCAACAATTATATAAAGGTTTTTGTTGGCTAGTAAATTTCCACTGTGTCTAATGTCAGCCAGTTCTTTTTTCAAACTAATCTGAGGGTGCCACATTATTCCACCAATAATCATTTATTAAGTGTTCACAATGTGCCCAGGCGCTGTACTAAACCCTGGAGATAGAAATACAAAAATGGCATTTTTAACCAGTGGCATTAAAATCCCTGACTGAATCTTTTTACTTGGAAGATTTTAAAATAGGTTAGAAAATTCTTTTTCTAGGTTTTAAAAGTGTGCAGAAATGAGTTTTCATAGGGATTGTTTTAGGCAACAAAATCACATAATGATAGAAACATTTTCAAACATCTGTTTGCAAAATGTTCTCTCCATAGCGTGAGTTTTTACAGAAAGCAGTTACTATCTCATTCATTGTTAAAACGTCACCTTTGTCTGACATCCAAAATATATAAGGAACTAACAAATATAAAACACCAAAAGCTGAGTGGATCAGAGGCCAAAGGATATGAACAAATATTTCTGAAAAGAACTGTAAATTATTAACACTCACAGGGAAGATTGTACCAAATAACTAATTATAGAAAAAATGGAAATTAAAATAATTTTGAAATTTCACCTCATATTCAGCAAGTTAGCAAAAAAAAAAAAGACATGTTAGGAAGCCAGTGTTGGAGAGGTTGTGGAAAGATAGGCACACTAATATTATTGATGAAGTTGTGAATTGCTCCATCCATTCTGGAAAGTAATTTGGAATTATACAAAGGTAGTAACTAAAAAGTTCACATCTTTTGATCCAGAACTCCTACTTCTAGGCATAATCCCCCAAGCAGGTCAAAGATAGAAAGGAAGACCCAGTATATACCAAAATATTTATAGCAGCCCTTTTTGTAGTAATGAAGAACTGAAAATATTGTAGCCCATTGAGTAGGGAAGAGTTAAACAGATTGTGATTTTGTGAATATAATCAAATATTATTGTACTATAAGAAACTGAATGTGAAGAATACACAGAGTGATAGGAAAACTTATATGAACTGATGCAAAATGAAGTAAGCAAACATAGGAAATACACATGACTACAGTAATGCAATTAGAAAGATAAATAACAATAATAAATTTGAAACTTAACTAATTGTGGTCCAGAAGAAGAGATTTGTAAATGTACTTCCCCTTGCAGAATTGTGTGACTGTGTATTTGGAACACTTTATGTACTATCAGGCTTGATTAATTTGTTGGCTAGTATTACTAAGTGCTTTTCTGGGCCTTTTACAGTCTTTTTTTTTTTAAAATAAAAGGTATATTGTGAAACGAAGGTATATTGTAAAATGAATTTTGTTTAGTAATTTTGCAGTTCTGTCTGACTCTTTGTGAACCCTTTTGGGGTTTCCTTGGCAAAGATACTGGAGTGGTTTGCCATTTCCTTTTCCAGCTCATTTTACAGATGGGGGAACTGAGGCAAACAGGGTTAAGTGACTTGCCCAATGTCACACAGCTAGTTAAGTGTCTGAGCCCAAACTTGAACTCAGGTCTTCCTGATTCTAGGCTTTGCACTCTATCCCCTGCTGCCTTAACAACCAAATAACTGTGAAAATGAAGGTAAAATGTAAAATTCCTATATAGTGTAACCTCTTTGAAGGCAGAGATTATTTGTATCTTTAGTTCTTGATACATAATAAGGACTTAATGAATGTTTGTTGCATGGGGAGGGAAGTGAAGGTGATATAAAAACAAAAAATATCACCAATCTTCTAAAAATATTTACACTGAAGGGTTAGTGTGTGTGTGTGTGTGTGTGTGTGTGTGTGTGTGTGATTTAAAAATATCTGCTTGGTTGCTCTAATGATAGCCACTTGTCATCACACAAAAGATCAGCAAATTTTTGTTTTTGTTTTTTTTTAAGTGAGACAATTGGGGTTAAGTGACTTGCCCAGGGTCACACAGCTAGTAAGTGTTAAGTGTCTGAGGCCAGATTTGAACTCAAGTCCTCCTGACTCCAGGGCCAGGTGCTCTATCCACTGCACCACCTAGCTGCCCCAAGATCAGCAAATTTTGATGAGAGACTTGTAAAACAAAAATATATAACATCTTTAAATTTGATATCTCGCTCTTAATTAAAGTTTACAGAGCGCTTTCTTCACAATAATCCTGCTAGGCATTGTAAGCATATCATACTGTTTGCAAGAAGTCTTGGTTTTGACCTATTAATCTTTCTTCCATTGTCCTTAGGTGACTTATTATGTTCCCACCAACCTCTTTAACTTTGCCACCAGGTCATTTCAAGGGCTTTCCTCTTTCTCAATTCATTCAAACCTTCTTTTCTACTCTCCTTCATATCTACTTGGCCCTTAATGTTCCTAGCTCCTATCTTTCAAAAAATTATTTATTTTTAACATTCATTAAAAAAACATTTGGGGGCAACTAGGTGATACAGTGGATAGAGCACTGGCCCTGGATTCAGGAGGACCTGAATTTAAATCCAGCCTCAGACACTTGACACTTACTAGCTGTGTGACCCTGGGCAAGTCACTTAACCCCAATTGCCTCACCAAAACCAAAACAAAATAAAACAAACAAACAAAAAAACATTTGAGTGCCATCCACTGAGAAGGCAAGCAATATGATATCATGAAGTCATGACATGAAGTCATGCAAAACATTTCTATATTAGCCATGTTTCAAAAAAACAATAAAAAGTAAGAACCATAAAAAAGTTTTAAAAGTATACTTCAGTCTGCACTTGGAGTTCATCAGTTCCCTCTCTGGAGGTGGATACATTTTTCATCAAGGCTCCTTTGGAATTGTTTTGATTGTAGTAGCTAAGCTTTCCACAGTTGATCATCTTTTTTTTTGGGGGGGGAGGCAATTGGGGTTAAGTGACTTGCCCAGGGTCACACAGCTAGCAATTGTTAAGTGAATGCGGCCGAATTTGAATTCAGTCTCCTGAATCCACTGCACCACCTAGCTGCCCCCACAGTTGGTCATCATTGCTCTTACTGTGCACAATGATCTCTTGGTTCTGTTCATTTCACTTTGCATCATTTCATATATGTCTTTACAGGTTTTTCTGAAACGATCCTACTTTTTTATATCACAATAGTACTCCATCAAAATTATATACCACAACTTGTTAAGCCATTCTCCAATTGATAGCCATCCCCTAGATTTCTAATTCTTTGCCACCACAAAAAGAGTTGCTATAAATATTTTTTCAGATATAGGTCCTTCCCTCTTTTCTTTGGATAGAGACCTAGTAGTGGTATTGCTGGGTCAAAGGGAATGCGCAATTTCTTAGCCCTTTGTTCATAGTTCCAAATTATTCTCTAGCATGGTTATACCAGTTCACCCTTAGCTCTTATTCTTGAGAACCATTTCAGCTTGAGCAGATTTCTGCTTCATTGCTTCAGAAGAAGCTGTGTTAGTAGACTGTAAAGAATACCAAGAGACCTGATTGTAAACAAGGAAGCCCTATGGGACTCTGTCATTAGCACTGTATTCATCAGCATGGATTTAAGATACTTGGCCCAGATGAATTGCATACTCAGCTACTGAAAGAACTAGCAGTTGTGATTACTGTCATTATCAGTCATATTTGAAAAGATTATGGAAAATGTTGTTTGTTCTGTCTTCAAAAAGGAGAATTTTTTAATCTATTGTTTTATAAACAAGATCAGTACTCTTCTACTTGGTCTCCGTATACACTGGTGGATTGCTTTAATGTCCCAGTATGAGACAGTTCTATTACCAGGTGGAGTAAAGATCAAATGTACGATGTTTGTCCATGGCAGATAGGTTCCTTATCTATTCATATTTAGAAATACTCAGGTCTTTAAACTAAAATAAGAATTAGTTATATAAATCAGTCAAATTAAAATAAACAGCTCTTTCCTGTCTCATTTGCAGAGGCAAATATTTTTTAAATTGGGAAACATCACAAATATTAAATTATAAAGTTATTATCCACAGATCATGTTATATTTATGGATTTGAGTATAAATTTGAAAACCTTGCACTGATTTAGAGTAATATTTAAACAAGTATTCGCTAAGTTTCAGGGTAGCTTTTCTATTATAATATTAGTTTGCCTTTTCATCATTATTACTAAGAAAAATGTCAATTTCCTCTTTTAGCTCTAACATCTTTTGAAGTACTTTGGCAGGAAAAAGCTAGCATGTTTCACAGTAGTGTAAAAATGACATCCTCAGATTATCGCACAATTTTGCAAATAGGCTTTCTTTTAATGGAATGTATTTATAAAACTTGATTATACTCATAACAGCTTGAAAACCTGTTTGTAATATGTCATTCATATTTCTTTATATAAATACTTGACTATGAAACTTGTAATATACCCAAGTTACACAAGGGTCTGCCTGTTAAACTAGTGCTCATAGTGCTGAATTTTGTCCTGGCATCGATCGAGATCTGTCAATTCAGAGTCCAGTATAATACTGCCACACAGTATCATTTTTTATTTCCAATTACATTGAAATTTGATTTTAACATAGAATTGCCATGAATAGGTTTGCAAAGTAACACATCTTTCCTAATATGAATGTCAATAATATAGTGCAAATATGTAATCAAATAAGCATTTGCTTCTTCATCCATTTTCCATGCAAAAAGATTATTCTGAAAATCTTTGGACATATGGGTAGTTTTCTATAAGTTGTACCATGTGTAGCTGCATATAATTTGCCAAGAATCATTCTAAGCATATCAGTTGCTTTATGTAGCACCAACATTTCTCCCATCAGATGGGGCTTTTGACACTTGGCACTTACAAAAGCAATTTTATGTAATGCAAATGATCTTTTCAAGTCACATGTGTGTGGTTTTTTTAAAGTTTGTTTTTGCTTATTAAAAAACTAGTCTGAGCTACTGGGTATTCTGAAACTAGCAGATTACTTGAGTTTGGAAGTTCTGATCTTCAGTATGTCTAAAGCCAATCATGTTTCTATAATAAGACCAGCATTAATATGGCGAGCCCTTGGAAGTTGAGGACTACTAACCTGCTGCCTAAGGAATGGTAAACCAGCTCAGGTTAAAAAAAAAATATGGAACAGGTTAAAGTTTGGTGTCCATCATTATTGAGATCAGGTCCATGGTTGGTGGCTGCATTTCTAGCTTGGGTAAGATAGGGAGATCCAGCCTCAAAAACAAAACAAAACAAAACAAAAAATGTAATTCTGGGGTAAGAGATTTCTTTTCTTACTAACATATTCTGCATGGACACTATCAAATTATTAGGTTCCATGCTATCTATAGGCAAAGCAAATGTGCAAAAGGCAAATACAGTGGTTCGTTGATGACTATACTTGTGAATCACTGTTAATAAACTAGGGATCATATTTTCTAGATATAGGATTTTTCTTTTTCTGAATTGCCATAAGTTTTATTTTTATTTTTCACTTAATAGTATTTTATTTTTTCCCTCAATTACATGTAAAGATAGTTTTCACCATTCATTTTTGTAAGCTTTTGAGTTCCAAATTTTTCTCCCTCTCGCCCTTCCCTCCCCCTCCCCAAGATAGCAACAATCTGATATGTGTTATACAGCATAATCACCATCATTTTTATTGAATCTTACCTTTGTGCTAGTTTTATCTGCTCTAATTAATTCTTTTTTAAAAACTGGTTTTGTGTTTATCCATTACTAAAGAATATTGCTTCACTTCTAAAAATTGAGATAATAAACTTTTTTTGGGGGGGGGTGAGGCAATTGGGGTTAAGTGACTTGCCTAGGGTCACATAGCTAGTAAGTGTTAAGTGTCTGAGGCCATATTTGAACTTTGGTCCTCCTGACTCCAGGGCCGGTGCTCTCTCCACTGCACCACCTAGCTGCCCTGATAATAAACATTTTTTGTTTGTTTGTTTTTTAGTGAGGTAATTGGGGTTAAGTGACTTGCCCAGGGTCACACAGCTAGTAAATGTTAAATGTCTGAGGCCGGATTTGAACTCAGGTACTCCTGACTCCAGGGCCGATGCTCTATCCACTGCGCCATCTAGCTGCCCCAGATAATAAACATTTTAAACAAATAGAAATTTAATTCTTAGAAATGTCAAATGATTTTCTAGTTGTTTCAAGTTTTAAAAAATTGTTTAGGGGCAAGTCAGCTTATGTTTTATTTACAGAAATAAATCAATTTGAGAAATAGAGCGGATATGGTGCCTTTAAAATTCCACACAAAGATTGTTAAACTTTGAAATTATATGCTTAACTTTCAAATGCAGCAAGCACCTCATTTGTGTTATGAGCCTATGCTGACTCCTATGGATGTAGGCTGACTCAAATTTAACCTCATTTTTGTATACTGTATTAAATAATCACAATGCCCTTTACTGGAGGTTGAAGTGTATTTTCCATGTTAGTCCAGCTTTTGTTGACTTTGATTTGGACTTTGCTTTCCCTGAAAAATGTGAAGGTATTTATATGGGAGTTGTACTAAAAAATATCCCATTCTTTTGGGTCCATTGGAGTGGCATGCTTCCCTAAGGTTATATAGTTAATTAGTGGCAAAGCTAGAACTAGATCCAGAACCTTGTCCATCAGACTTCTAGTCTAGTGGTTTTCTTTCTACTCATACCCTAAAGACTTTTAAATGACCTTTATAGAATTTGTATTTTTAAAATACCCTTCAAAGGGGCTTCTGGCATTCAGTTTACATGTTTTCCCACTCCCCAACCCTATTGCAATCTTACTGTGGTAGCCCTCAGGCAGTCACTACTGTCACAGAGGGTTATTATCTGTTGACCCAGGGTGACACCTGGGAGACAATTATATCTAAACGCCTCATTACATGGGCCTTCAATGGAGTAAGATGAGTTGGGATAAAATTTGAAATTTCTAGTGAGGTTAGTTCATTACAGACTTTTTTACTCTTACAGAAGAGTTCTTTAATAATAATAATAATAAATAAGGGGGCTAATAATAATAATAATAATTATTATTATTTTTAGCCCCCTTAGAAAAGAAAATAGTTATTGTAGTTTACCCGGGTGAGAAAACAGTGGCTCCCTCTTGTCAGAGGGATAAAACATAAATTCCACTGGCATTTAAAACTTTTTATAGTCTGGCTCTAATAGAATCACAAAAATGGAAGATTGGAAGGGACATAAGGAGCCATCTAGTGGAACTCATTCACTACTATCTATATTACAAATGATCAACTTCTGCCTGAAGACCTCCAAGGAAGGGGGGATCTTACCACCTTTAAAGGTAAGCCATCCATCTACTTTGTGGACAACTCTAAGTGTTAGGAATTTTTTCTTGACCTCAAGCCTAAATTTTTTAGCCTCCTTGCAACTCTTACACATGTCTTCTGGTTCTGCCCTCCAGGGCTAAACAGAACAAATCTAATATCTCCTACATATAGGAACCCTTCAAATATTTGAATACCACTATCATGGGTTCCTCCAGTCTCTCCCTTCCTTCACCCCTCCAAGTTTTCTTTTCTCCAAGCTAAACATTTCCAGGTCCCCCAACTGATTCTCATACGTTCCTTGCCTGACACCATCTCTTGAATCTTTTTCTCATCTATTCACACAGACACCCTTTTAGTTTGGACCCTTAGAATCTCTTCCCTTGAAATATTGCTTCTCAGTTTGTATCCCTGTATCATGCCTTTCCTCTTCTCCAGTTTACCTTCCACGCTGCTGCCAAAAGAAGTTTACTAAATAACTCATTATGTTTCTACCAAACCGAGCTCTTTCTGTACTTCATTGTTATTGTCAAGGGAAACACCATCTTTCTGCTCACCAAGATTGACAAGCTCTGTGTCATCCTTGCCTCCTCATACTCACTGACCCCAAATCCAATAAGATGCCAAATTTCATTTTTAACTTTTATACCCTTTCTTTATTTACACGATCACTTCCTTAAGTTGACCCCTCAGCTCCTTTCACTTAGACTAGTGAAATAGTCATGGAATTGGGAACCACAAGTCCTATCCTCTGAATGCTTTCTCATTTGGTTGAATTCATGTGCTCAGTGGGTTCAATTATCCCCTTTATGTATGTAGATGACTCCTGACTTCAGTCCCACATCACCCACTTCCCATTGGATATTTCAGATGCGATAGGGATCTCAAATTCAAAATGTCCAAAACAGGGCTCATGCTCACCTCCCCACTCCCATACACACACCTCCATCTTACCCCTCTTCTAAGCTTCCCTTTTACATCTGATTTCTGAGTGTTTGAAAATTAATTCATTCATTACTCCTTGTTGTTTGTCTGTCATCCTTTGTTTTTGAAGAGGACCAGTGAGGACATGATAGTGATGTCTTGAATTGTTTGTGAATTGGATTTGTGAGGCATTGTTGCACAAAGTCATAAGCCTGGCTCTCTTCCACAAAAATCCAGAGAGGGGATATTATCAGTAGGAGAAGGTGGTCTGCAGTGTCAAATGTAGCAGATAGGCCAAGAATGATGAGGACTCAGAAGAATCAATCTTATTCGTCTATTAAGCAGTTTCAATTGATTAATGAGGTCAGAAGCCAAATTACAAAGGATTAAGAAGTGAGAAGAGAAGTAGTCAAGGGTGCATAGCTTTTTCTGGGAGCTTGGCTGAGAAAGAAGAGATACAGGACACAGCTTGAGGGGATGGCCCATGATTGATTAATATAGGGAGATGAAGGTAAAGAAGAGAAGCCATTGTGGGTAATAGTGGGTGACAGATGAATAGTGAAACTCACAGTCTCCAATGGATGTTGTAGAGGGAGCTGTATTGTGTATGGGACTACTCTTTTACCTGAGTAGCAGGTAGGGCCTGGGTGGTAACTGGTAATTCCTTCCCTTCCCAAATTTGGGTTCATCCCAAGCCTGAGGAGTATGGATTTTGTAGTGACTGATGTGGCCAGTCAGCTGTAACACTCCTAATAAAATGTAATTAGGAAATATTTGACAAAATAAATAAAACCCAACAGAACATGGATAAAATGAACATATCGTTTTTCACATCTACAGGGATGTAGAGCTCCTTATGTATGGCTAAGTGGTTCCTCTTTCCTTCCTTCTTTCTTTCTTTCTTTCTTTCTTTCTTTCTTTCTTTCTTTCTTTCTTTCTTTCAGGGCAATGAAGGTTAAGTGACTTGCCCAGGGTCACACAGCTGGTAAGTGTCAAGCATCTGAAGTCAGATTTGAACTCAGGTCCTCCTGAATCCAGGACTGGTGCTTTATCTACAGTGCCACCTAGCTTCCCCCCTGTTTCTTTTTAAGTTTGATACCACCTGTCTAAGGCATAATTCCAAGTAGCTGCTAGACTAGAACACAGAGAAAAAAATTCAAGTGCACATTAATGAAAGCTGGCTACATAATGTGATGAAAGGGATGTTTTGGGATGTATTGTGCATAGGGGAGGCTATCACCGTCCTATCACTCATCCTCAACTCAGTATCATCCTCAACTCCTCAACTCCCCCTTCTCCCATATGCTGTCATTTGTCCAATCTTGTCATTTCTGTCTCCATGGAATCCCTGGAATCTGTCCCTTTCTCTCCAGTTACACAGTCATTATCCTACTTCAGACTCTCTCTACTTCTCCCCTGAGACTACTGTAATTGGCCTTAAATCATTCTCTCAGCCACCAAAGTGATAATTCCTAAAATCCACCCTCACCTACTCCCCAACTTAATAAACTCAACTGGCTGAGAGTTTGAGGTAATACTCTAGTATTAATGTCAAATACAAACTCTTCTGTTTGGCATTTAAAGCTTTCTTCACAACCTGGACCCTTTCCATCTTTCAGGTCTTCTTACATCCAAGAATCTAAACATAGTTTTCTTTTTGTTGTTGAATTTTTTAAAAGTCGGAGGAAGGCAGGTGTGTTTCTAGGTAGCAAGGAAGGAACTAATAAAATGGGGGAGAGATTGAAGATTGAGAAAGAAACAGGATAACTTTGGAGGCAAACTGCTGGAGGGGAAAGGCGAAGGATGGGCCTTGACAAGAAGAAGAGACTGGAATAGAGAGAATTAGGGATACTGAAGGGGGACAACTACTAAAGGTGTCTGTTTTCTCTGTAAAGTATGAGTATAGCTTTGCAGGTCAGAAATTGAGGGAGGTTTGAGGAGGAAGAGATTTGGAATAGCCACTGTAGGAAGTGAGATAGAGAATCAATTAGGGTGTAAAAGGATTGCATTGTTGTAGGGAAAGCCTAGGTGAGATTAGATTATCTAAATTTGAAAAGGACCTAATCTGCTTGGGTGAGTGACTTCCTCCTAATTGTGAATAGGAGAGAGGAAGCAGATGGTAGGAGTAATCCAGGGTTCGTATTTGGCAAGGTATGAGGGGTGTCAGGATAAGGGCTCAAGGGGAGTGGTTGAATATTGAACTAGAACTAGAAGTCTGGGTCAAGACTTGTAAAGGGAGCAAAATGAGGACATTTTACATGTCCCTACATGGGGGAGAAATGATGGCTTGGGAGAAAACCTCAGAATATAAGGACTAAAGAGCTTGGTGAGGACAAAGAATAGGTTTAGGGGAATAAGGCATAGAAAGAGAGAATGAAAGGTTATAATCACATATCTGAATTTTGGAATTATTGATCATGGAACTGGAACATGTGGGTGATCAAGGATATGAACATGCACGTGTGTGTGTGTGTGTGTGTGTGTGTGTGTGTGTGTACATGCGTATGTGTGTGTGTTTAGCTCTAGTAGAATAACGGGGAAACTTAAAGGAGTCGAGCAGATTGAAAGCCTGGAGGACCAAGATATTTTATAGAACATTGTTCTGGATGTGGAAGTGCCCTGGTACAAGGGCAAGAATTATAGTGGAGATAAATTATGTTGCCTTATCTCAACTGGGTACTCACTGCAGCAAAGCAAATCTTTTATTCTTCTAGAACTGATTCCATATCCTATTTCTCACAGTTGCTATAACTAATCCTCTTTTCTCTCCTTAAGCCTCCCATACCTCTCCCTCCCTCAACCCTTTCAGCTAAGAACCTTCACTTTGTTGAGAAAATGGTGGCCATTTACCATGAATTTTGTGAGTGAGATTTTCCCCAATCCTTATTTCTTTTACTAAAAATGGTGATTCATTGTGCTCTGATGATTCTTTGGTGGGTTAAGCAGTACTTTATTGTAAACTTGTTTCTTGACCTTTCCATTGTGAACAAGTGTTCAACTAAGATACTAAAAATGGTATCTTCTAAGATGAAGGAACCAATCAGCATTAGAGATTCATAAACTAGATCTTTTGCAACAAAACTCTGAGCAGATCATTGAATTGGCAAGCTGCTGAGCGGGTCATTGACCTAAGTCTGTCACTAAAGACCATGTTCATGATCTGTTTGATGGTGACTATGTATCAATGTCTTATTTCTGTAACATTTGCAATAAACCTAGAATGCAATGGGAGGAGTTGGTCTAAAAATAAAAGCATTCAAGCCTTGCTGGGGTTTAAAAACACTGGATCCCCAGGCTCAGGGTCTTGGCAGGCTTACCCCTGCCTGAGACCAGCTTTATTGTGAGACAGGTACCCTCTCTCAATAAACCTATCTTTCTACGGCTTGGAGACTTCACTGTTTCTTTCTTCTTTCTTTCTTCTTTCTTTCTTTCTTTCTTTCTTTCTTTCTTTCTTTCTTTCTTTCTTTCTTTCTTTCTTTCTTTCTTTCTTTCTTTCTTTCTTTCTTTCTTTCTTTCTTCTTCTTCTTCTTCTTCTTCTTCTTCTTCTTCTTCTCTTCCTCCTCCTCCTCCTCCTCCTCCTCCTCCTCCTCCTCCTCCCCTCCCTTCTTAATTTAAGGCTTCATAGCCTCTCTGGATTGTTGCTATATTTTACTAATTGCTTTTCTTGTGCATCAAATTTCTCCCCCACTCCAATCAATACTCCACAAGGATGCAAAAATTATTTTCCTTAAACAAAGATCTGGAAATATTACTACCTTACTTAATAAACTCCAATGGCTCCCTTCCTGTTTCCTCTAGAATAAAAGATAAACTCCTCTTTTTGACTTTTCAGGTTCTTCACAAATTTGTTTCAACCTGTTTATCCAACTTCATTACAGATTACCCTTCTTTCCATACCCTAAGGTCCAGCCAAACTAGCCTTAATTCTCTTCCTCAAACCTGGCACTCCATCTCTGGTCCAATGCATTGGTTATCTCCTGTGTGTGGAATGCACTTCCCTTCAAATATCTTTCTGGTCTATATGGAGTCTTACTTGATTCCTCTTCCTCCTAGCTGCAAATGATCTTCCTCCTTAATTATGGTGTATTTATTTTGCATAAACTTCTTCTGTATACATACATAAATGAATATACACACACATGTATGTTGGTTTCCCCATTAGGGTGTAAGCTCTTTGAGAGTAGAGGTTATTTCATTTGTCTATGTTCCTGACAACTAGTCAGTGCCTGGTATATAATAGGTACTTAACAGATGCTTGTTGACTGTTGATATAAGCCAGATCTGAGAATTAGCTGAAGGCTGGCAAACTGCCTCCAGGATCTACCTTAAGTGACATTAATTGAGTCATCTTGAAACAAAGACCAGTCAAGAAGTGTTCTACTTTTTTTGTGTTTTCATTGTCTATGGTTATCAAACTCTCCGTATCTTTTACTCTCCTTCCATTTTCTGTGATATTGATTCCAGGGTTCCCTAAGAATAAATGATTCCCTTCCCTAACTCCATTTTTGGTTCTCTTCTTACCATCCATCTGAGTCCTGTGCTTCTGGTGTTTAATTCTAGCTCTACCTGCTTCTTCCACTGTGCCCTCTAGAATTCCTTTCCCATAATTAACTGACTTCCATTTATTCTAGACCTCTTCCTCTTTACATCTTCTGTACCCAAGGAGACCTGGCTTTCTTTAGAAGATGCCACATCTCTGGCTATCCATTCCAGTTATGGTTGTACCTTATCATATACACACTGGTCCTGGAGAGGAAGTCTGAATATGCCATATTCCCTATTCCTGTTTCCAGACTCTCAATTATTTATCTGTTTTGGAAGTTGAATCTATGCAAATATACTACATTTATATAGTCTCACTGTACTCTGCTTTAGGCCACTTCCAGAACATTGTATTCTGTTCTTATGCTATGTTTTAAGAAGGGTGTTGATAAGCTGAAGAGTATCCAGAGGAATAAGGAGAAATTAGAGGTTTTTATATGGCTACAGTATCTCAAAATCACGCCATATAACAATTGAAGAAACAAAAGATATTTAACCTATAGAAGACTTGGGGACTCGATAACTGTTTCTAAGTGTCTGAAGACCTGTTATGTGGATGAAAGATTAAATTTGTTCTGCTGGTCCCTGAGGGCAGAACTAGAAACCTAGAAATTGCCTAGAGGTAGATTTCAGTTGGATGTAATAGAAAAGTTACATGACATCTAAGGCCATGCATACAACTGTATATAGACTGTAACATGGGGTACTGAAGTAGTGTAAGCAGGCCAAATCTATTCATGTGCTATCTGCCTTAAACATACAAAAAGGCAGTGTGTCACTGTATTAATTATCCAGTGAGGGAGTATATCCATATTATCCACTAGGTGGTGCTCTGTACAAGTCACCATCCCAGTGCTCTCATTCATTTCTGGTATTCTTGGGAACAGAGCTTTCCACACTGAGTGTGGCTCTGAAAGGCCACATTCTGAAAGAAAATGAAAATGAACAGTGGTTGTGTTCTGAATTTCTCTAAAGCACTGCTCTTAACTTGAGGTCTGGGAACTTGTTTTATTTTTTATTAATATTTTGTAACCGCATTTCAATATATATATTTCCTTTGTGCATTCTGAGAAGCAGTTTGTAGTTTTCACTAGAATTCAAAAGGGATTTATGACATAAAAGGTTAAAAAAAAACCCTTTACTGTTGGGCGTGATATGAAATATTGCTTACAAATATTTAAAAATAGGAAATCTATGGCCGTACCATCCAACCCCTCCCCTCCTTTTAATGACTTCCCTACCTGCCACACTCATTGGACTTAAACAATAACATTTTAGCAACATAGTTGCTAAACATAGAAAAATGAAAGGAAAAATGGTGAACACTCTAATGTGTAGCCCTCTGCACCAATCAGATCAGCTCCTTTCTTAAATCCACAGTGTGCACTTCTCCCCACCATGTGAGATTTTACTCCTTGAAACTGTCTTTTTCATTTGGTACCTTTTCTCATCTCTGTTTAGCCTCAGTATTTCTCTTTTCCCAGTTAGATGCATTGTCTCTTCCTGGGCTAGTATCTCTAGTCAATGGTTGAGAAGGGAGGAGAAAGTCCTTTCCTCCCCTCTTCTCCATCCAACCCTCAGTAGTTCTTTTTCAAGGGCATGGTTCTTTCTCCAGTCTGGCTCCAAATCTAGAAACTAATGTGCTCTACTGCAAGATTGGCTTGCTCTTTTTTTTTTTTTGATCTTTTTGTCCCTAAGGGGACACAACTGATTTTTTTCCAGTCATTAACATGGAAGTTTCCTTTGTGATGTGATTATCTTATCCACTGGCCAAAGCCTTCCCTATAATTCTATTAATTTGACTAAAGAATTATTCACATTTTGCAATGGCGTTGTAGGAAAATTCCTTAACATCTATTTTTCAGTTTGTGATTATATTGCTAATCTGATTGATTCATTCTGTTGCCTATCAGTTGAAGTGGGATGGAAAATTTATTCCTTAGACTCATTATATTCTGGGCCTTCCTTCTATTAGTCAACAGCATTTATTAGGTGACTTCTTAAGTCATTTCATGTCAGACTCACCATGACCCCATTTGGGGTTTTTCTTCGCAATGATACTGGAGTGAATTGCCATTTCCTTCTCTAGCTAATTTTACAGTCGAGAAACTGAAACAAACAGGGTTAAATGACTTGTCCAGGTTCACACAGCTAGTGTCTGAATCTCAATTTGAATTCAGGCCCTCGTGACTCTAGAGTCAGCACACTTTGTCACCTAGCTGCCTTATTAGGTAACTACTGTATGCTATATTAGGGCTTCTTAAGTTTTTCCCACTTAAAACCCTTTTTGAATGAGAAATTTTCACATGACCCTGGGTATATATGTATATAAAATACGTATACATAACCTTTTACTGTTGCCAAATTTTTCATGACCTTCACATTTAGTTACCCACAGTTTAAGAAGCTTTGTGCTATGTATTGTGCTAAGTGCTGGAGATAAAAGGCACCCCCCCCCCTCCAAAACAAAAACCCAGTGTGATAGAGGAGACATGCAAGATATTTACAAATTGAATTGTAGATAATCAACGAAGGGAAGGCAGTAGCATTAAGGGAGAGTAAGACAGGCTCCTTGCAGAAAGTGAAAGGAGATTTTAGTTGGGACTTAAAGGAAGCCAGGGAAACTAGGAGACCAAGATGAGAACGGAGAGAATTCCAGGCATGGGGAGCAACCAGGGAAAGTTCTCAGAGTTAGGAACTTGAATGTTTTATGCCAGGAAGCCAGTGTCACTGAATGTGTGAGGGAAAGTAGGTATAAGGAATATTGGAAAGAAAGGAGGGGGTCAGGTTATCAAGGTCTTTGAATGCTAATTGCGTAGCAGGGGGTCAGGTTATCAAGGTCTTTGAATGCCAATGTGATTGCATTGGAGGGAACCTGGTTATCCAGGTCTCTCAATGCTAATGTGATTGCATTAATGGGGGTGGGGGGTTGGAATCCCTCCTCTCCCATACACTTATACTTCTTTCTGCGGGTCTCTTTCTCCTACCAAACTTCTCTCCCTTATGTCTTTCCCCCCTGGATTTGCACTATTCTTATATTTCCCCTCCGAGTTATAAGGCATATAAACGAATGTATGGGAGTCATGTGGAAAAAACCCCAGGATTATACCTTGCTCCTCCATTTACTAACCTCTCTCAATTTCCTCATCTGTAAAATGGAGTTAGGTTTTAGGCTTTCTTGCTGAAAAAATCAATTTGGAAATGACTTGAGAGATTATATAAATACTTGATGAATGCAGTGCAACTCTCTCATTTGACAGATAAGGAAACTGAGTCTCAGAGAGGTTAGCCGAGTTCCCACAAGTATCTGAAAACACGGGTTCTTTGATTCCAAGTCTGCCCACTCTTTCCATTCTATCAAGGTGTATGGATTAAACCTAGACACACCTACATCTACACAGAGAGAAGAGGAGAGCAGTATCATTCCTTTATTGTCCTATTACTTAGGTAACTCTCCCCTCCCCCCCAGCCTGGTTCCCTAGCCCTGCAGGAGACTTGGAAATTGATTTGGCTGAGGCAGGAGAAGGTTCAGGTCTTTTCTGGTGCTGGTAGAGAAAAAAAAAAGCTACATAGAAGCAGTTTCTTCCTTCCCCCTTTCAGGGCTCACTCCCTTCCAGCCAAGTTTTTCTCCCCCTCGCAGCTGCCCATTGAATCTCGGTACAGCTCGCCTCCCTACCTCTCTCCGCTGCACTCGGGGAGTCTCCTTGTTCTGAACGGCCACAAAGCCCCTTTGATCATCTACTAGGCTCGGAGCCATGTGACCCAGGGGTGGGTGGGACTAGTCTCTCTACATATCCAGTGGGATACAGAGTTACCGCTGCTTGGGTGAGTCTACACGATCCCTTTGTTCTTTCTAATAATTCCAGTTGTTACCTTTCGGGTCTCCAGGTCGTTGGGTTCCCCTCTCTGGCCAGAGGCTACCAGGGGATGGGTGAGCTGGGGGCCCGAGACAGGTAGAAACCTGGGCTTTGGTGAGCTTGTTTGCAGGCAGGGAAGTTGAATTGAGCAGAAAGCAGGAAGCCTTGTGCCTTTCATTCTTGAAATGAGAAAGGTCAGCAAAGCCAGTTGCAAGGCAGTTTAGCCTACTTTGAGGTCGCCTGCTTCAGGCTGAGTCACTGGGAGATGGGGGAATTTGGTTGCAACTCTAGAACCAGATTTTTCTGTAGCTGAAGAGAAGAAAAGGTCTTTGTGTGATTATAGCCATCCCTTTGTAAATATTTGGCCAAGTGAACCGAGTAGTTTAATTTCTTCTGTTGGGATTTTTCTTCTTGCAGAATATTACAATTTGGAAGTGGCGCTTCTGTCTTTCTGGAGTGTAGGAAAGCAAGAAAAGCTTCCTAAGACTAACTATTAGCAAATCGATTCCCTCCCTTAATTTTGGAGCAAAAGGAGGTTCAACTGGGGAACACCTCAGAGAGGGGCTGTTTTATTTCATTTAAACTTGTCTTTTAAAAAAAACCCCAAGCAAAGGGGTCTTTAGATCTTTGTTCTCTCTTTTTCTGACAATTTGGGATGGCTTTTTGCTGATGTGCTTTCCTTTCTGGGAGTGAAGGAAGAAGAATAGGTTTTTCTGTTTTGTTTTTCTAGGAAGTTAAGGACAAAGTGTCTGCCTTGAGAGAGTCCCTTCACTTAGAGGATGTAACTCGAGGGGGGGGGCACTTTGCCACATGGAGTTGTTTAGAGGAGTAGAGATCAGTTTGAGCAGAGAGTACCATCTGCTCTTGAAATCCAAACTCAAATGTCCTGGGGTGATTCATTCATTTTTACAGCATGCTGTTAATTCCACTTTTTCTATCCCAGGCTCTCTGTCACATAAACTCGCCTTGGGATTGTGATCTAAGGTTTGAGGGTGGCATCTCCCTGCTCCCTTGTTTGCAGTTCTTTTCTTTTGGATGCTGCCATTGGGTGGGTCTTATGGTTCCTTGAAATACATACTCTTTCCTCCAGTTTTCCTCACTTCTATCTGACTGGAGCTCTCCAGGAGGCTCCTGGTGAGACTGCTTGGAATCTGGTATTGGTTTTAAATGGGAAAGTCTGATAGAGACAATTTGGAGGAGGTAACGAAGAGACACAAAAATGAACTATTTGTATTATTCAGTTCAACTCCTTTCCTCCAAGCACAAGTACTACTAGAACAGCCTTAGGAGCAATCCATGGGAAGGAACTGCTGGAGCAGATTCCTGCTCAATCTAAGTAGGAATTTCCTGACCACTGAAGCTTCTTGACTGAGGGAGCTAGCTGGCTGTTCTTTGTTAGGAGAGGTTTAAAGGAAGAGGTTAGATTAAATGACCTCTGAAATCCCTCTCATTCTGAGACTTTGATAAAATTTTAAAACGGACTTCCTTGACTCCAGCTTGTGATGTAGTTCATCTAATTCTTATTCCCAGGAAATGAGCTGCCAGTGACTGGTTTAGGGTCATACAGCCAGGGCATGTCAGATCTGAGACTCCTAGGTCTTCTACACCCATTCCTTCTGCTACATTTTAAACAGGAACTTAATGTATGAAACTTAATAAGGACTTAGTGATATGTCATTTCTCCCCAAGTGTACCCTGGGGATTAATTTTTAAAGAATTTGAAGAGTTCTAGGGATCTTGATAAATCCCCTTGAATGGAGTTTTTTGTTTTGTTTTGTTTTTAAGCTAGACTTACCTTTTCCTTCCTTAGGACTTTGCCTAGGACTAAGACAGAGATGCTGGATTATGTTGCATTACTATTACAAACTCTTTTGTTGTACTTTCTGTGAACATATTGTTCCTCTCATTAGAACGTGCATTTCTTCTGGGCAGATCACCAATGCTTTGCACATAGACGTCTCTTACTAATCACTTGCTGCTTGACATTTCTCTATTTTCAAATTATGTTCAATGACTTGATGATGCTCCTCTCACATTCAGCTGAAGTGGAGCACTTCTTGGGGGCTGAGGGAGAGTCTGAATAGCAGATGTGTTGACAAAAGCTTTGGACATGGAGTTACAGGGCCTGGATTTGAGTTCTGATAGCTATTGTTAGATTTGTTTCAGTCCTGTACAATACTTCGTGAACCCATTTGGGGTTTTCTTGCCAAAGATACTGGAGTAGTTCACCGTTTCTTTCTCCAGCTCATTTTACAGATGAAGAAACTGAGGCAGACAGGGTTAATTGACTTACCCAGGGTCACATAGTTAGTATGTGTCTGATGTCATATTTGAACTCAGACCCAGCGTTTTATACACTGTGCTACCTTGCTTGCCTGACTTAGCATTTACTATGTTTTTTTGTTTTGTTTTGTTTTTTAAAATTTAAGCAAAATGCTTTACTTTCTTTGGGAAATGAGACTAGATGATCTCTAATGCATCTCTGACTCTAATGATCCTATGGGTGTCCATGAGTCTGATGATATTTGAGTTTGTGGTGGAGCCTATGCTTTTGTCCTTCCTCTTAAAGGGAGAGAAATAGCAGTCTTGACGTACCACTAAAGCATTTGTACTGTTCCTATATCCAGGAAGAGTATTTGCCCCATGCCCTACCCCCATCCTGGGGATTTGGCCCCTGAGTTTTGGATGTCATAGCCTTTTCAGTAGTGGGGATGCAGTGGGGGTTTCTTTGAGTACAATTATATTAAATGATATTGCCATTAGTGTTCTGCCTAACCAGAATAACATAAAACTTTGCAACTTAAATTTAGAACACACACTCATTCAGTTTCTTTTTGTTTGTGACAGATTCAGAGGACTTTAAGATTGTTTAACTGGAGGCCCATTTTTCTTATTTCCCACTGCAAATTTACAAGAGGCCCCATACTGGCTTCCTGCCACTCATCATGTCTCTGGGCCTCCTCCCACTCTCATTTGTACACAGGAAATGCAAATTCACTTGCCATTATCTTAAGAAGAAAGATCAATCTGTAGTTTTAGGAGGGAGCAGATGATCTATTTCAAAATCAAATATTAAGTGACATTTTTGGATGATCTGTTCTTTGGATTATTCACCTCCCCCAAACCATGCCCACTGACTCTTCCTGTCCCCCTTAAAATGTTTAATTGGTAAGTAAATATACTTTGAAACCAAATACATATGGAATGATTGGGGACAATTACTAATTTTCTCTGCCCTCCCCTACCTATGTTCCATATAGCTGCCAAAGCAATATTCTTAAAGCACATGTCTTAAAGCCATGTCATTCCCCATTTTCAAGAAACCCCAGTGGCCTCTCTCTTGCCTTTGGGATAAAAAAAAACAACAACAAAAAACCTCACTGTTGTTGGGTATTTAAAACCCTTCACAAATCTGGCTCTTTCCTACCTTTCTAGGAGTATTAGAAAGGATACTCTCCCTCCTCACATTGTACCGATCCAGCCAGAGCTACTTGCTATTCCTCACACATGACATTCTGTCTCCCACGTCCTCGACTTTTCATTGCAAATCCAGTCTCCAATGTCTGCTCTGTACTTTCTCCTCACTTTTGCCTCTTAAAAACCCTACTTTTCTCCTAAGCAAAGTTCTTGTGTCCCTTCTAGGATTTTGGGTGGGCATGTTAGGGCTTAGGGAAAAAGGTTGGTTGAGAGAGACATGCACATATTTATAAGCTTCTGGGAAGGAACCTTTGGAGAGAAAGAAATGGGATCAAAGGCACATGTGGTAGGATTAACCTTGGTATGGAGAAAGGCTCCCACTTTATCAGAGAGCTGGAATAAAGGAGGAGAAAATGGAGGATTATGCCAGAGTTGAGAGAAGAGAAGAAAGGGATAAGAAAAAACTGGCTGAGAATGTCCTTGATTTTCCTCAGTAAAGAATAAGATGAGGTTCTTAGTTTAGAGGATGGGAGAATGAGGAGGTTTGGAATAGCTGCCTCTGCTGTGTGTTAGAGAATCAATTTGGGAAGAGTATAAAGACTGCCTAGCTTGAAGTGAGAGCCCAGTTGAGATTAGATAACATGCTGTCGTAGAAAGCCAGTCTACAGTTTCATGACTTCCTCCAGTAATAAAGGAGGTGAGTGGTGGGAGTTTGACAAGGCCTTGAGCATTGTGAGGACTAGGGGCACCGGATTCTAGAGAAGAGCACTGTGTGGAAGGGAGGAAAGTAAAGTCAGCAGAAGTGATGGACTGAGAAATTAATGCTGTAGAGGCACAATCAGCTAAGGAAATTGCCAAGATATCACATAGAGACCCCAGGAAGTTCTATGTTCTGGCCTTGTCACTGACTTTCTTTGTGTCCTTGACTAAGTTACCTCTTCCTGGCTCATGTTCTCCATCCCTAAAGAAGATAAATAATCAACTATTTTGGAGACCAAGTAATTACCACATGAAAAAGTTAAGTGCTGAGGATAAAAAAAAAAAGGCAAAAGCATGGTTACCTGCCCTGTAGGAGCTCACATTCTAATGGGAAGGACAATATGCAAAAGCTGATACATCAGAGATCTATTCAGGGTAATTTCTAAATGAGGGCACTAACAGTGGGAGAAAGGGCTCCTGCAGAAGGTGAGATCTGAATTGAGTCCTGGAGCCAGGGGGCAAAGATGAGGAGAGGACACACTGCCATTGTTCCTGATGGAAAGCTGAGGGAAAGACAGGTAGTTGGGAGATGGCACTGTGTGCCAGGATCAGCTTCTCAATCACTGAGCATGTAAAGTATAGGAAGACTGGCAAGGAAAGAAGGGGTCAGGTTGTGAAGGACTTTATAGTCATCATGGAGATAATAGGGAGCCACTGGAGTTTGTTGGTTTCGGGTGGCAAGGAAGTTGACATGGTCAGAATTGTGCTCTGAGAAAATCACTTTGGCAGCTTACTGGAGAATGGATATCGGCAGAGACCAACCAGAAGGCTATTGTAATAGCTAAGAGAAAGGAGGTGGTGAGGGTACTATTGTGGGAAAGGAGATAAAAGTAAAGATAGGGAGAGGTTCGGCACTACAGTGACTATAGAGGGTGAGGGAGGGGGAAGGGTGGATGATGACTGGGAGGTTTCTGGAAGGGTGGTGTTACCCTCCATGGTAACAGTTGAGAAGTAACAGAAGAAGGGTAGATTTGGGGGAAAAGATAGTAAATTCTGTTTTCCATATGTTGACCGTGATATGTCGTCTATGGGACTTCCAGGTCCGTTGAGTTTGAAACATTTCATAGGCAGTTTCTGATTTGGGAGTGGAGTTCAGGAAAGACACCAGGGCTGGATATAGAGGTTTGGGAATCATCTGCATTAGAGATGACTGTCAAACCCTTAGGAGTTACCTTACCCAGAAAGAGTGGAAGAGGGATCAAGAGAGAGCCCTTGGAGGACACCCGTAATTAGTGGATGTGACCTAGAAGAGAATTCTCAGAAGAAGGCTGAAAAGGAGTGGTCAGACAGGGAGGAGAACCAGGAAAGAGCAATGCCATGAAAACCTGGAGCATTTAGTAGAAGAGGGACTATATACCAGGCACTATGCTTAGTGCTTTACAGATATCTCATTTGCTCCTCACAACCGTGTGAAGTGGTTACTATTTATTATCCTCATTTTCAGTTGAGGAAACTGAGGCAAACAGGATAAGTGACTTGCCCAGGGTCACACAACTAATATGTCAAATTTGAACTCAGGTATTCCTGACTCCAGGCCCAGAACTTTATCCACTACAGCATCTAGCTGTCTCAGTTAATCTACTGTAAAAGGCTGAGGTAAAGGTCTAGAAGGATGAGTATTTAAGAAAGGGCCATTAGATCTAACAATTAAAGGATCATTGGCATTTTTGGAGAGCACAGTTTCCATTGAGAGAGAAAGGTCAGAAGGCAGATTTCAAAGGGTTTAGGATCGATTGAGAAGAGAGCAAAGAGTCAGCAGGTTTAGATGCCTTTTTCAAGTTTAGCCGTGATGAGGATGAGAGATTTAATATAATATGAACATTTATATTAGCAAGGATGGTGGGATCAACTAAAGGTCGTTTGAGGATGGGAGCGACATGTACACGTTTGTAGAAAACCGGGAGGCAGCCAGTAGGTGTACTGAGAGATTTAAGATTAGTGAGAGAGTGGGGACAGTTCCAACAGAGAAAATGGGATGGAGAAGGAACAAGGGGCCAGTATTAGCAAGGAAAACCTGAGAGAGGGCTGAAGGAGTTGGTGGGGGAATGTGTCTGAGTGATGTGAGAGGAGAAGAGAAGGCTCTCATAGATTAGCCTCAATTTTTCCCCCAGTGAAGTTTGAGTTAGAACAGGGCTTTTTAAACTTTTTCCACCTTTTGACCCAAGAAATCTTTATGCGACTGGCTATACAGGTACATTAAATAGGCATACGTAACCTTTTACTGTTGCCAAATTTTTCATAACCCCCCACATTCATATGGGGTCAAGACCCATAGTTTTAGAAGCTTTGAGTTGGAGGGTTGGCAGGGGCAGTGCTGTGAGAGGTTCTACAAGGGATGAAAATGTTTGGAACAGTCACTGTGGTGATATTGGGTCTGATCTCACTGAGGAGTCAGCTTTAGTCTTGTTGGAAGTTATTTAATTCTTTTAGGTCAAAATCTTTTAACAGCAACAAAACAATCAAATCTGAGTTTATTCACTGAATTATGACATATAGAAACCTCTAATTTCTCCTTATTTTCTGATTAAACCAGGGCTAGCCTTAAATCTATTTATTCTTCCCTGTAAGAAAAAAATTTGCATTTGGGGCCTAAAGTTCCTCTTCTGTATTCAGCTCTGTGGTTGGAAACAGGGAAGTTAGCACCAGTTAGTGCTGGCTGACAGAAGGGCGGGAATTTTAACTCTAGTTACCACATATATTAATTTTGGGGAAGTAAAACTTCTCCCTGTCTATTTAGGCAGCAATTGTTTGAAGATTTCTAAGTTGGGGCAACTTCCCTTCCCTGTCCCTGTCCTCACTCTCATCCTCACTCCCACCCCCATCCCAGGGTAGGTTGCATGGAGTCCCGTGCTGTTCTGTATTCAGCTGCTGATGATGTAAATGCTAGAAAGGCTCCAAAGGCCAGGGACAGATTCCCACAGACTTTGACCTTTGAGTGTTCCTTAGTGGAATGTGCTGAGGCAACTAAGCCCATAGAGAACCCAAGGTTCCCTACCCCCAACCAGTTCCTTATCACTCAGGCATTGTTCCAGGTGCTTTATGACCTTCTCAGAGATATTCACAACCACAAGTAGAGATTAATTTTCCTTGAGTTTAGGCTCCCTTCTGTTTTTGAGTTGTGGTTGTTATTTTTCAATTGTGTTTGACTCTTGGGAACCCATTTGGGGTTTTCTTGGCAAAGATACTGAAGTGGTTTGCCATTCCTTCTCCAGCTCATTTTTACAGATGAGGAAACTGAAGTCAACAGGGTTAAGTGACTTGCCCAGGGTCATACAGCTCATAAGTATCCAAGGCTGAATTTGAACTCAGGTCTTCCTAACTCCAGGCCTGGTGTTCTATTCATTATGCCAGGTAGCTGCCCTGTTTTTGAGTTACTCCAAGGCAATGCAATAATAAGGGAAGAGCCTGTACAACCCTTGCCCTGAGTGGCATTTATAATCTTTATAATGGTATCTTGAGGATAAAGTCTATACACCCCACACCTAGCTGTGTTAGTGTATTCAGTCCCAAGTCTGGTCAAACTGGTTGATTGGCATCATGCTAACAACACATTGGATGAATGAACTCATTTTTTCATGTTTCATCTGGGTGTTTGGGCTTCTGTGGATGTGTTTATGGGTGGTATCTTAGAAAGAATGTTAGATTTGGAGTCAGAAGATCTGGGTTCAAATCCACATCAATTAGCTTCTGCACAATGGTATTAACTGAGTAGATCGAAGAATAGAGCATTTCTTCCCTTATATAATATCTGAAGGCACACTTTCCTCTATTCCCCATCTACAAAGCATTCACTCCATGAAGGTCATTTTTGAATGAAAGCACAGCCTGTGGACAGATTGTTTCCCCTTGGCTTTAAATCCACTGGGACATGCCAGTCATTCAAGGCTCAACTATCCTCACACTGAATTCATGTCACTGGAACTCTGGTGGCTTATTCTTTTGGCCATTTCCAAGCTTACACGTTACTCCTTGCCTTGAAGTAGGAAAGAATAACACAATAGTACAGTAGAACCCATAGCAGGTCCACGTGCTTAACTGCTTCACTTTACTGAGTAGGGAGGATGGTCCACTTGTGCTAGCTCTCTTTCCCAGCTGAAGCTTACAGAAGTCCTTTTTTCTCTCTCTCCAGCACAGCCAGGAAGGAAAGGAGAGGAACTCATTTTGGGTGGTTAGTGCTTTTAGAATGCACACCCAATTCTAGCTCAGCAGCAGTCAAAGTCCTGTGCCTATTCTTAAGTGGAGAACAGGGTCCATCAGACACTTCCAGAAGTGGGATCACCAAACATTTATGCTCCCAGGACTGAGCCCTCTTTGGCTACACCCCCTTTACACCAGTAAGGACATCCTGTTTGCCTGAAGCTTTTTGCTTAGCCCAAACCAGCTGCCTTTGTTTCTTTTCTTGATTTCTTTCAGGTCTGTACTTGTGAGCTAGTTATAAAGATGCTGAGTAACTAACTGTCTGATGATCTTAGGCCTGGATGAACTGGTTAATTATTAGTGGCAACTTCGAATTCTTATAAAGGAGAGATCTTGGGTGGTGTAGTCTGATAGTATTGGGGTCATTTGACAAAGTGGGTGACATCTCTGACTGATGACACATTTCCTGGGATGCTTATAAAAAACAAAGGATTGACTACTTTCATAGCCCTCTTGTAACAGGAACCAGGGTAAATCTTTCTTTTGGGCCTCTTAGTAAGAGAGAAGAATGTCAAGCCACTCTGGTAGGTCCTTTGATTTTTTCGGGGGGGTGGCTTATTTGCAAAAGTTACTGTAAATAAGTTGTAAGAAGGCATTGCTGTTATTATTTTCTTGGCAGCAGAATGCAATGATTAGTTGGGCAGTGGTTCTCTTGAGTCTGAGAGAGAATCACTGTTGTTTGTGATTTGGGGAAGTTAGGGGGTGGGAAGGAGATGCCATAGAGGATGAATTAGAAGCAAGAATGGTGAAACATAAACAGGGAGGATAAGGAAGCAGGACCTCTGGCAGCTCTAGGAGAGAGTACTAGAATCTGGAGGAGGATGATAGACAGAGAGTCTCTTATAAATCACTAGCTGCAAAAATATTAACTAGTGTTATCTCTCCCAGTGGTTTTGCTTTCAGTGTAAATAAAGATGGTCCATCTTCCCAGGGCCAATTGATATGAGCAAAAGATCGACCCCAAACAAAGCAACCTCTTTTTCATTCCCTTCTTTACCATAAAATCTTTATCCATAATAAAAGAGGCAATTGGCTCAGATACTTAGATCCCTGCTGTGGCTTTAAGAGTTTTTGTTTTGTTTTGAAATTTATTCTCCTATATGGAAGCAGCATGGAATAATAGAATAAATAGTCAGCTGCAGTCAGGAAGAGTTGGGTTCAAGTTGTGGCCCAAAAGTCAATTAGGAGTCTGGAATTAACTATTGGTCAGCCCCAGGCAATTCATTGGCCTGGGAATGGGATCAGTCAGTTCTCAGTAAATTGTGGTTATCATATTCAAATTCATTCACCTATTCCACACACATTTTTAAAGGCTTCTTATGTGCCAAGTACTGTTAGACTTTGAGAGAGAAATGCAAACCCCTTGCCCTTGACAAGATTAAAATCTAATAAGAATGTTAAGATAATATCCTCAAAAAATCAAATACATCCTCAAAGAAATCAAATACAAATATGAATAATATGATAATTGCATAAGAAGAATACAGAATAGCATGTTGAAGGAGAGGATCATCTATATTAAAAGTAACCAAATAAAGATTGTCCTAATACATGTTTATTTGAAGAAATTATTATTTTTTTTTGTGAGGCAATTGGGGTTAAGTAACTTGCCCAGGGTAACACAGCTAGCAAGTGAAGAAATTATTAACAGTGTATCAGGGATAGAATAAGCTTATAGACAGTCTGCAAGGGAAAAGTAGGCAACAATTTGGAGAATCCACTCAGCATCCTGCAGCAGACTTTGCCAGTCTTCCTTTAAAATGGCATTAAACATGGAGCCGTGGGAAAGAGATCTTTGTAGATGATGAATAACTGTCCAGGCAAGTAGTTAGAATTCTAGTTTGTTTCATTTTACTGTAGGAGTTCATCTGTCCATGGGAAGGAGGCAGCTGGTGCAAGCTTGGCAAGGGTAGGATTTAATGACTAGAGGCATTGTGCAGTTAGACATTCTGGAAAAATGACTTTAGTCCATGGCGAGGAACTGATCAATTTACCCTTGGAATGATCTTCTTTGAGATTCGGATAGAGCCAAAGGGATTGTGGTGCCATTTGACAGATGAGGAAACTGAGGCAAAGGATGATTTCCCCCCCCTCCCCCCACATGTACAGTGGTAAATGGAAAACACACACAACAAATGCCATTCACTGGTTTAATCTCTTTTTTCATAGGGGGAAAGAGATTCAAAGCACTTCTAGCTCCTAAACCCTTGGATTTCAGCCACTTTTCCTTGCAAAAAGGTGGATCCCTTTGTTTATTTGCTAAAACTTAATATTACTATAGTCCTCCCTTTGTGGGGGGTAAATTGAGAAGACAATTGCTGCGATATTAATTTAAAAATAATTTTTATCTTTGTTTCATGACTTTTTGCATCATCTGCCTAGTTATCCTCATGCCATCAGACTGAGTGAAAGAAAAAGAAAACAAGTTAAGTTAGACTAGGTGCATGTGTTGGAGCTTCCATGACACCACTTTCATGAATGCCACAAATGTTTAATGAGCATTTGCAGTGTGCACCATGGTACCAGCTACTAGGACAGGTAACGGAGAAGAATATGCTGCACAAAAACCTCTCAGCAGAATTTATCTGTCCCTTGGCTATGTGGGGTTGATTCTGCAGTTGTGTCCTGGACTTAATAGAAAAAGGCAGCTGGGAAATCTCTTGTGGACATGTGTAAGGAGGCAGGGTTATTATAACATCCCTCTCAGTTGGTGTCTTCCTGCTCTCTAAGAATGTTGTTCAAACTCTTCTGTAGAACTTCCTTCATATATAGCCCATTAACCTTTCATCATCATCGGACTGTTTGTTAATTCAAAAAACATGCATTGAGCACCGACTATTTTTAAGGTGTTGTGGTAGGTGCTTGTGCAAACAAAGAAGAATAAGAGATATTCCATGGTTTTAAGAAATTTGTAGGTTAATTGTGGGGAGTATATAAGGTATATACAAATAATTTCAGTTTAAGGCTGAAAAATACAAATCTGACAAAAGAAGAATGAATAAAATGCTATTGGATTTCAGAGAAAGGAAATATCACTTGTGTTTTAGGGTAGTATCAAACACTGGAGCGCAGCCTGTACCAGATTAAAATGTAACTTGGAATATTTAAGAAAATAGAACAGAACATAGATAATGTTAATGTGTGATCTAAATCAATAAGCTGAGGCTTAATGACCCCATAATATTTGAGTTTGACACTACTGACATAGGGGATCAGGAAGGAGTATTCGTATTTATTATGTAGTTATTATGTGTATTTTAAAAATAATATTTGATCTGGGCCTTGAAAGGTGAATGGAGATGTGTGTGAGAGGGAAGGAGGGGGAGGCGTGTGCTACAAAGATCTTGAAGTGGGAAATAGAAGGAAAGAGTGAACAGTCCAGTTTTGCTGGAACATAATGTCAATTTGCAGTTAGAAGACATGGGTTGATATCCTTATTTGGCTTCAGAATGAGATGGCAAATTAAAGTATGTTTCCCCATCTGTAAAACAAAGAGATTGGAGTATGTTAGCATGAAATGCGGACCTCTAAGTTCTTTTGGGAGAGGTTTCAAAATCAGGATGATGGGTTCAAGTGCCACCTCTGACATGTACCAATGCTGTTTTGTTATTGTTCAGTTGTGCCCAACTCTTCGTGACCCTATTTGGGGTTTTCTTGGTAAAGATATTGGAGTGGTTTGTCATTTCCTTCTCCAGTTCATTTTACAGATGAGGAAATGGAGGCAAACAGGGTTAAATGACTTGCCCAGAGTCACACAAGCTAGTAAGTATCTGTGGCCAGATTTGAACATCCACTTTGCCCCCTAGCTGTCCTAACCCAGAGCAAATTACTTAACTTCTCACTGGCCCAGTCACACTTCTAGGTCTTTAGGTTGCATTAGTAGAGTTTTTTGCATGGGCAGCTCCCTATACTGATAAAAATCACTGATCTTAAGGTCCTCTCCCCACCTCCCCTCAAAAAGGCGCTTAGAGCATTATCATTCTATTGTTCTTTACTTGACAGGAAAGGGAGGTTAGGATCTGATTTTGGAAAGCCTTGAATACAAGGCTAAGACACATGAACTATCTAGAGAGACAGTGGGAAACCATTAAACTCTTCTTAGCTACAAAGTACAAGGGGAAGTTAGGAGACCTGGATTCTAATTCTAGTTCTGCTACTTCAGCAATTAGAATAAGAACTCCCTAGAAAAAACCTGGGAGGACTCGATGAACTTAGGCAGAGTGAAGTGAGCAGAACCAGAACAATTTATGCCATGACTGTGACACTGTAAAGGAAAAAATAAAGACTTAATTTTTTTCCATGCAGTGATGGGTGAGTTCTCCAGGGAGACCCATGATAAATCATGCTTACCTCCTTTTGGCAGGGAAGTGATTGACTAGAGATCCATAGAATAGAATGAGAAATGCATTTGTACACACAAATAGTGTGTGGGTTTGTTTGCATTGCTACATTTATTTGTTACAATGGAAGCATTTTTTATTGGGGGGCAGAATTTGAGGGGTTGTGGTGGTGATCCTACAAAAGGAAGAAAAGGTGTCAATAGCTAAATAAAAAACAAGATTGCAGCAGTATGATCAGAAGGGGGCACACACAACCAATGCAGAATAATCTTGGAACTACCATGTTAAATTTAAAACATTAAAAAAAAAACACATGACTATACATAACAGATTTACAGTTTTTGTTTATTCTTTCTATAGGGAAATGTTCATGCTAGTTCACAGTGTTAAGAAGGAATTTTTTTTTTCTTAAGAGAGACTGAGGGTCCCACAGCTTAGCAATTTAAGAATGAGGAAGACATTTGATCAATTTCTCTACCTATTTCAGTTCCTTCATTTGGCAGCCAAATGAGTGATTATATGGTAATTTAAGTATCCACACTGGGGGGAGAAAAGGAAACCTATGCTTCAGACTTTTAATTTCCAGAGATTTATTACAGGATATTCTTTACAACCAACTGAAAACAGTTTGGATACTACAGGAGACCTCTAAATCTACATCCAGAATACAGTTATGGAGGGGTAGTTCCCCAAACCTGCTGGATACTTACTGTAGAAGAGTTCTGCCCATGAAGGGAAGGTCTTTGAGGGCAAGACCAGGAGTCAGGAAGTGACGCGGGCTAGTGGGAGGAGGAAGGAAGAGACTGGCGCTCAGTCTCGCTCTCTTTCCTGAGGACGCTGGCGGAGAGCGGAGCTAGAAATGTGCTCTCCCTTTAATAGATAGGAATCTAGGCCTTTCTCTCTCTTTACCAAATTCTTATTCTCCTTAATAAATGCTTAAAAGTCTAACTCTTGCTAAAGCTTATAATTTATTGGCGACCACTCATTAGATATTTTAGACAGACTAGTACGGTATGTGGTGGCTCTAATGATCACTTCCTAGCTTTCCCTTTTAGTGTAGGGAAAAATCCTCTCTGAAATGTAAGATATATTCCCCCACCTTTTGAGGAATCTAGCATAGTGATAGGCCCGGAGCCAGCTGTTATCAACTATCCCCTTTTAGATATGCACATATGCAATGCTGTAATTAGTTGAAGGAAAATGCAAATGTGGAAGTGGAATGTTCCCCCCAAAGTATACTAATTCAGCTAACCAGGGGGAAATGCAGGCTCTTATCTAAAAGTCCTGATACTCTGGGGCTGTCTGGGCTCATTTGATGAATTTATTATTGGGAAAAGAAGGGGAGACCTTCCCAATGAGTTAAAAACAAGAAACAACGGACAATGATCACTTACAAGGTATGAGCCAATAATCTTAGCTAGTGACAGAAGAATGGCTTTGGGTTAGTTTTTCTCTCCAATGAGGAGTCAAACGTGTAGAAGTGTATTTGGGTCTTTCTTTTCCCTTTTAGGCATCCACATGTAAAATCCCAACTTAGATTTCATAGGGGCAGGGGTAGAGTGGTTGAAGGGGTGGAGTGGAATGATCTTAACAAGGACATTAAAGCCTTATACATTAATGTGCATAAATAAGTGCATGCCCATACAGAATGTTCCAAAAGTCTTAGAACACATTGTATAGATTATAGGATGTAATATTGATTCATTTACATTCCTCAGAGTATGGAAGGATAGCTAGCGTTTGCAGTTTCAAAATCCTGAGTAGCAAAACCATATCCTTGTATACATAATTAGAAGGGATATAAAACTGCAGAGATCAGACATTATGGAAAGCATGGCAGCATTTTCTTGGCTTTCCCACAGCCCTATCTCAAAGAAACCTTTCATTAACCCTATTACCTTTTCCAGGTACCCTCCATATCTGTCTCCTTCCTTTTTCTTCCAAATGTGAAAGAGCAGTTTCGCCTTGATGCCTCTTACCCACCTACATACCCTCAACCCCTTTTAATCAGGTCTCTTCCCCGCCACGCTATTGAAATAGCTTTTTCCAAGGCCGATAGTAATCCCCTTCTTGACAGATCCAGTTGTACACTGTTTAACTAGTTTTAAGATTTAGAGCTAGAAGGTCCTCTTTGTAGATCATCTGGCCCATCCCTCTTTTTTTATAGATCAGGAAACTGAAGCCCAGGGAAGTTAATTTGCCCAAGGGCACACAGTTATTAAATAGCAGGTTCCACCTTACAGAGGATCAGTAGTCACTTCCACCAACCAGCTCTTTCATATCCTGGAATGTAGTTTGTATGGACTTGTCAAGGGTAGTTAAGTGATCTTTTATTATTAGCTCCTTACTTATTTGGGGTTTCAATCTGTCCCAGTAGAAACAAGATCAGTGTTGAGTAGGTCTGCCTCCTAAATCTCATGGTCTTTACTCAATCCTTATCTTTCTTGAAGTCTCTTTAGCATTTGATAGTGCTGCCCACCTTTTCCTCTTGGAAACTCACATTTCTTTGGGGTTTTGGACACTGCTTTCTCCTGTTTCTCCTTCTGCATGTCTAACTGATCCTCAGTCTCTGGGGCTGGATCTTTAACCATTTGAAAACAGTTTACACTTTATAATGCTTTGACATGGGACTTTTGTGCCCCCCCCCCATATACCCAAGTGGGATCAGGAACATCTGAGTTCAAATCTAGTCTCAGCTTCTTACTGGCAGTGTGACCCTGGGCAAGTCATTTAACCTGTTTGTCTCAATTTCCTCATCTGTAAACTGGAGAGAACAATAACATCCACCTCCCAGGGTTGTTGAGAGGATTAAATGAGATAAAAAATAAAAGTGCTTAGCATAGTGCCTGACACATAGTACTAGATAGTTATTATTATTGTTGTTGTTGTTGTTATTGTTATTAATTTGGTGATCCTATTAGCTCCCATAGGTTCATTTGTCACTTCTATGTAGATGATCCCAAGATCTATATATCTTGCTATATATCTCTCTTCTGAGTTTTCAGTCCCAGATCACAAATTATCTACTGGGCATTTCAATCAGAATGGAACTGGATGTCTCAAAGGCATTTCAAAATTCATCATGTCCAAAACAGAACTCAAGATTTTTTCCCTACACCTCACCTCCTTTCCTTCAGAACTGCACTATTACTCTTGAGGATACCACCACCCTTCATCTCATCCAACTTTGAAACATCAGTATCCTCAACTCCTCATTCTCACCGTGCATGTCCAATCAGTTGGCAGGTCTTTTGGATTCAGTCTCCACATCACCTCTGAGGAATGTCCTCTCCTTTCCAATCACAGCATCACCACCCTAATTCAGATTCTCATCAGCTTTCTCTGGGGCTATGGTAATAACCTTATAATTTGTCTCCCTGCTTCAGATGTCTACCACTCCAATTCATTATCCACACAGCTGCCAAAAGTGGTTTTCCTTAAACATAAGTTTGTCCATATCAGTATTATTCCCTCCTCCTGCTTGCTGTTACCCACATATGACAATGTCTTTTTCCTTTGCTGTGCTTTTGGGTCTGGGCTGGCCCCCATAGCTGGAATGCCCTCCTGTCTCACTTCAGTATCTTAGAAAACCTGGTTTCCTTCATGACTTAGCTAAAGCACTATGTTCTGCAAGATGTCTTTTCTGGTTTCTCTCTTTTTTACCACCTTCCTCTCTAAGGTGAGTTTATATCCATCTTCTGAAGCTCTCACATTTCCACTTGCCTGGGAGATATCTCAATGAATCCATTGATAAGCAATTATGAAGTACTTACTGCATGCCAGGCACTGTGCTAAATGTTGAAGATTTAAAAAAAAAAATGAAACAGTCCCTGCCCTTAGGGAGTTTACATTCTATTGGGGAGGAGGGGAAATGATAATGTTTTTGTAAGTATATATAAAATAAATAAAAACTCATGTCTAGAACTTACCTTGGTATCTTCAACCTTGAAAAGCAGTCCTTTCTCCTGACTTTCCAGTTTTCCCTGTAATCTGTCCTGAGCAGTGAAGTCATCTTTAAATCCACTCTTTCCCTTGTCTCCCACATCTAGCCAATCACTAAGTCCTGTTGATTCTCATTCTCCAGTCTCTCACATTAGCCCTGTACCGAAACTCAAATTCAAGCCATCATCATCTTCTTGAGCCTGACCAGATTCTCTTCACCTCTGGCATCTCCTATCTATCCTATACATTACTTTCAAATTAATTTTTTAAGCAGGGTTCTGTCAAGTCACTCCCCTGTTCAAAACCGATTCTTGTCTCTCCAATGGCTACTGAATTAAGTTCAAACTCCTTGGCTTGGCATTCAAGGCCCTCTACAAATTCACACTCACCTGCCCATATACCTTATTTTCTACTTTGAGTACCCTATGCTCCAACCAAACTGGTCACCTGCAGCCTCTCTCAAAGTCTGAACCTTTGCTTGTGGGGTTCTTTATACCTAGAATACCTATTTTACCTTACTTCTGCTGATCAAAATCTAAATAGCTGGGGCAGCTAGGTGGCGCAGTGGATAGAGCACCGGCCCTGGAGTCAGGAGTACCTGAGTTCAAATCCGGCCTGAGACACTTAACACTTACTAGCTGTGTGACTCTGGGCAAGTCACTTAACCCCAATTGCCTCACCAAAAAAAAAAAAATCTAAATAGCTAAGTAACAACCCAAAATAAAGCACTCGGAGATTCAGAGGTGTTAAGTTATAATTAAACCTTAAAGATTCAAGAATCTCATCCTTTCCCTCTGGGGTATATGTGTTATCTTGTAAAAGTGGGAATTAATTGAATTCAGGAATGCTCTCTCTCTGCCTGTCACTCATTGCTATATTTCAGAAGTGTGGGGTTGATGGAATTGGGGGACTAGGATCCTTTCCAAATTTTGGATAGATATCATCAGAGATCATCCAGGAAATTCAGTAGTAACTACTCATCCTCCCTCTCCCCCCCCCCCAAGCCCCCCAAGCCTTTTTCTCCAGGAATTGTTTCCTTTTTGGCTTCTCTAGGGCTTGTGGGCACTTGCAGGTTCACTTGAAGGCAAGGAGTCAAGCCAGGCTCTGAGGATGCAAGCACTTCCTCTTCCATTGGTCTGAGATGATGGGACCCTCTCTCTTTACTGTGTGGCCTCTTGGTAGTATTTGTGCAGAACTGGATGAGTTCTCTATCCCAGTATGGTGGGTATCTATTAGGACTGAATTTTTTCTGTTGAAGAGGAAACACTTAAGTTAGGGAAGGTGGTGATATGTGAGGCAAGGGGGAAGGAAGCAATGAAGGAAACATGCATTTATTAAGCACTGACTATGTTTCTGGAGCTGTACTAATTATCTCATTTGGTCTTCACAGTCTTCTAGGAAGGAGGTAGGTGCTATTTCAGTCAGAATGGAACTGGATGAGGGACAGCTAGGTGGTACAGTGGATAAAGCACCGAGCCTGGATTTAGGAGGACCTGAGTTTAAATCTGGCCAAAGACACTTGATACCAGCTGTGTGACCCTGGGTAAGTCACTTATCCCTCATTGCCCCACAAAAAACAAAAATAAAACAGAATGGAACTGGATTATCAAAGGCATCTCAAAATATTATTCTGTTTTACAGTTGAAGAAACTGAGGCCAGCAGCAGTTAAATGACTTGTCCAGGGTCATACAACTAATAAGTGTCTGAAGCTACATTTGTATTCAGGTCCTTCTGACTTCAGATCCAGTGCTCCATCTATTGTTTCACCTTGCTGCTTCCAGGAGAAATTAAGAAAAATCTTTCTGATGTTAGTTAGAAAACAATTATTTATTAAATGATTAGTGCTGGGGATACAGAGAAGAAGCAAAAACAATCCCTGCTCTCAAGAAGTTTATATTGTACAGGGGATACAGAAATAGATTTTTAAAAAGACTAGTTGGAAGGTAACAACCAGGCAAGGCCTGATGCGAAGGGTGACACCTGAGCAAAGTTGGGATTCTAAGGCAGAAGTGATAAAGGAGACCATGCATTCCAGGCCTGATTGAAAGCCTAGGCAAAGGCACAGAAATGGGAAATAGAGTCTCTCATGTACAAGAAACAGCAAGTAAACCAGTATGATTAGATGATAAAGTGCCTGGAGGGTAGTAAAGACCAGAAAGTTTGAGAGGGACCAGGCATTGAAGAGCTTAAAAGAACAAACAGAGAGTTTATGGGTGATCCCAGGAGGTAATAGGGAGCCATGAGTGTTTTTTGAGTAGAGGAGTGACATAGTCCCATCTATGATTTAGGATGATCACTTTGATACTTGTGTGGAGGGTGGGTCATAGGGTCATAGCTTTAAAGATAGAAGGGCTCTCCTTAGTTAACAGATGGATTTGAGTTCCAAGAGACTTGAAGCAGGGACATCAGACAGCGATTTCAACAGATCTGGCGTGAGGTGATTGCCTGAACTAGGATAATGGCTGTGTGAGTGGAGAGTGGGTCTGGGAGGAGCTTTGAAATACAGAAAGTAGGTTGACAATCTATTCTATATTAGAATCAACATAATGTTTCTTTTTTGCATTGTAGTGGGTATCTCTCACAATGAACCTAGGAAGCAGCAGTCATGGGCAGCCCTTATGCAGACTCCTTTAGAAGATGAGAAAAAGCAGGGAGGTTGACTGTGGGTTGTCTCTTCTCATCTCCTTTTCTCTTTTTCTCTCCTCCTCCTCCTCTTCCTTTCTGTCACCTTTCCTCTTCTCCCCTTTCCTCACTCTTTCTCTCTTCCTCCCTGTTCTTTTTCTCTTTCCCTCTCCCACCCCACAAGGAGACCAGGATCAATTCTTCATAGTTCAAGATTTGGGTTTGGCTGCTTTTTAATTTTGTGCATGTGTGGTGAGGGGAGAGGATACCATGGAGTTGTTCTGAATTAAAAAAAAAACCCACCATAGTATTATTTACTCTGAGGCATTTTGACTCTTGGATACTGGAGGCAGATAGGGAGGGGACAGAGCAGAATAGATATCTGATGATGAAAAGAAAGAGACAACCTTCCAGTTACCTACATTAGGAATTCCATAGTGATCCCAAATGGGCTTAAAATCAAGAAGCCAGATCATGTAACAAAAAGGGTGATAGCAATTTACAGCTACCAAGTTGCTAACCAAGTTTCTCCTGTACCCTCTATATCTATATATAGATAAAGAAAAAAAATTCTGTTTATAGTTAAAGTATTTGCTGCAGGTAAATTGCTAAACAAAACCCCTCAAAAAACAGGTATAGGACAAATGCCATTTCCTTAGGAGCCTCGTTTAATTTGAATGCCTTCAGCCTCACCCCCCACAACTCATTTATATTTGTTGTCATGTCTCCCAGAAGTACAGTGTTAGCAGTGAGGTGAGTGAGTGTGTTAGATTTGGGGAACAAATTGGGAGGGTTAAATGGTACTTTATTTTTGAAATAGCATATCCATAACACATTCCCTAATTGTGGGTGTACCCCAAGGCTCTGACCTGGCCCCTTTTCTTTTTCCAAATTTTCTTTCTTGATGATCTTGTCTACTCCTGTGGTTCAATTATCTCCTCTCTCTCACCTAAGAGTAAAGCCTCCCTCCCACAACCCTTGTCTATCCTTAATCAGTCAATCTCAATATCTCCTCTCCTCTTTCTCTCTCTCTCTCTCTCTCTCTCTCTCTCTCTCTCTCTCTCTCTCTCTCTCTCTCTCTCTCTCTCTCTCTCTCTCCTATCCACCCCTTCCACATAGCTAGCTCTATTCTCTCTCCTGTATTCCAATTCCAAATCATACCAGCCTTTTAGAAGAATATTTCAAACTCAATGTCCCGTTGACCTTTCAAATGCAACCTGCTCCAAACAACTCATTATCTTTGTTCTTACCATACAACTCCTCTTTAGAACTAACTTATTTCAAAAGAATTTTTAAATTGTTTTTACATGTAATTGAGAAAAAACTAAAATAATTAATTTTTTAAAAACTAGCTTATTTCCATTGAAGATACCACCATTCTTCCAGGTTCACAACCTCAGTGATATTCTGGATTCCTCACCCATTCACTTCACATATCCAATCTGTAGTCAAACCGTGTCATTTTTACCTCTCCAGCATCTCTCAAATCCATACCCCTCTCTCCACTCACACTGCCATTTCTCTTATCAGAGACCCTAATAAGTTCCCCCCTAAACAACTGCAGTAGCCTCCTGATTGCTCTTTCTGCCCTAAGTGTTCTCACCCTCACCTTCCAATCTCTCCTTTACACAACTGCCAAGCTAAATTTCCTGAAGTGTAGGTTAGACCATGTTATTCCCCTATTCGATGCAATCCCTATTGCCTTAAGAATCCTCTTTTAAGCTTTGAAAGCTCTTCACAACCCTTCTCCAAACTACCCTTTGCATATTTGTTATACATTACTATCCTTCTTGCACTCTCTACTACAGCCAAATTTGCCGTCTATCTTATACTTACTCAAGATAACCCCATTTCCTGTCTTCATTCTTTGTACAGGACATCCTGCTGTTCCCTCTTCCTTGAAATGTACTCCCTCCTTACCTCCACCTTAAAGAGTTTTAAAGAGTCTTCCTGTTTCTTTTTTTTTTTTTTTTTTGTCTTTTTATCTCCATTGCCTAGCACAAAAGCTGGCACTTATTAGGTGCTTAATAAATGCTTGTTCGTTGATTGATTTTGCTTTGTCTGGTTACAACTCTCCTTTTTTTTTTTTTTTTTTTGCTTTGTATATTTAATAAATATTATTCCAGTGTCTCATTTTGAATCTGCATGTGTCTTTACTTCTTAGTTGTGCTTGTTAGCTTTTTGTCCATATGCTTTGTTTTGCTTTGAACTACTTTGATCCTAATCTATATCCAGAGGCTAATTTTGTTATTTTAATTGAAGAAATAAGGAAGCAACATCATTTGTGAGTCACTTAAAGTGAGAGATATTAAACTAGTGGAATGATTTTGGCTTTCTGCCCATTTCATAGTTGAGATGATGATTCTGAGCAGAAAATGCCAGTGGAAAAGGAACTTTTCTCATTATAAGAAGCAAATGGGAGTGATCTGGGAGTTTGGGTGGGTGGTCCTGAGCCTGTTTTACTTTCCTTCAATTACTCTACCTCATCCTTTTAACATCTTCTCTAGTGCCTCTATAGAATTATATATAGAATCCATACAGAAATTTCTCTTCTCTGGGACTTCAATACTCTTCTCTCCTCCCTGCCTGATCACTCATCTCTCTCCTTTGTTGGTTCATCATCAATATTCTACTCCCTAATTGTGGGTATTCCCCAAAGTTCCATCCTAGGCCTTCTCCTCTTTTTTCTCTATTAAAAAATAATAACAACAGCAGTTAACATTTATACGGCATTTTAAAGTTTGTAAAGTGCTTTATATATGTTGTCTCTCATTTTATCCTCACGACAACTTGGGAAGGTAGGTGCTATTATTATCCTCATTTTACAGATGAGGAAACTGAGACACAAGTTGTGACTTGCTCAGTGTCACAGTTAATGATTGTCTGAGATAGAATTTAGATGCGAGTCTTCAGGATTCCAGGTCATACATTCAGGTTTTATTATTTTTATTTCATTTCATTTCTTTTTTTTTTTTTGCGGGGCAATGAGGGTTAAGTGACTTGCCCAGGGTCACATAGCTAGTAAGTGTCAAGTGTCTGAGGTCATATTTTAACTCAGGTCCTCCTAAATCCAGGGCCAGTGCTTTATCCACTATGCCACCTAGCTGCCCCCCAGGTCATACATTCAGTATCCACTGCAGCACCTAGCTTCCTCATAATAACAGCTAGGATTTATATTGTGATTTTTAAAGGTTTGCAAAGTACTTCAAATGGGTTATTTCATTTGATCCTCACAGCAACCCTGTGAAGTAAGTGTTATGAGGCAGAGAAGTATGGCTGGTTAAGTGTCAAAGACAGGATATGAATCCAGGTCTTCCTGCCTTGAAGTCCAATCAATATTCCACCTAGCTGCCCTACAATTTTCTACAGATCTCTACAATCTTTCTTTTATCTCCCATGGGTTCAGCCATCATCTTTATGCTGAAGACTGCAGATCTATAGTATTTCATTTCTGCATCACCAACTGCCTATTGGACATTTCAAACTGTATATCCCAGAGTCATCTCATCCTCAATATGCCCTGTTAAGGGCTAAAATTCTAGCTAAACTGTCTAAAATATCTAATGAGTGGTCGCCAATAATAAGCTTTAGCAAGAGTTAGACTTTTAAGCATTTATTAAGGAGAATAAGAATTTGGTAAAGAGAGAGAAAAAGGCCTAGATTCCTATCTATTAAAGGGAGAGCACATTTCTAGCTCCGCTCTCCACCAGAGTCCTCAGGAAAGAGAGAGCCCGAGACTGAGCGCCAGTCTCTTCCTTCCTCCTCCCAGTAGCCCGCGTCACTTCCTGACACCAAAGAAAAGACTCCTGGTCTTGCCCTCAAAGACCTTCGCTTCATGGGCAGAACTCTTCTACAGTAAGTCTCCAGCATGTGGCGTCATTCCAGTCGTTACAGCCCCAAACTCATTATCTTTTCTCCCAAACCCTTCCTTCTTCCAATATTTGTTATTTCCATCAAAGGCACTGCCATCTTTCCAGTCCCTCAGGCTTGGAATCTTCGGGTTATTTTCAACTCCTCCCTCTCCCTTATCCCACATGTTTAATCAATTGACAAATCTTGCTATGTCCACCTTCACCACATCTCTGGTATCCAACCCTTTACCTCCCATCATACACCTATCCCTTCTCATCCAGGTTATTGCAGTGGTCTCCCCCTTGGTCTCCTTGCCCATTCCACACACTGCTCAGACATACGGCATTCCATTTCCTTTCTCTGTATCTTTGCACTGGTCTTCCCCCATTCCTAAAAGGTACTTCCTCTTCAACTCTGCCTCATAGATTCATTCTCTTTCTTTAAAATGAAGCTCAAGCATTAGCCTCAAGCCTTTCCTGATATCACTCCCCCTCCAATGTTAGTGCCCTCCTCCCCACTCACCTTATATTTTCAACTACCCTGTGTTTATACAATTATATCTGTTGCATATATTTGTGTACACTGGGTTGTCTCCCCATTAGGATGTAAATTGCTTGGAATTCTATGTCTGGGCATCCACAATGCCTGGTATATGTTGGGTGCTTACTAATTGGTTGGTTTTTGGTTTTTTTTTGGTGAGGCAATTGGGGTTAAGTGACTTGCCCAGGGTCACACAGCTAGTATTAAGTGTCTGAGACTGGATTTGAACTCAGTCCTCCTGAATCCAGGGCCAGTGCTCTATCTACTGCGCCACCTAGCTGCCCCTTTACTAATTAGTTGATTGGTTGATTATAGAAAGCCCAAACTGAGAGCAGAAAAAAAGGATACTTGATTTCATAGATTCTGGAAGTGATATAAGGAGATGTATGTGTGTGTGTTTGTGTGGTGGGGGAGGTATGAGGTGGATTATGTATGTAGTGAGAGTTAAAAGGATAAGGTGTGAAATTGGGCTGGGCCTCCTGTGGAAACCTTCAGAAATTCCTCCTCAGCCCAGGCCTTCAGGGAGGGAACTAAATCCTCCTAAATTGTGGGTTAGGACTTAGGGTGGGTGATGTGGGTCTGACGCCAGCTTTTTTCATCAGTAAAATGAAGGGGTTGATGGAGTTAGTTTGCCACTCTCCATCTATGAACCTGATCATGTTGTTAGGCCAGAACCAGGGGAGATGAGATGAGAAGTCAAACTACGGATTGTGCTGCTCCATCTCCTACCATCCCCCTCCGCACAGCTGGAGATGACCATGAAGGCTGCCTTTGCTCCTTTGCAGTGGGCCCTAGGCTTCTCTGACTCTGGAGGAGCTTGTTCTCTGTGTTGTAAGGGGAAAATTACCATATGAATTCAGCTCCTCATAGATCCCTCAGGAAACTCTCATGTTGTTCTATGGATGGAGAGGGGTTGGTAGTCTGTGGCTTGGAAAAGCTGGGAGGGGGATGTCATGGAAAGGTGTTGGATCACACCTACTTCTGGAAGGCTCATTGTTCTCTGGGAACTTGGACTTCAAATCCAAGGTGAAGAAGCCTCTCTAGGCTTTCCCCAACTTGGAAGGAGTTTGGAGACCTTGGGTTAGGAGTAGAGAATGAAAGAGTCTCAGTTTAGGGGATTAGTGTCAGTCTGAGGAGGGAGAGAGAGAGGGAGGGAGGGAGAGATATTAAAGACAAAGGCTGCGAGTGGGAGGCCTTATTTTTAACTGAAAGTCTGCCTGGTATCAAAGGTATTGAGTACCTTTTTGAGTTTCTCCATTGAATTTTGTTTGCTAGAGACAGGAATGGAATCGATTCTCTGAAATCTTACCAAAAATCCAAGTATTTATAGTAACTCTTTTATAAAGCATCGAATTTATGACTGAAAAAGCAAGGCACTGTCCTAAATCAGCTTTGGGGATACAAAAGCAAACAATGAGCCAGTCCCTCTCCTCACAGACTCTAAAAGAGGAGACAGCACTGCAGTAGGAGCTTTGCTTTAAGAAGCCAGCTAGATGGTGTAATGGATAGAGTGCTGGGGCTGGAGTCAGGAAGACTCATCTTCCTGAGCTGGAATCTGACCTCAACACTTACTAGCTGGGTGATTCTGGGCAAGTCACTTAACCCTGTTTGCCTCAGTTTCATCAATCAAATGAGCTGGAGAAGAAAATGGCCAACCACTCCAATATCTTTGCCAAGAACCCTCCCTCCCCCCCAAGGAGGAGGGGATCACAAAGAGTCAGACAGAATTGAAAATGACTAAACAACAACAAAGAGTACTTGTACCTTTGATTTGATTGCTATGCTCAGAGCATGGAGGGATGGAGGGTGAGAGAGCAAGATGGCCTGGGCCGACAGCTGCACATACTGAAGTCTGCATTTACTCTAGTCAGCAGTTAAAGGTGGAATTTCTGAAGCCTCATAGATTGACTTTCTTAAGAACCAGGGCCATTCTAAAATTTACAAAGGATGGGAGAGGGTAGGAGTGGCATGTTAAGGGGAGATACACAGGGAGGGGAGAGGACTTTAGAAATTGTGTGGGCTAGCCTCTTGGTTTTATGGATGAGGCTTTCTGCCTCCCATCTGTCCTACCTATATATACCCTCTGCTCTGGTAAAGTTGTTACTCACTTTCCTAGCTTTTTGAAGCATAGAAAATAGAGAGAGACTTTTGTCTGATTGAGTTGGGAGTAGCCAGGGTGCAAACCAAAGTGTCCTTGATCTGTCTCATGCTCTCTATTTCTTTGAACTGCCAAAAACTCTTTTAGCAGATGTGCTGCTGGCATCTGATTAGGTTTAGTGCTCGGGTCCTTTGTGGGCACTCACTAGGGCAGCGGCAGAAAAGCCAGGCTGTTTAGGAAATCCCTCCTCACTTCCCCAGTTCCCACTAGCTGCTTCCTGAAGATCTTCCTAAGAAGGATGAGAGGTGTCTGGAGAAAGGCATTTGTCTTTCTGGTTTGTGGCTCTGGAGCTGAGATGGAAACAGGAAACTGTTAACATCTCATTCATTTGTCTTCTCAAATAAACACCAGTGAAGACTGTGAAGGAAAGGACATGGGCCAAGATCTCTGGTTGTATTGGATAGGAGTGACACACAGGGATATGAACCAGTTGTGCTGGGGAAGAAGTATTTTTCCCCCCAGTGATTGGGGAAAGGGACAGGAGTAATTAGAGGAGGTTGTATCAGTGCTGCTTGGGGTGAAAGAAGGGGATGCTAGGGAAGTCTTTAAGCAGAGATAAAGACCCAGTGACCACTTATCTAGGATGTTGCAGAAGGGAATTCATGAGCAGGAAAAGATTAAGCTGAATGTCCTCCAAGGTCCCTTCCAACTCTCGAGTCCATGTTTTGGACTCAAGGAATGTTAGGGTTCAAATTCTGCCTCTGCTACTTACTACCTACCCACGTAACCTTAAGGGAGGACATTTCACTTTTCTGGGACTTCAGGTTGATCCTGTGAAGATTTGAAGTTTCCCTCCTGCCAAGGATTTGAAGTTGGCCAAATAGTCTTCCTATGGATTGAATCCTCTTAGACGCCATGTTGGATCTTTGGTTGTATTCCCTGTAATCATTTGACCTTCCTTGGGATCTAGAGGAGCTCATCCTTAGGTATAGTGAATCAGCATTGTAAACCCTCTGGCTTCCCATAGCCCAGGAAAGACTTGCTCCATGGACGGCTCATTCCCTTTCAAGCTGGAAAACAGGTAGGCACCACTTCCACTGGGAATTTATTCCTGATCTTGGGCCGATGACAATCCTGAATGAAATGGGAAGGATGGCCCTTCCCCCCCCCCTTTCAATTGAGTCCTTAAATGATCCCCATGTGACTTCTGACTTCTGTGAGAAGAAAAAAAAATCTTTCTCTTGCCCAGGTTAAAGGGTCAGTTGTATGCAGAGTGCATACCATCTCCTCTCTCACACCTTCTCTAAGGTAACTGGGAAATTTAAGCAGCTTCCAGAAGGCCTCGTAGCACCTAGAAAAATGCATACTACATCTTAGACATTCAGTAAATACTTGCTGATTGATCAAACACAGAAGGACAGAATTATATGATGTCTTTTTGGGGAGGGAAACCATTTTTCTTAGCTATCAGTAGGGCATCACCCTTTCCTCCCTACCATAATATAGTATGTTTTTTATGTTACTACAAATTATCTCATGATTTGGAAGAGAAGGAATCTTTCAGCCAACCCCACACACACAACCTTGAAAGGTTCTTTTTATGCTTAACATCATAGGTCCTGGTGTGTCTGTATGATCACAAAGCTAGCTTATTATATAATTTTTGTATTTTGAAAGTGCATTGGAGTGGTATTGGGGGAGAGCTTTCATGTACCTCCATTAGGGGGTATCACATTGCTTGTTAAGGAAATTTTCTGTTGTGAAAAATGGCCTTTTTTCATGCATCTGTGCTTGGGTTGTTTTTCCCTCTTGGAATTGTAGGAACTTGCCTTTCTACTCTCTACGTCCTTAATGAAGCACTTCAACTCTACCCAGTCTACCACTTTTAAAGCCCTTTCTTCTTCTTCCTCACAATTTGACAAACCCCACTCTGGGTTTATTCTCACCATTTGCATCCTCTGCCTTATTGACTAAGCTAAGCTGGAAGAAGTAATGCAACTTGTGCTAAAAGGGTCCACTATGGCTCTTACTTATTCACAACTGAGACCTCACTACAGTCAGGCAACCTGTTTACATTTCCCTAATTAGTTTTCCATCTCACTCACAGCAACAACAACTTCTTCTTCTTCTTCTTCTTCTTCTTCTTCTTCTTCTTCTTCTTCTTCTTCTTCTTCTTCTTCTTCTTCTTCTTCGCAGGGCAATGAGGGTTAAGTGACTTGCCCAGGGTCACACAGCTAGTAAGTGTCAAGTGTCTGAGGCTGGATTTGAACTCAAGTCTTCCTGAATCCAGGGCTGGTGCTTTATCCACAACGCCACCTAGCTGCCCCACCTTCTAAAAACTTCTACTCTGGCTTCTTACCTCACCTCACCACTCAACAGAAACTGTTCTCTCCAAAGTTACATATGATCTCTTAATTGCCAAGCTAATGGTCTTTTCTCAGTTCCCATCCTTCTGGATCCGTCTTCAGCATGTGACACTGTTGACCATCTTCTCCTAGATAGTCTCGTTTCTCTCTATTTTTAAAATTTTATGATATTGCCCTTTCTTTATTCTCCTACCTGTTTGACTGCTCTTTCTCAGTCTTATCTATGTCATACTCGGTATGGACATACCTCAATATATCCTGGGTCCTCTCCTCTCTATACTTTCTCTCTTGGTGATCTCATATGCATATTGTCATTTCTATTCAAATGACTCCCAGATCTATATGTCCAGTGGACATATAGTTAGTTGTCTGTTAGACATTTCAGGATGGGGTTCACACCAGCATCTTAATCTCAACATGTCCAAAACTGAGCCCATTGTCTTTTCTTCTAAATTTGTTCCCTTTCTGAGTTTCCCACAAGAGCATCATCATTCTTCCTGTCTTGCACTGAAAATTTGCCTTCACATTGGATAGGAAACTTTCACCCCACACGTTCAATTGACTGCAAATGTTGTCATTTCTACCTTTTTACTATGTCTCAATCCATTTCTTTTTGTCTGTTAATATGGTTAGCATACGAGTTTAGTCCCTTAGCAATAGCCTCTTTATTGGTCTTCTGACGGAAGTCTTAATCCATTCCAATCTATTTCCCTTCTCCTCCCCGCTAGTGAACAAAGTAATTTTCCTAAAGCTCAGGTCTGATTATGTCACCATTTCTTCTCCTCCCAATTTCATGAAGCTCCCATGCCTTTCTCATCCTCTAGGATCAAATATAAACTCCTTTATTTGGCATTTAAAGCTCTTAACAACCTGGCCCAATCCCGCCTTTTCCACATCAATACAGTCTCCTTCCCCTCCCTCTATGCCCCCTTCCTAATGTTCTTTTTCCCCATATCTGGAATGCTCTGCCTTTACACTTCTGCTTTCTTTCAAGAGTCAAGTCTAGTGCCTCCTTGTGCATGAGGCCCTTCCAGCCCCTGTCTTCTCCTAGGTTACCTTGTTTTGTTTGTTATTACCTCTTACCTGTTAGAACATAACCTCATTAAGGCCTGGGCCCAGAACCTACCTAGCACAGTACCTGGTACATAGTGAGTGCTCAATAAATGCTTTAGTGATGAATTGTTAAGATCCTGGATCTTTCTGCAAGATGCTTCAGGAGGCAAGTGGTGAGGGATCCCATTCTTGCTCCAGGGCAAAGTTGGGTTTCCTTGGCTCAGCAGTACCATGCTGCTTCACTCAGATTGGATTATATGTTTGTGTTCCTTGAGCCATGCTTTCAAAGCATATATATTTGGGGGCCAGCTTACGTGCTTTGAAAAATAAATAAAAAATAAATAGACTAACACAGGAAATCAGAGGCTTCAATTGCGGGCTTTTACTGTAGAATAAATTCTGAGTCTTAGCTTTTTAGGAAGTGAATAATAGCTCTTTGCAAGTCAAAGCAAGCCTCCAGTAGAGATTGATGTCTTAATAGGTTCCTCTGCCCCAGTGAAAAACTCTCAGTTGAAAGAAGCCAAGAGAGAGAGACAGACGGAGAGACAGACAGAGAGGAGAGAGAGAGAAACAAGAGAGAGGAGAGAGACAGAGAGAAACAAAAGAGAGGAGAGAGACAGGCAGGCAGACAGACAGAGACGGAGAGGAAAAAGAAAACTTTGTGACAGTAAAGGTTGGGAAGAGTTAGAGAGTTTGGTCTTGGCTGAGATTCGGCTCTATCGACTTGTGCTTTTAAAGTTCTCTTCAGAAGAATAGGGAATAAATAGACTTCAGGAGAGGCAAATTTGGCACTTGGTGCAAGATTGCAACTGAGATAGTCCATCCAACATAAAGGTGCCCCAGTTTTGTAGTCTGGCCTTTTTGGAGGAGACAATGGTCCGAACCACGTATAAAAGATTCTAATTTTGTTATAGTATTCAGCATCCAGGCCTTGTTTAGCGTTATTGGGGTTTGGGGGAAGGTATAAAATATGGAGTGTCAGAACGTTAGGCTTGTAGATTTAAAACTAGAAGGGATCTTAGTAGATTATATAATTCAGTTTTTCAGAAGAGGAGATTGAAAGAGACCCAGAGAGAGTAAGTGATTTGTCCCAAATTGTTTGTCCTTCATTCTTTTTTTTTTTTTTTTTTTTTTGCGGGGCAGTGGGGGTTAAGTGACTTGCCCAGGGTCACACAGCTAGTATGTGTCAAGTGTCTGAGGCCGGATTTGAACTCAGGTACTCCTGAATCCAGGGCCAGTGCTTTATCCACTGCGCCACCTAGCCGCCCCCCCTGTCCTTCATTCTTGAAGAGGACCATAACATTGGAAGGTGATGTCATGATTTGAAATGAATTGGATTTAAGTGAAGCAGAGCTATGCAAAGTCACTAGCCTCACTTTGTCCTCCAGAGTCTTTTGGATCCAGTGGGAAGAGTTGGAATTTGAACCCAGGTCTCCTAACTCCAAATCCAGTACCAAGTCAGGTGGCTACAGGGATTTAGGTGGGGTAGTTGTGATTGATTACAATGTAACCTGGTTGCCCCCAATAGACCCTGGCACCTTTTCCTCCACTATGCTTCTTTGTTGCTATTTAGGGTGGGTGGGTAGATTTTTTTGTTTTGTTTTGTTTTGTTTTGTTTTTAATTTTTCCCTTTTTTCAGTTTTGTTTTGTTTTTGTTGTTGGTAGTTTTTGGTTTTTGTTTTTTTTTGCGGGGCAATGGGGGTTAAGTGACTTGCCCAGGGTCACATAGCTAGTAAGTGTCAAGTGTCTGAGGCCGGATTTGAACTCAGGTACTCCTGAATCCAGGGCCGGTGCTTTATCCACTGCGCCACTTAGCTGCCCCCTTTTTTTTCAGTTTTTAATGAAGAATATGAAAAGGGGACATTGAAACTTTTTTTCACTGTACAAAAGAAAAGAGCAGAAAATTCAGAAGGAAACAGATAAGCTGGACAATTTTGAAAGTAAGTTGTGGATTTTATTATATTTTATTTTAAAAAGCAAGTGATGTGAAATCAAGATTTACAATTTTACAAAAAATTAAAAATACTTGTGCCTGCTATACTTCTGCTACTACTTATTATATTGTACTTCCCAAGGCAGAATACTGTACCTATTCCAGAATGTGAACTGGAATTTAGTTTTATATTATTCATTGCACTAAGTGATCGCTATGCATTTTATTTTATTTTAATTAATTAATTTTTTTTTCGGGGCAATGAGGGTTAAGTGACTTGCCCAGGGTCACACAGTACCAAGTAGTGTCTGAGGTCAGATTTGAATTCAGGTCCTCCTGAATCCAGGGCTAGTGCTTTATCCACTGCACCACCTAGCTTCCCCTTACTTGTTTTCTGAGGTATAAAATGAAAACATTTTACTTTCATAACTGTCCTGCTGGCCAGTGTTTTCTTGTGAACTTCTTTTCAGTGCATTTCTTTAAAAATTTTGAAGAATCCTCTTTTCTTTTTTTTTTTTGGTGACTTTATTCCTAGTCCCCTTCTTTTCTTCCCAAATTCTACCACCCAATTAAAAAAAAAGGAAACAAAAAACTTGGAATAAAAAAAACATAATCCCATAAAACCAATCTATGCTTTGTGTGACTGAAAAAGCCTTGTATCCATCTGAATTCTGAATATCGCCTCTCTATCCGGAGGTGGGTGGCTTGCCTTTATCATCATACTCTTCATTTGTGGTTGGTTGGTTATTGCAGTTGGAGTTCTTAAGTCATTCTTTGTTGTTTTTTCTTTAAAAAGTGTTTAACTAATTCTGAATCAGTTCAGCTTTCTCACTGTTCTCTGAATATTGCAGAACAATACTCCAGCAGAGTTTGTAGCAGAACAATATTCTGTTACCTTCATATGCCACAGTATATTCAGCTATTCCACATTTGAAGGGCACATAGTAAGTGTGTACTTAAGAAATACCTTTATTAAGTCCTCTTCCTCTTATAATTTTGAATTTACCTTGAATTCTTTTAGATTAAGGCTAAATGTTGGTCTTTTGGTTTATCAGACTTCATGTTACTGTGTGTACCTCATCTGCTCCACTGACAAACTTCCATTTGTTTATTTGCTTATTAGTTTATTTATCTATTAATTCATCATTCATTCATTCATTCATTCATTTTATTGCCTTATTAAATATTTGTTTGTTTTTTCCTTGATTACTGCTTTGTATTATAGTCAGAGATATGCTACTGCTAGGGTCCTTTCTTTCCAACTTTCAAAACATGTTTCTCTTGAAATTCTTTACCTTTCAGCTAGAGTGTCTTTTTTTTTTTCCTTGTTGTCCTAAGTAATATTTTGAAAAGATGATTTGTATGACACTTAGCAAATTAACTAGTTTAAATATTGTTATTTTTGTTATAGTATTATAACTTAACTATGTTCAGTGACTATCTCCCAATTACTTAGGTCTGTATTTCTCTATGAGAATGTCATTCAATTATTAATAAAGTTTTCTTGGGAAGGTAAACTCCCAGCTATTTTATAATGTTGTAGTTATTTTGAATTTCTCTATCTTTTCTTGCTGGGCTTTGTCAATAATATACAGAAAAACTAATGATTTATGTCACTTTGTTTTATATCTTTTTTTGCTGGAGTTATTTAAATTAGTTTTAGTTAAATCTCTAGGATCCTCTAAGAAGACTATATAATTTTGTAAAATCAATAATTTTGTTTTCTCTTGATCTTTGCTTAGTCACTCAATTTGGGGGGTCTAATTAGAATAGCAAGCATTTCTAGAACTATACTGAGTAGTAGTGGAAATAATAAACATCCCTGTTACACCTTTCATCTAACTGCAAAGGTCTTTAGTCTTTTAGAATTACAGATAATGCTGGCTCTTGATTTGAGATAGATACTATTTATTATAGTAAGGAAAGGTTCGTTTATTCCAATGTGTTTTAATGTTGTAAAGAGAAATTTATGTTATATTTCAGAAAGACTTTTTAAAAATTTATTGACATTATGTAATTTTTGTTTTATCATTAATATGGTCTACTATGTTATAGTTCTTATAATTTTGAACTTAACTTGAATTCCTGGTATAAAACCAACCTGATCATTGTATATAACCTTTTTGATATTGCTGTAGCCAATTTGTTAAATATTTTACTTAAAATTTTTGCATTGTGGGGCAGCTAGGTGGTGCAATAGATAGAGCACTGGCCTTGGATTCAGGAGGACCTGAGTTCAAATCCGGCCTCAGACACTTGACACCTCCTAGCTGTGTGACCCTGAGCAAGTCACTTAACTCAATTGCCCTCCCCCCCCCCAATTTTTTTGCATTGCTATTCATTAGGCATATTAGCCTATAGTTTTCTTTCTCTCTGATTTAGGTATCAGGACCATATTTGTATCATAGAAGGAGTTTGGTAAGGTCCCTTCTTTTGTTGTTTTTGCAAACAGTTTGTTCAATATAGGTTTTAATTGTTTGTTGAATATCTAATAGAATTCACTTATAAATACATATGCTTTGGGGTTCCCCCCCTTTGGGTGTGCCTTTATGGTGTTCAATTTCTTTTTTTTGAATTGGGTTCTTTGAATTTTCTGGGGTTTGTTCTGATAATCTGAGTATTTTACATTTTTGTAAATATTCACCTGTTATATTTAAATTGTAAGTTTTTATTGGTGTGTAGCTGGACAAAATATTTTTTTTAGTAATTTTTTTTGTTCATTTGTTGTGAATTCTCCTTTTTATTGACAATTTGGTCTTTCTTTTTTAAAGACTACCTAACATTTCTCTCTTATCTTTATTTAAATAATTTCTACTTTTATCATTTTAATCTTTTAAATTTTGTTTTCTAGTTTGTTCATTTTGATTTCTATGATTTCTATTTTGATGTATAATTTTTCAAAAATATATTGTTTTGCAAGTTTTTGTGTGTGTGTTCAATTTATCTTTTTTCCCTATTTTCTCAAAGAAAGTGTTTGCAAACATAAATTTCCCCATAAGAATTGCTTTGTAAAGCAAAAGTTTTGCTTTGTAAAAGCCCAACTGTCGGGGCAGCTAGGTGGCGCAGTGGATAGAGCACCGGCCCTGGATTCAGGAGTACCTGAGTTCAAAGCCAGCCTCAGACACTTAACACTTACTAGCTGTGTGACCCTGGGCAAGTCACTTAACCCCAATTGCCTCACTAAAAAAAAAAAAAAAAGCCCAACTGTGCTGTGCTGTTATTTTCTTTGATGAAAATTTTCTGTTTCAATAATCTGTGATGCATGAATCCTTTAGGGCTGAATTATTTATCCAGTTGATTTTGATTCTTTCTTCAAAGACCCTTTATTTAATATAGTTTTGGCTTTTTTTAGGTGGGGCAATGAGGGTTAAATGACTTGCCCAGGGACACATAGCTAGTCAAGTGTCTGAGGCCAGATTTGAATTCAGGTCCTCCTGAATCCAAGGCTAGTGCTTTATCTACTGCGCCACCTAGCTGCCCCTTTGTTTAATATAGTTTTAATTGTATTGTGAGCAATAAAAGATGCTTAATATTTTTTTTTCTGTATTTTTCATTAGGTATTTTTTACATGCTCATTTTTGTAAAGATGCCATGTTCTGCTTTGAATAGGTATTCCCATAACATTCTTTCTCCATAAGATGAAAAATAACTATATTTACCAAAACAAAAAAAATTCACAGAGTGGCATTGTTTTGCATATTTTTGCAAATGTCTTTAAGGCCTATTTTAATAGAAGATATCTAGATTCTCTGCTTCTGCATTCAATCTGTTGTGATAGACTGTTTTGATTGATGTATATGAAGAAAATCCACCCTTCCACAGATAATGTAGTTGGAAATGGGAGTACTTTAATAGTCTTTTCAGATAGTTGTGAATATTCTTCTTTGATACAACACCCAAAACTTGACAAGTTGTAGTTTCTTAAAGGTTAGTTGATATATAGAGTTTGAAACCACATCAACAAGCTTTTTGTATTCTGTTACATTGAAATCCATTGGTCTGTCTTTTACCCATGTATGATTTTGTAACATCATGCATCGGTCACTTGGAAAACTTTGGTTCAATAAGTTATGCATCTCATCTAAATGTTGCCCCATTTCATTGTGCAATACCCCAAAATCACATCTTCAATATCACCAGCAGTCTTTAAATATTGGGAATCTGTCAAGCTCACAGTAGTGGATACAGATTTTCCAAATCTCTGCTTAACAGCATAAGCTTTATCAATGGCAACAAATACTATGCTATTTTCCTCATGGTGACAGGCTCACTTTGTTTATTTTTGAGAAAATGTCTGCCACAGTACCTATCTGAATAACCACACTTTGTCAGTCATCATTCCTTCAAGTAAAAATTGTGTCCCATAAAAAAGTGGCTTGGTCTTGCTCTCAAGTTAAAGAATCACACACGTGCTTTTCCTTGAGACAACCATCCTCCTTTGGCATGCAACATATGCAGCATAAAGCTAAGTGCTTTATGCATATTTCATATTTGATCATATTTTTGTTCAGCCACTTAAGTCATGTCCAACTCATCCTGATCCCATTTAGGGTTTTCTTGGCAAAGATACTGGAATGCTTTACCCTTTCCTTTTCCAACTCACTTTACAGATGAGGAAACTGAGGCAAACAGGATCACACAGCTAATAAGTGTGAACTCAGGAGTTGAGTCTTCCTGACTCCAGGTCTGGTATTCTCTCCACTGTGCCACCTAGCTGTCCTCACATTTGATCATATAGCATATTAAAAAGATGTGTACTCAAGGGTGAATATTTAGCTAAAATCAATAGTTTTTATTGGTTAGTCAAGGATGTCCTTAAGTGAAACCAGCCTTTTTTTTTTTTAAACTGTGATTCAATGACTGCTAATACAGTTTGGTGCCACAACCTTGATTCAAGTGAAGGTATCAGATTTTTAGCCACCTTTGCCTGTGAACTTTCAGTGCAAAAATCAGCACAGTTGTTCTTGGATAAACTACAGAGTCTTTTTTGATGTTGCTATATACTGTTTGCTCATGTTTTATTTAAAATTTTTGCTTTGCTCTTCATTAGGCATATTGGTGTATAGTTTTGTTTCTCTCTGGCTTAGGTATCTGGACCATATTTGTTTCATAGAAGGAATTTCATAGGATCTCTTCTTAGGGGTTATGTGCTACTTTATTTGAGTACCACTAGGGTTTGTTGCCAAGCACTCAAATAAAAGGTCTTCTTTGATGATTAGTTGTTGCTGATAACTTAATACAAACAAAACAGCAAGTCCAGCCATATCTGTAGCTTCATTTATTTTAAGATGAAAATTAAATTCTGCAGACTAGATGTTAACTCATTCTCTATTGTTTGCTTTTAAATTTACAGGTCATGTAGCCTCTAAAAAACTCCACTGTATATTTCTGAGAGAATGAGAGTGAAAAGGGAAAATCATGTCTTAATATTATTGTGAAGGGACAGCTAGCTGGTGCAGGGGATAGAGTATTTGGCCTGGAGTCAGGATAACTCATCTTCCTGAGTTCAAATATGGCCTCAGACATGTACTAACTGTGTGACCCTGGGCAAATCACTTAATCCTGTTTGCCTCAATTTTCTCATCTGTAAAATGATCTGTAGAAAGAACTGGTAAACCACTGCAGCATCTTTGTCAAGAAAACCCTAAATGGGGTCATGAAAAGGCAAACACAACTGAAATGACCAAACAACAATAGATTAATATGAAATTACTTGAGAACCACTGACCTAAATATAATCAACCACATTTATTAAATACTTCATGGCATGTGCTGGGGATACAAGTACAAAGAATCAGCCAGTCCCTACTTACAAGGAGTTCTCATTCTTAAGTAGGAGACAACAAATACATATATAAGTAACCGAGAAGTCCAGTTTGGCTAGGCTGGGGGAGGAATAAGGTATAATGAGGCTGGGAAGATAGGTTGGGACCAGGTTGTAAAGAGCTTTTAAAGCTAAACAAAGGAGTTTATGTTTTGTCTTAGAGGCATATCGAAAGCCACTGGAGTTGATTGAGTAGGAGAGTCACATAGTCGGATCTATGCTTAAGGAAAATTATTTTGTCAGCAATGTGTAGGATGGATCGGAATGGTGAGAGACTTGAGACAAGGAGGCCAATTAGGTGGTTGTTGAAATATTCTAAGAGAAGTGATGAGGGCCTAAACCAAGGTGGCAGCCATGTCAGTGGAGTGAAGGGGTCAAATTTAAGAACATTTAAGAACAAATTTAAGACAGTAGAAATCGCAAAATTTGGCAACAGATTGGATATGAGGTGACAGAGAGTGAAGAGTTGAGAATAACACTGAGATTATGAACCCAGGAAAAATGAAGAATGGGGTTAGGAGAGAAAAATAATGAATTCAAGTTCAGACAAAAGGAGTTTCAGATAGTTCCAGGATATCCGGTTTGAAATGTTCAATAGGCACTTGGCGATGTGGACCTGGAGCTCAGGAGACAGACTTAGGTTGGATGTATAGATTTGAGATCATCTGCATAGAGTTGATAGTTAAATCCATGGGAGCTGATGAGGTCTTGGGCCTAAGGGAGAACCTCATATTTGATGATGGTATTATTTGGATGATGAGCCAGCAAATGAGACAGGAAAGGAAGGAGTCAGGCAGGCAGGAAGAGAACCAGGAAAGAATAGTATCATGAATACCCAGAGAGGAAGTGGAAGAATAGGAAGACAAGAGTGGTCAGTAGTGTTGGTTGTAACAGATAGGTCAAGAAGGATAAGGCCTGAGGAAAAAAACCATCAGATGTGGCATCTATAAAGTATATGAGAGAGAGAGAGAGAGAGAGAGAGAGAGAGAGAGAGAGAGAGAGAGAGAGAGAGAGAGAGAGAGAGAGAGGCAGAGAGAGAGGCAGCTAGGTGGTGCAGTGGATAGAGCACCATTCCTGGAGTCATGAGGACCTGAGTTCAAATCCAGACTCAGATATTTGACACTAACTGTGTGACCCTGGGCAGGTCACTTAACCCCAATTGTCTTGCTGAGAGAGGGAGAGAGAGAGAAAGAGAGGGAGGGGGAGAGAGAGAGAGAGAGAGAGAGAGAGAGAGAGAGAGAGAGAGAGAGAGAGAGAGAGAGAGAAAGAAATTTATGTTGAATGGATAGGTTGGATGTTCTGCCTCAAGTAATACTTAGTTTTCCAGACTCCATCTCCCATTGTGGTAGAGAAGGGAAAGTGGGCCCCTTTCAGCTCATGTCTCCAGGGGATGTGGAGCCCCTTTTCATTTGTCTCTCAAAGGGAGGCCCCCTTTTAGTGTGTCCTCAAGGGAGACATGTTCCCCTCCCAATGTCCTATTAAGGTGTTAGGACTTCCCCTGAGAAGGGGCCCAGAATTCAGACCCACACCCACCTCTAATGATGAGCCTAGCCAGCTGGTTAGAAGAAAGCACCATGTTTGACTTTGGCTGTCATTCTCCCAGAGATTAAGGAGATTAAAATGCTAATGCTCCTTGATCTAGGCTAGAGCAATATTAAGTCATGAAATGTGGTATAATCTGTCAGAAACCCTACATAGCTTTAGAATAAACAAGCTAAGGCTGGATTTACTATTTGGGTTCAAAGCAGTGCTGGAAAGCCTTCTAAAGTTGCTATCAGTGGATTGTGATGAAGGGAATGGGACTCCTCCAAACTCCAGCACCCTCTTCCTCTCTCTTTTTCTCCATGACTGGAGCCAGAACCTGGACTTGGTTTACTTAATGATGCAACTTAACCCTTTCCATATCAGTCTTTGCTACTTTCTCCTTCTATCTTACTCTCAACCCCTAGCATCCACATTGAATTGTAGATTTAGAGCCAGAAGAGACATCAGAGGTTATCTAGTCCAATTCCCTTATTTTATTATACCTGAGGAGACAAGGTCAAGAAAGATGAAGTAACTTGTTCAGACTCACACAGCTAGTATATTTTGATCACATAGGAAGCATTGGTGGCACAGTGGTTAGCATACTTACCTTCCGAGAAGTTGACCTGGGTTCAATTCTAGCCAATCAACATTTTTCTTGGAGGGCAGGGATTACATTGGATCTGTTTTTTGTGCCCCTAGTTCTTAGCACAATGCCTGGCACAAAGTAGGCACTTAATAAATGTTTATTGATTAGTAAGTCTATTGTTGATGAACCATCTAAGACAGGCAATTGAGTCAAGGCAATTGGGGTTAAGTGACTTGGCCAGGGTCACAGAGCTAGTGTCAAATGTCTGAGGCTGGATTTGAACTCAGGTCTTCCTGACTCTCTCTGCCATTCCATGCTGCCTCTGCCACTTCCATCACTCCATGTAAAGATGGGATTCGAACTCAGGTCTTTCGACTCCAAATCTTGTGCGCCATGTACTGGACATGGAAAAAACAACAACAAAACCCTGCCATATTATTATAATTTTTTTTGTGTGCGGGGCAATTGGGGTTAAGTGACTTGCCCAGGGTCACACAGCTAGTAAATGTTAAGTGTCTGAGGCCAGATCTGAACTCAGGTACTCCTGAATCCAGGGCCGGTGCTCTATCCACTGCGCCATCTAGCTGCCCCCCCCCCCCCCCCCGCCATATTATTAATGTGTTTCCAAGGTACAATGGAAAGAGCGCTGGCTCTACTCCGAGGACCTGTGTGACTTTGAACAAGCACCATCCTTTCTGGGCCTCAGTTTCCTCATCTGTACAATGAAAGGATTTTACTAGATGGTCTCTGAAGCCTCTTTCAGTTCTAGACTTATGACTCTGTGATCCATGACTTGAAATTAGAGAGCTAAGTCTAGGTTTGTGTGTCAAATTCAACTAGCTGTGTTTGAGTCCCTTAAAGTTTCTGATATTCAGTTTTCTCATTTGAAAATTAGAGCAATACTACTACTTACATGAAGGTAGTTATTGGGAAAGTACTCTGTAAATCATACAGGTTTGTTTGTTTGTTTTTAATAACTGAGGACATTGGTGTTTCTGTGCAACTCCCAATAGGAAGGAATCAGCAATGACTCTGATTTGGAGGGACAATATGTCCAAGGGAGTAGAATCCTAGGGAACTGCCCTCCCTTCCTCTCATATTATTTCACATCTAGCAACCCTTTGGATTATTAGCATCAGAAGCTTGTGGGATTTGAATGTCACAGAGGTGGCCTTGGAGGCCCCTTGGTCTGGCTTGACAAACAGCTTTATTATTGCTCTAGAGTTTAATGTCCACTCAGGGTGCCTCTTGGCCCAAAGTACTGGCTTCCTGGTGGTCCCAGAGCTGTTAAGGCTATATAACAACTCAGATTGTTCTATCAGGAATCCTGCAGAGGATTTGAAGTTTGAGTTAAATCGGCTTCAGGCCCCTTATCTGACATGCATTTTTTCTGAGGGGAAGCTGAGGAGTCAGTCTGACTATTAGAGTAGGAGGTAAGAGGAGAAAGTCACTGAGGGAATGAAGTTAGTTTTGCGATATAGCTTGTCTTCTCTTGTCACAGCACATACGGGAGAAAGGGATTCATGCCTGAGTATGTCTGGGAAAACTTTGTAACAAACAATTAAAGTTGTCAAAAAGTAGAATGAACTGTCTCATAAGGTAGTGAGTTTCCGATCAGTGGAAGTCTTCAAGTGAAGGACCCATCGGGATTTATGTTCAGGGAGAGGCTGAACTAGATTTCATTCAAGAAATTCTAAGCACATCTGATGTACAAAGCACCAGATATAGACACATCTCAATAAATCGTACCTGGCCTTAAAAAGTACACCTTAGGGGCAGCTAGGTGGCGCAGTGGATAGAGCACCGGCCCTGGAGTTGGGAGGACCTGAGTTCGGGTCCGGCCTCAGACACTTAACACTTACTAGCTGTGTGACCTTAGGCAAGTCACTTGACCCCAATTGCCTCACTTAAAAAAAAAAAAAAAAGGTACACCTTAAAGATTCCCTCTGAGAGCCCCTGCAGCCATGACATTTTGTGATTTGAGATTTTGTGGGATTGGTGTCAGACACACTCAGTGGGGCCAATAGCTTACTTCTTAAATGTCTGTGATAGTCTAGGAAACATTTGGCCTCAGTCACTTGTCTCCTGAACATTGCAAATAGGAAAATTTCGGTTTGATATATGGAGAAACTTCATATTAAAGCCATCTAAAATTTTTCCCTCACCAGAGATCTTCAAGCAGGGACTGGAAAGATATCATGATGGATGAGGATTAAGAAAAGGCTATTTGATTTGGCAACTAGGAGATCTTTGGTAACTTTGCAGGGAACAGTTTCAATTCCTTGATGAGGTCAGAAGCCAGATTGCAGAGGGTTTAAAGATTGCATGAGAGGAGAGGAAGTGGAAGTACCAGTAGTAGCCAGGAAGGGGAAGAGAATATAGGATGAGAGCTGGCAGCTAGGTCATATAAAGTGAGATTTTTTTAAGGATGTGGGTGGTGGTGGCAGTGGCAAAAAGGGTGTATTTGTAGGCACCAGGGAATCAGCCAGTAATTGGAGAGGTTCTGAAGATTAGGGAAAGAATCTGGGATGATAGGCAGGGCAATCTGTTGGAATGGGTTCAAAGTTGTTTGTAGAGAGGTTTTCCTTGGCAAGGAGAAGGGATGCCTCTTTGTGTGAGACTGAGGTGAAGGAGAAGATTGTGGGGGAAGACATCAGAGTGGTGATGTGAGCAAGGAGAGGGAATGTTCCTTGAACAGCCTGTTTTTTCAGGAAAGTATGAGTCAAGGTCTTCTGTTGATAGAATGGGGTCAGGGGTGCCATGGGAGGATTGAGAAGGGTGGAAAAGGTTTGTAGTCATAAGTGAGATAGTGAATCGATCAGGGAGGTATAGAATGATTTCTCTGATGCAGTCAAAGCTCACTTCAGACTGTATGACATAAATTTGTAATGGAAACAGTCAATTTGATTTTGTGTTTTTCTCTAGGTTGGAAGACTGCAGTGGGAATAATCCAAGGTTGGGGTTTGGCAAGGCATATTCAGCAAAAAACCAAAGGGGCAAATGACTAGAGTCTAGAGAATAGTGGAGATTTGGACTGACTCACTAAAGGGTAGAAATAGAGAAGGGAGAAGAGTGTAGTAGTTAGTGCTAAAGTAATGTCCTAGAAAGAACTGAGAGGTAAAGCAATTAGAAGTGGGGTGCGGAGGAGAGGAGGATGGAGAACAGGACAGGGTCCTAAGGCAGAGGGGAATATGGATGGAACACCTGTTTTTCGGTGGGGGAGAAGCAAGATCAAAGTAGTGACCATCTCTGTGTATCTAAGGTGAAATGGAAGAGGTCATAGGAATTGAGTAGATTGAATAACAGGGAAACTGCAGTACTTGAGGGACTAGCAGTATTTATGTTGAAGTCCCCTAGTATTAGGGCAGGAGTTGGGGTGGAGAGAAAGACATTGTGTCTCTCTATCTTGTTTTAGGTTCTGTAGTTCCAGAATCTGTTTAGAGGCTTGATTTAATGTTGCTTTTGAGGGAAACACGGGACAGCTCAGGCAACAACTTCTCTCTGCCATTTGAGAGAAAGACATTGTGTGAGCAAGGCACTGAGTTATTTGAGGAAGGGAGAATGGGGAGGGGCGGGGCAGGCGTGTCCATAGATGACTGCTTGATTGGACAATAAATTTGAAAATAAGCCTCAAAGAAGAAGTTACTGAATGATTGTAGTAAAGGGAGAATCTAGAACGGGCAAGTGGGAGCAAGGAGTGCTCTGACTCCTCCACCATGACCAGTAAGTGAATCAGGGGATACAGGTGGAAGTGCCAACTATAAATGGGAAAAGGTCATCTCACAATGCCTGGTACTACTAGTATAGCCTAAAAGTACTTTGTTAGAACACTTAGATAACTCCAGCACCAGCATCTGCTCTTCACTTGAGTCTTAATGTATAGGGACACATCCTCACATGTGTATTTAAAGCTTTTAACAACCTGGCCCCTTTCCTTTATTTCCAGTCTCACAACCACCCCCTCACTGTCATCCAGTTCCCTAGTTCTTCACATGGGACACTCCCTTCCTAGTCTCCAGTGACTTTGTATTGGCTCGCCCCCATGTCTATCATGAAGTCCTCCCACATGGCCTCCTCTGGGAGTCTCCAGTTCTTTCGGGACCCAGTTCAAATGCCCCCTTCTACATTGAAGCTTTCCTGATTTCTCCAGGGGCTCATGTTCTCCCTCCCCAAATTACCTTTTATTTCTTTTGAAAATACTGATGGGCAGCTAGGTGGCGTAGTGGATAAAGCACCAGCCCTGGATTCAGGAGTACCTAAGTTCAAATTTTGCCTCAGACACTTGACACTTAATTAGCAGTGTGACCCTGGGTAAGTCACTTAACCCTCATTGCCCTGCAAAAAAAAGAAAAATTAAAATTAAAAAAAAAGAAAATATTGGATATTTATCTCCTTGTTAAATTGTAAGTCCCTCAAGGATAGGGCGTGTTTTACTTTTTTCTTTGTACCCCCAGAGTTTAGCAGACTACCTAGCACGTAGTAAGTACTTAATAAATGCTTGTAGATTAATTAATTGATTTACACAGCCTTACTTAGAACAACAGGCATTGATCACCTAATACATTTCCCCGTGTCTTCCCAAGCCATGTCAGCTTTCCATGAGATTAGCTACATTCACAGGACCAGGCCAAAATGTTATTTTGTCTCCTTAGTGTGCTCAACTTCCTTCTTTAGCTTTGTAGTAGATGAAGCTCAAAAAAAATTAGTGACTTTTTCAAGGTCATCCAACTCAATTTCATATTACTAAGCTGTTAGTACACTCTTTTTTTTTTTTTTTTTTGGCGGGGCAATGGGGGTTAAGTGACTTGCCCAGGGTCACACAGCTAGTGTCAAGTGTCTGAGGCCGGATTTGAACTCGGGTACTCCTGAATCCAGGGCCGGTGCTTTATCCACTGCGCCACCTAGCCGCCCCCTGTTAGTACACTCTTAACCCCACATGGATCCTCTCTTCAGTTCTTAGTTATCTGAAGACAAAAAGTGTGTTCTTTGTACAGCGTCACATGAAGATGGAGTACATGATGGATTTGAATTTTGCTGACAATAGTTTCCAGTGAGAGTTCTAGTTCTCGGGTTACTAAAGGTAGTTCAATGGGGGGAGAAGTAATAAAGACAGCAACTGAAGGCATTGACTAAGAGTATGATTGCTGTTATGACATTATTAAGTTAGAGACAACTGAACAACAAGGTCCTATTCCCATACTGAATGACATGTAGGACCCAAACTGCCGAGCCACGATGAGCAATTTCTGCTTCCAAGCAAGGGATGTAAACAAAACAGGCCCACAATTTATTTTTGTTTTTGTTTTTGTTTTGGGTTTTTTTCTTTTTAGTGAGGCAATTGGGGTTAAGTGACTTGCCCAGGATCACACAGCTAGTAAGTGTCAAACGTCTGAGGCCGGATTTGAACTCAGGTACTCCTGACTCCAGGGCCAGTGCTCTATCCACTGTACCACCTAGCTGCCCCAAGGCCCACAATTTATTTATTTTTATGTGTACAAGTGAATGTTTTATTAAATGCATACTAACATTTCCACATTATGTGAATATATATAAGTTAAAATGTATATATATACATATATATTAAATATAGGCATGATATCAGAATGGGAAATTGAGACCAACCCGTTTTTTTAAAACCTCTTTTGGTCATTCCAAATTATTATTACCCATAAAAATAATGTAGTGCTGATTTTTCCCTGGGGGAAAATTAATTCCATAGCATTGTAATTAAGGGACATGTTTTATTTCATTGTTTGCTTCAAGCAAAGTTGCTTTGATATAAAATGAGTTCAATGATATAGTACTACAATCCCATCAAGTCAAATGTGAAAACCTCACATTGAAATGAATACACTTTGTATTGATATTATTATAGCATAATTGTTTTAATATTCAGAAGGTCTCTTGGCTTCTCAATTTAGTTGGGAAGGAGGGGTATGGCCAAGCTGGATGGAACAGACGCTTAACCTGAGATGCAGCCACTAAAGGGAGAAACTTGGCTATCTAATACATTCCTGTTTTAAATGAGTTATTATTGCCTACTAGGTGCTAAACTTAGCTATTTCTCTATTGCTGAAGGACTCCAAGAACAGTCAGAACCCTCTGAATTTTACCACTCTGGGCAGCTCCTGACAGTTGCTGCTCTCCCTCTCTTGGAGAGGGATCAGCTCTGGGAAATTTGTGGTTTAGTCTCCTTCTTTATAGGACAGCTTTCCTTGCTTGCCAAATGAATAAAGAGTAGTGAGATCAGGTTTATTTTTTAAAGTTTGGGAAATCAAAGAGAGAGAGATAGAAAGGAAAGGGGCATAGGGAAAAGAACCCTGGATTTTGTGTCAGAGGTCTTGGGTTCAAGTCTTGGCCTGTTACTTGCTGTGTGTTTGACTTGGTCAAGTCTTTTTCCCTTTTGGAGTCTGTTTCTTCTTATATAAAAGGAGTGGGTTGGACTAAATGATTTGTGTGGTAACTTCACATTTGAAGTTTATGATCTAGTTGGGGCTGGGCAGTAGTCCTTTATGTTGATTTCAAAGGCAAAACTCAGAAATCTTTGTCTAAAAAAACTTCCTCTCTTGAAGCCAGGAACTGTGGCTAAGTGTGAGCTTGCTCCCCTCAAAGTCTGCCAAGTCAGCTCCTCCAACAGCTGGCCCCCCTTCTTGAGATGTTATAGAGCCAGATGTGCATTTTGCTTCCCATGAGACTGTGATCCCACAAGGCGTAGAATGTGTTCTAATTGAATCCTGCTTGGAAAGAATTGCACAGGCAGGCCTGGGGAGGGGAAAAAATCTGTCACTTTGTGCAAAATTCCCCAAATGTCCTTGGGCCCCATAGGGGTCTGTTGGTAGTATTGCTCACTAGAAGATTGTAAGAGAAATTCAAGAATTCTGCTGTATGAGGTGTTAGGAATACAGAGACAAAAGTAAAATGGTCTTTGCTCTCAAGGAATTTATATTCTATTGGGGGATATAACACATACACAGAGAAGTAAATATAAAGTGATTTCAAATGGTTTTGGGAAACCATTAACAAATTGGAAGAATAAGGTAAGACCTGGTAGGAAGTGTGACATAGGAGTTGAGTCCTGTAGGGTGCTAGTGATTCCAAACAATCAGAAGTGATGGGGAAAAGCATTCCAGGTCTGGGAACAATCCTCTTCAAAGGCTATGGAAGCAGGAGATAGAGCATCACACACAGAGTATAGGGAACTAGTCTGTTTGACTGTAGCATAGAATGAATGATAGGGAGTTATGTATGTACTCATCCTGGAAGCAAAGAGAGGTAGGATCCACATTATTAACTGAATTCTTCCCAAGCCTTCAAAAGATAGCAATCTGCGAGCAGTAACATCACAAGGGTATATGTGTCTCTGTGTGTGTCTGTGTGTGTATTCATTGTATGTCTCTGTGTATATCTGTATATGTAACTGTGTCTCTTTGTGTAGCTGTCTGTATGTGTGTCCATTGTGCATTTGTGTATATATCTGTGTGTGTATATACACACACATATATATAATCTGTGTCTTCATGTGTCTGTGTCTATTTGTGTCTCTGTGTGTATCCATTTGTAAGTCTGCATGTTTCTGAATGTGTATACACATCTGAATTTGTGTGTGTGTGTGTGTGTGTGTGTGTGTGTGTGTTTGTATGCATGTCTGTGTCCTATGTCTCTGTGTGTCTATCTATTGGGACTGAGGGGTAGTTATGTCTTCTCTGACTAGTGAAGTTTTATAGGAGCCCCATCCCAAGGAAGGCATCAGGAAATCCTCCTAACTTTCTTTTGCTCCAGCCTAGAACTTCTAAATGTTTCCTGTCTGTTTCCTTCTTTTTCTCTCATTAGGCTGGAGGTTCCCTGTGGGCTGGGCCTTTTTTTATCCCAAACACTATATGTGATGGGGGTGGGGGGAATGAGGGGTGGATGCGGTTATCAGTATGAGATGCTTCATTAAGTGACTGTATCCCAGTGTCCCCATGTTGGGGGCGGAGGAGTCGGTACAAATGGTGTGAATAGCAGCCTCATTGTTCAAGAAAGATCACAAGACCCTCTTCAGACCAATGCTTATGGAATTTAGAACCAGATGGAACCTTAGCAATCGTCAGTGCTAATTTTACAGATAAGGACACTAAATAGAATGGGTCACCCAACCAGATAGCTGCAGGCTCAAGATTCAGATCCAAGTTCTCCTATTTAAAACCAGTCAGTCTTTCCACTATACTGTGGTACCCTCATTTATTTGGAATTGTGTGTGATACAAATAAGCAATTATCATATGAAATTGCTAATTATTCAGCCTAAGTACAAAGGGGGAATTTATTAAGTGCCTTCTGAGTGCCAGGTACACTTTACAAATATCTCATTTTATCCTCACAACAGCCCTGGGAGGTAGGTGTTATTATATTATTCCCCTTTTACATTTGGGGAAACTGAGGCACACAGAGACTAAATGACTTGCCATGGTTTTCACAGCTAATAAGTAGCTGAAGCTGGATTTGAACTCAGTTCTTCATGATTTTAGACCCAGCATTAGATGCACTGTGCCACTTCTAAGTGTTTTCATAAAGTGAGACACCTATAACTGTGGATCATTTTTCCGGCCCTCCTGTTATAAGGCTGAATTTTATGGGATGGAGAAAGCCAGAGAGAGAGAGGGCTCTATTGACCTCACAGAACATTTTGCACATCCCAAGTAGATCCTCAACTGAGAATAGGCAAATGGGCTTTATTAGAACCACTATTTCTTCACATAAACTTCAAAAGAAAAATGGTATCTTTTGTTTTTAAGTCACCATTGTTTCTGAATATATATGTCCCCTACCCATTTCTTTGTGACAAAATATAAAAAGAAAGAAGGGGCCAGGGGAAGCAGTTCAGAAGAAAATAGCTATCATCAACCAAATCTGACACCTCTTCAGAGAAGGCAGAGATCTCTACTATCAATTTCATAGATCTAGGGGTGTTAATGCTAGAAGGGAACTAGGAGAGTCTAATCCCCTCATTTTAAAGATGAGGAAACTGAAGCTGAAGAGGTTGTGTCTTTTAAGACTGTTGTTGTCTTTGTGATCCCATTGAGGGTTTTCTTGGCAGAGATACTGGAGTGGTTTGCTTCTTCAGCTCATTTTACAGATGAGGAAACTGAGGCAGACAGGGTTAAATGACTTGCCCAGGGACACACAGCTAGTAAGTGTCCGAGTTTGGATTTGAACTTAGGAAGATTGAGTTCTGGGCCCAGTGCTCCATCTACTGTACCACCTAGCTTCAGATGCAAAAGAAAATATAACACAAGTTAGATCAAGTAAAAATGGGAAGGTGGTAGTTAGGAGGCCTGGATTCTTTCTGGTCCCATCTCTGCCCTTTTTTTCCTCATCTCATCATATGAAGGGGTTTACGGACTTTGGAGGCCCCTGTGTTCTAGGAGATAATTCTCTTTTCTTTTTCCTTTTTTTTGTGGGGCAAGGAGGGTTAAGTGACTTGCCCAGGGTCACACAGATAGTAAATGTCAAGTGTCCGAAGCCAGATTTGAACTCAGGTCCTCCTGAATCCAGGGCCAGTGTTTTATCCACTGTGCCACCTAGCTGCACATGCCCGCCTGCGCCCCCCCCCCCAAGATAATTCTTACGGACTCTCTGTGTCTTTTTGGATTCTGCTGAGCCAAGTAGCCAAACCACAGACAGTGACTCTCTAAGGACTGCTTGAGTAGAGCTTCTTCCTTTCTTTCCATCTCTGGCTGGAGGTCCTAAGAAAGGATTACAAAATTCAACTTGCACCTAGGACCTGGATTAATAGGCAGAGGGGAATCTGTTTTGTTTAGTAGCTGAGGCTTCTTAATTTATTCCCTTTTTGGTACTGGCCGGTAGGAGAGGCATATTTTGGGGGAAATTTTTTTAAGTGATTAAGATGTTTGATAAGAATCGGTTTTCATTTGCAAAAGAACCCAAACTTCCTAAATGAATGTGGAAGGAATGAGGTTTCTCATGTGAGTTTTAAAATAATTATTCTAAAACAAAAACTGTTCTCAGCAGGATATTTGGTTTGATTTTAATTTCTGAAGTGGTGGTCAAAGGGACCAGCTGGAGCTGGGACCGTGGTTCTTTATTCCTCCTATCCTCAACTTCATTTCCCGAAGGGCCCTTAGAATACCCTAGGCTTCAGCCTTTCTTAAGGAAAGCAAGGGAGATTTCAGAGGCCTGAGCCTTTCCCTTGACATGGCCTGGACAAAGGTGACAGGGAAGCATAATCAAGGGAGATTTGAGGGGAACTGAAGCCCTGAGCTAAGAGGCCAAGCTTCAATACTGAAGAAATTCTCTCCCAAACCCACTGACAGATGGAAACAATTTTCAGTCACGTGGGTTGGGTCTGAACCACTGCCCCTAGAAAAAGGCTCAGGAAGCAGACCCCCAAAAGCCACATGATCTTAAGTCAGATGTAGTTTTCTTTCTTTGTTTATTTAAAGATGCTAGAAATCCAAGGAATAATATTGGGGGGGGCAAGATGTGAGGAAAGGGGAATGGAACAAAAGCATAAGCCCTGAAGCCTTCCAGAGCCAGGTCAGAGAACCCAAAATGAATGTGTCATCTCCCCTCCTCCAACACATTTTGTGGTTCCCATAGGCTGGGGAGGCATAGAGACAATGAATAGCCTGGGTGCCCTTCTGTTTCTTTTTTCAAAGGGTGGGTGCTGGGCTGAATGAATAATATGTTCTTTAAACACTTGCACAGTTCTCTACATACGTTATTTCTTTTGGTCCTTGTAAATATTTACTTTGTATACCTATTTCAAATACCTATATATCCACGGTCAAGTAAAATTTCTCCAGGGAAAAGGTATCTCAAGTGGGAAAAGTTTAAGAAGCTTTGGTTTGGGAAACGCCTAGGAGAGGTTGTTTTGCCTGTGGTCACAAAATTTAGTGAACTGATAAAGCAGGATTCCTTTGTTAATTAAGCACCTATTAAATTCACTTAGCACTTAGGATATAAAAACAAAGAAACTACTCCTACTCTCAATGAACTTACTCTTTTGGACCTTGCTGCTAGTCCGGAAATCATCCCTTGGGGGGGGGGGGCGGGAATGATAAATTTGTGCCTGCGCATAATCACATTTTTTTCTTGGTTGGAAGTTATCCCACTTTTATTCTCAACCCCTCTCCCTACTTCTGCCAACAAGACAACCTTGGCAAAGTGGATAAAGAACTGGCCTAGTATCCACAAAGGCCTGGGTTCAAGTCCCACCTGTGATAAACACTGGCTGGATGACTTGGGGCAAGTCACTTAGACTCTCATTCTTCCAGCAACTCCTTAAAACTATAAATTGCAGAGAAAGTACTGACCTGCATTATCAGAGGGAATTTCCTCAGGCAAGAGTTTCCCCATCCTTGAAATCTCTGGTCTGATCTCTATCCCCTATCACTGTTTTAGGTAAATCGGGGAGCTCCCAGGGGAAAGAAGTATAATGAAGATGAGCAAGATCCTGGAGCCTGGCCTTAGATCTGGGTTTTCACCAGTCATTCTAGACCTCAGTCTTTCCAGTTAACTTAGGAAGCAAAAAACTCCCACTTTATCTTAAAAACTTCTAAAATGGTTGTCAGGTTGAGAAAATGCCTTAATCCCCAAGTTGTATCTGAGAACTGCTCAATGGTTAATACCAGGGGTGCCAAAGTTTCTTGAGGAAGCTGTTCTTCATACCAGAGAACTGATTAAGTGATGATAAACAACCCACCACATCCGGAACAGCCTGGAGCCCAGGTGGTAGACAAGCATTCAGCTCATCTCTAGACTAAAACATGTGTGATCTACATTGTGCAGGGAACAGAAAGCTGGGAAAAGGAAAAGGTCACTGAGACTGTGGAATACATACCTCACCCTCTCAAAACCACCCACCCCTTGTGCTTTCCACCAAGACCCTAAGGTGCAGGGGTGCACGCCAAGGAGGGGGTTGGGAAGAGACACAGGAAAAGAAAGTGACAGAACATCCTGTGTGGTCTCTTCTCTTTAAACTTTTTAAAAGGGAACAGTGAGTGAGGCCCTGAATCAACAGTAGGGGTAGAGCGAAGAAAGCTCATCTGCCAGGAGGGCTGTGAAGGGAATTAGCATATGGGTATAGTTGGAAAAGGAAAGGGAGACCCAGAAAATTCAATACAGCAAATGTTTAAGTGCTGCTTTGTACCTGGCAGCATGATATCATGGAGAGAGGACTAGGATCAAACCCTGCCTCTCACGTGCAATTAACCAGGTAAATTTCAGAGACTAAATTACAGGGAAGTTGTCAATATGCATTGGTGGAGGGAGGTTGCACACTGAGAATTCTTTACAATGACACCACAGCTCCATTTGATTTTTTTAATGTGCAAAATGCTACGTGAAATTCTGGAAGTACAGAAAACAAAATCTCCCCCCCCACCCAAGAGTTTACATTGTACTAGGGCAGATTATAATCTGCACACAGTGATTTAATAGAGTAATGAAGGAGAAAGCACCAGCAATTAGGGGGATTCAGGGAAATCTTCAGAGAGAAAGTAACTCCTCAGCCTAGCCTTGAAGTGATATGATGGGATTGAAGTAAATGTCCCCAGAGGTTTCTTCCAGCTTCTCCAAAGCAGTCATCTGATGGTTCTGAGAGAGGGGAGATGAAGAGAAGGAATATGATCCAGGTGTGGAGAGCAGCTTGTGGGGTAAAAGCAGGGTCGCCCAGAAAACTCTCTACCTTGAATCCTTAGCTGAGTTTGGAGGAGACTAACAGGACAGTAGGACTGAAGTCTTTGATCAGAATGTTTTTCTGAGTTCTCTGCACAGATGAGAGAGAGAGAGAGAATATGACAACTTGAGGCAAAGTATGGGAAACAAGTGTAAGACTGTGGTTTAAGGCTAAGTTTATTACCCAGGTTTTGTGATGTTGCTGTGTCCTTGGTGAGGTTGGCAAATGAGGTCCTGATGTTGGCACCTTTCTGCCTACTCCCATGTCTCTCCTGTTTTGTGGAAAGGGAGCAGAATAAGGGTTGAGAGAATGTCGTGGTTTTTTGTTTGTTTTAAGGATGTTCTTTTTATCAGCCCAACCTCCAGCTTCTGATCTTCAGACCACAGTGGTGTGGGATCATTTCTAGAAAACCATGTCACATTTCACTTATCCTCCAAGGTTCTCTTTCTCGAACTCTCTGTTCCAGCCACATTGGGCTACTTACTGTTCCTGGATGTCCTGCAGTTTCCTTCTGCCTCATATTTGGGAAAGCAGTTTTCCCCTGTGCTTGGAATATACTCCCTCCCTATCCCTGCTTGTTGAAATGCTTCTCTTTCCAAAAGACAGCTTTTTAAATACCTCTTCCATGAAGTCCTCCCTGTTTTTCCCCTTTCCCATCTGTGAGGGAAAAATCCATCCTCTTCTCAATAATTCTCAGGAACTCAGCAGCGAGTTGACAAAGGCTTTATTTCATTCTCATGAGAAGGAGGCACCCTAGTGTGCAGCTAGTGGGTGCCCAGAAAAGGGGCCCTGTTTTATACCCTAGTCCCTAACGCGAATGGACCTTCCCCTTTTTCATCACTGGTGGGGTTACAATCTACAAGCAAAAACTAGCTAATCGGAACGCAGTATTCCCACCCCTCTTCCTTGTATGGGCATAACTCAGGAGTGGACCTTATACTTCCTTATATGGACACAACTCTAGACCAGACCTTATTGAGACCAGGGCCCCTTGAACCATGTGGCCTTGCTAACTTGAGGGGGAGGAGGGGATCTGAGACCTTTGTCCTACAAACAGGTCAGGGGGAGTATGACTGACTGTTATATCCACACTGAGAGGAGACAACTACCCATTTCTCACACCATCCCCTTAGCTGACTGTGATGTCTCCCTCCTCATATTTCTAACAGGACTTTGGACTTTACCTTTTGTACTTATTATAGTCTACCTTTTATCATATTATCAAACTATTTGTATATGGAGTTTTCTTCCCTTCTGTTCTGGGTGAGGTCTAGCTGAAACCAGTGCAGTGATTAAGGCTTGGTATTAGAATCAAAGAAAGACTCGTGGTTCATAAAATGCAGTAAAATTAAGTTTATTTACATGAGGGAACAAAAAGGGTACAATTACTGAATCAAATGTATGCTGCTTCACCTCCACATCTACCTTTGTCTAGACAACATTGGGTCAGAAAGACGCCCATCAGCAGTGAGAATCCTGCTTACCCCCCTGTGAACCAACTCACTAGAGTATGTGCTTTACACCTCAAGCAACAAGGATGCCTCATTAGTGGTTCAAGGCTTCCTTGAAACCTTAAATAGAAACCAGCCCAAACTACATAAAACATATTACTCCTTTTTTTCTCATTTGAATAGAATTTTATTTTTCAAAATATAACATATTACTCCTATTGCATGCTCTCACCCTCCATTTATATCAGGAGCTCCTTGAAGGTGGTACTAGATAGTTGGCTATTTTTCTTTAAAATTATTAAACTAAATTAAATTAATGTTATTGTTTGTTAAATTAAATCAAGTATCTCAAATTTACTGGTCTTAAAGCACTCTTAGAAATAATCCCATACCTCCTCTCAAGGTATATAAGGAAAAATGCTGAAGAGTTTTTTTTTTTAAATAAACATTTTTATTTAAAGTTTTGAGTTCCAAATTCTATCCTTCCCTCCTTCCCATCCTCCCCTCCCCCCTCCCTGAGGGAATAAGCAATCAGATATAGGTTATACATGTGCAATTATGTAAAATATTACCATATTAGTCATTTTGTATAAGAAAACTTGAATGAAAGGAAAAAAAGAAAGAAAGTGAAAAATAGCATGCTTCACTCTCAATTCCAGTTCTTTCTTTGGAGGTGGATAGTATGCTTCATCATTAGGCCTTTTGGATTGTCTCAGATCATTGTATTGCTGAAAATAGTTGTCATTCATGGTTCTTCATCGAATAATATTGCTCTCTCTGTGCACAATATTCTCTTGGTTCTGCTCACTTCACTATACATCAGTTCATACAAGTCTTTCCAGGCCTTTCTGAAACCATACTGCTTGTCATTTCTCATAACACAATAATATTCTATTACAATAATATATCACAGCTTGTTTAGCCATTCCCCAATCGAAAGCCATTCCTTTGATTTCCAGTTTTTGATTTCCAGCCTGAAAAGAGCTTTGGTCTAGGCTTTAGGTTGTCCCCATGTCCCATGGCCTTATGATCTGAGAAGTGGAATCATCTATTCCCTGGCAAAGGAATAGCATGAATGCACATTCTTGAATGGAGTTTACATCATAATGAGAGATACAAGAAGTACACATAAGTATACGCAGAATAGATCTGAAAACATTAAATACAAAGTAATTCAATACAAGGTAGTTTGGGAGGGAGTCATACTTATTAGGATCAGGAAAAGGACCCCCCCCCCTTGCTCTCCACAAATGGAAGATTCCCTCGTTGCCAGAATTCTGTTGTTGTTGTTGTTTGTCATTTCAGTCATGTCTGACTGACCCCATCTGGAGTTTTCTTGGCAGAGATACTAGAGTACTTTGCCATTTACTTCTCCAGCTTATTTTACAGATGAGGAAACTGAGGCAAACAGGGTTAAGGGACTTGTAATTAATTTTTAATTACAGTAATAATGCTGAATAACAAGAAAAAGAGATTGTGTTCATTCATTCTACTGCCAGGGATCTTGACAAGCTAGAAAAAAAGAATGAGTCAAATAAGTGAAATTCAGTAGGGCTAAATTAATATGAGTACCAAAAAAACCACCTTTGCAAGTACAAGTTTTTCTGAAAAACCTGTGTACATATGTTATATAGCAGTCAAAAGAATCGAATTTGATCCTGAGTTGCATTGGAGCACTTACCTTGACTTGACTTGCAAGAATAAAGAGGAAATGGTTCCACTCTGATGTAGTGGCCTCGTCATACTTCATCTTTTGGATTGTCTTCCAGTTTAGGTGCCAGAGTTTAAGAAATGTATTCAAAAGATGAAGAGCACCTAGACTGATGACGAACCTTGAGACTATGTCATTTGAGGATCATTTGAAGGAAGCTAGGATTTTAGCCAGCAGAAAAAGGACCCTATCCTGTGAAAGGGCAAATAAAAATAACCCTATCCTGTGAAAGGGCAAATAAGACTGAATTCTTTTTGGCCCTAGAGGGCAGAACAATGGTTAACACTTAAAAAGAAGAAAATTCGATCTAGCTGTCATGAAACTTCCTAACAGAGCTGTCCAAAAATAAAAAAAAAAAATGGGCTGCCTCAAGAAATTCCCACTTCTTGAAGATCTTCCAAAAGAAGCCAGATGGCCACTTAAAAGGATTTGTTATAGTGGAGTTTCCTTCTGGGCATGGGTTGGACCAAATGGAAATTAAAGTCTCTTCCAGTTCTCAAATGCCTTGATTTTGTGATTCTTGGATTCATTTTTATCAGTGGTACTTAATGAGGGCCTATGAGTAGGGTGAAGGTGATACTATGGGAAAGATAAGGGGCTGGAATCAATAGGACTTGACAGAAGGTTAGATATATGGGGTGAGTGTAAATGAGGGGTCAGGGATTGTACAGATCTTTCAAATCAGCATGAATGGAAGGATGGTGGTATCCTTTATTGAAGAAGGGAAGTTTGGAAGAGGAGTGTTCTGGTGGGGGATGGGGGGAGGATAATGAGTTCTGTTTTGGATATATGAATTTTGAAGTATCCAGTTCTAAATGTCTAATAGGCAGTTAATCTGAGACTGGAGCCCATGCAAGAAATTATATTTGCAGCTGTGTACTAGTTTGCAACTCTGAGTATAATAGTCAGCAGTCTGTTCTAATCCAGTGTCTGGTTTTCTTGTCTCACCTTTGCATTTTTTCCTCATTAGTGGGGAATGTGCCCACTGGAAAGTAGATCCACCTCCTCACTTGACCCCCTGGACTTCTCCTCTTCCTTGTCTTCTTACCATGGAAAAAACTCTGCCCTGAAGTGCTGCTCTTCCCAGCCGTGCTTTATCTCACTTGAGTCTGTGAATTTCTTGTCTGCTCCCTCTATTCTAGCTCCCTTTTATGAGTTGTTTTCTACCATTAAAATACAAGTTCCCTCAAGGATAGGGGTTATCTTACTTGCTTGTGTTTGTATCCCTAGTGCTTAGTATAAATAAATGACTTTGACTGTCTATCTTCCTTCTACCATTTTTCCTTTGGCATGTCCTAACGACAGCAAGAGCTGTCTTAACCTGTCTTTAAACATGAGATAAACCAGATTCTTTACCCAGTTCTGGATCTTGTGGCTTCCTAGGTGTCATTATTTTCCAATGAATGCTGCTTTACCTTCTGCGTATTTCTGCTGGCTTTTGGCTTTCTTGTTTGTGTAGGACCTTGTGGCTGGAATTAGCAGGTAGAGTCTAACTACGTTTTGTGTGGTTAGTGGACATCAGGATTTTCCTACAGAATGAAGAGACTTTTTCTTCCATGGACTGAGATTATGTGATTCTCTTAGTACCTACCCAGGGAGTCTCACCAGATGTAGTAACGTGGGAATTATGCCTTATAATTAGATTTCAAATTTCACACATGGTAAGTTTTCACTTCTCTTGTAGACATAGTGACGCCCAGAGAGAACAGTATTTTGCAAGCTAGAGGAGGGAAGATAGTTCCTGAAAATATGCCAAATGAGTGCCATTCACCACAGCAACTGGAATTAGGACTTTTAAGGGGTTTAAAAATGAGAAGACTTGATCCATTTCTCCTACCGATTTTGTACCTTCTTTTGCTAGCAAATGAGTGATTATGTGATAACCCATTCTACACTAGAGAGTGGAAAAGGAAAAGATTTCCATATGCAGAATAAAGAAGAGGATTTATTAAAGGATATTCTGTACATCCACAAAACCTTTGGGAGTCTTGGAAATGGGAATTGAGATAGTGTGGTCCCCTAAATCTTCATCCAGTTGTGTGTGTGTGTGTGTGTGTGCGCGTGTACGTGTGCACACATGTGCATATATGTGATTGCCCAGATGATGGATTCCCAGCTTTCCCTTTTTGTACAGAAAATTCCAATCTCTGACGTGTTAGAGATATCACCTCCTTTTCTATGGTTCTGGGATGGTAATTGGACAGTCAGGTATTACCTTTTTCTTTCACTTTGAGATCTACCCTTTCAGATCTTTGAATGTAGTAGCTTCTTGAGGGGAATGAGAGCATGAGCTCCAGCTGTTTCCCTCTACTCAAAGTGAGCTAACAAGGGTGATGCGTGAAGGGTCTCTCTCTCTTTTTTTATTTTTTCTTTCTTTTTTTTTTCTTTCTTTCTTTCTTTCTTTTTTTTTTTTTTTTGGCGCGGGGCAGTGGAGGTTAAATGACTTGCCCAGGGTCACACAGTTAGTGTCAAGTGTCTGAGGCTGGATTTGAACTCAGGTACTCCTGAATCCAGGGCCGGTGCTTTATCCACTGCGCCACATCTATGATGTCATGATTGTGAAAAAAAGTGAGATTTTCTCAGCTGTTTTGAAGGGTGAAAGCAAAAGTTAGCAGGAAGCAAGATGCTAGCCAATTGATACGGGCATGAATCTTCCCAGGGAAGATGACTTTGGGTTGTTCTCTCAGATTAAGGATCAGATGCCCTATGGAGGGAAATGTGCCTTTTCTTCTCAGCCTTCTACATGAGAATGCTAACTCATTCTATAGGACTGAGGGAATATACTTCTAACATATCAAGATCTTAACAAACATAAGGATTTAATAATTAATATATGTGTATAAATTTTTATATGCATGTTTATATGTCCTGTATCAAGCAATATTGATTCATTTACATTTCCCAGAGGAGCTATGGCATTTGTAGTTATTAAATTCTAAGAAGCAAACCTATCCTTATATGTATATGTATAATAAGAAGGGTCACGGAAACCACAGACCAGACACTGAAATGAATTGCCCTACCATGTAAGCTTAGCAAAGAATAATTATTAAAATATGAAGCTACGGGGGCAGCTAGGTGGCGCAGTGGATAAAGCACCGGCCCTGGATTCAGGAGTACCTGAGTTCAAATCCAGCCTCAGACACTTGACACTTACTAGCTGTGTGACCCTGGGCAAGTCACTTAACCCCCGTTGCCCCACAAACAAAACAAAAACAGAATATGAAGCTACCAGATCACAGCATTGTTTGTGTTAATTTGTTAGCCACTATAGTCACTACTTCCCTGCCCTGCTTAACTAAGTTTATTTTAATTACTTTTTTTGTTTAATTATTTCTTTGATTATTTTCACATCATGAATTGTAAAGTTGCTTTTGATGGGGCTGGTTTTTGTGCTGTTTGCCTTGGGTACCTAAATTACTAGTTACTGCTAATAAGTTTTTTTCCTAACAAGATTGACTGTTTCTCTGGTCCTATATTTGCCTTTATAAAACTAGAATGATACTCATTGTGTGATTTCTTTATTGATAAGCAGCTATTCTTCCAAAAGGAAGAAAGGTTATTGCTACTAGCATACAAAGATAATTTTCCTTTAGATCTCGCTGAGGATAAATGTACAGCTTCTGGCAGATGTAAGAGCAAAGCAATCTAAGAATGATAACTCTTAGTGACAGAACATAGCAAGCAGAGCTGCTGGTTTTTAGTGGGTTGTTCAGTGTGAGAAACAGTAAGAAACCAATCAAATTACCAAGGACTTACTTTAAAGGAGATAGGAATTTCCTAATGACTAAATTTCTTCCACCAGTGTGGACCAACACCTAAAAAGGGTGAGGGATGAAGAACAAGCCCAAATTATTAATATGTGTGTAAATTTGTATATACACATCCACATTTGCTGCCACTTAGATTCTCAGAGAGTTGTCACTGAGTAGTGGTCCACTGAGATGTTGGGTGATTTGTCTAGAAGAGTAAGCCCGTGTATGTCAGAGACAGGGCTCAAACCCCCGTCTTCTTGGCTTTCAAACCAACTCTTTATTCACTGTGCCATGCTGACTATCATATTTTTTAGGACTAGATTAAATAATAACAAAATTCAACTGTAGAAACAAAAGATCAAATATCTCAAGGAAAATCATGGAAACTTGTGGTAATAAATGGGGCGTAGCTGACCAGATCTCAAACCAAACTGTAAAGCAGTAATAATCAAAATTATTTGGTATGGGTTTAAAAAATAGAAAAGTTGGTTGGTAAGACTAGGTAAGACAGGCCCAGAAATAATGTGTTCTGTAAACACAAGGGCACATACTATTAGAATAAACTACTGGGAAAACTGTAAAGTTGAACAGAAATTACATGTAGACCAATGTCTTATACCTTATTACAATAAGCTCCAAATGGATACAATGACTTCATTTGAGAAGGTGTCCCTCTCAGGGGCAGCTAGGTGGCACAGTGGATAAAGCGCCGGCCCTGGATTCAGGAGGACCTGAGTTCAAATCCAGCCTCAGACACTTGACACGTACTAGCTATGTGACCCTGGGCAAGTTACTTAACCCTCATTGCCCTGCAGAGAGAGAGAGAATGTGTCCCTCTCTCCCTTCTCTACCCAAGTCATCTTTTTGTAACAAAGAATGAAAAAGAAAGTGAAGGGAAAAAGCAAAACTAATTGACACATCAAATGAGTCTGATAGAATGTTCAGTATTTCACAACCATAGTCCCCCACCTCTGCAAAGAGAATGAGATACATTTTCTGGTCTCTTCTTTGAGGCCACACTTGGTCATTATAATTACACAATGCTTCATTCTTTTGTTTGCTCTTTCCCCACTTATAATATTGTATTCCTTTTACATATTTAAAAGTTCATAGTCATCTCTGAATTCTGTGTATTCATGATTTCTTATAGTGCTTTAATTATATTCTTATATTATAATTTGTCCATTTCCTAATCAATGAGCATCTGAGTTTCATTCCTAATATCTCTTCTTTTCTCCTCACAGCCTCGGAGGCAATTCCCAGCCATACCAGCATCATGGCAGATAACTCCAGAGATCCTGGGTTAAAGCAAGCCATCCCCCAGAGGAATGAGAAGGCCACTCTTGACTTTGGCTATGTGGGAATTGATGCCATCCTGGAGCAGATGAGGCGGAAAGCCATGAAGCAGGGCTTTGAATTCAACATCATGGTAGTTGGTGCGTCTTGTCTTCCCCTTACTCTTACCTTCTTCTCTTCTCCTTCTTTTCCAGACTGATTTTGTTGGAGCTAGTTGAATTACTTGCTAAGAATATAATAATGTTAATAGTAACAAAATAAGGGGGCACCTAGGTGGCACAGTGGATAAAACACCAGCCCTGGATTCAGGAGGACCTGAGTTCAAATCGGGCCTCAGATACTTGACACTTACTAGCTGTGTGGCCCTGGGAAAGTCACTTAACCCTCATTGCCTTACCCCCCCCCCAAAAAAAAATTGTAAAAAGACTAGGACCATTATATTGCAAATATAAACCCTGAATGTATTTTAAAATTTAATAAACAAATTGTATTGAAACCAGAGCGTCATTACCTACAGAACTGTCGCCTACAGTAACTTCCCAGAGACGGCATGGATCCATAAAAACTGAGAAACACAGGTTTTAAATCGAATTTGCTAAATCCATTGCTCATAATCTTCAACTATGTTAAATAGCTTTCCAGATACAGAGGCCTATAAGAAGAAATTAAAATCCCATGGGAAAGGATGAGGTACGTGTCTTCCCTGTTGTCCTCTCTGCTACTCAGGTTGTCCCAAAGATATATCCAGTGAGTGGAAGTAAAGATGCTTCCAGAGATGAGCTAACATTTTGACACTTCTAACAACATCGAAGAGACAGTCATTTTAACAGCTTTTGTTGTGGTTGTTATTGTTTGTCCTTTGCTCTTGGAGAGGACCGTGACAGATGTCATGACTTGCAATGAATTGGATTTAAGTGAGGAATTGCTGTGCAAAGTCACCAGCCTCACTCTCTCCTCTGGGTCCAATGGCAAGATATATTATCAGGATGACTGGAGATGGCCCTGAATGTTTAAGGCATTTGGGCTTAAGTGACTTGCCCAGGGTCACACAGCTAGTAAGTGTCTGAGGTGAGATTTAAACTCAGATCCTCCCAACTTCAGGGCCAGTGCTCTATCCACTGCACCACCTAGCTGCCCCAATGGCCTATGTAATATTAAGCAGAATGTTAAGTGTAAGATAATAACGGGATAGCAACTTGTCCTTGTAGTGCTTCTCTCTAAACATCATCATGAAATATGAGAATGAAATTATTCTAACAATAAAGACAATAATACTAGTGCTTTTTATAATAAGCATTTATAATAGTACTTTATGGTTTGCAAAGCACTTTACATACATTGTCGCATTTGATTCTCATAAAAAACCCTGGAAGGTAAATGGTAAAGATCTCATACCCATTTTGCAGATGAGGAAACTGAGACTGAAGTTAAGTGACTTGTCCAGGGTCACATAGCTAGTAAGCATCCGAAGCAGGATTTAAATGGAGGTGTCTCCAGATTTGGCATTCTATTATGCCATGCTGGCTCGTAACACTTTCCAACCCAACATGCACTGCGGATAGAAAGACAAAACCAAATGGAGTTCTTGCCCTCAGGTAGCTTAAGAATTTACTAGGGGTTGAGGGGATTCAAGATATAAGCAAATAGGAGGAAGATGGAGAAATCAGGAAAGGCCTTGTATAGTAGTTTATGAGAGATGATCCTTCCATCAGTCAAAAAGCATCAGGTGTCCACTGTGCTAAGGGCTAGGAATACAGTTAAAAGTGCAAAAAGTCCCTGCTCTGTAGGAGCCCAAATTTTAATGGGGGGAGACAATACGTAAATAACTAGGTGCATACAAGAGATAGACAAAGTCGATGGAAGTAATCTCAAAGGGAAAACACTATCCTAGAAGGAAGCCAGAGACTCTGTGAGGTCAAAGGGAGGAAGCAGCCATGGAGACACAGTAGTCTGTACTAAAACATGGAGGTGAAATACAGAATGTGGAGGTCAGGGAGCTTTAAGTAGGTGAATAGAGTGTTTCAGAAGCAATAACCTGAAATAGTCCTGGAAAGATAAGTAACACTCTGAGGAGTTTATATGTTATCATAGAGACAATTGGAAGGTTTCTTGAGAAGGGGAGTAACACAACAAAAGTATTTTGTCAGCTATGTGGAGGATGGATTGGAAGGTGAGTCAACAAGCATTCATTAAGCACCTACAAGCACCAGAAGACCTTTTAGGAAAAAATTGTCATAGTCCAGGCAAGAGATGATTTAGGGGTTGGGGTGGCAAGCTAAGGTAGTGGCCTTGTGAGTGAAGAGAAAGAGCAGAAGGTTCTGTGGAGGTACAGACTAGATATGAGATAGAGAGTACAGAGTCAAGGATGACTTCAGGGTTATGAACCTGGGGGAATGGAACCTTGGTGCTGTCCTCAACAGAGGGAAGGTCATGGCGCAGTGGGATTATTATAGCTGCCACTTATTTCTGGCAGAGGTTTCCGCTAACAAAAGAGAATAGGAAATCTAGTGCTGGGTTTTTAGGCTTGGGCCATCCTTGATATTCTCCACCCCTACCCCCACCTCTAAATACATACCCAGTTGTGGCTTTAAAAGTTCTTAGTAACCTGAAGCAACTTTTCTTTTCTGGGAGGTTGGCCGAGAAGTCAACTCATTCAGACCCTTCCTGGGGCCCCAGGCCCAAGAGAGCTTACAGGAAATACTGTGACTAGTGGAAGGAGGTGGTCACTAAAAAGAATAAAGGTCAGGGTTCAGTCTAGCCGAAAATGGAAATGATCTGGTTGGGGGTGGGGGAAGTGAAATGCAGTTTAGGATCTCTTTTCAGTGTTTAAGTGAGGAATTTTTTTTTTGGCAAACTATTTGCTTTACCTGGCTCTTTCCTTTTACATGTTTTACTCTAGTGTTTGGTTTTCATTCTTCTTTGGGTATACATTGGTCCAGCTAAACTATGAAGCCTTTCCCAACATAGGGATTATTATTCTTTCTACCTGCTTGAGCCCTGAGCATTTCTTTTCTTTTTTCTTTTTTCTCTTTCTTTCTTTCTTTCTTTCTTTCTCTCTTTCTTTCTCTCTTTCTCTCTTTCTCTCTCTCTCTCTCTCTCTCTCTCTCTCTCTTTCTCTCTCTCTCTTTCTCTCTTTCTCTCTTTCTCTCTTTCTCTCTTTCTTTCTTTCTCTCTTTCTTTCTTTCTTTCTTTCTTTCTTTCTTTCTTTCTTTCTTTCTTTCTTTCTTTCTTTCTTTCTTTCTTTCTTTCTTTCTTTCTTTCTTTCTTTCTTTCTTTCTTTCGATGAGGCAATTGGGGTTAAGTGATTTGCCTAGGGTCATATAACTAGTAATTGTTAAGTGTCTGAAACCAGATTTGAACTCAGGTCCTCCTGAATCCAGGGCCGGTGCTCTATCCACTGGGCCACCTAGCTGCCCCTGAGCATTTCTTACATGCTCAAGATACACACACACACACACACACACACACACCCCTTCTCATTAGAATTGTGTGTTTTGTGGGGGATTTTTTGCTCTGACTCAGCTCTTGGCTGCCATGTCATTATTTTTCTTAGCCTTTCTAAATCCAAATTTAAAGCAGGGCATTTAGGTACTTGGATTCTCTCTAAAGTGCCTGATCCTGGCCCTAAATCCTAAAGTTAGGCTCCTACTCCCCCTTCTCCCTCCCCCCCAAGAAATATGAGTAGTATGAAATACATCATGCATGAGGACATTGCACCTTTGGGTGGTATTTGACATGATCAGTCTCCCAGTGGGGAATGATGTCTTCTAGTGAGTTTTGTGATATTAATTACCTGTATAGAAGAATGAGTTGGGAGAAAGTGGTCAAGGACAGAATTAAAGCCAGTGCCTGAGGAAGAGTCGACATACCCACTGATTCTTATGATTTCTTTGTTAACCAGTATTAATGGGTCTTTATTTCAAGAGACGGCAGCATGGCGCCTGGTGGCCTCTTGCTTATGGAGGAAGGAGAGATGCCAGCCTTTCTCACTCAGTTCTTGGTCTTTGCTTGAGATAGAAGAACTATTCCCTCTCCTTTTCCCAGAGCCTCCCTCAGAACTTGTGATGGAGGAAGGAGATTGGAGGATGCAAATCTTGGAGCCCAGAAGACCTTTGGAGCCCCAGCAAAGAGGTTCATCCTAGGAACTGCTAGGGTGGTCACTAGAAAACAAGCAGCGACCCATCTGCCTGGCCAGCTTCTGTATCTTGCCTGAGGATGTGGGCACCAGGCCAGCGATTGCATTGCCCATAGCCCTGAGGGACAGCTACAAACTACAGTCTCTCTTATGCTTCACGCCTTCCAAATGACCCCATTTCAGATTTCAGCCCTGGGTGTTGTGGTTTGTTTTTTCCTTCACCTCCACAACCAGTTACCACCTTGCCCTTCAGCTGCAGGCTGTTTATGCTAAGTATACAAACAATCCTGAGCTGGGATTACCCGCCCCCCACCCCCAGCCTTCCCTTAACCAAGGAGGTCAGGAATGTTTGAGGATTATTTGGATGGGCTTTTGGCTGATGAATTTGAGGGATGGGGAATGGGGTCAGTTAAAAGTTGGCTGGAGCCTCATAGGAGAGAAACCCTCTGCCAGGTTCTGCATCCGAGTTCTCAAATCACCTAGTCCGATTCATAGTTATGTTGCTTCCTCTGTTTCTTTAAACCATTTCTCTTTTTGTTTTACACATCTGGCTCCTTTCAGTCTTGCTACCATTATATTTTAGGGGGCAGCTAAGCGGCACAGTGGATAGAGTAGGGGGCTGGAATCAGGAAGACTCATCTTCCAGAATTCAAATCTGGCCTCAGACACTTACTAAATAACCAGGGTAAATAACTTACCCTGGTTTGCCTCAGTTTTCTTATCTATAAAATGAGATAGAGAAAGAAATGGCAAACTACTCCAGTATCTGTGCCAAGAAAACCCCAAATGGGGGTCACCGAGAGTCAGACATGACTGAAAATGACTGAACAGCATTAACCATTATCTTTGTCTTGCCACAAAGGTTTTCTAGAGATGACTCTACTTAGAGATTTTTCTCTGAATTGGACCAGTAGGATTTGGAGGTGGAAGGGACTTTATATATCAAGGTCCTTCATTTTGCCAGTGAGGAAACTGAGTCTGAGAAAGATGAAGTGACTTGCCCAAGGTCACACAGGCAAGTGGGTAGCAGAGCTGGCCTTCAAAGCCAGCTCCAAATTGAGCATTCTCTCCACTGTAGCATGCTGGTCTCTCTTCCATGCCATTGGGAATTCTTAGGTTCTCCATGTTTAACTATCTGCTTCTTGATCAATACAACAAAATGGATGTTTTTCCCAAGGTGATCTTCCTACTTACTTGGTGATAATTTCTTTCTGTGATGATCTGGCATAGAATAGGAATCCCTAGATGACTGAAGCTGAGTATTCTTATGAAAAACTGATAGGCTTCAAGGTGTAAAAATGGGCCAGGTTGGACCAAATATGGAAGAACCCTGAAGTCATAAAGGGATGAATGCCATCTTTTCAGCAGAAATGCCAGAATGCTAGTGAATTCTAATCCTAACCCACCTTGCCTTTGTCCTTTGCAGGTCAGAGTGGCTTAGGGAAATCCACATTAATCAACACTCTGTTCAAATCCAAAGTCAGTCGGAAATCAGTCCAACCAGTTTCGGAGGAACGGATCCCCAAAACCATTGAGATCAAATCCATCACTCATGGTGAGACCTCAGTCTGTGTTCTTCTGGGGAAACAGGTGAAAACAGGAATTGAGGGGGTTGAGTGGGGTGGGATATCTTTCCTTAGTTCTCTCAGTGAACACTACCCACAGAGAGATGCCACAATTCTTCTTGGATTCCTAGGGATGTGGACTTTTCATCAGTCAGATGAACTCATATTCCTTATCTCTGAGGAGAGTTAAGTGTTGGAGGAGGGGGCTCTTTGAATGAAACAGAAACTCTCAATTTTATACACTATGAACAGACCCGTAGGGGTCAGTGACTCTCTTAGGATCGCTTAAGACCCTAAGAGTCTGGCTCTCTATAGGCAAAGGAAGTATTTCATTAAAAATTGTGAAACAGTTCTTACTTTTACCTCACTCCCTCTGACATGAGTCCTTGTTAGAAGAATTCAGTGTATAAGAAATTTTCATACTGATGAACAGAAGCCTCATTTTTACTTCATGTAGAGGAAGATGAAGGTGGGATTGTCGTAGACTTTGCTTCTCAGGACTGAGGTCTTACTGAAGTTCCTGCCATCCTTCACCTTTCTATTTTCCTCTCAGGCAGCAAAAAGTCACAACTTCCAAACTGCCAAGAACTTATTCCTTCCTCCCTTTGAATCCTAGAGGGAAAACCATCCTGTCTCCCTTTTGATTCTCCTCCCCCTGCCCCATCCTCAAGATACCGTTCTCTTCTTTCGCAGAAATTGAGGAGAAGGGCGTCCGGATGAAGCTGACTGTGATTGACACACCAGGTTTTGGGGATCACATTAACAATGAGAACTGGTGAGTATCCCAAGATTCATGTTCAGGTTGCTCCTGCTGCTGTGGGGTGGAAGAGAATCAGCATGTGGAGTTTACATCCTCCAAAATCGGAGAGAATGGAGACTTTGCTGACTGCCTCTAAGGGCCAAATTCAGCTACAATTGAGTAGTAGAAACAATTATCCTGGCATCTAATGCCCTCAAAAAAAAAAAAAAAAACCTGAAACAGTTGAGGACCATAGCTGAGGCTATCAGCTCCAGGGAGAAACAACTGTCTTTTTAGCTTCACTCTCCCTAACAAGACAACCAACAGTGGGGATGACTTAAGGGATGTAGCACAGAGCTGAACCATTTTTTTTTTTAGCAAGCTAAACGAATTCCTATAATTTTATGGTAGAGGAGCATGGAATATGCTTAGAAAGAGGGTAGAGACTTTAGGGAGTTTATGACATTTTGATCACAGTTTGGGGTTAGGGATAAAAGTGGAAAGCTATCAGCATAATCCTACTGACAGCTGAGCACATGCCTCCCTGCTCTCTGGGAGAATTCTATCTGAGCTCCAGATGGGTCTTCCAGAAACCTGCCAAAACATTGGGTGAAATGGGGGTCAGATCTTTCCTCCTTGAGTCTGATCATGAGGAAATGCCAGGTCTGGGCTTGCACACACTCAAAAGAAAATAACATGTTATCCACCCCCTTTCCTTTGTGCAGCTGGCAACCCATTATGCAGTTCATCAATGATCAGTATGAGAAATACCTGCAGGAGGAAATTAACATCAACAGGAAGAAGAGGATCCCAGACACTCGGGTGCACTGTTGCATCTACTTCATTCCTGCCACTGGCCACTCGTATGTATCAGGTCGACTGACATCTTTGGGACCCTGTTACACAGGCAGAAATACCAGACATCTTTGGAGCTGGGAAGGACTTAGGTCTCTAGGTCAGAGGTGTCAAACTCATGGGCCTCATAAGGCTCCAAAAGTCCCAAATGTGCTGGGAAACAGATTAAAACGTAATTGGGAGGGGGCAGCTAGGTGGCACAGTAGATAGAGCACCGGCCCTGGAGTCAGGAGTACCTGAGTTCAAATCTGGCCTCAGACACTTGACACTTACTAGCTGTGTGACCCTGGGCAAGTCACTTAACCCCAATTGCCTCACTTAAAAAAAAAAAGTAATTGGGAAATGTTTAACAAATTAAATAGAAATAAAATACAACATAGGCAGTGTTAATTTGTAGTCTTCTAAGTCAATAGGAAGCCTTCAGGGATCCATTTCTATTTGAATTTGACACTATTTTCTCTAACTCAGTACCCTCTTTCATCAGATATGAAGAAAGTCAGGCCCAGAAGTGAAGGCCAAAGATTATTGGGCCAGACAGGGCCAGGACTAAAACTCAGATTTCCTGGCTCTCAGCTATCTATACAGAATATAATACTTTTTTCTGCTGAACAAGAGTTTCCCTGCAAACCTTTTCTCAGGGTTTATCTTGAATTATCTATGGAAAGGATGCCGAGGATTATATCTTCTCTTTCTCAGTCATGCCTCAGAACTTTGCCAGCAGTGGACTGTCTTGTGGAGTAGAAGCAGACTCCAGTATCCCTTATGTGGTTGCCTAAAGCTGGGTGGTGGAGGAGTTTTATAATTTACCTAGCTGCAAAATTTGATGATGGGCATACTGGTGTTGGTCTAGATTGGTGGTGTCAATCTCAAACAGAAATGGAGGTCACTAATCCATGCTTGGGTAGCTAGTGAATAGATTTCTGGGCCTGAAGTCCAGTCATCTTCCTGAGTTCAAATATGACTTTACACACTTACTAGCTGTGTGACCTTGGGCAAGTCACTTAACCCCATTCACTTCAGTTTCCTCATCTGTCAAATGATCTGGAGAAGAAAATGGCAAACCACTCCAGTATCTTTGCCAAGAAAACCCCAAATGGCATCACACAAAGAGTCAGACACGACTAACACGACTGAACAACAACAAAAAAACATAGTTAAGGATCCTTCTGAGCTACATATTGACTTAATTTAAAAATATAATAATATCATCTGTTTTATTATATTTTTATTATTTTGTTAAATGTGTCCCAAATACATTTTTAATCTGATTTTAGCTGTACTCAGGAGTATTTTGGGCCCCATCTGGACAGTGTGTTTGATACCTCTGGTCTCAGTGACCTTGAAAGTTCCTCCTAGTTCTGTCTATGATTGAGTCTTTTTTGGGGGGGAGGGGTGAGGCACTTGGGGTTGCTAGTGTTAAGTACCTGAGGCTGGATTTCAACTCAGGTCCTCCAGATCTCAGGGCCAGTGCTCCATCCACTGTGCCACTTAGCTGCTCCAGATTCATTGAGTCTTAAGTGAGGAATTATACTGACTCAGAATTCCATATGGGGGGCAATATCTAAACTCTCTGTACCCACCATCCTCCAACACTCCATCTCCTTCACCCAAGCTAATGAAAATCTAAAGAGCCATGGAGCCATCCAGAAGATCTCTTTTTGTCAATTTTACCTAAACACTGCTGACTGTATATGTTATCTAGGGAAGTTGTTTTATTTGTTAATTGGGGTTTTTTTGGTGGGGGGAGGGAAATGAATGTGACCTTTTAGTACTCTAAACTATAGAAAAGAACCAAGCAAGAGGAAAGGAAGCTCAAACTTGGGGCGTTTGTGGGAAAGTAAATGCACAATAGTGAGGTCATTGGTCCCTATTCTGACTTCAGTGGTTTTTCGGGCCTCCCTTCTTGCCCAGGTTTGAGAACCATATGCCCAAGGATAGAGATAGGGCCTCTGGGCCAGGAGCACCAGGCTTTGCTAACTGCGCATCAGGGTTTCAGAGAAACTGTCTCACTTTGTGTCTGTCCCCAGCACTTGGCACATAGGAAGTGATTAATAAATCCATTTTCTTTCATTCATTCACCCCAAAAGCTATCCTGTATGTTCAGAGTTAAGTGATTAATGTTGTGTTCCCAAGTAACACTGTTGGCTTACTCAGCCATAAGCCATTTGAGACCCAATGGCTTAGATGAAAGTAGCCTATAAGGGAAAAGCTTGGAAATGTGAAAAGGGCCCTAATCTGACCGCTAATTTTTCATTAGAGATTCTAATTCTTATGTGACAATAGAGATGTATACCTATCCTTGTTGCTCAGGATACTTGGAAGGTAAAGAAATAATAATGATGACAATAATAATTAATAGCAATAATACACTGCATTGGTTTCCTTGAGGCAGCTAGATGGTACAATAGATAGAGTGCTAGATTTGCAATCAGGAAGACCTGAGTTCAAATGCTACTTCAGACACCAGCAGTGAGACTCTGTCACTTAACCTCTGAGCCTTAGTTTCTTTCCTCATCTGCAAAACCAGAATAATAATAATAATAGCACCAACTTTCCTAGGCTTTTGTGAGGACCAAATGTAAAATAGTTTGCAAGTCTTAAAGTATTATATAAATTGTAGTTTTTGCTATTGTTATTAGAAGATAAGAGAATACTTATGTTTTGTGTGTCTATATTTTGTTTTGGGTTTTTTTGGTGAGGCAATTGGGGTTAAGTGACTTGCCCAGGGTCACAAAGCTAGTAAGTTTCAAGTGTCTGAGGCCCAATTTGAACTCAGGTCCTCTTGAATCCAGAGCCAGTACTCTATCCAGTACTCACCTAGCTGCCCCCAGCTTTGTGTTTTAATCTCATAGGATTAGAGCTGGAAAGGGACTTTAAAGATTATTTGATCCAGGGGCAAAATCTAAAGAGCATGGGTCCTGGAGTCAGGAGGAGTTTAGTTCAAATTCAGCCTCAGACACCTACTAGCTGTGTGACCCTGGGCAAGTCACTTAACCCTAATTGCCCTCCTCAACAATCCCCTCCCACAAAAAAAAAAAAAAAAGAAAAAAAAGATTATTTGATCCACCCTTCTTCTTATTTTATGGATAAGGAAATACAGGCCCAGAGAGGAGAAATGACTTACTCAGGGTCATGCAGCTAGTAGAACTAAGATAAGACCTCATTTTTGTTCACAATTTTTATTGGACTCTTTTAAGCCAAGGCTGATTTCGTCCATGTTCTGGGTGGGCCTGTGCTAGTTTGCCTTGGCCACTCTTACTCTTTGTGCGTATCCAGCAAGAGTTTAGCAGGTCCCAGTGCGATAGTAGGAATATAGTCCTTGGGCTGTCAACAGGCTGTACCATGCTTACAGCTATGAAACCCTCCAGAGAACAGTCTGCTTACAGTCTAAGGAGCCAGGTGGGTGGTGGTGGCATTAGCCACCCAAGGGATGGAGGCAGTTTGGTCCCCTCTGACTCCCTGCCAATAGTGCCAGAGGATCATTTCATCTTTGAGCGTGCTGGAAGTGAGATGGGAGAGGGCATCCCTTTATCAGAACGGAGATGCCTTAGATAGAGCCAGAAGGAAGGCATCCTTTGGATGGGATCCAGGTGGCCTGGCAGAAAAAGGCATGATTCACTATGTCTACCAGCTGTTTTACTGGTTTCCCCTTCTCCCAATAAAACAGTCCCATGGCAAAGCTGGTGGTCAGGACCAGTGACAGACAGGCCCAGTATATCAGCAACCCTCGTCTGTTCACCAGATTAATGGAAGGGCAGGATTGTTGTGTATGGGTTACACCTGAGATACACAAAAATTCTGTTTCCTGAAAGTGCTTTTTTTTTTTTTTTGCGGGGCAATGGGGGTTAAGTGACTTGCCCAGGGTCACACAACTAGTAAGTGTCAAGTGTCTGAGGCCGGATTTGAACTCAGGTACTCCTGAATCCAGAACCAGTACTTTATCCATTGCGCCACCTAGCCGCCCTGCCTGAAAGTGCTTTTAAAGGTCTTTTTACCCCATTTTTTTCTTGATAAATAATTTATTTGGAATTTAAGTTGAAACAATAATAAAATCCAACTGAATTTACATTTTTGGCTACTTAAACTTTAAAAAGGTCTTATGTTGGGGGTGGGGGTGGGGGGTGGGTCAAGAGTAATAAATGAATTTTGCTGAACTAACCACATTCCACAGGTTTTCTTGTAACCTGGTGAAGGTGCAGAGGAGAAGACAGCTGACTAGGGTTAGGAGGACAGCCTGTGGCCAAGGAACATGATATTTCCTCTATGTAAAAGGAAGCTGGTTTAGATGAAGATCAATTCCATGATGGCCTCATTAACACCATGCTCTCTCAACTGAGTTAACCCTCCCCAGCTGAGCACAATAGAAAACAGGCTTTGGCTCAGATGGGTTGCTGCATCGTGTTCTCCCCCGGCCACATCATCCTGACGACCAGCCTAAAACCCCCTGTTGTTTGTCTCCCTTTCCTGATCATCCCCATCTAAATCAAATTATTCATTTCTAGTCTCCGACCACTGGATATTGAATTCATGAGACGTCTGAGCAAAGTGGTCAACATTGTCCCAGTCATTGCAAAAGCTGACACCCTGACGCTGGAAGAAAGAGACTACTTCAAACAAAGGGTAGGTCTTGGCAGTTTTTCCACATTTTTCTTGTTTTCTCCCCTCCCCCTACCTATGGACCCCCCCCCCTCCCCCTCGCTAAATATCTGGCCTGGAGCCCAGAGTGATCCTGCAGTTTCAACCCAGAGGGATTGCATGGAGCAGGCAGAGAAGGCCCTCTTGCCTCCAAACAGTTCCTTATGTTGTTCTTGAAAGCCCCTTGGTCAGTGTGCCCCAGAGATGGTGGTTTCTATGTATGCTACCACGTGGTGACACCTCCGTCTCCCACTCAAGGTAGCAGCTTTTTAAGGAGGCCACCCAGGGTTTCTGGGAAAAAGGGGGTACAGGCAGTTTTCACTTTACTTAAGTGGGCCTCTGTGATTTTTACCTTATCTGAATTTGCCTGCGGAGGGAAGGGGTCAGCATACAGTTCCAGGACACGTGGGGGCTGGGGACAGAGAAGCAAGATCAGGAGTAGGAACACACGGGGCTAGGGCCAGCCTTATTGGGGCTAGATATGCGGGAAAATGGCAGAGCTGGGCAAAGGTCTCTTCTCTCTGGGACAGAGCTCTAAAGCCTGGCTCCCAATAGAGCACAGTGGTGGCCTCTCCACACATCTGTGGCGTTAACTTGGAGAGGTTTTTTGTTTTGGGGTTTTTTTGGGGGGGGCGGGGTGGTAGAGGTGGAGAGTCAAGCCAAGGGCAAGAAAAGTGAGCAAGAGAGGGCAGCTAGGTGGCACAGTGGATTAAAGCACTGGCCCTGGATTCAGGAGGACCTGAGTTCAAATGTGGCCTCATGTGTGGCCCTGGGCAAGTCACTTAACCCTCATTGCCCCCCACAAAAAAAAAGAGAGAGAGAGAGAGAGAGAGAGAGAGAGAGCAAAAGCGATCACACAATGAGGTTAAAATAGGTTTTTTTGGAATGGGGATTTCTTTCTGAGTTCTTTATGTAAAGTTGAATTTACATAATGCAAATTTATGTAAAGTGAGAACTGTCTGTACTTTGAAGTGGACAGTCTAAGGAGATAAAACCCAGATCCAAACTCAGTGGGTATCTCTGGTCTGAGAGGCAGTGTCATATAGTAAGTACAGAGAGCCAGCATTGGAGCCTGGGAGACAGGTTCAGGTCCTGCCTCTGATCCATACTGATTGTATGATCCTGGGCAGATGCCTTAACCTCTCAACACCCTAGGCACTTCCCTAAGACTCTAAGTTGCAAAGAAGCTATTGACATGCATTGGAAGTGGGAGTTTTCTGACTCTGATCTATTTTGTTCCCAGTGAGGAGCTTGAAAAAACAGGAGTCACAGTTGACATTTGCCTGCTTTTCATCTGATGGAAGAGAAAGTCCATGAGGATTTTTATCTCTCCCTTTAAAAATCAAGATTGTGCTTTCTTCCCCTGGTGTCAAGGGACTTTCCCCCAGGACACAGACATATACCGACATTAACCAATATTCTGCTGCAGCCAGAAGTACACACTGCCTGAGCTTTATTGGACAGCCAGCCCAGAGTCCTGACTTCCTGGGGAGTGGGCTGGGCTGGCTTTTCAAATGTCAAGTGTCTTAGGCCGGATTTGAACTGGCTTGGCAGGAGACATTCCATCATGTCTTTGGATGTGTTTCTGTAAGAGGGACAGGAATCTTTTGGAGGACAATGCCTTTTGGCAGGTCAATGTTCTGAAAAGTATCTGATCATTGCTCTCTCACTTTTAATGACACAAATTTGATTTCTTTCGCTGGGAACAATGATGCCTGTTTAGCCCAAACTTATCTGGAAATATTGATGGGCAAGCAAACTTTTTGCCTCTTCTAAGAGACCATCAATCAATTAATCAACAAACATTTCTTAAGTGTTTACTGTGTGCCAGGCACTGTGTTGGGTTCTGGAGATGGAAACAACAAAAGTAAAACAGTCTTTCAGCAGGCAAAGAGCTCACATTCTGATGGAGGTAGCAACAAGTTGTGTGTGTGTGTGTGTGTGTGTGTACACACACACAAACATATAGAGAGAGAAAGAGAGAGGGAGGGAGGAAGGGGAAAGGGGAATGCTTGAGCTGTCTTTTTTTTGAGTTGTGTCTTAAAGGAAGTGAGGGAGTCTATGAGGCCAAGGTAACAAGGGAAGTGCATTCCATATATGCTGGATGACCAGTTCAAAGGCAAGCAGAATGCAAATGGAGTCTACTGAATGTGTTACAAAGAGAAAGCTTAGTCTGACTGGATAGCAGAGTGTAAGAGAGTAATATCCATTGAGGTTGAAAAGACAGACGGAGTCTGGTTACATAGGGTTTGTTGTTGTTTTGGTTTTTGCTGAGGCAATTGGGGTTAAATGACTTGCCCAGGGTCACACAGCTAGTAAGTGTCAAGGGTCTGAGGCCAAATCTGAACTCAGGTCCTACTGAATCCAGGGCCAGTGCTCTATCCACTGCGCCATCTAGCTATCCCTTACATAGGGTTTTAAAAGTTAAACAGAGTCATTTATATTTTTCCCTGGAGACAGTAGGAAGCTGTTTGAGTAAAGGGAATGACATGATCATTAAGGAAAATTATTCTGTTGGCAGTGTGGATGATGTACTGGGGTGGTGGGACACTAGAAACAGGCAGACCAATCGGGAGGCCTCTGTATAATCTAGGTGAAAGTAGTAAGGGTGTGAACTAAGGTTATAATTGTAATTCTGAGAGAAGGGAGTCAGATCAGAAAGAGTTTGTAAAAGTAGAAATGTTGAGATTTGGAAGTTGTTTGGAGAGTGAAGAATCCAGTTTAATTCCCAGGTTACAAACCTGGTAGACCAGCATAGTGGGGGTGCCTTTGACAGAAATAGGAAGAGGGAGTGTGTTTAGGGGGAAGGATAATGAATTCAGTTTCGGACTTGTTGAGAGTTTGATGTGTCTACAGTACATTCACTTTTGAACCAGATAATGGTGCTTGTCCTCTGAAATAATTTTAGTGAATGATAGATTCTGTCCTTTCCCTGGGTGATGAAAGTCAGGGGATAGCCCAGGACTGGATATAAAGTTCTGGGAGTTTTCTGCATTGAGATTATAGTTAAGTCAATCATAACTGATGAGGTTTTCAAAAGAGTATAGAAGAAGATAAGAGAGTCTAGGATAGAACGTTGGGAAACACCTGGAGTTATAAGGAATTCTTTGGATTATGATCCAGCAAAGGAGACAGAGGAGTGACTGGATTGATTGGAAAAAATAATCAGGAGAGAACAGTGTCACCAAAAGCCAGTGAGGAGAGAAGATGTAGGAGGAAAGGTTGGTCAGCAGTGTCAATGGAGGTTGAGAAAGGTCAGAACTGAAAAGAGACTATGAGATTTGGCAATTAGATCATTAGTTACTTTAGAGAGAGTGGTATCGGTCGAGTGATGCTATGGATAAATGTAGTGAAATAAGATACAGATTTATTTGTTTTGTTTTTTGGGGGGGGTTTTGGTGAGGCAGTTGGGGTTAAATGACTTGCCCAGGGTCACACAGCCAATAAGCTACAGATTTAAATCCTGACTCTACTATTCACTAGCTTTGTAACCCTGGAAAAATCACTTCACTTCTTTAGGCCTCTTTCCTTATCTATAAAGGATGTCCTCCAGTTGTAAATTTCTTGGAGTCTTTTGTTTTCTAGTAGGAGAAAGGAAAGGATAGCTCCCAGGAAAAGGACAGAATCTATTAATTTGCTAAAATTATTTCATGGGACAAGAACCATTATCTGGTTCATTAAAAAGAAACACAACTTTCTGGCCTGGTACATGGGGCAGATCCCACACCCATGATCCTCAGCAAGAATCTGGAACGTTCTTCAAAAGTTCTCTCTTATTTCTCCTTTGGGAGGGATTTTATGCGTTCCATGTGATGGATGGAGTTGGTGTTCAGAGTGATGAGTTTGTTAGGAATGTGATGTTCATAGAAGGACTCCTTTCAATAGGGGAACAAGCTATGGAGTTTTGAACTTGTGAGAAAAGGCTACAGTTTGGCAGAAGGTGTAAAGAAAGAGGGGTGGGGCAAAGAGTCAAAGAAGAAAAACCATGGTGTAAGTGGGCACCTGGAGCCTTTTGCCTAATGATAGAAGAAGGGCTTGAAAGTTTCTTGGGTGGTTTTATGAGTCCTGAATTATTTTGTCAGGAATTTTGCTAAACTGGAGAGGAATGATAGAGTCTAGTTCAGGAAAGATGCCCTAAATATCTTTTCTTTTGTTATTCTGTTTCATTCTGTGTTCAGGAAGCAAAGTGGGGAAAATTCCCAGGATGCCAGACTACTCCCTCCTACTCTGAAAAAAATGTAGGAGTGCAGCTTATTCTAGGCAAATGGCCCATTCTCTTTTCCCTGAGGTCAAGGCAGATGGACATAGAGTAGAGACACATGGTATGGGAGGGCTATGTATACTCAGGGGCTATCTTCTTCTCTCTGGACTGATGGGCTATCTCTATTTCTTCCCTGACTCCAGATCACTGCTGACTTGCTGTCCAATGGTATTGATGTATATCCCCAGAAAGAATTTGATGAGGACTCAGAAGACAGACTAGTTAATGAGAAATTTAGAGTAAGTACGTTAATGGAAGACTCATTCATATAAAATAGCTATGCCTGGAACTAGTACCCCTCCCCCACCAGTGACTTACTAAGGGGGTGGGAGGATGGTTTTTCTGTCATCCTAATCTACCTTGGGGGCTTGGGGGAAAATTGAGCTAAGAAATTTCTCCCTTGGTAGAACAGATCTTTCCCAAGAAAGACTGGTTTGCCTGGTCCCTGTTTGTGGAGGATTTAGGTAAACTAATGGACCTTCTCTAGTCTAGCTACTAAAAACCTGTTATATCTATTCCCTTTTTCTTCTTTAGGAAATGATTCCATTTGCTGTTGTGGGTAGTGACCATGAATACCAAGTGAATGGAAAAAGGATCCTTGGGAGGAAGACTAAATGGGGCACCATTGAAGGTAGCCATTTTTTCTTTTCTCTTTTTTCTTTCCAGTGGGTGAACATTAGGGATAATTGAAGCTGGATTAGGAGGAAGCAGTACCACAGAGACCTCCATTTGGGAAGGAAATATGGTAGATCATCACAATGGACTTATATTTAGGTTGTAATTCTAATTTTTAACAAAGTAGCTTCATGACTCTGGACAAAGAACTCAACTTCTCATCTTTGGATCCATAGGACTTTAGAGATCAGAACTTAAAAAAGAATATTTCTTTATGACTATATTTCAGCATAATTGGTTTGGGGTTTTTTTGTTTGTTTTTTGGTGATCTTATGTATTTTATTTTATTCATTTAAAAGCATTCTGAGAAAGGTTCCATCAAATAGCCAAAAGGGTCCATGACACAAAAATAGTTTAAAACCGCCAATTTAACCCAATTCCTTTACTGTGTGAAGAAACATATCTAGAGAGATGGAATGATTCCAGACACAGCCAGCTCTTGTTGCAGAGCTGGGATTAAAATATCAACTCCCACTCCCAATGGAAAATGCTGAGGAAATTGAGATGAATGGTTCAAATGAGTTTTAGGAGACAGCACCATTGACCTGGGCTTGACCTTGGGCAAGTCATTTAACTAGCCTCGACCTTGCTTTCTTTAAAAAAAAAAATAAAAAGTGGTTTGTTTTTGTTTTTGTTTTTTGTTTTTTACATTGCCATGAGTTTCTAGTGATTCCCTTTTCACACCCCAGTGAAACTCTACCTTGCAGCAATGCAGTACAGCTAAAACCAACAATGTGGAATTGTAGAATTCAGACTGTTCTTTAGCTGTGTGATCTTAGGAAGTCACATCACTTCTCTGGTTCTTCAGTTTCCTCTGTAAAATGAGAATGGGGGAGGCTGTTTGTTGGATTAGGTCCCCACTAAGGCTCCTTCCAGTTCAAAATCTATGAGCCTATGAAAATTATCCTGGTTTGATGGGGAATAAGTTCCCAATCCTATCTGCCCTGCTAAGTTTTTGTGAGGACAAATAAGGTCTATTGAACTCTTTCAGGAGAAACTTACTAATGCCTAGTAAGTGGTCTTAGTACTTTTATTTCTCCATTGTCACAATCGCCCATTACAGTGGGAAACACGGCATTTTAATAGGTAGATTGAGCTGCCTATACCATGACAGAAAAAAATCCTCCAGAAATCTTTCCCCAGTGAAAGGGCTGTGGCTGGAGGAGGGAGTGGGAGAACATTGACCCTTTTTCCTTTGTTTTAGCTCTGATTGACCGCTAGGCTGTCTTTGCTTTTTTCTGAATATTGGGTGGAGAAAACATGGTGCATTGTTTTTCCTCTCTTCCTTTCTTCCACCCACAAGGGAGTGTGTGTGTGTGTGTGTGTGTGTGTGTGTGTGTGTGTGTGTGTGTGTGTGAGAGAGATCTGTCCGTTGTGGGTATATTTTTTAACCTTCTGAATATTTTCCAAATGCCACGTTGACAAGCCCAGCTCTTAAACAAGGAAACTTCAAACAAGATCCTCCAAAATTTCAGACAGGAAGAATCTTCCCTTCTCTAGACCTTCCTTCCCTGTGCTAGGATCCTAATTGAAACCCAGCCCTATCCTATGGAAGAGAGTTGTTCTAGGATTCTCCACCCCAAGTCCACCTACATACACATGCTGGAGAGTCCCCTTGGATTGCTCTCTAATGAGGATCAGGGTTTTTTACCCTCCTCTGAGGTCCTTGCAGCATCCTGGGTCTGTTCGCTTTTCATTTCCTTGGGGTGGAGTGTGCAGTGGCTGAGCCAATCTATCTTCTCTTATGTCCCTCTTCCCTCCTAAAGATATTTTTCTGATTAAGATTCTTTTTATAGAGGACGCGTTTACCGAGGGCTAAAGGGAGTGGAGAAGGTGGGGGGTGGGTGGAAAAAAGGGAATGGAACCCAAAGAACAACTTGTTCATTGTGATGCTTCTGCTGCCCCCTCATGGCTGACATTGGAAACTGCTGAGAACCTATGGGTGAGATTCAGTCCACAAGTGGTCAAAGCTATGTTCAGCACTGCTGTTTGGGAACACTGAACTTGAAGAAAGGGGCCAAGTCCCATTAAAATAAAATGGCCAAGCAGTGGGTGGCTGAAGGTATCTCAGGGAGCTATTACTATGGGTCAGAAGAGTCAAACATGACTGAAAAATAACTGAACAACCAATGTGTCAAGTGCTGTACTAGACTTTGTGAATGCAAAGACAAAAATGAAATAACTTTTGCCTCTAATGATCTCATGTTCTATTGGGGATAGAAAACACACACAGACATATAAGTATATGGAAAATATACAAGGTAAATTTAGGGTGGGGAGAGTGGATTGGGAATCCATTAGCCAGTGGGATCAGGAAAGGTCTCATGAAGGAGATGGCTTTTTTTGGGGGGGGAGGGGGGAGGCACTTGGGGTTAAGTGACTTGCCCAGGGTCACACAGCCAGTAAGTGTCAAGTGTCTGAGGCAGGATTTGAACTTAGGTCCTCCTGACTCCAGGGCCGGTGCTCTATCCACTGCACCACCTAACTGCCCCCAAGGAGATGGCTTTTGAGCTGAATTTTGAAGGAAACTTAGAGATTCCTAGCAGCACAGGGGCAGAGCCCTCACTTGGCTGACTTCCTCTGGAAATCTAGTTCCTCTGGAACATGATCTAGTTTTTCAGTGTCCTTAGACTGAACACAGTGCTTCACGTGTTGTCTGACCAGCTCAGTCAATGTAGATGCCCCTCTAGAAACTGACTGCATTTCTCTTAATGCAATCTAAGTTTGCAATTGCTTTTCTTCTTAAGTAGCCACACCTGCCACTATTGGCTCTATTAAGATTTGAATCAAGCACTGGCCCTGGATTCAGGAGGACCTGAGTTCAAATCCAGCCTCAGACACATGACACTTATTAGCTGTGTGATCCTGGGCAAGTCACTTAACCATTATTGCCCTGCAAAACAAAAACAAAAGCAAAAAAAAAAAAAAAGACTTGAATCAACCAAAAATCTCATATTCTTCACATGAATTGCCCTTTAATCCAGGATGTTAAATGTATTTCTGTCAAAAAAATCAATTTTGTTAGTTTCAGTGAATGGATGAAATTTCCAAACCAAGTCTGACCCTTTCCTGAACTGTATGTGCAGCAAGGAGAATATGAGGCAGAAGTTTTGCCTGTAGATTCTCAGTGTCCCCCTCCCCACTCCCAACTGTCTATTTCCCCTTGGGTCAAATGTTTATCCTAACAGCTTTAGAAATTATTTGGAATCTTCCAAGAGAAAGCCACAATTAGAAAAAGAAATTGCAAGAGAACTGAGGGAAGGGAAAAGTATTCCTGACAGATTTATTAAAGTCTTAATAATGTGTGCAAATGGTGTATGTGTGTGTATATGTATGTATGTGTGTGTGTCCGTCCAAGCACAAATGTATTGAGTGGGAGCCGGGTATTCGGGCTTATCCCATGGTGGGTGGGTGGGTGGGTGTGTGGCTGTATATGCATATTTGGGTGTGTGCATATTTAAGAACAAAGTGAATATTTCCTAAAAATACCACTGCTTAAGCAGTGAAATCCCATTTTCAGTTTCCTGCTCAAGAGTAATTATAACTGGGAAGTGTCGGGTGCAGGGTATGGGGGATGGTTTTTTCTCCCTTTCAATTTTTAATAGTAAATTTTAATTTCCTTCCCTTAGTTGAAAATACTACACACTGTGAGTTTGCTTATCTGCGGGATCTCCTTATCAGGTGAGTGTCCAGCCTATTTTTGCTTGGGGTTTGGTTGTTTGCCTTTTTCTGGGTCTCCCTGAGATAGACAGAAAAGAGACCAAAGAGCCTCGTGTTCCTGAGCAACAAGGATGATTTCTGAAAGGATAAATTGTGCGCTAGGTTTCCAAGAACAGTATCTCTTTACTGGAAAGACCTTAGCTAGCACACTACAGTTCATCTTGAGGTCCTGCACCTCTATAGAAACAAGGGTTTGTTAGAGAGAGTTTCAAGATGGAGAGGAAAGGATGCAAGTAGGGCTGAAGGAAAAGAAGGATAAGGAGGGATAAAATAGCCTTTTTAAAGTAGGGTACATAAAGGTTGTGCCTGGTAGGGGAGATGGATGGCTAATTGCTTCCATTGGTCAGATTAGGAAAAAGAAGCAACATATTACAGTTGGGGGTGAGGGGGAGAATACTAATTTCTAATCAGAAAATCTGGATTCGAATTCCTCCCTTGAATCTTACTATTAGTGTGACTTTGGGCAAGCTTCTCTTGATTGTCAATTTCCTTATCTTTAAAATGAGGGCCTTGGACTAATTGGCTTCATAGGAGCTCTTCCAACTCTGAATATATAATCCTGGGAGAATTCCACAGAGAAGGGTACTCAGAAGTACCAAGGTCTGTGAAAGTCTGAAAGAATCCCCTTTACTGGGAGGTTTCAAGGAGAGACCAGGTCATGCAAATAAGTGAGTTGGGAAACTCAGCTTTTCCCCTCTTCTCTGCTTATCTCAAAGTTCCATGAACCCTATTTCCCAGTTCTTTGGACTTTGTACCTGAAGTTTCAGTCCATAGCAGGATCCTCCAATTAATAAAGCAAGTAAGCATTTATTATGCACCTACTATATCCCATCTCCTGTGCTAGTTGATATAAAATATGAATGAGACAGTTCTTGACATCAGTCTGTCAGAGAAAATGTGCATATTTAAGTTGATATACAAAATAAGTATATGAAATATATGCAAGATATACACAAGTATCTTTGAACCCTGTGACACCAAAGACCCTATTTCATCCCCAAACCATCCACTTGACCCATAGACCTCATGCCTGCCTTGCTCAATCTTCTGTAGTACCTAAAACATAGTTCACCTTCAGCATCCATCAATTTGGAACTACAGTAGACCTACAGTAGAAAGGGACTTTAGAGGCTTTCTAATCCAGCCCTCCTATTTTAAACATGGAGGAAATGAGGACCAGAATGGTTAGGTTACTTGCCCAAAGGTCATAATGTTAGCAAGTAGCAGAGTCAGGATTCCAACCCACATCTCTGACTCTAAATCAAGCACTCCTTCTACTTAAAAGTAATATATTTATTTAATAACATAATATTTAATTATTTAATAAAATCTATTGTTTTCTATGAGGTTTAATGATGTATTTTATTTACTATACTTTAATCAATAAATCAACTTCTAATCAATAAAGTAAATTGTTTCCCATCTTTTGTGACCATTATGATCTTCAGATCCCATTCATTATTAAGTCTCATTCTCTACTAGTTCCAAGACAATAATTTGTCAGTAATACCCTGGAATGAATATTCCTTTGTTAGTAGAACAGAGGCTTAGGAGACATAGGCAAGGTTATCAAGCAACTGAGCATTTATTAATCATGCAATCAATAAACATTTATTAAGCTCCTATTATGTGCTAAGCCCTGGGGATACAAAGAAAGGGCCTTGCTCTCAAGAAGCTCATAATATAATGAGAAAGATAACCTGAAAATGATATAGAAATGAGCTATTATCAGGATGATTGGTGATAATCAGCAGAGAGGACAACCTGTACTGAGGACATGGAGTGTAAATACAAAGAATGAAACAATTCTCTCCCCTAAAGGGGGTTTCCTTCTGTCAAGGGAGATAAGGACAGAGAAATGAACTCCTCAGAGAGCTTCCAGTCTTGTTAGGGGAATGGCAGCGTGCATGGGTGCACACACGTGTATATACACTCCTCTGAGGCGTTCAAACAAGAGCACCTGATAAGCCATCTTTTAAAAAATTTATTTTAATTAATTATTCAATTATTTAATATTTAATAATCTAATTATTAGTTAATTTGTTTTTACTTAAGACAAAAGTAGGTGGTGGGGAAGAACAAACAGGTAGAGAAGTGCCTTCAGGCAGAGTACATGATGAGTGGCAATAAGATATAATGGAAAAATAACTGGCCCCAGAGTCCCAAGTCCTGAATTCAAGTCACAGTCCTGCGGTTTACTAGTTTTATGACTGGGAACAAGTCGCTTTCCCTTTCCCAGTTTCCTTATTTGTAGAATAGAGGTAATAACACTTGCATTCCCTATCTTACCTGATTGTTGTGAGGAAAGTGCTTTGTAAATTGTAATGCACTGGAGGCAGCATTGCACTGGATAAAGCACTGACCCTGGATTCAGGAGGACCTGAGGTCAAATCTGGCCTCAGATACTTGACACTTACTAGCGGTGTGACCCTGGGAAAGTTACTTAATCCTCATTGCCCTGCAGATTTTTTTTCTAATTGTAATGCGCTATGGAAAAAAAAAAGAAACACCAATGGAAGGTTATTCTCAGGGTGGAAAGAAGAGGGCCAATGATGAATGAGCCCTGGATTGAGTTTGGCTCCCTCACTGGGCCTCCTGGGATTCTGATTTGGTGTGCTCAGTTTTCCCCGTGGCCTGGCTTACCTGCCTCACTGACCTCTTTATTGCTTTCCCCAGGACACACATGCAGAACATCAAGGACATTACCAGCAGTATTCACTTCGAAGCTTACCGAGTCAAGCGTCTGAACGAGGACAGCAGCAATATGCTTTCCAATGGTGTGGAAGAGGAGGCAGCACCCCAAGAGATGTAGAAGCCTTCCCATGCCCCTAGGATCCATCCTTTCCACCCATTCCCATCTCCTAGCCCACCACCCTTCCCATCCTGTTTTATTTTATCTAATTTCCTTCATTTTGGTCATCGTCCATCCCTTTTACACGCTGCCATTGTCACTTGACCAGATAACAAGATAGCATATATCATTGTTGAGTGTGTTAATTGTTAGCCCACTGGCACTGATCTTGGAAGGGAGGGGGGAGGTGAGAGATATGGATTGTGTGGTTCTGAGTGAGGGCAGGGTGTCAAGACCTGAAAACCTCTGGACTATAGGAGAGTGAACAGTGTAGACTGTTGAGCCTTTGGAACTTGGTTCTTTGATGCCAGCCCCATCTCCCCACCCCCACCCCCTGGAACTTCTTCTGTTCTCCTGCCCTCAGCAGCTCTTTAGGAAACCAGTTCTGTTGACTTCTAGAACCAGAGAAAGGGGGGGGGGATGGGGGGGGGGGAATCTGTAACTACAGACCATTCTAACCAGACAGATTTGCTCAGTGCCAAATAGCCTCAGGTGTTTGTGTGTGTTTGTGTGTTTGTGTGTATGTGTGTACACACATCTATCCAATGTAAGCACGTCCATATGCCCACTTTCCCCACCTCTGTCCACATAAGGTCATGGCTTCTTAGAAAGAATGTGAGTTTCTAAAGTACAGGAATTCCATGTTATGAGAGGATGGATAGAGACCTGGGGACTCCAGCTCTTGCCTCTCCGTCCTCCCTCCGTCCTCTTGCAAATATGAAAGGACTCAGATGAAATAACCTTAAGAACAAGAGTCTAACCCCCTACCCTCCATCCCAGGGAAGTAGCTAGTTCTAGGAAATGAATGTGCCAAAATCTGAAACAGTGACAAAGCTGACTGTGTACCTGTCCTGGAACAGAAAGTGCCTTTTAACTCTGCCCATCCAAACAAATTGGTTGGGGTCTTCTTGTCTCTCCCATGTAGTCCCTTGAGCTGGGGGATTGGAAAGGGATGGAGATCAAGTAGTGTTCTAATCATGCTTTCCACCAGCTGTCATTACTCTTTGTTGGAATGTAGAAACTGCTGATTTGCTGGGAACTTGCTTGGATTTATGATTTTCTTTTAAAAAAATAAAATAAAATAAATTCCTTCTCCCATCTTGCCTCCTTCCTCCCCAAGGCCTTTTTTTTTTTTTTAATTTTTGGAAGGTTAGAAGTAGGTTGATATGGTGAAGTAACTGAGGGTGGAAATTGTAGATGTTTAAACAGTGTTGCTTAGTAATATTGAATAAGAGGAATTTCAGCGAGTTTATTTCTTGTTCTTGGCTTGTGTGGGCAAGCATGCTTACTCATGCCTAGCTCTTCAGTTTGGCTCAGTACTTTGTCTAGTGGACCTCTCATCTTCCCACAACTGCCAAAGCACGTGCAGCCTTCTCCCACTTTCTCCCAGCCCCAGCACATAGACACCTCAGCCTGCACCTATAGAATTTGAGGCTGGATGCTTTCCAGGACCACATCACCCTCCAACCACTGCATCCCTGCACTCTCATTTCAGAGAGAAGATTTAATGAGGTACAGAGTCGGATGTGGAGAGTGGAGGAGAGTGAGGGTTACTGCAGGCCACTTTCCCCTTAAACCATTCCAGTCAACCAGAAGGCCATTGCCGTGGCTTTCCATTCCAATTAACTAGAAGCAAGAACTACAGGACCCCCGACTAATAGATGTAGAGAGTCTTGTATATAGAACTGCAATTCCAGAGTGGTGATATTTGCAAAAGTTTATTTTTGACAGATAATCTGAATTTTGTGTTTAACTCCTATCCCACATAGGAAACGTAGGAGTCTTTACTGAGTTATGATGAGGGAAAACTGTTTACTATATATATACACATATATGTATATCTACATATGTGTATATGTATATACATATATATACACATATACATACACACACATTGAATATTTCTAATGTCTGAGTAGTGAATTGAGGGGGGTGGGGGGGTGGTTATCACTTCTATAGGATGCACTGCTGCTCACATCATGTCACTGGCTTGTGTGATTTCCAGGCAGCACTGCATCAGGGCAAAGCAGAATATTCAGATTTTCCTTCTTTTTACCCTTAATTTTTGAAAAACTGTCAAGACATCATGGCGATCAATTCCCAAAATGACTTTTGGCATTGTGGTATAACACATCCTGACAACTTTAACACTTTTTGTATAAATAATAAAATGTTTAATATGTATTTCCTGAAATAAATGTTTCAAATGCAAATGGTGAAAAAGCCCAGGCAGGAGTTGCTTTTCTTCTCTGACTCTCAAATGCATTTTTCCCCTTGGGTTTCCTGAAATGCTTGGATGATGAAAGGCCTGGAATCAGTCAGTACTAAGGGGAAATCCCTAGTACAGTTAAATGTGCATGTGGAATGTATGACCGTTTGTTTCTCACTTGGGCTAACAGTTACCTCTGTACTTTCTGGTAAAAGTAATTACTAGGGGCAGCTAGGTGGTGCAGTGGATAGAGCACCGGCCCTGGAGTCAGGAGTACCTGAGTTCAAATCCGGCCTCAGACACTTAACACTTACTAGCTGTGTGACCCTGGGCAAGTCACTTAACCCCAAATTGCCTCATTAAAAAAAAAAAAAGTAATTACTAAATTCGTCAATAGAATTTTTTTAAAAACTGAGGTAAATGTTTAACAACCTCCTTGAGAGGGAAAAGAGGAATGGGGATTCCAGGCCCTTAAGGACTCTTTATTTATAGGCCAGCTGTAGAGATGCTCATCATAAATCCTTATCTAAAGTAGGTGCATACAATACTTTCTTAGCTAGTTTTGAGGTTTGGATGTACTTGAAGGTAATAAGACTATATTCTATATTTGTTAAAAGGGAGAAGTAGTCTGGTTCCTAGATAAGGTTCAGGATTTGGAGTCAGGGAAACAAAGGTTCAGATCCTACCTCTGGGGACAGCTAGATGTCTCAGTGGAGCACTGGCCCTAGAGTCAGGAGGACCTGAGTTCAAATTTGGCCTCAGACATTTAACACTTACTAGCTGTGTGACCCCAGGCAAGTCACTTAAGCCCAATTGACTCACCAAAATAAATAAATAAGCAAACAAACAGATAAATACATAAATGCTTAACAGAAGGACTGTTTGGCTCCAGCGATAATAACAATAGCTAACATTTATATAGTACTTACTATGTGTCAGACAACTCTGACACAACTCTGGAAGTGAGGCACTATTATTATCTCCAATTTACAGATGAGGAAACTAAGGCAGAAGTTAAATGACTTGCCCAGGATCACACAGGTGAAGTAATGCTCAAACTCCTGTACTACCTACTGCTTTCTGATCCATGCAGCAGGAAGCACTTGACAGAACCTATTAAAAGGTAATTGGGAAATATTTAACACAATAAAAAAATTCAATAGAACATAGATAATGTTAATAGGTGGTTATCTAAGTTAATAGGTGGCAGGTAGGGATCCATAGCTATGGTGTAGTGGCTCCTATTTCTATTTGAATTTGACATCACTGTCTTAGGCAGCAGATCATGTTTACTAAGTCGTAGACCCTTTAAAAAAGTTCTTATTGATGCTCTTTTTTGTTTTTAAATCACTCCTTTTCCAATGATTCTCCTCCCCCAATAGAAACCTTCCTTGTAACAAAGAAGTACTGTTAAAGGAAACAGATCAACCCACTGGCCATGTGTTCTACATCAATATTTCAATGGCTCCCTTATCAAAGGCAGAAGGCACAATTGTTCATTGACTGCATTGTTCAGAATTCTGGTGTCTTTCAGTGTCATTGTCTAAATTGCTCTGGCTCTGCTTACTTCCCTCTGCACCACTACAAATATATGTAAGTGAAGGGAGTTCCCCATGCTAATGGAAATAATGGATTGTTTTTTTTTCATAGATGCAATTCAGACTGGCTTTGGCTGCCATGAGTTTTGTCATTACAATTGGCTTTCTTTACATGGTGCTAATGGATGAACTGCATTCACATGACTCCTAACACCTGCTTCTTTTGGTCCCAGTCTCTTCCACAATCCAGTCCTATCTCTCTACAGGACATCAATACACATGTCTTGCTGGCACCTCAGTTTTGAAATGTTAGAGTGAAAAGAGGTCTCAACTGGAAGTCGGGAAGTCTGGTCTTGTCACTATGGAGCTGTTAGATCTTATGCAAACCACATCGGGGCTTCAGTTCTCTTTTTTACAATAAGGGGATAGATTCTGTCACTATAGACAGGTCTGATGTTCTGATTCTCCTTACCCCATGGCCTTGGAGAATTTCTGAGTCATTCTTCCTTGGTTTTTGAAACCCAGGGCAGCCCTACCCTTCTCTGGGTTGGTCCATATTAAGTGTTGATTAAAAATTATGACCCAGGGGAAGTAAATTTTTATGAACTTCAGTTTCTCTTCCATACAGTGGTAATAATAATAAAGCCTGTATTACACATCTCATAGAACTGTTGGGAGGAAATTCAGTCAATGACCATTTATTAAGCACAATTATGTACTAGGAACTGTGCTAAGAGCTGGGGGTTGTAAAGTCAGGCAAAAATATGACCTCTGTCACGTTTACCATCTGGTGTATCTCTTTACCTTAATTCTCTATCCACTCTAGTCCATTCTCCACTCAACTGTCAAACTGACCTTCCTAAAGTTCAATTATGTCACTCCCTAATTCAATAAACTCCAGTGGTTTCTCTAGGATCTAATAGAAAACCTTCTTACTTTTGAAGCCCTTCATAATCTGGCCTTCCTCTTTTTTTTCTTTTTCTTTTTCTTTTTTTTTTTTTTTTGCAGGGCAATGGGGGTTAAGTGACTTGCCCAGGGTCACACAGCTAGTAAGTGTCAAGTGTCTGAAGCCGGATTTGAACTCCGGTGCTCCTGAATCCAGGGTCAGTGCTTTATCCACTGCGCCACCTAGCCGCCCCCTCTGGCTTTCCTCTTATCCCTCTAGCACTGTGATTCAACAACACAGGCCTCCTTACTGTTCCTCCATTTACAGATTGGGCATTTTCAGTGGCTGCCCCGCCCCCAACCATGTTTGCAACTCTCTCCCCCCTCATCTCTGCCTCCTGCCTGTCCTAGCTTCCTTCAAGTCCCAGCTAAAATCCTTTCTTTTAAAAGAATTCTTTCCCAATCCCTCTTAATACCCAGTGCCTTGCCTTTGAGATTATCTCTAATTTATCGTGTGTGTATCTTGTTTGTACATAATGGTGTGTTGTCTTCCCCCATTAGACTGTGAGCTTTTTGAGAGTAGGGACTATCTTTTCCCTTTCTTTGTATCCTCAGCACTTTGGACTATGTGCCTGGCACATAGTAGGTTTTTAAATAAATGTTTGTTGACTGTCATTCTAATGGCGGAGGAACAACATGAAAAAACTAATATAAAATATTAGTGAAAATGGAACATAATCTCAGAGGGGAGGCATGGGAGTGAGCATGGGAAAACATCATTCTGGAAAGATCTCTCATATCAGGCAGGATTTGAGTTTAATCTTGTAGGAAGCCAGGAAGTGAAAGGAAGGGGAGGGGAGGAGGACATTCTAGACATAAGGGACAGCCAATGAAAAGGCACAGAGTTGAGAAATGAAGTACCATGTATAAGAAACAGGAAACAGCTCAGTATCAATTTGGAATTATGCCCAGAAGATTACCAAACTGGACATGCCCTTTGACCCAATGATACCCCTGCTAAGCCTATAGCCTAAAGAGAACAGAAAAAGGGAGAATAGATCCCATATGTACAAAAGTATAACAATGCCAACAAATTGCAAACTAAGAGGGTGCCCATCATTTGGAAAATGACAAAACAAATTATGTTATATGAATATAACAGTATATTGTGCTATAAGTAATGACAAAGATGGTTTTTCAGAGACACTTAGGAAGACTCGTATGAACTAATATAGAGTGAAATGAGCAGAACCAATACTATAACATCAATATTGTAAAAGTGAACAATTTTGAAAGATTTAAGAACTCTGATTGATATGGATAGAAGACAGGATAAAGAGAATGCTCCCCACCTCATAGCAAAGAAGTAATCAATTAATATGCATAAGGAGACACATTTTTGGATATGACCAATGTGGGAATTTGACTGATGTGAGAGATGACACAAAAAGTGTACATATAAGATTATTGTGTATATATGCATACAGATGTGTGTTTATACATATACACATGTATATACATACATACAGAGACACACACATAGTGAATGGAAGGCAATCTCAGAGGGAAGGCATTACTGGAAGTGATTGGGGTGACCAAGAAAGGTCCCTTGTAGAAGGTGGTGCCACCTAGCTGCCCAGAAACATGGTGTTTTGACACTTTGGTTGAATGTTGACTCTAGAAAGAGTGGGAAGGAATTTGAAATGTACAATAAGATATTATTTTAAATAATACCAATAATTCCAATTATTGGGTTCAGCCATTGGAAAGACATGGAGTTGGGAGATGGAATGCTATGTTTGAAGAAGAGCAAGAATGTCAATAAAATCAATAGAAGGTAGTAAAATGAAGAACACTGGAAAAGAAGGAAGGGACCAGGTTGTAAAATGTTTTAAAAGCCAAAGAACTTTTGGAGCCATTGGAATATATTGAGTTGGCGGAGGGGGTAGGACAAGAGAGACAAGAAGCAAATCTGACTTAGGATCAGATTTATGCTTTAGGAAAATCACTTTAGCGACCAGGTTGAGTAATGAGTATGGGGAGAAACTTGAAGCAGAGAGACCAACCAAATGGCTATTACAATAATTTAGATATGAGATGAGGATCCATATCAGGATGGCAGCTGTGGGAGTGGAGGGAAGGGGGCATATAAGAGATATTGAGAAGACTTTGTATACATGGAGTGAATGTGAGAGAAATCAAAGATGACACTGAGGTGGTGAGCTTAGGTGACTAGAAGGATGAAAGCATTCTCCATGGTAATAGGGAAGTTGGCAAGAGAAGTGGAAATGAGTTAAATTCTGGAGATGTTAAGTTTAAAAGGTCTATTGGAAGTCAAGTTTGATATGTTCAATAGGCATTTGGGTATGTGAAACTGGAGAACAGAAGAGAGATTACAGTTGGGCAAATTGATCTAAAAATAATTTGGGCAAAGATAATTGAATCTGTGGGAGCTGATGCAATCATCAAGTGAAATAATGTATAGGGAGGACAAAAGAGGCCCAGGACATAGCCTTGGGGGGCACTCATGGTTAGTGGGTATTACCAGAAAAAAAAATCCAGCAAAGAAGACTGAAAAGTGGTGGTCAGACAAAGAGAAAAACCAGGAGAGAACGGTGTCATGAAAACCTAGAGAAAAGAGAAGAATGGATGTTTTCAAAGACTACAGAGAAGTCAAGAAGGATGAGGATGGAGAGAAGGCTATTGGATTGGCAATTAAGAAATCGCTGGTGACTTTATAGAGATCAATTTCATGTGGATGATGAGGTCAGAAGTAAGATTGTAGTGTTTAAAAGGGATTGAGAGGAAATTGGAGGCATTATGTACAGTTGGCTTTCTCAAGAAGTTTAGCTGAGGAGAAAAGAGATAAAGGACTATAGATAACAGCCATGGTAAGGTCCAAAAAGGGTTTGTATCTGTTGTTGTTGTTGTTAAGGATGGAGGAAACCATGGGGTATGTTTGTAGGGAAGAAGAGAATGAGAATGCTTGATAAAATTTATGAAATAAATATGAGCTATTAATATTAGAATACTTGCTTTTAAAACTTAACACCAGGGACAGCTAGGTGGCACAGTGGATAAAGCATCGGCCCTGGATTCAGGAGTACCCGAGTTCAAATCCGGCCTCAGACACTTGACACTTACTAGCTGTGTGACCTTGGGCAAGTCACTAAACCCCCATTGCCCCGCAAAAAAAAAAAAGAAAGAAAGAAAAAAAAAAACCTTAACACCATATATTATTGTGTATCATCACCAATGTACTTCTAAACTAAGTTTGAGAAAGGTAGACACCAACCCTGTCATTAGAACTTTTTCTCTCTCTTAGTACCTTAGCACAGAGCTTTGCACACAATAGTAATTAATGAATGTGAAGTCAAATTGAATTGAATCAAAACAAATGGCTATCTAGATGCTTCTACCCTTGGAAATACTCTTCCAGAATTTTCTATCATGGGATGTCCCTTGTTTTTTGGAGAAGAAGCCCTCCAACCACAGAACTTAAGTCTATCAAGTCTGTACAAAATCCTGTCCTCACCTGAGAATCCTAGTTCCTACTCCTCTCTTGATACAGGCAAACAAGAACTGTGATATGGTTATGATTTGTACAAAAAGGAAGGGTCCTACAGTATGAGATCAATTTGGCCAGAATGGCAGACACTTCTGGCTTAAATGCTGGACAAACGTAAATGAGGTTGTCACATGGGCAGGACTACATTTTAAGAGAACCAAATCATCATCCTTGATTATTGATGGCTAGAAGAGGGCACTTTTCTTAAAATCCCAAATACAAAATCAAGGGGTCTCAGTAATGTCTGAGGAAAATGCCCATTCTTACCTTGGAATCCCCATGGAGTGCCACACTGTGAATTCTGCCAAGGATGTGATAATTAATATGACTACAGGTCTTGTGGAGAAGCCTAAATTGACACCTTGACAGAAAATAGACAAAAGAAATAGTTTCATTCTAACCTGAATCTCATACTACCTTAAGAACATCATAGTCCCAAAGAGTGCCCTCAAACTCTTGAACAGAACAGCTAAAAAAGATGACAAGAGGTGGCTACATCTTCCCCAAAGAGCCAGGCCTATAAAATAAAGGGGATAAACTTATTACCTTTAGTTGTAGCAGCAGATATTAGTCAGGTGGTTTATGGAGTAAGGTGTCTAGCATCAACAGCTCTGGGCCAATTGTCCTGGAGTTCTCTTAGTGATAAGGTAAAGAATAGAAGTAAATATGACCCATAACCAGGATACTTGACCATTTATTTAAATGGCTCTGTGGAAGAATTTGGATACAAGGGTACAGTAGCACCTAAAATCTGGCTCCAACTGTGGGTAGCTTCCCAACAATTGACATCTAAAATCTCAATTTAATGGAGAGTTTAAAAAAATGGTGTGTGTGTGTGTGTGTGTGTGTGTGTGTGTGTGTGTGTGTGTGTGTTTGCAGAGCTTTGAGGGTTAAGTGACTTGCCCAAGGTCACATAGCTAGTGCCACGTCTGAGGTTGGACTTGAACTCAGGGCCAGTGCTTTATTCACTGCACCACATAGCTGTCCCCAAAAATGGTGTTTTGACACTTTGGTTGAATGTTGGCTCTAGAAAGAGTGGGAAGGAATTTGAAATGTACAATAAGATATTATTTTAAATAGCAGCTAGTCAGCAAACAGGATTAGGGTAAAGTATATGCTGTTTCTTCAATGGCTGAGGACTCAAATTTTCTGATGAGAAATTCACCCAACTTGCTGACTGGAGATTCACTCACAGAGCCAGGCTAGATTGTGTCCTATTGAAAGGGGCCAGGAGATTTGGTTCTGGGAACAAATCCTGTCATCAATGCGAGATATTGAATGAAATGCTTCCTTCACCACATCCTCTGCCACTGTGGTCTTCAACTGTGTGGAACTATTACCCAATGGCACAATGTTGTTTTAAATAGATGAGTTAAAGATATCAAAGTGTAAGAAAAACCCTCAAAAACCGAGTTTTGAGTAAATTCAATAGTTAAGAACAGACTTAGAAATCTTGGCCAGTAAGAACTGTACTACCAATATGATAGACCTTATCATACTTTTGAAAATTGATACTTCACTTTCCAAACAGCCAGAGCTGGAAAGATTGAGAAATATCAGATAATCTGTCAGCATTTGGTTTAGGAAGGGTACAGGGTATATTGCAAGGCACCAATAGTGGGGGCCCTCAGAGGATAAGATCCAGTTAATGACTTTGTACTATCTAAATTAAAGATTAGTCCAAAGTACGCTAGCCTGATGAAGAAGTTGATGGTACATGGCTCCAGAACATACAATGGGAATTAGGCAGTACTCAAAATGAGCTTGTGAGAAGTAATTGAATTTATTAATTTATACACAATATATTATAATGTTTCTTTGTGATCTATTTTATTATTGAAGTGTACATAAGTAATGTTTATTTCTTTCAGTTTTATACTGCACTTTTAATATTATCAGGTATTTATTTATCCCTGTAAAATTCAATATGTGATCAAAACTACCTCTAAGTCTGTTCACTAAAATATTGATTAAATAAAGTAAAAAATCCTCTCACCATCCCCTTATTTTTTTTTCTCTGCTAGTTTAGGGCCCAATACCAAGCCTTTGCTCAGCCACCAAGTTTCCAACCCAGATGCTGAATCTTTCACACATTCTTTAAAAAGCAGGCGATAGGGGGCAGCTAGGTGGCACAGTGGATAAAGCACCAGCCCTGGATTCAGGAGTACCTGAGTTCAAATCCAGCCTCAGATACTTGACACTTACTAGTTGTGTGACCCTGGGCAAGTCACTTAACCCCCACTGCCCCGCCAAAAACAAAGACAAAAACAAACAACAAAAAAAGCAGGGCACACCCACCCTAACCCTGGGCCCTTGTATTCCGTTATTTCACTTGTTTGATTTCTTCCAGGACTGTAATGTAAAATGAAAGGATTCTGAGCTGGATGGGACAAAAGAGAACATGTCTAAGTCCTTCATTTTACAAAGGGGGAAATGGAGGCTCCAAGAGATTATGTGACTTGCCCATGGTTGTATAGTAAGTGTGGAAAGCCAGGATTTATTCTTTTTTTTTTTTTTTTTGGTGAGGCAATTGGGGTTAAGTGACTTGCCCAGGGTCACACAGCTAGTAAGTGTTAAGTGTCTGAGGCTGGATTTGAACTCAGGTCCTCCTGAATCCAGAGCTGGTGCTCTATCCACTGCACCACCTAGCTGCTCCAAAAGCCAGGATTTAAACCTAGGACCTGAGATCACAGATCCTGTTGCTTATTTCCATTACAGCATTTCTTGAGTAGCTGTTTAGCAGCTGTTGCAGCCTCTTTGAGCACTGGGCTATGATCTGGTGCTAGAAAAGGGCTCAGGGCCTACAAGCCAACAACCATGTATAAACAAGATCTATACAGAATAAATTGGAGATAATCTCAGAGGTTTGAGACTTGAAGGAAGACAGAGAAGCGAGGAGACAGATGAGGAAGGAGAGAGTTGCAAGTATGGGGGACAAAATGCCCAGAGTCTGGAGAGGGAGGGTCTTGTGCAAGGAGATCAGTGTCATTGGCTCAGAAAGGATGATGGAGGGGAACAAGGTGGAAGAAGGCTGGAAAAGTAGGTTGTGAAGGGCTTTTAATGGCTTTTTAAAGGATTTTAGATTGGATGCTGAAGGGAATAGGGAATCCCTGGAGTTTTGGGGTGTGTGTGTGCATGTGTGTGTGTGGTAACAGTCAGATTGTTTAGAAGATTACATTGGCAGCTGAATGGAGAATGGACTGAAAGGAGGAAAGATTTGAGGCAAAAAGACCAACCATGGAACTGTGTCAATTGTACAGACATGAGGTGATATGAGCTTGCACTAGGGTGGCAGCAGTGTCAGAGAGAAGGGGACATACAGAGGAGCTATTAAGTATGTAGAAACGACAGGACTTGGCAACTGATTGGAGATGGAAGGTATGAGAGAGCAGGGAGCTGAGGATGACACCTAGACTGCAAGGCTGGATGACTGGGGAGATGGTGGTACCCTGGACAGTAACAGGAAAAATAGGAAGAGGAGAAGATTTGGGCAAAAAGATAGTGAGTTTGGGGCAGCTAGGTGGCGCAGTGGATAGAATACTGGCCCTGGAGTGAGGAGGACCTGAGTTCAAATCCGGCCTCAGACACTTGACACTAGCTGTGTGACCCTGGGCAAGTTATTTAACCCCAATCGCCTCACCAAAAAAAAAAAAAAAAAGACAGTGAGTTCAGTTTAGGATAATGTTGAGTTTAATGTCTATGGGATATTGAATTAGTCAGTGGAGATGTGAGACTGAGGCAGTTAGAAGAGAAGGTAGGGCTGGACAAGTAGATGTGAGAATTCTCTGCATGGATGATGACTGAACCCTTGGGAGATAATGAGGTGACCAAGGGAGATAAGTTTAGAAAGAAATTGGAAGAAGGTCCAGTACAGAACCTTGTTGGACACCCATAGTTGGTGGATGTGATCTGGATGAGGATCCAACAAAGGAGACTGAGGAGCAGTCAGAGAAGTAGGAGAATCTGAAGAGATCTGTATCATTGCAACCTAGAGAGAAGTGAGGATCAAGGAGCTAGTTGATGGTGCTTGATAGTGTCAAAGGTTAAGAGAGGTCAAAAAGGATGAGGATTAAGAAAAGGATGTGCACTTGACAATTAAGAGAGATCACTGGTAAATTTGGAGAGAGCAGTTTCAGTTGAATTATGAGGTCAGAAGTCAGATTGAAGAGAGTTAATAGTATGAGAGGAAAGGAATCAGAGGCATCTAATGCTAACCAGTAATATACACCTCAGGGAGTTTAGCTACCAAAAGAAAGATATATAAATATACATGCACACACGCATATATACATACACACATATATATATATACACACATTTACATATGCTGATGTAGAATGGTATGTGTACATATGTGTGTATGTGTGTATGCATGTATGTTTATATGCTTGATTGCAGCTAGGTGGCACAGTGGATGGAGTGTTGGGTCTGGAGTCAGGAGGACTCATCTTCCTGATTTCAAGTCTGGCCTTAGACACTTACTAGCTGTGTGACCTTGGGCAAGTCACTTAACCCTGTTTGCCTCAGTTTCCTCATTTGTAAAATGAGTTGGAGAAGCAAATGGCAAACCACTTCAGTAGCTTTGCCAAGAAAATGCCAAATGAGTTAGACACAATTGAAAAATGACTGAACAACAACTAAATGTATATAGATATAGAGAGATATTAGATAGGTATATATATGTAAAGAATTGTTATTTGAGGTTTTTATGCCTCAGGGCGCACTGGCCTGGGGCTCCGCAAACCGCACGTGCTCCACCCACTGGTTGTAGCCATTGCCAGGGCTCTGGCACCTCATGTCATCACCACTCGCCAATGCCTACATGGGCCTGGCAAAATTATAATGATTGGAAGCCTAGTGAGGGCAGTCATGTGACTGTCAGAGCGGCCATCCCATTGGCTGGGGCTGTGTGGGGGTGTTTCTAGGTTTGGGGGAGGAGAATTGGGCATTCTAGGTGGAAGCTGGAAAGCGACAGGCGTTCTGCTGCATATTTTCAACTGATTCCTGGGCGATGGTATTTTTTCAGGTATTATAATTTCCCTTTCCCCATTTTATTTCCTTTCCCTTGATCCTACTGATCCTTTTTGTATTTTTTTAAGTTCGTTCTTGTTAAAATAAATCTTGTTCTGTTTTGAGGGAGGCTGCCGGTCTCCTTCCTTGCCCCAGTATTGCGGCAAGCCGCTTAGCTAGCACTCCCCAATTAAAAATTGGTCCCCACACACAGTGTGTGTGTGTGTGTGTGTGTGTGTGTGTGTGTGTGTGTGTATGTATAGATAGATAGCAGGACTGGATAGATCAAGAGAGGGTGTTTTGAGGATGAGAGAGGCATGGACATATTTATAGGCAAAATGGAAGCAACAATAAATGGAGAGACTGAGGATTAATGAGAGAATGGGAATGACAGAGGTGGCAATCTGTTGGAGTAGACAGGATGGAGTGGGGTGATTTGTGCATGTATTAGGGTTAGCCTTGGCATGGAGAAGGGCTACCTCCTCATGTAAGGGAAAGGGGAGATCCTGGAACTTCTATATTGTGGGAAGGCCCAGGCTGGCTTGCCTTCATTTTTCCCTCCCAAACCTGTTCCTGCATTTTTTTTTTTGGACTTCAAAGCCATGCCTCTTCTACTTCTGGATAATCCTGGAACTTCCCTCAGTTCCTGGAGCCTCCTGGCTTTGGAACAGCCAACTCCCTTTGAAGCCTTGTCATACCAGAATATTCCTCTGTAAGACCCACCCCCCTTTTCCCATCAATGACTTCCTCCTGGAGGAGGGAAGGGGTCAGATTGGCCTGCCTCTTCCCTTCTTGTTCCTGTTCCTGACTTCCTGGACATTAAAACTATTCCCCTGCACTGGGTGCTTTAATCTTTCTTTCTTTCTTCCTCCCCACCCTTGAACATCTCCTTTTAGAATGTTATCTTGGCTCCATTAGAATGTAAGCTCCCTGGTTGGCAGGTAGGTGGCACAGTGGATAAAGCATTGGCCCTGGATTCAGGAGGACCTGGGTTCAAAGCCAGCCTCAGACACTTGACACTTACTAGCTGTGTGACCCTGGGCAAGTCACATTGCCTCACCAAAAAAAAAGAATGTAAGCTCCCTGAAGGCAGGGACTTTCTTTTTGTTTATATTTGTATCCAGTGCTTATCACAGTGTTTGGCACATAGTATATACATAATAAATGTTTGTTTTCTTCCTTCCTTCTCTTCTGCTATGGCTAGACTTAGTTTGGGAACATGGAGGTCTGTGTCCCCTACCATGTGGGAGTAGCCTCCTTTGATTAGCTGCTCAGTTCTTTAAATGCAGTGAGATCACTGCCCCCTCTTCTTCCCTACCCAGCTCTCTTACCTGCTTCCTCCAGAGGATGAAGTGCCAGTTCATCCATAGCATGGCACCATCAACTAAACCAGTGAGGGGTAGTACAGCCAGCCAGCCAAGCATGGAAGCCCTGAGAAGCCAGGGTGCCTAGGATTTAAGCCTGAGGGAGGTTTGGGGTTTAGAACTGGGACTGTACTCTATAGAATTGAGATAAACTATGAAGCTAACTCCCTTCCTCTCCCCGAGACAGAGATGGGGCTGGTGCTGGGGTGATTATGCCTCCCACATGTTGGGAGAGTAAATTTATATATTTGTGATTATATCTTTTGAAGTAAATATTTCTATGTGAAAGCTAATCTGATTTTCCATAGGTAATGAAACTAGGGTATAGGGGACCACTCCCTACAACTCAGGGGATACCATTAGTGGGGACTGGAGCCAATAGTAGATAACCTAAACCTCCAATCCACTTAAGGGTATCAGAGAACTCTTGGGGAAGAGGGAAGATCTAACCTAGCTGCCTTTCAGGAAGTGGGGGTCAGGGTAGGCAGTGTTACATGTGCTTTCATTCATTCATTTGTTCATTCATTCATTTGCTTTATTCATTCATTCATCCATCCATTTATTTGTTCATTCATTCACTCATTCAACCATCTATTTGTTTATTTATTTATTTTGCCATCCACTAGTTCATTTATTTATTTATCATTAATTAATTCATTAGTTTGTTTATTTTTGCGGGGAAATGAGGGTTAAGTGACTTGCCCAGGATCACACGGCTAGTGTCAAGTGTCTGAGGTCAAATTTGAACTTGAATCCTCCTGAATCCAGGACTGGTGTTTAACCACTGTGCCACCTACGTGCCCCTACACGTGCTTTTAAAAAATGCTTCAGTCACCCTTTTTCTTTTTCATTTTGATAACCTTATAAATACCTTTTCTTTTCTCTGAAAACCCTCCCTCCAATTGAAGAACATCTTCAACAACAAAAAATGATACCCTTAAGCCCTTGTATCAAATATGTACAGCCAAGCAAAATAAATCCCTATATTGTATCTGAAAATCATCTTTTTTTCAGTGGGCAGACAGGATATTTCATCACTGGTTCTCCAGAATCACAGTTGATCAAGTAATAGCCTTCTAATTGGTTTACCTGCCTCCAATCCCTCTCCCCTCAAATATCCCTCACTCAGCTGTCAAAGTGATTTTCCTAAAGCCCAGGTCTGATTAGGTATTTCACTGCCCTCTTCAAATTCCACTTGCTCCCTTTTGCCTCCAGGATCAAAGCCCTCTGGTATATAAAGCTGTTCATAACCTGGTGCCTTCCTACCTTTCCAGTCTTATACTTTACTCAATGATATGGCCACCCTGGTCCACTTGTTGGTTTTCAGGACCAGGACCCTTCATCTCCCACCGACATTCCTTTTCATGGGCAACATGTCCTCCATGCCTAGAATACAATCCTTCCTTCTTCCTGTCCTAAGAATAAACAATAGGAATGTTCTGATACTGCGGGTTTGAGCTTCATCTGGTTGCTGGAGAAGATAGTGGACCACAGAAGGGATGAGATTTTGACAATGAAAACAAGCCCAGTATTGAAGATGGATAGTTTTCTACCTGGAGTAGTCTGAGAATCTTGTTTGTCTTCTCTGATTCTGTGCAGCTGGGTTTGGTTCCCTGCAGATGTGGTATGTCTCTGCCTTCTCTAGAGAACAGAGATCCTGGTGGTGGGAGTGTTTCATTGCTTAGCTTTACGGTGTGCAATGGGAAGGGGATCTCTTGGGATCCCAGGGATCCCACTTAGATTACTTAAAGAGATAGCCAAATATGAATTGTGGCCCTGGACTAGGCTAATAAAACTCATGCCTCTCTAAGGCCATCTGTCTCTATTTATAAGGAATGATACCCAGGGAAACCCGACACAATGTCTCTACCTCTCCAGAAATTATGGTTATTTTGCTCTGAGTTGTGGATACAGGAGTATGTTTTCTATGACCTTCTTCCCATGAATCAGAGGGAAAGATGTGAAACAGGCTTCTACCCTGGCATAACATGGTTTTGTTTTTGGTTTTTGGTCAGGGTATAACATGCATATGCAGCCAAAACACTCACTTTTTGGAATTTTCCACCCAGTCAGCAAGTATACATATTATCAAATGAGATATTTGTAAAGCATTTTGCAAACCTTAAAGCACTAGTAAATGCTAGCTGCTATGATAATAATAATAGTAATAATTTTTGTTATTATTAATGGCCTGCTATGTGCTATTCACTAGGGATACAAATACCAAAGTGAGACAACCCTTCAAGGAGCTTACATTTTACTAGAGAGATATAGCATGTTAACAAAATATTTGCAAAATAAATAGACAGGGATTGGGGCAGGACATGGCACTAACACCTGGTGATATCAGGAAACCATTCTTGAAGGAGGGGACACAAGCTTGAAGGGATCTGGGGATGCTAAAAGGTGGAGATGAGGAAGGAGAGCAGTCTGTGTATAGAGAGCACAGATGCAGTGATGGGAGACGGGGATGCCACAAGCAGGGGAGAATAAACCAGCCAATTTGACTGGAGTGTGGAACACTTGAGGGGGAGTAGTGTGTAATCAGCCTGGAAAGATAGGCTGGAGGAGGAATGTGAAGGGCAGAAGGAAGGATGAGCCCAGAAGGCAAATGGGACCCTGGAAATGTCACCATGAGTAAGCCCTGGGAAGGACACCCTGAATACTTCTCTTGGCAGAAGCCCTACCTAGGTGTATGACATCATGGGGATTTTGTTCAGCTGACCAGGGAGAGAATGTTCAATTCTAGAGTCTCATTGCTATTTTCAAGGAAAACAGCTCATCCAGGGGAACTGCAGAGGACTTGGAGGGGAATTAATGCTGAGGAACTCAGTGGAGGAAATATCTTTCCCTTTCAGAGAGGACTGCTATAAATAATCAGAATAATAAAAAAAAAGAGTGCACATAATTAAAACTGCCCAGAGTAAGTGGTTCTTGAAACATCTGCCTGATTTAAAAACTAATTATTTTAAAAATAATCACTGACAGAACTGGTTTGCGTGTTTACCCACAATGCATAGCTTCTGTACCCTTTCCCCCCTCCTTTTCCCTCTTCTCCCCATTACCAGCAGCAGCAACATTCAGCTGATCAGTCAGTCAGAGCGCATGCAGCAGCATCTTCTGTCTCATTGATTAATAACTTCATCAGAGACCTGTTTAATGAAGAGATATGAATCTCCTGAAGGAAACAGCAATGTGTGGTGAACAGCCAAAAGAGATGCCAAGGTGCCACGTAGAGTCAGACAGGACTCTGTGTGTGTGTGTGTGTGTGTGTAATTTTTTTCCAGTTCCCTTTGTCCTAATCAGTCTCCTTGCTATACTAAATTAGTTTCAAACCAAAGGAAATAACTTGGAATCAGACTGGAGGGCCCCAGTGGGGCTTGAGAGAGCTATCCATATAACTTAACCCTTTTTATTCCTCTCTCTGTGAAATTGGAAAGAGACACACACACATGCACACTGACAGAGAGAGAGAGAGAGAGAGAGAGAGAGAGAGAGAGAGAGAGAGAGAGAGAGAGAGAGAAGGAGGAGATGGAGGAGGAGGAGGAGGAGGAAGAAGAGGTAGAGGAGGTAGAGGAGGAGGAGAAGGAGTAGGAGGAGGTAGAGGAAGAGGAGGAGGAGGAGGAGGAGGAGGAGGAGAGAGTATTCTACAATGCCTATTTATTACCCTTTCTGTAAACTTGAAAGCTTCTACTCATGATTTAAGGCAGGGGTTCTTAACCTGGGATCCATGAACTTGGTCCTTAAAAAAAATTCCCAATAATTCTTTTATTAATTTTTATTATTGTACCATAGAAAATCCATATTCTGGTCTTTGATATTTAGTTTATTTGTTTTTTTTTTTTTTGGTGAGGCAATTGGGGTTAAGTGACTTGCCCAGGGTCACATAGCTAGTAAGAATCAAATGTCCAAGGCAGGATTTGAACTCAGGTCCTCCTGAATCCAGGGCCAGTGCTCTATCCACTGTGCCACCTAGCTGCTCCTGGTCTATGATGTTTAGACTAGTTAGTTGGTTGTCCTGCCTTTAAAAAAAATAAGCATGGGAGGGGCGGGGCAATGAGGGTTAAGTGACTTGCCCAGGGTCACACAGCTATTGTCAAGTGTCTGAGATCAGATTTGAACTCAGGTCCTCCTGAATCCAAGGCCTGTGCTTTATCCACTGCACCACCTAGCTGTCCCCTAAATAAAAATTTTTATGTAAAGTTTTGAATTCCAAATTCTATTCCTCCTTCCCTCCCCATCCCTGAGGTGGTAAGCAATCAGATATAGGTTATACTTGTGCAGTTATGTAAAATATGACCACATTAGTCATTTTGTATAAGAAAACTTGAATAAAAGAAAAAGAGGAAAGAAAGTAAAAAATAGCATACTGCAGTCTGTGTTCAATCAACATCAGTTCTTTGAATAGTCTTTTGGGATTGTCTTGGATCATTGTATTGCGGAGAATAGTTGTCATTCACAGTTTCCCATCAAACAATATTGCTGTCTCTGTGTACAACATTCTCCTGGTTCTTCTCACTTCACTATATATCAGTTCATATAAGTCTTTCCAGGCCTTTCTGAAATAATTCTGTTTGTCATTTTTTATAGCACAATAATATTCCATCACAGCAATATACCATAGCCATGAACTTGTTTTTTAGAAAAAATATTTTGATAACAGTATTTTAATATAATTGGTTTTCTTTTTATTCTTATGTATTTTATTTTATGTATCTAAAATTATTATTTTGAGAAGGGATCCATAGACTTCACCAAATTACCTAAGGGGTCCCCAACACAAAAAAGGTTAAGAAGCCCTGTCCTAAGAGTTTGGGGGCTCTAAAATATCCTGAACCTCATCCACATTTTCCAATGAAAGAATTAAAAGGGGTAGCCTACTGACAGCAAGGTATATTCTTCATTTTTTAAAATGAAGGGGTTAGGTTAGATGATGTCTAAAATCCCTTCCGGTTCTAAATATATAATACCTAATTTATGACATGGGCTTAGGCCCCTGCTCTGGAAAAAAAAAAAAGAGAGAACAGGACAAAAAAGTGTTACAGACCCTCAGTGAGAGCCAGGAATCTTCCTGAGTCTCTTGTTATAACAATGTATTGGTTATAGGATACTGAGGATGAGTAGGTGTCAGATGCTAATGTGAAGTGAGAGAGCACCACTGAGGCAAGAGAGGATCATAGGATTTAGAAGTAGAAGGAAGTTTAGAGAGAGTATGATTCAACCTCCTCATTTTATAGGTAGGAAGAATTCCCAGAATGAGAAGAAGGATTTATCTAAGGAGTTGAGGGATTGGGAGTGATAGATCACAGTTGGAATTGTTCATTCCATAGGGTCAGGTGAGTTGTGGGGAGGTAAGAAATGGGAGACACTTAAGTTGGAAGGAGGACTTAGATCACATCCCTATTCCTAACTACCCTATTTCTCTCTGAAGTTACCACCAACCTTTCAGTCACACAGGCTTAGCAACTTTCAAGGCTCAGTTCAAATATTACCTTTCTTGATTCCCTCCAATTCTTATTAGTTTCCTTCCTTCCCCCAAATTATTTTGTATTTATTTTGTATATTTAAGGGTATAGATTCACCCCTCCTCACCCCGAATTAATGTAATCACATTAACCCAGGCTCAGATACCTGGATTAAATCAACCAAAAGTATAAACTAGGTGTAAAGTCTTTAATCAATTTGAAAGGATTAAAGTGCTTTGACCATTGGATGGAAGAAGAAACATCTTGTGACTGAATTAGACACACTCTGATCCTATGTATAAAAATAGCAGTCATTCAATCACAAACCAATCTAGTGGTGGAAAAATTCCAGTTTAGAGGATTCTGATTTGAGACCTGGAGCCAAATCTCCCCTCTACCCACCCAATGACCATATTGTTAGAGAGATTACATCTAAGTAGGAGTGATAGTCATCTGAGGAAAGGCAGTTTCAGGGAGCAAGTGTGACCTCTCATGGCAGAGTGACAACTATAGAAAGGAGAAAAGGACTTCTAATTGTGAACTATCACTTTTTAACATGTGTTTACACTATCCTTGTACTTTACATTTGGGTCCACCCTTGTTATCGTGGATCCTGTGTGTGGATTTGTGGGACAAGTACTTTGGCAGGGAACCTTTTTAAACTAATGTTCTTGTTATATCATCTTAGTGAATACTTTTTCTAAAAAGCTAACTGGCTGATTGTTCATGTAGAACCATATATCTGGGGGCTTGTGAGTGAGACTGTTCTAGAAAACTAGCCTAAAGAGGCTGGGGAACCCTGAGAGTTCACTCTCTATTGACCAGGCCTGCCAATGCAAGTGGAGAAGTTAAGGAAGTATATACTTATTTGTGTACATATTATTCACCTCCAGCAAGTTCCTTGAGGTCAAGGACTTTTTCACTTTTGTCTTTCCCCCAATATTTGTATAACATGTGCATAATAATATTGCATTGTACTAATGTGCCACAGTTTATTTAAACATTTCTCTAGAATAAAGATAAGTGTTAAAACTATCCCTGTTTGCTGCTGATAAGACAATTTACTTGAAAAATCTTAGGTAATCAACAAAGATACTAATTGAGGTAATCAATAATTTCAGCAAAATTGCAGGCTACACAATAAATCTGCAAAAAACAACTTATAGGAGGCAGCTAGGTGGTGCAGTAGATAAAGCACTGGCCTTGGATTCAGGAGGACCTGAGTTCAAATCCAGCCGCAGACACTTGACTCTTAACTAGCTGTGTGACTCTGGGCAAGTCACTTAACCTTCATTGCCCTGCAAAAAAATAAATAAATAAATTAAAAAAAAAACAACTTATAACAATAACAAAGCCTGGTACTTTGCATATTGTAGGCATTTAATATTTATTGAATGAGTGAATAACTCTGCAATGCCACATGGGATATTTCCCCATTATTATATAAATATAAAACTAGAGATTTAGGAATTTAAGAGGAACTGGACTGAATAATAGTTTAGCTTATATTCCCCTAATTAAATGTTTCTCTCATGAATGCTACTAATGTGTTCAAATGAATATGACTAGATACAGAGAGGTCTGACAGCATCCACATACTCCATAACTTCCCTCTACCTCGTCTCCCACATCTAATCAATTGCTAAATCTATTTTGACATCATGCCCCCAAACAAATCCAAGCCTTTACTACTATCTCCCTGGACAAATTGAGGGTATGACTAGATGGTACCCAAGATCCTTCTAGAAATAAACCTATACTTGAAGAATGATTTCCTTTAAAACCTAGTCTCATTTCTGGAAATGACTGGGCAAAAATAGTATTATAGTTTTCAAAGAAACTCTAAATCTATTTAATTTAACCACAGGATTATTAATTTTCCCCAGAAGATCCTGGATTGGACTGATTCTCTCCTTGACAGCTCTCTGGACTTGAAAAATTTCCTGATGAGCATTGGACTTGTCTGGAATTACTTTCAAATCTTGATTCTCTGTTTGAATAGATAAACATTTACTGAGTTCTTCCTTCCCTTGTAACTGTGGTTGTACAGGAGAGTTGAACTTACACAAAAAGCCAGTCCTGGTCTTCTGCTGACCCAGTTTTTTGAGTATTTGTTCCAAAGAATCTATTTCCTAGAAATTCAATCGAATGAAGGGGCAGCGAGGTGGTGCAGTGGCCTTGGACTCAGAAGGACCAGAGTTCAAATCCAGCCTCAGACACTTGATACTTAACTAGCTGTGTGACCCTGGGCAAGTCACTTAACCCTCATTGCCCTGCAAAGAAAGAAAGGAAGGAAGGAAGGAAGGAAGGAAGGAAGGAAGGAAGGAAGAAAGAAATTCAATGAATATTTATTAATCACCTACCTGGAGATACAAAAATAAAAAGGAAATAGTACCATAATTACCACCCCATCAAATTCCAAAACTGGAAAACTCAAACATGAGAGGAAAGTTTAAATAAACCATGGTAGATTTGTGCAATTTTTAAGCCTTTAAAGAATTAGTTCAGTTTTAAGCATTTAAAACCCCACTAAGATTTTTGGGACACCCTGTATTATTGCATAAAGGTCTTTGTATATTTCCCCCAACATTTGTATAACATGTGCATAATAATATTGCATTATACGAATGTGCCACAGTTTATTTAAACATTTCTCTAGAATAAAGATGTGTTAAAACTATCCCTGTTTACTGATGATAAGACAGTTTACTTGGGAAATCTTAGGTAATCAACAAAGATACTAATTGAGATAATCAATAATTTCAGCAAAATTGCAGGCTACACAATAAATCTGAAAAAACCTATAACAATAAGAAAATACAAGAAGCAATAATAAAAATGGAAATCACACCCCAAATAGCTAAAAAAAAATGCATGAAATGTCTAGAGAGAAGCCTCCCAAAGCACACAAAAGATGTGTAAATTTAGTTACCAAGTTCATAAAGACATTAAAAACAACTTAGATAGAGGGACATTCGGTGCTCATGGGTAGGTTGTGCCAATAAAATAAAAATGACAATACTACCAAAATTAATTTAAACTTTTAAATGCTATGCCAATCAAATTTTCAAGGAGATACTTTGTAGAAATTAAATAATAACAAAATTCATTTGGAAAAAGATCTAATTTATCAAGGGAAATGATGAAAATAAGTAGGAAAAAAAGCAGTTCCAGACCTCAAACTATATTATAAGGCAGTAGTCATCAAAACAGTCTGGTTTTGGTTAAGGAACAGAAAGCTAGATCAATGGAACAGATTAGACAAAGGAGATTAGAAACAATAGAATTCAATAACCCAGTGTTTGATAACATAAATTACCTAGGAAAAAACTCCTTATTTGATTAAAAAGTTCTGGAAAAGCTAGAAAGAAGTCTGGCAGATATGAGGTTTAGACCAGCAGCATTCCATAATACATTCCAAATGGTATGGATTTGATATGTGGATCATATTCTGAGAAAACTAGAAGAGAAATAGGTCATGTACATCTTACAACTATGGCTAGGAGATATATTCTTAACCAAACCAGAGATAGAGGAAATTGCAAAAGATAACTTAGATAAGTTTGATTACATGAAACTGAAAAGCTCCTGCATAGACAAAATAAAGATAAGAAGGGAAGTGGTCAAATGGGGGGGGGTGTCTTTGCATCAAATTATTCTGATTAAGTTTTATTATACAAGAAATACAAACAAATTATATATATATAAATATGTATTTACAGACATATATATGTATATAATATATACATATATTATATACATATATATGACTAATGCCATTCCCCAATAGAAAAATGACCAAAAGATATGAACAGACAGTTCTCAAAAGAAGAATTGCAAAGTATTCACAACCACATGAAAAAATACTCCAAATCATTAATAATAAGAAAAATATAAATCAAAATAACTCTGGGGTTTGATCTCATGCCTTGCAAATTGACTAAGATGACAAAATGGCAACAGTCAGTTTTGGAGGGGTTATGGAAAGATAGGTACAATAATATATTGTTTGTGTATCTGTGAAATTGTACGTTTTTGAAAGAAATGGAATTCTGCAAATAAAGTGACTAACATGACCAAACTCTTTGAACCAGAGATTCCATTGCTGGGCTAATGCTATAAGAAATTATGAGCTCAATGGTTTTAGAAAAACGTGGAAAGACTTGTATGAAATAATGAAGAACGAAATAAGTGGAACCAAGAGAACATTGTACACAGTAACAACAATATTGTTTTAAGTATGACTTTGAGTGAATAAGTTATTTTGACTATTATAAATACCCAAATTAACTATAAAGGACATATAAAGAAAGATGCTATCTGCATTCAAAGAAAGAACTGATAAATAGAAGTTTGTATAGAATAATTTTACATATATTTGTGCCTAGTTTGTCTAATGGTAGCCATTTCTATGTTAGGAGGTAGGGGTGGAGAGGGATGGAAGGAAAAGAAAGAAATTTGAAGGGAATAGCAAAATAGTAGATTTACAGTTTCATGTACAATCATCTTTTTTATTGTATTTTGTTACAGAAGTGCTTGTTTTATTAGATAAATAAAAAATGAAATTTAATAATGAGGAAACAATAAAGGTTAAACATATTTCAAATGAGGAAGTATGAGAAGACACCCCCAACCCACCTCTCTGTGGAGGTGGGAGACCCACAAGCATTACATATTGCACATATTTTTCAATATATCAATCAATTGGATGTTTTTTTTTCTCTCTACCAATTATTATTTGTCATATAGCATGGCTCTTTGGGAGTGGAAGAGGGAGGATGGAATAACTATGATTATGTAAGGAACAGAAAATATCAGTAAAACATTAAAAAACCCATTTATCTAATTGTTTGAAGACATTAATTAGTTATTTCTAATTTTTTAACTTTAAAAAGCTTACTTTTTTTTTGTTTTGTTTAGGCTACTAAAACTTAAAAGTCCACTAAGACTTTTGGGACAATCTCATATATATATATATATATATATATATATATATATATGTATAGGGCGTGGGGGAAAATCAGACCAGAAGAATAGCTTCCATGCTAATTACAACCTTGTTTGAGGAAAAGTGAATGAAAATGCATGAACAGACTATGTCACATGAGCAACAAGCCTTTTTCCAATCTTCTTCAACACTGAAAACTCTCTCTCCCTCCTTCTCCCACCAAGGAATTATGTATTATATATAGAATACTTTTTTTTTAATAGAATACTTTCAATTAAACTCACAGAAGAAGACAGAATCTCCCAAAAGGTAAAATGCTTTTTGAATTAACACTGAACTCAAATGCATAGTGTATTTCACTCAGTACTGCTTCCCTACTAGCAGCCACATGAGCGTGACAGGAAACCAGGCCAACTCACAGGCTATGTTGCAATGACTCAGTCCAAATATCTTCACTCCCCCTGTCTCCTGAAAAAGGGACAAATGCTACTTGTGAAGGAAAGGAAGAAAGCAGAAATGGAATCAAATCTACTGTAACTTGCCTTTTCACAGGGTCCCAACCTTCAATTGATGCCTTGCCTTGCTTTGCCTTTCTTCCTTAGTAGAAGGGCTAAGACTAGGCTCTTGCTCCTTCCGTCAACTATTTCCAAAAAAAGTATTGGACTTGAATTAAGTCTGCCCCACCAATACCCCAATATTGCTTGTCTAGGGGTATAAGAGGTTCAGAACAAAAGTCATTTTCCTGGTTGTTCCTAACGCACCCTTAACTTAGACTTGCCAGCTCAGTAGCTAGGTGGGACAGTGGATGAACTCAAGAAAACCTGAGTTCAAATCCAGCCTCAGACACTTACTAGCTATGTGACCCTGGGCAAGTCACTTAACCTCTGTCTGCTGCAGTTTCTCTATCTGTAAAACAGGAATAATAATAATAATAATAACCACAACAACAACAACAACATATCTTCTGGGTTGTTGTGAGGACAAAATGAGAATATTTTAAGCACTCTTCAAAACTTAAAGCACTATCTAAATGCTACCTACTTTTACTGTTAGTCCTAAACTTTGTGCATTCACATGATTTTATTATTAACTTCATTTTCACTTTCATGTTGCAACTGTATATGTTCATGGCTTTGCACAGACAGGTAAAATGGTTGCAGCACTCATGGTTTCCAAGCTTGGCATAATTGATCAGCTGCCTAGAGACATCAGGGCTGTTGGTCAAGGTTAGATGTTAACTAGCATCTACTATGCTCCCATACTCTGAGATCCTTAAGGATTTCCAACAGCTTACAAAACAGAATTATTTCAAACTGGTGTGTTCTTCACAATCACTAAAGCCATCCACCAGCTGTGAAGGACAAGAATGTTGGAGGTGATGCTGAGACCTCGCCAATCTTGGTGTCTTTTGAGAGCAGTGACTTAAGTCCCAGCAACCTCTCTTGATTTCCATGGGACAGATAGCCAAGGTACAGAGATTTACAGCAGTAAATGCAATAAAATGCCCTCACACTGCTATCTGACACAGTGGAAGGTAAGATTTAAGTTAAAAATGTTTTAGTCTTAAGAATTTTATTTTCTGTACAATGCTTATGGTAGTGTAAATTTCACATGTTTTGAAAAGTGAATATTATCTGAAATCAGTGTTTTTTAAATTTGAGATATTAGCACAAAAACATAATTCTAGAGAATTACTAGGGAGAAAAATGTTTTACATGTTACCAATTTTATATTGTATACTGAATTTTATGGGTTATTTTATGGTTACTGTGTTAGGAAAAATGCATGCATCAGAATTAATGTTTTGTTATAAAGAATTGTATGTAGAAAAGTGTATTTCTAGCAATCTCTAGTGAAAAGGGAAAGTTTTTGCTGGTTGCAGAAACCTAATGTCCTGTTTCCCATAGGTTCATTATATCAACATTGGCATTTTTTACTTTCATGTCATTTTCTAGGAACTTTACGATCCCCAAATTTGAGGATTGACTATATTATTGTTCCACCATCACAATTAATGGATAGTAATAGTAAACCAATTTATCTAAGCAAATAGCAAACAGATTGTAGAAAGTCTAGGTTATAACACACTACAAAATATGAGCACTTCTGGTGAGATGAGAGATCAACGCAAACCAAGAGATAGGCCCTGAACTCATGGAAAGTGAATTTTTTTCCCTCTGAAGTTTCTAGGGTGGGGGCATGTTAGGGAGCTTACTTCTCCTATATATTTGAAGCTTTTAAAGTCTTCCTTTCCCTCCTTCTTGGATTATTATTTGGCTATGTATCTCTCCCACAATGAGCTCTGGAACTAACTGGGTCCTTTACAAAAACACACGGCATCAAACTTCTTTTTAGCCATTTAGGAATCACATCTCCTTCCACATATGAATAGCCATACAAACTACCCAGTTGGAAGCCCAGTTACATAACAAATATGCATAGTAGAGAAAAACAAATTCCCACATTCACTATGTTTGAAACTATGCCTTATTTTACATCTTGAGTCCATTACTTCCCTGTTGGGGAGTTGAGTAGTCTGAATCACTCTAGTCCCTCAAGAATTGTGGTTGATCATTTCATTGATCAGAGTTCTTAAGTCTTTCAGAATTATGTTTCTTTACAATGTTGTTGCGATTATATAAATTGTTCTGGTTCTGCTCATTCAACTCTGCATCAGTTCATATAAGTCTTCCTGGGTCTCTCTGAAACTGTCCTTTTAAATAATTTCTTACAGTAGGATGATATCCCATTGCATTCATATATCACAATTTGTTCAGCCATTCTCCCATTGATGATTAACTCAACTTCCAGTTCTTTGCTACTACAAAATGACTTTTAACAAGAATTTTTGTATATATATGGGTACTTTTCCTTTCTTTGATCTTTTTAGGGCTTATGGTATCACTGAGTCAAAAGGTATACACAGTTTAGTGATTTTTGTAGCATAGTTCCAAATTGCTTTCCAGAATGATTGGATCCATTCACAGCTCTACCATTACTGTGTCTGTTTTCCCTCAGTCCCTTTAACAACTATCATTTTCCTTTTTTGTCATCTTTGCATATCTGATCAGTATCAATTCTGATCATTAGAATCTCAGAATTACTTTAATTTGCATTTCTGTAATTATTAGCATTTTGGAGCAATTGTCCATATGGCTGTTGATAGTTCAGATTTTTTTCCTTTGAAAATTGAGTGAACAATTTGACCATCTATCTATTGCAAGACAGCTCTAAAAAGTGCAAAGATTGGAGCCAGGCGGCAGAGGAAAGGCAGTGACTTCCTGGAGCTCTCCCCATGAACCCTCAAAATACCTTCAAATAATGCCATAAGACAATTCCTGGAGCAGCAGAATCCACAAAAGGATGGGGTGAGATCATTTTCCAGTCAAAGATGGCTTAGAAGGTCAGCATGAAATATCTGTTGTAGCAGGGTGAGAGTGGAGCCCAGCCCCATACAGACCTCACCAGTACAGATCCAGCTCCAGGTAGGCTGCCCCATAGGAGCCTTGGAATTGGCTATGGTAGCAACTGCTTCTGAAACTCAGCCCATGGATGGGGAGGGGGCCCAGCAGTTGGCCAGGGGGAGATTACAAGGACCTCTGCTGGTGCTGAGGCAGGACTCTGTAGTTTTGCCCAAGCTAGAATCCAGGTCACAGTCTTGAGTGGCAGCCCAGGTCAGGGAGGGACACAAGCATACTAGAGCTTGAAGCCACAGTGGAACAGGATTCTCTTCTGGGTTAGAGGGCAAAGCAGGCCTGTGGTTGCTTGCAGAACAGAGCACAGGCCAGGAGAGTGGTGAATGTGCCTTTTAAAAAATTGTACCACCTGGGACCCCCTGAAGCTTGGGAAAGTGCACCCTGGAAGCAGTACCCCACTTTAAGAAGGAGGTAAAAGTCAAGAAATAGACTGGGAAAATGAGCAAACAGAAAAAATGTTGACCCTGGAAAGTTTCTTTGGTGACAAGAAAGATCAAAATACACCCTCAGCGGGGCAGCTAGATGGCGCAGTGGATAAGCACCGGCCCTGGATTCAGGAGTACCTGAGTTCAAATCCGGCCTCAGACACTTACTAGCTGTGTGACCCTGGGCAAGTCACTTAGCCCCAATTGCCTCAGAAAAAGATAAAAAAGTCAAAGTTCCTACATTCAAAGCTTCCAAGAAAAATATGAATTGGTCTCAGGCCATAGAAGCACTCAAAAAGGTCTCTGAAGATAAGGTAAGAGAGGTAGAGGAAAAAATGGAAAGATAAATGAGAGTGATGCAGGAGGGTCATAAAAAAGTCAACAGCTTGAAAAACCAAATTGGCCAAATGGAAAAGGAGGTACAAAAGCTCTCTGAAGAAAATAATTGCTTAAAAATTAGGATTGAGCAAATAGAGGCTAATGACTTGATGAGATATTAAGACACAATAAAGCAAAATCAAAAGAATGAAAAAATAGAGAGTAATGTGAAATAACTTTTTGGAAAAACTGCTGACCTGGAAAATAGATCCAGGAGAGATAATTTGATACTGGACTACCTGAAAGCCATGATAAAAAAAAAGAGATTAAACATCATCTTCTGAGAAATTGTCAGTAAAAATTACCCTCATATTATAGAAACAGAAGGTAAAATAGAAATTGAAAGAATCCACTTATCACCTCCTGAAAGAGATCCCAAAATGAATATTATAGCCAAATTGCAGAGCTCCCAGGTCAAGGAGAAAATATTGCAAGCAGCCAGAAAGAAACAATTCAAATACTGTGGAGCCACAGTCAGGATAACCCAAGATCTAGCAGCTTCTACATTAAAGGATCAGAGGGCTTGAAATATGATATTCCAGAGGGCAAAGGAACTGGGATTACAACCAAGAATCACCTACCCAGCAAAACTGAGCGTAATCTTTCAGGGGAAAAAATGGAAATTCAATAAGAGGACTTTCAGGTATTCATGATGAAAAGACCTGAGTTGAGTAGAAAATTTGGCTTTCAAATACCAGATCCTAGAGAAATATAAAAAGGTAAACAGGAAAAGGAAATAATAAGGGATATTAAAAGGTTAAACTGTTTACATTCCTATATGAGAAGATGATACTTGTAACTCATAAGAACTTTCTCATTATTAGGGCAGCTGAATAGAGTATATTTATACAGAGGGCATAGGTGTGAGTTGAATATGAAGGGGTGAGAGGAATGCACTGGGAGAAATGGATAGGGAGAGGTGGATTGGGGTAAAGTATCAAATAAAAGAAGCAAGAAAAAGCTTATGGAGTGGAGGAGAAGATGGGGAAGGTGTGGGGTAGTAGTGAGCCTTACTCTCATCAGAATTGGCTCAAAGAAGGAATAACAGACACACTCAATTGGGTAGAGTAATATATCTTACCCTACAGGAAAGGAGGAGAGGAAGGGGATGGGGGGTTGAAAGAAGGGAGGTCAAGGGGTAGTCAGAAGCAAAACACTTTTGAGGAGGGATAAGGTGAAAGAAGATAGAAAATAGAGTAAATATCAAGGGGAGGGAATAGGATGGCGGGAAACACTGTTAGCAATAATAACTGTGAAAAGAATTTGAAGCAGAGTCAAGAACTTATGAAAAATGCAATCCATCTGCAGAGAAAGAACTGATGGTATCTGAATACTGATGGAAGCATATTTTTTGTTAGTTCCTTTTTCTAAAGTTTTTTTGTCTGTTTTCTTTCACAACCTGACTAATGTGAAAATGTTTTGCATGACTACACATGTATAACTAAAATTGAATTGGTTGAGTTCTTAAGTGGGATGTGGGGAGGGAGGGAGGAAGAGAATTCGGAACACAAAGTTTTAAAAATAGATGTTAAAATTTGTTTTTACATGTAATTTGGGAAAAATAAAATTCTAAATAAAATATTCTTCCTAGGGAAAAGAAAATACAAGGATCAATGAAAGAACAAATAGAAAAATCTATTATCTCATTTTTAGAGGTTATTATTTTAAAAGAAAATAGAAAGACAATGAATGAACAAAAAAGAATCTTGAGGAAGACCTAGAGGGAATGACTAAAAATTGTTATGATATCTTTTTATATTGAAGTTAATTTCCACTTAAATAGAGACTAAACAAGTTTATTTGGTCATATTGATGTTCAATAGTATTTTTTTTTTCAGAAAGGAAATAGTCCTTGGCCCTGAGTTTATTTGGTACTATGAGGCAAGGCACAATATGTACACAGATGGCTGATATTGATAACTGTGCTGAGCCTTAAAGGAAACTTGGTATGCAAAGATATACAGGTGAGGAGGGAGGGGACTGCAGGCATCAGGGAAAGCCTGTAAAAAGGCATAGAGATGGGAGACTGAGTTTGGGCAACTTGAATAGTTTGGCTGGAACAGAGAATTAATGAAAGAAATTACTTTTTTGGGGGTTGGGGTGGGGCAATGAGGGGGTAATTAACTTGCCCAGTGTCACACAGCTAGTAAGTGTCAAGTGTCTGAGGCTGGATTTGAACTCAGGTCCTCCTGAATCCAGGGCCTGTGCTTTATCCACTGTGCCACCTAGCTGCCCTCGAGAATACTTTTAAAAATAAGCCTGGGAAGGTAGGTAAGAGACAGACAGTGGGGGCCTTTCAATGCTCTTAAACTTAAGGAGTTTATGCTTTATTGGAGGGGCAATAAGGAATATATCAATCATTCAACAAGATTTATTTTGTACCAATTACTGTGCCTGAAAATACAAAAAAATAGTCTCTGCCCTCAGGTAACTTACATTCAAATGGGGGAGATAACATATATGTAGACATATATCTGTACATATATGATACATAAAGAAAGAAACCTTAAAAGGGACAGGACTAGCAACTGCAGGGAGGGAGAGGAACCAGGACAGAAGATCCCATTTGAGCTAAGTCTTGAAGATAGAAGCTACTTCTTGAGATAGAAGCAATTTGGAGGGGGAGGGGGAAGGAGTAGGAAAGACTTCATGCAGAGGATAATTTTGAAAATGATTCCAAACTTAAACACCAAAAAAAAAAATGGGAGAGAGCAATTATATATGCACAGCAGAGCACAAAAGAGGACTTTATATAAAACCATCAATCTTCATTTCTTATTACTTGCTTAAAAACAAAAAGCATATAATCAGCTCCACACCTTTCTTCCTTCCTTCCTTCCTTCCTTCCTTCCTTCCTTCCTTCCTTCCTTCCTTCCTTCCTTCCTTCCTTCCTTCCTTCCTTCCTTCCTTCCTTCCTTCCTTCCTTCCTTCCTTCCTTCCTTCCTTCCTTCCTTCCTTCTTTCTTTCACTGGGAAATGAGGGTTAAGTGACTTGCCCAGGGTCACATAGCTAGTAAGTGTCAAGTGTCTGAGGTCAGATTTGAATTCAGGTCCTCTTGAATCCAGGGCTGGTGCTTAATCCACTGCACCAAACAGCACCCCCCCCCCCATTACTTTCTAAATGTCTGGCTTGTTTGTAATTCCTTCTGAACTCTGTAGTGTTTTATTTTGTGCATAAAAAATGTTTTAATGTCCCTCTTTTCTGGTATAATTATTTGTTTTTTTCGGGGGGGGGGGCAATGAGGGTTAAATGACTTGCCCAGGGTCACACAGCTAGTAAGTGTTAAGTATTTGAGGTAGGATTTGAACTCAGGTCCTCCTGAATCCAGGGCTCATGGAGTATCCTCTGCGCCACCTAGCTGCCCCTTATCATTATAATTAGGTAGGTTTGGGGCAGCTAGGTGATACAGTGGATAGAGCACTGGCCCTGAAGTCAGAAGGACCTGAGTTCAAATCTGGCCTTAGACACTTACTGGCTGGGTGACTCTGGGCAAGTCATTTAACCCTATTTATCTCAGTTTCCTTATCTGTAAAATGAACTGGAGAAGAAAAGGGCAAACTACCTCAGCATCTTTGCCAAGAAAACCCTAAATAGGGTCACAAAGAGTCAGACATGACTGACCAACAAAAGCCAAGGGTAATAAGGATCTAAGGTAGGGACACAAAAGTAGAAATAAGGAAATGGTAGTTATGGAGACAGAATTGAAAGGGATTGGCATCTTATGAAGGGAATCAAGTTTCTGTTGTACCAGAAGATGGAATAAGTGTGCAGTAGAGAGATCTTAATGTTGTTGTATGAGGAGATTATAAAGGGATTAGATCAGTTGGGAAAACTTGGTACCAAGCCAAAGCCCCCAGAGCAGAATGGATATTTTTTTCTGTGGGCAGGGAAAAAACCCAACAACAACAACAACTCTGGTCTCCATACTCAGACCCTTTCTTGGGGGAGATCATTGCAAAATAGGTGTCAGTGTTTGTATCTTTTGTTGCAGTTGTGTCTGACTCTTTGTGACCTTATTTGGGGTTTTCTTGGCAAAGATACTAGAGTGGTTTGCTCATTTGCTTCTCCAGCTCATTTTACAGATTAAGAAACTGAGGCAAACAGGGTTTAAGTGACTTGTCCAGGGTTTCACAGAAAAAGTCTGAGGTCAGATTTGAACTTAGGTCTTCCTGACTACAGGCCAGTGTCCTATTCATTGTGTCACCGAGCTACCCACTTATTCTCTTACTAAACCAGAAACTTCATGAGGACTGAGATTATGTTAGCTAAACTTTAAACCTTCCTCAGTGTTTAGTACAACACTCTATATTTGGTTTTAATATTTGTTGAACAAATTAATAGAATAGTTCTTTAATGTAGACCATCAACTTCAAAAAACCTTTAAGAGAGAGAATCAGAAATCATAGAACTGAATAACCCATTATTTGATAAACCCTGAAAGATAAATGTTTGAGGAAGGAAATTCCTATTTTATAGGAATTGCTGGGAAAACTGGAAAGTTGTCTGGAAGAAATATATCTTAGACAAACATCTCATACCATATTCCATAATCAATTCAAAATGAATACTTGACCTAAATATTAAAGATCACATTCTAAAAAAATTAGAAGAGAAGTAGATCATACCTTTCACATCTGTGGGTAGGAGATGAATTGTTAATTAAACAAGGAGTAGAACAATAAGAAAAGATAAGATAGATTTTTTGATCATATAAAAATTTAAAAACTTTTGCATAAAAAATAAATGAATTTAAGATAAGAAGAGAAGAATTGACTGGGGAAAAATCTTTGTATTGAATTTCTTGGCTAAGAGTTTGGTACCCAAGATATGTAGACAAGTAACAGAAATTTTCAAGACCAAAAGTCATTTAAGGATATGAACAAATAGTTCTCCAAAAAACTACAAATTATTTATAACCACAGGAAAGAATGTTCCAAATAACTAACAATAAGAGAAAAAACCCCTGAGCTTTTATTTAACACCCAAAAAGTTGGCAGAAAAGACTAAAGATAGGAAGCAAATATGGTAGAGGTTGTGGGAAGATAGGTACATTAGCTTATTGTTGGTGGAGCTGTGGATTAGTACAACCATTTTGGAAAGAAATGCGTAATTATTCAAATGAAGTGGCTAAGGTGTCTATATCCTTTGATTCAGAGATTCGACTCCTAGGCACATACCTCAAAGAGGTCATTGACAACAACAAAGCATCTTTATACTCCAAAATATTAATATAGCAGTACTTTTTACATAGCAAAAAATTAAAAACAGTAGATATCTAATGAACAAAATATGGAATATGAATAGAATGTAATATTGTGTTATAAGAAATGATTAACATGATGAATATAGAGAAGCATGGAAAGACATGAACTGATGGAAAATGAAGTAAGCAGATTAAAAAAGGTATATGCAATGAAGTCAGAAAGGTAAATGAAAATGACAATAATCACAAAACAACCAAAAATAAATATTGCAAAATTATAAAAAACAAGCTTATACATGATTTATACATAAAAGGTGATTATCAGAAACAAATTAGGGGAGCATAGAAAAATTTATCTGTCAGATCTATGGATAAGGGAAGAATTTAAGACCAAACAAGTGATGGAGAGAATCATGGGAAAAAAGATGGATAATTCGTATACATGAAATTAGAAAGGTTTTGCAAAACCAAGACAAATGCAGCCAGAATAAGAAGGAAAGCAGGAAACTAAGAAAAAAATTATAGGAAGTTTCTTTGAGAAAGGCCTCACTTCTCAAATATGTAGAAAACTAAGCCAAATTTATATCAATAAGAGTCATTGATAATTGATAATAAAAGCAATTGATAAGTTATTAAGGTCAATTTTCAGAAGAAGGATCAAAGCTATCAATAGTCACATGAAAAAGTGCTCCAAAACACTACTGATTAGAGAAATGCAAATTAAAAAAACTCTGAAGTACCACCCCACACCAATCAGATTGGATGACATGATAGAAAAAGAAAATGACAAATTACTAGAGAATATTTAGAAAAATAGGTACATTAATGAACATTGGTGGAGTTGTGAACTGGTCCAACCATTCTAGAGAACAATTCAGAACTATGCCCAAAGGGCTATAAAACTGTGTAGGTCTGTATCCCAAAGATTTAAAAGAAAAAGGGAAAGGACCTATCTGTACAAAAATATTTATAGCATCTCTTTTTGTGGTGGCAAAGAACTGGAAACTGAGGGGATGCCTACCATTGCAAGATAACTGAACAAGTTGTGGTATATGACTGTGATGGAAAACTATAGTCTTATAAAAATAATGAGGAGGATGGTTTCAGAAAAACCTGGGAAGTCATATATGATGATGCAAAGTGAAATGAGCAGCTAGATGGTACAGTGGATAGATTGCTGGCCTAGAATCAGGAAAGCCCATCTTCCTGAGTTCAAATCTGGCCTCAGACTCATACTAGCTGTATGACCTTGGCTAAGTCACTTAACTCCATTTGGTTCAGTTTCCTCATCTATAAAATGAACTGGAGATGGAAATAGCAAACTAGTATCTTTGCCAATAAAACCCCAAATGGGGTCACAAAGAGTTGGACACAACTGAAAAACAACTGAAGAAATGAGCAGAACTTGGAGATCATTGTACATAGTAACAACAATATTGTAATAACAATCCACAGTGAAAGACTTAGTTACTCTGATCAAAACAATGATCCAAGACAATTCCAAAGGTTTCATGTTAAAAAATGTTACCTCCTCAAGAGAGAGAACCGATGAACTCTGAGTACAGATTGAAGCATACTTTTTAAACTTTATTTTTCTTGTTTGCAACTTGACTAATATGGAAACATGTTTTGCATGATTTCACATGTATAATGAGTATCATATTGCTTTCCTTCTCAATGGGGGGAGAGACTGAGGGAGGGAGTGAAATTGAAACTCAAAATTTAAAAAGAATGAACGTTAACAAACAACAACAAAAAAGAGCAGCTTTAGTTCCAAAGAAGAAATATGACAAAATACTTCCCCTCACTCCTTTTCAGATTTGGGGGGTGGGGAGGGTTTATGAGTATAGATAGATTTCCCCCCCTTAATGTATTGATTGTTTTGGCTGAATTTTTATTCTTTTTTTCCTCATTTTCATTTTGTTTTAAAAAATAAAATCCTTTGTTACAAGGAACATCTCTCTGGGAAGGGGAATAGGAGTCATAAACAGGGAAATCTGGGTGGTGTAAAAAGAAAAGATATTAACAAAAATGTATTTTCAAAAAGAAGGACCCTTTGAGACGCTGGGCTATGTTAGATATTGTACAGAACTACACAAATAGTCACAATCTTTGCTATTTCAGGACCTTATCTAAATATTTTGAGTTAAATTTGCCAGCAAAAGTTTATCTTCAGGATCCTCAGTAGAAAGCTAGTTTCATAGACAGAGAGAGGACTAAGGAAATAAAGAGGTACTTGCCATTATCATGTCAGCCAAATAGAGCATGGCTTATGATCAGAACATACCTATGGGAGATTATGCTTCAATATCACAAGAGAGGGAAAAGATAAAGAAAAGGAAAGACTGATTGGAATCTTTACACTCTGGCTCGAGAGCTGGTTCCTTTGAACAGTTCAGATCTTTTCTGCCAAACAAAAGGTAGGAAATAGGACCAATTAGCAATGAACACAGTTACATGGAATACTAGGTGAGTTTTTATCCTCACTAGTTAAGTTCATGGCATCCACAATGAAAAAGTCCCCGTCTGGTAGTTTTAAAGATATAGCCTCTTCCAGGTATGTAGCCAAAACAAAAGGGGCTACTCACACCCAAGTTGTAGGGAAACATGGGATATTTTCTCCTAGACTCTCCTAGACTCCACTTTAGATCACCTGGGCATGCTCCCAAGCCCCCATTGAATGTCTGGGTTTCTCATTTGGGAATCCTCATATCCTAAGCAAGACTTTCTGGAACTCTTGACAAGTAGGATGAATTGTAATAGTCTGTAGAAGCTACAGGGCACATGGCCACAGAATTTTATTTCCCACAGTGTGGGACAGAGAGATCAGAGTTTAGGGCCAGGTGTGGAGAGTTTTTCTGGATTGTCTCAAACAAAGAGTGTGGGTTAGTCCACCAAATCATAATAAAGGAGTATGATCAATTAGTGTTATGCAAAGAGGGAACAATTTTAAAAAACAAAGTGGAGCTGACACATGGGCCACAGAGTGGTCAGAAACAAGATGGGAACCAACAACAAAGTGGGGGGAAAAGAGGATGATCACATGAAGTGCTATGGTTCTTTTACTCCCGCAATTTCCTCTTGGAGGATGATCCTGTTTCATCACTCCATCACAACAATTTAGTCGCACCTCTTAAGTGACTGCCCCCAATACCCTACTTACCACCTATTCAAAATAATATGTTGGATTACTCACAAGCCAGGCGGGCTGAGAAGAAGCCCAATCACCCCTTGAACCACGCTGTAGCACGAACAGTGTGTCCTGGAAGCAGTGCTACACTTTAAGGAGTAAAAAGCCAAGAAATAGTAAGCCAGGATGAGTAGGCAGAGAAAGCAGAAGACCATCAAAAACTTCTTTGGGGGAAAGGTAGACCACAATACATCCTCAGAAGAAGAAGATAATAACAGGGTCAAAGCTCCAACATCCAAAGCTTCCAAGAAAAATATGAACTGGTCTCAGGCCATGGAAGCTCTCCAAAGGGACTTTGAAGAGAAAGTAGGAGAGATAGAACGAAGATGTAGAGAAAGAGAGGAAGGAATGGAAAGAGAAATGAAAGCAATGCAGGAGAGTCATGAGAAAAAAGTTGACAGTTTGAAAAGCCAAATGGAAAAGGAGATTAAAAAACTGTCTGCTGAAAATAATTGCCTAAGAATTAGGATTGAACAAATGGAAGCTAGTGACCTTATGAGAAACCAAGACACAGTAAAGCAAATCCAATTGAATAAAAAAATAGAGGGCAATGTGAAATATCTCCTTGGAAAAACAGCTGACCTAGAAAATAAATCTAGGAGAGAGAATTTGAAAATCATTGGACTACCTGAAAACCATGACCAAAACAAGAGCTTAGACACCATTCTCCAAGAGATTGTGAGGGAAAATTGCCCTGATATTCTAGAAGCAGAAGCTAAAATAGGAATTGAAAGAATCCACCTATCACCTCCTGAAAGAGATCCCAAAAGGAAAACCTCCAGGAATATTATAGCCAAATTCCAGAACTCCCAGGTCAAGGAGAAAATATAGCAAGCAGCTAGAAAAAAGGAATTTAAATACTGTGGAGCTCCAATAAGGATAAAGCAAGATCTAGCAGCTTCTACATTAAAGAACCAGAGGGCATGGAATAAGATATTCCAGAGGGCAAAGGAACTGGGACTACAGCCAAAAATCACGTACCCAGCAAAACTAAGCATCATCTTTCAGAGGCAAACATGGAATTTCAAGGAGAAAGAAGACTTTCAGGCATTTGTTATGAAAAGACCTGAACTGAATAGAAAATTTGACTTTCAAATACAAGACCCTGGAGAAGCATAAAAACATAAACAGGAAAAAGACTTCATGAGGGATATTAAAAAATCAAACTATTTATATTCCTACATGGGAAGATAATACTTCAAACTCACGAGAACTATCTCCGTAAGGATTTAACAGAGGACACAGGTCTGAACTGAATACGAAGGGATGTTATGTTTTGTTCTTTGTGGGGTGTCTTATGTCTGGGGCCGGATTTGGGCTTGGGGCCTCCTGGGCCCAGGGCTGGTGCATTGTCCACTGTACCACCTAACTAACGCATAATGACATCCTTAAAATAGGGTTGAGGTGTAGGAGAAATAGACTGGGGGAGGGGGAAGGGGAGAGATAGTCTGGGGAGAGGTTGTTCACATGAAGGAAACAAAAAAAAAGCTTATGGAGGGGACGGAAAGAGGGGGAAGGAATTGGGGAGTGAGTGAACCTTAATATCATCAGAATTGACTCAAAGAAGGACTAACATACATACTCAAGTGGGTATAGTAATATATTTTTGCCCTGAGGGAGGGGAGGGAGATAAAGGTAGGGGAGAGGGGAAGGAGTGAAGGGCAGATTGGGGGAGAGAGCAGTGTTCGGCATAACAGCACAAGTATGAGATATTGAATTGCTTGATTTCATAGGAAGGGTTGAGGAGAGAGGGAGGAAGAAAATTTGGAACATAGAATTAGCTCAAAGACCTTAAACTCATCAGAGTTGGCTCATGGAGGGAATAACATTCACACCCAGTTGGGAGGAGTAATCTATTTAACCCTACAGGAAAGTATGAGGGGAAGAGGATAAGGAAGGAAGGGTGAAAAAAAAGGGAGTGCAGAGTAGGGGAGGGGACAGTCAGAAGTAAAACACTTTTGAGGAAGAATAGTTTAAAAGAAGATAAAAAATAGAGTAAATATCATGGGAAGGGAATAGGATAGAGGGAAATAGTTATGATGATTGAATATAATGGCAAAACATATGGTACCTACTTTGCTGGGCTAATATGAAGAAAAGTCTTTGTTAAGTTTAAGGTACTTTATTTAGGTTATGATGATCAGAAAAACCTGGAAAGACCTACATGAACTGAAGCAGAGTGAAATGTACTGTATACAAAATAACAGCAATAGTGTAAGATGATCTGCTGGGAAGCATGTGGTTATTTTCAGCAAGGCAATGGTCCAATATAACCCCAAAGGACTTATGAAAATGGCAACCCATATACAGAGAAAGAAGTGATAGTATCTGAAAATAGATGGAAACACATTTTTTTTCTTTTCTTTTTTGGTGAGGCAATTGGGGTTGGGTGGCTTGCCCGGGGTCACACGGCTGGTGGGTGTTGAGTGTCTGGGGTCGGATTTGGGCTCGGGTGCTCCTGATTCCAGGGCCGGTGCTCTGTCCACTGAGCCACCTAGCTGCCCCTGGAAACACATTAAAAAAAAATTCTCTTTGACAATTCCTCAGTCTGAAGTTTTGGGAGTTTTTTGACTGTTTTCTCTCACAACCTAGCTAATGTGGGAATGTTTTCCATGACTACTCATGTATAACTTATTTTGAAATGCTTGAGTTCTAGTTGGTGGGGGGGGGGGTGGGAATGGAGGAGGAAGAGAAGTTGGAACAGAATTTTTTTAAAAAATTGATGTTAAAATTTGTTTTTACATATATTTTGGAAAATAAAATTCTATTCAATAAAAAAGAATGGGAGCACTTTGAAAAAAAATTAAAAAAATTAAAAAACAAAATATGTTCTCCCACAAAAATTACTTGAAGAAAACTATCATGTGCCCTTACTTCCGCATTTTGCCCTGTCTTCTCTTCTTGGAGATAAATGTATTTGGTTTGTTCAATTGATCCTCATATTTCATAATGTCCAGACCTTTCACTATCTTGTGTCATGGTTATTTCCCTCTACCCCATATATATCCTATGATTTATTAGCATTTAAGTTTATAATTGGCAGCTAAGTGGTACAGTGTTGGAGTACTGAAATCAGGAAGATCTGAGTTCAAATCCAGTCTCAGACACTTACTTACTAGCTGGGCAAATCACTTAACCCTGCTTACCACAGTTTTCTTATTTGTGGAAAGAGCTGGAGAAGGAAATGGCATCTCTGCCAAGAAAACCCCAAATGGGGTCACAAAGAGTTGGACATGACTGAAACAACTGAACGATGATGACAACAACAATGACAACAACATTTACAATTAAACAACAATACTTGGGACTTTAATAATATCAACATCCCCCTAGCCCGTAGTAAAGATCTGGTAATGCCTTGGTAAACCACATCTGGCAATGATACTTCCTCTTGAAATGTAACCCTTCCTCCATAGTAGGCTAGAATCATGAAAATAAAGTTTGAAATTCTAAGCCAAGGTACCATGAAGTTAAGTAAGCAGAGTTTATCCTAAGGGAATAGGGTATCATGGGAATAGTTTTATATTTGCAGTCAGGGAACCAGATGGACAAGTCACTTGACATTCCTACTTCTCAGTTTCCTCTTCTGTAAAACAAGATGATTGAATTAAATGGTCTTTAAAGTCCTTCCCAACTCAAAATGTTATGAACCTATAAGATGGAAAATGGATAAAATGAGGTCAAAGGTAACAATAATTTAGAGATTTCTTAATGGTTTCTCATACTATTCTTATGGGCAAGACGGAAAAAAATGTATATTTGGGTACGTGGAAATGGAGCTGGTTGAATGATCAGTCCCCTAAAAATAGCCATTAATGAGTTAATGTTAACATGGAGAAGATGCTCTAAGCATCTTCTTCAACATTTTTATGAATAATTTGGATGAAGTAATGGAAAATGAGCTTGTTAAATTTTTAATTGACTAGGGAAGCAACTTAATGCAAAGGATGACAGATTCAGGATTCCAAAATAATTTTAGTGGGTCTAAACCTTGGACTGACTCTAATATTTGATGAAATTCAATGGAGGATACATGGAAAGTTCTATGTTTTGTTTTTAAAAATCAACCTCAATAATGCATGGCTAGAGAAAGATTTTTGAGTTTTAGCATATTTCAAACTCCATATGAGTCAAAGTGTGGCATAGTGTAGCTCCTGAATATAATGCTGTTAAAATACTAGTTACACATGACATTGATACAACAAACACCCATAGGTATTTCTCTACTGAGTGTGGCTGGGAACTGCAGTTGCAGGGTGCTATATTTGTACAAGTCACCAGGTGGCACTCAAAGCTTGAGCTACACCAGCTCATTGCAAACCAGAGGTAGCCTAGATGCACTTCTCAGCAGCCATGCGTTTGGTCCTTCGAATCTAGGGGTCTGAAGTAATTCCCTCAAAATCATAACATTAAACTGCCCATTACTTGGAGAAGGAAATGGCAAAACACTCCAGTCTGCTAAGAAAATCCCAAATGGGGTCACAAAGAATAGGATAGGACTGAAATGATTGAACAATAACAACAAACCCCCCATTACCATTACCAGTTGAGATGTAGTGGAAAGAATATTGGCCCTTGGAGTAAAAGGACTTGGGTTCAAATTTCCTCTTTGGCGCTAACTAGCCATGTGATCTTGGGCGTGATTAAAGTTTTTTCTTACCTTTTTTTGGTTGGAGACTTCTGTGGTCCCTTCTAGCTCTTTATGATCCTAGCCTCCTATTGTTCTGTTCTCTACTTTTCCAAGGACAGGACTAGAAGGTTCTAAAGGCCTTTATGGGTGAATGCTATTTTACATTCTGGAAGACCAAAAGTGGAGAGTATGGTGACTGTAGTCCTGGTCATGCTATCCTCTTTCATTGCTGGTGGCATACATGAAATTCAAGTTATGGTGTCACTCTGGAAGAGGCTGCATGACTCTAGAGGCAGCTATGTGGCACAGTGGATAAAACACTGGGCCTAGAGTCAGAAACTTACTAGTTATCAAATGGGTACAATAATAGAACATACTTCCCAGGGTTATTGTAAAGATCAAATGAGACAGTATTTGGAGAGCATTTAACACAGTGGTTGGCACATAGTAGGTATTTAATGCTCCCCTCCACCCCAGCTTTCCAGAATAATCATGGTGTTTGACACCCCTGCATTTCTTGAATTGTCCCATGACTTTCCTAGTGTAGGTTTTTTCTCTTTCTCTTCCCAATGTGAAGTATATTGAAGCCAGAAGGAGCCAATGAATATTATCAATCTGACCCTTTTAAAAGTTCTATTAGAACACGACTAGAACAAGGCCTCCAACAACTGGCCCCTTTACTGCAGATCTTCCCTATTGTTTTTCTCACTCTGTGCTTCTATTTTTCTTTGGTGCCTTAAGATCTAGAAAATGAAGGGAAAATAGGTAAAGAATATATAGCAGAAAGTAGGAGTAGCTAGGTAAGGGCAGCTAGGTGGTACAGTGAATAGAGTGCCAGGTCTAGAGTCAGGAAGATTCACCTTCTTGAATTCAAATTTGGCCACAGACACTTACTAACTGTGTCACCTTGGGCAAGTCACTTAACCCTGTTTGCTTCAGTTTCCTTACCTGTAAAGATGAGCTGGAGAAGGAAATGGCAAACCACTCATGTCTTTATCGATAAAACCCCAAATGGGGGCATGAAGAGTTGGATGTGACTGATCAACCACTGCCACCACCAGAAAAATTTAGCAGAAGACTGCTTCGACATTGTATTATGTTACTTTAGACTGTATTATGAAGATGATAATCACATTGTATGCCTTCTAAACCACATATAGGGTAGTATGTTCTATTTTGGGTCTTATATTTTAGGAAGGATATAGATAAGCTGAAGCAACTCCAGAATGAGGTAGAGCAGGATGGCTTGAGTCCTGGGGACCATCCCACATGAAGATCAGTAGAAACAACTGTAGGAGTTTCTTTCCTAAGCTGTCTTCAAATATTTGAAAAGTGGTGGGACTTGTTCTGCTTGGCCCCAAATGGTAGAGCTAGGAGCAAAAGGTGAAAGTTGCAGAGAGACACATTTTTAGACTCAATGTAAGGGAAAATTCTGTAATCATTAAAGCAGTATAAATGCAAAGCAGCTAGGTAGTTCAGTGGTTAGAGCACTGGGCTTAGAAGCAAGAAGACCTGAGTTCAAATATGACCTTAGAGACCAGTAGTATGACCCAGGACGAGTCACTTCACCTCTGTTTGCCTCTGTTACCCCATCTGTAAAATGGGATAAAAGTAGCACTTACTTTCCAGGGCTCTTGAGGGGATCAAATGAGATAATAATTGTAAAGCACTTAGCACAGTGTCTGGCACATTGTTAGTACTATATAAATGTTAACTTAAAAAAAGGAAAGAAAGAAAGAAAAATAGAATGTTGTTTTCCCTTCACTGGAGGTTTTCAGGCCTCAATCAGGCTAGAGGAATACTTGTTACTGAGGCTGTAGAAGTCATGGTTTAGACGAGATGGACTCTGACTTTGAGATTCTATGATTGCACAACAATAATTCTTCTAAAAGTAAGTCCAGAAAGCCTTTGTTCTATTTATGTAGAAATATAATAATGTTTTTCTTCAGGCCACAGTATGAGACCAATACAATGTGACATTGCTTCTGAGAGGTATACATAATAAAGTGAGGAATGCAGGCTAGGTGTGTGGAGAACAATTATCTTTCTTCTTTAATTAATCTTTTTTCCCCTTCAAATATTCATCTGTTAAACCAGAGAGGGTAGTGGCAGTGTCTAGCTATAAATTTGGTTGTTTTCTGTAATATGATGCTTACATATCCATGTTGGAAAAGACATAATCTTAGCCGGAGGACATTTTGCTAAGCTTTTGTTTTCTAGGTATAGTATTTGTTTATAGTGTTTTGTTTTCTAGGTATATTTTCTAAGACTGAATAGCTGTAGGCCAGTCCTCAACAGTGCTGCTCACTATGATTAGAGCCACACAGCCTGAAGCTGAGATGGCCATTGGATGGACTTGAAGAAATGAGAACAGATGCTGGTAGCATGGAGTAATTCTTAGCAGACTACATGCCTGATGGCCACTATGAAGTCATCAGCCACCCCATGATGACTAGAGGACAGTGTACACTTCTGAACACTATGAGACTAACAGAGTGTGGATCCAGCAGTCACTGTGAGACCAGTGGGGATCTGTAGAGCATAGGGCATAGTTTTTTTATCTACTTTTCCCCCTTTCATTTTTGTTTGTTTGTTTATCTATCTATTCATATATTTAAAGTTTTGAGTTTCAAATTCTATCCCTCTCTTATTCCCTCCTTCCCTACCCTCCCCCCTCCTTGAGGCAGCAAGCAAGCAGTTTTGGTTATACATGTGCAATTATGTAAAACATTACCATATTAGCCTACCCTTTTCATTTTCTAGATTTTAAGGCACCAAAAAGAAATGGAAGCATAGAGTGGGAATAACAATAGGAAGAATCTGAAGTAAAGGGACCAGATGTTGGGAGCCTTATTCTCTAATAGAGATGAGAGATGCCACAAGACCAATAGAACATTGTCAGCTGAGATGTCACATCCATCAGGCATGAGGCCCAGAAAGACCAGCATCGTAACAATAAAGGAAGGCATCAGTGGTCATACAGCTGGGACATAATCTTGTCCCTCCATGCGTATGTCTTGGCTATATGCGGTCCTTGCTGTCTGCCCCTCCATGTAGAGTCAATTTGTGTGCCTATTCTCCCCATTCATTGTATATGTGTGAGAGTGTTCCATACATTTATAGGGAATGTTCTATTGTAACTTTTCTTACTATTTTATTAAATGCTTTCAGCTTAATTTTGGGCAGGGTCTGACTCAAGCCAGTTCTCTGATAGTTTATGTTCGAGATTGGAATGAAATTAATTACTTTATAGGTTATTTAACAATGAACAAAAATCAATAGTCAATAATAGTCACGTTAAAAAACATTTATTACGTGTCTACCATGTACCAGGCAATAGCACTGGGGGAAAAACACTGCAAAAAAAGATAATCCCTGCCCTCAAGGAGCTTACAGTCTAATAGGAGAAGACAACAAACAGAAGAAAGTTGAAAAGCTGGATGGGGAGAGGTATTTAGTGTGGTGGTGGTGGTGGTGTGTGCATGGTAGAAAATTCAAAGAAGTCCAAAATGAGTGCTGCCAGGTAGGAAATGAGATACTGAGGAGATGTCTATCTAGTCCCATCTCCTTAAATGGAGGAGTTTATTGCTCCCCCCTCCATTGGGAGGGGAAGAGTGTACTGATGAGGTGTGAGTAACAAGACTGATTGGATTTTTGTTTGTTTGTTTTTGGTTTTGTTTTTTTGGTGAGGCAATTGGGGTTAAATGACTTGCCCAGGGTCACACAGCTAGTAAGTGTCAAGTGTCTGAGGCTGGATTTGAACTCAGGTACTCCTGATTCCAGGGCTGGTTCTCTATCCACTGCACCACCTAGCTGCCCCTAAGGCTGATTGGATTTTGCAAGATGTAAAGATTTCCCAATGTTGAACCTGAAAAGTCCAAAATGAGTGCAGCTGGAGAAGTTAGAGAAATCCAAAATAAAGCAGCCAGGAGATTCACTTAGTCATAGTAAGGGAAGGATATTTAACAATTATAGTCATCGAGTACATGGTTGATTCAGCTAAGCAAAGCTCTCCTGAATCTGTTTTGCTCATAGTGGTTCACCAGCCAAGGGTCAGAGAACAATTAGAGCTCTTTGCAGCTGTTTTGTACTCAGGTGACCAGGAAGTGATGTCAGCAATATAAGCTTGATTTCCATGAGCCAATCAAATCTCAAGGATGATTTTAATACTTCTTAAGGAAAAATAACCTAGTCTGCATTGGTCAAGGGTGAGGATATTGCTCACAACAGCTTTGGATGAATTTTGCCCTTTAGGAAGAAAGTAAACACATTGGTGAGGGCCACATGTACTATGGTCTTAAGTGGATGTGGATCCACAGGTTATGTTAAACATGGTGCACCTATTGGGAGGGGGAGGGGCACACAACATGTGTGGAAGGTGCTACATGTATGAAGTGAACTCAATATGCATCATGAAAGGTGTCCTTCAACTCTTTTAAAGCTGAGATCTATGAGCCGGTATTACAGAGCATAGGCAATTGATTCCAATTCTATTCTTTAAATTGTGGGAAAATGGGTCCCTCCTTTTCCATTTGTGTTATATCTAATGCCTACAGCTATCATGATTGAGGAGAGGTAAAAATAGCTTTAAATCTGTGCATTCTTTGTATATTCACTGCTTGCATGTCAACTTCCAGAGGGAGGAACTGTGAGACACAAATGTACAAAATGTCCCCTTTAACCACCACCCCTCTTAGCCATTGCAGAGCAAAAGTCTCCCCTTCCATGTTCTCCCATAGATCTTCATGTAATTAATATCAAATTCATCAGTGCTTAGCTCATGTTCCTATAATACACAAGGATTTTTTAAAAATCCCATAGAGAACTGTAATAGATGTCGGCTTCTCTATTCTATCCAGTAGAGTATAATTAGTCTCTATGATAATATTGTATCATTTCCTGCAGCTTCCCCATCATGGGGCTTGAAAATGTTTACTACTTTCTGGCAAGCTACCCTACCCAGAGGAATGCTATGTCCTTTTAATTTAGGACCTAGTGCATGTGGGGGAGGGTGTTAAAGACAAACATCTTGCCTTAAACATTGGGTATGGATCCACACTGGGGCAGAGTCCAACCCTCTTTTGTTTCCAGATGGATACAGAGTTTGGAAAAGATGAAATGGACCAGGGATGTACACAAATACCTATGTCTAATTCTGTGACTGTGACTGATGTACAGAGCCACGTGAGCCAGTACTGTATGCTTCCCTATGGCCACTTAAAAAAAATACTTCTGCATCTGACACAGTGTATCATGTTTGTGGATTCTCTTCCCTTTCTACAAATCTGTTCCTAGAATAGGAAAAGGCTTTGAGTCCGGCAGTGGGTAAGGATGGCTTTGGGGCACCTTTTAGTTGGCTGCTGCAAATAAGTAACCTAAAATGAAACAATGTGGTTCAGTACTCAGGAGGCAAACTTAACCCTGAAGGGAGCATTCTGTAGCTAGTTAAATCAACAAGGTTATTTCCGACTGTGGAGAGGGTCAGAATCTGGGCATAGGCATAGGGTTCCTTTTTTTAAAGCCTTTCTTGCCAATGTTTAGACACAGAATATGTAGGTCTATGTGCTAGAATCTTCTCATTCGAAATAAAGACATATGGTGGGGAGGGGAAGAGATCTGTTAACATAGTTGGATGCATACTGGTTCTTTGGAGGCATCATGCTATTACTGTGAAAGCCCTTATATAGAAGAGCTATTGGTTATTGGTTTGGACCTGGGGTCCACGATCAGAGAACTCCCACTTTCCACTTCCAAACCAAACAAAAATGGAGAATGGGGAAACACATCTAAGGTAAAGAGATTAGTGGTGGCTGTGGCGGCGGCGGCGGCGGCGGCTGCAGCAGCAGCAGTAGCAATAGCAGCCAGCCAGCAGCAGCAGCAGCATGCTGAGGCAGTGAGCAGTGGGTCAGGCACCGTGCCAGGCGTTCAAACAATAAGCAACAGCTCTATGTAAATTGCCCTTGTCTCCACTAACAGAAACTGCAAAGCGCCTTGCCTGGAACACGGTGCCTGGGGAAGGTGAGCCTCTGGAGATGGGCGTGGAGCAGGGAAGGGACAAAGAGGGCAGGGAGGTCCTTTGGATGCGAGTGATTCTGCCTCACCTTATCTCCTTCACATCCAAAATGGCTGGCGAGAAAATGTTTTCTTCTCCATCTCCTCCACCATAGTCCAAATCCTTACCCTCCCCCGCTTCACTTCTGCCTCCCTACTCCCCCTTCCAGGTTTCTCCTCTTCATACTTGCACACCAGTGTAAGAAATGCCATCTCCTTCAAATACTTTAGCGCTCATCGGAACCAAAGCCAGGATGGAGGAATCTGGACAAAAACAACAGCCTTCGTGTTCCTGAGGGCTGACATGCCCCCTTCTATGGACTAATTTGCATAGGTGATGCAGCCATATTTCACGATGGGCTCAGTTATTTATATTCTTTGTCTTGGCCTGAGACATTGAGACTTAGCAAACTGGTGATGATTTCTTTGGGGGGGGGGGAAGAGAGGTATGAGGAAGAGAGGAGAGACTTAGGGGAGGAGAAAAGGGGGTCAGTTGGCAGAGCAACTGTTGTTAAGGGAGAAATAGTTCTGCCTCCCATATAGTAGCAGCTGCCAGGAAGAATAGCAAATACAACAGACTTGGCAGGCCTCCAGGTTGCCGGAGGGTGTTGCAGATGGATGGTATGTTAGAGGGTAAGACCAGCTAATTAATCTTCTGGTAGGGAACTCATAGTATCACACCATTACAAAGGCCGAATGAAATTCCAAGAGGAGGCAGAATGAGACAGGGAGGACTGGGAAAGGGTTACATGCCCTGCCTGCTCCTCGACCCTGAATTGGTAAAGAACTTTAATTTGCCAGGCCCTATGTAATCACAGCCACAATGAAAAAGGAAAGAGGTGGAAAATAGAGGCGATTTCAGGATGTTTTTGGAAATGCCACAGTGGCAGTGATGCATACATCATAAATGGGTTTTCTGTTCTCCTTTGCTGCTTGGAGGAGATAGGAGTCACAAAGGATTTACCCATTTCACTTACCCCAGCTCCTTGCTGTGGTCCCAACTCTTGTGCTGGGTCATTTAATCATAATTGTATGTGAAACCCTCGGAAAGCTGTGAAAAAAAAAAGGTGCTGTCATTGATGGTTGACTAAGATTATGATGGCTATCATCCAACTCCTTAGCATACCATTGGAACGGCAACCACTGGTGGAGGGATTCACATTGAGGAAGCAGCTTTAAGGAGATCTCAGTGATTTGACTTGATGTCCATCAAATAGTCCCTTGTGCCTTGAAGCCTATCTGTTTGCCGGCTAATGCTGCCCTTGGAAATTCCTGGGGAGGCAGAGCTGGCAACTAAGTGCTGGTGATTGCTGATAATGAGCCATTATTGTTGTTACCTGCTGGGTGGAGACTGTGATAAATGGTGCTACTCCATCCCTCCTGTTCTCTGTGTGCAATTGCTTCCTTTCCTGGAGTATCTTTCTACTCTGTAGCCTGGAAACCATTTTCTCTAGTCTTTGACTTCCTTTATCTTGCATCAGCTCCACTATTTTACAGTCTGAAACTTTCTTCAATGCTTTCCTCTCTGCCTTAGGCGTTTTATGTTGATTTATTGGAAAAATCATCTATCTGGATTAGCCACAACTGATACAAATAGCTGGGCCCTAGATCCCCTTTAGTTTCTCCTGAGAATAGAGCAGTTTTAAGTTTTAAAACATAAATTTAGTCAAGAACTAATAGAAGTCTCAGGAAGCATCCTCCTTGGATTAGGGACAATACAACACAAACATCTGCCACAACAGAAATTGTGCCCTTACAATTCCAATACCACATTAGGTGGAAAAATATGGCTCCCAAGGTCTTTATCCAATTACTCCTCCATCTTCGAAAGGCAGACTGTCCAAACCTTTTCTTTTCTTTTTTTTTTTAAATTAATTTTTTTTTTGTGGGGCACTGAAGGTTAAGTGACTTACCCAGGGTCACACAGCTAGTAAGTATCGTGTCTGAGGCCAGATTTGAACTAAGGTTCTCCTGAATCCAGGGCCATTGCTTTATCCACTGCACCACTTAGCGGCCCCTGTCCAAACCTTTTGTAAATGACCATTATAGTATTAAGTGAATAGCAATCTAAAACAAAACAAAAGCCACCCACTAAATACAATTGAAACAAAGCACATTTGAGTTAAATGACCTGGGTTGGAGTACCAACTTTGCCACTTATTACATGTGTGGTCATGACTTCTCTCTATGCTTAAATTTCCTCACATGTAAAATAGTATTAGACTAGATTATTTTTAATATCCTTTCCAAATCTAAGTCCTATGGTCCCATATTTTTTATTGAGTAGCTTTTTTATGACCTACCCTTCTCCTTAAGAATTAATTTTTTAAAAATTCTGTTCTTTCAAAGTGGTATTGGCACAAAATAACTATGAGTGCATTTACCTGTGGGTACAGGATGTTTTTTGGGAGTTTTCCCAATTTGCTAAGATAAAGTCTCAGTACTCTAAGGGTTGACATGAGTATTCCCTCTAGTGATGAAAATTGAGTCAAAATAGATTTGGAGAAATATTAAGTTTTAAAAAGAAAAAAAGTTTCTATATTTATGTGTCTAAGCTCCTTGGGTTGGGAGGAGGCTCTTGAAGGGAGTGGGACCTTTGAAAAACAAGGCCAATATGCTACAACACCAAACAAGGCTAGTAGCAGGCACAGCAGCCTCAATCACTTCAGAAGTCAAACAATTTCTTTTTTGTTTGTTTGTTTGTTTGTTTTTTTGTGGGGCAATGAGGGTTAAGTGACTTGCCCAGGGTCACACAGCTAGTAAGTGTCAAGTGTCTGAGGTCGTATTTGAACTCAGGTCCTCTTGAATCCAGGGCTGATACTTTATCCACTGAACCATCTAGCTGCCCCTCAAACAATTTCTTAAGCAAAACAATTTCCCCCATAACATACAGCTTTCAGACAACTCTTCTTTTAAATCTCTATCCATGCTCAAAAGGAAAATGTCTAGGACCCTTGCTTTCCTCTGCCCCAGCCCACCAATGAGAGGCAGGAAGACAGACCAACACTACCTGCAGTCTTTGAGGAGTCATAGAACTTCTTTCTCAAACAATGCTCATTGCTCCATTGCCCAGTTCTCATAGGAAGAGGATGTCCACTGCCAGGGGCATACTAACCTTTAATATCATCCATATCTGCTGGAGATACCCTAGGGCCCCATTCAATTTTAACTCTTGAACCTACTCTCTACGTGGGTATCTGTCCTGCCATTGTTCCCCAAGATCCTTGGGGCTCTGTCATCTGTCCTGCTACTTTTGCTGCCTAAGTACTTCCCTGAGCTTTCCATCTGTCATGAAATGAAGCCAAAAATGAACCCTCCTTTTTATGTCATCTCCCCCAGTTAGAGTATGAACTTTCTGAGAGTGAGGGACTATTTAAATTTTCTATTTCTGGTGCTTAGAACAATGTTGCAAAAATATTAAGTTCTTAAAAAATATTTTTCCATTCCATCATCTGAAAATTTATGCACCATGGAAAATTATAAAGTATAATAAAAACACATACTCATTCTTTGACTCTGTCCTCTCCTGGTCTGTGCTAGGAGAAATTTTTTTCTCTTTTGGCTTTGTCTTCTCAGTCAGTGAGTAAGTCAATAAATGACCATTTATTACCATTGAAGTGCCTACTGTGTGCCAGGCACTAAACTAGGGGTTGGGGTTACAAAGGAAGATGAAAGATAGCCAATGTTGTTGTTGTTGTTGTTGTTTGTTTTTTGGTGAGGCAATTGGGGTTAAGTGACTTGCCCAGGGTCACACAGCTAGTAAGTGTTAAGGGTCTGAAGCCAGATTTGAAGTCAGGTGCTCCTGACTCCAGGGCTGGTGCTCTAACTACTGTGCCACCTAGCTGCCCCGCCAATGCTCTCAAGGCACTCATAGTCTAATGGGAGAAATGACACATAAACAACTCTGTGCAAATAAGCCACAGACCAGATAAAGTGGAAATAATCAATAGGGGGAGGAAAAAAAGAATTGGAATTAAGGGGGATTGGGAAAAGTTTCTTGTAGAGATTTTAGCTGGGATTCAAGGAAGCCAGGGAAACCAAGAAGTAGAGATGTGTAAAGAGAACATTTTAAGCATGAGGGACAAGCCAGTGAAAATACCCAGAGCTGAGTGATAGAGGAACAGCAAGGGAACCAGTGTTACTGGATCACACAGTGTAAAGTAGAAGAAGATTGAAGGATTTTGAACACCAAACAGGATTTTATATTTGATTCTGGACGTGATAAAGAAAGGTTGGAGTTTATTGAATAGGGCATTGGGCTACATAATGAGAAGATGGTACTCATTGGAAAAGACTGATATTGGGAAAGATGGAAGGCAAAAGGAAAAGGGGACGACAGAGAATAAGATGGATAGATAGGGTCATGGAAGCAGCCAACATGAGCTTGGACAGACTTTGAGAGATAGTGGAGGAGAGAAGGGCTTGGCCTGCTATGATCTAAAGGGTCAGGAAGAGTTGGACATGACTGAACTGAACAGCAATGACAGCATGTTTGGCTGACATAAGGTGGAGGATTAGGTCATGGGAAATGAGTAAGCTGTGAGGCTAGGGCATTTGAGAGAGTGTCAGTATGTGTGCTGAAGTTCCCTAGTATGGAGGCAGGAGTTGAGAAAGAGAAAGACAGTGAGCTAGGCACTGAACTCATTGAATAAAGAAAGGAAATGTTCTGGAGATCAGTGTTCTAGATGATAACTACTACATAGATTTTTTCCCTGGAAGAGGATTGTGGTACTTAAGGGAATGATGGCTCTTCTGTTTTTCCAGGAGGGTGGAGACCAGGAAGGAGACCTGGTGCAATGTGTGGTCTACCCTTTGACAGAAAAATGCCATGTTGTCAATTACTTCTTCTTCTTCTTCTTCTTCTTCTTCTTCTTCTTCTTCTTCTTTTTTGCAGGGCAATTAGGGTTAAGTGACTTGCCCAGAGTCACACAGATAGTAAGTGTCAAGTGACTGAGGCTGGATTTGAACTTAGGTCCTCCTGAATCCAGGGCTGGTGCTTTATCCACTGTACCACCTAGCTGCCCCCCACCAATTACTTCTGATGAACTAGTTTCAACTATAGTTCTCTCTCCTTTCAGCCAGTCAGTGCTACAGATATGTATTTTGAAAAAGCCAGAGTGATAAACATCACCCTCAAAACGAACAGTTGATAACAATTGGGAAGGTTTCTGAGACCCCTGCCAAACTTTGTTATCTCTCTTCACCTTATCTTACATATCTCACATATCATTTCCTGTTATTTCCTCCTCCAGTCCAATATCATGTAAAGAGGTAGCCCCTCTCTTTGACAAGCTAACATGTACTCTTGATCCTAAGCTAAATTGTCTTCTTCAGAAGCTTGCCTTCTCCATCATCCTGTCTCTCTCTGTCTCTGTCTCTGTCTCTGTCTCATCTTTATTCTATCCATATCTACTGGTTTCTTCTCTGCTTCTGACTAACAAGCCAATATCTCTTGTATGCTTTAAAAATTCTCTTTAGATTTGATCATTCCCAAGAGCTATCATCATATATCTCACCTCCCCTTTTCAGCTGAACTTTGTTTGTTTGTTTGTTTTTGTGAGGCAATTGGGGTTAAGTGACTTGCCCAGGGTCACATAGCCAGTACGTGTTAAGTGTCTGAGGTTGGATTTGAACTTAGGTCTTACTGAATCCAGAGCCGGTGCTCTTTCCATTGTACCACCTAGCTGCCCCTTCAGTTAAACTTTGAAAAAAAAAAAGGAAATAAGGTATTAAAAAAACTGGAAAGTTTGGAAGGGACAAAGTTATGAAGAGCTTTGAATGCCAAAACAGAACATTTTGTATTTTCTCCTGGAAGCAATAGGGAGCCACTGGAGTTTATTGAGTAGTGGGGCCTGCCGTTCTCTAATTCTGTCCTTTCATTTGCTCTTCCAAAATCTAGACTATGCAGCCAGGAGCAGTAGGGCTCAGACAACTAGTAGATTTCAAGGTAACCTTGGTCCCTTTGCTGAAAGCAAAAAGGCAATGTATTTGCCTTAGGATACTAAATGAAACACTACAGAACAGTTTTCAAAGGTGAACGGTGTGCAATGTGCCACTTGGGGGAGTGTGGCTTAGAAGGGGTTAACTCTCTCAAAAACCTTTCCTTATATGTCCATACAGTAGAGGATAAATCTGACCAAGGGGTCCTCTCTACCACATAATATGTGTCTATCATCAACTATTTGAGGTGAAAAATTAATTTGTAATAAATCTGTATTGTGGTAGAAGTACATCGGCTCTTGTGACCATAAAAGTTAATTCCTTACTCTAAACATTATTATAAAGCTCTTAAAGTGAATTATCTGTGGCTGGACTCCTAGCACAGGCCATTATTAGTAATTAGTGTAACAAAATAACTTCACTATAGTATTCCTTCTCCCTCCTTGCTCACCCTGCCTCCATTTTCTTAAACTGGTTCTCATTAAGCAATAGAGACTGTGAATATGTGACTAGTTACTAACCACACACTGACTTCTGTGGTTAGGAAGATGCTTCATGTCATCATCATCCTTTCTAAGTATGTGTCCTGAGAACATCTTCCGGGCTACAACTATTATGAAAATTTCCTATTAATGAAATTTGCCAATAGTTTCTTCTTCTTCTTCTTCTTCTTCTTCTTCTTCTTCTTCTTCTTCTTCTTCTTCTTCTTCTTCTTCTTCTTTGTGGGGCAAAGTTGCAGGGTTAAGTGACTTGCCCAGGGTCACACAGCTAGTAAGTGTCAAATATCTGAAGCTGGATTTGAACTTGGGTCTTCCCAAATCCAGGTCCGGTGCTTTATCCACTGTACCACCTAACTGCCCCTGCCAATAGCTTCTTAATTTTTCTTCTTGCTTCAAGTCTCTCCCTTCTCTAATCCATCCTCCACACAAGTGCTGGAGTAATGTTTCTAAAACACATTACTCCCCTGCCAAGAAGTTTCAGTGGTTTCTGATTGATTCTAGCATCATAAACAAATTCCTTTGGTATTAGAAGCTGTTCAAATCCGACATCAGACACTTAACACTTACTAGCTGTGTGACCCTGGGCAAGTCACTGAACCCCAATTGCCTCACAAAAACAAAGTTCAGCTGAAACGAGGTGAGATATATGATGATAGCTATTGGGAATGTTCAAATCTAAAGAGAATTTTAAATATAACTTTTGAGGCTTATTACTTGTTATGCCTCTTCATTCATTCTATGGTCCAGCCAGACTGGCTTTCTTGATGGTCTTGACACACAAGATTCCTTCTTCTGTCTGTACCTTTACATAGGCTGTCCTCAATATTTAGAATGTATTCTCTCTTCACTTCCACCTTTTTGATTCCTCCTCCTCCTCCACAGCTCAGCTCAAAAGACACCTTCTGCTGGAGATTTTCCTGATCCTGCCAGGTGCTAGTGTCTCCTCACCTAAACTATCTTCTGTGAGGCACAGTGAATAGAGATATGGTATTGGAGCTAAGAAGAGCTGGGTTCAGGTCCTACTTCTGACACAAACTGACTGCTTGAGACACTGAGCAGGTCATTTAACTTCATAGTACTTTCTGCAATTGTCTAAGACAGTAAGTTGCAAATAAGGTGCTGACCTACATTGATAGAGTTTACATATCTAGGAATCACATATTTATTAAAGGAATCACAGGTTAGTCCCCATCCTTATGCTTTGCAAACTTAAGTGCTTCCATGTTTCTTTTAATTTTTTTAAATTATTTTATTTTCAATTCATGGAAAAAAGCCAAGAATTTCTATAACATAGCACATTAAAAAAAGATGATAGCACATGAAACTGGAAATCTGCCATGTACAACTTATTATTCTCTCCAAATATACAACAAAGTCATCATATAAATTTCTTTTTTTCCCTCCTCTCCCCCACTTCAGAGAAAGTTACTATTAGACACAAATAGGTATACACACAAATATATATATATATATATATATACACACACACACACACATATACATATATATTATATATACATACACATATATGTGTAAAACTATTCTATACTTCTATTTATCAATTAATTCTCTGGATGCAGATATCATCTTTCTTCAAATGTCCTTTATTTTTTTTTATTTAATTTTTTTTTTTGGTGAGGAAACTGGGGTTAAGTGACTTGCCCAGGGTCATACAGCTAGTAAATGTCAAGTGTCTGAGGTCAGATTTGAACTCAGGTCCTCCTGAATCCAAGTCCAGTGCTCTATCCACTGCCCCACCTAGCTGCCCCATATGTCCTTTATTTTTAATTTGTGTATTTATAATTGTCAAAATGACTTATTCAAGTTGTTCTTGAAACAATACTGCTGTTACTGTATACAATGTTCTCTTGGTTCTGCTCACTTCATTCTTCGTTATTTCATGCAAGTCTTTCCATGCTTTTCTGAGATCATTAAGTTCGTAATTTGTATTGTATCACAAGCTGATGTTGTTCCCCTGGATAAAATATATGCTCCTAGAGGAAAAGGACATTTTGCATCCCCAATTGTCCAGTGAATTAATAAATGTTTGTTGATTGATTTATTGACCACAGGTTTATGCCTGGGAATACATATAAGGGGACCCAAAGGAGAAACTCTTTCTTTTTTTCTTTCTGATAGAAGGATGACTCCTTGATCTCTGGAGTGCTATGGAGGCAGGGGTTGGGATGAAGGGGAGAAAGGTAGAGGAGGACCCACTTGGTTGACTTATGAGTGCATGGCCTCCTAGACAAACTTGTGTCTGGGAAGGGGCTGCCTTTTATTTGGATCTTCTTTCCTTAGTGAACTTTGAAAGGTCTGAGAAGCAGAGGTTGTGTTCTGAAAGTTTGCCAGAAGCTGAGCCCTGAGGAGTGCTTGCTTGATTGAACCTAGCAATGTATCAACCCAGAAGATGAAATCCTATATCCTTCAGCAATGGAACAAACATTCTAGTGGTTATACCACAGTCAGAATTGAACTTGGTGGGGAAAATAATATGTAACAACTGCTTTTAAGTTTGAGCCCATTTTCCCCAGGGACCAAGGTGCCCTGGTTTGAGATGGGGAGAAGAGGTACATTTTAGTACTTTGATTCTTGCTAAGTCTTCAGTAAATACCCCTTTGTAAAAGATGGTTGCCATTTTTTTGGTTAAATTGATGGTGAAGGTGTTATTCAATAGTATTGATGATACCAAAGAGATAGCTGGCGATTGATATTGGGATAAGAATACTAAAATAGGGGCTTGAGCTAATGGCATTAGAGAAAACTCTATTACCCCTTGGAGTTTCTTCTAGAACCTTGAAGATGATGTAGTCAGCTGTCCTTTAGAGATTCAACTTGCTACTGAGAATGGAAGTTGGGTTAAGATACTTTCCTCAAGTTCATTTGGGCTACACAAACAAGTACTAATGCCACAATAAAATCGTGGGAATGTACTGATCTGTATCAGTAAAGGGAGTTTTCTCAGATTTATGGGAGAATACCAATGGGTAGCTAACCAGATTGGATAGCTTTTGAAGAAAAAGAAGTAGAATAATAGAATGTCATAGTTAGAAGGAACTTTAGATACCATCTAATTCTATTCCCTCATTTTACAGTTATGGAAACTTGAGACTCCAAACAAGGACAAGATACCAAAGGTTACACAGTGAATTGCTAGCTGAACTGGTATTAAAATTCACATTTCCTGACTCTCAATTCTCTCTTTGTCTCTGTCTCTCTCTCTGTGTCTCTGTGTCTTTCTGTCTCTGTCTATGTACATGAATCGCATAATGCTGAGTGGGAAAGATGAATGCATTTCTTAGGCTTTGGGTTCACTATCCCAACTCCCACTTGCACTGGCAAGCTGAGTACCCAGAGCTAAGTCCACTCTTCCTTTCTGTGAGTTATGGGGGGCAACCCAGAAGAGATGGAAGTGGTTTTCTATTATGTTAGCTCACAAGCCCTCACTAGCTTGCTTCCTTCATCCCCTCATGATTCTCAATTGAAATCAATTAACCAGATTTAATTAAGGCCGATTACATGCCATTTCTCTAGTCACATTATGAACAGCTTTTAATATTAAATGAATTTGTTTATGATCTTATAATCAATCAGGAGCCAAAGAAGATTCTTGACAGGGGAATAATGTACTGAGACCTATTTTAGAAATATTACATCGGCAGTTGTGTGGAAGATGTTTTGGAGAAGGAAGAAACTTGAGGCAAGGAGAAAAATTAAGAGGCTATTGTAATAGTCTAGATATAGCTTTTAGAAATGGTTATTTAGGGGCAGCTAGATGGCGCAGTAGATAGAGCACCGGCCCTGGATTCAGGAGGTCCTGAGTTCAAATCCGGACTCAGACACTTAACACTTACTAGCTGTGTGACCCTGGGCAAGTCACTTAACCCCAATTGCCTCACTAAAAAAAAATGGTTATTTATTAAGATGGCATAGAAAGATTAGTTGGTACAATACATGTCCGCAAACTAGGAGCACACTATTCTACATACAGTGTCCAGGGGAAAATGGACTCAAATTTAGGTAGTGCACATGCCAAACGAATAACTTCGAAATCCTGGAATGTCTTTTGCTGGAAGTCATTTTCTCTACTTTAGGATGTTCTCATGAATTTCCTTTTAGACATATTGTCGCTCTCTTCTAGGATCCTTCCAGAGTTCAGAAACTGCCTTCCCTCAGTTTATTTAGTTGATCTTCATCTCTTAATGTAGACACTATCATCAGCTGTTGCTGCCCTGGGGACATGATAAGAAGTTCAAATCTTCTGACACTTCAAGGTTCACAAGATCCTCTTCTGGTCAACAGAAAGGAAACATAGACTATTTTCTTTCTCCTCCCCAAGTGATTCCTTCTTTATTTTTTATTTTTATTTTTGGTAGGCAATAGGGGTTAAGTGACTTGCCCAGGGTCACACAGCTAGTAAGTGTCAAGTGTCTGAGGCCGGATTTGAACTCAGGTACCCCTGAATCCAGGGCTGGTGCTTTAATCACTGTGCCATCTAGCTGCCCCCTAAGTGATTCCCTCTTAAGGGGCTTGAATTTAAATGTTTCTTCCTCTACGTTGCCAGATGCTGGGATACTTAGATTCTGGACTAGCTTGTAACAAGCAACAACAGACACACAGGGCATGACTAAGTTTCCTCAACCTTTAATTGATCAATTTGGTTGAGTCGTCTAGGCCTTGGACACACCTAGTCTGTATCTCTGATTTTCTCATTTAAGAAATCCAGGCTCTCTATAATTATTGAGGTAGGATCAGAGAACAATACCTCAAACATTAACAACTTGGATCTATAGAAGCACAGGTGGCTGCAACATAGCTCAGTATATATTGTTATTTATTAATTAATTCAAGAAAAATTTATCAATTGCAAGCATTATTTTTTAATATAACCCAGACAGCATACATACATACACATATATATCCCCTATATATCAGTAATTCATACAAATAATCCAGGGAACTATTTTGGAAAGACGAGCAATAACTAAGACAAATCTGAATCATAGACTATTTTATTGTCCTGCCCTCAAGAAGCTTGAAGTAATGTTCTCATTAACTTGGTTTTGTAACTCCAAGTTCTTTCTTTCTTTTTTATTTTTTTGGTAGGACAATGAAGGTTAAGTGACTTGCCCAGGGTCACACAGCTAGTAAGTGTCAAGTGTCTGAGGCCAGATTTGAACTGAGGTCCACTTGAATCCAAGGCTGGTGCTTTATCCACCACGCCACCCAGCTGCCCCATAGACTATTTTAAAAGAAATGCAGGCAAATTGATTTCAAGTACAATGGCAACATGGCTAATAAAATATTTCTCTAAACAGACATTCTGCTAATACTGCTTTCCTGAATAGATAATACTTATTTTTTTTTGTTTGCTTAGCATGCATGTAAGAAACATTAAAGACTTTTGACTTTTTACTTAATTGTGTTTAAATAGTATATTGGAGAGCCTGGGAAAATCCCTTTGAAGTCAAGGAATCTGATAGAAATGGAGAATAAGTATCAGACCCCCCCCAGTTATAGTATCTCTACAAGACTCAGTTTTACCACTTGCAAAATAAGGGGATTGGATTAGATCAATTTTAGTAATCTATAAAACATTATTTTCCTTGTCTTTATGATTTTTTTTTTTACTTTGTCCAAGCTTTTGTCCAGTAAAAAGTTCATATTGACTTCAACCTGTCTTTACTCATTGATTGGCAGTGAAGAAAAGAGATTATACCATGGAGCTCATGGAAATTGTTTTCTGAGGGAAAGTATTTGTCATTGGCAGTGCCATTGACAGAGACAGCGAAAGTATAGCAGAGCCCCAGAACCTCTAAAGACCAACAGATGTGATAGATGTGGCACATTGAGATTTAGAGAGACAGAGAAAGAGATGACAGAGACAGATAATATACACACATACATACATACATACACACACGTATATACAATTATATATATATTTGTGTGTATTTATGTGCACACAGAGATAGAGAGAGGCAGAGACAGAGAAACAGAGACAAAGAGAGACAGACACAGAAGCAGAGAGAGGTTAAGATAGAGGCTATATAACTCTGGAGGAAGTGTCAACAGAATGGTACCCAAAGGAAAGAAGAGAGATTATTGTGGTAGGGAATCCTAGACCAAAGAACCAAAATAGTGGCTGGAACCAAAGAGCAATAAGTCACAGAAAAAGAATGTAGAGGACTAAACCCAGAAGATGCCCTTAACTTGTACCATGAGTCACATGGACTATATAGGTCTTGAGTAAGGGTGGTCCTGAATTCACTCCCCACTGCAGACTTCTCAACCCAAAGGCAACATTATAAGTTTGTGTTGATCCCAGAGGGAAATGGGACCTAATAGAAGAATGGGCTTTTTTTGGACCCTTCATAGGCTCTAGTATGAGTCTTTGCTACATTCTTTTCTTTCTTTCTTTCTTTCTTTTTTTTTTTTTTATTGCGGGGCAATGGGGGTTAAGTAACTTGCCCAGGGTCACACAGCTAGTAAGTATCAAGTGTCTGAGGCCGGATTTGAACTCAGGTACTCCTGAATCTAGGGCCGGTGCTTTATCCACTGTGCCACCTAGCTGCCCCCACTACATTCTTTTCTATGTATTATAAATTAGTTCCATTTTCCATTCCTTGATAACTGTTTATGTTTGTAAGGGAACTGAATACCCTGAGGAGATTGGTTGAGAGGAATCAAATTAAAATGTTCCAAGGGTTGCCCTGGGGTGGGTGGATGGTGACAGAAACTACAGAGCTATTATTGAGAAATATTCTGTATTGATCCTGGTCCATGTGACCCACAGCAACAGTTGTTGATTTGATTACCTTCAATTTTATGGTATCTGTGCAAGAAATAAAGAATCAGAATGCAACAAACCCAGAACCAGAATGAATCAGAAAGGAAGAAACCCAGAACATTTCCTTAAGTGATACTGTGAGTTATATGGACTGTGTAGGTCTTGGGGAGGGAGGTGATTCTCTAATGACCCTAAATTCTTTCCCTGCTTGGGAATTCTCAACCCAAGGTATTACTGTAAGTATTGTAGACCTGACTGTCTATGGGCTCTGATATGAGTCTTTGCTATATTCTTTGCTATATGTTATAACATGGTGTGGGGGACAGAAATTCTGGAGTTATTGAGAAATATTCAATATTGATCCTGGTCCATGTGCCCCACAGCAATAGATGCTTGTTAGACATGTCTTTTATCTTTGAAGATGATTATGAGATATATTTGTGTGGGCTGAAAATGTTGTCCTCTTCTACATGTCACACCCATCAAGAGAGTCTTTTGGTGTGATACTGTCGTTATGCCTATTGAAACTTTCAGCTTTGCTTTTAGATTTGTAGGTCATCTCAAGCCTTTGTTCAAAATGAGTCATCTTGTTCCTGATTGCTATTCTCTGGGATTAGTCTTTCTTTTGTGATCCTCTGTCCTTGCCTCTGCCATAGTACTTGAAGCTGTGATTCATTGAGTCCTTAAGTGCATGTCAAGGGAAATTAGTTGGGTAGAGAAGATGAGCCTATATTCAGAAAGAGATATTTCCAGCATCTAAACTGAATGTATATGACAGCCAGGACATGGGAATCCCAAAGGGAATTTACATACTGATTTTGAATTGTGCACTAGCCATAAAAGACATGTAGGAACCAATTAGAATTCACATTGATGGAGGTGCATCCTTGGCATAAATATTGGCAATCATGAAAATTTCACAAAGGGTCCCATATCCTTTGTTATTTGACATATAAAGATCTCCATGAATATCATTTGACATATTTTTGACATAGTACTGTAAAATTTGCATAAAGTTCCACATTGGATATTAAACTCATAAAGGGTCACCTCTTTGTCAGAGACTGGGGGAAAGGAGGAGGAAGTAGGAGATAATGTCAAGGGATTTTGAAATGAAGAAAAAGGTAGAAAAAGGAGAATGTTGAATGGTCTTAATTTTCTCAGTAAAATAAGAGACAAGGCCCTCAAATTGGCAGAGGTTTTGGAGGAGGTCTTAGAGGCTTGAAGAAGGAAAAGGATTGCAATAACTTCTTCAGGGGGTAATTTAAGCAATCAATCAAAAAGTAATAAGGCATTCATCAAAATATGTACTGAAAAGGCAAAAAATCTGTAACACTTACATAACATTCAACCTATAAGCCTGAATCACCTTCTTTTGCCACAAGACAGTTTTTGTGGGGAGACTTGGTCAACACATAAGCATCTCAGGGTAGTAAGACACACATATAAGGAATAAATGTGGGAAAACTTACAACTCTGTACTTTGATATCCTCTTTCTATGCCAGGAACTGTTTATAAAAGTTCCTTGATGAGTATAGTTTTTGTGTGAACAAATGCTTTTACCGCTAAGCTGAGCTGATACCCTGCTGGACTAACATCTCTTTGGGCACTGCGTCTAACCTGGAGGAGTGGATCTGCTGGTCTACTTTTCTGCTTCTCCCCTTCTAAGCTGCTCCACTGCTCAATTGGGCTTGCTCTTCAACAGCAACTGTAGTATTTATCACTTTCAATCTCAGTCAGGAGAAGGATTAGCTGATCCTTCAGCAGAACTAACTTTAAGCTCTTTTTGTTTTGTTTGTTTGTTTGTTTTTAGTGAGGCAATTGGGGTTAAGTGACTTGCCCAGGGTCACACAGCTAGTAAGTGTTAAGTGTCTGAGGCCGGATTTGAACTCAGGTACTCCTGACTCCAGGGCCGGTGCTCTATCCACTGTGCCACCTAGCTGCCCCTACTTTAAGCTCTTTTTAAAAAATTAATAACATTTATTTTCTCTCTCACAAGAAAAATAAAATCCTTATCATATATATGACATAAAAATAAAACCTTTCCCATAAATATGCATAGCCAAACAAAATACATTCTGACATTGACTATGTCCAAAAATGCCTACCTTATTCTGCACCTTAAGTCAATTTTCTCTTGTTTTCATTTTTTGGTCATCTTTGCCAGTTAATGGGTATGAGTTGCTTTAATTTGCATTTCTCTATTAATTATTTGGAGTATTTTTCATAGGGCTATAGATAGCTTGTGCTTGTTCCCCTGAGAAATTCCTTTGACCATTTATCAAGTGGGAAATGGCTCTTATTCTTATAATTTCTTTTTTTCATATAAATATTTTATTATTTTCCAGTTACATTTAGAGATAGTTTTCAACATTTGTTTTTATAAGATTTCTAGTTTCAAATTTTTATCCCTCCCTCCCCGCTCCCTAAGGCAGCAACTAATCTGATATATAACCTTAAGCTCTTTGAGGAAAAGGCGATGACTTTTATCCTAAAGTTGGCAAAAGCCTCCCAACTCTATTACTTTGACAATGTTCTCCTTCTGCTTCACCCAAAAACAGAAACGCAAAGAAAAATTTCCCCTTTCTCTCTTTTTTCTTCCTCATCTCTTCCCTTTCCCTCCCCTCTTCTCTCTTCTTTCCATCCTTCTTTTCCTCCTTTTCTTCCATAAAGCTAATTATTTTTTTTTCCCTGAAACTAACTTCTGTTGAAGGCACCTTGCCATACTTGACTCCTCACTTTTCTTCAGCCTGTAAATCCAACAATTGCCAAATCTTATAATTTCTTCCTTTGTAAGATTTCTTCCTCCTGTTCCCTTCTCTCTATCCCCACAGTTACCATCATCCTTCAGACAATTGAAACTAACCTTCTAAATGGATTCTCTATTTTAACCTCTCCCCAGTCTAACTATCCTCCACAAAGAGACCAAAATGATTTTATTAATGTTCAGGTCTGATCATGTTCTATCACTTCCCATTTAATAAACTCCACTGGCTCCCTATTGGTTCTAGTATCAAATATTATTTCATGAAATAATATTACTTGCATGAAATAATGAAGAGCAAAATGAGCAGAACCAAGAGAACATTGTACATAGTAACTGCAATATTATTTTAAAATTGACTTTGAATAATTGTGGTATATGAATGTAATGGAATACTATTGTGCATTAAGAAATGGTGAGCAGGCCGCCTTCAGAAAAACCTGGAAAGACTTACATGAATAGATACTGAGTGAAATAAGCAGAACCAAGAGAACATTGTGCACAGTATCAGCAACATTGTATGTTGATCAACTGTGATAGACTTAGCTTTTCCCAGCAATATAATGATCCAAGACAATGCCAAAAGACTCATGATGGAAACTGTTCTCCTTATCCAGAAAAAGAACTATGGAGTCTGAATGCAGATTGAAGCATACTATTTTCTCTTTTCTTGTTGTTTCTTCTTTCTTGTATTTTTCCCTCTTTTGTACTGATTCTTCTCTCACATTACTAATGTGGAAATGTTTTTTTCTTTTTTGTTCTTCTTTCTTTTTTTTTGGTGAGGCAATTGGGGTTAAGTGACTTGCCCAGGGTCACATAGCTAGTAAGTGTCAAGTGTCTGAGGCCAGATTTGAACTCAGGTCCTCCTAAATCCAGAGCCACTACTCTAACCACTGTACCACCTAGCTGCTCCAATGCCACCTAGCTGCCCCTGGAAATATGTTTAACATGATTGTACCTATATTAGATTGCTTGCTGGCTTAAATGTGGAACTCAAAATTTTATAAAAAATGAATGTTGAAAACTATCTTTACATGTAATTGGAAAAAAAATTAAAGAAAAAAAGAAAACTTTGAGTGAATAAGTAATTTTGACTATTATAAACACCCAAATTAAAAAAAAATATAGGACATATGAAGAAAGACACTATGCACATCTGGAGAAAGAACTGATAAATAGAAATATGTATAGAATAATTATACATACATACTTACACATATACATACATACATGCACCTATTTGTGTCCAATGTAACCATCTCTGGTAAGGGGGGGAGAGAAAAAAAAGAAAGAAAAAAAGAAATTTATATTATATTTTTATTACATATTTAAAAGGAATAGCAGGTTGTACATCATAGATTTGCAATTTCATGTGCATTCTTCTTTTATTATATTGATACGAAAATGCTTGTTTTATTCAGAAAATTAAAAACTAAATAACATTTTAAAATATGAGTAAAAATTTTTTTGCTAATAGGATTGTATGATAAAAAAAATTATAGACCACTGCTTTAAGCAATTCTGACTATAAGCTATAGGGAGAGTGCTAATCTACATTGGTACAGTGAGTTTTCTCATCTAGGAGTTCCTTATACCAATGAAATCATAGATATAGTCCCTATTCTCTTGTTATACATAGTAAGCATAAATGTTTGCAGAATTGCTTAATTATTTTAAAAAATTCATTGTTTTGAATGATTCATTGTGTTTTATACAATGGTAATTTTCTTATATGCCCCTGCAAAGAACTGTTTTTTATAACAAGATAAAAAGAAACAAAATAAACCAACAGCCACTATAACTGAAAGAATGCTATATACTTTTTTATGAAGTAGAAAATTTGTTATTGAATTAATTCTTTATTTTCTAAAAATAATTACATCCAAATAATGAAATAGGGTTTCTGGGGAAAGTGACTCTCTAAGATGTACCCGGATAGAGTGATTAGGATGGATCAAAGATCATTTCAATAAGTTATTTGAAATGTCTCCATATCATTTGGCTTCCTAACTTCTTTTTTTTTTTCTTTTTTGGGTGAAGCAATTGGGGTTAAGTGACTTACCCAGGGTCACACAGCTAGTAAGTGTCAAGTGTCTGAGACCAGATTTGAACTCAGGTAATCCTGACTCCAGGGCCGGTGTTCTCCACTGCACCACCTAGCTGCCCTTCCTAGGGTAGTTCTTGGTGGATCCCATGAACTCACTGGTGAATTTGAGCCCAGCATTGATGATGATGATGATGATGTTCCTATTGTCCCTGTCCCATTTTCTGGATGAAGAGGTATATAACCTGGGAAATCAGTCACAATGATTTTTTAGCACCTTTTCTGTTCCAAAGTCTGATTGTAGGTGTGTTTGCCTTTTAGCAGAATGGTGGGTTGGTAACAGTGGGCCATAAAGATGGAGCAAAGTCCTTGAGAAAACTCATGGAGATGGAAGACAGTGAAGCTGCCTGGAAAGAGAATACAGGTTAAACATTTTGGAACTTTAAGGCAAATTTCAGTTTCCCATTCTTCCCCCACCCCCACCCCACCTATCATTTCTCCCTCAAGGAAAAGTACAAGTCAAAACCATAAGATATTACCTAGTGTGGCCATGGGGTGGTAGTAGATAACTAAAAGCCCTAGATGCATTGAAGATGGCACAATAGTCAAATATTTAGATATACTCCAAGAATCTCCATATCCAGCCACCTAAAAGATGGTCGAGTAAGAGCTGGGAGGTTCCTCCTTTTAATTTACTAGACCAGTCCATTCAACTGAGAGTATATGTCACAGTTCTCACAGGTTGGGCAGGCTCCTATTGTGCTTAGCCTTTTGAGGGTTTATCAGCTGGGTTGGGAACATGCTGATAAAAAAAAGTTAATTTCTATTTGCTGTTGCTCTGTAATTGGATGAACATGAAAGCAATTAAATATTAAAACATACAAACAAATAACTAAGTCACTGTAATTAGCCAAAGTTTGATCACTGTCATATTTATTTAGGAGGAGATGATATGTCTCAGCAGGTGACATTTTAAATACCCTCTGCCTCTTTGGTGTTGTCTTTGGAGAATGCTGAATAATGTACAGAGAATTTAATTAAACCCTGTTGTAAATCAGCTATGATGACAGGGAAATGACAGCCACATGTTGAAAAGAGAATTAGTCTACAGCAAGAGATATTAATTAATTCTTTTCTGAAGGGCCTCTGGCACAGAGTATTATTTTTAAAAGAGAAACCTGTTTTTGACAGGGGGAGGGGACTCTGTCTATTATTATTATTTTTATCTTCATTATTATTATTTATGACTTTGATGGCTTCAGTGGCTAAAGTACAGCTAATAATGATGATTTGTACATTGAGAAAAGCACTTCCTGGGAGCTTTGAGCAAATGAAGATAACATGAAAAGAGAACAACATAAGATGTTGGAGTATTTACAGAGTCCCTTTTGAAAGTGTGAGCATTTTAATAACAAGGTACATGAATCTTTTCCCTCTCCTTGCCCCTTCATTTGGGGCTAGGAAGAAGATGGGGTTAGGGAGAGGGTCTTGACTGTGATTTCATTAATATAAAAAACTCCCAGGTGAGAAAATTTCTGGTGATGCAGCTTATTTGAAATGTGTAGTCTCAGAGAGTTGCTTAGGACCCTCAAAGGTGATGTACCCAGGGTGACATAGTTGCAACCACTATGCCAAGCTGCTTTATAAGGAAGAAGATGTAAGACTATATTAGAAACAAAATCCTAGATTTTGAAAACTGGGAGAAACCTTAGGTATCACCTAGCCTCCCCCTTGATTTTACAGATAAGAACTGAAGACCAGAGAGGGGCAACAACTTTCCAAGGACACATAGGGAATTAGTGTCAGAGCCAGTATGAGAACCAAGATGCCTTAGTTCTCAGTTCAGAGAGTATTATATTGTTTTTCTCATATCGAATTGCATTTAGTTGGAGTCAAAAGTGTGAATTTGCCACAGATGATTGATAAAGATGATGGTAACACTTGGCTAACAAAATGCCCATTAATAATTGGTGTTGGAGGGGTCACAGAAAGGCTGTTGGTAGAGCTGTAAATTTGTCTTGAAAGCAATTTGGATCTATGATAAAAAAATGACTAAATTTTTCATACCCTTTGACCTGGAAATCTCACTGATTAGCCATATACCCCACGGAGGTCAATGGTTAAATTAAAGGTACTATATACACAAAAATATTTATAGAATTGATTTTTATAGTAGTAGAAAGTAACTGGAAACAAAGTAGATATACAGCATTGGGGAATCAATCAAGTAGTGGTACAGGAATGTAATGGAATATTATTACATTGTGAGAAATAATGAATATGATGACTATAGAGAAGCATAGGAAGATTTTTATGAATAGATGCAATAGAAAATAGGCAGAACCAAGAAAACAACATACAGAATACCTATAACAATGTAATTTAGAAGAGAAACAACCAAAAAGTCAAAACTGAATGCTATGATTTTATGATGACCAAAATTGATCCTAGAGAAGAGATTGTGAGAATACATCTCTTTCCCTTTTGGTAAAGAGAAGGGAGAAGGATATATTGGGAAATGTAGATGATTTTTTTGGGGCAGGGCAAAGAGGGTTAAGTGACTTGCCATGGGTCACACAGCTAGTAAGTGTCAAGTGTCTGAGGCCTGATTTGAACTCAGGTCCTCCTGAATCCAGGGCTGGTGCTTTATCCACTGCGCCACCCAGTTGCCCCCTGTAGATGATTTTAAAATAAAATTTATAAATAGAAATTTTTATTTAAAAAAAGAGATGACATTTAATTGTAATAAAAATTTACTCAGAATGGAGAATGGTTCTCCACATTCCCTGAATATCGTGGTCTCTGCGGTTTTGTCCACATAATCTTGCTTGTCCTTCCCAAAGAAAAAGAGGGAGGCTGTGAATATCACTGGTATTTCTACCTCCACATCAGTACCCTTTCAGTATACCTTACAAGTAGGAAATTGCTTGTATCTTCTCTGTAAAAGGAAAATATTGCTTGAAGCAGCTAGTAGCTTACCAAATTCATCTGGACAACTAGAGGGTGCAGTGGATAGAGCACTGGCCTTGAAGTTGGGAGGACCTGAGTTCAAATCTCACCTCAGACACTTACTAGCTATGTGACTCTGGGCAAGTCACTTAACTCCAATTGCCTCAAACATCCAAGGCCATCTCCATTCCTCCTAATCTATCTATCTATCTATCTATCTATCTATCTATCTATCTATCTATCTATCTATCTATCTATCTATCTATCTATCTGTCTGTCTGTATGTATACACACACACACACACACACACACACACACACACACACACACATATATATCCCTCCCCCACTGGACCCAGATGGCTCTGGAGGAGAAAGTGGGGCTGATGACTTTGCACAGCCCTTCCTCATTTAAATCCAATTCAATGCAAGTCATGACATCTGTCATGCTGCTTTCTGAGAATGAAGGACAAACAACAACCAAGTTCATCTAGATCAGGGGTCCTTAACCTGTAGTCTGTGAATTTGCTTTTTAAAAAAAAAAAAACCACACACACAACACTTTAGATTACTGTATTTCAATGTAATTCCTTCCTTTCAGAATCTTATGTATTTTATGTACTTAACATTGATCTCTCTGAGTGTCAGTTTTTCCATATGCAAAATGGGGATAATACTTTCTGTAATACTTATAACATTATTGTGGGCTCAGAGGAGATACATATGATAAAGTATAGTGTAGTAGTGTGAAAAAGATAGAGAAATTTGGACTAGATATTGTTAAGGACTAAAATTCTAGCTAAACTGTCTAAAATATCTAATGAGTGGTCACCAATAAATTATAAGCTTTAGCAAGAGTTAGACTTTTAAGCATTTATTAAGGAGAATAAGAATTTGGTAAAGAGAGAGAAAGGCCTAGATTCCTATCTATTAGAAGGGAGAGCACATTTCTAGCTCCGCTCTCCACCGGAGTCCAGAGGAAAGAGCCCGAGAGTGAGCGCCAGTCTCTTCCTTCCTCCTCCCACTAGTCCACGTGACTTCCTGATGCCAAAGAAAAGACTCCTGGTCTTGCCCTCAAAGACCTTCCCTTCATGGGCAGAACTCTTCTACAGTAAGTATCCAGCAGGTGGCGTTATTCCAATCGTTACAATACAATTGGATGGAATAAGAATTGACTGAATGGTTAGACTCAAGGAATAGTCTGTTAATGGTTTAAAGTCATCTTGGTAGGAGATTTCTAGAGGAGTGTCCTAATGATTTGTACTTAGAACTTGACTGTTTAAGATTTTTAACAAGGATTTATCAAATCTGTAGATGACCAAATAGTGATAATTATGAAGTCTTACAATTGGGTTCAAGAATAATTTTTGTAAGTACAAGATAAGGGAGGCATGACTGCCTATTAGTTTGCCTCATAAAGATTGGAGAATTTTAGTGGATTGTAAACTCAATATGAGTCAACAAAAAAAGGTCAACAATTTTAAAAAGCTAAAAAAAAGGGAATTTGATCATGGGGTACATTAAGAGAGGTATAACTTCTAGAAATCAGGAAGTGATACTATACTCTAACCTGGTGAGACCACATCAAGAGCAGTTCTGGCAGTTAGGCTGAAGGATTAAGGTGAAAAACAGGCAGAGGTCAGCTTACCAGAATAGTAAAGAGCCTTGAGTCCATGTTATTATGAGGACAGGTTGAAAAAAATAAGGATTTAGCCTTAAGAAGAGAAAACTCAGAAGAAATATGATAGTATAGTGGAAAAAAGATTAGACTTTTTTCCTTTGGGTCCCATAAGGCAGAACCAGGTGCAAGTTAAAAAAAGGCAAATCTGGGCTTGATATCAGAAAAAAATGTCTTTAAGAATTACAACTGTCTGAAAATAGACTAGGTTTCTCTCAGAAGATGTGATTTCCCCCTCACTGATGAAGTCTTCAAGGGAATGACTACTAGTCAGTTGTGTTATACTAATATTCCCACATCCTGTGGAGGTTCCTGTTGATTAAGAGTTGGACCATATGGCTGCTGAAGTCCTGTCCAGCTCTACAATGTATAATTCTGTGATTCTATATGCCATAATAATAGTGGTTGAGAGTAGAAGGTGTTTGGCTAAGCTAGTTATTTCCTCTTGGCTGGTCTCTACCTGGTGCAGGCATCACTGCTATTCATTGCTCCAAAGCCCTAGGCCACACCCCTCTGGAGATGGATTTCCTTTCAAACTTGGGACAGGAGGGGGGGGGGCAGGAACTGAACAATGAGAATGTAAATAATCTTAGAAAGGCAATGATCCAATATAATCCTGAAGGACTTATGAAGATTGCAGCCCATCTGCAGAGAAAGAACTGATAGTATCTGAAAACAGATGGAAACACATTTTTATTTATTTTTTTTCTTTTCCTCTGACGATTCCTTAATCTGAAGTTTTGGGGTTTTTTTTGACTGTTTTCTCTCACAACTAGCTAATATGGGAATTTTACCATGACTACTCATGTATAAGTTATTTTGCATCGCTTGAGTTCTTGTGGGTGGGGGATGGGAATGGAAGGAGGAAGAGAAGTTGGAATATAAAGTTTTAAAAAATTGATGTTAAAATTTGTTTTTACATATATTTTGGAAAAATAAAATTGTATTCAAAGCAAAAAAAGAAAAAGAAAAAGAAAAGAAAAGCTAGCCCAGGCTGTTGATAGCCCTTCCCCCAAGCAGGATAGCCCTAGGCTCACAGGACCTAGATTTTGCTCCAGATTCTTGTGTTCTCTCTGCTTTGGGGAAATTATAAAGAAATGAATCAATAAAGTCCCTTTTCTGTCTAGTTCTGTCTGAACTTCTATGCTTAAGACTTTGAAAAATCTCTCTCTCTGTTTCTCCTCATATATATATATATATACACACACATACACACACACACACACACCCATATATATAATAAAAAGAGAATAAATACAAAGCAGTTAAATAAAAGGCAGGGAGTGCGGACACTAGCAGTTGGAGGTCCAGGATGAGGAAAGGCTATATGTAGAAGGTGGTTGAAATTTGCTCTGAAGAAAGTGAGGGCTTCTGTGATGTGGAAATGAAGAGGGGGTATATTTCAGGCATGAGGGACAGTTAGTGCAAAGACACAGAAATTGAAGATAGAGTGAGCAACAGAGAGAAGGCCATTTTGGTCATTGTACAATGTGGGAAGGGGGAGTAATGTATAATGTGAACTGAAAGATAGGTTTCAGCCAAGTTGTGAAGGACTGAAAAAGCTGAATAAAGGAGTTTATATTTGGTCATAAAGGCACTGTTTTTGTTTCGTTTTTGTTGTTTGGTTGTGTCTGATTCTTCATGACCAAAGTTGGGGTTTTCTTGACAAAGATACTGGAGTGGTTTGCCCTTTCTTATCTGACCTCCACCAAGCAAGATGAGAAAAATAAGATAATAGCAGAACATTTATAGAGTCCCTTAGGTTCTGCAAAACACTTTATATACATTTTGTCATTAAACCTTCACAAGAAGCCTTTGAGATAGAGTGCCATTCTTACAGATGGGGAAATTTCATTTCTGAAAGATTAAATGACTTTCCCCAAATTATGAGGCAGGTAGGTAGTGTAGTAGATAGGGATTATTATTGTTGCTATTTTTGTTATCTTACTCATCTTAGGTCTCTATATTACATGTGAAACAATGTTGGGATAGGTCACTCTCCTGCCATTATTCTTTTCTCTCTAATATGTTGCATTCGTTTTCACAGTTGGATAAAATGACTGCTTTTATAATTGAACAAACTATTGGAATGTAAGTTTATCTTCTGCAATTACTGAAATTACCTCTGGGAAACAGTAGCAGAATGGATGCACTTCATTCTTTTTTCACACAGTTTTCATTTCTTCTAATAGAAGTCTATATATTTTGAAAGATAATTTATCTCAGCCTTGTCACCTTTTCCTATTGAGTTCAGTCTTGGGATGAGTCAGTATCATGCTATTTTTCTTATATTTTTGATGTCCTATAGACTATTGCATAGGTGGATAAAAAACTATTATTATTATGATTACTCTTTATTATTATTAATTGTTATCTTTTTCCTTATAAAGATTAGCTTATAATTCTAGTGTACAATTATAGATACCAGAATGTTGTTCATCTTATTCTCATCTTTTTTTTGAAATTTTATTAGAATGCTCCTGGGATAAGTTACTATCCTGCTATTATCCCTTTATATTTAATGTTCTCCAGACTATTGTCCAGCTGGTTAAAATGACTGCCTTTTATAATTAAATAAAAGTATTGTGATTTAAGCTCATCTTCTTTAGGCCCATTAAAAGCATCTGTGGTATAACTTGAGTAGTAGATAGAACCCTGGGGATGATCTTCATCCTATTCTTACATGATTTTAATGTCTTTTTCTAGATATCTATATTTTAAAATCTTTTTCTTCCACGTAGTTTGGACATTATGAATGTTTAATATAGTGACAAATAAGAATATACTTTAATTTTTGTAGATCAGTGATATATCTGGGTACATGTGGTCAACAGCTTTGCTTTGTAATGGTCTTGTTTCCTGAATTTTCTTTTTTTTCTTCTTCTTCTTCTTCTTGTTGTTCTTGTTCTTGTTCTTGTTCTTGTTCTTGTTCTTGTTCTTGTTCTTGTTCTTGTTCGTCTTCTTCTTCTTCTGGTGGGACAATAAGGGTTAGGTGACTTGCTCAGGGTCACACAGCTAGTAAATGTCAAGTGTCTGAGGCTGGTGCTTTATCCGCTGTGCCACCAAGCTGCTCTATTTCTTGAATTTTCAAGAATATTTTGAGGTCTGTATTCATAGTACAGGAATTTGCTATCTGTTAATTTATGAAAGACAACAAGATTCTGATATATAATTTGAGTTACTAGGTTATGTCTTGCTAGGTCTTCAGTATGTGCTAAATTTAACAGCTTACAATGGTTAGCTCCACAGTTTCTTCCATTTTCTTGAATAATTTGAATTGATCAGTAAGCCTGTGTTCCTTGATGATAACTCTTTCGTAATTTCTGGTGGTCCTGAATTACTATCATAAATCTATCCATTTCTGTAGACAAATCTGATGACATAGTTATTGATTGAATGCATGTTTGTTGACATTTTGTTGATCAAATTCATTTGGCTATCACCCATGTAGGGTTGTTTGATTCCATTATTGGGTTTTACCTATATTATAGTCCAGTTACATTTAACCAATTCAAATACTAACCTCTTGTTAACTTCTACTATTTGTCAGTGAAATGTCTGCTTGTTCTAAAAGTGTCTCTGCAAATTTTAAACTTATTTATCATGTGCTCTGAGGACATATATCAGTCATCTTCTTCCTTTTTGAAGTAGATATGTCAATCCATAGGGTAATTGGCCCATATTTTGTTAATATTGTACCAGTTTCTGTCAGGACACTTTCCAACTCTGTAATGATTCATATTAAAACTGGGAGGTGTTACTCATGTAAATGTGTGCTTCCCATTGAGCTTGGATTTCAGAATGCTAATCAATCTTGAGATAAACATCAATAGCTTCTTCTTGCTCAATGTGTCTTGCCTAGAGGAAGGACTCAGGTACTTTAAATTTTATTTTATTTTATTTTATTTTCAAAGAGCAGTCTATTCTCTCTCACACTTCCCTAAGCCCCCATGTTGAGAAAGAAAAAAAAAGCCTTTGTTACAAGCATGAAAAATCAAGCAAATTAAATTTCTCATTGGTTATGTCTAAAAATAAAATCTCAATTTGTACTTGGGGTTGATGACCTCTGTTAGGAAGTGGGCAGCATGTTTCATAATAAGTTCTTAGGAATTGTACATGGTTGATCAAAGTTTCCAAGTTTAAATCTATATTTTTCTATATGTAGATAGATACATATATACATAAACACACATATGTATTTATGTATACAATTTTAATATAATCATATGTAGAAATGTATACATATATAAATATACATATATAGATACATATCTATGTGTGTATATGTCTGTCTGTCTATATATCAGTCAAGAGCTACCTTGTCACCCTCCCACTTCACCTTTTCCCCCTTGAGAACACAAACAGAAAAAATCCATTGCCGTGTGTGAAAATAAATTTCCACATTGGCCATATCCTAAAAAAAAATATTTGTTTCATTCTGCATTCTGAGTTTTTTGCTTCTCTATCAGGTGATGGATAACATGTTTCTTTATTAGTCCTCTAGAATTGGTCATTTAATGAGTTCAGCACAATAATACTCCATCACATTTCTTTGCCATAATTCTTCATCCATCCCCCAATTTATTGGCATACTCTCAGATTCCCATTCTTTGCCACTTTTAAAAGAGCTATAGAAAGTATTTTTGTACATCCTTAGAATTTGTTGTGCTCAGGGCTAATCCCCCCTTAATCTACCTTCCTTCTAATTCCTCCTTCCTCCTTTTCCCCTTTCTTTCCTATTTGACCACTGAGTGAAATATATTTCTGTACCCAACTCTCTCTGTGTGTATTCTTCCTTCTTTTGACCAGTTCAGATGAGAATTACATTCAAGTGTTAACCACTTCCCACATCCTCTTTGTTTTTATAGGTGTCCACTTGTATATAGTAATTATATGAGAAGAGAGAGTACACATTATCATTTCCTCATATTTGAATGTAAGCAGCTTACTCTTGTTTAGTCCTTTATCATTGTTCATTCATGTTGTTCTTTTTTAAAAAAATAAAAGTATTTTATTATTTTCCAGTTACATATTAGGATGGTTTTCAACATTTGTTTTCATAGGATTTTAAGTTCCAATTTTTTCTCCCATTCTCCCTTCCCTCCCTCCTCCCCCAAATGGAAAGCAATATGATATAGGTTGTATATGTACAATCATGTTAAACATATTTCTGCATTAGTCATATTGTGAAAGAAGAATCAGAGCACAAGGGAAAAACCTCAAAAAAGAAGGAAAAAAAAATCCAAAAGTAGTAACAGTATGGTTCAATCTGCATTCATAATCTACAGGTTTTTTTTTTTTCTGGATGTTGAGAACATTTTCTATCATGAGTTCTTTGAAATTGTTTTGGATCATTGCACTGCTGAGAAGAGCCAATTCTACCATCACTGTTCATCACACATTGTGTTGTTACTGTGTACAATGTTCTCTTGGTTCTGCTCCTCTCAGTCAGCATCAGTTCATGTAAGGTTTCTCTGAACTCCTCCTGCTTATTGTTTCTTACATCATAATAGTATTCCATTACATTCACATGCCATAACTTGTTCAGCCATTCCCCAATTGATGGACATTCAGTTGATTTCCAATTCTTTGCCACAACAAAGAGAGCTACTATAAATATTTTTGTACATGTGGGTCCTTTTCCTTCTTCTATGATCTCTGGGATATAGACCTAGCAGTGGTACCACTGGGTCAAAGGGTATGAACAGTCCCATAGCCCTTTGGGCATGGTTTTTAATTGCTCTCCAGAATGGTTGGATCAGTTCAAAGCTCCAACCAACAATGCATTAGTGTTCCAATTTTTCCACAGCTTCTCCAACATTTATTATTTTCCTTTTTTGTCATATTAGCCAATCTGATAGGTGTGAGGACATAACTCAGAGTTGTTTTAATTTGAATTTCTCTAATCAATGGTGATTTAGAGCATTTTTTCATATGGCAATAGATAGCTTTGATTTCTTTATCTGAAAACTGCCTGTTCATATCCTTTGGCCATTTTTCAATTGGGGAATGACTTACAGTCTTATAAATTTGATTTAGTCTCCCATATTTGTCCTTTTTTTTGTGAGGCAATTGGGGTTAAGTGACTTGCCCAGGGTCACACAGCTAGTAAGTGTTAAGTGTTTAGTGTCTGAGGCAAGATTTGAACTCAGGTCCTTCACCAGGGCTGCTGCTCTATCCACTGTGCCACCTAGCTGCCCCCCATGTTTGTCTTTTAATATTTTACTTCACACCTGTGTTTGCACTTTAAGTTTTCTATACAGCACTGGTCTTTTCTTCAGAAATGCTTGGAAGTTCTGTTTTTCATTAAAGATCTATTTCCCACTTGTAGCAGTTGCATCTATTGCCTTTGTGAATAAAGTATTCCAAGTTCTCTGCTCCTTTTAAGTAGTGGCTTGTAAATCTTGTATGATACTGACTGTGGCTTCTAGATGCTTGAATTCTTTCTGTATTCTTGCAGGATGTTTTGTTTGACTTGGAATCTCTGAATTTTGGCTGTGATGATCCTAGGATTTTTCATTTTGAGGTTTCTTTCAGGATCTAATAATTCTGTTTCTTACTATTTTTGAATTTGCCCTCCAGTTCTACGACATCTGGGTAATTGTTTTAAGGTTTCCTGAAATATGATGACAAAGCATTTTTTTGGTAATGGTATTCAGAGATACCTTACATTTTCTTCATTTTTTCCAGCCTTTTGATTTTGTTTTAATATTTCTCATTGTCTCATGGATTCATTAGCTTTATTTGGCCCATTCTAATTTTTGAGGAGTTTAGTATTTCAACAAGGTTTTGTGTTTCTTGTGCCAAGCCATTAATTCTCTTTCTAATTCTTTTGTTCATATCTCTCATTTTTTCTAACATTTTTCCTCTCAAGTGCTCTTCTTTCACTTATAAGAACATTATTTTACTCTTTAAAAAAAAATTTTGCTTCATGTCTTCCAGGAATTCCAGTTGAGTTTTGCTCAAGTTGTGTTTTTTTTCTCTGAGGCAATGCTTGTAGATATTTTGGAGTCATTCTATTTTGTGTTTGTGTCTTGATTATCTTTTCCACCACAATAGTTCATGTGATATGGTTCTTTTTCTGTTTGACCATCCTTCCAGCTTACTTCCTGACTTCAGATTTGATGCTATAGCTGGGTTCTGTGGCGCTTCTGGAGGGAAGGGCTAGGTTGGTCCTGTTGCTGCTTTCTTGAAGGTATTAAGTGTTGTGTTATTCTAGCATCTTAAGTATAGTCTAGGCACCTGCAAGCTTTAAGTGCTTCCAAAGTGGTATGATCCAGGGCAAAGTCTTATTATAGTCCCCTTAGCCTGATTTCTGTATATTCCTAACCTGGTTTTGGATCTGAGCAAGAATAGATTGCTGCTGGGCATTAGCCATTTGAAAAGCTCTATTGGCCCAGGGTAGCAGAATTGTAGACTATCCTTTGGTCATATCCTGCCCTGGTTATTCCTCTGCAGATTAGGCTAGATGCTGAGGGTGACACCCTATTTTGCATGTGAGGTCTGAGCCACACCACTGATGCTATTGGTTTTTGATCTTCCTCCTTTATCCATATAGCACCTAGGGTCTCCCTACCTGAGAATTCCAGGGTTGTGTGTAGGTCCCTTTCTTCCCCCAACCTGTATCTGTCACCCAGGGAATAGGTAGTACTGGGTAGTAGGCAACAAAGCTGCCAGTTGACATCTATCACCAGTGCACCATTGTGGCTATGTAGCCCTGATAAGGGCCCAAGAGTACCTCTTGCCTTGGTTCAGTCACTCCCTAGGTTCTAGAATGTGCCCCCCACCCAATGGAGTGTTGCCTGTGAAGTGGGATCATGACACAACCCATTTTCAATGCCCAAAGACCCCTCTTTCTATGCCAAGCTGGGCTAGGCAAAGCATTCACTTTTTCTTGATTTCCCCACCAGGATTTGATCTGGTGCATTTTCTTTTCTTTTCCTCTTTCTTTCTATCTTTCTATCTTTATTTCCAGGGCAATGAAGGTTAAATGACTTACCCAGGGTCACACAGCTATTAAGTGGCAAGTGTCTGAGGCTGGATTTGAACTCAGGTCCTCCTGAATCCAGGGTCAGTGCTTTATCCAGTGTGCCACTTAGCTGCCCCTGATCTGGTGCATTTTCTAAACTATTAGGAAAACTTTTTGGAGAAGAACTCACTGTATTGCTTTCTATCACTCAGTCACCTTGGCTCCAACTCAAGACCAAGGTAGTTTTAAGTATTATCTATGTCCATTGGTTCAATTTGGACTTTGGATTCAATCCCAAAGCTTTTGGATTCTATATTTCCTTATTGTGTATAAAGAATTTTACCCTTATTGAGTCTAAATGACATTTTGTTACTACTTGATAAGGTTTTCACAAGATGAAGTAGCTATGTAATGATACCATTTATGGATGTCAAGGGATTATTATAAATTTTGGGGTACAATTCTTTTTTTCACTTGAAAGCTATGCTATTCAGGAGTGATGATAATGAATTTAAGGTTATTCAGAACCTTAGAAGAGTTAACTTATCTCCATGGAAGGAGCTATATTTTCTATGAGGTGTTCTTGACATTATCATGTGAATTGCATTTAAAAAATACCCATTTCCCCCAAAACAGCAATAAAAGGACCCCTGGAGCAGAAAACCCACAAAAATATGGGCTGAGTTTATTTTCCAGCAATAGACAGATTAAAGGGGGCCGTGCTGAGCTACTGGTAAAATCCAATCCCACGATTGCTGACAGAGACCCCAGGCATGCCTCACCAGAGGAACTTAACCCCCAAGCTTTCGAATCAGCTGCAGCACCAGTGTCTTCTGGAATTGAGCTTGCAGTTGGGTGAGAGGGCTGAATGGCTGGCCAAGGGGGAAAGTGCAGGCGTATCAGCAGGACCTAGGGAGGAATTCAGCTGTTCTACTGAAGTGTGGAACCAGGAATAAATCCTGAGCGGTGGGAAGCCCAGGTTGGAGAGGGTTGCAGGCTCATCAAAGCTAAGAATCACACCACAGAAAGCTGTTCTGGTTGGCTATTTAGTAAGTTGGCTTGAGGTTATCTTTCGACCAGAGAACAGGCAAGGTGAGAGAAAAACCTGCCCTCCCTCAAACCAAAACACCTGGGACCCTCTGAATCTCTGGATAGTAGTGTAGCCTAGAAGCAGGACCCCCAATGGGGAGTTAGAAGTCAAATAAGATGGCAAGATGAGCAAGCAAAGAAAGTTGAGAACTATAGAAAGTTTCTTCAGTGATAAAGAAGATCCAGGTGCACCCTCAGAAGAGGATAACAACCTCAGGGCCCCTACATCCAAAGCTTCCAAGAAAAATATGAATTGGCCATGGAAGCTCTCAAAAGGGACTTTGAAGAGAAAGCAGGAGATATAGAAGGAAGATTTAGAGAGAGGGAGGAAAGAATGGAAAGAGAAATGATAGCAATGCAGGAGAGTCATGAGAAAAAAGTCAACAGCTTGAAAATCCAAGTGGAAAAGGAGATACAAAAGCTGTCTGAAGAAAATAATTGCCTAACAATTAGAATTGAACAAATGGAAGATAGTGACTTTATGAGAAACCAAGACACAGCAAAGCAAATCCAATTGAATAAAAAATAGAGGGCAATATGAAATATCTCCTTGGAAAAACAGCTGACCTGGCAAATAAATTCAGGAGAGATAATTTGAAAATCATTGGACTACCTGAAAATCAGGACCAAAATAAGAGCCTAGACATCATCTTCCAAGTGATTGTCAGGGAGAATTGCCCTGATATTCTAGAAGCAGAAGGTAAAATAGAAATTGAAAGAATCCACCAATCACCTCCTGAAAGAGATCCCAAAAGGAAAATCTCCAGGAATATTATAGCCAAATTCCAGAGTTCAAGGAGAAAATATTGCAAGCAGCTAGAAAAAGAGGAATTCAAATACTGTGTAGCTACAGGAAGGATGAAACAAGATCTAGCAGCATCTACATTAAAGGACCAGAGGTCATGGAATATGATATACTGGAGGGCAAAGGAACTGGGACTACAGCCAAAAGTCACCTACCCAGCAAAACTGAGTATAATCTTTCAGGGGAAAATGGGACTTCAATGAAAAAGAGGACTTTCAGGCATTTGTGATGAAAAGACCTGAACTTAGTAGAAAATTTGACTTTTGAATACAAGACCCTGGAGAAGCATAAAAAGGTAAACAGGAAAAAGAAACCACGAGGGACATTAAAAGATTAAACTGTTTACATTCTTACATGAGAAGATAATACTTCCAACTCATAAGAACTTTCTCAGTAAGGAATACACAGAGGACACAACTGAATATTACGGAATGATATCTGTAAAGCATTCATTTTTTTTATCCTTGTTCTTTGTGGGGAAAACAGGGTGAGGTGTCTTATGTCTGGGGCTGGAATGGGCTTACGGCCTCCTTGGTCCAGGGCTTATGCTTTGTCCACTGTGTCACCTAGCTAACCCATAATGACATCTTTAAAATAAGGTTGAGGGGTAGGAGGAATAGACTGGGGGAGGGGGAAGGGGAGAGGTGGACTGGGGAGAGGTAGCTCACATGAAGCAAACAATAAAAAAGCTTATGGAGGGGAGGGGAAGAAGGGGAAGGAATAGGGCAGTGAGTGAACCTTACTATCATCAGAATTGGCTCAAAGAAGGAATAACATACATACTGAAGTGGGTATGGTAATATATTTTTGCCCTGTGGAAAAGTGGGTGGGGAAGGAGATGGAGGGGAGGGGAGAAGAGGGGAAGGAGGGAAGGGAAGTTTGGGGGAGGGAGCTATAAAAAGCAAAGCACTTTCGAGGAAGGTGAAGATGTTCTGCATAACAGCACATGTATGACATATATTGAATTGCTTGATTTCATAGGGAGAGTTGAGGAGAGAGGGAGGAAGAAAAGTTTAAAAAAACAGAATTAGTTCAAAGACCTTATTCTCATCAGAGTGGGCTCAAGGAGGGAATAACATACACATTCAATTGGGAGGAGTAATCTATTTAACCCTACAGGAAAATAGGAGCGGAAGAGCATAAGGAGGGAAGGGTGAATGAAGGGAGGGTAGAGCAGGGGAGGGGGCAGTCAGTAGGAAAACACTTTTTTTTTTGCGGGGCAATGGGGGTTAAGTGACTTGCCCAGGGTCACACAGCTAGTAAGTATCAAGTGTCTGAGGCCAGATTTGAACTCAGGTACTCCTGAATCCAGGGCTGGTGCTTTATCCACTGCGCCACCTAGCCGCCCCAGGAAAACACTTTTGAGGAGGAATAGAGCAAAATAAAATAGAAAATAGAGTAAATATCATTGGAGGGGAATAGGATGGAGGGAAATAGTTATGATGATTGACTACAATGGCAAAACGTATGGTACCTACTTTGCCATGCTATTGTGAAGAAAATTCTTTATCAAGTTTAAGGTACTATATAAAAGTTATGATGAACAGGATGCCATCAGAAAAACCTGGAAAGACCCACATGAACTGAGGCAGAGAGAAATGTACTATATACAAAATAACAGTGTAAGATGATCTGCTGGGAAGGATGTGATTATTTTCAGCAATGCAATGATCCAATATAACTCTGAAGAACTTATGAAAATTGCAATCCATCTACAGAAAAAGAACTGATGGTATCTGAAAACAGATTGAAGTACAGTTTTTTGACAGTTCCTTAATCTGAAGTTTTGTTTTTATCTGTTTTCTCTTACAACCTAGTTAATGTGGAAAGGCTTTCCATGACTATTCATGTATAATTTATATTGAATTGCTTGAGTTCTTGGGGTGGGGGTGGGGGTGCGAAAAGAGGAAGGAAAAGAAGTTGGAACACAAAGTTTTAAAAAATTGATGTCAAAATTTGTTTTTCCATGTAATTTGTAAAATAAAATTCTAAACAGAAAAAAAGAAGAATTTTGAAGGCCATTAGGTTCCTCTCATGTGGCAAAGTACTTGATATTGATTCTATTCCAGATGAGATTTACAAGGCATGGGGTCCACTGATCATTTAGGAATAAGTAAAGATGTAAGAAGACTTGGAAAAGTATGAGGAGGCCACCTGATGAAGAACTTTGAATGTCCGACAATTTTATATATTAGAAGTGATAGGGAATCAGTGGCATTAATTGAATATAAGAGTGATATGGTTATGTCTACCCTTTAGAAAGATGAATTTGCCAATAGAAGGGGAAATAGACTGGAGTGAGGAGAGACTTGAGGCTTGGAAAATAACCAACAGGCATTGGGATAGTCTAGGTGTGAAATAATAAGAGCCTACACCAGGATAGTCACAGTGTCAGGGGAAGGAGGAGTCAAAGGAGAGAAGGAAACATATATATTAGAGATGTTTTGAACATAAAATCAGCAGATTTTGTTAATAGACTGGATATGGGGATGAGAGAGAATGAGGACTCAAAGATGACATTTATGTTGTGATCCTGGGTGATTAGAAAGATGCCCCTGAATTTAATAGGAAAGTTAGGAAGAGGAGAGAGTTTAGGGAAAAGATAAAGAGTTCAGTTTTTGGACAGCTGAGTTTAAAATGTCTCATCTACTTTATGATGGCTAATAGATATTTGGAGATATGAGATTGGAGGTCAGCATAGAGGTAAGGATAAATAGATCTGAGAATCAACATAGAGAAGATAATTGAATCCCTAAGAGTTAGTGAGATCACAAAGTGAAATAGTATAGAGGGAAAAAAGAACCTGGTGGGACAACCACAATTATCAAGTGTAACCTGGAAGAAGAAAAGGAAGCCAAGAAGTAGTAATCAGACAGAGAGGAGGAGAACCAGGAAAGAATTGTGTCACAGAAACCTGGAGAGAAGAGAGTATCAAGGACTAGAAAGTAATCAACCATGCCAAAGGCTGCAAAGAGGTCAAGAAAGATGAGGACTGAAAAAAGATTTGACAATTAGGAGATCATCGGTAACTTTGGAGAAAAGAGTTTGGGTTCAATAATGAGGTAGTAAACAAAACAGTAGAGGGTTAAAAAGAGCATAAAGGAAAAGGGAGTTTAGACACAAAAAGGAAGAGAGATATAGGCCAATAGCTTATGGGAATGGATGAATCAAGAGAGGCCTTTTGAGGGGAGGCATGGGCATGTTTTTAAGCAGTAGCAAAATAACCAGTAGACAAGCAGAGATTGAATTTGAGTGAAAGAGTGGGGCTGATAGAGGGGGCAATCTGCTAGAGAAGCTTGCCACAGCAAGGAGAAGGGCTACCTTATTATAATGATCATTAGGGGCTTAAGGGTGATAGGGAGAGGAAAAGAAGGATCTCTCAGAGAGTGGGCTCAGATTTTTTTCATAAAATATAAAGCAAAATTCTCAGCTGAGAGGGTGGAGTCAAAGGAAGCCATGGGATGTTTGAGAAGGGATGGAAAGGTTTGGAAGAGCCACTGTGATGAGTGACAGAGTAAATTAGGGAAGTATAAAATGATTGCCTTGTAGAAGTGAAGACCCACTTAAGGTTATGTAACATAAATTTGTAGTGGACTCAACACACTTTCATGATTTTCTCCAGCTGTGTTCAGCAGCATGTGTGGGAGCAATGACATAGGATGTTGGAAGTGATCCAAGGGTGAAGCTTGGGAGGACAAGATCAGTGATAAAATAAGGAGGTGAGATACTCAAGAGAAGAGGATAATATAGAGTAGAATAAATTCAGCAAAAGGTCAAGATGGGGAAAAGTGGATAGTGTAGATAGTATAGTGGTGATGACCTGGAGGAAAAAACAAAGGAGTTGAGGGTTGAGAAAGAATAATATATTTTGAGATAGCGAGGCAAAGAAAGAGTTGGGATTGGGCTAGAGATTTAATGGAATGACCTTTTTCCTCTTCCCTAAAAGGGAGGAGTCTGGTGCTTGATGGAATGGTGTTTCTCCTTTTCCAGTGAGAGAAAAGAGACATGGAATAATTCAAAGTGAAAGCCAAAATGTTAAGGTGATATAGGATGTCAAAACATCACAAAGAACAAAAACACCCAATCCAACATCCATCAAAAATATGCTATGTAGAGTTCAAGAAATAAAAAAAGAAGAGGAGAAAGAGAATACCTGAAGAAGAATGTGGAAAATTGCTGTTCCTTTCTGAGTCAAAAGATGCTAAACACAAATTGAATCAAGTAAAAAACAGAAAGTATGTGTATTTTTAATAAAAAGAGCTGCAGAACATTCATGTCAAGAAAGGTAAAAAACTCCAGCTTCTCTACAAAACTGGAAAGTGGTGAGTCAGCTTGGGTCCATCTTTACAGTGGGAGCACAAATTACTAGTAGAACAATTTATCAGCTTTCTCCCTACTGAAAGACTGATCCCATCTTTGTTAGCTGAAACATCACATACTTATTACCCAAAGATGTACACTAGTGACCCCTCCCAAAATAGATCGATTACACATTTATGTATTTCATACAAAATCTTCATAAATTGTCTCACTTAAACAAACTATAAGCAATTATAATACTCACACAAGCAGAGGAACAAAAGGGGTGTGCTTAAAAAGAAAGTCACAAGGATATATAAAAAACACCCAATTATCAATTCAGTGATAAGTAACCTGAAAGTGCCATAACATTTATGTTGCCTTTATTAGTTATCACAAAGCCTTTGGCTTAGTTCCACACTTATGGCATAGTATTACAAAAATATAGAATAGATCCAAGAACAGTTCCAATGTTAGAATATTTTATGTCCATATGGATAAATATGGGTATTTTTTGTTTAGAATTTTATCTTCTAAATTACATGTAAAAGCAAAATTTTGACATCCATTTTTTAAAACTTTGTATTCTTAACTTCTTTTCTTCCCTCCCTTCCCACCTCCCCACCCCAAGAACTCAAGCAATTCAATGGAAGTTATATGTGAGTAGTTATGGAAAACATCCCCACGTTAGCTAGGTTGTAGGAGAAAACAGATAAAACCAAGACTTTAGATTAAGGAGTTATCCAAAAAAAATGTGTTTCTGTCTGTTTTCATACACCATAAGTTCTTTCTCTGTAGGTGTATTGAAATTTTCATAAGTCCTTCAGAGTTATATTGGATCACTGCCTTGCTCAAAATAACCACAGGCTTTCCAGCAGATCATCTTGCACTATTGCTGTTATTTTGTATATAGTTCTTTTTTCCTTCCTAGGTCCCACAGACACCCCTGTATTTTCACCCGTGGCCAGCTGTTCAGCCCTTTCACCCGACTTAGTTCCAGAACATGCTGGTACTTCAGCTGATTTGGAGGCTTGGGGATAAGTTTCTCTCATGAACCCTACCTGGAGATAGTGTCAGTGCAGTCATGGGGTTGGACTCTTCTTGCATCCCAGCATAGCCCGCTCTTATCTGTCTTTGGCTGGAAAATAATATCAGCCCATCTTTTTGTGGGTTTTGCTGCTCCAGGGGTTGTTTTATTGCTGTTTTGGAGGTAATTGTGTCAGGAGATCTGTGCATTTAATGTCTTTCCTCCATCATCTTGGCTCTGCCTTCCAGAATTCCTGAGAACTTTCTTCCAAAATCTCTTCTTCAATTACAAGTTTGATTAGAGAGGGATTGACTTCTGCTTGAGATATATGGTCAAAGGCATTGGTTGATGATGGTCTGTTGAGAACACTAGGGAAGTGTTCATTCCACCTCTCCAGGATCATGTCTTTATTACTACTAAATATAGCTTCATCAGTGCCTGTAAATAGCTTTCTGGTCATCATAAAATGCTTTGAATTATTACTCTCAGTGTGAAACTTAATTTCATATGTCTTCTTGTTGAGCCAAGAATCTTGTATCTCTCCAAGTTTCACTTGCACTTTACTTTTGATGGAATTAAATGCTGCCATTTTAGAGACTGGAAAATTATCCTTCTGGTAAACCCTGTTGAGTTCTTGCTTTTGTTCATTTAGCAGCTTCAGAATTTCTTCAACATTTTCATCTAATGATTCTTGATATTTGTGAATATTCTGGACCAGATGAATAAATGCAGTGCTGTACTCCAAATTTCTGAAAGCCACCCACTCCTTTTCTGCTCTACTGTTGTCAACTGTGTATTGGCTCAGTTTTCCTTCCAACTTAGCAATCTATTGATATTGTCTTCTGGTAGTCATTTTGCCTTGGGGTTGCCATTTTTATTGAAAGAGAATGTTTAGCTTGGAGAGGATGTCTATTATTGGTTCAGCGCTCTGTGTCACATATCACCTTCATTACTCTCACATCCTGTTCATCTCTTCTCCTTACAGTGATAAAGTCTATTAAATAAAACTTCATGGATCCATCCTCACAGCAAACATTGGCAGATACTATACATACTATAGTATCCAATGACATTGGCTTCCTTGCTGTTCCTAGCACAAGACATTCTATCTCAAGACTAGGCATTTTCATTGGTTGTTCCCCATCCTTGGGATACTCTCCCTTTTTATCTCTATCTCCTGACTTCCTCAGCTTCCTTCAAATCCAAGCTAAAATCCTATCTTCTAAAAAGAAACCTTTCTGGATCTTTCTTAACGCTTTCCTATGTTGATTACCTCTAGTTTATCCTGTATATATCTTTTTTGCACATGGTTTTTATGTTGCCTCCCTCCCCACCTCCCATAGGACTGTGACCTCTTTGAGATCAGGGATTGTATTTTATCTTTCTTTGTCTCAACAGTGCTTAGCACAGTACTTGGGATATAGTAGGCATTTAATAAATGCTGATTGACTGACTGTTATTCTGACATGTATTGAGAGGAAATATTGTGTTATTATCATCATCACTATTATTTCATTCTCTTCTATTTTAATGGGTTTCAGATATAAAGAGTTTGAGGATCAGGAAATATATTACTATTGTTCTTGCATATTTACTGTTATGCAGACAATTGCATAGATGCATAAAATGATTGTTATTTTTGGTAATTGACTAAGAATTTTAGGTTATAAGTTCACCTTCCATAGATTCAATGAAAGCATTTTTGGAACAACTACAGAAGCAGACAGAATGATAAGAATAATGTGTATTTAATCCTCTTCCCAAGTTGTTTTAATTTCTTCTTCCATTTGCCCTTTAGGTAAAGTTTTCTACTCTATGTAATTTGGAGTTAGTTTTCTTATGGTTTTTATTTTTTATCAAAAATATTGTGGGCTTACTGCAGCTAGGTGGTGCAGTTGATAAAGCACTGGCCCTGGATTCAGGAGTACTGTGTGACCCTGAGCAAGTCACTTAACCCCAATTGGCTCACCAAAAAAAAAAAAAGTATTGTGCTTAAAGTTTTGTGACTCAGTGTTATGCTTAGTTATGCCTGTTGTGGGCAACAGATCTGTCTGTAATGATGCTTTAGCTCTAATATAGTTTATATGTTGAATTTTCAAGGATATTTTGAGATTTGTAATGATGATAATCAACATTTTTATAGTGCTTTCAGATGTGCAAAGTATATTATGTATATTATTTCATTTGATCCCCGTAATAAACATGTAAAGTAGTTTATATTATTACTCCTACTTTATAGATGAGGAAACTGAAGCTGAGGTAGGTTAAGTGATTTGTTCAGGGTCCTATAGCCAATAAGTCTTTGAGACATGGGATTTGAACTCAGGTCTTCTTGAGTCCAAGTTCAATATTCTATTAATTGTGCCACCTAATTGACTCCGCTGTGGGGATTTGTTGTATGTTAGTTTACAAAAGGTAATGAGCTCTTACTGTTTAATTCTAGCCACCTGATTGTGTCTATTTCAGTAATTGGTAGATGCTAAATTTTAGTAACTTATATTATTATGGTACATAGTTTCTATTAATAAGTTCAGACCCTGTAAGGATGACTTTATGAGATCCTGAATTACTCTTCTAAACTCCTCTATTTCTGTAAACAAATCTGCATGACTAAAGTCTCAATGCAGTGCCTGTAACATAGTAGATGAATAATAAAGTCTTATTGACAGACTGACTAAGCCATTTTTTCCATGAACATTCATCAACATAATTTTGGTTGAGTTTCTGTAGATGTTGCCCATAAAGTGCTTTTTGATTCCACCCTTGGATCTTGGTCATTTCATAGGCTTCTTTCAGAAATAAACCACTTTTGGTTATATTTGACAAATGCAGTAATGTAACCTATTTTTAGCCTTTACTATTGCTTTGTAAAGTGAGATCTATTTGTTCCAAGTTTTTCTGTACATTTTTGTCTTTTATTATGTACTCTGAGAACATCCACCAATCCTCTCCTTCCTATTTTTTGTTTTTTGACAAAGTATTTATCTTTCTGGTGATGAGCTCTGTGTTTTATTAACACTGTTTGGAAATCTAGATCTAATATCAACCATTCTACTATGTCCCAGCACATATATTAAGACTTTGATCATACAGGTATTAAAATTTACCCCTTTTTTATTTTTTTAAAAAAATTGTCATTGTTATTTTTTTAAATTAATAAACATTTAAAAATTAATCTTTACTCTCCATTCCCACCATATATAGCTGTATAATCCAGTAAAAACAAATCCCTACATTAGATGTGTATGAAAATGTATGTATCGTTCTGCATTTTAAGTTCTTCACCTCTTTGTCAGGAAATTAATGGCATATTTCTTTTGGACTAATGATTTGTCACTGCACTGATCTGGGTACTAAAAAGTACTTTAGAGTCTTTTAAAGTTGGTTTTCTCTTTAGGGTTGTTATCATTGTGTATAAATTGTTCTCTTACTTCTATCTACTTAGATCTGCACCAGTTTGTATAAGTCTTGCCAGATTCCTCTGATTTTGTCTGTTTTGTCATTCCTTATGGCACAATGATACATTCAGATACCATGATTTCTTTAGCATCCCAATAAGAGAGCAGCCTTTTAGTTTCTAAGTTTTGGCCACTATGAAGAGGGCTGCTATAATTAATTTTGTATTATAGATCCTTTTCTTCCTTGATTTCTTTGGGTTATAGCCCTGGTAGTGGTATAGCTAGGTCAAAATGTTTGCACAATTTAGTAACTTTCTGAATATAGTTTTGTGAGAAAATTATTAATAATGTTTTTTTGGAGGGACACAGGGACCCCACTTTGGAAAGCATAGTTCTTAGAAACCTTAGCTAATCCCTTTGAAGACCAGCCAATGAGTCCATGGATGGATGAATAGAAATGGAGATTTGACTCGATGAGATTAGCCATACCTAGACTTCATCTGCCTTGCCCTTCAGAGATGGTCTTTCCACTTCTTCATTAAGCCATTACATCATTAGGCCAAAAGTAAAACTCATTTTATTATGGGCTATCCTCAGGTCATGTCAACCAATGGAATTGAATGATTCTAGCCAATTAGCTTTGATCAGTGTGTAAGAGCCACCTCTATTGGAAGAAAAGAGACTGAGATCATGAGGTGAATGCCATTTGACACATTTGGTGAGGAAAGCTATGTGGTGGCACAGTCCTCTTTAGGTAATATAAAATTTCTGAACTCTGCTGGGGGTTGTGTGCTCTCTCTTAGACATTATGGTGCTGTTTTTTTTCAGCTTGTGTTAAATGCGATCAATGCTCTCTCTCTTGTGTCTGGGACCCATGGGAATGAGCTACACTTTCTCTTCTCTCCCACTTGGCAAAATGTACTGGGTATGTAAATAGTGGGGAAGGTAGTCAGACACATGGTCAATACTTTAGTAATATGTGATCTTAATTAATAATAAATGCTTGGTGCCAAAACTGGTGCAATAGCCCTGAAATTTATAAGTAGCAATATTTTAGAAAACTCCAGCCAAGTTCCCCAATAATTTAGACAGCAAAAGGCTAGTCCCCAATATTTTAAGTGACACAGTTCCAAATGGCTTTCCAGAATGGAACAATTTGTAGTGCCACCAACAGTGCACTAATGTACCTGTTTTCCCACAGCTCCTCCTACATTTATCTTTTTATTTTGTCATCTTTGTTAGTCTCATGGGTATGAGGTAGTACCTAAGAACTATTTTAATTTGAATTTTTCTAATTATTAGTGATTGGAGCAATAGCCTTTATGATTGTGGATTTTTTTCTTTTTCCTTTGACAATTGCTTGTTTATATCTTAACCATTTTTTGGTTGTTGTTGCTGTTGAATTATATTAGTCATGTCCAAATTTCCATAATTCAATTTTTTTGTTTTGTTTTGGCAAAAATACTTGAGTGGTGTGCCATTTCCTTTTCTAGCTCATTTTACAGATAAGGAAACTGAGGCAAACAGGGTCAAGTGACTTGCCCAGAGTCACACAGTTAATAAATGTCTCAGGTTGGATTTGTTCTCATAGTCTTCCTGACTATGGGCCCACTATTCACCTAGCTACCCCCCTTTTTTTGGTTAAATGGCTCTTACTGGGGAATTGGTCTTAGTATTACAAATTTGAATCAGTTCCTTATACATCTTGGATAAGAGACCTCTATCAGAGAAGCCTACTGAAAAATTTATTTTCTCCAGTTACTTGTTCTATGTCTAACTTTTAATATACTTACAGTTGTTTGTGCAAAACTATTTTACTTTAATGTAATTAAAACTGCCTATTTTACTTTATGAGATCTCTATCACTTGTTTAGTCATGAACTGTGCTTCTATCCATAGATCCAAAATATAATTTTTTTCTTGCTTCTTTAAATTGTTTATAATATGACTTATCCATTTGGATCATATCTTGGTGTATAGTGTGAGGTATTGTTCTAAATCTAATTTCTGCCACACTGATGTACAGTTTTTCCAGTTCTTGTTCAATAGTGAGTTCTCCCAATAACTGAGGTCTCTTGGTTTATTGAACACTGTGCTATTGTGTTTGTTTCCTTCTGTATATTTTGTGCCTTATCTGTTCCACTCATTGACCTCCCTCTATTTTTAACCAGTACCAATTTATTAAAATGATTACTGCTTTGTAATACAACTTGGGATGTGGTACTTATAGACTCTCTCCCTTCCCACTGTTTTTAGTATTACACTTAAGATTCTTGACCTTTTGTTCCTCCATTTGAATTTTTAAAATAATATTTTCAAAGTCTATAAAATACTGTTTGAGGAATTTGATTGGCACAGCACTAAATACGTACATTAATTTAGGTAGTATAGTCATTTTTATTATTTTATTATATTGGCTCAACCTATCCATGAGCAATTAATGTTTCTCCATTTTCCCATTATGAATTCCTCCTTGAATTTACTCTCACTCTTATTCCCTCCTCTTCCCTCTCCTCGTTCCCTATTGTTTTTCTGTTGAGCCAAATGCATTTGTACACCTAGTTCTCTCTCTATGTGTGTATTTCTATTTATTTTACTCTCTTTTTATGAGTTCAGATGAAAGTTAGGTTGAAGTGTTACCTTCATCCTAGTTTGTATAGTCTTGTAAGGTCCCTCACTCTTCTTTCCTATTTCTTTTCTTTTCCATTTTTTTCATTTAAGATCATCAGCACATAACAAAACCACTCCTACTACCTCTGTCATATTTAACTTTATCTGTGACTCCTTATGACATTAGGACTTAAGAGGAATACTTGTTCCTTCTCCCCCTATAAGAAGTATAAACATTTCATCCTTAAACCATCCCTTGGGGGTGGGGGCATGGGGGTGGAGCCAAGATGGCAAAGAGAAGCCAGGAAGTTGTCTGAGCTCTAGTGCGTTTCCATCAGAAACAACATTAAATCAAGCCTCAAAATGGATTCTGGAACTATAGAACCTACAAAAAGACAGAAAGACACAAATCTTCCAACTTGAGATAGATTTCAGGAAAACTCTGTCTCTCTTGGGTGAAAGGGGAGAGCAGCATAGCCTTAAGGGTGTCTGGGCAAGTCAGCAGGAGGCTATTGGCCACAGTACAGATCAGCAACTGAGGCCCCTTGGTGCTGGCTCAGCAGGTTGGTGACATCCCCCCCGGCTGAGAGGGAAAACTGGAAGGTAGAGAAACACCCACAGGACAAGCTTGACTAGGCCAAGAAATTCCAGCAGAGGGAGCAAGCCCAGAGCATTGAGAAATTTCCAAGCATCAGAGGCCTCAGAGCAGAAATCCAGTGACCAGTCTCCTATCTCCCAGCACAAGAAGGTTGCAACAGTGGCCCTAGGGCTGCAGCACATCAACTGTAAAAGTAAAAAAATAGGCTATAATATGAGTAAGAAACAGAAAAGGACCCTTACCATTAAGAGCTTCTATGGTGATAGGGAAGACCAAAACATAAACTCAGATGAGGACAATACTGTCAAAATGCCTACATGTGAAGCCTCCAGGGGAAGGTGAATTGGTCTCAAGACCAAAAAGCCTCCTTAGAAGAGCTCAAAAAGGATTTAAAAAATCAAATAAGAGAGGTAGAAGAAAAAAATGAAAAAAGAAATGAGAGAAATGAAAGTTATGCAAGTAAATTATGAAAAAAGTCAACAGCTTAGAAGAGGAAGCAAAAAAGTTTTTTTTTGTTTTTTTAACATTATATAAGGTTGGACTTTATTTGATCAATAACTCATATATATATATATAAAAACATTTCTTTTTTCCTTTTTTTTCTAGCAACAAACATTTATTTTATCTTTTCCAGTTACATGTAAGTGTAGTTTTCAGCATTCATTTTCATAAGATTTAGAGTTCCAAATGTTTCTCCCTCCCTCCCTTCCCCCCCCCTCCACAAAATCGCAACCAGGTTATATATGTACAATCTACAAGTGTTCTTTTTATCAATTCTTTCTATGGGGGTGGATAATAAGCTTCCTCATTAGTCCCTTGGAATTGTCTTGGATCATTGCATTGCTGAGAGTAGTTAAGTCATTCACAATTGCTCATTGAACAATACTGCTGTCACTATGCACAATGTCCTCCCAAATCTGCTCAATTCACTATACATCGGTTCATGAGTCTTTCCAGGTTTTTCTGGGATCATCCTGTTTGTCATTTTCTATAGCACAAGACTATTCCACCACAATCATATAGCACAGCTTCTTCCATCATCCCTTAATTGATGGACATTCCCTTGATTCTTAATTCTTAGCCACCACAAAGAGTGAAAGCAAAAAAAAATTGACTGAAGAAAAGAATTCTTTGAAAAATACAATTGGGGGCAGCTAGCACCGGCCCTGGATTCTGGAGAACCTGAGTTCAAATCTGGCCTTAGACACTTGACACATACTAACTGTGTGATCCTGGGCAAGTTACTTAACCCTCATTGCCCTGCAAAAAAAACAAAAACAAAAACAAAAACAAAAACAAAAACAATTGGGGCAGCTAGATGGTGCAGTGGATAGAGCACTGGCCCTGGATTCAGGAGTACCTGAGTTCAAATCCGGCATCAGACCTTTGACACTTACTAGCTGTGTGACTCTGGCCAGGTCACTTGACCCCAATTGCCTCACACACACAAAAAATACAATTGGCCAAATGGAAAAGGGGGTGAAAAGGCTAACTGAAGTAAATAATGCCTTAAAAATTAGAATTGTACAGATGGAAGCTAATGATTCCATGAGACACCAGGAATCAGTCAAACAGAATTAAAGGAATGAAAAAATAGAAGAAAATGTGAAATACCTCATTGGAAAGACAACTGACCTGGAAAATAGATCTAGGAGAGATAATTTAAGAGTTATTGGATAACCTGAAAGCCATGATCAAAAAGGACCTAGACACCAGAAAACTCCAAGGAATATTGGAGCCAAAATCCAGAATTATTAGATGAAAGAGAAAATACTCCAAGCAGCCAGAAAGAAAGAATTTAAATATCATAGAGTCACAGTCAGTATTACACAGGGTATGGCAGCTTCAACATTAAAAGATCAGAAGACTTGGAATATGATATACTGGAAGGTAAAGGAGCTTGGATGGCAACCAATAATCAACTACCCAGCAAAATTGAGTATTATCTTTCAGGGGAAAAGATAGACATTCAATGAAGTATGGGACTTTCAAGCTTTCTTGATGAAAAGACCAGAACTGAACAGAAAATTTGATCAAAATTGAACAAGACTCAAGAGAAGTATAAAAAGGTAAACAGGGCAAAAAGCTACTCAATAAGGTTAAACTGTTTACTTCTCTACATGGGAAGATAACACTTGTAACTCTTGAGAACTGTATCTCTATTTAGGCAGATAGAAGGAGTATATATAGAGGGTACAGGTATAAATTGACTTTGATGTGATTATATACAAAAATAAGGGGATGGGGCAGCTAGGTGGCACAGTAGACAGAGCACTGGCCCCAGAGTCAGGAGGACCTGAGTTCAAATCTGGCCTCAGACACTTAACACTTACTAGCTATGTGACCCTGGGCAAGTCACTTAACCCCAATTGCCTCACACACAAAAAAAATAAATAAAGGGATAAAAAAGGAAGTATATGGGGAAAAGAGGAAAGGGGAGGTGAAATGGGTAAATTACATAACATGAAGAGGTGCAAAAAACCTATTACAATAGAGGGAAAGAGGGGAGGGGTGAGCATCGTTTCAACCTTACTCTCATTGGATTTGGCTCAAAGAGGGAATAACATATACACTTATTTGGATAAAGAAATTTAACATACCCTTTAGGGAAGTAAAGGGAAAAAGGGAGGGCAGAAGCAGGGGAGGAAAGGGGAAAGGGGGCTGATAAAAGGGAGGGCAGATTGAGGGGGGCATGGTCAGAAGCAAAACACTGGTAAGGAGGAATAGGCTAAAAAAAATAAATGTATAAACAATGGGGAAATAGGATGGAGGGAAATACACAGTTAGTAATCATAATTGTGAATGTGAATGGGATGAACTCTGCCATAAAATGGAAGCAAATAGCAGAGTGGATTAAAAACCAGAACCTTATAATATTTTGTTTACAAGAAACACATTTGAAGCAGAAAGAGATACACACAGCGCAAAGGGAAAAGGTTGGAACAGAATATATTATACTTCAGCTGAATTAAAAAAAGCAATGGTAGCAATATTTATCTCAGACAAAGCAAAAGCAAAAATATATCTAATTAAAAGAGATAAGGAAGGAAACTACATCTTGCTAAAATATACCATAGACAATGAAGTAATATGAATACTAAACATATATACACCAAGTGGTATAGCATCTAACTTCTCCTCTAAGAATACTAGTGGGGGATAACCTCCCCTTTTCAGAACTAGATAAATCTAACCACAAAACAAATAAGAAAGAAATTAAAGAGGTGAATAGAATTTTAGAAAAGTTAGATATGATAGACCTCTGGAGAAAATTGAATGGAGATATAAAGGAATATACCTTTTTCTCAACAGTACATGGCACATACACAAAAATTGACCATGTATTAGGGCACAAAAACCTCACAGTCAAATTTAGAAAGGCAGAAATAATAAATGCATCCTTTTCAGATCATGGTGCAACAGTCTCTTCCAATTCCTTTAAAATATTTACCTCTTTATATTTCTCTTGACTCCTATGTTTATACTTTAAAGTTTCTATTTAGTGCTGGTCTTTTCATCATACTTGGAAGTCCTTTATTTCAATAACAAACCACTTTTTCCCCTATAGAATTATATTCAGTTTTTTCCTGCATAATTTACTCTTTATTATAAGCCTATATCTCTTGCCTTTTAAAATATCATATTAAAAGCTCTCTGCATCTTAATAGTGGTAGTTAACTCTTGCGTGATCCTGATTGTGGCTCCTTAGTACTTGTACTCTTTCATTTTAGGTGTTTACAGTAATTTTTATCTTATAAAATTATATTTACTTCAAAGATATAGTAAGAGCAAATGGACAAACACTTTCCCCAACACTTTTGGGGCCATATTCTCACCAACACTACTTCGGCTTCTATCAAAAGGAGGTCAGTCCCAAAGGTTGATCCTTGCTCCTTAGGACATTAATGTTGGGTTAGCTTCAAAACCTGGCCTGCACTCTGACTCTCAGATTCCTGTGGCTTGCTCATCTTGACCTTTCAAAACTTATAAGGTGGGAGACTCCATTCCCTTCAACTAGAAGGGAAAAGAACAATTGTAGAAGCCAAAGACTGAGGCCTGTTTTGGGACCACCCACCTTTGACAGGGAAAAGGCCCCAAAGTCTTATTATTTTCATTACCTTGATGTCATGTTTCATATGTTGCTTTGCTCAACAGGTATTTTAATGAGCCTTTCCAAACAATCAAAGACCTTCCTCTTCACAGCCTTGTAAGCTGATTGGATACAGTTATAAATGGTGCAAACATGCTCCATAATCTCTCCAAGGCCTTACACAGCAGCATGGCCTACACAGACAGCAAGATGACTCTTCTGGAAGCATTCCCTACTGTTTCCACATGAAAATATTATATATCAGACCTCCATTTTACACATACACACACACATTTAAAGCTATATGTCTGTATGTCTGTCTATCTATCTATCCATCCATCCATATATATACTTTATATGGCAGCTAAGTGGCACAGTGGATAACATGCTGGGCCTGGAGTCAAGAAGACCTAAGTTCAAATCCAACCTCTGACACTTACTAGCTGTGTTAGACTGGGCAAGTCATTAACCCTGTTTGTCTTAGTTTCCTTATCTGTAAAATGGACTGGAAAAGGAAATGGCAAAACATTCCAATATCTGTGCCAAGAAAAATCCCAAGAAAAGATTTGGACACAATTGAAAAATTAGTAAACAACAACAAATACTTTATATTTGGATTGTATGTCTATCATCTATCTATCTATCTATCTATCTATCTATCTATCTATCTATCTATCTATCTATCTATCTATCTAACTATAGATCAGAAAACAAATGGAATTTGGAACTTCACATCTAGATGTTTTCTTACAAGTTTGGTTGTGATTTGGAGGGGTAAAAGGCTCATAGAAATTCTCCTGTTTAGGTAGTTGGCTTGTATAACAAGGAGTTCACCAGTACCTATCTACATGAATCTTGAAGAGTCTGTGGCTTAAAGCTAAGCTCCTTCTCAACCAAAGGGAATAAGGGAAGATCAGGTAAATCTCAGTAGGGACAATGATAACAGAGAAAGTGGAAGTTAATTGTGAGACACCCCAGGGAATCTATTGCCAGTACAATAAAGATCAGGACTTCACAATATGCAGTGACTGCCTGTTCCCCAACACATTCTACATTCCAAAGCCAGGACTGAGAATGCCAAATTAAGAGAGGTTGGAAGATCTGCCCACTTTACAGTACTGTGGGCACTGTGACACTCAAGCCACCTCTAAGACGGTGGTCTTGTAAGAGAGAGATTTAGCTATTGTAGTTTGTCTGCTACAAACCACAGTGAAATGCATTCCTCCCTTCCCCTACCTTCCAGTGTTATACCTCATCTTGCTGGCTTTCTCACTGAGCTTATTTTCCATTCTTTATTTCTTTTAAATGGTCTATTCACTTTCTGTATTGGCTAAGTTTTCTAGAAAAGAAACTGATTTCTCTAAGATATCGTTCTTTGTGTGAGGGTAGATCACTGGGGAATTAAAAGAAGCAGTGAAGTGAATGACTGGTTTCTCTGGGGGCAAAGGCATGGGGGGGAGAGATAGAGATAAAGAGTCAGAGAGAGACAGAGACAGAGAGACAGAGAAAGGGAGAGACACTCAGAGAGACAAAAACAGAGACAGAGAGACGAAGAGAGACAAAGAGAGAGATAGAGACAGAGAGAGATTCTGTTTCCAAATTGATAAGTTGTTTTTCTGGATGGGGACTCGACATAAGCCAAAGAAATATTAATGATAAGCAGTTTCATAATGTCTCAAAAAAGTCATATAAATCTGAACCTCATGGATTCTCCTGGGTATAATTGAGTGAAACAGTGGTGTTAGGGAAAATAAATTTGTTAAGTAATGTAACAATTGGAATGATGCCACCTGCTGGAGACTTACTGTAGGGAAGCTCCACCATGAGGAGCAGGCCCTTGAGGGCAAAACATGTGGCTTTTCTTTGGCATCAGAAAGTGACCTTTGCTTGTGGGAGGAAGAGGGGGGAGGCTGGTGCTCTCACGTGCTTTTGTCAGGACTCTGGTTGAGAGTGGAGCTAAAGATGTGCTCTCCCTTTGATAGATAGATGAATCTAGGCCTTTCTCTCCGACTTCACCAAATTCTTATTCTCCTTAATAAGTGCTTAAAAGTCTAACTCTTGCTAAAGCTTATAATTTATTGGCGACCACTCATTAGATATTTTAGACAGACTAGCTAGAATTTTAGCCCATTACAGTAAGGAGCAGCAGTTGCTTTTCTCAGAAGCAATTGTCTAGGGTACCTGAGAATCATTCTTTCACTTTTCCCTCACAAAATTAAAGAAACCTTTCCATGGCGGGAAGAGGGGCAGAATGAGAATGGTGACTGGAGAGAAAGTCACATCTACAGGGAGGAATAGGGGGAAAGGATGGATCTGCATACATGAGGGTTGGGGTCAGAAAAAGAGAATGACTAGATAGTTTTCCTGATAAACCAAGTCTCTAGCTCCTGTTAGGGAGGCATCTTCCAAAGGATTTGGCAGAGTTTTGGCTTCTTATTTCTTCATGATCTGGTGGTTCTATCCTTATTTTCTTTGGTAGGGAGAGTATCTCTCAAGATGACTGAGCTTTGGGAAATCAAGTTACATTCCAACATTCCTTTCTGCTGCCTTAAAGATAATCAGTCAATCAAGGCAATTATTTTATTTTAGTGCATGTCCATTTAATAGAAAAGGTTGTCATTATATGGAAAATCAGTCTTGTGAGAAAGAATGAAAGGAATAAAGGCTGTTTAGTCTATAGAAGTAAAAGGTAAGGGGTAACAACAATCTACTTTGAATTAAATGACTTTTATGAGGGTGAAACTGGGCAACTTTTCTTGAGGTCCATAGAAAACCAACAAATAGAAGAGTTAAATGAAAGCAGAAGAGGTTTCCATTGGGCATAAGCAAGAACTTGCACTGGGCTCCTGTGATATGCAGAGTTTATTTCCTTAGAGGAATTAAAGAGAGGACAAAAACATTTTTAACTGTCAGAAGACAGGAGGCTGGGCTTGAAAATCCCAGATCCAATGACTATACAGTGTTCCTCCCTTCACATGTGACTTTCTCATCACCATTCTCAGATCTCCCAATGGAAGTGTTTCTTTAAACTTGTGAGGAAAAATCAAAGGACATTCTGAAGCACCCAAGACAACTGCCTCTTGTGGTCCTGTTCAGCACTAAAATTCTATGGCATATCAAAATCAGAGTGATTTCTATCTGATTGTGACTAAATTTGACAAGACCGTGAGGGAGTATTTCCCAGAAAGCCCTCATTTTGGCTCTTGCTTTTTCATATTCTTTGCTCAAAGCTCCACATTTACAGGATTTGATTCCAACTACCTGTCTCTTGTTTACCAGAGGGAGATGAGAGAGCTTTTGGATATAGTGTAGCTATTTTTGGTTATGACCCTTTGGTGAAATAAGAGACAGGATTGAATTTGTACCTATGGTAGTAGTCAGGATGCCTATCAGGGAAGTCAGCAGAGCCTGTGAAAGCCATGGGCAGTAGCAGTTGGCTGAGTCATAGTGATCTTAGAGGGTAAGGTTCTAGAAGGTGTGATTCTCTTTGTGGTTGTGGCACCCCTTTCCACATGAGCATAGGCTGTGTCCTGCATGGGCATCCTCAGTTACCATTAACATAAGCAATTTAGCCCAATTCTAGTCACACAAGGAATGCACATGTGTGGAAGGGAGGGAGGAGATGAAGATAGCAATGATAGGGAGAAGAAAGTTGAAGAGTATGAGGTAGGTTTTGTTTTAGATTTAAAGTTGTAATGGCCCTTAGAGTTCATCTAGTCCAACCCCCTCATTTTGGAGATGAGGAACCAGGCTTAGAACTAAAGTCACTTTTCCAAGGTATTCTAGATAGCAAGTGAAAAAGCCAGGGTTTGATTTGGAGTTATGGAACCTGGATCTAAGTCATGTCTCTGCCTCCTACTTGTGAGGCAGCTGGTGGTACAGTGGATAGACTACTGGGTCTGGAGTCAGGAAGACCTTGATTCAAAGCTAGCCTCATACACTTATGAGTTATATGACCGAAGGCAAGTCACTTACCTTTTTTTTTTTTGGTTGCCTCAGTTTCTTCAACTATAAAATGGGAATAATAGTAGCTCCTACTTCAAAGGCACTGTTAGGATCAAATGAGATATTTGTAAAAGCACTTAGCATAGTACCTATCACATGGTAGGCACTACAAAAAATGTTCATTCCCTTCTGCTTGGCAATTCATTTGATCTTTTGGAGTCTCAGTTTCCTTATCTTTAAAATTAGGGGTTTAGATTAGATGACTAAGGTCCACTTCAATTCTAAATCTGAGTCTCTCATTCTAGAATGCTTACCACTACTTTGCTCTTGTATTAAAGTGATTTATGTTTTATTTCCTCTAAAAAAGCTAAGGTTTGAATGCATTTTTTTAATTCAAAATCTAGGGCTTGATTCAAAGTAGTGGCACACAATTGTCACGCAACCAATCAGCAAGCTTTATTAATCATGTCCTATGTACCAGGTTGTGTTAAGCACTGGAGATAAAAAACAAAAACAGAAGAATCAAGGGCTTGCTTACTTTTTAACAGGAGAAATACGCATATAGGTGCATAGAGAATGAATATAAAGCTGCTACAAGGTAAGCCTGGAGGGGAAGGCACTTGCAGCTGTGGTGGAGAGTGGAGGAGACACCAGAAAAGGCCTCAGGTCACTTGACTTAAGTGTTGAAGGAAAGTAGAAATTCTAGGAAATGGAAGGGAGAAAAGAGACTATTCTTGGCACAGTGTACACTAGCAATGGAAAGGACAATACCGCTGGACCATAGACTGTGGAGGGAAGTAATGAGTAGTAATAAGGCTGGAAAGATAAGAGGGGCCAAGTTGTAAAGAGCATTAAATGTGAAACAGATGAGTTGATATTTATCCAAGTAATGATAGGAACCATTAGAGTTTATTGAGTGAGTGTGTGTGTGTGTGTGTGTGTGTGTGTGTGTGTGTGTAGGGGTGGATTGTGATAGGGTCATACCTGTGACTTAGAAAATGGTATTTTGGTGGTGGTCTAGAAGATGGATTGGAAAGTAACTTGAGGCAGAGAGACCATATAGAAGGTTTTCAGTAGTACAAGCAAGAGGTGACAAGGGATTGAGTGAAGTAGGATAATCTCTGTGTAAGTGACTAGAAGGGGACAAAGGAAAGAAGCAAAGATGGAGAAATGACAAATGTTTCCTAGATTTCTTTGTGCTAATCAATGGCCCATTCATTCAACAGATATTTGAGAGCCTACCATTTAGAGGGTACTGTGAGGGCTACAAATATTTATAAGACTCTCTAAGATTTATATTTATGTTCAGACCTGATTTATAAGACAAAGACTTATAAGGAATTCTGCCTTTAAGAATCTTGCACCCAACAGCATTGTGGGTTACCTTGTTGAGGGCAAGTACTAGGGCCTTTCATTAGTACAGAGCCCTTCCTGGACTAAAAAGAGGCTTCACAGGCTCTTTCTTTCCGATGATTACAACATCTGGGCAAAATTCTTCCTGGTGTCTCACTCCCTTCTTACTTAATTCTCACTCCTGCCAGCTAAAGTCAATTCCAGTCAAGCCAAGAGAGACGTGCCATGACCCACTGAGGTTTGGGGTCACCTCCCTGCATCCTGACATTGCACAGTGCTTGTCAGGTGGGCAGCCTGAAACCTAGCACCTCTGCAACCCTGCCAGTGATGTGAGCCCATGCATGCATAGATAGCATTTCTAGTTGCTATGGCCTCCCTATGCACCCACTCCTGCTGGTGTTAAAAATAGAACTGCGCTCTGCAACAAGAGATTCTCAAGTGACACCCACCAAGTGCACATTAACTCATCAAAGTGGTGATTCCAAATTGATTATTTCGATTGTAAGCCATAATAACATGTTCACTTGAAAAATAATTAGCAGTGGAGTGGGGTCCAGGGTAGCCTGCTGGCTGCCTGGCTGGCTCTCCTGGGCTGACTGCTGAAGCAAGCGAGGGGGTGGGGTAACTGAGGATAACATGTTGTTTGTCTCCCCTGGGCAAACTCAGGTGGCTGAGAGAGTTGATAATCTAGGATTAGACTCCTAATCCCATGACCCCCTGTGCCCCAACCCAGGCCATCTCCATGGCACTCTGTTTTGTCTCCTTCCCCCTGAGCACCACCCCCCTCTCCTTCCCTTCCACTCCAATTTTCATTCCAAGCAAATCTCTTATTGTTCAGCTCCGCTAGGCCGGCAGTAATTGGCTGGGCTCCAGCTGAGAGTGCTGGATTATGGATGACACACATTTCTCACACTCTACAGTGTGGGCAGCTGCCCCATGCACCTTCACTCTGGTTTCCTTGGAAACCAAATCACTCTGCCAGTATTAGGCAGTGTTAAGAAAAAAAGCACCCCCTCAAAAACAAAACAAAACATATTGCCACAAACCCAGAAAATCAAGAGATACTACAATGCTGTCTTTTCAATCTTCACCTCTATCCCCTCCTTATAGAGGCCATGTGCTCCTCTCAGTGCTCCTTAGCATGGGCTCAAACCAGGGCCAGACAGTTGGAAATGCTCATCCTTTGGGAAGGGAGGAGAGTCAGCTCCTAGAGGAGTCAGTGGCTGCTGATATAGCAAATTCAGCAAGATATTTATGGGCAGTTAGATTGGGAAATGGTTCCTGAGGGGGTAGAACAGAACAGGCTGCTTATAAAATCATAGTCTGGCTCAAGAAGCGATATGGAAGGTATTCCCATATTCTTTGGAAGGGCTTGTGATTTCTTCTACCTCTTCTGAATGAATGAGGACTCTTTTGGGATACCCTTCACAACTCTTCTACTGTCCTAGCTACTTTTTCTTTTATCCTAGAGAAAGAAGCATGGCCAAGGGAAGTGAGAGAACTTCTAGTTTCTCCCTTATTGCCCCATTCCCTCCAAGTGTAGGGAGGGTATATGTATAATCCATGTTCAAATATGACTAGCCTTTATAAAGACAGGATTTTTATCTCAATGCCCATTCTCATCAATGAGTTAGGTTCCCAGAACAAGATCAGCTACATCTCCCTCTCAGGTTTCTAAGAGTGTTTTGGTAAATGTTTGACAACCAATTCTTCAAAGCAAGACACACTCATAAATTTAATTTGCATTACTAACATTTTCTCCACCACTTTCTTAATTCTAGACCATCAACAAAACAACAAATCAATATGTAACATTTTGTGATTTCTGGGGTACAAACCCTTACCACTGAACATTTAAATATTGACTCCTGAGAGTCCATTTAAGTTGTCTCTAAGACATTCTGTGTACACTGAGGAGTTGGGGAGTATCTTTTTTTCTGGGGCAATGAAGTGACTTGCCCAAGGTCACACAGCTAGTGTCAAATGTTCGAGGCTAGATTTGAACTCAGGTCCTCCTGAATCCAGGGCCTATGCTTTATCCACTGTACCACCTAGCTGCCCCTGGGAGTATCTTTTTTTAATGCCATCAGCTCCAGCCCCTATTTGGGTATGTTTTACTCAATATTAATCACTAGGTAGTTAGTACCTCCTTTACGTTATTGATATCCTCTTTTGATTAGCATCCCAGTGTCACCTAACAAATTAACATCCATTAGTTTTTACCAAGGAATACCTACTAAGATCACATGGCAAGAACCAAAGTCACAAATATATTCCCCAACATCTTGAGGCACATTCTCACTTTCACCAGATGGAAAGAAAGAGTAGACACATGATAGAGTGAAGCACTCTTAGGTCAAAGCTGCCTGGGTGGGGAGATAAAGAGCTGAGGCCTTTCTGCCCACTGAGGGCTTACAGTGGTTCTCACTTCCTCCCTCAAACATAGTTGGGAAGCACAAAGGACATACCTTGGCTGTTCAGTGTCTTTTTAAATACATTCTCAAGTTCTGGTTCAGCATCCATTTGGAAGACTTCTCTTATTTATATAGTAGACTGGAAACTTTATATAGTTGACTGGAAACAATGGTCAAAATACCTCACATGCTTTGAATTGGGGAGCAGGGCCTTTGCATTACACATCATCATGTCTTCCCACAAACAAGATCTTCAGCCTCTTCCACATGGATTGGCAGGAGACAGAGCCTACTTTATTTTCTCTATACTTGAGGGTGGAGCTCCATTGCTCAGGCTGTTCTTATGTTCTCCCTGTACTTAAAATTTTGCTGTCCTTGGAAAGTCAGCTATGGTGTGTTTTGAACACATTGCTGATGTCTTCAATCCAGAACAGTCATCTGGAGTCCCTGACAGACATAAGTGTTGTTTTCACTCTCTTCCCCAGTGCAATACAAAGAAAGAGTACTTCAAAACAGCTAATGTGGCACAATCTAATACAATCATCCATGGACAAGCAGTAATCATGAACATTCTCAAATACAAAAGTATGTAGAACAAAGAGCAGTTTACAATGTTAATGATTATCACTGACTTGATAAGTAAGACTCTATCTTACTCCTTATCCTTCTTGACCTTTCTTCAGCCTTTGACACTGTTGATCACCCTCTTCTCCTTGATATTATTTTCTTTCTAGATTTTTTTTCTGACCCTACTCTTTCCTGATTCTCCTTCTATCTATCTTACTGATCTTTAGTCTGCTTTGCTAGATCTTCATTTGGGATACAGCTGCTATCCATTGGTATCCCACAGGTCTCTGTCCTGGGCTATCTTTTCTTCTTCTTTCTTTATACTAGTTCATTTGCCAATCTCATCAGGTCTTATAGATTAAATTATAATGTCTATGCTGATGATTCTCAAATCTACCTATCCTCTCCTAACCTCTCTGCTGACTTCCAATCATGCATCTCCCTATGCCTATTGGACATCTCAAACAGGCTATCCTCTAGACATCTTCAACTCCCTTTCAAAAATGAACCCTCCCTTATTTCTAACTTCCCTATTACTTTTGAGGGCACCACCATCCTCCCAGTTACCCAGACTTGCAACAACCAAGATATAATTAATCCTCAACTCCTCACAAAGAGGTTTTTAGTTCTCAAAAGGGCTAGACTCATTTGACCTGTCAGCAGATTAACATGATGTTGCATGACTATATAATATACTTTGCCTGTACATGCAGCCTACTGAAGCTTTTACTGTATGATTGGAGTTAGTTTCTATTTTATTATTTTGCTATTATGTTTATTTGCTTACATAGCAATGTTATGAATATGGTATAACAATTTTTGAGTGTTAGATACACACATGGTTTTGTTGCTTGCTATTGGCATATATACATGAGTTTTATGCATATTTTGTTCTTTTATAGGACAATTGATGTTCTTATTTCTAGTTTTGTTTTATTTTTCTGTTTATGGATCTTTGCTATTCTGTGGATGTGTTTATACTACCATGTACTATGTCCCGAATGTAATTTAGATATCTAATGCAGAAAGTGATGTTTTTTTCCTGTGCTGTGCCTAGAGTATGCAATGTTAATGTTCTTTTACCCTAAACAGTATCATGATTACTTGAAAAACTGGGATGGTGTATGATGTGTACTTGCAGATTTTAATTATACTGCTCCTGATTTCTGTAGGACATTTCTTATTGTAGGAAGTAACATAGCCCTGGACAGCTATTAAACCAGGAAGACTCAGAATACTGGAAGTAACTACGTCAACTGAGAGGACTTACTCAGAATTAATAGGACTTATGATGCCCAGTTGACTTAATTTTTGTTGGTGAAGCCATGAGGATGAAGGGGAATGCAGAGAATTCATCTTGGTTAAGCCAAGATGGAGGCAGTAGACTAAGGGTCTCAGTAAAGTGCTTTGCCTCCAGGCACCCTGCTCCTGGTCCCTGGGACTCTTGCATGTTGCTGCTATGGATGATTGGGACTGAGGGAATGAATCATTGACTTCCTGAAACGGAAGGACCTTTTTGGTGAGACCAGACCACAAGAGGCAGTTGGGACCCTTTTCCTTTCCCCTTGCTCATTGATAGGATCTTGACACAAAGTCCTCCGTCCCTTACCTTACCTGTTAGACAATTACATCATGCTCTACTTTGGAGAGAAGCAATTTGTCCTTCCCTGATTGTTAGACAAAAGTGGCCTGTATCAAAGCTTTTGTTTTCTATTACCTTCAAATTCTTATGCTATTTCATCATTTGAGATAAAACTAGTGTCCACTGATTCCATGTGAGCTAATGTGTTTTATTTGTGTTTTTTTTTAATGTGTTTTATTTTCTGAGGCTGGCAGAGAGAGAGAGAGAGAGAGAGAGAGAGAGAGAGAGAGAGAGAGAGAGAGAGAGAGAGAGAGGAAATTTTGCTCTAAATGATATTGTAGATATTATTACCCTTCATCAGGAGCTGAGGTAGGGGGAGCAGGTCCTGAATTCCTGAAGGAAGGAGTTCATGAATTCATTACTCCCTAGACCTTTGGAACAAATCTGTGCCACAGAGAGAAAAGCTTCATCTGCAATAAGGACTGGAAAAGTGTCAACATAGCTGTGAACTGACACTGAAAACATTTGGCTTTGTTGTGACTGGTTAACTAGACGCAAAGATTTATAGCACCAAATTTCCTTTCTACAAAAGACCTTGTAAGTAGGGCTATGTACACACGCACATATATGTACATATACATCTATGAATACACTATTATACTTATCATGATCATGATCATGATCATTGTCATTATTGTGCAGGAACATCTCTTGTTAGGAAGCTCAGTTGTACAGTGGAGAGTGTGGGGTCAAGATGAGGAGTTCAAATCCAGACTCATTGGTTGTGTGACCCTGGGCAAGTCACTTGTCTTTAGTCTGTCTTAGTTTCTGAATTTGTAAAACTAGGATAATAACAGCTACCTCCCAAGGTTGTTATGAGAATCAAATGAGACAATATTTGTAAAGTGTTTTGCAAACTTTGAAGTATATATAAATACTACTTATTATTATGCCTCAGTATATTACAGGTGAGGCTGAGCTTCTTATACAAGTGGGAAAACTATACACTACATTTAAGAACTTTCCCTACAGGTGGAAACTTTTAATTTTTACATGTGAGAATCCATTTAACATATGAATAATAGCCCCTTTTTTCTCAATCAACAAGCATTTAGTAAACACCAATTATGTACTAGAAACTGTGCCTTTAAGCTCTGAGGACACAAAGAAAAAGAAAAAAAAACAGTCTCTGTCCTCAAGGACCTTATATTCTAAACGAGGGAGGGAGATTCACACATATATACATATATGTATGTATGTATATATATGTATGTGTGCATATGAATATATGCAAATATAAGATAGAGTAGATTTTTTCCCCTTATCTATTTGTGGGAGCTCATGTTCATTTTCTTGGTTACATTTTATATTTTTATAGTATTTTACGTGTGTCTAGTTCTTCTTTTATACTCAGAGAAATAAATATACAAAATAGATACAAAAGAAACACAATTATGTTCACACATCGGAGGGCACTTGCAGTGGGAGGAATCAGAAAAAGTTTTATATAGAAGGTGCCCCTGGAACTGTGTCAAGGTGAAGTGAGAGTCCATTCTAGGCATGGAGCAGAAGCTATTGCAAAGGTACAGGAATGAGACATGGAGTGTTATGTGTGAGGAACAGCAGGAAGGCCAGTTTGACTGGACTGTAACCATACAGGGAGAGGAGTAATGTGAGAAATGTAGGTTGGGGCCAGGTAGTGAAAAACTTTAAAACCTATTCATCCTATATTATAGACTCATAATTTAGAGCCAAAATGGACCTTAGAGATTGTCTAGGGGGGCAGCTAGGTAGCACAGTGGATAAAGCACTGGCCTTGGATTCAGGAGGACTTCAGTTCAAATCTGACCTCAGACACTTGACACTTACTAGCTGTGTGACCCTGGGCAAGTCACTTAACCCTCATTGCCTCACCAAAAAACAAAAAAAAGGAAAAAAAAGAAAGAGATTATCTAGTTAAATATCATTATTTTACTAGGGAGAAAATTAAGGGCAAGAGAGGGGTAATAATTTACCCAAGACGGCAGAATGAAAACTAGAACCCAACTCTCAGAATTTATAATTCAGTGTCCTTTCCAATACTCACTAGTGGCTTATTGGAAAATTGTCATCTTTTTGCAAGGGGATAAGAAAGTTGAATGTTGATACAATGTTACCTGTGGAAGGGACTTTAGACAGATCACTTAGTGCAACCCCCTAATTTTACAGATTAGGAAATTGAGGACACAACAGGGGTGGGACTCAAACCCAGAATCTCTGACCCTAAATCCAGTGTCTAGCTAACTTGTTTCTATGTATGGTGAGAAAAGATGTGATCAAAAGGTTTTAAGAAAATAATGGGCTTTTCCAACTCCCAAAGGCCCCAGTTGGGATTAATTTGGACTGATTGGATTGACTGAGAATTGACTGATTTCACTGATTAATGTACTTGAAGTTGACTTGATTGAAACCACACCTGCCTGACTCTGAAGAGAGTGTGTTCTCAGAGACTGTGGACTTTGACCTCAACACAGGACTACCCTCAAGTCCAGTGAATCAATGGACTTGAATGCTACCAGCCAATTAGCTTGGAGTGATGTGTAGGCACCACCTCTCTTCCAGACATGTAGGTAGCTTCCTCTGCTCTGACAAGCTCAAGAACTTCCTCTTTTTGGCATGAGACTCATAGGTGAAGGCAGCTCTTTTTCTCTTCTCTCACCCATAGATCCTAGCTAGGTTTTTCTATCTTTCTGACCTAGTTGTTCTCTTTTTAATAATGCCTGGTATGCTTTAATAAATGCTTAATGCCCAAAACTGGTGCTAAAGCTTTTAATTTATAAGTAAACCCTAGCTAATTTTCTCTATACTTGGGACAGGAGTAAGGTGACCACACATTAGATTTTAAACATCACAAGGTGGAAAATTAAGGCAACATAGTAATATTGAAAGAACACTGGATTTAGAATCAAAAGACAGGGTTCAAATCCTGGCTCTGCTAGTGTTTTTTATATGTTGGTTTTTTTTTTGTGGGGTGTGTGTGTGTGTGTGTGTGTATTGCGGGGCAGTGAGGGTTAAGTGACTTGCCCAGGGTCACACATCTAGTGTCAAGTGTCTGAGGCTGGATTTGAACTCAGGTCCTCCTGAATCCAGGGCCAGTGCTTTATCCACTGAGCCACCTAGCTGAACCCTGTTTGTTTTTACTTTAATATTTAAACTTTTTTTTTTGTGAGGCAATTGGGATTAAGTGACTTGCCCAGGGTCACACAGCTAGTTAAGTGTTAAGTGTCTGAGGTCAGATTTGAACTCAGGTCCTCCTGAATCCAGGGCCAATAATATTTAAACTTTTATTTTTATGAACATGATAACCACTACCCTTAATATTTATATAAACAAAAGACAGAAATTGTACCCCTAAACCGTTAATTATATAGAGGATGTATTGAATTTTTCAATGTAGCACCAGAACTACCTTGCTTGTATAACTGAATCTCCTTCTGAATTTCCTTATTCTTTATTCTATATATTAAAAGAAAATCAATGTTGTTCTTTTCTTTCTTCCTTATTCTTTGTCACTATCAGTACTTTCCCAATCTCCTGCACAATACATACTCCCTTCTCTCACCCAGTAAAAACCCTCCCTTGTTACAAATGTGTGCTATTTTGGTCATATCTGAAAATTCTTCTTTGATCCAACTGCTAAGATGGTAGAAAGAATTTTCTACTTCATTTTCTACCTCTGTTAAGAGATAGAAAGAATGCTTCATTATCAGTATTCTTCAGTTGTGAATGTTCATTGTATTGATCCGAGTTCTTAAATCTTTCAGAATTGCTTTCCTTTAAAAGGTTGAAGTCATTGTATAAATCATTTTTTGGGTTCTACTAATTTGACTGCCTCATTTCATACATGTCTTCTAAGGTTTCCCTAGAGCTGACCCTTTTATCATTTCTTAATATTCCTTTATATTCATATACCATAATTTGCTTAGCCATTCCCCAATTGATAGGAACTCATTTTATTTTCAGTTCATTTTCATATGACTCTTTCCCCTATGTCTCTCATTTCTTTGAGTCAATATTGATTGAGTCAAAGGGAATGTAGTGAGTCTTTGGGTATAATTCCAAATTGCTTTTCAGAATGGCTGGATCAATTGACAGCTCCACCAACAGTGCATTACTATGATTGTTCTATGCCCCCTACAACAATTGTCATTTTTGACAGTCTGATGGGTGTTAGGTGTTACCTCAGAACCATTTTAATTTGCATTTCATATTTCTCTTTTTATTAGTGATTTGGAGCATTTTTTCATATGGGTGTTGATAGATTGTATTTCTTTTGAGAATTTCCTGTTAATATCCTCTGACTCTTGGGGATGGTTCTTGTATTATTTCTTTTTGTTTCGTTTTGTTCTTTTGGTGGGACAATGAGGGTTAAGTGACTTGCCCAGGGTCACACAGCTAGTAAGTGTCAAGTGTCTGAGGCTGTATTTGAACTCAGGTCCTCCTGAATCCAGGGCCAGTGCTTTATCCACTGTGCCACCCAGCTGCCCTCATCAATTCTTTATATATTTTGTATCTCAGGCATTTATCAGGAAAAAAAAATGGCCACAAAGATTTTCCCTAGTTAGTTATTCCTGTTCTAATTCTAACTGCATTGATTTTGCTTGTACAAAAGTTTTTGATTGTTTTTGTCATCAAAATTGACTGTTTTAAAATCCTATGATCCGGCAGCTAGATGGCACAGTGGATAGAGCATTGGCCCTGGATTCAGGAGTACCTGAATTCAAATCTGGCCTCAGATACTTAACACTTACTACCTGTGTGACCCTGGGCAAGTCACTTAACCCCAATTGCCTTACTAAAAAAGAAAAAAAAATCCTATGATCTTCTCTGTCCTTTATTTAATCAAGGAGTTTTCTTCTATACATAATTGTGAAAGCTATCTCCTTTCCTTGTCTAATTTGTTTATGATATGTTATGCTAGGTTGTGTATTCATTTGGATCTTATTGGGGTGAGAGAAGGGTTCATGATAGTCAAGCCTGTGCAATATCTCTTCCAGGCTCCCAGAAAAGGATAAAGCTGGAATCCTGTCTATCTGCCATTCCTCAAATATCTCTGGTCTAGGTGTATGAATGTGGATTCATAATGAAAGTCACTTCCCTTATCACTTTTTTTTTTTTTTTTTTAGTGAGGCAATTGGGGTTAAGTGACTTGTCCAGGGTTACACAGCTAGCAAGTGTCAAGTGTCTGAGGTTGGATTTGAACTCAGGTACTCTCAACTCCAGGGCCGGTGCTCTATCCACTGCGCCACCTAGCTGCCCCTCCCTTATCACTTTTAAGAGGGAAAGCAGCTCCTAGCTTACTGTGGCCAGCTTGGTCCCTCTCCACCAAATGCTGGTTTTGCAAAAGACCATCATGAGTAGTGAATAGCAAGTAAATCCATTTATCCCAGAAAAAAAAATAGCAAACAGAATTTGGAGAAGTTCTATAAATTAGCATATGTCAAAGAATCCACTAAAGCAAATAAGCTCTTCCTTTAGCTGGGAGAGGAATGAATCTCAGCTTAGATTTTAGAGAGAATATCTTCCCCCAAGGGAAGTGCCCTGTAAGAAGCCTCTTGAATTGCAGAATCTGGAGGTCGGGAATATTATGGAACTGATTCCCATGCATATCTGTGGCTCAGAAGGCTACAGTCTATCACTGAAAGTCTTCCTCAATTGGAGATTCTTTCTCCATGTGTTTCTCTCACAAGGACACAACAAAATCCAAAGGAAACATTTCAATATGAAAAACTCACAGTATTGGAGTGTCTGGAACCAACTGAAATAATACCTTAAAGCAGCTATACTGGGCATTGCCTTAAACATTCAGGCATCATGTCTTAATCCATGTAAAGAGCAGCATGCAAAACTGTTCCTGACTTATGCAGAAGCTGGGCTACAATGCCAACAAGTATTAATAAGCATGTACTAGGTGTAAGACACTGTGCCCACGCATTAGGGATACAAAGTCAAAATAAAAGGAAGCAATGTGGTATATAACAGAAAGAACATGAACTCTGGAGTCAGAGGTCCTGGTTCAAATTCCATCTTTGATGAGTATTTCTAGTGTGATCTCAGATGAATCACTTAAACTCTCTGGATCTCACTTTCCTTATTTATAAAATAAGTGGGTGGACCCAGACAGCATCTGAAGTACTTTCCAGATCTAGAGCTATGATTTTATGAAAGAGTTCCTATTCTCAATGAACTAACATCCCTTTGGATAAATTTGGACTTAGAAGGGACCTTAGAGATCATCTAGTCTCATTCCTTCATCTTGCAAAGGAGGAAACTGAGGCCAAGTGAGGTTAAATAACTTGTCTCAGGTAATATAGATAAGTCTTCTGACTTTAAATCCCATGCCCTTTCCACCATACCACATTCTGTTTCTGCTACTTAGTAACTGTGTGGCCTTCTGTGAGCCCTTTACCTTAACTGTACCTCAGTTTCTTCCTGTCTGGAGACTTTAAAGAGGTAGTTTGCAAGAACTGTTATCTGAAGCCAGTGGCTGGATATCAGCTTGAGAACTAGAGTGCTGTGTTTGAAAACTTAACCTCCCCATCTGAACAACTATGCCTGAGCTTGTCTGTGCTTTTGCTTACTTCCACGAGAGTTAAGTCCCACGGGGGCAGTTTTGTATTCTTGCTCTTTTCTTTCCTACAAAGAAGTCTGGGTTTCCACACTTTCTGAGACCCTTAAAGAGAACATAACCTCATCTTTCAACTTTTATGTAGTGTAATGCCCTTTCTCCTTTTGCTGCTGAGGTTGGCAAGAGATCTTTGTATTCTTACAGAAACATTACCTTTTGAATGCTTGGTTGTTTTTTTTTTTGCAGGACAGTGGGGGTTAAGTGACTTGCCCAGGGTCACGCAGCTAATAAGTATCAAGTGTCTGAGGTCGGATTTGAACTCAGGTCCTGAATCCAGGGCCGGTGCTTTATCCACTGCGCCACCTAGCTGCCCCCTTGAATGCTTGTTAATTGGTTATGTCTCTCTCAGTCCTCTTTAGTCTTTTGCCCATCACTTAATTACCATTCTTCACCTCCTGACTGTAACACAGAACACTTCAAAATTGATACAAGAAACAAAATTACATAGGAGGCTTCTATCCTAGGGATTTCCTAGGGCTCTAATGACAAAAAACTGGAATCTCTTCAAATGAATAAATATTTATTTAGAGCATACTAGGTGCCAGCCACTGTCATTGGTGCTGAGAATGTAAATCTAGGGACACCACTTGGCTGAGACTCAAGGGGATTGTACACCTGTATCACTCCCTGTCTAGTACCATCTCATTGCAATTTGCCTGGGCTCAGCTCTAGTTCCGGAAGCCTCACCTCCACCCGGGCAGTTAAGCTTCTCTCTTCTCACATCATTTACTCATCAAATCCCTACCCTGTCATCTTTGGGACAATGCTTATTACTGTATAAGCTATGGCTCATGTCTTGCTCTCCCCAAAGGGGAAACTAAAAGAGATATGGATCAGGAAGAATTGCAGCATGCATTAACAGAAAGATTAAAGCAGGATTCATAGATACAGTTGCAATTTGCTTAGAGGATTGTTTCTAAGCATTGCCAAGAAACAGAACAGTTACCAGGGTTGTGAATTAGTCATTTCACATTTTACCATTCTGGGCATTGTCTGATCAAGCTGGCTACTCTTGTTTCTCATGCCTTTCTTTGAGTTAGCTATTTCCCTGCTGTTAGCCTTTGGTGCTCTGGTGCACATCACTGCTGCTGCCTTGCTCGTGGGATATTCCTAAGGCTGTTCTTGGAAATACTGCTGCCACCACAGCAACTGAATACTTCCTAACCTTTTGAAATGCTCAAAGTTACTTGTGAAAGAGAAGGAAACATAAAGGAATCAAGGGCTTCTGGGGACATAAGCATAAGCTTGACTACTTATGGCCTTCAGCATCAGCTACGGTGAAAGTGGGATCACCATAACACAGGTGCAAAGTAATGATTCTGTTTTTTCCCACCCCTCAGTGCAGTCACATCTCATCACTTCAAGAGCTAAAGCCAAGAAAGAACCAGACAGAAAACTTTCTCTGTCTCTATCTCTATCTCTGACTCTATCTTTCTGTCCCATGAGTCCTTGGCTCTTCTGGACCAGTAGCCAATTAAGGAAATCTCAGTGGTGAGTCTTACAGGGCAAGAAGTCACTCCACCCCACCCTTTCCTTCCACGTGGTTGCCAAGAATGGAGACTGAACATGTCCCAAGGGAAGGAAGAAAAAGTGAAAGGGTATCAACTATAGAAAGATAAATAAGATAAGTAAGATATAATTTCTGACTCTCCTGGGTGGGTGGAGGTAATAACACATACACAAATTTTGTTAATACAGCTATCTCTGTACCCAAAGACTTAGGGAAAAACTTAGATCAGCAGGACAGGATAGAATGAATGAATGAAAAGACATTTATTAGCTACATGCCATACATTGTGATAAACACTTGGGATACAAAAGAAAAAAAGACAGTCATGCACCAAAGAATCAGAAGTGGGACAGTAGGAGAGTGGTGGATACAATAGAAATTGGATGATTATAAATAATGTTTGATAAAGAGAGAATGTTTCTCCTTATATGAGGATTCTCACTTCCCCCACTCTCCCCCTTTGAGATATCCAGTCTTCTTTATGGCCTTTCTCAGGTAGCTCATTGGTTGCTATAAATTTTCTTATCTCCAGTGCTTTTCCAATTATGGCTAACAACAGAAAGGCAGTCATTGGTTTCTAAAAGGTCATCAAGATATAGAGCCTGATTGGGAACAGAATGACTTATGCAGTTGGCTTATATAAATCTGGAGAAGTTTTATGCACAAGGTGGGTAAGAAATGTTAGTGAGATTCATAAAATATACAAAGATTTGTAGTACCTCAGCTGATGAAAGTTTCCATTCTTTTTGGTGTTTGTGTGTGGATTACTTGTTTTTTTCCCCCCAAGAATGTTGAAGTTAGCTTTATCAGTCACTTGTTTAAGCACTGATTGATGCCATCCACTGTAGTGTAGATGTACTCAGCTAGAAAATAGAACTGGAAGGGATTTTAGTTGTTGTTTAGTCATTTTTTGAGTCATGTATGACTCTTTGTGCCAACAGCTAATAAAAGTCAGAGGCCAGATTTGAACTTTTGACTCCAGGTTCAGTGCTGTATCTACTGTATCATCTACTTGCCAGGAAGGGACCTTAAGAGATTATTAAATTCAACTTCTTATTTTAGAATTAAGGAAACTTATGTGAGAGCCTAAAAGAAATGACTTGCCCAAGGTTACACAGCTACTTAGTGGCAGGGCCAAATCTAGAGAGGGGGCCTTATGGACCCTGCCTTCTTGAAGCTTATAGTCTTAGGAAAAATAAATAACACATGATGTTAATACATATCTACAAATGGATCTATTAATTATTAGAATTATTTCAGGGGGTCCAGGAGCTCCAAGCTATTTTCATAGTAATACTAAGATATTTTAATTTCGATTGTAGTAAATATTGATAGATATAACCCATGTAAACAAAAGTTCTTTGGGAGTCCTTGATCATTTTTAAGGATATAAATGGGTCTTGAGACAAAAAAGTATGAGAACTGCTGCTCTAAGTAAGCATATGATATTATGGCAATGCTGTGTATTGGAAAAAAAACAATGGAGTTGAAGTTAGAAGACCTAGATTTGAACCCCATATTTTATATTTAATAGCTGTGTGACTGAGGATAAAGAGACTTGGTATACTCACCTGTAAATGCCACCTACTTTGCAGAATTGTGAGTAAGGTTTTTTTTGGAACACTCACATAAATGAGTTATTATTGTTATACATCTAGATGGGCATGTATCTAGGTCCCAAGAGGTCAAAGAACAAAGCAGGGCGGAGCTCTGATCCCAGGGCATAGGCTGTATGCCTTCCACCCTATATTAATATTTCCCACTCTATGGTTTGGGTGGCCATAAGCCCTGAGGTGAGAGGCCCAGAGCCATAGGTCTAGAAGTGAATCCATTGACTGAGGGACAGAAATGCTTGATTATCTCATGTGCTGCTGTGTGGCCAGGAATCTCTAGGAGAAAACCCTCCTTAAGCATCTACAAATGGGCCTCCTTTGCTGTTTGGAATTAAGTAACATTTAGTTCAAGAAACATTTATTAAGCAGCTAAGAGATACAAGTATTGTGCAGGCCTTTAGAAATACAAGATTTGAGTTAGTCATAATTTATGCCTTTATGGAACACTGGGCTGTGATACACCTAGGTAAAAATAATACACAATAAAGCAAGATGAGTGCATTACAAAGATGCAAAATAAAATACTTGATATCCAAGGGAATGGAAGGAAATCAGCATTTATTAAGCACCTACTTTGTGTCAGGTACTGTGCTAAGCATTTTACAAATAATATCTCATTTGATCCTTACAACAGATAGGTACTATTATTGTTTGTCTCATAGTTGAAGAAACTGAGCTGAACAGAGGTCAAGTGACTTGCCCAGGGTCATTCAGCTCGTAAATGTCTGAGGTGAGATTTGAATTCAGATCTTCCTGATGCCCAGAATTCTATCTATTATACCATCTAGCTTCCAAGGTGGGGAAACATTTTTTTTTAAATTGATTTTGGTAAGCAAGGTAGGTTTTATGAAAGAGGAGGCATTTGGGTTAAGACATAAAGATGGTTTAAGAATTCTGTAGGCAAAGAGGAAGAGCGAGGGCAGTCCAGCACAAGGAACAGCAGTGACCAAAGGTGGGAAAGTGGTGGTCCTTAAATGAGGTCTGTTAGCCAGTGTGTCACCTTCTTTCTTGTTCTATGCATTCTCCTTCCTGATTTTCATTCATTGAAGGGGTTTTTCAATGCAAGCTCAAAGAAAGTAGTTAATTCTAAGCAAAGGGGCCCTGGTTTCCACACTCCTTTTCTCTTCCTTTTCCATCCCCAATTTTAATAACTTAAAATTTCTTTGTTAGGTGGGCAGGTACATTAGAGTGCAGTTGCTTAGTGGCAGGCTTAAAACCAGAAAGATTGGGGTTCAAATCCTGCTTCTGACACAGCTTCCTTCCTATGTGACCCTAGATAAGTCATGTAATCTCTTTATGCTTCAGACAACTCTCTAGGATACTCCTGGGACAGGTGAATAGTTCCCATTTCTGTTCTGATCCCCTCACCTCTTGACTCTCCATAGCCTTTATACAATATGAAAAAAGATACATTTTAAAGCTTACCATGCATTTCATGTAAGAAATAAAAGAGAGGTTAATATTTCATAAAGAAAACTTTATTTGGTATATAATATTTTTAGTATCATAAAATGGTTCAATTTTTATAAGACCACAGTCAAATAAATTAGTGAGACTGCTGGTTCTGTTTTTTGCTTGTTTTTTCAACCAACAGTTTTATTTCTTCATTCCTCTCAAGGTTGCGACCATAACTCTCCAGACTTTCTTATCATGTCCCTGCTCAGGGTACTGTCATCTCTTCCCCACCCTAACACTTTCTGTCTTCTGCTTGTATCTGCATTCCCAGAGCATAGCACACTGCCTGGTACATAGTAAACATTTAATAGATACTAGTAGACTTGACTTTTATTCTTGGCAATTTTGGGGGTGGGGTGCAGCAATGAGGGTTAAGTGACTTGCCCAGCGTCACACAGCTAGTAAGTGTCAAGTGTCTAAGGCTGGATTGGAACTCAGGTCCTTCTGAATCCAGAGCCAGTGCTTTATCCACTTCATCACCTAGCTGCCCCCCGCTTGGCAAAATTTTTGAAAGAGATACCTGCATATCATGTTTAGCCTTCATTTAAAAAAAAATGATTCCTTGGATTTGATTGTGAACAGGACTGAGAATCCTGATTCTTGGAGAGAAATTGTTAGAAAATAAAATCTATGAGCACATGTAGAAAGAATGGGATGTATTTCTCCAAGGGTTCATCAAAAATTTTGTAACTTCATTGATTAGAAATCAAGCTGGAGTTTCTGGTTATTTTAGAGATAAATTAGTTCATCTCTCACTGGGGTTTTGGGGGGGGGTTTTGCTGATTTTTTTTCTATCTCAATATGAAAAGGTTTTTGTATCCTAATCTCATTCATTTGGTTTTGGTCAGTTGGGATTATTCCTCCAAATATATCTTTTTTTTTTCTTTCTCCAAATATATCTTTAAATTTTTTTCAGATGCATTATAATGCTCCCTTCCTTTCCCACTGGGCCTTGCCTTCTGACTGTTCTTCAATTCACTCATTTTTCTCCCCTGAAACCGCTACTTTTGGAATATTTCAATAGGTTAATATAGTTATTTACCAAATATCTCCTGTATCCTCTTGACAAGTTTCTTGTACCTCCTGGGGGTATGCATATTCCAGATTGGGAACCCTTGCTTCATATCCTTTGTAGTATTTACATATGCAGTTTAGCCTAGGGGCATTTTCCATTTGCCTGTTAGAGGTAATATTGAATAGAAATTAATTCTCTGCACTTTTACTGTGTCAATGAAGAATTATTATAGTCCAGTCCAGGCACTTCCAGAGTCATCTCCTTCAGAGGGCCAGGGAAAATCCCACAATTCCCTGCTCCTGAGTGTGAGCCTTCTAGTTGTATAATAATCATAGGATATGATCTCATAGACTTTTTTGTTGTTTTTTAATATTTCTTTTTCTTCTTTTTCTCATAGGTTCTTAAAGCTGGAAAGGACATCAATTCAATTAGGATATAGCATAGTATAGCAAATAAAACACTGGACATAGTTCAAATCCTACCTTAGATGCTTACATGTGACCATGAAGAAGTCACAACTCTTTGCCTCAGTTTCCTCCTCTGTAAAGGGAAGAAGATAGACTAAAAGCTCTCTAAAACCCAGAGAGATGAAATTATCTGCCCAAAGTCACACAAATAGTAAATGGTTGAACCAGGACTTAAACCCAGATTTTCTGCCTCTAATTCCAAAGCTCTTTTAATTTCCAGATGACTTTGTTAGTCTCTGTCTTTGTTTTAGTGAACAAGAATTTTGCTTCAAGACTAGACATTCCATTAGATTGAAGGGGAATGTTGGAGAAATGCTGAAATGTCAATGGTTCTCAGAAGAATTGGATGACCAATGCCGAAATTCCACCTCGTTCCATGGCCATACCATCATGTGTAGTTAGTCTGAATGTAATCAGATTGGGGCAGCTAGGTGGGTGCAGTGGAGGAGTTGGGAGGACCTAAGTTCAAATCTCACCTCAGACATTTACTATCTGTGTGACCCTGGGCAAGTCACAACCCCAATTGCCTTAAAATCTGGGGCCATCTCCAGTCATACAGATATACATCTTCTTTGTGTGTGTGTGTGTGTGTGGCAATTGGGGTTAAGTGACTTGCCCAGGGTCACACAGCTAGTAAGTGTTAAGTGTCTGAGGCCGGATTTGAACTCAGGTCTTCCTGAATCCAGGGCCGGTGCTCTATCTACTGTGCCACCTAGCTGCCCCATACAGATATATATCTTGCCACTGGACCCAGATGGCTTTGGAGGAGAGAGTAAGGTTGATGACCTTGCACAGCCTTCTCTCACTTAAATCCAATTTGTTGCAAGTCATGCCATCACCCTGGTGTCATGGTCCTCTTTGAGAATAAAGAACAAACAATCCAGTAAGAATAGCTCTGAGCCCCTACCCACCAGAAATATATCTCCTCCTTCAATCAGCTATAGTTTACTGTACCCTAGTTACATTTTGGAGTTGGTACCCCATGCAGACAGATAGACTTATAATGTATCCAGTGCTTTTACTCATTGTATTTTTAAAAAGGCAATAAAATAATAGATAACAGAACATCAATTGAGTACTGTTCACCTGTAGCTTCTCCTAGACTCAAGTCACTCCCAAACAATATTCAGGTATTAGAGGTCTGATCCTTCAATGGAAGGTGCAACAAGGGGAAGTTAAAGGCTCTTTGAGGAAATATGATCTCAGGTGCTTGGGGGAAAGGATTCAATTGGAGTAAGTCTAAAAATATTCCTTCATTCTACAACTATTTTTCTATTTTAATAACTGCACCAGGGTTGGCAAGAATCCTCAATCAGTCTTGTTTGAGTAAATTATGGTGTTTTTTATCCAGCACCCCAAGCTCTCTTCCTACAGTGATCAAAGTCCCCCCTGCTCTTAGTGATATGACATGAGAGCTAATGTGTAGTCCTGTTTGATTAATGGGCCTTCATGTGTAGTGTGACAAGAAAGAAGGAGACAAATTCTCCACATCAGGGCTTTCCTATAGGACAAAGGATGGCAGCAGACTGGATTTGCTCTCCCTTAGATTGACAGGGAATGAAATGCAGGATGTGGGAGTGGGTGCATGGGGGCATTTATTACTTTGCAGAATTATGAAGTGAGGAGCAGATGTCTGACCTAGAATGACAAAAACATGGACAGAAGAGGGAGAGCAGGCAGAGGGGGAGGGAGATAGACAATATGCCATTTTTCTGTACAATTTTCCTTTTTTTAATGTTCCCATAGATTATGTGACCCAATCATTTGATAGCCTATATAGATGTTTTATGGTGTTAGGGGCTTAAGGTTTTAGGTGAGGAAAAAAATTGAATGTGAACTTTCTGTCCTACAGAGACCCTCATCATCTCTGGAATACAAAGTTGATTTTTTTTTCAATTTACTCAAGGTGAGAAAGATAAATGGAATCTCTCCCCCTCCCACCCCAAGGGCTGGCATTGAAAGAAAATTAAAAGTAATTCCATTCTCTTGAACTTCCCCTCCATATGGGAGGGCCTTGGAAAGCAACTCTCCTCTCCCCCCAGCCCCATCCCCTTTGTCAAATTTAAGGGGCTGACTGAATGACACTTAGATATTTTCGTTTTTTTCCTCTCAGAATCTTTCTGTCTTCCTCTAAATTTTCTCTTCTTGATTTAGATCTGGAGAACCCATGTGAAGGGGAAGGATAAGCATGTTATTTTCCATTTTGTAGAGAGGAGAGCCATGAATGCTAGAGACAAGTTTCTAGCATTAGTTTACCTTTCTAGGCTCTCCTTTGCACACTCTGTATTCTAGCTAGATCGACCTACTTACAGTATCCTGAATACAGCCTTCTATTTTCCTCTTCAGTTTCTTTGCCCAGGGTTTTTACATATTTTTTTACATTTTTAAAAATTTTTACTATTCATGTAAACTACTATTTTTACTATTCATGTGACTCCCTCCTTTCTTTTGAATTTTAGAACTTGATTTATTTTGTAGCTCAGCTTGGGGGCTACTTCCTAGACTTTTTTTTTTGAGGCAATTGGGGTTAAGTGACTTGCCCAGAGTCACACAGCTAGTAAGTGTCAAGTGTCTGAGGCCAGATTTGAATTCAGGTACTCCTGAACCAGGGCTGGTACTTTATCCATTGTGCCACCTAGCTGCCCCCCTAGACTTTCTTTCTTTTTTTTTTTTAAATATGGAACACTTCACGAATTTGCATGTCATCCTTGTGCAGGGGCCATGCTAATCTTCTCTGTATCGTTCCAATTTTAGTATATGTGCTGCCGAAGCGAGCACCCCCCTAAACTTTCTTAATCCTGTTCTTTGTTAGTTTATCTTTTATCATGTGTAAAATAATTTTCTAGGAAAGAACACCATTCCTGAAAGGATATGAACAGGCAGTTTTCTGATGAAGAAATCAAAGTTATCTATTGCCATATGAAAAAATGCTCTAAATCACTATTGATTAGAGAGAAGCAAATTAAAACAACTCCGAGGTACTACCTGACACCTATCAGATTGGCTAATATGACAAAAAAGGAAAATAATAAATGTTGGAGAAGCTGTGGAGAAATTGGGACACTAATGCATTGTTGGTGGAGCTGTGAACTGATCTAACCATTCTGGAGATCAATTTGGAATTATGCCCAAAGGGCTATAAAGCTATGCATACCCTTTGACCCAGCAATATTACTTTTGGGTCTTTTCCCCAAAGAGATCATGAAAAAGGGAAAAGGACCCACGTGTACAAAAATATTTATAGCTGCTCTTTTGTGGTGGCAAGGAATTGGAAATTGAGGGGTTGCTCATCAATTGGGGAATGGCTGAACAAGTTGTGGTATATGAATGTAATGGAATTCTATTGTGCTGTAAGAAATGATGAACAGGAGGAGTTCAGAGAAACCTGGAAGGACTTGCATGAAAGGGAAAAGGACCCACATGTAAAAATATTTATAGCCGCTCTTTTGTGGTGGCAAGGAATTGGAAATTGAGGGGTTGCTCATCAATTGGATAATGGATGAACAAGTTGTGGTATATGAATGTAATGGAATACTATTGTGCTGTAAGAAACAATGAGCAGGAGGAGTTGAGAGAAACCTGGAGGGTCTTGAGTGGGCTGATAATGAGTGAGATGAGCAGAACCAGAAGAACATTGTACACAGTATCATCAACATTATGTGTTGATCAATGGTGATAGACTAGATTCTTCTCACCAATACAATGGTACAAGAAAATTCCAAAGGACTCATGAAGGAAAATGCTCTTCAAATCCAGAAAAAAAAAGAAATGTGGAATATGGATGCAGACTGAACCATACTATTTCTTTTGTTTTTGGTGCTGTTGTTTTTCTTTTTTGAGGTTTTTCCTTTTTGCTCTGATTCTTCTCTTATAACATGACTAATGCAGAAATATGTTTAATGTTATTATACATATATAATCTATATCAGATTACCTGCTGTCTGGGGGAGGGAGAGAGGGAGGCGAGGGAAGGAGAAAAATTTGAAATTGGAAATATTATGAAAACAAATGTTTAAAACTATCTCTACATGTAACTGGAAAATAATAAAATACTTTTATTTAAAAAAAAAGAAAAAACACCATTCCTACTATGGGAATACAAGGAGTCAAAGCAATACAAACAACAAAACAAACCATTTAACATCAATAAAAATGATACAATAGAAGACTGAGAAGCAAAGAAATCAGAAGATAGAGAGAAGGAGGAGGTAGTGGGAGCAATGTTGTAACTACCCCATCTCCATTAAAGAAAGACCGCCGTTTCCTTAAAAGTTATTTAAAAACTGTCCTTGAGATTTGATTGGCTCAGGGAATGAAAGTGTTGACATCACTTCTTGGTTAATGAATACAAAACAGCCATGAGGAACTCTTGACTTTATTGGAGGCTTGGCTGGCAGGCCACAATGGACAACTCAGTGACTAAGTGACTTCCCTTGGTTAAATCAATTTATGTTGTTTTTGATGAATATCCTTCCCCTACTATGATAAAATTGATCTCCTTTTGCTAACTGTTCAGTGACCTAGGAGTGTCTCATTTTGTTTGAATCCTGCATGATTTCACTAATTGTTTTGTCTTAGGCCTGACTTAAAATTTAGATTCAATAATAGAATGAAATTAACCCTCTGGTGCCATCTAATCAATAAACTTTTACTAAGAGATTTTCCTTTGAAGGTATAGCAAGATCATAAGTACAAATATTCCACTGGCTCCTCCCCACTGCCTCCCTCCCCACCCCAATCTGGGGGTCCTATAGCATAAGAGTCAAAAAAAAAGGGCCACATCCGTACTCCTGCCTTTTTTTTTTTTGCACAGCAAGTTAAGAATGGTTTTTATATTTTAAAGTATAATACAACTTTGTTTTAAAATATAAAAACCATCATTAACTCTATGTGGTATAAAAACACACAACAGAATGGATTTGGCCAATTGGACATATTTTGCCAAGCCCTGCTATAGTTCCTGGGGAGAGTGAGCTTAGACTTAACTCAGTTTCTATACAGCATTTACTCCAGGAAATTCATGTCCAAGTCTAGAACAGCTGCTGGATGAATCTGGGCTTCAGTTACCACTGGTTTGAAGGTGGTTCTTCTAAGCATCTATGTTGGACTCCCTAGACCTTGGTTGGTCCATGCTTTTGACTTTGTGAAGCTCATAAGTTCATAGTCATCTCTGATCTACTTCACCTAGAAGCAGGAAAGAATGGAAACAACAGAGCTAGAAGCAACAACTGGGCCACATCCTCTGGGCTTTGTGCAGACATTTGGGGAGAGAGTATTAGAGGTATCTTCCCTACCATGAGACCCTCAGCAGCTTGTCCCTCTCTTATTCTAAAATATCCCCCAGAAAAACCTGTGCCAAGAAAGTCCTTGCCTTTTTGACTGCACCCCAGTTCCAAATCCATAGCCGATCAAAGAGGCTCCTCTTCACCCCAGGGTTAAGTAGACCAGAACCAGTTCCAGAATGTCTGTGCATGCTTTAGATTTCTCCAAGGCATTACATATCATCATGCCCTTCCAGGAGCAGGCTCCTTTTCTTCTTCCATGTGGAGCATTGCATCCATAGCCCACTTCCCTACATTATAGTATGTTGCCAAGGAAACATTGAATAAATGGTGGAATCATGCAGATTTGTTTATAGAAATGGAGGAATTTTTGATTCAGTATCAAGTCATTCCCACTATATTTATAGGAAGATTATCATTAATGAGCCTGGATATATTGATTGATGCAGATTATGCAATGAAATGATAGAAACTAAACAACATATTGCTGTAGGCTGCAAAAAAATGTGAATACATTGAATTCCTAGAAAGACATGATTAGGTAGCAAGAATTCTGCCAGAAATTTGCTATCCTTTATAAACTAGCTACAAATACAAAACCCAAAATATAATTGAAAACTCAGCAGATAAACTCAATTGAAATTAGATCATTAGAGAGAGAACTGTTACCCACAAACATTTAAACATAGTATTTATCTATAAACATTAAAAAATAATATGTTTTAATAGGTTTCACCATAGTGAACTTTCATTTTCTCCAATGAAAAGCTTTCAAAATATAGAGACCTAGCAGAAGAAACCCAAACCATGTGGGAACTAGATGAAGCCTATGCCCCACACATTTCCCTGTATGCCTCTGGACTTGCCCCAAAATTGCTTTCAGTAAGTTTACAGAAATGTGAGATTTTATTCCAATTACCTTTTTTAATTACAAATGCAGTCATTTTGTTTACTTGCTCAATAGTCTGCAGAGCATTAAATGTTGTCTACAAAGATAATAGTAACTTGTTTTAAAACCATTTTTATGTGAATCCTATAAAAAGATGAAAATAAGACAATGTGATAATTATAACAATTATAATAGCTGGTACTTTTATAATGGCTTAACATTTGTAAAACCCAGGTGAATTGTCCCCTCATTAACTAGTTCTGGATTTGGTTTCATAGGATACCAGACATGTGGATGTGGAATTGAAAGGTCCTTCCTCTTCTTCCCAATTCTACTCACACACCTGAGCCCCACTCCAAATACTTCCCTAAGCAAAATGCTAGGCACTCTATAAGACTGAGAAGTCCTAGACAAAGCAAAGTATATTAAAGTCATTTGTTCTCGGTAGTTAGTATGATATAGGCATTTGGGATCCTTGTGGATAATAGTATCCCACTTCAAATCTTGAAGTGATTCCCCTTCCCCCCCCCCCCCAGCCCTTATCCAAACTCAGCCAAAACCAAAGCAGAATCAAGTCCAGTCTAGTCAAGAAGTTTCATGACCACACAACTATAAATGAATTGATTATTGGTTTCTGGAACTGAAAGATGAAATGATTTGATTAAAGAAGTATTTACATGGTAAAAGTAGGAAAAGTCCAACATCAGATGGTAAACGTAATAGCATCAGCAGCAACAATAACAGCTAGCATTTACAAAGAGTTTTACAAATATTAGTTCATTTTTATCCTCACAACAATTTGGGGATATTGGTGCTATTATCCCCATTTTATAGATGAGGAAACTGACTGAGTTAGAGATTAAGTGTCACACAGCTAGTAAATGTGGCTGGATTTGAACTCAGGACTCCAGACCTAGTGCTACACAATCAGTCGATAATTATGCTTCATTTTTCTTCTACTTGTATTTTAGCATTTTCATTTGATTCTTCCCTTCTCTCTCAATAGTATATATAGATAGATATAAATATAGATATCTCTCTATATAGATATAAATATCTATGTCTACATCTCTCTATGCTCTATCTATCTATTATCTATATATCATCTATCTATCTATCGATCTATCTATCTCATGGCAAGGAACAAACAGACATGATGCACCAAGATTCCTGTTTGGAGTTTCCAAATTCCCCTTTAGACTTTTCTCCTGAAAAGAGGAAAGCACAATTCTAGGATTGCCACTATTCTCTGCTCTCTTTTCTTCACCTTAGTGACACCTCTTATATTTTTAATCTGTCAAGTTTTCCTATGGAGAGTTTCTTGATACTGTTGATAAGTGGAATGCTTCTCTTTGTGTAAATGGTGCTGTCTTGGGTGCTATATGGATGGAAAGAAATGTGCATTCAGTCTTCTGCTTCGGTTCTCATTGGATTTTTTATCCCTCTGGCTAATCTCATCTTCTACCTGCCAATATGCCTCTGTTTACATTCCTCTGCTCTGGAGCCATAATCACAAAGTATACCTGGAACAATGACCATTTCAGTTGGTTTGGTGGGGAAAGAGACTGTGGGAGGAGACCTTGGAAACTGTTTTCTCTACAAGGCCCTGTGGAGGTAAGATCCTTGACATAACTCTTTGGGAGAGACAGATACTTCTGGACTGTAGGAAGCTATTAAAAAAAATAAACATCATTTTAATTTAAAGTTTTAAGTTCCAGTTTCTATCCTTCCCTCTCCTCCCCCTCCCTGGGATGGTAAGTGATCAGATATAGGTTATACATATGCAATTATGTAAAACATTTCCATATTAGTCATTTTTTACAAGAAGATGGTAGGAGGCTATTTTTTTGGAGGGGGGCAGGGCAATGAGGGTTAAGTGACTTGCCCAGGGTCACACAGCTGGTAAGTGTCAAGTGTCTGAGGCCAGATTTAAACTCAGGTTCTCCTGAATCCAAGGCCAGTGCTTTATCCACTGTGCCACCCATTTCTGTCCTGGTCTCTTCTCTGGTGGTACAAACAGACAAACAAAAAAGACCCCTCACTTTTTTGGTTAGTCAGAACCTCTTCTGCACTTCCTTGATGGTGGTTGTGAGGCTCAGAGAAGAGTTGGTTTATAGAGAAACTACAAGGTCTAGCTGGGTCTGATTAAGCATTAATCCTGATATATACCCCCAACTTGGCTGTCGAATTTACTCAGAAGTAACTGTGACATATGTTTCCTTTCTATTCCTCCATGATGTTTATCACATTAAACTGGGGAAGAAAAATAAAAGGTGGATTTACTAAGGCTTAGCTGCAAACAACCATTTAACAAAAAGAATTTGAGCAATTTTAGGGTCACCAATCTCTGTGGCATCAGAGAAACAACCCAGAGCCAAACCTGGACTGCTCACTTTCTCTTCTTGAGCAAATTGGGAAGCCCTCTGTTGTTTCATTAACTCTAGCAGGGAAGGCTGCTGCATCAAAAATTAACCCTGCTTCCCAAAGTAAACTTGAGAAGATGATTATGGATGTGAAGGATTTCACTTTATCTACATCTGTACCAGACACTCCACCCCCTTCCACTGCTCCTAGCAATTGGAGCAGGAGTAATCCTGGGAGAGAGAGGATTATTAATTCAAAAAGGCACACATCCTGGAGCCTTGGTCTTCTGACAAGAGGGAGGAGGGGAGGCAGATGAGGAAAGGAACAAGTGAAGGAGTCTGTGGGAATAATCCCTGTCTCAGGGCAAGATTGTTCCAGCCATAATGAGACTCCTAGGCATTATCTTCACCATTTATTGTCTATGGTGACTGGGAAAAAGACGAGATCAACTTTATTTCTGAATTTGGACTGACTTAAAGATGTGGCATCACATTTGAAGGGCACCCAATCAATCTGTTGTCCTAGCTGCATGAAATTGTATTCCCCCCACTTCATATCTTAGTTGTAGCAGCTGGGTTGTAAGTCATTGGTGATAACATTCTTTATTATGCAGTCGTGTTTATGAAGTGTGCCTGGAAAGAGATGATAGAAATATGCAGCAATATGCAAAGGGGTGGGGGGGTGGAGAGGGAATGGGGAGGGAATAAATGCTAGTTGCTATAGCAACGATGGGACTATTTGGGGCATCAAATTTTGCAGATGATGAAAACCATTTTCATGTGATGGTTGGACTTTCCCTCCCCCATCCTGGAGGCAATAGACAGAGAACAGAATATTCAAGAAGGAACTTGCTTCTTTTATTTTATTTGTTAAGTTTCAGCTCCTTTATAAATATATTAAAAATCCAAAGGTGCTGATTAGTGGAATCACAGACTCATAGAAGGAAGGAGAGCTTTCTTTTCAGTAGGAAAAGATGTGGGAGTAATTTAATAATCCCCACTGATTTGTTCTCCCTTCCAACCTTGCTCAATATACCTCTTTCTCCTTATACTGACTTTGTTCTAGTAAACTCCTCATGTGGTATTCTGAAACCTTGGGCTTCTTCATAGGTTCAGGAAAAGCAGTCTGACTTACAACAAGACACTGACAATTGGATCTTAATTTGTTGGAGGTATTTCTCTTCTTCCCTCTATTCCCCTAAAATCTAGGGAAACAAAGGGGTATACAGGGCAGTTTTTAAGACCCAAGCATTTCAAAGGAGGAATCCCCTTCCTAAGATAGCCTCTAAAATTCTTGCACAAATTGCACTTTATCCCAAACCCACAGAATTTAGTAACCAAATCTTGTGAGCATTGAACACCCCAAACCCAGTGCTTCTGAAAACCTGACAGCATTCTATTCAACAGGAACTTTTTCATAGTGAGAAGAGGCCTTTTTGGATTATTTTTTAAGACATGAATTTGGTGCCAGGGAAATCATCCTGGGGCCTGACCTCACTTTTCCCTGCTAAGGCATAGGAACCTCTGAGCATCAGCAGTGCCCTCTTTCATCTGTGCACCTCCCTGTTTTCTGACCCCTAATATGGACTCTTATGAAAGGTAGTGAGGGTTGGGGCAAGAATTACAACAGTACCCCAACTGCTGATAGCTCTCATTTTGACCCTTTTGTGGTTCCTCTGTTATAATCCAAAGACTTTACTTTCAGGTTCCCTGGTTTTTATGTTCAAATACCCTCTTCTCTAAGATAGTGTATCTTTTCAACCTCACTCCCTTCCCTAGTCAGAAATCATTGTTCTTTCTTTAAAATGCACTGCTTTGTTTATATCTCTTATGTACTTGTCTATTTTTATTATGGTAATTTGTGCTCATTTGTCCTCTCCAGAGCCATAACTAAGGAAGGATGACTGGAGTTTTCCCCATAGCACCGAAATTTAGAAGGAGATGATATTACTTGCACTCATTTAACAGTGTAGAAACATCTGAACATCATATCAGAAACATCCAGTTAGCGAGAATAATTATGTCCAATAGGAATTTATGAAATGGTGTTCTTTCTTCTTTTGAGTCCTCAACCTTATACAACCCAGTCATTAGCTACCCAGCAATGGCATCATAGTGTCCTGGGGTCTCTCTACACATTAGATCTTTGTGGCTCTGAGTCTCTCTCCCCTTGGAGCTTTATATCCTTGAGCATTTCATCTTTTGTGTCCCCAACTAAATGTAAAAAGTCTATGTGGGGGGCAACTAGGTGGTGCAGTGGATAAAGCACTGGCCCTGGATTCAGGAGGACCTGAGTTCAAATCCAGTCTCAGACACTTGACACGTACTAGCTGTGTGACTTTGGGCAAGTCACTTAGCCCTCACTGCCTCGCAAAAAAAAAAAAAAAAAGTCTATGTGAAGGAACATGTTATTGTGATTACCCCAGTGTCCAAATTGTTTCATTCAATACTATTTATTTCCTTCATTAGCTTGTAAGCTACTTGAAAACTGGAATGTCGTCTTAATTATCTATATGTATCTTCCTCTAAAAAGTAACTTATTCTTCAATGATCCAGAATTTCAATCACATGGGTGTATTCTCTCCATTGATATAGATTTTAACCCCTTCCCACCTAAGCAGATGGTCACTTTCTTTTGCTTTTAGTAATCTCATGATAAATTTTGCTTGAAGGAATGGAATCGAATTACTGGAAAAATCAGAAATATTTCTTATTTTTGGACTTCAGTACAGTGCCCTTCTAAGCTTTCTATTTAGAGAATGCAATTGCAGCTATCTTGATATGAGTATAGTTTTATTAAAAATAGATGAACTTGGGGGCAGCTAGGTGGCTCAGTGGATAAAGCACCGGCCCTGGATTCAGGAGTACATGAGTTCAAACTCGGCCTCAGACACTTGACACTTACTAGCTGCGTGACCCTGGGCAAGTCACTTAACCCCCATTGCCCCGCAAAAAAAAAAAAAAATAGATGAACTTGATGGCAATCTATCTTCCAGAACCAGGATGGAAAAGTATATTCTGCATTTTGGAGTATTTGATGGTAAACCATATTTTTTCTCCCCCAAATAGGAGTAGTATGGTACTCTGCTATCATTTCACCCCATTAAAGTCATAAACATGATTGTCTTCAATGTCCAGTTTAGTCACCTTTCATTTATTTATTTATTTTTTAATTTTAAAAGGACCAGAGCCAAGATGGTAGCAGGGACTCACCTGAGCTCTCCAAAATTCACCTTCAAACAACTTTAAAATAATGCCTCAAAATGAATTTTAGAGAAGCAGAACCAAACAAAAGGATGGGGTGAAACAATTTTCCAGCCCAAGATAACTTAGAAGGTTGGAAGGAAAGGTCTATTTCACCAGAGTGAGAGAGGGAAGACAGGCCAGTGAAAAAATGTCCGATAAGACAGCTGCAGGCCTTGGAGATCACTGAAAACTCTCAGCTCACAGTTGGTAAGGGGGTTAGATAAGTGGTCAGCACTAGCTTTTGCTAGCACTAGGTAGAAGACTCTGTTGGATTGCCCACACACAGTTATGGGTTGTGACAAGTAAAACTAAATGTGTGGAAGCCTATTTCTGTCCCAAGTGTAGGGAAAACTAGCTAGGGTTTACTTATAAATTAGAACCTTTAGCACCAGTCTTTGGGCAGGAAGCATTTATTAAAGAGTAAAGATACAACACATGGAGTTTAGAAAGATAGGGAAACCTATCTACCCTAGAGCCTATCAACCTGGCCTGGTTCTTCTCCAAAGTCTTCTGCCATAACAATGAAGTTCCAGCAATGAACTGAGAGAGAGAGACAGAGAGAGAGAGAGAGCAAGCGAGCACACAGCACTCATAGTGCCAGGGTGAGCAGGAGTACTTGTACACTAGAGCATATAACCATAGGGGAGCAGGGACCCTGGTCACAGTTCCAGAGCTTAAAAGAGTGTTTGTGGTCATTCTCAGACAGAGCACAGACCAGGAGAGTAGTGACTACACCTCTCCTTAGATCATACCACCTTGGAAGAACTGAAAACTTATACAACCTCAGAATGAGCCCCTCTGCCCAGGGAGCAGAGCCCAACTTTAACATAAAGTTGAAAATCAAGAAACAGACTGGAAAAAAATGAGCAAACAACAACAATAACAATACAACTTGACCATAGAAAATCACCATGATGACAGGGAAGAGCAAAGCAGAAACTCAGAAGTAAACAAAGTGAAAAAAGCTATATTTAAAGTTTCAAAGAAAACTCTGAATTGGTCTCAGGTCCAGAAAGAATTTCTGGAAGAGTTCATTTAAAAAAATCAAATAAGAGAGGGATAGGAAAAATTGGGGGGAAATGAAGGTGATGGAAAAAATCATGAAAAAAATTGGTGAAGACACAAAAATACTGAAGAAAATAACACTTTAAAATCAGAATAGGCCAAATGGTAAAAGACCACAAAAATCCACTGAAGAAAAGAACTCCTTAAACAGTAGAATTAGCCAAATGAGAAAAAAAGATGTACAAAAATTCACTGAAGTAAACTCCTTAAAAAGTAGAATTGTCCAAATAGAAAAGGAGGTACAAAAACTCATTGAAGAAAATAGTGAAGCTAATGAGACAGCAAGAAACAATAAAACAAAATAAAAAGAATAACAAAATAGAAGAAAATGTGAAATATCTCATTGGAAAAACAACTGACTTGGAAAATAGATAGAAGAGAGATAATTTAAGAATTATTGGGCTATTTGAAAGCAATGATCAAAAGAAGAACCTAAACATCACATTTCAAAAAATTATCAAGGAAAATTGATGTGATATCCTAGAATAAGAGGGAAAAAATAGAAATTGAAAGGATTCATTGATCACCTCCTGAAAGAGATCCCAAAATGAAAACTCCTAAGAATATTGTAGCAAAAATTTCAGAGGTCCCAGATCAAGGAGAAAATATTGCAAGTAGCGAGAAATGGAACCACAGTCAGGATCACACAAGATTTAGAAGCTTTTACATTAAAGGATTGGAGGGTTTGGAATATGATATTCACGAGGGTAAAGGAGTTAGGATTACAACCAAAGGTCACCTATCCAGCAAAACTGGATATAACCTTCAGAGGAAAATGAATATTTAATAAAATCTAGGAATTTTAAGCATTCATGGTGAAAGAACCAGAGTTGAATAGAAATTTTGACTTTCAAATACAAGACTCAAGAGAAACAACAAAAAAAGAGAAATAAGAAAGAGAAATCACAAAGAGTTCAATAAAGTTAAACTATTTATATTACTACATGGTAAAATGATATTTGTAACCCCTTAGAACTTTATAATTATTAGGGCACTTAGAAAGAGTATAAATAAACAGAGGGCATGGGTGTGAGTTAATTATGATGGGATTATATCTAAAAAATAAAAATAAAAATTGAGGGGTAAAAAAGAGGGATGAATATACTGGGATGATCTTGTAACCATGAAATAATTATTACAGCCAATTTCTCTGATAAGGGCCTCATTTCTCAAATATATAAAGAACTGAGTCAAATTTATAAGAATACAAGTCATTCTCCAATTTATAAATGGTCAGAGGATATGAACAGGCAGTTTTCAGATGAAGAAATTAAAACTGTCTGTAGTCATTTGAAAAAAAATGCCTCAAATCACCATTATTAGAAAAATACAAACTAAAACAGCTCTGAGGTACAACCTCACATTTATCAGATTCGCTAATATGATAGAAAAGAAAAATGACAAATGTTGGAGGGGATTTGGGAAAATTGGGACACTAAAGCACTATTGGTAGAGTTGTGAACTGAGCCAACCATTCTGGAGAATAATTTGAAACTATGCCCAAAGGGCTATAAAACCATGCATACCCTTTGATCCAATAATACCACTACTAGGTATGTATCCAGAAGAACTCCTAAAAATAGAGGAAAAGGATATATATATATATATATATATATATATATATATATATATATATATATATGAAAAGGATATATATATATAAGCTCTTTTTGTGGTGGCAAAGAATTGAAAATTGGGGAATGGCTGAACAAGTTGGGGTATATGATTGTGATGGAATAGTATTGTTCTGTAAAAAATGATGAGCAGGATACTTTGAGAAAAACCTGAAAATACTTACATACACTGATGCAAAATGAAGTGTGCAGAACCAGGAGAACATAGTACAGGAGAACCAGTAACAGCAACATTGTAATGATGACCAACTGTGAATGATTCTCAGCAAATCAATGGTTCAACACAATTCTGAAGGATTTATGAAAAAAAAATGTAATCCATATCCAGAGAAAGAACTTATGGAGTCTGAATGCAGATCAAAGCATACTTTTGTGTGTGTGTGTGTGAGGCCATTGGGGTTAAGTGACTTGCCCAGAGTCACATAGCTAGTTAGTGTTAAGTATCTGAGGTCGGATTTGAACTCAGGTCCTCCTGAATCCAGGGCCAGTGCTCTATCCACTGTGCCACCTAGCTGCCCCTATACCATACTTTTAAAAACTCTATTTTTCTTTTTCTTTTTTTTTTTTGAGGGGCAGGGGTTTCTGTTTTCTTTTTTTCTCACAACATGACTAATATGGAAATATGTTCTGTATGACTGCACATGTATAGCATATCCATTTGCTTGCCTTTTCAATGAGGAGGGAGTGGAAGAAAAAAGAGAATTTGGAACTGGAGATTAAAAAAAAACCCAAATGTTAGATTTGTTTTTACATGTAATTGGAAAAAAATATTAAAAATCCTGAAAAAATATTTTACAGATATCTATGAGAGTCCCTCAACCTTTCACTACCAGGGTTCCATTACCTCTCCTTTAGATAGTCATGCCTAAAATAATAGGGAAAAGCTAGGAAGGTATTACCAAATAAACATCACTTGTAACACAGCCTCACCCTTGTCTCTCCAGGGAAGATGAACAGTTACACAGTGAAAAATTACCTAGGTAAACAGATTCCCTAAAGCTATCCTGTGCTGCTTTGCCACAGTGAGGTCTCACCTGGCTCTTTTACTCTTTCTCCTGACAGAAAGCAAAGCCTGCAAATAAAGGCTTGCACAGAAATACCAGCACAAACACCCATCTTTCTTCTGTTAGACTCCAGAGGGGAAGAAATCCTGGTTCTCTCACTAGAATTATTGGCAGCAATTTCTACTTCTATTCTACATAGAATTCTATCTGCTTGATCACAGAGAAAAGGTGTTCTCATGAGGGAACACCCTCATGAGTTTTCATTGCATGTGTTTGGGAGGAGATGGCAAGGAAAGATGTAGCATGAATTTAACTTTGAGGAAAGTAATTTGTTCCTTACCTTTTTTGATATGGAAGTGTGTGATTTTAGTAACAAAGAAAGCAAGGAACTAGGAGAGAAACAGAGGACATCTCTGTTTTTTCTGTACCGAATTGAACCTGCCTTTGGACCCAAAGGAACCAGCTGGTGATGCTATAGATGAGTCTCTTATTTTTGGTGTAGCAAAGCAGTTTCACAGCATTTATGTTGAAAGCTGGCAGTCAGATAAATGGATGAAAATAGTTACTTACTTGAATCTTCCCTAGTCACTAGTTTGAGACCATCAGTGATGAAAGATAGTGAGGGAAGACAAGACAGTGCAGATCTTCCTATCTCTTTACATCCTCAGCTGGGAGAGATAGCCTCTATGCCCTCTTTTTCCTTAAGAAAGAGTCCAGTTAGTTTTGGGAGGTTATCCCCTAGAGATCATTACTGTTAATTAGGTGATAGGACAATTGATGCAAATCCTTCCCAGTCCTCAGGGAATAGGCAATGTTAGCTTGTTCTCCAGTCTTTTCTTCAGTGGTATTTCTGTTTCTCCACTTGGTAGAAACATGAATCAAGATAAGTCTAATTGAGCTCCATGTAATAAAAAAGCAACCTGTCCTATAGCACCTAGCAACCTATCATTAAAGATCCATAGTCAACTGATGCCCTATCAGACACTAGTTCAGCATTTTCTCATTATAACACCCTTTAAATCAGTTCCCTAGTTTCCCTGATTCCCTAGAAATCAGATTTACAGTTTCCAAAGAGCACTTCATGCCTACTTGTTTCATTACACGTTTCCCTCCCTCTCCCCCAACACTGCAGTGGAAAATAACCCTTGGCAAGACACACGAGGTAGAAGGCTAAGGTGTGAGAAAAAAATTTTAAAACACAGAAATCTAAGTAAATATGTTATTCCAGAACCATCGTGGACATACCTTACAATCCTCTGGAGATTAATTAAAATGAATGTCACATATCAGCCGGCTATCCCAATCTTTATTGGTTGGTTAGGTGGTAAGAATTTAGCCTGTGTGGGCACCTGTATGTTCATGAGACTGGGGCACATTGTGAGAGAGTTTTACTTAACTCACTTGAACTGTAAAGGAGCAGGAAAGAAAGAACAAAAACAAAGTCTCCATTGGCTTTGTACCTCCTAAACCTGTTCAAATGAAAGTGCTCTGGTAAGGAATAAGTCAGATTTGTCACCATAAGCACCTCCTATGTGCCAAGTATTGTGTTACATGCTGAGGAATGAAGAAGAGGCAAAAACCCCAAACCAATTCTTGTTCTCAAGGAGTGCACAACCCAATGGAGAAGACAACATGCAAACAAAATGTACAAGTAATATGACACAAACTGGAGATAATTATCAAAGGAAAGGCACTAGAATAAAGGGGGATCAGGAAAGGCTTAAGAAGGTAAGATTTGGGACCTCAAGGAAGCCATGGAAGGAAGGACATAAAGATGGGGAGAAAGAGGATTCCAGGCATGGAGGACAGCCAGTGAAAATGGCCTGAAGCCTGAAAATGGAATGGCTTGCAAGGAGGCCAGTGACACTAGATCATGGAGTAGCCAGTATAATACCTACTAAAAACTTTATCCTCTTTAATTTTTTCCTTTATGTTCTCAGGATACTTCTCTATTTGTTTTTCCTTCAACTTAAGACATGGTAAATACTCACTAAGCATTTGGTAAATTCAAACATGTCCATCTTAGAGCCTGGAAGAAAGGGGCCATTTCTACCAAAATTCTTCTGCTTTGTACTGTCCACAATGCTGTCACAATTCTTTGCCACCATGAAGAGAGCAGCTAGAAATTGTTTTGTACATATGGGTCATTTTCCCTTTACACAATGCTCTCTCTCTCTTTTTTTGATATAATTAATCATTCTAGGAATTTATTATATTACAAAAATATAAGATATATAGGACAATAGTGTCAGTATGTTGCAGAAAAATGTATCTATTTACTGTGTAAAGTTTATTAAAAATTGAAAAAACATTCTTGTTTACACAGTTATGTTTGAGGTGGGAAGGACAAGGGGGCTGGCATGGTGAGACCACCATTTTGAATTTGGAAAGGTGAGAGGGCCTTCTGCATTCTGCCACAGAGACCACCCTCTCCAGGAGAACATGGCAGTATTCAACAACGTGAGCCAGAGTTTATAGTTCTATTGGCCTATTTTTCGTTTCTTCTTCATTCTACACAATGCTTTCTCTTAAGGGGGAAAAATAAACCCTAATCTTGTGATATAGAAGACATTAAGAACAGAAATTTGTATTTGAGGGTTCCCTAATCAATCAACAAGCATTGTATTAAGTGCCTATTATATGTTAGGGACCATGTTAAGTGCTGGGGACATAAAAACAAAATTTTAAAAAATAATCTTTAACCTCAAGGAGCTTACAATCTAATAATTTTAACTTGGGGTCTATGAAAGGGAAGCTAGGTGGGGCAGTGGATAGAGTACTGTGCCTGGAGTCAGGAAAACTCATTGTCCTGAATTTAAATCCAGCCTCAGACACTTATATGTAACCCTGGGCAAGTTTGCCTCAGTTTCTTCATCTGTAAACCGTGCTATAGAAGGAAATGGCAAACCACTCCTGTATCTTTGCCAAGGAAACCCCATATGGGATTATGACATCAGACATGACTGAAAAATTACTGAACAACAAGTATGAACTTAAAAAACTTTTCAGTAACTATTTAAATATAATGGTCTTTTTTGTATCCTATGTATTTTATTTTATACTTTTAAAAACTTTACTCTGAGAATGAAACTATACTGCCAAAAGGGTCCATGGCACTCAGAAAAGTTAAGAATCTCTGAACTAGAGGGAGACAACATACAGATGGATAGATAGATATGTATGTGTGTGTGTGGGGGGGGCGGCATATGTTTGAGGAGGCCAACACTCTCTTAGTTTAGTTTCAATATTGGGGGAAAATGAAGCATTCACACATCATTGAAAGATTAATAAAAAGTTTACTTTGTCCTACCACAAGAAGGTTAATCAATAAGCATCCATTGTCACAGCTTCTCTGGACTTGGTCTCTCTTGTCTCCATTTGGAAATGTGAAGGACACAATGACTCTCGAAGTCATCAGAAATCCACCAACTCTTAGAGATCCAACTTCCTGTGGCTGGGACTTTTCATGCCTTTAGGTGACCAAGAAATGTTGGTTGGGGAAGCTAGGGCCGGTCAGGTCGCATAGCTTTGTTTTCCTTTTAGTGAAAGGGAAAGAGGAGGGGACTGAGCCTTTTCTTGTTGTGGGTGTGGGGAAAGAAATTATGTCAGGGAAACACTGGTAAAGATTAGTCCTATAACAATAAGTAATATACACACACACACACACATATATGAAACTATTTCAATAGAATTAGTTTCCTTTGCATCTTATGTATTTTATATATTTAAGAATTTTATTTTGAGAAGGGGTCCGTTCTGCCAAATGGAGTATGTGGAATAGATATATTATTATTTTAGAAAAATTTTCCTTATTTTATTTTGAATTTAAGAAAGAAAACAAACATTTCCATAAAACAGTAGAATAGGAAAAAAAGATGATTGTACTTGAAACTGCAAATCTATTACGTGTAACTTGCTATTCCTTTAAAATATATAATAAAGTTATCATGCAACTTTCTTTTTTCCCTTTTCTCTCCCGCCCTCACCACAACCTAGAGATGGCTACCATTAGACACAAATATGTTGATATATGTAAAGTCATATTATACATACTTCTATTTATCAGTTCTTTATTCTGGATGCAGATAGTGTTTTCCTTTATATATCTATATCTATATCTATATCTATATCTATATCTATATCTATATCTATATCTATATCTATATCTATATCTATATCTATATCTATATCTATATCTATATCTATATCTATATCTATATCTATATCTATATCTATATCTATATCTATATCTATATCTATATCTATATCTATATCTATCTATCTGTCACACATATTGATAATAATATGTTATATGACAGAAATATGTTTAATGTGGTTGTACATATAAAATCTATATCAGATTTCTTTCTCTCTTGGGGAGAGGGGAGGGAATAGAGGGAGGGAGAAAAGTTTGGAACTCAAAATGCTATAAAAACAAATGCTAAAAACTATCTTTACATGTAACTGGAAAAAATACTTTAAGAGTGAACAAAAATTTTTTAAATGAGAAAAAAGAAAAAGGAAAAAAATGTTGTATGTGTCTATATGTATATATATATATATATATATACACACACATATAATTGTACACACACATATATATAGTATTTAATATACAGGAGCATTATATATAATTTTTATATACATATATAATTTTCAAAATAAAGCTTTTAAATATATAAAACAAAATACATGGGATGCAAAGGAAATTTATCATACTAAAATAATTGTACGTGCATATATACATACACATGCATCTCTGTATCATATACATATGTGTAAGTGTGTATATATGTGTGTAAATAAATGTGTCCATATGTGTATAATTCACAAATGCATATAATTTTAGGGGAGGCCCTTATAGGTGGGGACGGGTCAGAAAAAGTCTTACATAGGAGGTGGTTGAGATTTTTGCGCTGAGGTTTGAAGGAAACTAGGATTTCTTAGAGGTGGGGATGGGGAGAGAACATGCTATGTGCAAGGAATAGGAAAAATATGCTGTTTTGGAAAGATCAAAGAGTCAGTGAAGCAATGGTCCATAAACTTGGAAAGGTACTGAACCTAGAGTATCAAAGTCTTTAAATGTCTAACAGAAGTTTGTATTCCACCTGAGAGTAACTGCAAGCCCACTGAAGTTTCTTGAAAAAGGGCCTATACTTTAGTAATATCACTTTAATGGCTGAATGGAAGATGACTTGGAATGCGAAGAGACTGAAGGCAGGGAGACCTATTAGTAGGTTAGTACAATAATAGCAGGTGAGAGATGATAAGACCCTGAGGCTTGGGGAGGCCATATAAGTATGGAGAAGGGGGTGGAGGCAAGAGATGTTATAGAGGTAGACTCAACATGACGTGACAACTGATTGACTATATATGAAGTAGGCAAGAGGAAGGATAACATTTTGGTTATGAACCCGAGTGACTGGAAGAATCGAACCCTTTTCACTCTTTCATCAGAAATAAGAAAAAGGGGGCAGCTAGGTGGTACAGTGGATAAAGCACCGGCCTTGGAGTCAGGAGGACCTGAGTTCAAACTCGGCTTCAGACACTTGACACTTACTAGCTGTGTGACCCTGGACAAGTCACTTAACCCTCATTGCCCCACCAAAAAAAAAAAAGAAAGAAAAGAAATAAGAAAAAGCAGAAGAACCTGCCATTCTATACATCAGAGGTGTGAAATATGTCCACAATACTCCTGCATGCAACCAGAACCAGATTAAAATGTAATTGGGAAATGTTTAACAAATTAAAAAAATACAATAAAACACAGATAACATTACATTTTACACCTGTCAACATGTGGCTCTTGGGCATACTTATGTACAATTTGATGGCCCTGCCTCCCTATTTCCCCGTAGAGCTTGACACTACTACTATATACCACCTTTAAGGAGTCCCTCCAGGTTAGTATAACTCTCTTTTATAAGTCCGTTTTCATTACCTGGTATTCCTACTACCGAATCACATATATATTACTCAAAGAAATAACAAAGTTAAGTATTTTTTTAAAAAAATTCTTTTAATACTACCTTCATATTCTGTTATGTGAACCTTACTCTTTTTCAGATATCTCCTCACCTCCTACCCCCTGATAAGAGCAAAATCAAATCACGTAACACCTGGCTTCTATGAGACTTTTGCTGTGCAATCTCTCCTTCCCCATTAAACCTGGCTTCTTTGGCCATTGTAGCATGGCCTGAACTTTGCCCCTTATCTTCTTGCTCCCATGACTTCTGCCGTCAAAATATATGTGGTCTATATCTCATTCTTGCTAAACAGGACCCTTCTAAACAATTGGCTAGCTAATCTGATGAACTAATTGGTGTTAATAGAATTAGTGCTAATGGCTTAATGTGTTAAGTTTGCCAGGAAATATATTTTCACTTCAACAGGGATCTTCTGTAGAGTGTCTGAAGGAATTTCTTAAGGAATGACTAATGCTTGGCATTTTAGGTTTTGTGACAAGACTTTGACCATTGCCATTCTTTAGAAATATTTAGTCAATATAAAATAACCCTCCACAAAGTCCTATTTTGGTGCTTCAGTTGGGAGCCACAGGCAACCCTCTTTCTCTAAGGCTGTCCTGGTAAAGTTCAAAATTGAGTAGGTTCTGCCATGTTTAAAAGGCTTCATTTATGGCCCTGGAAAAAGAGTAAGCCTGTTTTCCAGTCTCGCTAATCACAAAAAGGTGTATCTTTAGCAGGTTGGAGATTATTTTTTGGGGGGGGCCATGACAACCTCTCAGTCAAAAAGATAAAAATTTAAATGGCCCTCAGTCCTATTTGGCCCCCTTCTACTTCTGCAAGTGAGGGTGACAGAGGAGTAGGTGCAAAAGATGCTAAGAACTGTACAATTATTATGTTTGCTTTTTTAATGTAATAAATATTTTTATTTATAGTTTTGGGTTCCAATTTTTATCCCTCCTTCCCTACCTCCCCTCCCCACTTCCTGAAGCATCAAGTAATTAGATATGGGTTATACATGTATGATTATGTAAAACATTACCCTGTTTGTCATTTTGTACAAGAAAACTTGATTAAAAGAAAAAAAATGAAAGTGAAAAATAGCATGCTTCAGTCTGTTCTTTCAACATCAATTCTTTCCTTGGAGGCAGTTAGTATGTTTCATCAATAGTCCTTTGGGATTGTCTTGGATCATTGTGTTGTTGAGAATAATCGAGTCATTCACAGTTCTTTTAGTTTGTTGATATGGTAAATATGAAATATTTGTCTGTTGACTGAGTGGGCATGTTGCTAGAAGAATAATATCAATTTTTATATCTTTTTTGTAAACAAAACCAGAAGAAAAAAGAAAGCCTCAGCTATATGGAAGAATGATTTGCAGAATGAGTTTTATAGCACACCCCAAAAGTTATAAGAAATATTATTAAAGGGACATTTGGTCATCACTAATTTCAATAAAAATGAAAGTAATTGTTGCTGACCACAAACATAAGTCATTGAGGACTGAGAAACTCTATGAGAACTCAGTAAAACTGTTCAACCTACAATATACATTCTGTTATTTGGTGACTTCAGTGCAATGGTAGGAAAAGGTGAAGATAGGGAGAAATATGAAGGAAAATATAGTTCAGAAGAAAGAAATGAAAAATTCCAAAGGTTTGTACTTTAAAAAGAAGCCAAGAATTATAGAGACTGGACATGGTGAGCAGCAAATAAAGAATGAAATTGCCTACATTTCAACAGACATATAAACACTTATTGATGTGGTAGTTAACTGAGTCAATTGTATCTACAATGAGACCACAGATTTGTCAGAGTTAAGATAAAGATTTATAATAAACAAGAAGAAAAATAACTGTATGAAAAAGATAAATTAAAAATGAGTTTTCTCTGAATTATTTTAAAAGATTATTAAAAATTAAAAAATGGAAAAAGGACAATATAAATGACATCAACATTGGTTATAATAATTTTATACAGAAGTTAAACACTGTAAATGAATTGCCACAACAAGGAGACCAAAAAGAACCCAGAAAAGGCCTTAGCAAACATTTTACTTACTTGCCAAACAGAGAGATGTGGTTGCTAGTGACAACGCTGGATTACAATCTTATAAAGAAGGATAATTATGTTCAGTCTTGTTTTATAAAGCAGAGAGAAGCTGTGGAGGTGAAAACAATTTTAAAGAAATATTGATAACATATCCAACTAAATAAAGCATCCCAATGGCATTTGAAGATGAAAGTGGAATAAGGAGTAGAAGAAGAATAATGGAAAAGATTTTTTAAAACCATTTCAAATTCTTTTCTCTATCAAGGACAGTGGAGCTTCCACTCTTGGATCATAATATCACAGACTTTGAAATACTTGAGGAGGCAGAAATGGTACTTAAGAGAACAAAAATGAGAAAAGCATTTAGAGTGAACCAAGTATATGTAGAGAGGATTTGAATGGGAGGAAATAACATTATCAGGATTTTTGAGGCACCAGGTATCTGAAGGAGAGGAAGATGCCAAAAGTATGGAAAAAAATAACGAAACTTGGACCTTATTAATGGTTTAAAAAATTGATTAAGAACATAAACAGATACCAATTTGTATGCCTTCTCTCCCATCTGTACAAAAATATGAGTTTTATCTATCCATGAATAAAGGCCTGCCTCAATTAAGGGACAAAAAGGTTTTTACAAAAGATGTTCAACAGTAGACTTTATCTTTACTGTCTTATAATTTACCTTGGACAGCAAGGAGATCAAATCAATCAGTACTTAAAGAAACTAATTGAGGCTATTTACTGAAAAGTCAAATACTGAAGCTGAAGCTTAAATACTTTGGCCACATAATGAGAAGATGGGACTCACTGGAAAAGACTCCAATGTTGGGAAAAATTGAAGGCAAAAGGAAAAGAGGACAGCAAAGAATGAGGTGGATGGATAGTGTCATGGAATCAGTTATCATGAGTTTGGATTAACTTTTAGAGATAGTAGAGGATAGAAGGGCCTGGGATGCTATTGTCCATGGGGTCATGAAAAGTCAGACATGACTGAGTGATTGAACAATAACAACAAACTTACCTAAAGATGTAGAGAATATAAGATTTCATTGTGCCTATTGTTTATTATTTGCTCACCAGAAGAACTTTCCATTTTAATGGAGAAAATGAGAGCAAAATACAGCTTAAGGAGGGATTCCTTGGGGACAGTGAGGCCCTCCAGATGTTCCTTTTTTTTAGTGAGGCAATTGGGGTTAAGTGACTTGCCCAGGGTCACACAGCTAGTAAGTGTTAAGTGTCTGAGTCCGGATTTGAACTCAGGTACTCCTGACTCCAGGGCCGGTACTCTATCCACTGCACCACCTAACTGCCCCCAGATGTTCCTTTTAATGGATAGCATTTTATTCATTGCATCAAGTCCCAAGACATCAAGCCTTCTGGAAGAGATCTAATCTGTCATCACTCAAAAGGGTTTGGCTTGTCATTCTGCTCAGGAAAGGCCAAATTTTGATTGCCCAGATTTGAATATATATTTGGATGGACACACTGTAGAGCTTGTCCAAAAGTATGTATATCTGGGACGTGTAATGTAGGCTGGACAGTGAGCTGGACCCATAATTGAAAAGGAAGAGTGGGGTCTGGATTTCATTTAGGAAATTACAAAGCTCTTTTACAGACTCCAAGCTTCCCATGAAAGTAAAGGGCTATCTTTTCCATACTAACCTACTATTGGTTATAATGGAAGCGATATAACTTGGGGTGTGGTCCTTGGTGTGGACCCCCACAATGTTACCTCTCACCTGGGGCATGTAGATATCTACTGATTCTCTGTGTTGTCTTGCTCACTCCAACCTTCTCTCACAGTAACAGATCTAGGTTTCCAGAGATAGGTCATCACAACATAATTACACTCAAATTCTCTAAGGTCTTAATGGTAACCAGTTAAGGGAAAATATTTACCTTCTATTCATCACTTTAGCTTATGAGCCCCCAACAATGTGTTTCTATAAAGTAAGTACATACATTTCTAAAAAAAGTCAACCTATAATTAACCTCAGATACACTTTCCCAACAATGCATTAAGATTCTATGAAAAAGTGTGGGTACATACAGGAACCTTGCAGGGAAACCCTTGCTTTTGAGGAAGACACATGTGCTTAGGGTAATGCACAACTCTCAACTATAGGCTTTGATGTCACAGGTCCATCTAAATATACATGTATTACATGAAACAACTACTTTTTACTACCTGCTTGTCTGTCGGTCTTCACTGTTTTCCAGGTGGGCAAATCTTTTTCTCTTCTTTAATCATAGTTAATATTTGGAAATCCTTTCAACTTACAACCACCCTTAAAAGGACATTTTGAAAGGATTCCTTCTTGACATGAATAGCTGTTCTTTTTAAGCCAGAGAACTTCAAAGCTCTTCAGACTGGGCATCTCCCAACTATATAGACCAGGCCAGGCAACTACTCACTCACCTGTATGCTGAATTGTCCAATCAGAGCAGAATTAATTGCCAATACCCAGCCTAAAGCATCTTCTAAAATCACTGCCCTTGATAGCACATAAAAGGAAATGGAAAATCAGTGACATAATGGAGAAAGAAGTCTGGAGATTCAGGAATCAGTCCAGAGATGAATGAATGAATCAACATGCATAGTTAGAGTCCTTTCTTAAAATGGGGGTTCTGGGAGGAACTGATCAATTAGAGATAGAAGCCATAGAGGGAAGAAGGATTTTCGAGGAATAGGAGGCTGCTGGGGCATTGTAGAGAAAGAAGTCCAGAAAATCAGGACTCATAAAACAATTACTTATGCAAAATGAATTAAAGGAACATAATACCTTGAAGTTCTAAAGTTTTCAATGTGGTCCTCCAAACCACTTTATACCATTGACCTGTTTCTTCATGTTAATATTTTCCCAATTTTTAATGAAGTTCTTCCCTTCTCCTTTTAAACCATCAGATTGTTCACATAAGAGGCATCATTCTCTATCTGTCACCAGGCAATTTTAGTCATTATACTTATACTACAGTTTGCTTTCTACCTAAAACTGCTTAAATCTCATCTGAAAGCTATATTTTTCATACACACATGTTAGTAATTTTTATTAAAATAAAGCTTTCCCCCCATTCCTTTTAGGCATTAAAATACTCATCAATAATAGCAGCAATTATCTTAAATCTTTTTATAGTTGATTTAAATATTTTCCTATGCAAAAAGTATATTTTCTACCTTTTTAATTCTAAATTGCTGAAAAAGATCTTTCCCTTATTCCCCCTCCCTCATGAACATATATTTCCTTCTCCCAACCATGAACATTTGTAAGTCCTCTGCAAATGAAAATTTCAAGATAGGAGGGGTATGGGAACATTATAAAACTAACTAAAATGTGTCAAATATTTTACATAATTAACATATTGTTACATCAGATCAACAGAGCATAAATTTTTCTCATTCCAGACAATCAATAGCTGGGCAAAATATACATTCTCATTCATGACAATCTCTATCTCTCTTTCTATCTATCTATATATGCATATGTACATACACACAATTATATCAGGAAATAGACAACTAAATGAATAATTCACATGTAAAACTCTGTATTTGCAAATACAGCAATAATACACATATATCAACATTTTATAACCAGAAAAATTCACACCTCAATAAAGGGCACAAAATATGGTGTCAAAAGGTAATTGGATACAAATGTATTTCATATATTTACCATTAAAGCATTCTGTTTGAGTTACCTCTCCAGATTTATCTGGTACATTATTTGTCAGTCTCATAATAGGTTTAATATTTTTAGCCTCCTAACCTCATTTTCCCAAGTTTTTAGTTATTTTATTGTCATTATATAACTATAACTCCTCAAACTTGTAGTTGGGAGGCTATCACAGCCCCCTTTGAATGTGCTCTGTTATCCCTTTACAACTGGGGTATTAGGGTAAAATGATGTTACTTTTGGGCTTAATCCTTCTTCATCATCTGAATTTATATTCTTCTCTGACTGAGATATATTCGGTAGAATTCTTGAATTCTCTTGTGTATAACATTGCACAATCACATCCTCATCAGTATCATAATTTTCTGAACTTTTATCTAACTCAGTGTGTCCTGCTGTAATATGTAACTGAATTCATTTTCTGTCAGATCTTAGTCAGCAGTTCATCATTACTGTCTGACTGCTCATCAGAAAGTTGCATCAATTCCCCAATAGGTAATAAATTATTTCTATGCATCGTCTTTGCAGAACCCTTCCATTTTCTGGAGTTAATTTATAAACTGGCACATTGCCCAGTTTCTCTACAACATGGTAGGGTGTAACCTTCTGGTGGTTTGCTAATTTATGTGTTACACACACACACACACACACACACACACACACACACACACACACATGCACGAGACTTATCAAGAATCTGTTACATATATGAATATCTTGACACTGAATTCAGGCATTGTAAATCACTTATTTCTATTGTTTTTCATAGTTAATTCCATGACTAAATGATAGCCCTCTTTCAGTCTATCCTTTAAATAAAAGCCATACTGACTATGAGTCCCACCATCTTCTTTATTTTCTTAAACTCAAACCTCAAAATCAATAGGGAAGCTTGGTTCTTTCCCAACATTAACAAACATAAGGTAAATCCTATGCCATCATTTAGAGTACTATATGAATAGACACACTCCATTGTGATTTCTGCTTAGATTTTAAAGTGCCCAACATATTTAATAATATGATAATAAAATGCTTAGGCTGAGGGTCTCTCTGAGGGTGGTATTCTAGATTTCTTGATTTTCATCAAAGTCATCATCTTTTTGAACAATTTACTTCCAAAATCTCTACCTTGATTAGATTAAATTCGGACTCAGAAGCAAATTTCTGAAAATTTTTTTTCCAATAACTCCTTAGTGATGGTAGTGACTTTCTGATTTTTTGCTAGGTATGCTTGTGCATATCTGATGAAATGGTCTATTAGCACTAGAATATGACTCATGTTTTTGCTACCTCCTTCAAAAGGTAAAAAAAAAATCCATGTTTATAAGCACTAGCAGTTTACTGGTGCTTATATTTTCTAAATATGCCATGAGTTTCCAAAACTTTCCATCAAACATATTGAGCAAAAGTTATTCATTACACACACACACACACACACACACACACACACACACACACACACACACACATACACACAAGCAGATATGTTTTGGCCTAGGGTTAAACAGCTAGTAAGTTTCTAAGTTGATGTATTAACTAAGGTCTTCCTGGACTCCATGATTAACCCAGGTGATACAGGATACAAGCAGATGGTTGATGTTGCCTTATAAATATATCATGAGATGGCCCTGTTGCATTGCATTATGATTTTGGACCTTTTGGTTATGAGAGAACCCTTGACCTATCAAAAGATCAGTCCAGTTCCTAATTCATTATATCTTTGTTCCTCCATTATACTTTTATTCACGTGTCATTTCTTTGCCTCCCCTCCTTTCTCTCCCTCTCACTCCCACCTTTAACAAAGAGAAATAGGGTCATGAAAGAAAAAGAGTAGGGTCAACACCAATAATCTATCACTGGAGTATTCTGGTCCTTTTTGTTTATGATCCACTATTTGTAACTGAATATTGTTTTGCTTATGACTATGCACTCCCCAATTTGGCTCTAATACCTCCCCTTCCCAATGTATTTCTGTATTTAGCTCTGTGTTTGTGTGTATGCATGCATTAAATCTTTCTTCTTCTGGTTCAGACAAAACTGAAGTTCATAATATGTCTGCTTTTCTTCCACTATAATCCATGCAACCAAGTCAACACAGTATTTACCTGGTTGTAATTTACCATTATGGTTGCAAGAAAAGTACCAAAACGGAGAAGATTAGCCTTTGAATACTGGACTTACAAACTTAGAAAACAATGGCAGCAATGTTACAAATGTGCCTTTTTTTTTTTTTTTGTGGGACAATGGGGGTTAAGTGACTTGCCCAGGATCACACAGCTAAGTAAGTGTCAAGTGTTTGATACTGGATTTGAACTCAGGTCCTCCTGAATCCAGGGCCAGCACTCTATCCACTGCACCACCTAGCTGCCCCTACAAGTGTGCTTTTAACAAAGTCTTTGATAGCTGTGGGAAGGGGTACTACAGCCCACTTGGAGCAGCTTGTGAGGGCCAATTATTAAACTTCCAGTGTGCCCATTTATATTTCAAAAATTGCCAAATGCTACATATCAGGTCTTGATTTATTGGTTTTCTAAGTGAGAGAGTGGGGCAGCTAGATAGCACAGTGAATAGAGCACCGGCCCTGGATTCAGGAGGTCCTGAGTTCAAATCCGGACTCAGACACTTAACACTTACTAGCTGTGTGACCCTGGGCAAGTCACTTAACCCCAACTGCCTCACTAAAAAAAAAAGAAAGAAAGAAAGAAAGAAAGTGAGAGAGAAAAAGTTAATAATGCAAATTAAATGCAATATTCGGTTGTGCTTTTTAGAGAACTGGTTGTAAAACATTTATAAGTATACCACTGGCTGTGTAGGCCATTTTGGAGCCTTTGCCTAAAGTTGCTATGCCCAGAAATTTTTATTATCACATAGGTAACTACCAACAACTAAAACCCATAGGTAAATGGTATCTAACAATCAATGGAGCCAGTTCCATTATTGAATATATAAAGAAAGACAACAAAGAAAGAAACAATTGCCTGAGAGGACTCTCTAAGGGTAGAAAGGTTAGGAGGTTGCAGGTGGAAAATTTAGGTCCAAGGGAAGTTATTGATGATCCTGGTGTTTGATTGGATGTGTCCTATGACATTTGGCATTTGTGATTCAATGTGTGCATACATGGTATGTATCTATGTGTGTGTGTGTGTTTCTTTTCCTTTGGTTGGACATATTTTGCCATAATTCTGTTCCTGTGCTAATTTCTAAGGCCTGAATTATCTGAGTTGTAGTTTTTTATTAAACCCTGGAGGTAGGAAAGATACTAGACCTCTCTTGACACCTTTTTTTTTAAAAAAAACTTCTCACCACAAATCCATTCAAAGTGAATGACATTTGCAGAGTGCATTTTCATGGGTCTCCATAATCCCCTCAGAATATTAAGGCTGCATTACTTTATCTTTGGTTACATTAACTTCAATTTTCCTTATGAGTAAGTATTTGGCTAAAATTAATATAGTGAAGTTGAAAAGAATCTTATGATAGGAAAAAGACTAATTTAATCTCTGGCTGCTCAGATACCAGAGTACACTGGGGTTAATGTAATTAACTTACAATTTTAGCCTGGGTTGTGTACATACACTGAATCTCCCTGCTGGAAACGAGATTAGATTTTATTACTCTATATATCCTGGTTATCTTCACCGTGACTCCAATTTTACTTCCCACAATGACTTCAAGGATCTCTGCTGCAATGAAAATGCAGAACCATCTGGTACTGAGCCCATGCAGTTTATTTAAAGATTTAATTAAATGCTCTAAATGGAGAGCTTCTCTGAATTAACATTTTAAATGTGACTTATTGCAGGTTTAATATTGTCTTAATGCCAACCTGGGAAACTCCATGGCCAAGTTGTTGATGTTCAAATTGAATTCATTTGGGTGGCTCCAGGGGACCCATTAATTAATCTAAACTAATGGGGATTGGTTCTGACTTTTGATGAAGATTATTTACTGAGACAATTTGCAATGAATAAAGAGTCACAGTAGGCAAATGCTTAATTGAATTTTTTAAAAAAAAATCTCATTGTGTTTAATATCAGGGATGCATCATGTGAGTTAGCTCTGAAATACCATGAAAGGGGAGATTACTTACATCTTCCTGACTGTACACTAATAACAAAGAGAATGGGTAATTTCATTGTCCTATGTAATTTATGGCTTGCAAAAAGACTATAGGTCTGGTTAGTTAATGGCTTAACAGAAATATCTAAAAATACAAACTTTGCTAAGGGTGAGCAGCCAGTTATCCACCGACAGTTTGTCACAATTTGTAAGTGACAGAGATTTTCTAAGTAATGCCTAACTGCAGATTCTAGATACTCCAAAACCTGCCCATATGCTGCTTGCTCACCACATTTACCCATCAAAAACTTGGTCTATCTTTTAAAATGTCTGTTTTCCTATAAAGTGCCCAAATACCTGTCCCTTCTCATGAATTGGTTCTCAGCTCATAAATGTCTCTAATGATATTCTAGTTCAATTAATTCTCCAATGAGTTTGCCTAGCCTCCCTTTAATTTTCATATGCAGCATGCGCAAACAAGCTAAATCTGTACTTCTAATAAAATGGAGGGTTTGAAAATAAACCACGTTTAATTAATTGAGTGGGTACATCCTAGGGACTGTTCTCTGCCCCACCCCCCCTCCAGCTTTCTGACAGTCACTCCCTAGAGACTAATGCTTCCTTTCCACCTATCCAAATCCTATCCCTCCTTTGAGGCCCTCTCAAGACCCACCTCTTCCATTAAGTCTTTCTAGTCATTCTAGCTAATATTGATCCCTCCCTCTTCTGAACTCCCACAGTCTTATTATCTAACTATACCACTCATTCTGGCTCTTAATTCTCTTAAACCTGACTTCTATGTAGTGCAGTTTAACTGTTTCATGTATTACTAATGTTGCTATGGAGATCAGAGACACAAGAAGAGAAGCTCCCAGAGTTTACCAGTTGGTGATGTGTTCCATTTTGGCAGCCCCTCTGTCAAGTATGTGGGTCACACAAAAAGACCCAAATCCTGATACAGAGAAGATAAGACTCCCAGCTAGGCTGCATTCATAGAACCTTCATGATCTAAGGACTTTCCTAGCATTTGGCAGTTATTATAGAAAATCTGTTAAAAATGCTGCTGCTGTCTCTAGACCACTGAATGACCTGGTTCCTACATATATGTTTCCTTGATCCAGAAGCATGGGGTTGGGATTGCAAAATTGCCTTAATCCTCATAGCCTGGTTTTTAAGACACTAGTTGACCCTGGACAAGTCACTTAACCTCTCAGTGCCTCTGTTTCCTCAGCTGTAAAATGAGGAGTTGGTTTCTATAACGTCTAAGATCCCTTCCAGCTCTAAATCTATAATCTCATTATAAGGGTAGGAGATCATCTGAACCAACTAATCACCCTATCCCACTTAAAGTAATGTAAAGTAACTACATTAATCAATAAGAGTGACTTTATTGAGCCAATCAATCAAAGTCATTAAACTAAGTGTGAAAAATCCTTAATCAGTTTGGAAGAAGTAAAAGCCATCGGATCAAATGAAATAATGCATATGTGTATGTATAAATATGGATGCATGCATGTATGTGTGCTTTGAGTGAAAAGATGCAGGAGTTTTTCCTGGTCATGGATATTACAGTATGTCAATTTGGAAGCAGGCATTTAAGTGGCAAACCAGTTCAGTAGTGGCAGCAGATCTAGCAAAGCCCCTGAGTGGGATTCATTTGGGGAGGAAGAGAAGTGCCTCCATCTACTGTGCCTTATACCCTTGTCTAGAGGATGGCCTTATGAATTTTGAAAGGTCAGAAGATTTTGGACTTCTGAAGGGCATCATAGCAGTGGCCGTGGAACAACAGTGACTGATGGAAATGTCTACCCTGGGAGCTAAAAACAAACTGAGGACTCACTGAGGACAGTCAGCTTGAAGATTACAAATGATCCAGCAAAAAGCTACACCATGCCTAAGGAGAACTTTCTGATGACCCCACAAAGGGGAGAAAAGAACTTCTAGCAATCAAGAGCAATGAGTTACCCCTTGGCCACATTTCTCTCTTAATCTCAAATCCACTTTGCCCAAAACTCTTTATGTGGGAAATTAAGCAAGTTGGCCTGGGGTTATCTATGGACCAGAGAACAGGCCAGGTAAGTGAAGAACCTGCCCCTTCTTAAACATCACCTTAGACTCCCAGAAGATTGGGACAGTACATCCTGGAAATAGTGCCCCACTTTAAGAAGGAGTTAAAAGTCAAGTACAAGATTGTCGAGATGAGCAGACAGAGCAGATAGAGAAAGATGAGGACCACAGAAATTTTCTTTAGTGACAAGGAAAATCTAGGCACACCCTCAGAAGAGGATAGTGTAAAGAATTAATTGTTATTTGAGGTTTTTATGACCCCATCTTTTGGCTAGAATTTAAAAAAAAACCTTGGTGTGGGTACTGGCCTGGGGTTCAGCAAACCACATGGTGCTCCACCCACTGGTTGTAGCTGTAGCCATGGCACTGGTACCTCACGTCATCACCACTCACCAACACCTACATGGGCCTGGCAAAATTATAATGATTGGAAACCTAGTGAGGGCAGTCATGTGACTGTCAGAGCGGCCAGCCAATTGGCTGGGGGCTGTGTGTGGTCAGCCTGGGGTCTGCTGGGAAGAAGGGAGGTTTTTCGCCATTCTACCTTGAAGCTGGAAGGCAACAGGACACTGCTGTGTGTTCTCAGCTTATTCCTGGGTGGTGGTGTTGTTCAGGTTGTATAATTTCCCTTTCCCCATTTTATTTCCTTTCCCTTAATCCTACTGATCCTGTTTGTGTTTTTTTTAAGTTTATTCTTGTTAAATAAATCCTTCTCTGTTTTGAGGGAGGCAGTCTGTCTCCTTCCTTGCCCCAATATTGTGGTGAGCCATTTAGCTAACACTCCCCAATTAAAAATTGGTCCCTACAATAGCAATGTCAATATCCAAAGCTTCCAAGAAAAATATAAATTGGTCTCAGGCCATAGATGTGTTCAAAAAGGACTTTGAAGATAAAGTAAGAGAGGTAGAAGGAAAAGTAAGAGAGGTAGAGGAAAAAATGGAAAGAGAAATGAGAGTGATGAAGGAGGGTCATGAAAAAAAATCAACAGCTTGAAAAGCCAAATTGGCCCAATGGAAAAGGAGGTACAAAAACTCCCTGAAGAAAATCATTGCTTAAAAATTAGAATTGAGCAAATAGAGGCAAATAACTTTATGAGAAATCAAGACACAATAAAGCAAATCAAAATGAATAAAAAAAATTAGAGGGCAGTGTGAAACATTTCCTTGGAATAACAGATGACCTAGAAAATAGATCCAGGAGAGATAATTTGAAAATTATTGGAGTACCTGAAAACCATAATTAAGGAAAGAGCTTAGACATCATCTTCCAGGAAATTGTCAGGGAAAATTGCCCTGATATTCTAGAAGCAAAAGGTAAAATAGAAATGGAAAGAATTCACCTATCACCTTCCTGAAAGAGGTCTGAAAATGAAAACTCCCAGGAATATCATAGCCAAATTCCAGAGCTCCCAGGTTAAGGAGAAAATATTGCGAGTAGCCAGAAAGAAACAATTTAAGTACCAAGGAGCACCAGTCAGGATAGCACAAGATCTAGCAGCTTCTACATTAAAGGATCAGAGGGCATGCAATATGATATTCCAGAGGGCAAAGGAATTGGGATTACAACCAAAAATCATCTACCCAGCAAAACTAAGTATAATCTTTTAGGGGGAAATTGAGACTTCAGTGAAAAAGAGGACTTTCAGATATTTGTGATGAAAAGACCTGAACTGAAAAGAAAATTTGACTTTCAAATACAAGACCCTAGAGAAGCATAAAAAGGTAAACAGGAAAAAGAATTTAAGAGGGATGTTAAAAGATTTAACTGCTTACATTCCTATATGGGAAGATATGTCTAACTCATAAGAAATTTCTCAGTATTAGGGCAGATAGAAATAAATTTAAATAGAGGCACAGGTGGGACTTGATTATGAAGGGATGATATCTGTAAAACATTTATTTTTTATTTATCTTTTTTTGTGGGGTGGTTGGAGTTGGGTGACATGCCTAGGGACATGCAGTGGGTGAGTGTCTTGTGACTGGGGCCGGATTTGGGCTTGGGTCCTCCTGGGTCCAGGGTGGGTGCTTTGTCCACTGTGTCACCTAGCTGCCCCATAATGACATCTTTAGGGTAAAATTGAGGGGGGAGAAAAATACACTGGGGGAGGGAATAAGGGAGTGGTAGAATGGAGTGAAATCTCACATGAAAGAAACAGGAAAGGGCTTATGGAGTGGGGGAGGAGAGGTAGTGGAGGAGTAGGGCAGTGAATGAACCTCACACTCATCAGAATTGGCTCAAAGACCTTAATCTCATCAGAGTTAGCTCAAGGAGGGATTAACATACACACTCAATTGAGTGGAGTAATCTATCTAACTCTGCAGGAAAGTAGGAGAGGGTGGGGTGAAAGAAGGGAGAGCAGATTGGGGGAGGGGGCAGTCAGATGCAAATCCCTTTTTGAGGAGGGATAGGTTGAAGGAAGATAGATAATAGAGTAAATATCATGGGCAAGTAAATACGCTGGAGGAATCACTTAACAATAGTAACTGTGAAAAAGAGAAAAGAAAAAAAGCATACAAAAAGATATGGCAACTCTCTGTGGTGGCTAAGAATTGGAGGTAGAGGGAATACCCATCAGTTGGGAAATGACTGAAAAACCTGTGGTGTGTGATTGTGGTGGAATATTATTGTGCTGTGGGAAATGATGAGCAAGATGATTTCAGAAAAACCTGGAAAGACTTATATGAACTGATGGTATAGTGAAGTGAGCAGAACCAGGAGAACATTGTGCACAGTGACAGTATTAGTGTTCTATGAGCAATTGTGAATGACTTAACTACTCTCAGCAATACAATGAACCAAGACAATCCCAGAGGACTAATGATGAAGCATACTATTCACCTCCAGAGAAAGAACTGATATTGAATGAACACAGACCGAAGCATGCTACTTTGTATTTTCTTCTTTTTTTTAACTTGAGTCTTTTTATATAAAATGACTAATATGGTAATGTTTTACATAATTACACATGTATAATCTATATCTGATTGCTTACCACCCCAGGGAGGGGAGAAGGTAGGTAGGGAGTGAATGAGAGAGGGATAGAACTTGTAACTCAAGACTTTAAATAAATAAATAAATAAATTTAAAAAGAGTGGAAGATACAAAATGCAAGTAATTATGTATAAACAAACTATATAGAGGATAAACTGGAGATATTCTCAGAGGGAAGGTACTAGAATCAAGGGGCATTTGAGTAATGTGCTATGAGGAAGAAGGCATAAGAAAGAGCTCTTGGCAAATAGCCTCCATTTTTTTTCAGTGAAATATGAGGTAAGGTTCTTAGATCAGCAATTGGGAAGAAGAACAGGCATGAGAGACTTAAGAAGGTATGAAAGTATTGGGTTAGTGGGATATTGAATCAATTAGGAAGGTGTAAAAAAATTGCCTTGCTGCAGTAAGAGTCCAGTTGAGATTATGCTTCCTCCTTGCCTATTAAGAACCTAGCTCTTGAGGAATGTTTCACTTGATTTACTGATGTTTCTCTCTGTTATAAGAAAGGTATGTTCAGGTGGACCCAGTTGAAATTATGTAACATTAATTTGTTGTGGATCTAGTCAACTCAATTTTGTGATCTTCTCCAGTTCCATCTAACATCATAAGTGTAGGGAGAAGATTGTAGCAGTAATCCAAGGCTGGGGTTTAGCAAGGCAAGATCATAAAATAAAGGGGGAAGGACTTAAGAGAAGAGGATAGTGTGAGGTGAATTGGTTCACCAAGTGGTTAAGATGAGGAAGGAAGAAGAGTGTAGACTGTGCAAGGGCAGAACTGAAAGGTAGAAGAGTTGGAGTTCACAATGAGAACAAAGAGGAGAATTAGGGATTGTAAGGCAAAAGTAAAGGTGGAATAACCAAGGGTCATGATGAGATAAAATAATTTCAGAGTTCATGAACATGGAAGTGGAATGCTTGTGGGTGATGGCAAGATCATGGGTATGACCACCTTTGTGTATCTAGTTCAGGCAGGGTGGAAAAGGAGGTCATGTTAAGTGAATAAATTGAGGAAGTGGGAATTTAAGTGAGTAAGGCAGTGATGCAAAAACAATCAAGTTTCAAATCCTCGAGGGCACTTTACTGTTAAAACAGCCACAGAAGTTGGATCTGTACAATGGAGTACTACACTGGACTGTTACTGATTCCACATGTAATATTGTCACTAATCCCACACAATATAACAGTTGGTGCCATCCACAGCTATGAAAATTTTATATCATGACTTTATATGCATGGATCCACCAATGTCATGGAGAGGGAAAACCTACTGCATGGGCAACAGCTTGTTTTCCATACTGATCTGCCCAGGCAAGCACTCTGGAGAGTATACTCCAGCTACTCCTTATGGGGTAGATACAACACAGGATCCGGCAGTTAATGGTTATAAGTCATGGACTGTACAGTCACACTGTGGCCTGTGGCTCTTCAAGGCACTGATCCATGGTCGTCTGCTACTGGTGGAGGCCTACTATATGCATGGGTCAAGAGAGTATGCTAGAACTGGTAAAAAACCAAAACAAAAGAGATTTTGCTGGCCCATGAAGGCTATAAATATCAGCAAGAACTGGGAGATTTGTGCTCATTGTATGGAAAGAAAAATACTAACTTGTGCTTCACATTTCAAGAATACAAGCAAAGACAAATCTTCATTGGATTTCTATCTCTAGTAGGATATAGTAAGAACACATACCATATATTAATGGCAACTAATAATTTCACCAGCTATGCACAAGCGTACTCAACCAGGAAAGAGAAAACTTTTGAGGTTGCAAAAATGTTGAGAAGTATTTCTCAGTGTATTGACTTCCTGCCAAGGTCCATTTGAACCAAGGTGGAGACTTTGAAGTCATACTATCCAAGGAGATGTTAACTTTGGCTGTCATATAGAAGTCTAAATCTACACCTTTCTTTCAGCAGGACCCACAACCTGAATATTTCAACATTGTTGAATATGTTAGAATCATTGAGGATAGAACAAAAACCTCAGTGGAACCAACATGTAGGCATTCTCAGTACATGCAAACAGCTTCACCAGGAACAATGCTACTGTCTTTATACTCTACTGATATTTGAGTAAGAACTATGCCTGGTTATTGACTTATGCTTTGGGTCTCTGAAGATGGAGACACTGTAGACATTCACCACCATTTGAGAGAATAGCTAAAATAAAATTTACCACCTACTTACAACTTCATCCTAGGAGAACTGTGAAAGAAATATGATCTTCTACAAAGTAACAGAGTTCTGCTGAGGAATTTCAGTGGTCAAAGTAAACATAAATTAACAGATTGATGGTAACTACTTTCATACCCCGTTTTGGAGAGACTAGGCAACAGGCCTATTTGCAACATAATCTTGTTTGCTTTTGCAGGGCAATGAGGGTTAAGTGACCTGCCCAGGGTCACACAGCTAGTAAGTGTCAAGTGTCTGAGGCTGGATTTGAACTCAGGTCCTCCTGAATTCAGGGTTGGTGCTTTATCCACTGCGCCACCTAGCTGCCCCCCTTACTTGTTTACCAGTACACACACTGCTGTTTTTGCACATGTTGCGTTTTTTAGGCATATTAATATCACTGCTTTATTTTTGATTTGCTGCTATACATCTTTGCTTATGCCCTTAGGATATCTAAGTCTATAGTTACATGTAAGAAATAATATGTCCCATATGTAATGTAGACCTATAGACACTGAACTAATCTGTCAAGCAATGCTTTACACTGTGCTATATATATTGCATATGTACTGTTGATGTTCATTTACTGTCAGTGGTATCTGAGATATCCTGCTAAATACTGATGTTTATTTTGGAGCTGTGATATATAATTCAATATATCACATATAATATGGCTGATTTTGCAGGGGAAAGAAATGTATCCAGATGTTCAGCTATGTCTATCTATTTGAGCCTTAGGGAGAGAGAGGATTGTGACTGAAAGGTTACTTTCTCCTCTACCTAAGAAGAATAAAAAATGCCTCCATGAAAGTGATATCAAAGGAAGTTCAAAGAACTCAAGGGTGATTTTGAGAAGGTCTCAGAACACATGGCTACTGCATTGGGTAAATATGGCAGCCATTACTATTTGCGGAGTCAGAGGAGCCGCCACCAGCTCTGAAAGTAGCCCTCACATCCACATGGCTTCAACAATGGAACAACCATGTGCTAAAAGAGCAAAAGAAGAACTCTGACCCTTGTAGAAATGAAGTTCATAGAAGGAAATCCTTTTTGGAGCACCAAAGACCTTCTCCCAAAAGAGTCCAGATTTTGAAATGCATTCTCTCTCTTTTTTTTGGTGGGGCAATGAGGGTTAAGTGATTTGCCCCGGATCACACAGCTAGTAAGTGTCAAGTATCTGAGGTCAAATTTGAACTCAGGTCCTCCTGACTCCAGAGCCGGTACTTTATCCACTGCGCCATGAAGTTGCCCCCAAAGTGTATTCTCTTTTGCAAGTAGTTCTGCAATAATTCTAGGGAATTACTTCTTTCTTCTTGGGGAAACCTTGTCCTTATTGGTAGGAACAAGATCCTGAGGACCCTGAAATACCCCATTCCATTTTTTGCACCACTCACTGTTTTCAGCTGCGCCCAAAGTGTCTCCACAAGTATTTTTGTCCCAAGTGAAAAAAAAAACAACAACCAACTTTGTTAAGCCTCTGATTTTGGTGTGCATGTGCAAATATATGTGCATACACACTCATTTGTTCCCTAGTTTCCCTTAGCTCTATTCCCTTAGCACATTTGTGGTCAGGGCCACTGCCGCAACCTGACCAGGTCTGAGGAGGTGAGGAAAGGACTGTGATTAATTAATGTAAAGGCCACCTGGAGCCTCTGCAGAAACACTATACCTGTTCTTAGTTGATGAAAATGACAATGGTCATAACACCCCTCTTCCTCTGCTCTCTCTAAGGAGAGTGTGTGCCCATTCCAAAGTTCATGTGTTTCTTTAAAGTCTATCCTGTACACCTAGTCTCTTTAAGTCAGTATTAAAACTTTGACCAGGGGGCAGCTAGGTGGTACAGTGGATAAAACACTGGCCCTGGATTCAGGAGGACCTGAGTTCAAATCCGACCTCAGACACTTGACACTTACTAGCTGTGTGACCTTGGGCAAGTCACTTAACCCTAATTGCCCTGCAAAAAACAAAACAAAACAAAACAAAACAACCCCCCCCCCAAAAAAAAAACCTGATCAACACAATGCATGTATTTATTTAATTTGCTTGAAGGCAGCTGGAAGGGAGGATATTTGGAGACAGGCGCGTGCACACACACACACACACACACACACACACACACACACACACACACAGCCACACATAAAGATAGGGAGATTCTTTTCTGACTCCAAGCATTTTCACTGTTTGTACTCCCTGCCTGAAACACTCTCCCTCCGATTTCACTTCCTAGCTTTCTTCGCTTCCTTCTTGTCTCAACTAAGGTCATTCTTCTGCAAAAAAGCCTTTCCAAGTGCTTGATCTTAGTGTTTTCCTCTGAAACTATCCCCCAATTCTCATTCTGTCTCTCTGTCTTTCTCTGTCTCTGTGGCTCTCTGTCTCTGTCTCTCTGCCTCTTTGTCTGTCTCTTGTCTCTTTGTCTCTCTGCCTCTGTCTCTTACCCTGTCTCTGTTTCTCTCTTGTCTCTCTGTCTCTCCATAGTCATTTGTACATTTTCTCCACCATTGGACTTTGAGCTCTTTGTGATCAGGGACTGCTTTGTATCCTTAGTGCTTAGCACAGAGCTGGCATATAGTAGGCACAAAATAAATGCTGGTTGACTAAACTATTGAAAGAGAGAGACAGAGAGACTTTCTAATTTGCTGGGATTTTTCACTACTGGGGCCCAGAGAAGAATCAAAAGAGTTTTACTGATAGCACAGTAAACTTCCCAAAAGCAGATAAATCTATAAATAAATCTATACCATGCTAGATTCCCTTGGACATTAATGATATGTGTGCTTCATCCCACATCTCTGGTCCACCACTTCTTTGTCAAGAAGTGGGAGGCTGCATGAGGTCTTTGAGGAATGGGGGTGTCTCAGAGGTACAGGAAGTTGGGAGTAGCTGAAAATGCTCCTAATCTAACTATTCTCAGTGTAGTGGCTCCAGTCGGCAAGGTTATACTTTGCTTAAGTGCAATTCTTGCCACCTGATAGCCTTTCCTGAATTAAGCCACCTAGGTCCCCCCTTTGAATGATTTTATTTGCTTCAGCCTGTGCCCTTATTTTGCAGCTGGGGATATGGCAAAAGCAAATAGCCTTTCTTTCAAGTGCCACCAACCCCCAGCTTTCTGCTTATGCATAGCCAGTTTATCCACACAGCACTCAGCATCCAGCCAGGATGGAATGTGCCAGGGTACCTACAAATCAATCACTTCCCAACAGGCCTTACAAGCAATTGCATTGAAAAAAAAATAGTAGGGGTGGGAGCTTTAAGAAGGGGAGAAAGAATACCTAACCTAACACAGAAATCGTTGTTATTCCAGCAGTTGCTACAGCAATCACAAGCTACTGAGCTACCGTTAAAATGGTAAAGCAGAATAATAATTGGGCTCATATGTGGTCCCTGGTGATTTCAGTCCCTACATCTGATAAGCTCACTGCATCTAAATTAGTCATGAGGAAAGGCCAGTGGAGGGGGTATTTTTCAGTCATATGGAAATGATGGGAAATTCTACTTTTTTATTTGGAGAAAGAGGAAGAAGGAAAAGTTTAAAATCCAGCCATGCCTGCAAAATGGAGATATGGATGGAGAGCTCAAGACCAGGTTCAGTTAGTAATGGAGATTTTCAACAACTCTAACATCATACCACCTTTGAACATGTTTCTTCCTACTTCTTCATCACTCATCACCTTAGCCATGTTTCAGGGGTGGGAGGGGGTTAGTTGGGGAAGGAAGAATGGATAGGAATGAGAGTCAGAGTTGATAGCCTGACAAATGGATTTGTACCTTTGAGCTGTCTTTTAATGCTGACCTTGACTTGTTCACTCTAATTGCTCTTCCCTGAGCTAAGAGACATGCATTGACAACAGACTTGGCTTGTAGTGAAAAAAGTAAGAAATTAGGGTGAACAGAATTGGTTGAAAATAATTTCTGGCATAGTGAGGCCTCATGTGATATGAGGTGTATCATTCCACATAAAGCATGAGGGTATCATTGTGTGGCTCAAAAGAAGAATAGATAACTCCGCCTTTTCTCTCACCACCCTTTTCCAAGGGAGACTTGAAATTTTTTTTTTTAATTAAAAAAAAATTTTTGGTGAGGCAGTTGGGGTTAAGTGACTTGCCCAGGGTCACACAGCTAGTAAGTTTTAAGTGTCTGAGGCCTAATTTGAACTCAGGTCCTCCTGAATCCAGGGCCGGTGTTCTATCCACTGTGCCACCTAGCTGCCCCTCCAAGGGAGAATTTTTAATACCTGCCAGGAGGGGAAGCAGAAAGTTGGGGCCAAAGCTCTGTTCTCCTCAAAAGGAGAGAACACTGGGCTAGAATTATATCTATCCAATCTCTTAGATATAGTTAGTCTATGAGATGTGATTTTCAGGTACAAGCTAACTTCTGGTCACTATTTCAATATAGGGAGGGGGAAGGAGGACCCCCGAGCTCTATATCTGAGTCTTTTCCTCCAAATACCAGACAAATAAACACACGTAGCAATTATCAAAGAAAACCCATTTATTCAAGTCAGTAACAAAACAGAGATCAGAGAAAGAAGCAGAGGAAAACATATATTAGACAATACAGAGTGAAGGAGCTCTCCCATTGGGATTGAGGTAACTCAACTCAACCGAGAGAGAGAGAGAGAGAGAGAGAGAGAGAGAGAGAGAGAGAGAGTCCTAAATCTTACCCAAGGGGAAATTCCCCCAAAGTGTCTAGTGTAGCAAGCTGGAGACAAGGACATGATAGCTCCTCTCATGTCTTTCCACAGTCTTTTTCTTTAGCAACCTGAAGGAGTGTTGACTTCATCTATCTTCCCTATTAAAAATGGAGGTTAAAAGTGATTGGAAGAGGAGCAGCTAGGTGGCGCAGTGGATAAAACACTGGCCCTGGATTCAGGAGGACTTGAGTTCAAATTCGACCTTGACACTTCCTAGCTGTGTGACCCTGGGTAAGTCACTCAACCCTCACTGCCCCACCAAAAAAAAAAATACTAAAATGCCTTTTCCTTTCTTTGGGGGCAGCTAGGTGGTGCAGTGGATAAAGCACTGGCCCTGGATTCAGGAGGACCTGAGTTAAAATCCATACTCAGACACTTAACACTTACTAGCTGTGTGACCTTGGGCAAGTCACTTAACTCTCATAGCCCTACCAAAAAGAAAAGGGATTGGAAGAAAACTCAAAGAAGACTTGAAGCTTGAAGAGAACTCAGACCATCTCACAAAGAACTGAAAAGACTTGAGCTCTTCCACTCTTGCCAGCTCTAACCTGCACCAAACATAGAGCAGGCCATTCACCTCCAATGAGAAGAGCTTCCCCATACCAAAGGACTTTGGTTAGCTTTAGTTTTCTGGTCATGTACCATTTTGCACAGGGTAATAAAGCGATAGAGAGGATAAGACAGACTGGGCTTTGCTCTAGACATCAACGTGGTGGGGTAGCTGAGAGCAGGGCAGGGGACAGAGCCTAGGAAAAGGTAAAGTTGTTGGGTTGTGGGTTGCATGAGCATAGGGGTGGGAGGGTTGTCACCCTTTTTACCATCATGAATACCTGGAAGACCAGTAGTTAGTAAAGATGTAGGACCCTAAGGATCTCATTTTGCTTATACTGGGCATGGTTAATTGAATCCCCTTTCTCTCCTTTGACTAGGAATTTCATATTACAGAAGTCCTGGGGAGAGGGCTGCCACCCCATCTTTTTCATCATGGGTCCAGACTATTCTCTGTGCCTCCCTCTGCCAACTATTTTGTCCCAGGCCAAAAAAAAATGCTTTGTTATGCTGCTGACTTTGCACATATTTTGCCATCCTACAGCTATACCCTACTTCATCTTAGTGTTACTGCCTTCTATTTCCAGTGAGAAAAGCACTAGAGATAAGATACCTGGGTTCTAGTGCTGGTTTCCTCATTTGTACAATGAAGGGGTTTGGGTGAGATTATCTCTGAGGAACCTTGCAATTTTGAAATATTCAAATGTGCTTTGCTAAATTGTCAAGGAGATGAGTCACAGACATCTCTGTGTCTATTCAACCTGCTGGCAGTTTTGTATATTCTGCATTTCTTTGACAGAACTTACAGCATAAATTCCTTTCTCAGAGCTGAGAGCATCCAGAATGGAGGAAACCCTTCAATCTATTAGGATGCTTCATGAAGGACAGATGATTAGACTCTTATTGCTTTGTCCCTTCTTTAGTGCTCAAGTTAATGTCCGTGGTATTTCCTAGTTTGTTCACAAATACCCTACTGTAATATCAGGAGAGCAAAAGAGAAAAATGTTGAAAGATGCTCTATTGTCAGGCAAGGATTTGTTGTGTGCCAGGCACTGTGCAAAGTGTGGGGGAAGAAAAGGCAGGCAAAAACACAGTCCTTGTTCTCAAGGAGCCTGCATTTCCTTTGAGAGAGACAGCATACAAATTATCTTTCTGCCTGTCTATCATCTATCTCTCTATCTATCCATCCATATCTCTCTATCATGTATCTCTATCATCTCTCTCTCTCTCTCTCTATCCATCTATCTATCTATCTATCTATCTATCTATCTATCTATCTATCTATCTATCATCTATCATCTAATCCATCTCTCTATCACTTTATCATCTCTATCTATCTATCTGTCTGTGTCTGTCTATCTATCTATATCTCTCTATCATCTATCTCTATCTCTATATCTCTCTATCTTTAACTCTATATCTACCTATCTGTCTGTCTATCTATCATCTAATCTATCTCTCTATCACTTTATCATCTATTATCTATATCTATTTATCTGTCTATCAACAGTATATATCAGTAGTTTTTTTTTTAAGTGATACAATTGGGGTTAAGTGACTTGCCCAGGGTCACACAGCTAGTAAGTGTTAAGTGTCTGAAGCCAGGTTTGAACTCAGGTCCTCCTGACTCCAGGGCAGGTGCTCTATCCACTGTACCACCTAGCTGCCCCTCTACATTATATATCTAGATAGTGTAAATGGAAGACAATTTTAGAGTAAAGGGACTGGGGAAAGAGAGAGAGGGGAAAAGAAAGGCCTGACAAAGGTATAATTTGAGTTGAGTCTTAAAGGAAGCCAGAGAATCAAGGAGGTAGATGTGAAGAAGGAAGAGTAGTTCAGGCCTGGGGGACAGCTAGTATAAATGCACTGGACAAAAAATTCTACATTATGTCTCTGCCTTTGAATATATTTCACCATCCTACAGCTATACCCTACTTCATCTTAGCTTTATTCCATTCTGTTTCCAGTGAGAAAAGCACTAGAGACAGGATACCTGGGTTCTAGTGTTGGTTTCCTCATTTATACAATGAAGGGGTTTGTGTGAGATTATCTCTAAGGAACCTTGCAGTTTTGAAATATTCTGATTCTATGTGCTTTGCTAGCAAGTAGATCAACAGAATATGTAAATAGGAGTAAAGCAAAAGGAATCCAATGATTCCAAACCAATTTTTTTTTGTTTTAAGGAATTGTGCCATTTGTTCCATTCTGATTTTTCTGGGAATTCACTCCTGGGGGGCTGGTTTCCACCTTCTTTTCTTAATAATTTGTTTAACTATATTAAAATATGTGACATAATTTATGACTACATATTTATAATATAGTATAACATGATATATATTAACTATAACTATTTTCTCCTTCCAATTCTTCCATCAAGAGTTCTTAATTTGTAATTTCTTTTTTCTTTCTTTCTTTCTTTTTGGTGGGGGAGTGGGGCTTCTTTCTTTTTTAATCTATAGTTTAACTTCTTATAGCACTCTTGGACTTTTTCTTTCTTTTTTTACTCTCTGAAGCATACTGTTTGTGTTTGTTGGGAGTCATTCTCTTCCTCTGGGTTTACTTCTAGGGGTATTATTTTACTCATAATATTTCTTTATAATGTTTAGTATCTGCTTTTGTTTATTCATATCAATGGCTTCAGTCCCCTCTGTTTTTATTTGGCATGCAAATTAGTGGGGAGTAAGGTAGTCAACAAGCATTTTTATTATAATAGAATTTTATTTATCCAATTACATGTAAAGATAGTTTTCAACATTCCTTTTTGTAAGATTTTGAGTTCCACATTTCCCCCCCCTTCCTAAGACTACAAGCAATCTGATATAGTTTATACATGTACAATCATGTTAAACATGTTTCCACATTAGTCATGTTGTGAAAGAAGAATCAGAACAAAAGGGAAAAACCACAAGAAAGAAGAAACAAACAAACAAACAAAATTCCAACAACAAATAAAGTGAAAATCTGCATTCAGACTCCATAGTTCATTTTCTGGATATGGAGAGCATTTTCCACCATGTGTCTTTTGGAACTGTCTTGGATCATTTTATTGCTGAAAAGAGCTAAGTCTATCATAGTTAAACATAGCACAATGTTGCTGTTATTGTATACAACTTTCTCTTTGTTCTGCTCACTTCAGTCAGCAACAGTTCATGTAAGTCTTTCCAGGTTTTTCTGAAATCCTCCTGCTCATCATTTCTTATAGCACAATAGTGTTCTATTGTATTCATATACCACAATTTGTTCAGCCATTCCTCAATTGATGGGCATTCCTTCAATTTCTAATTCTTTGCTACCACAAAAAAGCAGCTTTAAATATTTTTGTGCATGTGGGTCCTTTTCCCTTTTTTGCTCTCCAGAATGGTTGGTTCAGTTCACAACTCCACCAAAAATGCATTAGTGTTCCAATTTCTCCACATCTTCCCCAACATTTGTCATTAGTACCTCAGATCAACAAGCATTTTAAAGTGTTTACTCAGTGATAGGCACCATGCTGGGTGCTGGGAAATATATGTGAAGAAAATAAATGGGAAGTAAACCCAGTTCCTGCTCTGAGGGATCTCACAGTCTAATGGGGGAGACAAAATGTATAGAATAAATTAGATATAATTAACAAAGGGAAGGTACCAGCATTAAGGAAGAATGGGAAAGGCTTCTTTTAGAAGGTGGAGGCTTGGGACTTGAATGAAACTAAGGAAGCCAGAGTGTGGAGATGAGGAGGAAGCAAATTATAAACATGGAGGACAACCAGGAAAAAGACATGAAGTAAAAAACAAAACAAAACCCAAACAAAGGCATGAAGTTGGGAGACAGAATGATGATAATATCATGTAGAGAAGAAAAGATAAAAGAAAAGAGTCATGGAAACATTTTTGAAAGTGTACAAAGAGGTATTGAAGGAAGTTCTGAAGGAAACAGACAAGCAGGACAGTTTAGAAAGTAATAGATGGAATTTTTGCGTGCATTTTTAAAAAGGGAAACAGAATTTAATAGAAGCTTACAATTAAATACATAGCTTCTTTTTGCATGACTTTATATTTAGAAATGGTATAATTTTTTGTTAAAAATATATTATTAATGTATACTCACAAAATATATATGTATATAGATACATACATATATGTGCCAAAAAGATATATCTATATCTATAGATATCTATAGATAGATAGATAGATAGATAGATAGATAGATAGATAGATAGATAGATAGATAGATAGATAGAGATATATATGTGTGTGTGTGTGTGTGTGTGTGTGTGTGTGTGTGTACATATTTATTTTTTGGATAAAGAGCCCAGGTTTTCTAACTGCAGGGCAAAAGGGGAGAAAGTGGTTCAGGTGAAGAATGATATGGGCACAAACGATAGCAGTTAACAAAACTTTATTGCTACTCACAAGAGGAGGAAGAGAACAGATATCCATGAGAACAGTCTCAGTATGTGGCCCCCATTGTCTGTGTCCATGGGCAGCACATTGTGAGGTGACTTCAGATATACCCGGCATCCATGTTCCAGTCTTATAAAGTGTTTAGACAAAGAGTCAGCATAGCACTAATACATGGGGGAAGGTAGTGGGGTATTCTGGACCAGTGAAATGAGGATATTTTTTGAATTATTTAATAAGAAATGAAGAATGAGGGGCAGAGGTCCAGGGACCTTAACTCTAACTGTTCAAACAAGAGGCTAAGAGATGGGTAATTCCTGTTCTCTGGGGTTATTAGGCTTCTTGGAGGGATGAGGCTAAACCAGTTAAACTGGTTTTTGCTGGCTTACACTGACTTCAAATACAATACCCCTTTCACTATACTGGCTGCCTCTTCAAAAACTCTAAGCAATTTTACAACTTTATTTCTTCCCTCTCCATCAATTGTCAATTATCCTTGGTTGTATCTCTACCCTCCTACCTTGCCATGCTAAGGTTGTTCATATTCCATTTGGGTTTGACTTGATCTTGGTCTTTATTCCTTCTCAGCAAGCAAAAATAACCAGCCTATAACTTAAGCCAGTTCCTCTGACTCTAATTAGAAGAGATGGAGATGGACAAGTGTAAAGACCAGTATAGTTGGAGCTGGGTTCAAATCCTACCTCCCCCACTTGCTAACTGTGATGGGGAACTTGGCCTCAGTTTCCTCATCTGTAAAATAGTGGATAATAATAGTTGTCCTACCTTTCTCAATTATATGTGTATGTATATATATATATATATGTATGTATATATGTGTATGTTTGTGTGTATACACACATACACACACATATGCTTTGTAAACCATAAAGTGTTAGGAATGTACAAATATATTTGTGATTGGAAAATTCTTTCCTTACCTAATCTTTTCCCTTTGGGTTGTTTAAAATCTAAATTGTGGGTTCTAATCTGCCTGCCCCTCCAGTTTTTTTTTGGGGGGGAAGCTGGCTAAAATAACAAAATAATAAAATAAATTCTATTGTTGTTTTTGTTCAGTAATTTTTCAGTAATATCTGATTCTTTGTGACCATGTTTGTGGTTTCCTTTTCAAAGATATTGGAATGGTTTGCCATTTCCTTCTCCAGATCATTTTACAGATGAGGAAACTGAGGCAAACAAGGTTAAGTGACTTGCCCAGGGTCACACACATAGTAAGCATCTGAAGCCAGATTTCAACTCAGGAAGATGAGTTTTCCTGATTCCAGGCCCAACACTTGATCGATCCACTGTGTCACCTAGCTGCCCCTATGCATTTATGACATGCTTGCTACATGCCAGACACTGTGCTAAGCAATGGGGAGACAAAGAGAGGCCAAAACACAGAGTCAATCTTTTAGGGTCACAGATTTAGAACTTGACTGGGTTTTTGTATTTTCTACCCCAACACCTTCATTTTACAGATAAGGAAACAGAGGGGTAGCTAGGTGGTGCAGTGGATAAAGCACCGGCCCTGGATTCAGGAGGATCTGAGTTCAAATCTGACTTCAGACAGTTGACACTTACTAGTTGTGTGACTCTGGGCAAGTCACTTAACACCCATTGCCCCACAAAACAAAACAAACAAAGAGATAAGGAAACAAACCTGGAGAGCTAAGGTGACTTGATCAGTGATAGCTGAGAGTGAAGAAATTAAGCATTGCTCCAGAAATGAGAAACTTCAAGCCAAAAGGGAAGAAATAGAAAACAAAAGAACTAGAATGTGATACAAAATAATGGATCAACTATGACAGTTTAGTCAATATACTGTAGTTCCCCTCTAATGCAAAGAAGAGAGGGAGGTTTATTTCCTCAACCTTTCTCTCTTAGCCCCTGAATTCTAAACCCCCTGGCTTTAAAAGAAGACAGAGTGCAAAGATCACCTTCAAGCTCTAGGATGAGAACACTCTCTTCCAAGAAAGCAATAGAAGCCCATTCATAGATGCATAGAATGTTGAATCTGAAATGGGCCTTATAAATGATTAAAAATCCAACTTCCCCCACCTCATTTTACAGATGAAACCTGTGACTTGCCCAAGGTCACACAAGTAATTAGAAGCGCAGTCATTCTAAAACCCAGCTTTTCCTACTTCCCAATTCAGTACTCTTTCTATTATGCCACACAATGTATTTAATAATGGGAGATTGAGTTAAGAGAATAGAGTCACCTTTATAGAACACTTGAGAATAGCAGCAATTTGGGCATTGTTGCACAAAATTTTCCATCTCATTTTTCTAGTAACCAGATATGTTGATGAGGGAAAGTCACTCCCAAGCTTCAGCACATTTTGATCTGGCCATGCTTGCAAAAACTTGTGTTGTCCTCTGCTCTTCCATACAACGTGTAACATCCAAAGTATCTCCTCTTCCATTCTGTGACCATGACAAGAGGGCCTTCCCTTTGCCCTAGCCCTGGCAAACAATTGTCTCTTCTGATTTGCAGGGGGAAGAAAAATCCAAAGCTATGCAAGCAGTCCCACTTCTAGTTAATTCCCAACCCTTGGCTATTTATAGAGAATGGATTGAGACTGCCTGAAGCACTCCCCATGGGCCTTTGCACAGTCACTACAAATACAGAGAGCAAACACAGGACAGATTGGAGGAACAATTTGCCCGGCACTCAGAAGACCAAGAGATTGCCTGTTTGAGTCATCGTGGGCAGGCTGCTGTTTTGGAAGAACATACAGCTGTGGCCAGCTTTAAGATAGAGTGGGTGCTATTGTCCTTTTGGAATTCTGACCCTGTTTAAAGTGTGGGAAACTGACTTAAACAAAACTCAGGCATCAGAATCCCTTGGCATATAGGTCAGAGGTAGTTGGAAGAGAATTCTGAGCAGCACTCCCACTCCTGGAGAAATTCTCATAATAGAAGGGGGGGGGGCGGAGTTGAAAGAAGAGAAAGAAGAAACAAATGAAAGCATGTCCCAAGAAAACACAGGACACTGACAAAAAGATATAAACTGTATAATTATGTGAAGGCTAGAGTGCTATCATATGGAGAGGGAAAACTACTAGCTTTGATATCAGAGGAATTAGTATCACATTCTAGTTTTGTTGTTTTCTGTTTGTTCCCATTTGGCTCATTTCTCATTTCTAGAGCAATGCTTAATTTCTTCACTCTTAGCTACCACTGATCAAGTCACCTTAGCTTTCCAGGTCTCAGTTTCCTTATCTGTAAAATGAAGGTGTTGGGCTAGAAAATACAAAAACCCAGTGACCCTAAAAGATTGACTCTGATGGGACTGTTTTGGCCTCTCTTTGTCTCCCCATTGCTTAGCACAGTGTCTGGCACATAGCAAGCATGTCATAAATGCATAGGGGCAACTAGGTCACACAGTGGATCAAGTGCTGGGCCTGGAATCAGGAAGACTCATCTTCTTGAATTCAAATTTGACCTCAGATGTTTATTATGTGTGTGACCCTGGGCAAGTCACTTAACCTTGTTTGCTTCAGTTTCCTCATCTGTAAAATGATCTGGAGAAGGAAATGAAAAACCATTCCAATATCCCAACTCGAGTCTATGAAGCTCTTTTTTTTTAACCTCATCTTCATTTCTAAATATATACCTCCTTCTACCCCTACCTTGCAAATCCACCCCTTAATATAAAATTTAAATTTGGAATAAGACCTTGAAATTCATCTAATTCAATATTCTCATTTTACAGATGACTAAAATGAGATCCAGAGTTGGGAAGTTTGTCCAAGATCACAGAAGTAGTAAATATCAGGATTGGGATTTGAACCTAGATGTTTTGAATGACTTGTATTCTTATAAATTTGCCAGCTAGGTGGCACAGCCTGAAGTCAGGAGGACCTGAATTCAAATCTCACCTCAGTTACTTACTAGCTGTGTGACCCTGGACAAGTCATTTAACCCTGTTTGCCTCAGTTTCCTCATCTATAAAATGAGCTAATGAAGGAAATGGCAAATCATTCCAGTATCTATGCCAAGAAAACTCCAAATGAGGTCACAAAGAGTCAGACACAACTGATAGGACTGAATAAAATGTTGCAGAGAGAATCATCAATCCCACCTCATTTCTCTGGTCCCTAGGGAAAAATGAAAACTCTTTGTAAGTAAGGATTGTCGGATTCTTTGTACTTGTATCTCACACAATACCTGGAACATAGTAGGTGCTTAATATATGTTTGCTGGTTGATCGTTTAGTTTCCTCATCCACAAAATGGGGAATGGTCAAATTAGATGATCTCATAGTATTGAGAACAAGAAGCAGCCTGAGAAACCTTCTAATCCAATGGTCAGAGAGTTTAAATGATCATATGGGCAGGCTTGGTTTTCTTCTCTTTGGACCGAGTGACTTTTGAAGTTCCTTCTAGCTCTAAGTCTAGGAGGCTAAAAGAGAGAGATCCAGTGTTCACACCTAAATCTTTTGGCAGCAGAGCTAGTGCTCCTTCCACTACTGGGCCGTCTTCTCCATGCTTTGTTCCCTCTCTAATGTTCCTTTGAAATGGAAAATTCCACATTTCTGTGTTATTGAGGAAAGTCTGACTACCACAACTTCAACTTGCATCAAATGCTAGCAAAATTCATTAATCGCTATAATGGCTACCAGGGAGAGGAAGGGTGTGTGTGCGTGTGGTATGGTGTGATGTGGTGTAGTGTGTTATGGTGTGGTGTACGTGCATGTGTGGTGTGGTGTCTGTGTATTTGTGTGTGTGTGGTGTGTGCTTGCATGTGCCTGTAAGAGTTGAGTAGTTTGCTACATCACTTAGCACCAGTCCTGGTAATTAGGGCTTAAGGGTAGTTCTTTTTCTAGCTTCCCTTGAAGGGCTTAATGGAATGCTTCAGGGTACAGCCTTGGTACATTTGTTCTAGCAGCAGGCAGCATTTTAAGCAGGAATTATGTCTGCTGGCAAATAGAGAGGCTCCTGATGCCCTATTACTGGAGACCCTGGAGAGTCCTTGAGACCCCCTGACCAATAACCTCACCCTTCCTAGCCTATGGGAGGAGTCAGGGGGAGGAGAAGTTGCAAAAGAGGATTGAGTGGAGCTAAAGTGGAGATGAGATGGACGTGAAAACCCCTGGAAACCAGGAGGAATGGGAACTGACCCTCGCCTCTTGCATGAGCAAAAACAGGGACCCAATAATAGCTATAATTATAGCTAACATTGATGTAGCCCTTTAAGGTTTACAAAGCACTTTACATATATTATCTTATTTGATCCTCATATCAACCCCGTGAGTTAGGTGCTACTATTATTTACAATATTACTCCTGAAGAAACTGAGGCTAAGAGAGGTTAAATAATTTGACCATGCCACTCAGCTGGGAAGTGTCTGAAGCAGGATTTAATTTGCAACTTCCTGACTCCAGGTCTAGCCATTCCATTCATTGTGCCATCCAGCTGCCAATAAGGCAGCCAGTGATGCCACCATTCAGTGAAAGATGTTGCTGTTTGTTATTCATTCACAAAAAGCACCATGACATCTGAAGGTGATGTCTTGACTTTCAGTGAAGGAGGGCTGTGAAAGGTTACCAACCTCACTCTCTCTTCCAGAGCCATCTGGGTCCAGTGGCAAGATATACATCAGGATAACTGGATAAACTGGATGTTTTTGAAGCAATAAGGGTTAAATGACTTGCCCAGGGTCGCACAGCTAGTAATGTCTGAGACTGAATTTGCACTTGGGTCCTCCTGACTTCAGGGTCAGTGCCCTATCTAATGTGCCACCTAGATGCCCCAATGAAAAATGAGAAAATAAAGAGAAGGGCAGTGGCTAGGAGGTGTCTGAGCCATGTGAAAGAGAGGCTAGAACTGTTCATACTACTCATAATGTAGCCTTCCCCCCCCCTTATTTTTCTATTGTTAGGGGCAGGCCTGATTACAGCACCCTGTTAGTTCATGTTCAATTTGGCATAAAATAAGGGACTCATAATTTATTGAACCATTTAAAAGAGGTGCACTTTGCCCCAACACAGCAAAGACACACATCAAAGATATAGTGATACTTAGTTTCTATAACCCAGGGCAGCCAAATGGTGCAGTGGATAGAGTGCCAGGAATGGAGTCAGGAAGACTCATCTTCCCGAGTTCAAATCAGACAGTAGACACTTACTAGTTGTATGACCCTGGGCAAGTCACTTAACTGTGTTTGCCTCAGTTCCTCATCTGTAAAATGAGCTGGGGAAGGAAATGGCAAGTCACTCCAATATTCTTTCCAAGAAAACCCCAAGTGGGGTCATAAAGAATCAGACATAACTGGAATTACTGAACAACAATAACTTCTAGAGAATCGCCCTTCCTCGTTTCCATATCAAATTGTGTCTGTTCAACAGGGCAGGGTATGGTGACTTCCATATTCTTCAGACATTCAAAAAGTATGAAGGGCCCTAACTCCACATGGGTAGGACTTCTAAATGCTCTTAGGTGACCAGGAAGCTGTGTCAAAGGAAACAGAACAATTAGGTCTTGGGGACAGCTTTGTTGCTTTTAGGGAAAAACTAGTCTCTATTGTGGGGTAATGGGAGGGATTCTCTTCCTATCACGTACCACCCCCTTGGTGGCAAGGTCCTAAGGATCTTAAGAAGCCCTTCCACCATTTAAATGCTTTTTTTTTTTTTTGGTGAGGTAATTGGGGTTAAGTGACTTGCCCAGGGTCACACAGCTAGTAAGTGTCAAATGTCTGAGGCCGGATTTGAACTCAGGTCCTCCTGAATCCAGGGCTGGTACTCTAACCACTGTGCCACCTAGCTGCCCCCATTTAAATGCTTTTGAGGATTGTCTGAATAATACTCCTGGCATAGGGAGTACTAGGGAAAAAGAGAAAAAGAAAAAATAGCCCTTCTCCTCACACTGAAGAATCATCAAAAAAAAAAAAAAGGAAAAGACAAAAGAAAAAAAATTGTAGAAGAGGACAAAAGTCAGAAATCTTAGGCTTTTCATTCAAAAGGGTTGAATCTTACAACTCAATGATTAGGTGGATGCTAGATTGGCTCCCTAGCTGTAATTCCAAGGTGATGCCTCAGTGGCTCGGCCAATACAAAGTGGTCTATAAGCCCAAGCAACACCAGCAACATCAAAGTGAAAACATAGGTAATTACATGGTTAACAGTTCTTCATCATGCATCACAGTCATCTGTAGCCAAGTGGCAAAGAGGTCAGGAGTTTCTTACATGCAAACTGCTCTGGGATTTTAATTAATGCCTAGGCTATAATATTCCCTTGTTCACTTACCAAAGCCTTGCTATCTCAGAGACCCACATTGGGGGAATGTTATGAAATCTTTGCCCCCTGGAAGCCTACACAGAGAGACCATCCTTTTTTCCATAGGGAAATAAGTACTCTTGCTTACCCTATCCAGGGAAAGGGAACTGTAACCAAATAAAGAAGGAGACCCCCTTTCTTCCAACTAAATATGCATTCTTCATAGTTACATAGTGATGGATTTATCTCCCCTGTGCTATTAGAAAGCAAGACTCCTTCCAACAATATCATTTCTTAGTCACACAAGCCCTTCCTGGGAAGAAGGTGTCTCTACCATCCTAGAGGAAAGTAAGCCTGACAATTGAAAGGGACCTGAGCTTTCTCTTGAAGGTATACAGAGACCTTTACAGGGGCAAGGACCTTGAGTCCAAGGCAACTCTGCCCCATAGAAGGAATAAGGAAGGATCAGAGAGTGTACCCTTATCAGGTAAAGTCTTCCTGGAGACTGGATCCAAGAAACCAAGGACTAAAGAGTCCTTCTCTTCCTAGGGAAGCATTGGTTTGTCACTGATGTGACTTTTGGAAGTCAGGTGCACGGTGGCACAGCTATTAATCAGTAGAGGCAAACTTCTTGCCCTGAGATGGGGTAACAGTGATACTTGCCAGTTGGAGATGTTGTTAAGGCCACTTGGGTTAGGTACGTGCTCTGACTGGTACAAGAGGCTCTGTTGGGAAGGAATAGCTTCCTTGTCCTTAGGGGAGAAATTTGGTCTTAAGCCCAGTATAACATAGCATTACCACCCTAATGTCCATATGAGCAATGGGCCTGCTCCCAAACGATGCTGTGCTTATAATAGCTCTAATCTGATTGACTGGCATATGATGTCTCTGATAGACACTGACATGTCCACAAACAATTGTATTCAGTGGGAAGCAAAGGTAAAATTCCTCCATTGGTTCTTACCACAAAGGGGAGAGTCTTTGCTTTGATTGCCTAATCCTGTGCTCTCCAGGCTCTAGTCCACCTGGCCAGACTCAGTGGCCATCATTCAGAAATCAGCATAGATGAAGATCTCCTCTGGCCTTTTCTATATGCTGGCCATGGAGCCTGGAACTAAGCCCATTGGGAGGTCTTGCCGGTTCCCTAGAGGACCCATTCCCCAGGGTGCCTCCTGTGATGGCACGAGAGGCTTTCTCAGGCTAGGTATGACTGAAGGACTATAAGTGCTCTGTTGCTGAAACCCCTTATACAGCAAAACTAACCAGAACTTGCTTTCTTGACACCATGTTTCAGGAGCCATACCCAAAGTTTTCTCTGGAAGAGATTGTCATTGCTTTCTGCCCACACAGAAGGGCAGTGGGCTCTGTGACTTCTCCCTCCATTCTCAGAGGTCCTATTAGTGCTAACAGTAGTAATTTCCCAAGGTACAACAGTGCCTGGCACATAGTAGGTACTTAATAAATGCTTATTCTTTTCTACTCCCTCCCCCGCCCTCTACCCACCATGGCTTTCCCGGTTCACATGATTAAGCACTTTACAAATATTAGCTCATTTAATGCTCTCAACAACTGATGGGGCTTCTTTCAGAAGGCTGAATGCCTCTAATTGCCCCTGAAGCATGTTGATCATAAGACGCTACAGTTTTGAAGTGGGGCAGTGCTGACTGTGATTCAAATTATTTTTTTTATGGGGCCAGATGCCATTTCAGCCACCTAAAAAGGTGGTGGCTCTAATAAATTTGTTTGACTCTAAAAATAACTCCTTAGAGAGCTCCCTTAAGCCTATGGAACACAGCTACAGAGTGCATCTCATCAGCGTCCTCAGATCTCAGTCTTCTTGTTCAGTCGTTTCAGCCATGTCAGACTCTTCACAAACCCCTTTGGGGTTTTCTTGGCAAAGACACTGGAGTAGTTTGCCATTTCCTTCTCTAGGTCATTTTTACAAATGAGGAAACTGAGGCAAACAAGGTTAAGCGACTTGCCCAGGGTCACACAGCTAGTAAGTGTCTGAGGCTAGATTTGAACTCAGGTTGCTGTCATTTCAGTGAGTGACTCATCAGTTTTTTCTTTGACCTTCTCATGCAGCCACCACAGTTTCTTGGTGAAGGCCCATTCACTTCCTGCTTCCCCAGGGCAGAGAATCACCCGCCTCTCCACCATTGGTTGAAGTTTAGAAGTCTCCTCCTTCAGCTCTCATTCTCCTGTCTCATGACTTCTATTTTAGCAAGATGCAATGGAGACCATAAAGTGGGTTCCTGGGTATGCTCTGTCAGTCCTCACTGCCATCATGAGAGATCCCTTCATTCATACCTCCAGAAGTTCCATTCTTTCCCTCTTGACTTTCATTGCCTGGTCCCTAAAAGTAAGGAGCACTGTCTCTAAGTTGCTAGATACATTGAAGCACATCCATTTTTAGTCTTATTTGTAGGATGGTCAAAAACAATCAGACAGTGCTGTACTTGGCACTTCCTTGAGCTTCCTGTAGTACTCACTGAGCTTATCAATCTTCATGAGCCTGAGCCAGCTTCCTGTTCCATTGATAGAGACTCACCCTATCCCAGCCACAGTGGGTAGAGCTGTGGGTCTGGAGTCAGGAAGAACTGAGTTAAAATCAGGCCTCAGAAACTTAATAGCTGTGTGACCCTGGCAAGTCACTTTACCTCTATTTGCTTCAGTTTCTTCATCTGGACAGGCATAATAATAACACCTACCTCCCAGGGTTATTGTAAGTCTCATAGGAGATGGTAATTGTAAAGTGCATAATACAGTTCCTGGCACCTAGTAGTAGTAGTAGGCCTCCGTCAGTTGAGGACGACCATGGATCAGTGCCTTGAAGAACCACAGGCCACAGTGTGGCTGTGCTGGAGTGTCCTTTCGAGGGCGATGGCCTGGTTGGATCAATATGGAAAACAAGCTGTTGCCCATGCAGCAGGTTTTCCCTCTCTGAGACATTGGTGGATCCAAAGGAGAGGCAGAGCCAGTACAGTTTGGCACCAGTGCTGCCACAGGAGTTGCCAGAGGGATGTGATGTCCAACATCCAACTGCCTAAGGGACTCTGGCTCCTGATTTTCCCTCGGGGTTAACTCCTGAAGTCTTTCCCATATATGGGTATAGCCACAAGGCAGCGGAGGTTTAAAATCAGTGCTCTTTCCCCTAAGCTAATTGCCTGCCAAGGCTGATGAGCCCCACCTGCCCAAAGCGACTGGTTTTAAGGCACCAGTGACTCGTCTTCATCCCTTCTCCTGTTAGTGGAAACAGTTCCACCATGAGAAGGCCAGGAGTTGGGCTTCGGTTGTCAGAGGCTATTTGAGACGCACGCCATTGGAGCATTTTATAGAGTGGGAGCTTATCCCCACTCCCACCCTGGCATGACAACCTTTGGAATCCCTGGCACCTAGTAAATGCTATATAAATGTTAGTTATTATTACTATCCTGACATCTAATCACCCTACCTTCCATATCTTCGGTGCCTTTTCCCTGTAGTCACAGGGCTACCTCTTGTCTCAATTACTGATGACCAAATATTTATTATTTTTTTTGGTGGGGAAATGGGGGTTAAGTGACTTGCCCAGGGTCACACAGCTAGTGCCAAGTGTCTGAGGCTAGATTTGAACTCAGGTCCACCTGAATCCAGGGCCAGTGATTTATACAATGTACCACCTAGCTGCTCCGCCACCGATGACCAAATATTACATCTGTATGTAATATGTTACATATTTAATATTAGTAAATATGTTACACATTTAATATATTACATATATTAAATATTACATTTATTCATTTTATGGGTTGGTCCAACACTAGTACCCTGTTAGTTCAGGTTTGATTTGGAGATGAAAAGAGGCATTCATAAGTCATTGAATAGTTAAGAAAAGATTTACTTTGCCCTAACAGAACAATGATATGCAGCAAGGATATAATAGCACCTAGCTTTTATAGACTAGGCCTCTGTTCTCCTCTTTCTCTGTATAGAAATGCATCTGGTCAGCAGGTATGATGACTTGTGTGATCTTCAGACTTCTACCAGAGTGCAGTGGCCCCTGACTGAAAGTAGGTAGGATTTTTTTATGCCCTTAAGTGACCTTGAAGCTGCATCAAAGGAAGCAGAGGCCACTCAGGTTAGCTTTGAACCCTTTTCAGGGAAAACTAATCCCTGTTCTAGGCAAATAGGGAAACACTGGTTATATAACATCCATCCTTTTCTTCAAAAGTATTGTAAATCTTTATTTCTTTTTTGATAGTTCAGTATTTTATTATTTTCCAGTTACATATAAGGATAGTTTTCAACATTTGTTTTCATAGGATTTTTAGTTCCAAATTTTTCTCCCACCCTCTCTTCCCTTCCCTCTCCCCAAGACAGAAAGCAATCTAATATAGGTTATATATGTGCAATCACATTAAGCATATTTCTACATTGGTCATATTGTGAAAGAAGAGTCAGAGCACAAGGGAAAAACCTCAAAAAAGAAGGAAAAAATAGCCTCAAAGCAGAAACAGTATGATTGAATCTGCATTCATAAACCACAGTTCTTTTTTTTGGATGTTGAGAACATTTTCTGTCATGAAGTTCTTTGAAATTATTTTGGACCACTGCATTGCTAAAAAGAGTCAAATCTATCACCATTGTTCATCACACAATGCTGCTGTTTCTGTGTACAATGTTCTCCTGGTTCTGCTCCTCTCAGTCAGCATCAGTTCATGTAAGTCCTTCCAGGTTTCTCTGAACTCCTCCTGCTCATCATTACCTTTCACATTGAATTTTTAAAACTTTGTGTTCTAAATTTTCTTCTTCCCTCCTTCCTTGTTCTAAATCCAGCAATTCAATATGTAATACATCTGTAGTTATGCAAAACATCTTTTCATTAATCAACTTGTGAAAGAAAATAGACAAAATACCTTTAGAAAGAGGAGCTAACAAAATTATACTTCAATCTGTATTCAGATACCATCAGTTCTTTCTCTGTTGATGGTTTGCATTTTTCATAAGTCCTTCTGATATCATCCTGCTCATCATTTCACAGTTAGTATTGCTACCTGTATTATCCTCCATCTTATTCCCTCCCCTTAATATTTACTCTATTTTCTATCTTCCTTCATCCTATCCCTCCTCAAAAGTGTTTTGCTTTTTACTACCCCCTGCCCCAATCTGCCCTTCCTTCCTTTGCCTCTTCCCCCCATCTTCTATCCCTCCCACTTTCCCTCAGGGCACAATATATTACTATACTCACTTGAGTGTGTATGTTATTCCCTCTTTGAGTGAATTCTGATGAGAGTAAGGTTCATTCATTGCCCTGCTCCTTCCCCATCATCCACTGTACTCCATAAGTTTTTTCTTGTTTCTTTTATGTGAGCTACTTTTCCCCAGTCTACCTCTCCCTTTCCCTTTCTTCCAGTGCTTTCCCCTTATCCCTTAACTTTATTTTGAAGATATCATTATGGGTCAGCTGAGCTGAGCCTTAGAAGAAGCCACTGGCACTGAAGACTCTGAGGCACTCGAGGTACTGTATGTTCCTGGCTGGGTCCAGACCTCATGCTGAGCTCCTCTCTCAATCAGCAGGTGATCCTAGTTGTTGTCTTTGGCTGGAAAATATTCTCACTCTGTTCTTATGTGAGTTAGGCTACTCTGGGTTGTTTTTTTTTTAATGGCATTATTTGGGAGTGAGTGGACCAGTTTATTGGAAGCTTGAGGGAGTCACAGCCTTTCCTATGCCATCTTGGCTCTGCCCCCTAAATCTTTATTTCTTAAAAATTTTTTTCTTCTCTGTTCACTTTTGTGTTTAAAGAGAAGAGGTTCCTCTAATGTAAAATGGTTGTTATTGCATTACTGGCCTATGTGTTTCTGAAAGTGAGAAGATAATTGATACTAGGAAAAAAGCAGAAAATAGTAGAAAACAATAAAGAAAAGTAGAAAACAGGAGAGAAAAAAATTTTTAAACTGTGATGTATATTATTACTATTACTATTTTTTGGGGGGGGGTAGGGCATTGAGGGCTAAGTGACTTGCCCAGGGTCACAGAACTAGTAAATATCAAGTGCCTGAGGCCAGATTTGAATTCAGGTCCTCCTGAATCCAGGGCTGGTGCTTAATCTACTGTGCTACCTTGCTGCCCCCTACTATTACTATTTTTATTATTATTAGAAGGACTTGTTAGAACCAAATCATACCAGCTGCAGAGAAGGAATTGTTAAATTGTCAGTTTTAGCATTTACACCATGAAAATTGGCAAACTCTACAAATTGGGGATTGCTTTATTGTTTTATTGACTTTCTATACTTAAGAAAACAATGATAAAAATGCTAATAATGCATATTATATTTTAAAGTCTGTCATGTGCACATTTTTCAAGAGAGTAGTTCATTAGGGGGCAGCTAGGTGGATTAAGCCCTCGCCCTGGATTCAGGAGGACCTGAGTTCATCAGACACTTGACACTTACCAGCTGTGTGACCCTGGGCAAGTCACCTAACCTTCATTGCCCCACAAAAACAAAACAAAACAAAACAAAAAACAAAACAAAAAAAAATCCAAGAGAGTAGATCATTAAATGGTAACTACACACACTAATTACATATATGTAAATGCACATGCACATTTATATAATCAAAGACAGAATATATTACTGCTGGGATTTTACTTAGACAAATGGGTTTAAAAGTGAACAAAAGACAAGTATTTATTTATATTTCAGTTTTCCAAAAATAGAGGGTAATATGGATTCATACTAGACCTGGACAAATACGTTTAGCAGCTTTGGGTGAGGGCTAGGAAGGAAATCAGGAAGCGGTGAGTATTGCTGAGGTGCATGCATCTGGTAATTACTCTTGCCAGGACAAGTTTGAAAGAAAAACTATTCCTCAACTAAGAAGCAGAGGGAATGAGGTTAACTTCAGAGAAAGTTATGTCCTGAAGGAAGGAGCTAGAAATGAATAGTGCCACCTACAGTAGGATGGGGACCAGGAAGAGGGAATACATAGGTCCCTTCCCCAGCCTAATAGCACCTACTATACACACTCCTAGATTAAGATGTTAGCAGCTGGGTGTACTCCCCAAATCCATTAGATCTGTGATCTTATCTATGTAGGTACTCCCTGTAACCATGTTTTCAATTATTTGTGCTTAACCATCCAGTGTGGTTTTAATCTGTTCTCCTATAAATTCACCTGAAGGTCTCCACTCAAAATGTGGGAGAGAAGCCTTACTCCTATTTTCATCACATTTCTCTATTACTTATTTCCTTTTCTGGTTATAAATTTCCTTGCCAACTTGGTTTCTGGTCTGCTTACTCCACTGAAACTGCTCTCTCCAAAGTATTAACCATGATCTCATAATTGCCAAATCTCATTGTCTTTTCTCATTCACCATCTTTCTTAATTGTTCTGCTGCATCTGGCACTAATGACTACTTTTGCCTCCTGGATACTCTCTCCTCTCTGAGTTTTTGTGACATTATTCTCTAATGGTTGTCTTCCTACTTATCTGACTGCTTCACATCCATCTTTGTGCTAGTTCATTATCAATAAAACACCCCCTTACTGTGGGTGTTCCCCAAGGTTATGTCTTAGACCTCTTCTCTATGTTTCCTACCTCTTGTGGGATTAAGAATCATCTCTATCATATCCAGACCCAGTCTCTCCCCTGAGCTTCAGTCTTGCAAAACCAATTACTTGCTAGACATTTCAAATTGGATGTCTCAGACTAAATGTGTCCAAAGCTGACCTCCCCAACCATCCCTCATCTGAACTTTGCCTTTCTTGTTGAAGGTGTGACTATCCTTCTAGTCTCCTAGGTTTGTAACCTTGACATTATCCTGGACTCCTTCTTTTTCACTGTACATATCTAACCAGTTACCAAAACTTACTTTTTTCTACTTCCATAATGTCTCTTATTTTGGCATCCTCTTTACTCACGCAGCTACCACTCTAGTTAAGAACCTCCTTACTCCTCACCTAGATTAATGCAAGATCTTCTTTATCAATCTCTCTGCTTCTAGTCTCCCTCACCATTCTAATTCATCCTACACACTTTTGTCAAAATTATTTTCCTTATTAAGAACAGATCTGACTATGATATTCCCCTATTTAGTTATCTCTAGTGTAACGATTGGAATAACGCCACCTGCTGGATACTAACTGTAGAAGAGTTCTGCCCATGAAGCGAAGGTCTTTGAGGGCAAGACCAGGAGTCTTGTCTTTGGTATCAGGAAGTGACGCGGACTAGTGGGAGGAGGAAGGAAGAGACTGGCGCTCAGTCTCGCTCTCTTTCCTGAGGACGCTGGCGGAGAAGGGAGCTAGAAATGTGCTCTCCCTTTAATAGATAGGAATCTAGACCTTTCTCTCTCTCTTTACCAAATTCTTATTCTCCTTAATAAATGCTTAAAGTCTAACTCTTGCTAAAGCTTATAATTTATTGGCGACCACTCATTAGATATTTTAGACAGACTAGCTAGAATTTTAGCCCTTAACAGATGGCAACCACGAAGAGGAAAGCTAACCCTCAGTCTTCTTCTGATCTGCTGGTTGGGTAAGAAATTTCCCCTTCCTCTCCCTTTAACTGCTAAGTACTGGTGTACTGGCTGTGTTTTTCCTTTGAATTTTTTCGAATGGACCTTTTAAACTCCCTAATTATCCTATTTTTGATTTTGGTCTGTTTAACCAGACAAATGGGAGATAAGATCATGTTAATGCTTTGTTTTTGTGGATTTTCTATTTTTCTTTTTATTTTTGTTAAAAGAGCCAGCAACTTACTCACACAAGGAAATATCTCTCCCTCTCCCAACCATGCTTTTTCAGAGAAACCTGAAGAGATTCCTGCAGCTTTTCCCAATTCTAACACTAATTGTTGCTCTAATTTTGCATGCCTGGAGGCAATGACCCACCCTCTAGAAGCTTTTAATCCCCTAGCACCTGGAGGCAAAGTGGGGGAAGAGGAATCCAGGCCTGAGTTCAAAATCAAATCTGATTCAAATTGCTCTGGTCCCTCCCCTCCTCTCCAGACCCCACCCTCTACTCCTCCTATGGCCAAGCCCATAGCTTCCCCTGCCTGGGAAGTCCAGAGATCTGGTGCGCATGCTCAACTTTTTCTACCTGCATTTGCAGCTTCAGGCTCAGCCCTTCCCTGGCCTGGCTGTGCTTTTGAGACAATCTTAGAAAGCTCTTTAAATTCCAGATATGCTCGTTTTGTTCATAATTTTGCTAACCTGCTTTTGTCTTTCATTAGTAATCTTATAAAGCATTTGTATGGTGAAAAGACTGACAGACAATATAGAGGGGTTAAAGAAGAAAAACTTAAGCTGAATAAGAATGACAATCATCAACATAGTTCAAGACTCAGCTTTTGCCATGGAAGGGTATATATTTTACAGAAATGTAGAAGTAAGCAGCAAGGTATTGATATGAGTATTGGGGATTTTAGATATCGGAATCAAAAGTGTTCTGAATTCACTCAGAGTAATAGTATCAGTTCAGAGGTTACATAGGATTTCTGTGCTATTATATATACATTTTGAAATTAATGGTATGGGTTTATTTTCATAGAGATTTTCATGCTTTTGAGATTGTGTCTTATACTTAGTTTTTAAAACAAGGAGAATATTTGTAAAAGCTTTTTATAGTCATGTGATCAAGTTTATATTTTATAATACTCTTATTGATATTAAGTTCATATTCATTTAGATTTCCTTAGTTTGAATTTCATTGTCTTTTATTGTTCCACGTGTATCTTCTTCTATTCATTCATCTATCTAATTTTGAAACATGGTTTTGATTTCATAATACAATGTTAATTCTAGGAGTATTGTGCTCCCATATTCTGAGTTGTTTGTTTTTGTTATTTTTTTTTTCCTCAACTGATTATTTGATCAAACTCTTTAAAGCATTTCCCTGGCAAATTGGTTGCCATGGCAAGTGTAAATTGATTCTAGAAGTATTATTTTTGATAAGCATATTCCCAAAAAAAAAAAAAAGAGAGAGAGAGGAACATTTGTAAAAGTTTTCTTTTTTCAAAAAAAAAAAAGTTCTTTGAGATTCTGTTGTGCTTTAACTTGTATTTAAGTATGTTCTGATTTTTCACAAAAGTAATTGTATACTAAGTAAAAAAAAAGGGGTATTATTTGAAATTGTTGCATAATTATATATTGTGTTCTGAGTCAAGATGTATTCACATTTTTTGCAATCATTTATTATCCTCAATTTTTAAATCCATATGAGACTTGCATTATGGGAACTTATCATTTAAGACATTAATTGCCTTTATTCTGAGTTATCAGATGCCAGTTGGCCAAGATGCCATCCAATCACAAGAGGAATACATGCAAGAGCAGACACTGAACTGTCACATGAGGGGAGACATGCATGAAGTCAAGGTATGGCCGAGGGAACGGCTTTTGACAAATGTTGAGGTTGGATTCTCTTGGTTTAATATTTTATTTTATTTTTCCCCACAATATTGTACAGATGGCTGGAAGTATTCATCCCACCCATCTCGCTCCTACACCTGGCTTCTATGCTCCCTCCTATATGCCTGATGCCATGGACATCTCAATCCCATGCATCTGATTAAGTCTGACTCAGTTTCCTCCAATATGTTCGGTGGCATGGACATATATTCCATCCACCTATTTTAGACCTGGCATACTGCATGGGCAGTATATATTGCTCAAGTGTGGGAATGCTCATATCCCATCATTTCTCTGTTCTTTTATGGTAACCCCCATAATTATCTCAGGTGTCATGATAAATACAGTGTTGAATTTGGCCTTGACACCTGTTACCAATTATATTAGATTTTAAAATTTCTCATAATGGCATGAGGATAATTAGGCAGATGATGCAAAAAGTGATGAAACAAAGATAAAAATTATTTTTAAAAATTAATATCGCAGCAATTGTCTTCTCAATTACTCTCCATAAGGGGGGACTATAATAATAATGTAATTTTAAAGAATGGTTCAATTTTTGTTTTATTATATGTTTCATGTGTAACAACTAAGATTCTGAATTCCCTTAGACATGTTTTTGAGAACTTTCATTGTTTGATTTGATTATTGACAAAGCTATTTTAAAGTTGTGTTAAGCTCAATTTTGTAGGAAATTTTCCTGGCTGATTACCAGCATCCACACATCAACCCCTGAAAAGACTTCCATTCCACGACTACACCTAGAGGACATCTGAGAAAAGACTTTCAGAGACTTTAAATGAACAGTTTTGATTTGTTCTTTTTGTTGGTTTTTTTCTCTTTCTGTTATAATATACACCATCTGTAACATGTATTCTCTGCAGAGGCCCTCCCTTTGCAAGACTAATGTCAAAGCGTCGGTTCATGAGGACAAAAAAAATCGCCCCTCTGGACAAAACTTTCCTCTCTTCCTTTTCTATATTGTTGTTCACATATTATTAGTTAGCAATAGTTATCATATTGTTTTTACTGTTCCGTCAAGGAAACATTTTGTTTCTTGAGGAACAACAGGGGGGACTGTAACGATTGGAATAACGCCACCTGCTGGATACTAACTGTAGAAGAGTTCTGCCCATGAAGCGAAGGTCTTTGAGGGCAAGACCAGGAGTCTTGTCTTTGGTATCAGGAAGTGACGCGGACTAGTGGGAGGAGGAAGGAAGAGACTGGCGCTCAGTCTCGCTCTCTTTCCTGAGGACGCTGGCGGAGAAGGGAGCTAGAAATGTGCTCTCCCTTTAATAGATAGGAATCTAGACCTTTCTCTCTCTCTTTACCAAATTCTTATTCTCCTTAATAAATGCTTAAAGTCTAACTCTTGCTAAAGCTTATAATTTATTGGCGACCACTCATTAGATATTTTAGACAGACTAGCTAGAATTTTAGCCCTTAACACTAGTGATTTCCTATTATCCTTAGGATAAAATATAAACTCCATTTAGCTTTCAAAGGCCCTTCACAATTTGGTGACTCTATCTTTATAATTGGAAATCACTCCTTTTCCTTTCCCATCTGATCTGGCCAAATTGTCCTCTCTGTTCCTGACACATCTTCCATATTTGTGTTGGGCCTGGGAAGATGAGTTTAAATCTAATCTGAGACACTTACTAGCTGTGTGACTCATTTAACCTCTACTTGCCTTAGTTTTCTCAGTTATAAAATGGGAATCATAGCACAACCTACCTCTTAGGGGTGTTCTGAGGATTAAATACAATAGTTGTAAGGCTTGGTACTTAGTAGGTGATTTAAAAATAAATACTTATTTCCTTCCTTCCTTATACCCCCAACCACGAAAACAAACTTGTATTTAATTAAATTTGTATTTTAATTAACTTTTCTATATGTTTGTATTTATTAAATTTATGCTGTAAATATTTGTACACAATAAACATTCAGATATTTATATACAATGTTTTCTCCATTGGAAAGCATGCTCCTTGTGAGTAGGTATTGGTTTATCCTTTGTACTTTATCCCCCACATCTATCATGTAGCAGGCATTTAATAAATACTGCTTGTTTGATTGATCCTTTACATTTGAGTTGTGTAATTAACATAGTCTGGAGAAATTAAGTCAAGTGTAGACATCAGTAAAACTTTTATTCTAAGTGGGGAAACTTTGTTCTTTGTTTCTCCATGCCTCAAGCTCAGTCCTGCAAGTCTGTTTGGCTTGTAGTAGGCTTTATAAATGCTTATTTCCTCATCTTTCTCCTTCAAGCACACAATGACTGAAGACTGCTTCTGATTATACCCGATAATGAGGGAAACCTTGGTGAAGATAATGCAAACTGATAAGTAATAAAAAAGTCACTTCTAATTGGTTTTCTAATACTATTGTATTTCCTAGGTTTCAATACCTCCTTTACTTCCTTGTAACAGATTGAGCTAAAAAGTGATTTTTCTTTCCTTTCTTAAAACCAACAAAACCAAACCAAACTCAGATCTGTGGAATTTGTCCCTGTGGGACCCTTAAAGATGGTGGAATTCTGAAGGGACATGCACTCTCTATTAGAATGTAAGCACTTAGAAGTCACTTAACCTCTCCAACTGTCTGTCAGTTTCCTCATCTGTAAAATAAGGGGGTTGAAATAAATATCCTCTGAAGTTCATTCTATCCTAAATATATGATCCTCTGATTCTATGATATTCATTTAGCCCTTCCCAGTTGCTTAAATATATGTAGCTTCCTAGGTTTCTCTTGACTTCTGTACTTGTGTTTAAAGATTCTTTTACCCAACTCTGGCCTTTTTATCAAGAGTGCTTGGGGGCAGAGCCAAGATGGCAGAGGAGAGGTTGTGACTCCTGCAAGCTCCCAATAAACTCATCCACTCACTCCCAAATAATGCCAGAAAAAACCAAAACCCAGAGCAGCCTAGCGCTCATAAAAACAGAGTGAGACTATTTTCCAGCCAAAGATGGCAATTGGGATCATCTGCTGATCAGACTGAGAGAGTAGCTCAGCATGAGGTCCAGACCTAGCCAGGAACATACCATGCCTCCAGCTCCTTGGAGTCTTCAGTGCCCGTGGTTTCTTTTGAGGCTCAGCTTGCAGATAGGTGAGGGGGTTTGGAAGTTGGCCGGGGTGAAGTGGCTGCAGTCTCTGCTGGAGTTAGGGTGAAGCACCCTGGTTCTGAACCAGTGGGCTGAACCAAGTGGTGGCGGCCCAGTTGGGGAGGGGCACAGGCACACCAAGCTTCCGACTATAGAGAATCAGATTTCAATCAGGCATCTGCTTCTGGGTTGAGATGAGTAGACAAAGAAAATAGTGAACAATAGATAGCTTCTTTGGGTGAGGGGTAGACAAGAATATACCCTCAGAAGAAGATAACAACAAAGTCAAAACTCCCACATCCAAAGCTTCCAAGAAAAATATTAATTGGTCTCAGGCCATGGAAGTGCTCAAAAGGGACTTTGAAGAGAAAGTAGGAGAGATAGAAGGAAGATTTAGAGAGAGGAAGGAAAGAATTCAAAGAGAATTGGGAGCAATGCAGGAGCATCATGAGAAAAAAGTCAATAGCTTGCAAAGTCAAATGGGAAATGAGATACAAAAGCTATCTGAAGAATATAATTGCCTAAGAATTAGGATTTAACAAATGGAAGCTAGTGACTTTATGAGAAACCAAGGCACAGTAAAGCAATATGTAATGAGGGCAATATGAAATATCTCCTTGGAAAAACAGCTGACCTGGAAAATAGATCCAGGAGAGATCATTTGAAAAACACTGGGAAGATGGGGAAGGAGCAGGGCAGTGAATGAATCACTCTCATACGAATTCACTCAAAGAGGAAATAACATATAGAATCAAGTGGGTATTGTAATATATTGTGCTCTGAGGGAAAGTGGGAAGGATAGAAGATGGGGGTGGAAAGGCAAAGAAGGAAGGGCAGATTGGGGGAGGGGGCAGTATAAAGCAAAACACTTTTGAGGAGGGATAGGATGAAGGAAGATAGAAAATGGAGTAAACATCAAGGGGAGGGAATAAGATGGAGGATAATACAGGTAGCAATAGTAACTGTGAAAGAAATGATGAGCAGGATGATATCAGAAGGACTTATGAAAAATGCAAACCATCAACAGAGAAAGAACTGATGGTATCTGAATACAGATTGAAGTATAATTTTATTTGTTAGCTCCTCTTTCTAGAGGTATTTTGTCTATTTTCTTTCACAAGTTGATTAATGAAAAGATGTTTTGCATAACTGCACATGTATGACTTATATTGAATTGCTAGATTTCATAGGGAGGGACCAGGAGGGAGGGAAGGAGAAAATTTAGAACACAAAGTTTTAAAAATTCAATGTGAAAAGTAATGATGAGCAGGAGGAGTTCAGAGAAACCTGGAAGGACTTAACTAATGTTGTCAAGGAGAACATTGTACACAGTAATAGCAACATTGTGTGATGATCAGTTGTGATAGACTTGGCTCTTCTCAGCAGTGAAATGATCCAAGATAATTCCAAAGAACTCATGATAGAAAATGTTCTCCACATACAGAAAAAAGAACTGTGGATTCTGAATGCAGATTGAACCATACTGTTTCTACTTTTGGGGTGTTTTTTTACTCTTTTGAGGTTTTTCCTTTGTGTTCTGCTTCTTTCACAATATGACTAATGCAGAAATATGTTTAATGTGTTTGTACATGTATAACCTATATCAGATTGCTTTTTGTCTTGGGGAGGGGAATACTTTTATGATAAAAAAGAATATTATATTACACAATTTTCTCTGCTTTATTGTAATGTTGGCTTAGTCTTATGTGATCCTGACTGTATTCTTTCTTTTAGGTTGCCTGTAAGTATTTTTTTTTTCTGATCTGGATTTTGGCTATGATATTCCTGGGCTATTTCCAAATTTGAGTTTCTCTCCTGAGGGTATTTTCTATTTTTAACTTTTATCTCTTATTCTAAAAAAAAATAGATTTCATTTCTTGAAATATGAAATACAGGGGTTTTTTTGTTTGTTTATTTTAGTTGTGGTTTTCAAAGAGTCCAATCATTCTTAAATTATCTCTCCTTGACTTCTTTTTCTAGATCATTTTTCTCTAATAGTAGATCCCTTCCACGATTTTTCCTTAGTTTTTTTGTCCTTGTTTTAATATTTCCTATCTTGTTGAATAATTTAGTTCTGATTGCTCCATTGTATTTTTTCAGTGAGTCTATTCCTTGGGTAAGGTTTTCCACCTTCTATTCCAAGCTATTTATTCTCCTTCCATTTGCTCTTCCCCCCAAGACATTTAGTTTTTTTTTTAAAAATTCTTCCATTTCTTAAAAGCCATTCATCAAATCAGTGTGCCCAAATCAGTCTTTTGATTGAAGCTTCACTTGGTGTAGAATTAACAGCTTTTTCTGAGTTAACCTTAGGCTGCATTTCTTCATTGTGTTCTGCATTTTCTTCTATTTGTATGTATTTCTAGTCTCAGCTTGTGGATTAAGACCGTGGTGAGTGTCAGACTCTGACCCCCTCCTGAACTATTTGATTGTTTAGGATCTGTTTGGTCCCATCCCCATTGAAGTTAAAAACACTATGTTCTGGTTGGGGTGGCTGGGAGCACTCCCTGCCCTCTTCTGGAATCCCTGGCTTTTGTCTCCCCTCTTTTGGCCCAATGCACATACCCATTTCTGCCTTTTTCTATTTTCTTCCCCTTGTACCAATCTTGTACCAGAAGTAGGTTCTGCCCCCTGCTGTGGTCCTGACAAGCCCTATTTGGGTATTGTTTATCATTCTGATCTCAGAGGGTTTCCTCTGATCATGTGTGCCTGCGTGGTTATTGAATTGGTCTTGTCTCCTACTGTGACTCTGAGTTATATGAAATTTGCACTGCCCCACCCTGTTTCCTTGATTGAGCACCAAGAGTGGAACAGTGGATAGAGTGTTAGATCTGAATAATGTAGATTTGGATTCAGAGTGCCTGCAGATTGTCTCACCTCTATTAGCCTTAGTTTCTCTTGTCATTAGATAGAAAACAAACAAACAAACAAAAAATAGTAGCTAGCATTATTTTAAGATTTGCAAAGTACTTGGCAGGTATCACAACAACTCTAAGAGGTAGGTGCTTTTGCAGATGAGGAAACTGAGGGAGACAGAGGTTAAATGACTTGCCCAGGGTCACATGGTTATTAAGTGCCTGAGGCCAGATTCGAACTCAGGATTTCCTGATTCCAGGTAATGCAAGTTATCTGCTGAGCCACCCAGCTGTCTATTAACTTCAGAGGATTGTTGTGAAGCTCAGGGATTTTGCAAATTCTGCACCATTATAGGAATGTCATTGGTAGTTATCATCATGATGTATCCCTCTATGCATTGCTGTTCCTTGAGTTCCTTGGGTTGTGGGGAGTGCCCACACTCTTTAAAATGACATTGAGAAGCATACACTACTCATCACTTGAGCAGCATGTCAGCCACACCTCACTCGTGGTCGATTCTCCTACCTTTGACTAATTGCTGACCTGACATCTTTCAGATAGTGACCTTCTTTCAGCTCCTAATTCAAATATCTTTCAGTATCAGAAATAATAAGTGCCATAGTGAGAGGAACAAGCAGAGCTTTAAGTTGAGCAAAGATTAATGGGGTTTTAATATTCCTAATTTAATCACTCCTTTCTGTCTTACTGTGTACAACATGATGTAGCAGCTAATTATTTTTAACCGTGATGGGGATCTTTTCTAATGATTTTTATATTTAACATGAATGAAGGGAGGGCAGTGATTAATGAGGGAATAAATCTTACCAAATAGGTGTAAGTGTGTGATCAGTTAAGAATTTGCTGTCTGCATCTCAGCCCTGCTCTGTACCCAATATAGCTCATGCATCACGGATAGGACCCATGCACAAGCAATCACAGACAAAAAGGAAGCTCTTCCTTCTCAAATTTTCATGTGTATACTTGATTATTTCCATGATCTACCAACCCCACAGAATGTAAACGTCTTGAGAATTAGGAATTGTTTTATTTTATCTTTTTATTCCCAGGGTTTCTAATATGGTGCTGTCACAGAGTAGGAGCTTTAAAAATCCTTGTTGGATTGGAACGAGGAAACATACCTCCTATTTCAGAATATAAGTACTTGCCACATAGAGTTTTCTTTCAAGAAAAGGCCAAAAGGTGACTGCTGCATGGGCTGGTGAGATGTTTATTCCTTGTGTTTGTTCTTGCCTCTGCCTCATGGGATAATGAAGAAGTCAGGAAAATCCCTTCTGGGAATTTTGCTGACTCTCCCTAGGGTTTGCTCGGTACCTTGAGCACTCCTTACAATGTAGGAGAGCTGGGACAAACCCTAAGTCTCTCTGAGCAAAAGCGGGCTATCATCCAAAGGGCCCCCATCATTTCAAACAGTAATGAAAAGAGCTGTTCTTACTAAGAAGCTGGGCAGAGAATGGCCTAGCTCACAAGGACGGGCAGCCTATGGCTCTGCGGGTCTGTGTGCAGAAATCAAATGCAGGCAGTAGAATACATCAGCCCTGGCAAGAAGGCCCCCAGCTTACCAGCCCCCAAGTGTGTGTTTCCTCTAGGTGTTTTCTTTACTCTCTTTCTAATTAAGTTCTAAACTATGAATTGAGATTATCAAATTCCCTTCAAAGCTATCAGATCCAATCCCTCATTTGCCAGAAAGCTGAAGTTACTTGCTCAAAGGCAATGCAGGTTGGTAATTGTGCTCAATACTTTACAAATAGTAATTTTACAATAACTCTGGGAAGTAAGTGTTATTATTATCTCTAATTTACAGTTGAGGAAACTGAAGTAGACAAAGATTAATTCACTTGCCCACAGTCACATGGCTACTAAGTATCTGAGGCTGGACTTGAACTCAGAGCTGCCTGACTCCAGGCCCAGCTTTCCATCCACTTTGATATCTAGTTGCCTCCTTAGTAAGTTACAGAGGTAGGATTCAAGCTCAGGTCCACTGACTTCAAAACCAGCACTTTCCACTACAGTCATGCTGTCTGTGTTAAGTCTAGGCAGGAGATTGAAAGTCTGGGAAGGACTAACAGGAGCAAGACAAGGCTGGGTCATCCCCGAAACTTTAGGGTGTGGCCTTTATTAGAGAGATTTAAAAAAACAAACACCACACGTCAGGTGGGGCTCAGAGCACACTCTCTGTCTCTGTTCTCCTCCTCATCCTCCTCCTCCCCCTCCTCCCTTTCCCCCTCCTCCCTTTCCCCCTCCCCCTGCCCCTCCTCCTCTTCCTCTTCTCCTCCTCCTCATCATTCTTCTCCTTCTCTCTCTGTCTCTGCCTCTCTCTGTCTCTCTGTCTCTGTCTCTCTCCACTCTCCCTTTCTCTCTCCCAATCCCCCTGCCCCTCACACAAACACACACACACAGAGGACAAACTAGTAGTTTAGTTGAACTAGCTGCCTTCTTGCCTGAGGTCGTTTTGTTATACTGACTTCATTTGTTTTCATTACTCAGACATTCAAACCCATGGGGCTTTCTGGTCCTGGTTGAGCTGTGGGAATTTCATAGGGGCTTGGGGATTGTTTATAACTTAAATACTGAGGGATAGTTTCTAACTTCTTAGTCCATTAGCACAAGTTTCATTCTGTGAGAAGGGAGTAAGGCAAAAACAACAAAACCTTCTCTTTTCAATGATTCCCCTCTCCTCCTACCATACTTCCACACAACCCACTCACTCAAGGCTCTACGATCCTCCACAACTTGTACTCACAGGAACAAGCAAGCAGGGCAGATTCCTATGATATTAAAGCATGAGTCATTTTCAGGGGCTTAGGCCCCTGCTGTTTTTCCACCTCCATCTCAATGGTGGCAATTTGAAATCAAAGGATCCATGTTTAAATCTGGTTCTACCTATTACTTAGACCAGTTACTTAACAAGTGTCTCTGTAGTCCCAAAGCCCATAGGAATGGGACTCTTTCCTCATTGTCAGAGATCAATGTCCCGATCCAGAATGGCAAGAGGGATTCAGTCTCCTCAAGCTCTTGAGTCTCCTGTCTCTTCAGTCTCTCTGAGTCTCTTAAGCTCCAGCTTTGAGAAAGAAGATGGATGGTGACAACCCCACTTCAGGTTGCTAAAAAAAGATGCTGGGAAGAAGCCACCATGAGAGGGGCCAAAAGTATCTATCAAGTTCTCCCTCTCCTTTTGCTATAATAGGGACTTAGGGACTCTCTCTCTTTTGGTTGAGCAGAGTTAACTTGTTCTCCATAGAACTCTTTTTCTCTGTATTCTCCTAGATATATACCTTCTTTGATTTGTGTTTTGCTATGAACTTGGATAGATAAATTTCTTTGCTACTTACTATGTGTGTTGGTTGTAGAATTGGTACTTAGTGGGAAGGGAGGCAAGCCTTGGATATAAGGCTTGGGATACCCCTTTCCCTATGACCAGCTTGAATTTGGCTTGAATCTGAAAACTGCATTTCCTAGACTAACAGTATTTAAGGGAGCAGACAGATATAATTCTAGCCTGGTATTCTCTCTCTCTCTCTCTCTGAGGAGAGCAGGGTGGTCAAGCTTCTGGCCCCAACTCCCTGCTTCCCCTCCTGGGAGGAAGAATCTTACTTGGAGAAGAAGCTAGAGAGCCATGCAAAACATCCCCATGCAACATGTTGGGGTTCAGCCTGGCTACACATGCATTTATTATGCTCTTAGAAGAAAAGAAAGACAGTCCCTGTTTTCAAGGAGCTTACATTCTAATGGCTGAGACAACACTAAAAAGGTGGCTGAAAGGGGTGTGCGTGGCTAAAATTAGCCCCAGGCTCTCAGGTTTTTTCTCTGAGCCAGGCTCTCAGGTTTTTTCTCTGAGCCAGGCTGGCACCCCTCCCCCTCCACTTCAGTACCAAGCTGAGCCTTCAGGACAGCCGGCCTGGCTGGACAGCTGGGGAAAGCCCTAACTCCCTCCACCCTGAGGGGATATATCCCAGAGATCCTGGCTCACCCAGGCCAGCCCCTGGAGTGGCCTGTGAGGAGGCCCCAGGTACAGTGGGGGGCACAGCCCCCTTGAGTCCTGGGCACAGCCAACAAATTAGCTTGGCATGTGGGGAGCATGGTCAGCTCAAGGTTTGAGGGGAGAGAAGGGATATATAGCCTGGAGGCAGATACACTGGGGGGTCACTACAGAGAGAGAAGTTAGAATGGGGGGATGCTATGGAGATGTAGGAGAGATGCTGGGATGTCCTCAAGCAGGGTTGTTATGGTAAAGTGGGAGTCACTATAGAGAGAGAAGTTAAAGACAGAAAGGGAGAGGACTGAGAAAGTTGCAGAGGACTGAAGGCAAACCAGTCCAAGTGAGGCTTAGCTGCAGCAACAGCAGCCATCAGCATATCCTCAGGCGAGAGACTCGAAAAGGGAAGGAGAGAAAGTTTAAAACATAGTCAGATCTATTTTACTTTTGTTGCCTTTATCCCTAAGTTTATTCACCTAAATAAACCCATTACTGTTAAATTGAAAGAGGCTTCCTAATCTTTTGCTTATCAATTTGGGAGAAGCAGTGAGGGAATTTTAAAATAGCTCTTGCAGCTGCTTAGGCAGCTAATAGCCAGCTATAGCTTTACCAGCTAAAATCAGTCAGATAGCCAGCCAGGAATTCACAGATTAGGACCACCAGAGCAGTTAAAAATATTTTTACATTGAATGGTGACCCAAATGGGACTTACAGCCCAGATGTAATTTTTCAGTGAGCTATAATTTTTCATATAGCTTATAGTTATAATTTTAACAGATTAGTTGTTATAATTAATAAATATTTTTTTTAACAGGGGCATGGTTGGGGAGAGGAGAAGGTACTCTAAGAGTCTGAGAGAGATTCTTTGGAGATGAATTTACTGTGAAGCCTAGAGAGAGATAAGATATTTTGGCTTGGGTCTCCTACCCAAATTGGAAGTTTGAGAGAGGAACCAGCCAATCAGAAGATGAGACCAGGTTGGGGGAAGGAGGAGGGCAGAAGGATAATACTTCCAATGTGTGAAGTAGTCCAGGAGTAGAGTGAGACTCCAGGGTAAAGAGGTTTCTTTAGCATGATAAAGATAGTCTTGTGGAGATCAGTGCAGCCCAGAGAAGGTTGAAGACATCTTTGACCTGGATCTCCTCCTTAAATTGGAGGAACTAACAAATCAGAATGTGGGACCACAGGTAAACAGCAGGTAGCACTATGGAACTGGACAAGATGAACTGTCAAACATCTTTTTGTTGTTGTTGAGTGATTCCATATTCAGATTTTCTTGGCAAAGATACTGGAGTGGTTTGCCATTTCCTTCTCCAGCTCATTTTACAGATGAGGAACTGAGGAAAACAATGTTAAGTTACTTACCCAGAGTCACACAACTATTAAGTGTCTGAGGCTGGATTTGAACTCAGGAAGATGAGCCTTCTTGATTCCAAATCCAATGCTCTATCTACCAAGCTAGTATATAGATCAAGCATGCTTGTACAACTTGGGCCCCCTTCCTTCTTTTGGGTAGAACTTCTTCAACAGCTCTATTTCAGGGACATGGCTTTCCCTTTCTAGGCAATACACTCTTCCTCCCTTGATGGCTTGATTTTCAAACCTGAGTTAATGTGATCAGTGAAATATTGAAAGTAAAAAGAGTTAAAAAGTTTAAAAAAAAACCACTTTGTTCTTTTGTAGCCTAGGGTGTTTGATTGACAGCATGCAATTAAGTCCATGTATATCAGGGCTCCAAATCCTGTGTTTAGTTTGTGCCATTCCAATATTAATTCTCTTACTTTACCCTAAATAGCTCCAAATGTCCAGACTAATTCCCATCTCCGGAAGGAAGAATCCATCTCTGGAAGAGAGAATCCATCCAGTTTTCTCACCACCTCTGCTCTTTTCATCTGGATCAGAAGTTTAGCGGCCTTGATCTCTTTTCTGGCTTGGCATGGCATTGCCCGCACCTCCTCTGGTGATTCTTGGCTTTCATTTCTCATTCATCCTCCACACACAAAGGTGGTAAGGGTGTAGCTTGGGCACCATTGTGACTATCCATTCAATAATCCTGTCCCACCCCACCCCCAAGTCTTTCTACTCCAAAGGCAGATTTATATTTACCTATGTGACTTTGGGATAATTATCTCACTTTTATAAACCTCAGTTTACTCATTTGTTAAATTCTCTTATTAGATTTCTGACTGGCTTTTCCATCTTTAACTCACTTCTCTTATCCCCTCCTTACAGAAAGCAAACAGTATTTGCTATTCTCCAGGTTAGGGGGTTGGGGGCATGCTACCTTGGTTCTTAGGGAGCCTCACATGTGGATAAAAAGGCAGAAAATATGGCCCACAAGGAACCACTCACAAGGAATGGGGTCTCTGCATGGAGTACCTCTCAAAGCCAAATTCTCATTTAAAAAGTGGAATGGGGTTTTTCCCATATGACACCAAGTAATACTGTATAAACATTGTCTTATGTTTAATTTCCTTTGTTTCTAGAGGTCATTTAAAGGCTTCAATGAGACCATATTCAAAGCTTGGTCCCCCAAGCGAATATTTGAGCCCAAGTTATAAAACTTTGAAAGCAGAAATAACATGCCCAGCTTTAAAGCTATGCCTTTGCCGGAAGGAAAATTGAAAAGAAAAATCAGCTCCCCTTAGCCCAAGGATTCCTTTGGTGCCTTTCTTTATCTGTGTCCTTTGTGTCTACATATATTCCTCATGAAAACAGTGTCTGCTTTCCTCCCCTATTCTCACTGTCAAATATGTTTCCCCTCCTTAAATCAACTCTTCAGCATCTGTTTGGGGCCCACTGGTCAATTTGATTGCAAGCCTCTATGCTCAAAGACAGGGCTTGACAGGGAATAGGCCAAATGTTTCCAGCTATTTTCTTTGAAATGCTTAGGCATCCACAAAATTCTGAGTGGGGTTGTTCCAGAAGCATTTTTTCCCTTGATTTTCAAACCATGTCTGTTTCAAGGAAATTGAAGCCATCTGTATTTGGATTATTTGTTTAACTCTTGAAAACATTGTTTTTTAAGAGCAATTTAATGTCTGAAAAGCAATTTTTCTTCCTACTCCCTTTTACCTGTCTTCATTTTTGAAAATTGAGCCTCACCTTTTCTTTCTTTTTACTAACTTTGGACCAAAGCTTGAATTTTAAAAGAGGTTCTTAAACTCAGATCTATGAAGCTTATGCCAATTCTAAACTTGGCCCAGATCACCAGCCATCCTTTATTGGAAATGAAAAGGAGAGAATAAAGACATTGGATAAAGTTGGAAACAAAGGAAGGGGAGCAAGTATTTACAAAACGTCCGCTATGTGCCAGGCACTGTGTTACATGCTTTACAAATATTATTTCCTTTGATGCTAGTGGCAACTTTTGTGGCTATGCAAATGAGGTGGAAGAAAACAAATTCTCAGAACTCGTTTTTTTTTCCTTTGAAAAAGTTGGTTTCTTCTCTACAAAGCTCTTTTCTTTACTCCTCTCTCTAGCTCTGTGAGCCAGGTAGGAAGTCACTTTATTTAATTCTTCCATTTTACAGTTGGAGAATTTGCAGTAAGGGTGGTTGAGAGATAATCCATTACTAGCACCCAGGCTTCTGACTCTGAAGTTTTTTGGTAATTGATTTCTAGTATTTGAAGAATAGGGGAACCCTTGGAAGTGACTCCTGATTTTCCTTTTTTTTTTTTTTAGAAAGGCAATTGGGTTTAAATGACTTGCCCAGGGTCACATAGCTAGTAAGTGTTAAATGTCTGAGGCCGGATTTGAACTCAGGTACTCCTGAATCCAGGGCTGGTGCTCTATCCACTGCACCATCTAGCTGCCCTGACTCCTGATTTTACATATGTTCTAGTGGTGTTCTGGAGCCAATTCCTACACACACATAAATATATATGTGGTACATATATGAGTTATTTAGGTCTTATTTATAGAGTAATTATATTTAAACAAATCTGTCACATATTATTTATATATTGATATATATGTGTTATTTATAAAACAGTTATGCATATGTTATTGTGGGGACCAATTTTTAATTGGGGAGTGTTAGCTAAGTGGCTTGCCGCAATATTGGGGCAAGGAAGGAGACTGGCAGCCTTCCTCAAAACAGAATAAGATTTATTTTAACAAGAACAAACTTAAAAAAAAACACAAACAGGATCAGTAGGATCAAGGGAAAGGAAATAAAATGGGGAAAAGGAAATTATACAACCTGAAGAAATACCACCGCCCAGGAATCAGTTGAGAATACACAGCAGAGCTCCTATCACCTTCCAGCATCCAGCTAGAGTGGCGAATTTTCCTCCCCCAATCCCAGAAACACCACAGCCCTCAGCCAATTGGATGGCCCCTCTGACAGTCACATGACTGCCCTTACTAGGCTTCCATTCATTATAATTTGCCAGGCCCATGTAGGCCTCGCAAGTGGTGATGATGTGAGGTGCCAGTGCCATGGCAACGGCTACAACCAGTGGGTGGAGCACTGTGAGGTTTCCGGAGACCCAGGCCAGTGTGCACTGAGACATAAAAACCTCAAATAACAATTAATTCTTTACATTATTTATAAAACAGTTATTTACCTGTATAAAAAAAACCTGCCTGTTTATAAAAAAAAGAAAGAGGAAGGATTTAAAATACTAAGTTATATGTACTAGAATATATCGAGGTATATAACATAGGAAATATGCATTACATGTATCATATGTGTGTATGTATATATTATATCTGTTTTATATATGTATAAAATTTAATTGTATATCACAAATTAAAAAAAGAACTGATTGTTAAATTTACAATGTGAACATTTATACCTTGGAAATTAGTTACCATTAAAAGCAGGGCTTCAGTTACTATTTAGTTTATTGTCTAAACTTAAGAAAGTGATGGAGATAACATTAGCAATGTATATTAAACTTCAAAATATGTTGTGTAGGGTCAGCTAGGTGGTACAGTGAATAAAGCACCAGCCCTGGATTCAGGAGGAGCTGAATTCAAACCTGGGTCAGACACTTGACACTTACTGGCTGTGTGACCCTGGGCAACTCACTTAACCCTCATTGTTCCACCCTCCCACAAAAAATTATCTCTCAAAATATGTTGTGTATACATTTTTTTTTTTTTTTAGTGAGGCAATTGGGGTTAAGTGACTTGCCCAGGGTCACACAGCTAGTAAGTGTTAAGGTCTGAGGCCGGATTTGAACTCAGGTACTCCTGACTCCAAGGCCAGTGCTCTATCCACTGCACCACCTAGCTGCCCCGTGTATACATTTTTCTAGAGAACCAGTTGTTAAATACATTCCTGTAAGATCAACCTAAGTCTCCCTAACTTATGTGCCCCCAGAAGTAGGTCTGAAAGTATGGATTTTGTCCCCAGAAATTAAAAGCATATAAAAAAGGTCAGAGGAGAAAAGCACTTCTTTACACTAGAGTTATAATTGACTGACTAAGCAGTTTCTCATTATCAGGTCAGACAAAGATGTGAATTATTATCTATCTTTTATAAGCCTGATGCTGATTGAAAGTTTCATAAAGCTGGTGATAGATGGACAAAGAAACATTTCAAGGCTGCAGAACCTATCAATCAAACAACAAGAATTTAGTAACTGCCTACTATGTGCCAAGGCATCTGGGATACGAAGGTAACAATGAAGAAGCCCTGCCTTCAAGAAGCTTACATTCTAATGGGAAAGATGTTAATTGATAAGTATGTTTACAATACACACAAAACATATACAAGGTGGTTTTTTTTTTTTTTTTGGGAGGGGGGAAACATGAGTTCTTTTGTCACTGATTCAATATGAAAAGGGTGATATGTAGCAGCCTGATAATCTTAAATGCCAGCTGTTGCTATGGAAATGCTGGAACAACTGCAGGTACAATTAAACAGTCTGCTACTCATTGCTATCTTCTTGCCCTGTGAGAAATGTTGGGGGAAGGGGACTCCCGGCTTTGACTCAGGCATTCCCCGTGCCCCAGTGTATCCAGAATACTGCCACCAATGTAGGTCGGAAGGCCTAAATTGTCACAGTAAAGATTTTTAATGATTAAAGGAAGAGCTTTCAGTTTATCTGCATTGTTAAATGCTGGAAGACATAATGGGGAAAATTAAGTGGGCTGGAGATTTCAAAAAACCATCAGACAGCCATCTAGTACCACTGATTTAGCACATTATGTTCATCTTTTGTCTTAGATGATGTCTAGGAGAAAGTATAAAATTCCTTCAGTGGTTAGGGGATTAATGACCTCTGCATACCTCATTACCTTTCACCTCCTTGGATATAAAATGGGTCTAATAATATCTCCCTTACCTACCTCATAGAGTTGATTTGAGGGTTAAATTAACAGGATAGTTTCATTTTTCACTTTCCAACCAGTGATCTCTGCCCCAATCCAGGGATGTATTCACCCTTCTCCACGTGAGCTCTTCCCTTTTATTTCCCCAAGGCTCTTCCATTTCATATCTCCATAGCTTTTATATTTCTCCATTGTTTCCCTCCACTCGTGAATAAGGATATCCCCTCTATGGATGAAGCTATAGGAAAATCACAGTTATTGGAGGGGCTAGGAGAAGACAGGCACACTCATGAATTGTTGAGGGAAAGGATATGTATACACACAAATGTATATGTATACTATGCATATACACATACACATACGTTCATATGTGTATATATAAAAGTATATAAACATATATATATTCATAGCTATACTTTTTGTTATAGGAAAAAACAAAAATTAAGGGGGTAGCCATAAATTGGGGGACAAATGAACCAAATATGGTAAAGGAATATAATAGGAAATTACTGTGCTGTAAGAAATGCTGATAAGAATAGATTCAGAGAAATTAGGAAGAATTTTATGAACAAATGCAGAACAAGGTAAGAAGACCTGGTAGAACAAAATTATACAATGACTAGAACATTGTAAAGACAAACAACTTGAAAGATTTATTTATCTGATCAATGCAGTGACCACCCACGATTCCCAAGGATCCAGGAGAAAGCTTGTTTCTCCCTTCTTGACAAAGAAGTGATGGACTAGAATTACAGTATGAGACATGCATTTTTGGATATAGACAGTTTATAGATTTGTTTAGCTGACCTATGCCTAATGTCTTACAATAGAAAGTTTATTATTTTTTCATGGAGGGGGGAAATTTACGGTGGAGGGGGCAGTGATAGTAATGTTCCCTTCTTCCCAAAATAAAAGAAAGAAATGAGCATCAATGAAACATTTAAGAAAATACATTGAAAAAAATCAAAAGGATATTCAGAAGGAGCATAGACAATCAAAGCAGTCCTAGAATTTACATTGAAATGTTAAATTTGAAATCCCAAATTACATAACAGACATTCTGTTTCTTACAAAATCCTTTCTTGTTTTACTTTGTATAGTGAAATATTTTTGTTTATCTGTGATTGTTAGGTTTTCAATAATAAACAATGGGAAAAATGTAAAATTCCAACTTTGTTCTGTTTAGAAGAGATGCTAATGGATTTATTTAAGTATAGGCAGAAACATAAGGGCTTATAATGCCTCCCAGAAAAAAATGCCACATTTTCTGTGAATTCTTCTTGATATTATGTTGTAGGTGTGTTTAAAATCCATAATAGTTTTCCATGTACCAATACTCTATCATTCTCACTATATTTAGGTCTATTTTATACATTAACAGTACATGAATTAGTCATCAGTGTAGAGTTGAGTCAAAAGCCTTTGGATAATTAATAAAGGCAGCATAAATGTTACAGCACTTTTCAATAATTACTAAATCAATAATAAATTGCTCTCTAAATTCACAAGACGTTTTGTCACATGCTTTCTGCACCTTGGCCAATATATTAATTTTTTATCTTTATAGATTTTTTTTTAGTGACACAACTTGTTAATGTCAACAGAACATAAACATGTAACTATATTATATTTGGTGAGGTCACTGGTGTTTTTATATTTTGGAGTGGATATGTGATTCCTTCAATTAAGAAAGTTGGGTTCAGGCTCATTTCTGAAAGGAAACTGTTAAAATGCTTTGCTAGCATCCTCAAGCTTTTCAGAGAAGCTAAAGTTTTTGTCTTCTCCTTGGACATAACCATTGGTCAGTCATTATATTAATGTCATTTAAACTTCCTCTTTCAGATTTGATCCAACTTGTATTTTCACTGGGTTGGACAACAGGAAATGGTCACAATAATGTGACCAGAGGTGACCAGAAAATTTCCACATCCTACTTTTGAGGGTTCTCTCTCTCTCTCTCTCTCTCTCTCTCTCTCTCTCCTTTCCTTCTTTAGTCTCTGTAGCAAAGCTTTTGCTTACTGTTGAACTGATTATTTTGTTCTTCCCAATGTTATGACTCCATGTATTGTCTTAAACTTTTGACTTTTTTCTTTAAAAAAAAAAATGTGTTTAACTTGTTCGTTATTCTGTGCTTCACAAACACCAGTTTACATGAATGTTTCCATATAAAAAAGCTTCCCAGCAGAGGTCATCTTGACTAGATCAGTAGGTGACCTTCTGTTTAGGGGTCTATTCCTCTTTCCATGCCCTCTTTAGTTGGTGGAACAAAATCCAGTGGCCCCTGTTGTAAAGCAACTTTTCTACTTAGAGATAATGAGATTACGTCACATGGGTCTTAGTCAGGGTTGAAGGTTCTAGTTCCATATAACTTCCTTTCTCTGCAAAGTTTAAAAAAAACCAAACCACTTCAAAATAAAAATTTCAGATAGAATCCATAAACTGTTTTGACCCTCCAGGGTATCTGCTGATTGCCAGGCTGGGAGAGTGATTTCACAGCCAGTTGAATTTAGCACAATCAAATAGCCACAGGTTTCCCTTCACTCTTGTACTCTGAAATAGCAAACTAAGTATGCAATTAAAATTATCTTATCTTTATTGAATATACCTTTGTTAAAAATGTAAATAATAGGTGAGTAAGAATTTTAAATAGCAAATAAACCCTTCATAAATAACCTTGTTCAGTGCTATAAAAACAAAAGAGAGAAAATGAGCGTTTGGCCATTGTTCCAGCAGTATCTCCAAGAGGCAGTCACTCTGCTGGATTCTTTTAATAAGCTGAGTTGTAAGCCAGCGAAAGGAAAAGACTCCAGTCACTTTGCCATGACTGCTGATGCTGCTGTGTGTGTCTCTCTCCAATTCTTTTCTCCAGAGAGATTTTTAAAAATTCTGTTGTACGGGAAAACTCCACCTATGATAACAGTCCTCACTTGTGCTTGGAAGAAATATAATTCCTAAGGCGATTAGCAATTTAGGCCCTCTCCCAAGGCAGTCAATCCAAACTTTGCCAGGACATAAGGAGGAAAAAAGGGTTGCAGGTGAAAACCACAAATGTCTATTATAAACAGCCAAAATTTTTTTAGCAAAGAAATCCATTTATTTAAGTTAAAACAAAAATCAGGGAAAGTATACATAGGAGAATATATACCAGACAATAAAAGAGTGAAGGAACATTCCAATTGGCAGTGAGATAATTGCTCAACCAATAGAGTTCCAGTTTTTACCCAAAGGCATTGGGTAAAATTGAGATTCACTGAGCTCTCTAGTAAGTTGAGGCAGGGACACGATGGAGACTGCCAACTCCCTCAGCTTCTTCTCAGTGTCTTATTTTCCCTTCAGCATCATTGGCATCATCCATCTTCTCTCTTGAAGCCGGAAGCCAGATGTGCTTGAAAAGACTGCAAGGCCCTAAGAAAACTTAAAAAGACCTGAAGAGCCTAGAGCTCTGCCCTCCTCTGCTCCCAGCAGGTCTACCCCACCCCTCAGGCAGGCAAGGTGCATTGATTTCCACCAATGAAGAGAGATCAATGCTTGCTTTAAAACAAAACAGAACAGAGCAAAACATATAATAGGAGAGATATCAGGAAAGGAGGAAGCAGTATAACCTGGGCCTTTGCCTAATCATTCCAACAAGGATTTAAGATGAGTGGCAGACAGTTATGGTCTAAAAATCTAAGGAGAAAATAAAATGGGACGTTTTTTTCCCAGCCCAAGGTAAAGAATTCAGAACAGGGGGCAGCTAGATGGCGCAGTGGTTAAAGCACCAGCCCTGGATTCAGGAGTACCTGAGTTCAAATCCGGCCTCAGACACTTGACACTTACTAGCTGTGTGACCATGGGCAAGTCACTTAACCCCCATTGCCTAAAAAAAAAAAAAAAAAGAATTCAGAATACTGGCAAATAATGAAGGCAGGAATGATGAAACAAGAGCAGACCTGTAGCTCTGTCAGTTTGAACACTCCCCTCTCTCTCCACCTCCCCTCCCCAAACATGCCCTTGCTGTTTGCTTTAGCATCAATAAATGATCCCTAGGTAATTCAATATGTCCAAATGGAACTGATTATCTCCCCCGTAAATCTCCTCCAGTCTTCCTGGGTTTGTTTGTTTGTTTGTTATGGTGGTGTCCCACCATCTTTCCAGTCACTGGAATTGGTAACCGTGGTGATATCCTCTATTCTTCACTTTCTCCCATCCCTATATCTGTATTACCAAATCTTTTCTAGTCTTTCATACATATTCCCTTCTCTCTCCTCACATGGCCACCACAACTAGGTTACATTCTTATCACATTTTGCTTGAACAGTCTCCTAATTGTCCTCTCTGTTTTCAAAGTCTCTTCCTTAAAATCCATCCTCTATAACTTGTCAAAAGTCCAAAAAGCATAGGTCTAATGTGGTTAATATGACAAAAAAGGAGAATGATAAATGTTGGAGAAGATGTGGGAAAATTGGAACACTAATGGTGGAGCTGTGAACTGATCCAACTATTCTAGAAACCAATTTGGAACCATGCCCAAAAGGCTTTAAAACTGTACATACCCTTTGGGTCTGTATCCCGAAGAGAGAATGGAAAAGCGAAAAGAACCCACATGTACAAAAACATTTATAGCTGCCCTTTTTGTGGTAGCAAAGAATTAGAAATTAAGGGGATGCCCATCGATTGGGGAATGGCTGAACAAGTTGTGGGATATAAATGTAATGGAACACTATTGTGCTGTAAGAAATAATAAGCAGATGGATTTCAGAAAAACCTGGAAAGACTTACATGAATTGATGCTGAGTGAAATGAGCAGAACCAAGACAACATTGTACATAGTGTCAACAATATTTTGTGATCAACTGTGATGGACTTGGCTCTTCACAGCAGTGCAATGATCCAAAACAATGCCAAAAAATTTATGGTGGAAAATGCTCTCCACATTCAGAAAAAGACCTATGGAGTCTGAATGCAGAATGAAGCATACTATTTTCACTTTTGTTGTTGCTTTTTTTTGTTATTGTTCTTATTTATTTTTTCTTGTTTTTTCTTTTGTTCTGATTAATGTGGAAATATGTTTAACATGATTGTAATGTATAACCTATATCAACTTACTTACTGGCTTTGGGAAGGGGAAGAAAGGGAGGGTAGGAGAAAAATTTGGAATTCAAAAAATATCTTTACATGTAATTGATAAAAATTAAAATAAATAAATATATTTTAAAAATTAAAATAAAACCATAGGTCTATGTCACTACCATGTTTAAGGGCCCACAACTGCCTAAGTGAATAAACGCTTACTCTCCTGGTCAAGTGAAATTGCATGATAGCCCAGGAAAATACCTGTTTAGACTGCAAAATAATTTGCAAAATATTATGGAACTGAATGAAAGATTATGAATAGTATAATTCATAAAAATTTTAAAAAGCAGTAGAAATGATCCTTCATCTTATATTTAGAGCTGAAAGGGACATTAGAATCCATTTTGTCCAACCCCTTCAATTTAAAGGTGAAGAATTGAGCCCCAGAGTGGTTAAGTGATTTGCTCCATGTTCACACAGGTAGTGAATGATAGGCCCAGTATTCAAACTCGGGTCCTCTGATTACAGATACAGAGCCATTTCATGTGTATCATGCTGTGTCCCTGTAAAAAGCTTGGCTCGAGCCACAACTAAACTTGATCATAACAAGAGCATCTACATATGGACCCAGAAGGAGGATAGTCACTCCAGTTGACTATTCCTATCTTTTGTCCTCTTTGTCAATCTGTGAATGTAACCCTTGGCTCCAAGTACCAGTTGCATGGGACTATCCTCATTGGTGGATGTTGATTCACTCCTTGGTGCTCTATACCTTCATGAAAGATGGTTGGGGAGGGCTAAAAATAAGAGTGATCCTGATCTCCTGATATCCACTTTGAGAGAGAAAATATACCATTCCAATTTTTTTTTTCAGATTCCTGAAGGGAGAAACACTCTGAAGAGAAGCCAACATGTAGAGAAACTGGCACTTTGATCATACTTTACTATATTAGGAAGCTAGGCGGCTCAGTGGATAAGAGTACTGGACCTGAAGTCAGGTCCTGAATTCAAATCCGGCTTCAGACATTTACTTACTAGCTGTGTGACCTTGGACAAATGACTTAACCTGTGTTTGCCTAAGAGGCAGAAAGGTGGCTCAGTGGATAGAGTGTAGGGCTGGTAGTCAGGAAGACCCGAGTTGAAATCTGGCCTCAGACACTTCTTACTTGTGTGACCCTAAGCAAGTTAATTAACCTCTGTTTGCCTTAATCTACTGGAGAAGAAAAGAAAATGGCACACTCCAGTATCTTTTCTAAGAAAACCTCATGAATATCTCTGACATCTGGGGCCATGAAGAGTTGGATACAACTGAACTTAGATATTAGATATTAGAGACTTTGGGGAATTTCTCCTTGAGTGAGATTTGATACTATTTCTTTTGGTTAAACTGAGATATTTTACTCCCAGTCAGATCATATTGTTGGGCATATGTTGTCCTACATATACTCTCTCTGATTTCTGTTTGCTGTCTGTGGATAAACGGGTTTATTTGCTATAACTTACGTATTTTCATTGTAGAACTGGTATTTGACGGGACTTAGGCATCAGATGCCTTCTTTCCCATTAAGGGATAGTGGTCAGGAGCACAGCTTGAACCTAAAAATTATTTCCCCTAGACTAATCCTATTCTAAAAAATAACTTTTAATTTATGGAACAAAACAAATATTTCTATAACATAGTACAATAAAAAAGATGATTGCACATGAAACTTCAAGTCTACTATGTACAACTTGCTATTTCTTTCAAATGTACAACAGAATTATGATGCAAATTTTTTTTCTTCCCTCCTCTCCCCCTGCCCTAGAGACGGCTACCATTAGACACAAATAGGTATATACATATGTATGTATGTATGTGTATATGTATGTAAAATTATGCTATATGTATTTCTATTTATCAGTGCTTTTTCTGGATGATAGCATATTTCTTCATATGTCTTTTATAGTTAATTTGGTATTTATAATAGTCAAAATAACTTATCTACTAAAAGTCATTCTGAAAATAATATTACTATTATTATCCAAAGGTTGTCATGCCGGGGTGGGAGTGGGGATAAGCTCCCACTCTCTATAAAATTCTCCAATGGCGTGCGTCTCAAACAACTGAAGCCCAACTTCTGGCTTTCTCATGGTGGAACTGTTTCCACTAACAGGAGAAGGGGCGAAGGCGAGTCACTGGCGCCTTAAAACCAGTCGCTTTGGGCAGGTGGGGCTCCTCTGCCTTGGCAGGCAACTCACCTAGGGGAAGGAAAACCCTGATTTTAAACCTCTGCTGCCTTGCGGCCATACCCATATATGGGAAAGGCTTCGGGAGTTAACCCCAAGGAAAAATCAGGAGCCGGAGTCCTTTAGGCAGTTGGATGTTGAACATCGCATCGCTCTGCCAACTCCTGCAGCGGCATTGGTGCCAAACTATACTGGCTCTGCCTCTCCTTTGGATCCACCAGTGTCTCAAAGAGGGAAAACCTGCTGCATGGGCAACAGCTTGTTTTCCATATTGATCCTCCCAGGCCAACATCCTGGAGAGGACACTCCAGCTACTCCTCTTGGGGTAGATACAACATGGGATGCAGCAGTTATCGGTTATAAGTTACTTGCCAGATTGACATAGGGCTTGATTCCAGGGGCTGCATTTGATGGTGGGAGGAATGATCGAGTTCCACTGGACAACTACCGCCCGTCTTAAGCTGGGCAAACCCCAGCCAGTAAGTTGTTGTCCCGTCACGGTTCATCTTCCTCATTGGGTGCATGGGGATTAAGGTTATGGCCTGACAGATGAACTGAAGCATTTGCACCAGCAAACAATAAAGTTAACTCACATTCCAAGCCATATGCCCTAAAGTTGGGCAGTTGGAATGTCCGGACTATGATGACCGGACCCTCAAATGACCTACAAGCAGTCAGAGACTTTCGGAAAACAGCAGTGATAAACAACAAGCTACAGAGACTAAATGTTGACATTGCAGCTTTGCAGGAAACGAGAATCGCAGACTCTGGAAGGCTGAAGGAAAAGGATTACATATTCTTCTGGAAGGGCAAAACTTCGACAGAACCACAAGAACATGGTGTGGGCTTTACTGTGAAAAACATGTTACTGAAAATGATTGAATTGATCAGCAACGGTACTGAGAGACTGCTCACACTTCATCTGAACACAATTGAAGGCCCTGTGAACCTTATCAGCTCCAACATTAACGGCTTCACAACAGATCAAAGATGAGTTCTACGATAAGTTGAAAGCAATGCTAGGAGCTATCCCCAGATATGAATTCATCATTCTTCTGCGTGATTTTAATGCAAGAATTGACTCTGATCATGTGTCCTGGCCAACATGTCTCAGGCCATATGGCGTTGGAAAGATTAATGAAAATAGGCAAAGACTGTTGGAATTTTGCACTTACCACAATTTGTGTGTATCAACTCATTTTATAAGTCCAAGTCACAGCATAAAGTATCATGGAGACATCCCAGATCGCAACATTGGCACCAGTTGGACTTAATAATAACCAGGCGGTCTGCTCTCAAGTACATTCTTAACACATGGTCATACCACAGTGTCGACTGTGACACTGATCACTCATTAGTTTGTTGTAAAGTGCGGCTCCAGCCCCAAATATTGCATCACCTTAAACCAAGAGGGCGATCTCGTATTGACACTAGCAAAACCATGAATCTCAGCAAGGTGGATCAATTTTTGAGATCTCTCAAGAACGCATTCTGCTACATCAGCTGCTGAAAAATGGAAGCAGATACATGAGAGTGTCCACAGACTTGCTCTTGATGTCTTTGGGAAGAGAACCAGCAAAACGAATGACTGGTTTGAAGCCAAGTGCAGTGAAATGAATCCCATCATTGAGGCCAAGCGCAGCACACTCATTGAATACAAACGCTCCCCGAATGAAAGTGCTCTTCAGAAACTACGTGCTTCGAGAAGAAATGCTCAGCAAATCTCAAGGAGGTGTGCAAATTAATATTGGGTTTAGCTCAGTGAGGAAATACAGGTTGCTGCTGACATGGGAAACATCAGAGGAATGTATGAAGGCATAAAGAAGGCTTGCGGACCCACTCAGAGCAAGACAGTTCCCTTCAAGTCTAGCACTGGAGAGTACATTATGGACAGAGTTAAGCAAATGGAAAGATGGGTAGAACACTTTTCTGAGTTGTACACCATCAGAAATTCTATCACAGAATCAGCTTTAAACATCATGGAGTCCTTCCCTGTATTATAGGAGTTGGACAATGTACCCACACTTGAGGAACTTGAGAATGCAATTAGCTCCCTAAGATGTGGAAAAGCTCCGGGTGTAGATGGTATCACAGCTGAATTGATCAAATGCTATTAAAGCCCCTGCATGAATTGTTGTGCCTGTGTTGGAAAGAAGGTGAAGTGCCACAGGATATGTGTGATGCCCATATAGTTACTCTTTATAAGAAGAGTGGAGACAGGAGTGACTGTAACAACTACAGAGGAATTTCACTTCTCAGTGTTGTTGGGAAGATGTTTGCCAAGGTCATCTTGCTAAGACTGTGTAAACTCGCTGACTGTGTTTACCCCGAATTGCAATGTGGCTTTCGAGCAGGGAGGTCAACTATCGATATGATTTTTTCGCTTCCCCAACTGCAAGAAAAGTGCAGAGAACAAAGAAAACCCCTCTTCATTTCCTTTATAGACCTGACCAAAGCGTTTGATATGGTTAACAGAGAAGGTCTTTTCAAAATTCTCTCGAGAATTGGTTGCCCTCCTAAACTCCATAGCCTCATTTGCTCCTTTCATTGCAACATGCAGGGTGTTGTATAGTTTGAAGGCAACACCTGTGAAGCATTCAGCATAAACAGTGGAGTCAAGCAAGGGTGCGTGCTTGCTCCCATGCTGTTTGGAATTTTCTTCTCCATGCTGTTGCGTCATGCTTTTGGTTTGTCAACTGATGGCATCTATCTGCATTCCTGGTTGGACTGAGGCCTGTTCAACGTTTCACATCTGAGATCCAAAACCAGAGTGAGAGGTAGTACCCTTAGAGACCTGATTTTCACTGATGATGCCGAACTTGCCTGTCACTCAGAGCGTGAATTGCAGACCTTGATGGATCGCTTCTCCCAAGCTTGCATGGACTTTGGCCTAACCATAAATCTTAAAAAGACGAGTCATGTGTCAGAGTGCTATGTCGCCTCCATTGATACACATCGGTAGCTACCAGTTGGATGTTGTAAGCCAATTCTCGTATCTTGGCTCTATTGTCAGTGACAATTTGTCACTTGATTCTGAGATCAATCAGAGGATTGGGAAAGCTACTTCAACCATGGCTAAGCTTGCCAAGTGTGTCTGGGCAAACAGTAAACTGACAAGAGGAACCAAATTTGCTGTCTATAGAGCATGCGTCCTGAGTACCTTACTGTATGGCAGCGAAACATGGACTAAATAGACAAGAGAAGAAGCTTAATAGCTTCCACATGAGCTGCCTTCAGGGCATCCTTGGCATATCTTGGTCAGATAGGATCACCAACACAGAAGTGCTCCAACACGCGAAACTACTGAGCATCTACATGCTACTGAAACAAAGATGGCTGCACTGGCTCAGTCATGTGTACCACATGCAAGTTGGTGCATTCCTAAAGACCTACTCTATGGCAAGTTAGCCTCAGGCCAAAGACCTGCTGGACACCCCCAGCTTTGCTACAGAGGTGTATACAAGCAAGACTTTAGGGCTCGGCAGCTGGGAGGAGATGGCCAAGGACCACGCCCAATGGAGTTCAGTACTCAGGAGCAGATTGCGCACAGCTGAGATGGGCCTTCAAGCTCGGGAGGAAGAAAAATGAATGAGATGCAGGAACTGATGGGCAACAGAGAACGCAGTTTTCTTATGTCCTCTTTGCAGCAGGAGCTGTGGCTCTCCTATTGGACTGCACAGCCACACTGTGGCTTGTGGCTCTTCAAGGTGCTGATCCATGTTCGTCCACAACTGGTGGAAGCCTACTACTACTACTACTACTACTACTACTACTACTACTATTACTGTATACAACGTGCTCTTGGTTTTGCTCATTTTGCTCTTCATTATTTTATACAAGTCTTTCCATGTTTTTCTAAAACCACTGAACTCATCATTTCTTATAACATAGTAATATTATATGACAATCAACTTGTTCAGCCATTCTCCAATCATATTTAAAGAAGCAAATATACATACATACACAATATATACATATTTAATACATAATACATAATGCATACACACATACATACACACATACAAATAAAAATTCTAGCTCCTCTTTCTAAGGATTAAAAAAATGGTTAGCCTCCAACTCCATATGCATGCTTCCCCTAGTGGCAGTAATCAAAGTTTTCCTTGGGAAAAGGAGGAAACTCTAGAGATATCTATTCTTACTTCCCTGTGAGCCACATCTAGAAAGACCCATATACAAAACCTATATGGGCAAAACAATACATATCAGTACCACCACTACCACCAGTACTCCCTCTTTTTTTTTTTTTGGAGCCAATCAGATTTGTGACTTGCCCAGGGTCACACAACTAGTAAGTGTCTGAGGCTAGATTAGAACTCAGGTCTTACTGACTCCAGGGCCAGTTACTCTATTCATTGTGCGACCTAGCTGCCCTACCATACCCTTTTACATTAAGTATAAAATGAAACCTCTATGCCATTTTGATTTTTATTTCTCTTATTATTAGTGATTTAGAAGAATCATTCACATGATTGTTAATACTTTGTAATTATTTTGAAAACTTGTTTGTTCATAACTTTTTAATACAAATCTATTGGGGAATGACTTTCAATCATATATTTTATTTCATATATTATCTTGGTTATCAGATCCTTATCAGAAATATTTGAATCAAAGATTTTCTTCTAACAAAACAACTTATCTTCTTATCCTAGTTGCATTAATTTTGGTAGTTCAATGTCCTTTCAATTTCATGTTATTATTTAAAGTTATTTCTTTTGTCTTTTTTGATGGCTTCTGTCCTTTGCTTAGTTGAGTATTCTCCCACTAGCTTTTCCCAGCAGCATCCAGTGTGTGCAGGTCCTGTTCACCTGAATGATGGGCATCATGCGCTAAGCTTTGAAGACTTTTAAGAACTGATGCAGAAGGAAGTGAGTAGAACCAGGACTGCAATTTATAACAGTAATATTGAAAAGACAAACGATTCCAGAAAAAAAAAAGTAGGAACTCTGAGCAATACAATGTACAACCACAATTCCAGAGGACCTATGATAAATCATGTTACCCACTTCCTGACAAAAAAGTGATAGACTGAAGGTACAGGATAATATACATTTTTACAATTGGTCAATGTGATAGTTTATTTTACTTGACCATATATTTTTAGAAGATTCACCCCCCCCCTTATTTTCACTTGTACATTGGTGGGGGAGATGGGAGAGAGAAGAAAATTAGGGATAGGGTTACCAAGCAAAAAGGAACAAAAAAAAAAAAGAAAGAAAAAGAAAGAATTCTCATGCTAGCTATAACTTTGAAGGACATCTGTAGCAATTCTCTTGCAATTTTTTGATGATGATTACATTAGTATTTAGATTGGGTTTTCTTTTGAGTTTAGTGTTGTATATAGTCTAAAATGTTGGTCTAAATCTAAATTCTTTCAAACTACCTTCCAGTTTTCCCAGCAGGTCTTGTTAAATAGGGAATTTTCTTACACATACTTTATTTTTTCAGGTTTCTTCAACACTAAGTTGTTGTGTTGAATTTTTTTTCTTCATCCTTATATAGTCTGTTCCAGTCATCTATTTTTCTTTTTCTTTTTAACAAGTACCAAATAGTTTTGATGATTAATCTTTTATAGCATAATTTGAGATCTAGAAGTAATTTTCCTCCTGCATTTTTACTTTTATCCATTATTTCCCTTAAAATCTAGACCTTTTGTTCCTCCAAATTAAAAAGTATCCCTTGGTATTTTGCTTAGTATAGCACTAAATATGAAAGTTAATTTAGGTAACACCAGCATTTTTATTATATTGGTATGAGCCATTGCTGAAGAAAGTGATGTTAATACTAATATTATACTCTGCAATTTAGGATCAAGTCTCCTAGAAATGATCTTATTTCATATCTATCGGTGCCATTTATTGTTTGGAGAGAGAGATGTTCAAGTTGGCTCAGTCTTCAATGCTTTAAACCTGCTCTTGCACCATGGAGATTTCAGGTAACATTTTATAGAATCTTGATCAACGAAAATATCATAATATGCTGAAGTACAGCTTTGGGTTACCATTACAGAATACTCATTACTCAGTTTCTTCCTGGACTAATTTTCCTAGTGATTAATTATCTAACCCTCTTTTTCTATGGGGCTTGTATGAAGTTCACCTTTATTCAGTGACTCAAAATTACCACCAAGTCATATAAAGGATCTCTCCTTTTCCCCAATACAAATCACTACTTACTAGTACTGTAGAAATATAGTTTCACCTCCCCTAAATCATTAGGAATAAAACCATCTCCTAATAATTTTATCCCCTTGATCCTCCAGACCTTCCCAGGGAAAAGAAAACCAGTCAATTAAGGAGTAATTGAGCCACTTTTCCAGGCTGTCCAGCATCTTCTAAGGGGACAGAAACCTTGAGGCCCAGGCAACCCTGAACAGAAAATGGAACAAGGAAAAGCTGTAAAGGGCCAACTGGGACTATCTCTAAAAGTAGTCATTAGGCTACTAAGATTCCTTAGAAAGCTGGACCCAAGAAACTGCTGGAGAGTTCTTGGAACAGTGCTGCTTTATCAGAGACCTAGATTTTGGAAGATGGAAACTCAATAATGGTTACCTCGTGGTAATTACAAAGCCGTTCCATGAAATCAGCTAATTGAGGATACTATAGAGGACAGAATACCCAGCAAATGCTAAAGAAGTAGGCTCAAGCTCAGACTTTATTAATAGTAAAATAGGTGCCCTGGTCAAAGTTGATGATACAAGGAGGCAAATGATGAAGAAGAATGTGTTCTATGAAGGCCTTGAAAGCAGTTGCCATGGCAGAAGACCTAATTGGTACTGCAACCCAATACCCTAAATAGGTATCAACTATAGTAAGGACAAATCTTTTGTTTTATGATAGAGGAAGTAGGTCAGTATAATTGATATTCCAATCAGAAGCAGATAAAGAACCATGTGGAATCATGCCGTATTAATACTTCAAAGGCAGATACTCTGGTGTGAAGAACATCAATGAACAAAAACTTTTTGGTTAAAGGGATCAAATGGTCCTTCACCTATAATAACATAGTATTGAAAAAACCTCATAGCATCATAGCCCCCCATTTCCAAACTGATGATGGACCAATTCCCCTATCTCTTCTATTATTGTGAGAGTAACAACCTGGTTTTTCAGACCAGTTGATGAATTATGTCATTGATGGGCAATGGTTTTTTAAAGTCCTTTATCACTTGGACCCTTCCTATCTTTCCAGGCTTCTTTTTCTTCTTACTCACCCCTGTTAAAGGGATTAGAAAAAAAATTATTTCTTCTACCCTGACCCCTTTAATTATCCATTTCTGTTCCCTTCAGGCCTTAGACCACTTCACCAAATCCAAGGATACTACCTAGGATCAGTAGTATCTCTCCTCCTTTTTGTAGCTAAACTCCTGGAGAAAACCATCTATAATTAATGTTTTCAGTTCCTTTCTTCTTACTCTCTTCTTTTCTCTGCAATCTTCCTTATTTTTAAATGATTACTTATTTTTAGCATTCTTTTATTTTTATTTTTTTAATTTTAATTTTTTTTGCAGGGCAATGAGGGTTAAGTGACTTCCCCAGGTCATACAGCTAGCAGGTATCTCAGGCCAGATTTGAACTTGGGTCCTCCTGAATCCAGGGCCAGTGCTTTGTCCACTGGGCCACCCTTAACATTCTTTTAAAAACATTTGAATTTCAAATTTTCTCCTCCCTTTCTACCTTCCTTCACCCACTAAGAAATCAGACTATATGATATCAATTATACATGTGAAATCATGAAAAACACATTTCCTTATTAGCTATGCCAGATAAAAAGCAAAAAAGAAAATAAAGAAAATTATACTTCAATTTATGCTCAGAGTTCATTGGTTCTCTCTCTGGAGGGAGATAGCATTTTTTCATCATGGCTCCTTTAGAATTGTCTTGGACCACTGTATTTATTAGAGAGTAACTACATCTTTCATAATTGATCATTGTTACAATATTGCTGTTGCTGTGTACAATGATCTCCTGGTTCTGCTTACTTCATTTTACATGAATTAATATAGATCTTTCCAGGTTTTTCTGTAACCATCTCCCTAATCATTTAGTATAGCACAATAGTACTCTATCAGAATCACATGCCAAAACTTTTTTGCCTCATTCTCCTCCTATCTGTTTGACTTCTCAGTCTTTGCTATATTTTTATCCAGGTTGTACTGACTAACCATGGATGACCCCAAGGCTCTGCCTAGACCCTCACTAATACCTCCAGTATCAGATTTAAGATCCTTTGTTTTTTAAAGTCCTTTATCACTTGGACCCTTCCTATCTTTCCAGGCTTCTTTTTCTTCTTACTCACCCCTGCCCCCATACTCCACTATCCAGGGACACTGGTCTCCTTGATGTTCCTCAAACAAAACACTCCATCTCCCAACTCTGAGTATTTTCACTGGCTGTCTTCCATGCATCTCTCTCCTCATCTCCTTCTCTTGGCTTCTCTTACTAACTTCAAGTACAAGCTAAAATGTTACCTTCCATAGAAGCCTTTCCCAATCTTTAATGCTAGGCCTTCTCTCTAAAATATCTTCAATTTATTCTGAATATATCTTATTTATACATATTTGTTTGCATATTGTCTTCTCAATTAGACTGTGACCCCTTTAAGAGTTGGAACTGTTTTTTTGTTTGTTTTTGTAACCCAAGTGTAACACAATGTCGATGAAAAACTAGGTGCTAAATAAATGCTGTTGACTGCCTACCTGTTGACTTTTAGAGGTAGTCAAATGCTTTCTAAATGATCACAAATTTTCTGTTCAAGAATATGTTCTCAAATTTTGCTTGGAATTGCTCATTGGTCTACAATTTCTTGAATCCACTCTTGCCTTTTAAAAAAAACAGAACATCATTTCCCCATTTTTCAAGAGTAGAACTCTTGTTTTACCCTTTTCAATGTGAAGATCATTCTCTTTCCTAGAGAAAATAGACACAAAATAGGATTTGAATTTTTCTTTCTCTTTATTATCAGGGCTTCTTAAACTTTTTCCATTCATGATCCCTTTTAGCCCAAGAAATTTTTATGTGACCCCACATATATAGGTATATAAAATAGGTATACATAATCTGTTACTGTTGCCAAATTTTTTATGATCCCCACATTCATTTACATGATCCTATATGGGTTCACAACCCACAGTTTAAGAAGCTTTGCCCTATAAAGACACAGAATTTAACAGGTGAAAGGGACGTCAAATGTGGAAGTTTCCTGTGTTACTATTTTTGTTGTTGTTCAGGTGTTCAGACCAAAAAGGTCATGTTAGATTTCTTGTGACCTCATTTGAAGTTTTCTTGGCAAAGATACTGGAGAGATTTACTATTTCCTTCTCCAGCGCATTTTACATATGAGGAAACAGGCAAACAGGGTTAAGTGACTTGCCCAGAGTCATTCAGCTACTAAGTGTCTGAGATTGCATATGAGCTCAGGTCTTCCTGACTCCAAGCCCTGCACTGTGCCACCTAGCTGCCTCTGTTACTATTGGCAAGCCATTTAACATCTCTGGGCCAAATGAGGTAAGGGATCTTCTTTCTTATAAGTGAATTTACATTCCCTGTAATAAAGTGAATATCATTTTACCTCCCCTGCCTATGTCATTAGAAAACAAATTGTTTTCTAATGAACCATTTCCCTTGGATGTATACAGCTTTCTGAGGGGGCAAAATACCTTGAAGTCTGGGTGAACTAATGCAGTGGACAGAAAGGAATAATATAAGGGTTATCAACTGGGACTATGTCTAAAAGGAGTCCAACCTCATATGGTAAGTCTTTCTGGAGGATAAATCCAATAAATTATTCTACCAGAGAACCTCCCCAAGTCTTATGTAGCATGTTCCATTGAGTCCAAATAGGACACCTAACCCTGATGATCAGGGGTGTGATATGGAACTTGTTTCCAGAGCTCATTTCAATATTCTATAATGATGTATAATAATAATAATTATAATAATTTCTTAAGGATAATATGATAAATGGAAAACTCAGAGAAAGTGGTGGTGGCGAGACAAATCTTAGACTTTCTTCTTAGTTTATGAGTGTCTTGAAAAGTAGCAAAGATAGAGTCCCATAAAGAAGAACATGATATTCTGTAAGAGTTCTGAGTGTGGCAAATGACATGCATTGCAATGCTATATATGGAATAAATATCAACTGCAGGAAGGGCAAGGCTCCGTGCTAAGATAGGGGAAGAGTTCTAATATAATCAACTTGCCAATTGGAGGTAGATCAAGAACCATGTAAGATCATATCATATTGTTCTTTAAAAGGATGTATAATATCTCAGGGTCAGGTAAGTGGTGCTGTGGACAGGATGCCAGACCTGAAGACAGGAAGACTTAAGTTCAAATCTCGCCTCACTCACTAGCTGTGTGACCCTGGGCAAGTCACTTAACCCTGTTTGCCTGAGTTTCCTCATCTGTAAAATGAGCTGAAAAAGAAATGGCAAACCACTCCAGCATGTTTGCCAAGAAAACCCCAAATGGGGTCACAACAAGTCAGACATGACTGAAATGACTGAACAACAGCAACAGCAGCAAATGATGTCTCTGATATACATTTGTGTTTCAGGGACGTCCTAAGTTTGTGCAGGACACAAGGATCCTTACTGCTCTCATTCTAGATATGTAATATAGTTTTACTAAAACATCTGAAAGTTGATAATCATTCATCTTTTTAATGTCATCTCTCAAGAATCACACCCAAAGCTCCTTAGAAGAGAAGGTGTTGTCACTTTTTAAATACCTAACTTGGCAGCAATTATAATGTCTCTTCCCATTTCCCCAACTGTATTTATGTACATATATATGTATGTATGTATATGCATGTATGTAATATCCTTAGGTGTGGAAAGAACTGGCAGATGTGAATTTGATTCACTGTCATGTAACCTAGGGAGAAGTTGGTTCATTGCCCTCCCAGCATAAGCACTGCAAATTCCTGACCCAAGTCTGAGTTTGTTGAATTATGTGTGGTTCAGTTTCTGTTGTTTGTTCTTTGTTCTGGAAAAGGACTGTGACATCGGGGTGATTCGCAGTGAATTGGATTTAAATGAGAGAAGGCTGTATGAGTTCACCAACCTCACTCTCTCCTTCAGAGCCATCTGGGTTTGGTGGTAGAATATATATCAGGATAACTGTTGATGGCCCTGGATGTTTTAAGGTAATTGGAGTTAAGTGACTTTCCCAGGATCACACAGCTAGTAAAGTGTCTGAGGTGAGATTTGAACTCAGGTCCTCCCAACTTCAGGGCCAGTGCTCTATCCACTTCATTACCTCACTACTCCTTCAGTTTCAGTAGTCAGCTGCTGGGATCACTGTTAGCTGCCTGAGAAGTTCTATGGACTTGGAACAAATGAACTACTCGATTCCTCTTTGGTGCTTGTTTCCTGTCCTGGTTATTCCACTCCAGGCTTGCATGCAGGGTCAGAGGCTAGAAATGAGTCTCCCCCTCTGCTTCTGGGCTCAGAGCCACACAGCTCAGTTTTTGGAACTTGTTCCTTGTTCTTTATACAATTAGGGACTCTCTCACTCATGACTGAGATCATTCTTCCCGCTTCGAACTGTAACCCAGAACTGGGTGTCTGTAATCCACAGTCCATAGCAGTTAAAAATCTACTTATGACACAAGCTAGAGATGAATCCTTCTGCTGGTTCCTGGTTATTTTTGGTGTGTGCTCTTCAGTTGCCCTACACATTCCCTGCTTATTTCCTCCTGAGATGTCTATGACCCACAGCAGTGACAAGGTCTGATAATCTGCTCTCCTTATTAGAGTCTAAGGAAAACATGGCACCTAAAAAAGAAAAGGTGTGTTTGTGTGTGTGTGTGTGTGTGTGTGTGTGTGAAAGTGAGTGTGTGAGTGTGTGTCTATGTGTATGGGTGACTGTGTATGTGTGTGTGTTTTGGGGGAATAGGGTGAGGGGGTTGGGAAAGAGAGGCTGTTGATGGAAAATAGTTGTGACACTAGCTTCTGCTACACAGAAAATGCAGTCAGAGGTCCCAGACACACCTGACACCACCAGAATGAGAGCATTCAGCTGAGGAAATGGAAGTCTGTGGGGCTCAGCTGTGCAAGACAAAAATAATTAGGGTCTCTTTGCCCCCTTCTCTGCAGTAAGGACATAAAAAGCTGAAGTAGAGGAACCGTGTAAGGAAATCTAAGAACCAGAGGGAGAAGGGGTTCTTCTTTTCAAGATATTTGATGGGACAGCATCCTTTCTTGCCTTCTCTGCTTCCCCCTCTTAACTACTCAGGTCTGACAAATTCACAGGCTTTTTTCAGACCTCAGCCTAGAGATCTTCTCCTTCTCCCCCCCCCCACCTTCCTCTTCTTCCCTGGAGGTACAGGGAGGATGTTGCTGCGAAGAGGATGGGTGGAGCAAACATGGAATCAGAGGGTCCTTGTGATAAAAAGGGAGCAGCCTAGAGAAGTCATAGAGTGCATCCCTCTGCCAAAGGGCAAGACCCCGCCTAAGCCACCCCAGATCACCGGTAAGGATTGATTTTATTTCCAAAGTCCTGTGGAGAAGGACCTCCCCCAGCATCTTTCAGTAACCCACCCCCACACAATGAAATGGCAGCCCTTCCTAGCCACTGCCTCTCTGCTCTGTGGAGCAGGTTGCCATGACTACAAAGAAATGCAAACATCTCCGTCAAAATGCCAGTCTTCCTTGGGCTGCTGCCAGAGGTCGGAAACCTGCACAGTGCCAGTGTGAGAAGAAAACTCACTTGGATTTGAGTAGGGGGGTGGGGTGGCAGTGTCAGGTGAAATTCAAATAGCACCTCAGAGGCAGATTGAGCTTCTAGCAAAGAGGGGCAGCTACCTCAAGGCCCCCAGGGTGGAGGGGCCCCAAGGTTCTATTTTGCCTTACCAATTGCATTAAAAATAATGGCTTTCCACTGGGGAGAGGATCCACACAGCGGCAAGGGGCCGTTATCCCAACCTCGCTTCCCTCAGATTGCCCCAGAGCATCGTGGGGCTGGCTATAAAGGAAGCAGCATGAGAGAGGCAAGTGTGCTGGACCTGGAGGCATGAAACTTTGGTTCAAATCTTGGCTTTGATACTTATTAGTGGTAGGGCCCCTCTGAGCCCATTTCCTCCTCCTGCAAAATGGAGATAATTATATGTACATTACCTAAGTTACAGGGCTGTTGTGAGGAAAGTACTTTGTAAACATTAGCATACTATGTAATGAGAACTTCTCTTGTGTTGTTTACAGCCTCATGAGAGTTATTTGCTTCTGTTGGTTAGAGAGGCTTTGAGACTAAGACTGTATTATTTATTATTATTCACTAGATGTTATTGGGTTGACTTCCTTCCTTCCTTCCTTCCTTCCTTCCTTCCTTCCTTCCTTCCTTCCTTCCTTCCTTCCTTCCTTCCTTCCTTCCTTCCTTCTTTCCTTCCTTCCCTCCTTTCTTTCCTTTCCTTTCCTTCCCTCCCCTCCTTCCCTTCCTTCTCTCCCTCCCTCCTTCCTATTATCCCACTCAGTTATCCATGCTTGTGCTCATAAGGGATACTCTGTTTACACAATGGCCACATTCTTGAAAAGCTGCATCTACATTTAGCTTTTGCAAATCAGGAAATTTCTACACAAAATTTTTCTGCAGCATTGAACTAACAGATCTGAAACAAGAACCCTTCCACCTCCCCTGCCCCTCCTCAAAAAAAGATCCAAACCCACTTTCTACGACCCAGGATACTTCCTTTCATAAAACAAATCATTTTTATTACAATGAGAATAATCACAGGGCTGTTTGCTTTTCCAAATTGGATTTTTGTACATTACATCTTCCTAAAGTAGGGTTTACCTATAGCAGCCCATGGCATCACTGGGCAGGGCAGCCTTTGTTGGCAACTGCTTATGAGCCAGGGAGAGATATACTCTTATTTACTGAACCCAGCCAGCCTCTCTGGCAGAGCCCTCCAATTACCCAGTGGATATTCCTATCTTTCCCCCTTAGGGGGGTTGAGAGAGAATAGGCAGAAACAAGCTGAAACTAGGGTGATTAGGGAGAGACCCTACCCTATTTTTTAGTTTTTAGTTTAGTTTAGTTTTTTTTTTTTTGGTTTTTGGGTGAGGCAATTGGGGTTAAGTGACTTGCCCAGGGTCACACAGCTAGAAAGTGTCAGGTGTCTGAGGCTGGATTTGAATGCAGGTCCTCCTGAATCCAGGGCCAGTGCTCTATCCACTGTGGCACCTAGCTGCCCTAATTGTTTTGGATAAGAAAGCTAGGAGTCCCATTGGTCCATGGAAGTGACTCATTCCAGGGAGGAATTGACCCCTCCCCCCATTCCAACCCATCCTTCGTTCAGCTGCCAATTTGATTTTCCTTAAGGTTCCCCCAAACCTCCAATAAACTCCAATGGTTATCTGTTACCTCTAGAATAAAATATAACACTCTCTGTTTAGCACAATCTTGTCCTTTCCTATTCCATTCTTCTTACCATCACTTCTCCCCTCACATACAATCTAGGGACATTGGCCTCCTTGCTGTCCCTCACCAGGGATACTCTATCTCCAGAGTCCTTGCCCTTTCATTGGCTGTCCCTCACTACCTGGGATGCTCTCCCTTCTGATCTCCAACCTCTGGCTTCCCTGGTTTCCTTTGAGACTCAGTTTGAGTCTTCCTTTCTCCAAGAGGCTTTCCCCAATCCCACCCCACCCCCTCTGATCCACTTTCCCTTCTGCTAATGTCTTCCCTCTGAAATGACTTTCCTTTTTGCTGTTTACTTGTAGGGACAGTCATTTGAATTTTGACTTTTGATTAGAATGTGAGCTGCTTGGGCCAGAGTCCATGTTTTTACCTTTCTTTATATCCTCAGCCCTTAGCACAGTGCTTGGAATAGAAGTGCTTAATAAATGCTTGGGTTTTTTTTGTTGTTGTTGTTTTTTGTTTGTTTTTGTGGGGCAATGAGGGTTAAGTGACTTGCCCAGGGCCAGACAGCCAGTACGTGTTAAGTGTCTGAGGTTGGATTTAAACTCAGGTCCTCCTGAATCCCAGGCCTGTGCTATATCCACCGTGCCACCTAGCTGCCCCCCAATAAATGCTTGTTGACTGACTGATTAATCCAAATGTCAAAATAGGTAAAAGTAAGTATTTTGCTTCTTCTTCCCTCTAAAAAAACCCCTTTCCATTTCCCTGCCCGTTCCTCCCTTAGTCCTCTTGTCTTCTTTACCATTGACAGGGTGAGTAAATTTAGGTAAGTTGATTTATTAATCTGTTTTAATCTTTCTAAGCCAGAGTTGCCTCATCTGTAAAATAAAGACAGAAGTTGCTTCCATCTCATTAGGTTTTTTGACCCACAATCGCCTGCCCCTTATGACTATTTTTTGGGCAATGTCTGCACATATTGGGGCTCTCTGGGCTAGAGCTCTGTTTTTTTTTTTTCCTCCTTCCTTCAGCCCCTTTCAAAGCGACATTTTTTGTGTCCCATTCCACAGTTCAACTGGAAATTATTAGGTGGTCTCTAAGATCTCTTATAAATCTGAGATTCTATAATTCAGTAGGCCAGGAAATTTCCCACACTGTCAAGGTACTGGTCACAGCTTCCACAGCAGGGGCTTCTGGGATCCTCTGGAGGGGCAAGGTTTGACTGGATATGGTAACAGTCAACTACCTGTGACTTATTGTCCCTTATTGCCCCTAAACCCCACCTTGGTCCTGGGTTACATTGGGCAGAGCACCTTCAGATCATTAAAGAGATGGCTGAGAAGCATCTAGAAAAGGAAATGGTGAATACAAAGAGCCAGGATGGCTGCAACAAGAACAGATCATGCCAGACTAGCCTCATTTCCTTTTTTTTCACAGGATGACTAAACTAGTAGATAAGAAGAATGTTGTGAATATGATTTATCCAGGTTTTAGAAAGTATCGTGATAAATTATCTCCTACCACATAATCTCATAGAGAAGACGGAGAGATGTAGACGAGATAATAATATAATTTGGTGAATTCAGAACTGGTCAGATGGCCAGACTCACAGAGAAGTTGTTGGCAGTCTGATATCAATGTGGCAGAAGGTTTCTAGTGGAGGACCACAGAGATCTATACTTGGCCCTATGCTACCATTTTTTTAATCAATGAAGATGACACAAAGCCAAGAGGCACAACATTGGACTAGTCAAGACCCAAAAAGATCCTCACAGTCTAGAGCCTTGGGATAAATATTATAAAATTCAATAGGGATAAAGGTAAAGTCTTACACGTATCTATAAAAACAAAGCAGAGGTGCAAATACAAAATGGGAGAGGTATGGATAGTTAAAAATAATTCTGAAAAGAAGCTCAGTGTGTCAGTGGTGTGGTATGATGTGGCACCCCCACCCCCAATTGTTAATGTGATGTTGGGCTGCATTAGAAGAGATATAACTAGCAAGACTGGGAAGCTGATTAGACCCAATAATCTTTGCCCTCATCAGATTTCATCCAGAGTCTTATGTTCAGTTATGGGCATCACAGTTCAAGGTGAACATTGATAAGCTGGATCATGTCCAGAAGAGACATAGGCCTACAGCCTACATCATATGAGAATCAGTTGAAAGAACTGGGTATCTTTAGTCTAAAGAAGAGAAGACTGCTTGGGAAGGCCAGGGGGTGGGGCATGATGGTCCCTTTTAAGTATTTGGAGCCCTGTTATATGGATGAAGATTAGGCTTGCTCTGTTTGGTCCCAGATAGAAGCAGCAGCTAAAACGGGTGGAAGTTACAGAGGGAAGTCTAAGCTTGATATGTGAGGAAAGACATCATAACAGAACTGTGCTAAAGGGAGATGACTTGCCTCCGGAGGTGATGGATTCCACCTCTTTGTGGGTCTTCAAGAGGAGTTGGATAACTGCTTGTGAAGTGTATTGGTAAGGGTGTGTTTTATCTAGGGCTGGATTGGATTGCCACTAAGGGTCTTTCCATCTCTCAAATTCTGTGATTTCTGGACTTTCTTCCAAATACACGTGGAGGGGGGTGATAGGAGAGAAACAGAAGTGATGGAAGACATTCTGAGCTAGTGGAGAATCTATAAGGAGAAGAAATTCACAGGAAAAGGAATTTGGGGATTTGGGGAGTTACAGAGGGACAGAAAGGGAGAAAAAAAAAGGTCTCCACTACCACTTAATCTATGGTTGCTTCTCCTGATCCACCCTCTCATTTCAGCCCATCCCCCATCCCCCACTCCACCTCCAGATCTAGCTTTTGCCTGCTTTATTTTTACATCATTCATATTGAACCATTTCTTTATTCTTCCCCCAGCTGAGGATGGGGGCTGGAGGGGCAGGTTGCTAGGCAGAAGAGAATTAGGAACCTTTAGACTAGGGGCTCCTCACCTGTTCTTAATTTGTTTAAAAAATATTTTATTAACTGAATTTCAATATGATTGGTTTCCTTTGTGATCCTATATATTTTGTGTTATGCTTAAAAACATTGTTTTGAAAAGAAGTCGATAGGCTCTCTCTCTTTCTCTCTCACACACACACACACACACGCACACGCACACGCACACGCACACGCACGCACGGTTAAGAAGCTCTGTTTTAGATCCTTGCATGCTAGGTCTGGCAAGAATCTACTTCAGGGAGGATAGTAGCTAGCATTTATATAGCATTTTTTTGTGTGTGTACTTATAGCTTTGTAGGATAGTTTAAGATCTGTCACTTTTTTGTTTGTTTGTTTTTTGTGGGACAATGAGGGTTAAGTGACTTGCCCAAGGTCACACAGCTAGTAAGTGTCAAGTGTCTGAAGCCAGATTTAAACTCAGGTCCTCCTGAATCCAGAGCCGGTGCTTTATCCATTGCGCCACCTAGCCACCTCTATATGACCTTTTTAAGGTTTGCAAGGTAATTTACAAATATTATGTCATCTTCACAACAACCGTGGGATTATACCCATTTTATAGATAAGGAAATGGAGGCAAATGGTGGTAAAATGATTTACCCAGAGTCACACATCTAGTGTCTGAGGCCAGATTTGAACTCAGGTTTTCCTGACTCCAGGTCCCACACTCTATCCACTGGGCCACCTAGTCACATCTGGGGGGTTGCTTTGCCAACTTGAGCTGATGAAGAACCTGTCTACTGAGTGTTAATTCTCTCCTGTCCAGTCTGTCACTTCTTCTTGTATCCCTCTTACCCACTTTCTGTTGGTGGCTTGTGCTGAAATATCTTATAGTGTTTTAAATGGGAAAGAAGTAGTGTTGCTGATCTCATTTTCCAGTATTTCAGCTGTGCCATAATCTATTTACCACACAATTTCTGTCACTTTGATAAGCGGCTGCTTCAAGACTGCATTTATTAAAATCAAGGGCAGGGGCAGCTTCCAAGTCTCTCAAGTGTTGTAATAAATGTTTTAAATTAGTCATTAGGCTGTTTGCTATGGTTCATATCTTATTCTCTATTGAAATGATAAATGATCAGATCCTGTTCAAAAAAATTTTAGAGGGGGTGAAAGTTTAGTTTGATATCAGCCCCACAGATGGGATTTGGGATGACAGAAAAGTGTGGAAGATGGTTCTGGGAGTCATTCACTGATCTCTTCCAATCCCCGGGGATATCAGTACAGCTCTGTGAAATGTCTCAGCATTTACTTTAATAGCGAAAAAGAGAAATAAATGACCGAGGAGGAATCCTCCTCCCCCTCCTTCCTTCTTTTAGATAACCATCCCACATTTTGTGTTTTCAGTCACCCACAAAGCCCAGTCTTCCCTTATTATCTTTTTTTTTTTTTTAGTGAGGCAATTGGGGTTAAGTGACTTGCCCATGGTCACACAGCTAGTAAGTATTAAGTGTCTGAGGCTGGGTCCGAACTCAGGTACTCCTGAATCCAGGGCCATTGCTCTATCCACTGCGCCACTTCCCTTATTATCTTACACAAAACCTTATCAACCTCCACTTCCCTCCCTCCCCCACTCTAGACCCTCATCACAGCTGGGGTATGATGGGAAAAGAGGATTTGGAACCCAGTGCAACTCTTCAAAGGCAGAAGCTGTATTATTATTTTTTTCCTCTTTGGATCCTATGTGCATAGTGTACATGTAACAGTGGGATTTCTTCCCCCCTGCTTGTTCTGGTCCTACCATTCTGGGAAGTGGTTTCTCTTCTTCCTTTCCTCTCTCCCTACCTCCCTTCCTTCCTCCTTTTCTTCCCTATTTTCCTTCCTTCCTTCCTTCCAGTGAATCCAACCATTACTGGTTAAATGAAATTGGGGTGCAGGGGACCACTTCCCCACACACTTGAGGAAATACCATTGGTGGGGGCCTGGAATTATTTGCCCAGAGACCCCCCCATCCACACAGAGGTACCAGAGAACCCTAGCAGAGGGGTGAAATATAACCCCTTTGACCTTCAGGCAGAGAAGGCCAGGGTAGTTGATTTTTATTTTCATCATCTCCCTATATCCCCTAGCCTGGAAGTTCAAAGGTTACTTACAGGTCTGATCTCAAAACTGATTGGCACAAGAGCTTTGACTTGCTTCCTTTCTGACCTAAGGCAATCCGGTGCTCTTCTCTTCCTATCTTGTTCCCAGGGACTCATCATATTACTCTGAAATCAATGTAGACATCTGATTAGTTTGGCCTGCCACAGCTCAGAACTCCCCAGATGAAGAGATGTGCCAACCTCAGCCTTCCTGGTAGCCAGCATCACCATGGTTGGTACAGTAGTTTTCTTTCTTTTTTCTCTTTTCCTTCTTTCCTTCCTTGTTTCTTCCTTCCTTCCTTCCTTCCTTCCTTCCTTCCTTCCTTCCTTCCTTCCTTCCTTCCTTCCTTCCTTCCTTCCTTCCTTCCTTTCCTTTCTTTCTTTCTTTCTTTCCTTCCTTCCTTTCTTCCTCTTTTTCTTTTTTTGCTTTTGAACTTAAGAAATAAAACTAGCATTTCCATAGAAAGTAGAATCGAAAAAACAGATGATTGCACATGAAACTGCAAATGTATTATATACAACTCGATTTTCCTTTTAAATATATTATCATGTGACTTTTCCCCTTCCCCACCCTGACCCCACCCTGCAGGAAATAATGAAAAGTGGTTTTCTTTCCAACAAATTCATAGGTAATAGCTAGTTCCTGACTTGCACATCCAATTAGCATATCACACTTTCCCTGACTCATTTTGATGCCTAGAGGAAATGCCAAAGAAAGAAAGTACAATGGATCTTTAACATCCCTGTGTTTAACTTTCACTACTTCCAGTGTTCACTGGATTTTATAGTAACTTCATTTTCATTTTCACATTTTGCAACCGTGCACATACCCAATTATGTGCAGTAGAGAAAAAAATGATGCATGCAAGTTTGTGGTGCAGCTGGTATCCTTCTGGGCACCCTCAAGGTTAAATAACAACTCATCTCTACCAGGCTTCCATACTCTGAGACCTTTAAGGATCTCAAACAGGGAATGAAGCAGACATTACTGATGGATTTTTTCAATCTGGTGATGGATTATTTCAACTTGGTGTATCCTTCATGATCTCCAACAGCATCCACCAGTTGTGAAGGACAAAAAGTTGGAAGTGATGTCTAGATCTAGCCAGTGCCATCAACTCTACCTTGGTTTTCAGAGGGCAGCCAAGGTAAAGAGAGTTACAGCACAGTCTATAGTACAATGCCCTCACGCAGCTATCTGGCATAGTGGGAGGTAAGAGTCAGGTTAAAAAATAATTTAGTTTAAGAATTTTATTTGTTGTACCAGACTTCATGTGTTATCAAAAGTGAATATTGTTTGAAATCAATGTGTGTGTGTTTCTTATTGAGATGTTAGCACAAAAGGTCACAGGATTCCAGGGAATGATGCCTGTATTTCATAGGGACTATGTTAAGAGAAGTGCATATTATCGTAATTAATGTTTTGTTATAAAGAATTGCATGCAGAAAAGTGTATTTTCAGTAATCTCTAGCAAAAGATGACAGTTTTTGGTGGCTGTGGAAACATAACCACCCATTTCCCATAGCTGCAATGTTTTTTTATTTTCTCACCCTTTTCTAAGAATGTAACACCCCATCACACACACACACACACACTGGAAAAGTTGAGGATTGACTAATAGTTATCTTTTTGCTTTGGAAAGTTGTTATAATAAATCAAACCTCTGTCTTTCTCTCTGTGTCTTTGTCTTTCTGTCTGCCTGCCTGTCTGCTCCTTGCTTGTCTGTCTCTCCCCTTTCATGAACCCCAAGCTAGACATCTCATTCTGTCAGTTTAACATCTCTCTCCCCTATAGGATTGTTGAAAATCTGGCTTCCCCATCCCATCTCCCCACTTGCCTTAAGCATTAGCACAGTCCTACTCAAGCATTAGCTCACACCACTTTTATTTTATTTTCAGGGCATTGAGGGCTGTGACTTGCCCAGGGTCACACAGCTAGTAAGTGTCAAGTGTCTGAGGCCGAATTTGAACTCAGGTTTTCCTGAATCCAGGGCCAGTGCTTTATCCACTGTGCCACCTAGCTGTCCCCTCCACACACACCATTTTTAACACTTAACTATGATTTTTAATAGCATTGCAATTAAAGTGTAATTAGACAAAAGACACTTCTAAGCACCTGCAGCTTTGCCACTGGCTGAGAAACAACAGTAAGGTTACTAGTTCTTTTTGGGACATGGCAAAATAATAAAACGGAAGCATCTTGAACATGCATCAATGAATGTATGTAATTTCCTGCAGGACACACGTTACATGGAAAAGTATCAGCAATGTTGTCCATATACACGTGTAACAACTTCTTCAGGTTCTATCTGGGCATAGCTTGAATAGAATTGGACATCACCTGACTGGCAGATTCTCTCAGCTTTTATACCTGAGCTAATTCATAGAATGGGAGCTTTTCTTTTCAAAACTCTAATCCTGCATTCCTAAATTTAAACTCATAAGGGTCCCAAAGTTGGTTCTCAGTGTTCCTCAGTTCTATGGGGTACCTGTAGAACCCAAGGAGTCTCTACAGCTAACGTTCTAGTCAAGAAAGATTCAATGTTCGTCCCTTGCTTGACATGGTTATTGGGTTATGTCACACAGTGTTGTCTTCACTTGAAATACCTCTTTCTGAGCCAGTCTGTGTTCTTTCTGTCTCTGAGATTCCAAAGCAGAGGTCATTTGGTAGATGTGGCCCTTTAAGTAGGTATAATGTCGGGTATCATGAAAGCATACTTTTAGAGCTGAAAAGGACCTTAAAAACCATCTAGTCCTGCCCCTCCCCTCCTCAGTTTAATAGAGAAGGAAACTGAGTCCTAGAGAGATTGTATTTACTCAGTTTGGAAAATCTTATTGCATTCCCCCCCCACCTTTAAAAAAATGTTTCTTTCCCCAATATATTCCCTTGAGCCTTCCCTTGTAACAGTCAAGCAAAACAGACTGACACCTTGATTCATTTCTGACACCATTGTATAACTACGGTCCCACCGATTTCTCCTAAGAGAAGGGATATAGTACATCATTGGTATATAGATTTAGAACTCGGAGGTTCACCAGAGGTCAACTAGTCTAACCTTCTCATTTTTCAGATGAAGAAGGTGACGTTCACAGAGATTAAGTGACTTGTTCAAGTTCATGCCCTTGTTAAATGGCACACCCAGTATTTGAATATGTCTTCTGACTCTAAATTCGACACTATTTCAATTGTAACCCTACTCTTTGAGAACAATATTGGCCATTCCATTTAATGAGTTTGGCTGCTTTTTAAAAAATCACTGTTTTCATTTACATTATTATAGTCATTGAGTATTATTTCTGCTTTAATCCACGCTGCATCACTTCATACAAATTTTCCTATTTTTTTTCTGACGTCCTGACAGTCATTTCTTTTGACACAAAAAATATTTTATTATACAGGCATATTATAATTTGCCTAGCAATTCCCCCATTGATGGACACCCCTTATTACATTCTTTATAGAATTTCTCTTCATCCTTATCCTTTGCAACAGATGTTGGAACAGAAGCTGCAATTATTTTCATAGTAGTCTTTTGCATATACTCATCATGAGTACTGCAATATGAGATGATCAGCTGTTGTATGAAATTATATTTTTTTCCTACCTTTTTGGACAAATATGTGATAAAACCATTTTGAAAAAAAATATTTTTTTCACTTCTCCATGGAGAATCTGTAAAACACCCTTCCATTTATCTCCAACTACCTTATATATTCTGGGGTCATTATTGATTGGATTCGGTTACTTCAGTAGTATATACAGTCTTTAGTTATTGGACTAATAGGCTTATATTTAGAGAACCAATAGGTAAAGTAATATTTATAAAACACTCTAATAAATGTGTGATACTTAGCATACTCCCCCACTTTCCACTACTTTGCCACTATCATTGAAGAAATAGAAGGTGGCCATACAGGACCAAAGCCATCTTTTTGTTTGTTTGTTTTGACATGTTGCCACAACCAAAGAATTCATTACCTAAGTGAAGAGTCACCTAAGTGAAGAGTAGCCAGTCTACTAGTGATGAGCCTCTCCATACTTAGGTCAATTTCAGATCAGACTCATCAGTCACTGGGACCAGACCTGAGCCTTCCCAGTGGAGTAAAAACTGACAGTGATTGCCCTTCACTGGCTTTCCTTTCAAGGACTCACCCACAGTCACCTTCACTGCATATTGCAGCATCAGAGGAGGACTTCTGTCTGTGGGAGACAGAATTAAAAACAAGTGAATTATTCAATGCATACAGGGAGTAAAGATGAAATGGAGGGATTTGCATATTGTGGGAGATAATTGCTACTTTTCCAGTTAATCAGGGAATTTCTTCCTGATGAGAGATCCTGTGGACCTGTGGGATTCCTTTTTGTTATAGGCACCATGGATTGGTAGGCAATAAGTCCAGCCATGATCAGGTCATGAGGGCTACCCTGTTATTTTTATAGTATACTCTGCAGAATTTCTCAGTAGACTGAGAAACAAGGTTAGCAGGGAGAGAGTACCCTCATTTACAGACAAAAATGTACAGTGTAAGTAAGGGCTTAGATTAGGCAAATTAATGTAATTTTTGTGTGTGCTGATAAATCAGTGCTTACTTTAAAAAAAATGGATATGATGCATCACCAAAGATGTACTGAAAAAGGGGAGGGTCCCTGGCTACAAGAAGAAGTTCAAAGGAATTTTAAACTTTAAAGGAATACAAAGAGATTGAAGAAACTTTAAATAAGCATATAGAGCACAAATCAAATAATAAACATTCACAAGAGACAGAAAGAGAACCAAAGAACAAGATGAAGAAATTATTAGAAAAAGGCAAGAAAAAATGAGAAAACAAAAGAAGTTGGAAAGTGAGGAGAGAAGGAGGTTTTGAACTATTTAACTGAGAGGTGAGGTTGATAAGAGGGGAAGAACTAGATAACCAAATAAAAAGAAAAAAACAACTCAGTAAATTAGTAAAACTCCAAAACTAGGGAAAGAGTTGACAAATTCCAGAAGGTAAGTGGGATAGGGTAGAAAAAATCCTGTGGGAATAGAGTTTCATCAATTTGGATTAAGCAAAACTAATCACATTGACAAAGTGTTGACTTAAAAGAAAGGAAATGAAAACTTATTCAAAGGCAATATGATCTATACAAATGGAGGATATAAAAATTGAATTCATAATTTTAAATGTTAATAGATTAAACAATATATTGAAATGAAATTGACAGATTGGATAGGACTCCTCCGCCCCCATTATTTATAAAAAATACATCTAAAAAGCAAAGACATATATGGAATAAAAATAAGAGATTGGAGCAAAATTAACTATGTATCAGGTGAGTCCAAGAAAACCAAAGAAGTTTCAATCATCCTACTGAACAAAGGAAAAATAAAAATTCCCAGTATAAACAGAGAAAAACAAAGACATCACATTATGTGTTAAAGGAACCATAGACAACAAACCAATATCAATATTAAATATATACTCCAAATGACATTGCATCTAAATTTATAAAGGAAATTTTATTTTGTGGGGCAATGAGGGTTAAGTGACTTGCCCAGGGTCACACAGCTAGTAAGTGTCAAGTGTCTGAGGCTGGATTTGAACTCATGTCCTCCTGAATCCAGGCCAGTACTTTACCCACTGCACTACCTAGCTGCCCCCGACAGTATACTTTTAAATCAATTGAGGTAATAGAACACAAACAGATGAAAAAGTCCTAAAAAAACGACTTAACAATGGAATCCTAAATAAAATGAATAGACCAAAGGAAAAAATCAGTAAAAATTGTATGGACACTCCTAATGATGATACACTATACCAACATTTCTGGGATATATCTACAACAGTCCGCAGAGCAGGGAAAACATTCGTTAATTAAATAGAAAAAGAGAGGACCAATGAACTGACCATTCATTTAAAAAAATTAGAAAGCCAACAAATAAATACAAAATGAACATAAAGGGGTCAGCTAGGTAGCACAGTGGATAAAGCAACCGGCCCTGGATTCAGGAGGACCTGAGTTCAAATCTGGACTCAGACACTTGACACTTACTAGCTGTGTGACCCTGGGCAAGTCACTTAACCCTCATTGCCCCTCAAAAAAACCCCCCAAAAACAAAAACCAAAATGAGCTTAAAGGCTTGTTCTATGAACAGACTAATAAAATGATAAGCATGACCTGATAAAATCAAGTTGATAAAATAAAAAATAAACAAGGTAGATCATAACACATCCAAAGGAAATAAAAAAAATTATTGGAACCTACTATATACAGTATAAGTGCTATATAAGTGTTAGCTTTTATTATTATACATACAGAAAAAAATCTTTGTAAAAGTACAACACTTGTTTATGTTAGAGTCTACACAGATAGTAGAGGCATAGACAGATTTATTTTTAATACGACAAAAGTATCTAAAACAAGCATTATATGCAATGAGGATACAACAGAAACTAATAATATAAAATTAAAGCAGTGATGCCCACAATTTCAACTACTATTTGACATAGTTTTTATTATTATATATTTATATATTATATATGATTTGATATGGTTCTAGAAATGCAAATAATAGTAAAAAGACAAAAGAAATAAATTAAAAGCTTAAATACAGGCAAGGAAGAAGCAATGTTATTGCTATGTGAGGAGAATATGATCGTTTACTTAGAAAATCCTGAGGAGTAAGAAAAGAAACTAATTGAGATAATTAATTGCTTCAGCAGTGTTGGAGATTACAAAATAAACTCATAGAAGTCAACAGGATCTCTAGATAATTATAATAAAATCTAGGAGGCAATAAGAAACAGAAAATTCCATTCAAAATAACTACAAAATACATAAAATATTTGTGAGTCAATCTACCAAAGCACACTCAATACTCGTAAAGATTCAATTACAATATGTTCCTTAAAGAAATAATTATTATAAACTAGAAAATCATGAATAAGCAAAAACAATTTCATATACAGGAGACAGAAAATGGGGCTTATAATGAAACTGTGACTATTATATATAGCATGTATAATAATAATAGCTGACATTTATTTAGTACTTACTTTGTACCAGAAACTGAGCTAAGTAAGCACTTAAAAATTATTTTTTCATTTGATCCTCTCAATAACCCTGAGATATAGATGCTATTAGTATCCCCGTTTTAAAGGTGAGAAAACTGATATAGATGTTAAGGGACTTCTCCAGGGTTCCATTTAGTAACTGTTTGAGGCTGGTTTTGAACTCAGGTCTTCCTCACTCCAGACCTAGTTGGCCCTATATGCCATACATATATCACATATACAAGATATACATTATATACCTAGGGGAAGCTAGGGGGTGCAGTGGATAGAGCACTGGCTCTGAAGTTGGGAGCACCTGAGTTCAAATCTCACCTCAGGCATTTAATAGCTGTGAGACCCGGGGCAAGTTACTTAACCCCAATTGCCTTAAATATCTGGGGCCATCTCCAGTCGTCCTGATAAATATCTTGCCACTAGACCCAGATGGCTTTGAAGGAGAGAGTGAGGTTGGTGACATTGCACAGCCCTTCCTCACTTAAGTTCAATTCTTTACAAGTCAACACATCACCCTGATGTCATAGTCCTCTTTGATAAGGAAGGACAAACAACAACAGCTAATTATATACATGCAGGTGCATAGATATGCCTACGGGCAGCTAGGTGGTACAGTGGATAGCAACGTGGACCTGGAATCAGAAAGACATCTTTCTAAGTTGAAATCCAGCCTCAGATACTTACTAGCTGTGTGACCCTGGCTAAGTCATTTAACCCTGTTTGCCTCAGTTTCCTCATATATAAAATGAGCTGGAGAAGGAAATGGCAAACCACTCCAATAACTTTTCCAAGAAAACCCCACATGGGATCTCAAAGAGTTGAATACAATTGAAATGAGTAGATAACAATTACAGAAATGATGTGAAATCTGTGTCTATTTCTGTTTTTGTCTCCATCTTCTCTGGAACTTGAAATCTATTCTACTATCCCTGACTATAATTGGAGCTGTACTTGATTTAGCTCACCAGCAAATGGGCACTGAGGGCCATTACTGAGGAGGAGTTGCCTTGCTCATGCATTGCTGATGGCAGAATCATGTCCATTGCTCCCACCACAGTCCTAGCTGGATCGTTCCTCTTTCCACATTGCCTCTATCCTCTTGCTTTCCTTTGTCTTTCCCTTTTGATAGCCCTGCTCAGTTTCTTCCATACTGTGTGGCAGCATGCCAACTGGTTGGTGCTCTAAGGGGGTGGAAGATCATTCGGTTTCTTTGTTGCCTGAAGAATAAACAAATTAGGTTAAGGTTGGGCATGGGGGTGAAGGGGAGATTGCCATCAGCAGTTTTTATCAGAAATTCTACTACATGTGCAGAATGCTTTGCAGTCCTAGAATTGTTATGGAGACTGGGGGAGAACATTTTATGAATGTGTGTGTGTGTGCGTGTGTATGTGTGTATGTGTGTATGTATGTATGTGTATACATACACACACATATACACATATAAGATTAGAATTTGTATTCTTTTAATTTCTTATGATTAATAAAGTTTTATTTATTATATTTTATTATTTACCATAAAAGGCCTGTTTATATCTTAACAATTAAGCTTGGATTGTTCAACTGGTGTAGGGTGAACCTTGCCAAGAATGTTGACTCTACTCATTTTCTAGTATACTTCTCTCTTCTTTCCTTGTACCCACCTGTATCTCTATTGAATTTAATACATTTTTACACCAAACTCTGCATGTGTTCACTTTTCCTTTATACATTTCTGATCACAAGATGCCCAATTCCTCCATCTTTTCATATTCTTCTTGTATATCCCATTTATATGAAATGGTAAGTTTTTCCCCTTCTTCCTTATTTTTGATTCAGTGTATTCCTTTTCCCCTTCCCTTTCCTTCTTTTCTTAAAACCCAATAAAACAAAACAAAATTATAACTATGTTTCATGTTTTTATCATTTAACATCCTCTGTGACCCTTGGGCAATTAGGTTGTACAGTGGTTAGGCCTGAAGTCAGGAAGACTCATCTTCCTGAATTCAAATCTGGCCCCAGATACTCATTAGCTATGTGACCCTGGGGAATTCATTTAAGCCTGTTTGCCTCAGTTCCTCATCTGTAAAATGATCTGGAGAAGGAAATGGTAAATTAAGCCACTATCTTTGCCAAGAAAACTCCAAATGAGGTCATGAAGAGTTGGACATAATTTAAATGACAGAACTACAACAGTGACCCTTGAAGATATAAGAATTCTGAATACTTGTCTCTTGTTTCCTTGGATTTCATCATCATTTCGATCCTTCTAAGTGCTTAAATGTATTAATTTTTCTTGACTCTTGTTTTGCATTTTAAAATTTCTGCTCAGCTGTTATTCTCTATTTTTTCATCTTGCAGATATAAAAGTTCACTATTCTATTGAATGGCTGCCTTCCCCTTCCACCCTATAATGTTATAACCTATTTTTCAGAGTAAGTATATTCTTTGTTGTAATCCTATATCTTTTTTGTTTTGGAATGTTATATTTGAAGATTTTTCTCTCCTGCAGTTGCTGCCAAGTCTTGTGGGATCCTGACTATGTTTCCACAGAACGTGAATTCTTTCTTTCTGGCTATTATTTTGTCTTTGACATGTGAAGGGTCAATTGAGTAAATCAATCAAATCACCCTACACCCATTTAAAGTGTCAAGATGCCAAGCCCTGATACATTTATCAGATGAGGACACATCTCAGCTACTTAGCCCTGGTACATTTATCACACCTCAATTACTCACTAAGTGTGAACAAGGCCTGATCACCTTCTTCAGTCAACCCAAAACATTTTAATTAAATACAACAGGAAGTCTATTCCAATTGGGTAGGAAACTTGATCATACCTTGAGTAACTTGTATAAAAGGAGGAGCCTATTTAGAATGGAGGAAAGAATTTGAGAAATGGAGAAGGGCTTCACTAGAAAGAATCAGAAAACACCAAGACAATCAATAAAAGGGAACATAGAACTGAGCTATGGCAGAGAAAGGGGAGATTGCTAAGGGCCACTGATCCTTACAGACATCTTGAAGCAAAGGATTTAGACCGATGCTACCAGTTGAATTCACCTCTTCAAAGACTGAGGTAAGTTCCCCAAAAAAAGTCAGAATTTTTTTTTTCTTTCCTTAAAATCTCCATTTGTCTATTAACAGATACTATAATGTATACTCCTGCTTCTTTACCCAAACATTTTTGGTAACCTGCCTTTTGCCTCAATATCAAAGAGGCCAAAGACTGGTAAGAGATAAATACAATGTAAATTAAGGCAGAGAACCAAACTTCTGTCTAAATGTTAGGAAATTTCCTACCTTAGGGGCTTAGAGTGGTTATATTTTATTTTTTTGGTTTAATATATAAACTGAACAGAAGAGGCATATCATTATATTGCTCCTTAGACTTCCTCAATCTTTTGGCCTTTTTTTCAAGTATTTTTGGACTGGATAGAGGAGCTGATTGGATGCCTTTTTAGAATTCCTTACCATTACTTTATCTTGTCCCTTTGCTGGAGTTTATGTGGGAGAATCAGGTCTACATCGCTTCATCATCTTAACTGGAAGCTTTCCTGTGTGGTTAGATATTGGTTGAGGGTGATCAAGCCCAGAGTATAACAAGCTTTTCCTTAGTTCAGATTAGGGTTGGAGTAGCAAGAAAGAAGGAATTTCTCCAACTTTAGAGATATCTTTTTCCCATTTAGGCTGTAGGCTATCTTTTGAATATGGAAGAGTCTTAATAAGGAAACAAGTCTGTAAGCAGAGAGGGGGCAGGGGCTGGCATACAAGCACCTCATTTGTCACATGCTGCTGCTTGTATCTAACCTTGTCAGGCATTAAATGATCTCCTACATCCATCAGGCAGAGTGCCCAGTGCATCAGATGTCCTTAGACGCTTTTACATGCAAAAAAATTCTAAACTTTCTAGTGTGTGTGTGTGTGTGTGTGTGTCCACACACACACACACACACACACAGCCACAAAGGAAAAAAAAAAACAGAATTTCTGTAAAGAATTTATAGACTTCCAGAAAAGATGTTGATGTCAAATGATTAAAGTTGAGTCCAGTCCCTTTCAGAAACAAATCGGCAAAGATTTGAAAGTCAGTAAATAAACATTTATGAAATACCTACTATGTGCCAGGCACTGTACTAAACACCAGGGACATGAAGAAAAGTTAAAAGACAATCTCTGCTTTCAAGGAGCTAATAACAGTCAATTGGGGAGATGACATGAAAACAGCTATTTACCTATTTATGAGGAAGCTATATAATAATAAACATTTTTAAGGCTCTCACTATGTGCCAGGCACTATGCTGAGAGCTTTACAGTTGTCTCATTTGAGACTCACAACACCCCTGCCTCACACTCTATCCACTATACCACCCAGCTGCCTCTGAAATATACAGGATAATTGGAGATAAGTAGCAGAGATAAGGCAGCAGAATTAAGGGGGATCATGAAAGGCTTCCTGTGGAAGAGGGCCAAATGATTCAGTATTCCAATAAAACCAAAGAGAATCACCAGTAAGCTCATTCTGCAGTCTGGGGATATATAACAAGATAACTGGAAGTCTGTTGGTGCTCAAGTCAGGAGCATACCATGGAACTCGAAGGCAGCAGAATCTCTACCCTTGTCTATCCTCTTATAGAAGAAGACAAAGCTACATTTCCATGGGTCACTGCCCAGAGATACACGATCAGGTACACAACAGATGACTAAGCCAGCTCCTAACTGGTAATTGCACAAGGAGATGAAGATAGGATGGAAGTGCCTGGGCAACCCACAAGCAGACCATCCAGGAAGCCTAAAGCTGGTGCAGTATCTGATATTTTGTTGAGGCCTATCAGAGCTAAAGCAAGGGGCACATCCAACTCCTGATTGGTGACTGAGTACAGGGAAGAGACATATATGAGGTGGAGGGAAGTATCTAGGTATTATCAAGTTACCGTCTATCTGCCTTCTCTAAAAGGAAGAGAAAGTTATGAAAGAAGTAATAAATACAGATATCACCCTTGAATTAGAGACTAAAATTTCAGGATGTATTCAGAAGGGAAGAGAATTGATAAAGAGAACAAACAAAACAAATAAAAACTTCTTAGAAAAGAGTACATTAAAAGAAAACTTAAAAAACTTAAAAATAAGATAATAATTTGGAAAGGGAGATTTTGAGCTAACCACCTAAGTGACAAGGGAAAGACAAAGATAGAAGGGGAAACTGATAACTAAACTAAATGAATGAAAAAAGAAATCAATAATGTGAGTGTAACAAGAAACTGGTGAACTCAACTGACACAATCCTTTATATGGAAGAGGCTGGGAAGGCCTGCTTCCAGAGAATTGCGGTGATGACATATACTAGAAATGCCTTGGACAGTATGTAAAAATATCCAGCAACTGATTCTGGGCTGCTAACCACATTCTGAAGAGGAACTTTTTTGATTGGCTGGGTTATAAGAACTGGAGCATATTTAAAAGGCACTAGTCCATAAAAGTCTTTTTCTTTGATTTTACTCCTTTCTTTCTGAGTGAGTTTTAGTGAGAGAAAAGGCAATGGTAATTTCAGGTCTTCCTTATCTGAGGCCTATATGTGACCTACTACTAGCCTTGATTCTTTGTCTATTTATTTTTTCATTTTAGATGAGATTGGAGATTGTGGGATCTGAGAGGTCAGGAGAGTAAGCCACCAAGAAGGTTTGGGAGCAGAGTCCATACTGGTTTTGGAGTCATCCTGTCCAGCAAAAATGCCCTGAAGATTGAGGAGTAGCCTTTAGGATCCCGTCCAGTAGTAGCTAAGACAAAAGCTTACCCCAAAGCAATATAGTTTTTGGATATAAATTTAGTGGGACCAATGTTTGGTTGAACTGCATTAAGTCTGAGCCCACTCTTCACAAAGACCAAGATGGTGTAGAGGAGAATGTGCAGTGAGATGTTTGGGGAAATTTTTGTACTTTAAAAATTTTTTATTATATTTTCAAAGTAAAATTTCCTTCATGAAAGGTAATTGATATTAATTGGTTAAATAGAACTGGGGTGCTAGTCTTTGTCAGTTAACAGAGATAGAACAGAATGGGTATTTATGATGGTATCCCAACCTGTTATATCTTCCTGAGGGGAAGTACTTATTTACATGAGTAAACTCTGCAATCAGGGTAAACAAATAGTGGTATGGGATGAGCAGACAATCTATAGGAATAGAGTTGTATCATTTCAAAACTAATTATAGGAACAAAGTATTGACAGATATGAAAAGAGGGATAAAAATATTAAAATATTAAAGAAATAAATGGAAATTTTTACAGAATTAACTTTTATACAACCTTAATATGAATGCAACAATTCAACCAAAAATAGAGCTGCAGAATGAAGAATAAAACATTGCTCCACCCACCTAGCCCATCAGTTGCAAGCAAGAAGCATGTCTGAAAAGGCACAAGTTCAAGATTTACCATTCAACAAGTAAATTTTAAAAAGTGGGAGTTGTAATCATAATATTGGATACAGCAAAAATAAAAATTTTCAATATCAATAGACAAGTGAAAGAAGAAAAAACTTTCCTCATTTACCAATTGCACATGATGGTTTACTTAGATAATCCTGGGGAATCAGTAAATAATAATTAATTAAATTAAACTGGGAGATTCAATCTAGTCCCTTATCACCACCCCATCCCCCACCCCCATTTACCATTTTTTAAACTTTCTGAATCAAAGTGCTCCTCCCTGGCCATCAGTCCTCCTCTATGTGTGTGTGTTTTTTCCTCTTTAGAAAAGAGACTGTTTGCTTATCCAGTGCTTAGCAAATAGTAAGTGCTTAATAAATAATTTTCCACTTGTGGGGACCAATTTTTAATTGGGGAGTGCTGGCTAAGCGGCTTGCCGCAATATTGGGGCAAGGAAGGAGACTGGCAGCCTCCCTTAAAACAGAACAAGATTTATTTTAACAAGAACGAACTTAAAAAAACAACAACACAAACAGGATCAGTAGGATCAAGGGAAAGGAAATAAAATGGGGAAAGGGAAATTATAATACCTGAAAAAATACCACCGCCCAGGAATCAGCTGAAAATATGCAGCAGAATGCCTGTTGCTTTCCAACTTCCACCTAGAATACCCAATTCTCCTCCCCCAAACCTAGAAACACCCCACACAGTCCCAGCCAATGGGATGGCCACTCTGACAGTCACATGACTGCCCTCACTAGGCTTCCAATCATTATAATTTTGCCAGGCCCATGTAGGCGTCGGCGAGTGGTGATGACGTGAGGTGCCAGAGCCCTGGCAATGGCTACAACCAGTGAGTGGAGCACCGTGTGCCCAGGCCAGTGTGCTCCAAGGCATAAAAACCTCAAATAACAATTAATTCTTTACACACTCATTCATTTATTTATTAAAAAACTCAAACTAGCATTTTCTATAATGGAGAAATGTTGAAGCATTCTCCAATAAAATCAGGAGTAAAGCAAAGATGTAAATTGTCATCATTATTGATTGATATGGTTTGATAAATGCTGTTATAAAACAAGATTAATAATTGAGGGAATAAGAATAGGTAAAGATGAAAGAAATTAAAACTCAGTAGGTGTTATGAGAAAACTCTAGACACAACTAAAATTCATTGTAATAGTAACTTTGTTTGTTTGGTTTTGGCAGGGCAATGAGAGTTAAGTGACTTGCCCAGGGTTACACAGCTAGTAAGTGTCAAGTGTTTGAGGCCAAATTTGAACTCAGGTCCTCCTGAATCCTCCTGAAAGTCAGTTCTTTATCTACTTTGCCACCTAGCTGCCCCTGTAATAGTAACCTCATGAAAGTAGCAAGATATAGAATATTTAAAATGTCATCCATTCTGTGTATACCAAAAAATCCCAGAGATAGAAAAAGAAATGTCATTCAGAAGAACTACGGAATGTATAAAATATCTGGAATTCTACCTAACAAGACAATTACATAAGGACTTATAAGAATATAATGGCAAAACACTCAAAGATAGACAATGAATTGGGCATATGGTAATAGTTCAGGGTTGGACATTTCCAATATAATAAAAATGACCATACTATCTAAATTAATTTATAGATTCATTGACATATCAAACTACAAAAGGGTTACCTTATAGAACTAGACAAAATAACAACAGTCATTTGGATGGAAAAAAATTAAAAACCTTAAAGGATCTAGTGCAGGAAAAACCCCTCTAGAAAGAAGGGAGCCTAGAAAAGTTGATCTATAGATTAGGTAAGAAAGAACCAGAAGCAATTTCATAGTGTTTCATACCCCTAAAGACACCAACTATTGAGCTAAGTTCTCTTTATCTGACAAAAACTAATGGGAAGACTGGAAAGCAGTCTGGCAGAAAATAGGTTTAGAGCAACACAGCTTACACTATCAACCACAATAAGCTCCAAATGGATATGTAACCTAGATATAAAAGATCATATCATAAATAAATTATAAGAGTCTGGAAGGTGAGACCATTTGTAACTATGGAAAAAGGAAGAGTTCTTGTTCAAAATTAACTTTTAAAAAGTGATACAGAGGATCACAAGAAACAAAAGAGAAAATTTCAAGTATATAGCTAATTAGAGCTTTTACAGACTAAAAATAAATGTTAATAAGAATTGGAAAGGAAACAATTTTCAGAGAAGATCTTTGCAGCAATTTTCTCTGCTATAAGTCTGATAACCAAGATGTTTAATGAATTGATACAGTTACAAATGAATGAGATCTGTTCCCTATTAGATAAATGGTCAAAGGATATGAATAAGCAGTTTTTGTTTTGTTTTGTGGTTTTTTGTTTTTGTTTTTGTTTTTCGGTGGGGGAAATGAGGGTTAAGTGACTTGCCCAGCGTCTAGCGTCAAGTGTCTGAAGTCACATTTGAACTCAGATCCTCCTGAATCCAGGGGCACTGCTTTATCCATTGCGCCACCTAGCTGCCCCCAATAAGCAGTTTTTAAAACAAAAAATGTTAGCTATCAAATGAAATCATAAGACTGACCCAAATTATTAGTAATAAAGGAAATACAAATAAAAACAAAAGAGGCCTCTAAAAGGAAAATGAGAATTGTTAGAGACTCAGTGAGAACAAGTTCACCCACTGATGCTAGTTATAAAGTCCAAACACTCTGAAAGGCAATTTAGAACTATAACCCAAAAGTCACTTAATGCTGCTGGACATGTTCCTCAAAGGAGTCGAAGACAGAAGGAAAGGACCCATATGTATCCAAATATCCAAACTAGCATTTTTTGTGAACTGGAAAAAATGGTTGTTCACCATTTGGGGCATGGCTGAACAAATGATGATGTATGGATGTAAAAGGATGTTGTTGTGCAATAGGAAATGAGTAAAGGGGTAGATTCAGAGAAATCAGGAAGGATTTATATAAATTAATTGAGATCAAAGTAAGCAGAAAGGAGAAAATAATGGTAAACTTTAGAATTGATGCTGTGACCAGTTGAAATGCCAGAAGAATAATAATGACTCATGCTTCCTACCTCCTGGAAGAGAGGAATGGACTAGATATTCAGAATGAAACACACATTTTTAGGCAATGAGGCAATATAGTTATATGGATTTATTTTTCTAGACTATTTTTTGTAACAAATGAGTTTGAGAAGAATGTGAAAGTAGAAAATAGGGATAAAGGAAGAAAAGAAAGAGTTGATGAGTCACTAAAAACAGAAAAGATTAGAAGGGAGGTTAAGAAGGGAACTCAAACAAATAGGGAAGCACTGGAACTATCAAGTTAAATTTAAAATATACAAAAAATTTCCCAAACCTGCATATAAGGGAGATTCACAGTTTCAAATGGAGAACTCTTTTTATTTTCTTCTTTGTCCATATTTGTTAATATTTGGTAAGTTCATAAAAATAAAAAGGACACTTAAAGAAATGGTGAAAGGGACATATTCAGAGAAAACTTGTTGTTTGTCCTTTGTTTTCAGAGAGGACCGATGACATTAAGGGATGTAAAGTCCAGTGGTAAGATAAAAGTTGGGACAACTGACCTTGGCATCTTTGATGTCTGACCAAACTCTAAGCACTCCACAACTTCTGCTGCCTTCATGGCCATTGGAACAAATTATTCTCATCCACCCATTCTGCAGGGAAAGTCTTCACATGTTTGGGGTAGACATCTCCCTACCTCACCAAAGAGTTTGAGGCTTACTGGTTACCCTCAACTTGGTTTAGCCTACTTGCCAAGATGATTAAGCAGGGTGTGGTTATGCTACAGCTTCTTGAAGCCACAGGTAAGAATTGAGTAGGCACCACAGGTGGATGAACAGCCCTAAGAAGGGCAACCTCTCACACCAGAGGCACTAGTCCTTCTTGAACACTGCACTATTATCTATATGAACTGAGACAGAGAGCAAGAAAAATTTATAAAAAATGACTATGCTATTACTGTTTCCACTTTTCTTTGTATCCCCAGTGCTTAACACAGAGCTTGGTATATGGTAGATGCACAATAAATGCTTGTTGACTTGATTACAATAATGTGAAAAAGCAAAGCAAAAAGCAAAAGAAAACAAAACAAAAATCTTCAAGACTTAAGTGAACCAACCTATGTGTAATGCCTCCTTTGTGCTAACCTCCTAACCTGTACTTGCAGCTGAGTCTGTGGGGCCACAGAAAGGTTATTTATACTTTGTGTTCAATGGGTGGCTAATCCTACTACCATAGCTCATGAGTGCTGATATGGCTTCCATGAATGATAATACAGTAGAAATACTTATTTCCTAACAAAAACATTTTCTCAAATGGCATATCAAGAATAGTAGTTACAAAACATTCCCCCATAAATTGTGAGTGGGGTGCTCTTTCCCACAAATACAGCATCCAAGAGGATTGAAGTGCCCTTTGAATGCAATGGAAGTGAGGCACATATGTAGAATTCATATGGGAGAGGTAACTCACAACTCCTTGTATTGCAGGACTTCAGAGTCTTTTATCTCTTCTAGAGTCCTCAATCTTTAGCAATCTACAGCAGTTTTTAAGTGCAATATCTGTGCTTGATGGGTTACTCAGCTGAAATCTCAGGGTCTGTTTATCTCCTTAGCTCAGCTCTATAATCTCTGATGTCAAAGGTCATATACTCCTTGAAGCTGGTTCTTCACTTGGGTGATTGTCTCTATCTGTCCTTCAAATTGACTCTCCAACTAACAGATTGGTTTTTCCTTTTGGAGAAGAGGAGACAAGAGAGAAATCCCTTTTTTTAACCACTTCAAGGCACTCATCCACACCTGACTCACCCCAACTATATGATCTCAAGTTCTCCAACTACCTGACTCTCTTTTAAGGATGATTTTGGAATGCATCCATCTTTTACCAGCCAATAGGGATACCTCTTATTCATTCAGGGACTTCACATTCTGTTGTTAGCACCACTGTTATTTTGTGATGACATCCTGGTTTATTACCATCTTGTCATTTTGTGATCAGATACTGGGGTGCTGTGACTCTATCATCCCTAAGGGATAAAAATGGGGCATGAGGTACCAAACTGTTCCTTTACAAATGCAATGACCAATCATGACTTTGGAAGACTTATAATGAAACATGCTCACCAGTTCTTGGTAGAGATGTAGAATAAGACATGCATTTTCAGATATGGACAATGTGTAGATTTATTCTGCTTGGCTACCTTTAAAAAACAAAACAAAACAAGGGACAGAAGGTGAGAGAATTGGTCAGGGGAGAAGGAGTTGGTGGGTAGTGATAATGATACAATCACATTCAGTGATTAAAATATGCAGGAGAGAACAGAGATAAGTTCAGAAAGGGTAACAGACAAGGAGGACAGCTTTGTTGCTATCTTATTCTTTCCTACATTACTTAAAAGGACACACAACTAGAGATTGCTTTTTCATATGCAATACATTGAAATGTTCATATTATTTATGTTCACAATAAAAAAGAATATTTATTTTAAACAGCTCATAAAATGTGTTCTTTCCCATTTAAGCAAGAATTCTGTAGCTCTGAGGGGGAGAAGCACATGGATACAGCATAACAATATGGTAGAAAGAATATTGCAAATAGAGCTAGAAAGTTGGGCATCAAGAGATGTGGCTTTGGGGCAGCTACGTGGCACAATGGATAAAGCGCCATTCCTGGATTCAGGAGGACCTGAGTTCAAGTCCGACATCAGACACTTGACACTTACTAGCTGTATGACCCTGGGCAAGTCACTTAACCCTCATTGCCCCACCAAAAAAAATAAGAGAGATGTTGGTTCATCTTTGAACACTGCTACTTACTTCATATGAGACCTTGGGCAAGTCATAGAGGTTCTCTGGGCTTCAATTTCCTCATCAATAAAACAAAGGATTTGGACTAATCAGATTCCTTCCAGCTCCAAATCCTATGATCTTGCTCACTTCTCCTTGTTATATGCTCTGTGTGAGAGACAGTAAACATCAACTTAAGACCAACTTTGTAGTAATGAGCTGTAGAATCACAGGAACAGAAAGTTTCATAACTGTCATGGAAATCAGAGATCATTTAAGTCCAATCACCTCAATTTCCTAATGAAGAAACCAGTAAAGAAAGAAACTCAGGGAAGGAAAGTGACTTGGTTAAGGACACATGAGTAGGACAGAGGGTTTTCTATGGAGAACGTATCGTATAGAAAAATCACGAAAACTTTCTCCTCGCTAAGATGGGAGAACCTCTGCCCAAAGACTGGACAAATTTTTAGGTAATCAAACCAATAAGTGTATTTGGGGGTGGGGGTAGTGAATCCTTATGGGTAAGACAAAATTTTCTGGTACTTCCCAATATCACATTAATAGAGGCTTGGAAATTAGAGACAGGATGAATGTGGAGCATAACATAATGCTATCAGTTTCCTTTTTTCCATTTGAAAAGCAATCTTATTTCTATTAGTATCATTTTTTACACCAACTTTTCTGAAGACACCCTTTTCTCCTCCCTTTATCCAGGCAACAATCCTTTGTGACAAAGATTTACAAAGGAAGAGGAAAGAAAGCACTTTGGAAAAATCAACCCACATATAAATCATGTTTAACCATGTATACAATTATCCATACCCATAATCCCTCACCTCTGCATAGAGGAGAGGAAAGTTTGTCTGTCTTTTTTCACCTGACTAACCATAGGCCACTGGGAAGATTCTTGAATGCCCTTCAGAAATGTCTTAAGGGATTCGTATTCTTTTCTTTTTTTTTTTTTTAGTTAATTGGGGTTAAGTGACTTGCCCAGGGTCACACAGCTAGTAAGTGTCAAGTGTCTGAGGCCATATTTGAACTCAGGTCCTCCTGACTCCAGGGCTGGTGCTCTATTCACTGTACCACCTAGCTGCCCCTTGATTAGTATTCTTTTCAACAGAAGATGTGTGGTGGAAATGACTAATGCTTAAAGGTTTTCCTGGTAGGTTGAAAAGGTAGATAAGGTAGAGAGAAAGAAACAAAAACAGGAGATGGCAAAGGGGGACAACACACACTGAATTTGCCACTGGATCACCCAGGGTGTAGGTTGCCTGCCCCTTGTCATGGAATCCTTCGTTTCTATTGTCTCCTTTGCAGAATGAGTAGTACTGATTTTTTCCCCCTCCTCAGTCTCTCACCATAACTAGATTGCCTATGTCACTGCCCCCTTAGTTTTCCTATTACTGAATCCTTTCTTTTCGTCTTTCCCCACCTCCCACTCCTCCTTTTCCTTTTTTTCTCCTTTCTCCTCCCTGCCCCCATCTCTCTTGTTTCCGGCTTCCTAGTGTGGCAGGGCTCCTTTCAAAACTGTCTCTCAGAAATCCATGCTGATGGCATTTAGGCATGCTGATCTTCCCTCCTGTTTTGCATGAATATTTGACCTTGGGCAGCGTTGCTCAGGCACGATGGATGTATTGTGGGTACATTTAATCATCTGGAGCCGAGATGAAGCCTTAAGAAGCCACATAGACCCAATTTCCAGTCTGTAGCCCCTGGATGGTAATGAACTTGTGAGAAATAGCTAATCAATAAATTGAACAAAAGACTCAGGCAGCTAAAGCACTCCGTCAAGACCTTAATTACAATTGCAGAAATACATTGGGGGTGGGGATCCTTAGCTGGGGGAGAAAAAAATATCCTACCAGTACCTAACCTTATATTTCTGAGAAAGGGAGTTCTGCATTCTATAGGGAAGGCATACGGTTTGCTAGGGTTAGGGTTTGGCTTCTGGGGAAAAGACAGGGAATTTGTTTATATCCATCTATCTGGTTAGTCCTCCTCTAAACCCAGTCACAGAGTAGCAGATGCTAGAGGCCTGGGACAAAAACTGCATTTTGATTTTCTAAACTTCCCGTAAATTTAACTGGGTCGTGAGGGGTTGGGAAAGGCTTATTTATCCTCCCTCATATAGGGCAGTGCCACAATCTGCCCAACACTGGAATAGTAGTGCCCTGGAGTGTCTTTGTGTGTCCCTCATCCTGGGTAGATCAGATCAATTCTAAGAAAGCTAGCCATCCCCCAAATTAGGGAATCCCTGAAAAAATCTAGTCAAGTGTCAGGGTTATGCTAGGGATCAGGGTTTGCTTCATGCAGGCATTGATGCTCTAATTGGCTCCCAGCTTTCTGGGACCACCTCAGTGGATCAGAAAGGAGCCAGATAATTATGGGAACACCAGAACAAAGCCAGTCCTGAAAGTTTATATAATACTGTTCACAGGCTTCCAGACTGAACTATGTTTCTGATGTAGCTGTGGTAGGCTGAAGTGGTGAGCATGATTGTTCAGTTACTCTTACTTGTCTTCACCCTACTCCTAACATTGCCTGGATTATCTGCTCTGGGAACTTGTAATGAACGAATCTATGAATTCTCTCTCTCTATCTCTCTATCTCTGCTTCTGTATCTCTCTGTCTCTCTGTGTCTCTGTCTCTCTTTCAGCTCAGGACTCCCAGTGCTCTGGCCATACACCACAGATGTAATTTTATCTCTTTCTTCTCATTAGGGTTATTCTACTCAATGGCTTCCTCCCACCTGCATTCCCCAATATGTACACCAGGGTAGCAAATACCTTCATCACAACTGCTTGCTTAAAATTGAAAAATAAAATGTTCAAAACAATGAGAGGTAAATACACTTTTAAGAAACAGAATTTTTCCATGTTCCAAGGAAAATAAAAAAGCTTCAAGACTCCCATAAGAGAGTCCAAAGGGGAGAAAGGAAATAATCACAAGACAGTTTCTGTCCTCAAGGAGCATCACATGTCATGTTATACTAATGAGGTCTGTCAATGGAGGGGTTTCCCTAACACAACATTTATCCAACACTTCTCATGCCTGATTGACCCACACAACCTACCTCCTTGTATCCTGGTTCTTACTCTTCACAGTGGTCCATTGGTGACTTGCTGCTACCTGCCCTCCAGTTATATAGTCCTCCTTGACTGAGAGTTGGAAATCTTGCTTATTTAAGGGTCATAAGGGGTGTGGACAATCTTTGCCAAGTCTAAGCCGAACTGCCCTTCCAAATCATTTAGGAAAACATTTTCATACTTTATAAAGTGACAACAGGGCATAGACACTGGTTTTTTTTTTTAGGGTTTTATTTTTTAGCATTTAAGTTATGTATTAATACATTATTACATCTGTAAGTGGCTAGAAGTCTAGCTATGATGTCTAAAAACTAATGAGTAGTCGCCTTAAATTAGAAGCTTAAGCAAGAGTTTAGACTTTTAAGGATTTATTAAAGTGCATTAGAAGTTAGTGAAGAGAGAGAGAGGTAAAAGGCAAACTTCCTCTAACTATCTAATAGACCCCAGCATCTGACCCCCCAAGCTGAGGCCAGGAACCCAAAAGACCAACACTTCAGCGGCTACTCCCAGAACCTCTTGTGAAACAGGAAAAAGGGCCATCCATACACACACAGCTCCAAGCTAATTGGCTGGTAACTTTGACAGGACCCACTGGCAAACATCACTTCCTGACGCCGAAGTGACCTTTGAAATCCCAGAAAAGGTCACTTCCGAACACTAAAGTCACATGGTTTCTTTTCAGGCCAGAGCTCACAATGTACTCCGAGCAGGGGGTGTCATTCCAATTCTCACACATCTATCTATCCCTATTACCTCCACTGAACTGAGGGGAGGAGAATCAGTTTATCAGGAAGCATCCTGACCAATTTCCCCCACTAAGCAATAACATAGCAGGAAGACGACTGGCCTAAGTATTAGGAGATGATCTAAGTTAACTTTATCTCTCTGAGTATTAGTTTTCCCAATCAAATGAGGGGACAGAAATAAATTATCTGTAAGTTCCTATTCAGCTCTATCATTCTGTGATTTGTGTTAATTCTCAGCCATAATAAATATATCATGTTATGAGTACATTTGGGGAGATCTAGTGGGGGGCAGGGGAGGAAGGGAATCAACTGTCTTCTGATACAGATGATAAATATTCCAAAGGTACAGGTCCTGTTCTTCAGCCAACATGAAAACCTCCTCTTCCAACATACCAATAATATTTTAGATGAATTTTCTATTTTTGACCTTATTAAGGCTAAAAGCCAAGAATGAATCTAAAAGGAAATAAATATCTTAGCAAATTTAGGTAGACATTCTCCTTTCTTTAACTTTGTTCTTCCCCCATTACCAATTACTCTCAGCAGCGAGCAGGTACAAATCAGTTGGTTGGAATTCAACTTAATTCTATTCTACAAGCAATTATTAAATACCTACTATATGCCATGCATTGTGTTAAGAGCTAACAAAAAAAAAGATAATCATTAAGACAAAAGGATAAAAACAAGATAGTTTTGGCTCTCAAGGAATATTTTCTTATACTAAATTGAAGTTTAACTTAGTATTTGGTAGAAAGAAAATTGGATTTAGAGTCAGAGGACCTGGGCTCAAATACTGACTCTTTGACATATTACCTGTGTCACTTGGGGCAAGTCTCTCCACTCCTCTGGGTCTCCTTTTTCTAAATTGCTAGATGAGAAGGGTGCACTAGATGACCTCTAAGATTCCACTCAGTTTGAAATCTATGGCCCACTGATCTTTAAGTGATCCCTCCACCAGTGAAGAACATAGCCATTCTATGAAATCCTCACCTGTGTCCTTCCATAAGTCCTCCATAGAGGATGCACCCAACATGCCTGAGACCTCTTTGGTTAGGTGCTTCAAATGTGTATTTTTGGACAAAGATCACCCACTGAGCATCGACATTTAAGTGAATATATAAATAGGCATTCTAGGAACCATGTGATGTTTAGCACTCTGCCATTTTCACTACAGAAGGAGAATGACTGAGAAACATGTTGTTGTTATTGTTCTACATTTCATGGCTTGCTGTTACCTCCAAACTGATTTTGTTGAGTCATTTCAGTCATGTCCAACACTTCATAATCCCATTCGGCATTTTCTTGGCAAAGATACTGAAGTGGTTGGCCATTTCCTTCCTCTCCAGCTTATTTTATAGATGAGGAAACTGAGGCAAACAGGGTTAAGTGATTTGCCAAGGGTCACACAGCTAGTAAGTGTCTGAGGACAGATTTGAACTTGGGAAGATGAATCTTCCTGACTCCAGGCCAGGCACTCTATCCATTGTGCCAGCTAACTGCCCCATTGCCTCCAAAAGCCCCTCATTATTTGAGATCTCTGGTGAGTCTCTCAAGCTGATCCCTGACCGTCAGGTGTGGTCTGTCCTGTAGCCTATACTGGAAGCTTTGCCAGCTTGATATCAATTACCAGAACTTACATCTATCTGGTAGGGCTTTCTAACAAACCTTCAAGCCATGGAAAGTCATCGAAGAAGGGCATTTGTGCAAATAACTATCTTGAGCAATTAAAAAATTTTCCAAACTGCCTGACTTTTTGTTTTTCCTCTTTCCTGAGAGTACTTAAAAACATATTTTTAGGAGGAAAAGAAATCCTACTGGTAAGGAGCAATCTTCTGGTGATTTTATATTCTCAATAAGTATTCTACCCTTCTCTTCCCCGCCCCCCCTCCACCTTACAGGTTTTCTACCTGATGCCCTTTCTACAGGCTTGTGTACATAGGGAATGCTCATCGCAGGGTGAAACTCTATCAGGGTCTGCCGCTGCTCAACCCAATCTTGCAAATGAGCTCATGTACAGACTATTGAAACCCATGTGAACCTGAGAATATGCTTATTTCTCCGAGTCTAGGAAGTTCATTTTCAAATTGCTGGAGAGAGCAGCTGGAATTGGGGTATAGCCTGTTTCTCCATCCCTCATCTCCTAGGAAGCTATTTCACTTTAAGCTGTAACATCACTAAATAACTAAAGGAGATAGAGGGGTTGGGGGTGGCTGGGTGGGAAGGCCAAGGGGATAGAGGTGGTGCTAAAGCAGGGCTGGCTGACAGGGAGAGGCAAGTTCCTGAAGTAACGGCTCCTTCATTTACTGCTTCCTGCCTGCCTGCCTGCATGCTGGAATTTTCCAGTGCAGATAAATCTCCCCTGTGAGGTGGCAAGGTACAGAGCAGAAATGAATGAGGTGCCAATGTTGGCCTGTGTTTACTGCACAGATAAAATATTTACAGCTCCATCTTTGGTGTAAAATGTGACTCTTCCAGTCCTCAAGAAGGTCACTGGAATGTCAGTAGAATTTATGGGTGGTTTATAGCCCGTTTGTCCCAGAAAGCAAGGTGACAGGATTTGCTCCCTCTCCAAACTATGCTCAGAGATGTTCAGAGCAATGGGGAGGAAGAAGCACCTGGCTGAGAACCATTATTTCCTCATGCCACAGTTCCCAAATCATGTTAATTTATGCCGTCCTTGAGCCAGCATATGTTTTATTTGTTCCTTTATGTGAAGTAAACATAGATCACCATAATACTGGGAAAAGAGGAAAGTGCCAGTGTCCACAACAAGGAAGAATAAGGAATCCAACCAGGAATTAAGTTTCTGTTGATGCTGTTATCGAGGATGATAATTTCTTGTAATATGATGCTTTGCTTTGACGAAGGTAATTACTGAACCATAGAGTAGATCATAGAATGTCAGCTGTCTCCTCAGGGGCTAACTATCACTTGGGATCTAGTTAACCCTTTCAGTATGTACTCCTGAAAATATAGTTCCTGAGTCCCCACTAATGTGTTTCCCATTAACAGTCATGCCAGTAGATGCCACTAGTTCTTAGCAAAGACATTTGCTAGGATGGTACAGTAAGAACAATAGGTACAAAATATTCCCTTTCTTGACTCAAATAAGAGAAGCATCTGTACCTTATAAAGGGATCAGTTAGTTTAACACTTGATTAATACCCTAAGATTACATGACTACATCAACTATTGTGAGTAGAGACTTTCTCCCTTACCAGTGCTAGAAGACACCAAAGAGATAATTGATTATAAACCTCATATTTTACAAATGAGAAAACTGAGACCCAGACTGATTATGTTCAAATCCTGATTTTGACACTCACTGGCTTATGACCATAGCCAAGGCATTTAATCTTCTAATCCTCAATTCCCTCATCTATTAAATGGGGTTATAAATACTTGCTTTTTTACTTGAAATTTTCTGTTTTTGATAACACTTTGATTTCCCCCATGTTCTAAAAATAATTTTAAGAAAAAAGAAAAAAAAACTAAGAAAAGAAAAACAAATCCAGCAAACTTAATGAATAGATTGGGGAAAAAATTGGTTACATTATATGCATTGTTCCATATCTGTGTACCCCCTACTTCTGCAAAGTAGTCTTTTCATATTGCTTTTTGGGGTTGTGAAAGTAGTAATATCTAGTAGAGTTCCTCCTTCCTTGCACAATATGGGTTACGTTAGTTTTTCCCTAAAGTCAACAAAATCGTTCCTCGGGACTTGATTGGCTGAGTGGAAGTGGGAGGTTGAAGAGCAAGGCTGTAATTGTATCTCCCTTGATGCAGCTTCCTATGGTCTCTCTCTATACTAATGTAGCTTCCTGGTCACCTTAAAAATGGCCCACTTACATGGGGTTGGTACCCTTCAGATTTGTCAGATATCCCAAGATCATACAAGTCACCATATCCTTCTCTGCTAAACAGTTGAGGGAGGTTTTGTCTACTAGAGATAAGTGCTGGAGTAACCTTGCTGAATATCCTTTCTATGATATGGCTAAGTAAGCCTTTTTTAACTGTGGAAGGACTTATGATTCCCTAATTTCATCCCTGTATTGAATCTGAGCTACCTGAGTGCTAGTCTGAGTCTGGCCTACCCTCAACATTTAACATAGTCAGTAATTGGGACAAGATGGCCTCATGGCTCACATCATGATTGTGTTGGGGAAAGGGTGCTGCAAATTTGGAGAGTATGGTGATTGGATGTTTGGATATGGAATAAGAGCCCTTTTGCAAGTGTATGGGGTCTTCTCTGGAGCCCTCAAAGCCATCATCCAAGGAAACAGATCCTTTGGGAAAGGGGCCAGCCATTCCCACCAAATGACAGTCCAGGCAGGCCAGCCCAGCTGTGAGGCACTCTGATAAAGAAATAGAAAGCAACATGAGTCAGGCAAGTCAAACAACCGCCGCCCAGGGGCAGCTAGGTAGCACAGTGGATAAAGCACTGGCCTTGGATTCAGGAGGACCTGAGTTCAAATCCAGCCTCAGACACTTGACACTTAACTAGCTGTGTGACCCTGGGCAAGTCACTTAAACATCATTGCCCTGCCAAAAAAACAAAAACAAAAAACAAACAACCACCACCTTGACCAATACCTTTTCTCACATCCTGATGGGGACAGCCCAGACCCTGAGCCCAAGATCCTTCAAAATAGTAAATAGTAGTGTTCCCCAACATACCACATCTCCTTCCAGCCTAGTTCCTATAGCCATGATTAAAGGAAGGAATCATTGGGGGAAAGGAGTCTGCCTTCCTCATTACCACTAGCAACAACTTCTGGCTAACTGCCATCCAGAGGCAGATGAACACAAGAGCATCATCCTTACCCTTGGACTACCTGCTCTGCTTCTAGTCCAGCTCTCAGGGGTATCATCCAGGGAGGCAATTCCTCTGGAGAAGACTCCAGTTATCCCTACCAACTGCCAACCATACAAGGAAGGCAGACCACCATCTCCTCTTGGACCCTGATGGAGACATCTCAGGATCCTGAACCCAAGAACCTTTGGAATAGCAATTCTTCCAGCCCATTATCCACATCTTCTTGGGAAGCAAACTCTATTGAGATATATGTCAAGGACTTTAGGCAGCTAGATGGAGGAGTAGACCTGGAGTCAGGAAGATCTGAGTTCAAATCCATCTTCAGATACTTATTAACTGTGTGACACTGGGCAAGTCACTTCACTTCTGTCTGCCTCAGTTTCTCCAACTCTAAAATGGGGGTAATAACAACAGATATCTTTCAGGGTTGTTGTGAGGATCAAATGAGATAATATTTGTAAAGTGCTTAGCATAGTGCTTGGCACATAGTAGATACTTAATAAGTGCTTGTTCCTTTTCCCCAAACCCAAGATCTTTCCATCTAACTTTCAGTTGAAACCTTCCATATGTGTTGTTAGATGTTAAAATGTAAGCTAAAGGGGCAGCTAGGTGGCGCAGTGGATAGAGCACCGGCCCTGGATTCAGAAGGACCTGAGTTCAAATCCGGCCTCAGACCCTTGACACTTACTAGCTGTGTGACCCTGGGCAAGTCACTTAACCCCAATTGCCTCACCAAAAAAAAAAAAAGAAAAGAAAAGAAAAGAAAAGAAAAGAAAAAAAAGAAAAAATGTAAGCTCAATTCTCTTACTTTTCTCTCTGTACACCCAGCATAGTGCCTGACCCACATATTAAACACTTAAATACTTCATCCATCCATCCATCCATCCATCCATCCATTCATTCATTCACTCATTCATTCATTCAATGGAACTCATGAGGTACAGTTAGCTCAGTGAGTGCTAGAGGAAATGACTGACGAAGATAAAGAAAATAAAGAAAGTACTAGTTTTTACATTCTCTGTTTGTTATAAAACTATTCTGTTGAAATTAGACCATCCAAGAATGAAAATGAATGTAGAGAGCAGATCCTTTTGGGAAGGGGCCAGCCATCCCCATCAAATGAGAATGAAAGTAAATTTGCCCAGTCCATTTAGTACCTAGAGACAGAACTCTCGGCTTTTGAAAATCATACAATGAAGGCCAAGGGACTGGTCCTTGTGTAACTGAAGGGAGCTCTATTGATGCGTGTAGGAACAGGAACCCACTGGTCAGGAGACGGCAGTAGCAACTTTGCCCCAGACGTTTCAATGTATCCTGCTGAAATCAGAGCCCTAAAAAGATGAAGAAATGATGAAGAGATCTGGTAATTTGTGGGAAAGGAGGAAAGGGGAAGGGAAAAGTGCATTTCTATATTGCCTACTAGGTGCCAGACACTGGGCTAAGTGCTTTAAAAATATCTCATCTGGTCCTCACAACAACCCTGTGAGGCAGTTGTTATTATCCTCATTTTAAAACCTGGAGGATTCTAAGCACAGCCTAGAATAAGATACCAAAACTTGCTTCCTTATGATCTAAGAAGAAAGCTCAGCAACTTATTGGAATTGTCAGGTATTAGAGAGTCCATGTTCCTCATCTGTGTATACTGATGGCCCCTATTTACTAAGGTACCAAGGGAAATGTGACACTTTTAAGTGTGATCTAGAACAGGCTATGGTCCTGGAAGATCTACAGCAAGCTGCCCAGAAATCTCTTCCCTTGTATGATTCAGGGACCACATGTTTTTGGAGATCTTTGTCCATAAAGATCAAGCTTAGAGGAATCTTGGGAAGAAAACAAGAGGGGGCTAGAATAAGCAACTATTAGACATGATCTCATTCCATCCCATCTTTGCCAACAGATTGTTCCCCTTTATCCTCTCCTAGTGTCTCAATATTTTTCAATGACTCCCTACAAACATGCACATGTCTCCTCCATTCCTCAAAAGTCCTAACTGGACCCATGCATCCCCACTGGCTATAATCATATATCTCTCCTCCTTTTCATGACTAAAGTCCTGGAGAAGGCCTTCCATTATTGATGATTATGCTTCCTTTCTCTTTACTCTCTTTTTAATTCTCTATAGTCTTGCTTCTGACCTCATCATTCAATTGAAATTGCTCTCTCTAAAGTCACTATTGATCTCTTAATTACAAAATGTAATGTTTTTTCTCAATTCTCATCTTTCTTGATCTCCTTAGACACAAGAGCTGAAGGTCCTTTACCCACATTTATAGAAACCTATACATAAATTATATATTCTGAGATGCCTGGGAGAAACCTATTCAATGAATAGTAATATATGAGAAATCCTCATGATTAAGCCCAGAGTTTGGTGCTCTGGCACACATGTGATATAGAAATTTTGGTACCAGGCAGTGGGCATGAACAACTTTAAAGAGCTCTCAGAGGCAAATCCAACCAAAGAGTTGTGTTGGGCTAGTATTAACCTTTCTTAAAAAAGGTCCTAAACCCATTTGAATCAAAGATCCTACTACCGATTATATAACCCAAAGAAGTGAAAGACAGGAACAAATGTCCAGTATATTCTAAATTATTCATAGCAACATTCCTTGTGTCTATCAAAAAACTAGAGAAAATGGACTCCCACTGATTAGGGAACGTCTTAAAAAAAACCCTCATATTATACAAATACAAGGGAATATAATTGTAAAATAAGAAATTAGGAATTCAGAGAAATGGGAAAAGATTTGTATGAAATGATATAGAGTGAAATAAGCACAAGCAAAAGAAAAATATTTACAATTATAATTACTAAAAATATGAATCATCAAAATATATAATAAATAATAATAAAATATGATCATCAAAAGGAAGTCAAATTCTGAGGAAATGAAAAACCAGTAAAAGTTCTGGAGAATAGATAAGGGGATGTACCTCCACCTTTATGGCACAGAGATAGTGTACTAGTAGGTTAGAATATTAGAGATATTGTTAGACATACTTGTCATATGGAATTCGTTTCTTGTTTTCCTTTGCCATAAATGAAGGTTCAGTCTTGAGGTATTGGCTAGGAAATAAGTGTAATATAAAGACCAAAAGCACCAATAAAATGTATTTTTTAAATAGTCCCAAATTATAATCTGAGTCATTTGCCATTTCTTATTTCACATTTCAAATGAGTCATAGGATCAAGGAATGGTCCAAAAGCTGCATCTGAATGACATTAGAACAGATCACCTTTTCCCTTCTATCAACAACTGAATGAGACTCAAAGAAATAAAAAATAGAAAGAAAAACCATTCCAGGAGGTAGCAGCCGAAGGGAGAAGGCAAAAGGAAAGGGCCAAACTGGCCCATTCACTAACTAACAAAGTCCCATTGCCACTGTCCCTTCCCCACCTCAGTCATTTTCTTTACAAATGGGATTCTCCCATAGCTGGACAAGGAAGTATAAGCAATGAAGATATAGTCCAGGTTTCAGTGATGACTCTACTATTATGTCGTTTTCATGTCCTTGCTGTCAGTACCTCCCCATCTGGAAGGTTTTCGCCACAAGGTTTGGGAAGGATGATTGACTCCCAGGAATCTTTGTTGTGCTATCTGCTGTAATCACTTTAATTCAAACCCATTCTCTTTTAAGACTGACATCATAAATGCTGTTTTCTATCACAAATAGCTGTCAGAGCTGTCAAGTGGATCTGCTTACTGTTTTATATCATTACAATATTTATTTTCAACTCTGCTATTTCTTCTACTGAATACTCTCAAGACTATTTTTCTTTCCTGAGGAAAGAGTAGTGAAAGGTAAACGAGGGGAATCATTCATTTTCAAAGAAACTAGAACTTGTTACTTGGGCAAAATGGATAAACAGAGGCTTTGCACATGTCCATATACCCATGGCAACAAGAATGACTGGCACATAGTATGCAATTAATAAATATTTATTGATTGATTTATCGATAATAATTAGGATTAGCGTTAGGGTCAGTGATGACTAATGTGATTAATGGTGATTAATAGCTGGTGATTAACATAATTATTGGCAGTTCTCTAATCATGGCAAATCCTAAAGGAATTAAAATTGCTTTGGCTACCTAGGTATTGACTGAAGATGGGATTGTGTGAAATGAGTCCCAGGGAGAAAGAAGGAACTAATACCCATAGTCCAACCCTAGGGCATTCTTTGCTGAGGTTTTCTTGATAGTGCCCTCCAAAGCGCCCATACCTCAGTTCTCTTAGAGTGGTGTCCCTTCCCATGGAAAGGCTTAACTCCACCTATGGACTTGTCCATGGATTTCCCATATCTAGAAGATGCATAATCAAACTCTTCTTGTCCACTAACTCCTTCCCAGATGCCTATGAATTTGTTGAACTCTTCCTAATCCTAAAAAAAACCCTTCCTTAAACCCTTCTATTTTACCAGCTACCATTCCATCTTTGCTCTTCCCTTCATAGATAAACATTTTAGAAAAGTTGTCCACATCTCTCAGTGTCCTAAACTGTAAACCTAATCTGGGTCCATTTTGCTGGCCAACACTTTACTGAAATTGCTCTCTCAAAACTCACCAAATTCAATGGCTATTTTCAGATCTCATCCTCCATGACTTCTCAAAAGTACTAAGAATTATTAGATAACGGGTGAGATGACAAAGCTACAAGCATTTATTAAGTGCTTACTATATGTTAGGTACTGTGCTAAAGGCTGAAGATAGAAACATAAGCAAAAAGAAAGTCCATTCCCTCAAGGAGTTTACATTGCAATGGAGTAGAGTAATACACAAAAAGAATGAAAGAGAGAGACTAATGTAAAAGTATCCAGAAGGGTCATGGTACTGAAATATGGAATGTCAGAAGCAAAGAACAGAAGGGAATGAAAGTTGGCTGGTTTGTGTACCTGCCACCCACCAACCCCACAAAAAAAATGAAATAGAGGCCCCAAGAAGAATTCATCAACAGAGGAAGGGAGAAGAGGGCCAGTATATAGATAGATAATACAGTAACCTTTAATTCATCCTGCAGACAATCAATCAACATTTATCAAGCACCTACTATGTACCAGGCACCGAGGATACAAAAAGAGGCTAAAGATAGTTCTTGGTCTCAAGGAGCTCACAGTGTAATGGGAGAGAAAACAAATAAGTATATACAAAGAAGCTATATCTAAATACACTATATATACATATACTATAAATAGTGTAACTCAGGCTGGCCTGACTATGCCCAGTTCAACTAATTAAGGGCCTTTGGAGCATGTCCAGATTGCAAATGGAAGCCTTTTCAGGCCCTACCACATGGATGGTAGTAGCCTATTTTAATTGGCTTCCTATGTCTTTTTTTCCTATGTCAGTTTTAACTGAGCCATGTACTTTCTTACTATCTGTCTAGTGTGTTCATACCTGCAACTTCTATCTGCTGTGCCCAGAGTGGATACCATGAACTAAAACAGTGCTTACCTAGCTTTTATTCTGGCTCCAAAAAAGGAAGCTGGTGGAATTTGTTTCTGTTCTGTGTTGTTTTCCCTCAGTTTCAGGTGCCAGAGGGGATCCTCTCTGGGCTGTGTCCAGTATTGGTGCCACCTTGGAGCCAGAATTGCAGGTGGGGTGGTGGAGTAAGCCAGATTGGCATAGAAGCCCTGAGAAGACAGGGTACATGGGACTCAAGCTGGAGTGGGGACCTGTAGACAGGGAGAGATTGAAAACAAATGACATAGTGGGGATGAGAGAGAGAAATGTCTGTTGTAGGAAACCAGAATGAATGGAATAGCTTGGGCACTTAGAGGGGTTAGCCTTGGTAAGAAGTAGGAATGAAGATAGTGAATGGCGGGACAGACCCAAGGTTGAAGCTTGGTGAGTACGATCAGCAAAATGATCATGATTCAAGAAAGGACAGTGTAGAGTTGAATTGGTTCACTGAAAGGTCAAGATGGGAAAAAGAGAAGAGAAGAGCTAATTTGAGGGAGATGGACAAGGAAAGAATTGAAGAGTCAAGGTCATGGTGCAGAGAAAAGTAGAGGTTTGTAAGGAAGGCAGAGGGAACAGTGAAAAGTCAATAGATTATAGTTGGATAAGGAAATTTTGTAATTCTTCAACTTGGAGGTGGTGTCTTTGTGGGTGATAGGAAGATTAAGTATATGACCATCTTTATGTTTGGCTGAAGTGCAATAGAAGAATAAGTGGTGGGAAGTGAGGAACCGAATGGTTTGACGTTTGAAGAAGAATCAGTTGAAGTTCCCTAGTATGAGGCAGGGGTTCAGGGAGAGAGAAAAAATGTGAACCATGTACTGAATTCATCAAGAAAGGAAGGTGAGAGACCTGAATATCTGTAGACGGCAGGTAGCAGCATTTTGATTGGGCAGTAGCTATGAATAATATGAACCTCAAAAGAGAAGAGGTTACTGAATGATGAAGGTAGGGAGAGAAACTGGAAGTAGCATGGGGAGCAAAGAGTATTCCAATTCCCTTGCCTCTGACTGTGAGCTGGGGGATAAGTAAAGGTATAGCCAGTACTGGAAAAGGTGACCAGGGAGGCTTTGTCATCAGGAGGGGAGCCAGGTTTCAGTAATAGTTAGCAGATGAAAGATATGAGAGAGAAAAAGATTTAGGATGAAGAGAAATTTATTGTCTATGGAACAGGCATTCCACACAGCATAGTGGAAGGGGTAGGTAATATTTGGTTGAAACTTTGCAGTAGGAGAGTTGAGGGGGATGGGAATAAGGAACTGGGAAATAAAAATTTGGATGATCACCTACAGAGGTTCAGAATCGCTGGGATGTGAATAGTATGACTAGGTGTGAGAATCACTGAGTTGAAGTGAACTACTCTGCTTTCCAAAGGAGGCTGGACATCAAGCTGGAGACAAGTGCAGTATGGGATGGGAGGCACACAGTCAGAGGATCAACATGCAAAGAACTCTCAGGTGTCTATAAATAATCAAAACAAAACAAAATCTCCATCCTTCCATTGGGAACCACCTTCCCTCCCATGGCCATAGATTTCTTTATACTCTTCATGCACTGTGTGACTGGTATTCCTTCAAAAGAGCAATGAAGTTTGGTTTGTCAGAATGAAGCATTTACTTTCTGATGAACTACCCCCTTCCCATCTCCTAGGGACCATTCCTCCAAACTCATCCAAACAATCTGAGGGATTGGGTTGTTCTTGAAAAGGAATTGTTAGAAAGGAACTCCCTTCCCATCAGATATCAATGGCCTGATTAATTCACAGTAGGAGGAAGAGAAAGTAAAGTTTTCTCCTCCACATTGTATTTCAGTCTCTTGATGTTGTTCCAGGTCTTCAGCCTTCAGTTTATTCCTCTTCTTTCCAGAGGACCTTGTTCTAGAATTCTCTCCACTCCACAAGGCGGCTGAAATGGAAGAACTCTTACCATTTCCACAGTGTCTACTAGGAAGCTGGACCCAAGAGTTGTTGGCACTCTTGCAGAGGGCTGCTTCTGGAGTTGAATTCCATTTGCTTAAGGCTTTGGTCCCCACTTTGGGAGGGAAAACCTTTTAAACTATTTTCAGTTATCTAAGTCTCAGGGTCAGAATTGGATCTCTAAGCAAGCTTTTTTTTTAAAAAATGTTAAAACATACATCTGTATTTTGTACAACTTTCTTTTTTAATTTATTACTTGTTTGTTTATTTATTTTAAGATGGGCCTCCCTATCCTACCTGGACTAGAAGTACCGCATCTTTTCACAGTTCCATCTCCTTGGCATGGAATCTTTAACCTGTTCTTTGGCTCATTGGCATGGAATCTTTTGTGTGTGTGTGTGTGTGTGTGTGTGTGTGTGTGTGTGTGTGTGTGTTGCAGTGAGGGTTAGGTGACTTGCCCAAGGTCAAACAGCTAGTAAGGGTCAAGTGCCTGAGTCTGGATTTGAACTCAGGTCCTCCTGAATCCAGGGCCACATCTTTATCCACTGTGCCATCTAGCTGCCCCGGCATGGAATCTTTAAACTGTTCCTTTTCTGATCTGGGCTAATTCACACCTCCTTAGATAGCCTGGTAACTCTCCCCACCTCCACATTTGCAGTGACTTACCATGGTACTGGACTTAGGGAAAACATCCAACAAGATTAGAATTGAGAAAACTTAAATCATACCTTCAGTATTCCTGGTAGCAGGGACTAGAGGCGTGAGCCATCCCTTCCAGTATATGGCTTGTTTTAAAATATGTGTGTATTATATAATATGTATATTATAATTTATGTAATAAATTCAACATATTGCTTTCAAAACTATACTGCTTGTCAGTGTTTCCTTCTGAACTCCCTTCAGTTTCCTTCTGGGTATTTAAAAACAAGTTTCAATAATCCTCTTCTGTTGTGGGGTGTGTGTGTGTATGTGTGTGTGTGAGAGAGAGAGAGAGAAAGTGAGAGAATTTGATCACTGCTCTCCAAATTTCCCCACCCCAATTAAAAATAAAAGGAAAATACAGTTCTCACGGTTTTCTTTGTAAAGATACTGGAGTGATTTTCCATTTCCCTCGCTAGCTCATTTTACAGATGAGAAAACTGAGACAAGCAGGGTTAAGTGACTTGCCCAGTGTTGATTGATTGATTGATGTCTATCTCCAAGAAGTTTGGAACCCTAACTGATTCAAAGAAAGAATAAATTTCTTTTCTCTGTAAAGCTCTTGCACCAACTCTGTCACGCATACAATCATATTATCATTCTTTCCACCAGATTTATCAGATTTGCTAATTTGATAGATATAAGTTGTTTTGAAGTGCATTTCTCTATTATTAGTGATTTGGAGTGTTTTATTTATATGACTTGACCACTTGGATTTCTAGTGACTTGCCGAGGTTACATAGCCCATAAAGTAGAACGCTAAAGTCTAACTTTTCTGAATCTTTAGTGTTTTGCTCTTTCCATTACATCCTATTAGGGTGTGTTTTTTTTATAATTTCCATGCCCAGGAATGCTTTTCTGAACTGTTCCAAGCTAAGTTTGCATTTCCAGGGCTGAGAAGCTAGAATAAATTTCCCCCTCCCTGCCCCATTGAGTTTTCATTCTCTTTCACCCATCCCTTCTGGATTTCCAGGCTGTTTTCATACTGTTGGGGTATTAACACAAGCCTTTTCAAGTGCTTTCCTCAATTAAGAAGAGATTTCAAGTCATGTAAGCTGACTCTCCCCTCCATTATAATTTTATGGGTTGTTTCTAAATACCACTAATAAAAATAAAATTTTAAAAATTAGAAAGAATTTTGGACATAAAAACAAATTGAGGAGTAATAGGAGGGCTAAGAAATAAATGCCATTAATCCCCCTCCCCCTCTCCAGTTAACATACATCCAGAATTGCTCTAAGGTAGTTTGGCTCTTCTCTTGTTGAGCAGAAGCTCATTTCTTTTCAGTGATTTTGATAAGTTGGTTAATATAATTGTTGTTCTATTGTCATATAGGTGTTCTTGTAAAAGACAATCTGTCTGGGGCCTTAGGCTCCTAATAAAAAACTCATAATTGACTTAGTTGCCTCAACCCAAACTTGACTTTCTTTTATGTTGAAATTTGCCACTTTATAGTATTTAATGTGTAACTGAAATTCGCTGCATTAGTGATGGAGAGACATCTCACAGCTCTGCTGTAATGAAACCATTCACTTGAGTAAGTCCAACTAGCCTTTGCACATCATGCTTCTGCTTCCCAACCTAGAAGGTCCATGAATAGAATTTATTGAGTACTTATGATGAAGATTGAGGCTACACATTCAAAAAGCAAGACAGCTCTGGCCCTCAAGGAGCTGGGGAAAACAGCACATATAGGGGAGTGGTGACCAGGACAGATAGTTATTGCCTGGAAAATTGCCAAGATTGTAAGTGGAACACAGTTCTCACTGTGCTTTCTCCAAATATTTAAAGAGCCATTCCATGGAATCAAATGAAACTGGTATATGTTATTCAGTCATGACCCCATTTGGGGTTTTCTTGGCAAAGAAAAACTGGAGTGGTTTTCCATTTTCTTCTCCAGCTCATTTGACAGATGAGGAAACTGGGGCAAACAGGGTTAGGTGACATGCTCTGGTTCACACAGCTAGTAACAGTCTGACCACAGATTTGAACTCAGGTCTTACTGACTCTAGGCAAGGACTTTATTGACTGCACCATCTAGCTACCCTATAGTATTTTAGACAGACAGAGAGAAAGTTGGGGCCAGATTGTGGAAGAACTTGTATGAAAGGATGATAGGTCTTGACTTTATCCTATAGATAACAGGAAGCCATTGAAGAATTTGACTATTACTAAATAGGTTTGTTTACCGGAAGTGCTTTAAGTAGAATTGATTTACTAATCTTCAGTGGCATTGGAAACAGAAACAAAAACCCAGGAAAAATGATGTTTCTCCTTCTCCTTCAAAATTCATAATATGCCACACAGGTAGAACAGAGCTCCGGGACTTCATGTCAGATGGAACCTTAACAACCATGCAGCCCAATACTCTCATTTCACAAGCAGAAAATTGAAAGGGGGAGAGGGTTGACTAGTCCAGGTAATTTAAACTGGGCCATAGAAACTGGTTCTTTTAAGTTTTAGGCCAGTGCTCTTTCTTTTTTTTTTTCTTTGCGGGGCAATGGGGGTGAAGTGACTTGCCCAGGGTCACACAGCTAGTAAGTGTCAAGTGTCTGAGGCTGGATTTGAACGCAGGTCCTCCTGAATCCAGGGCCAGCGTTTTAACCACTGCGCCATCTAGCTGCCCCCGCCAGTGCTCTTTCTAGTCAATAGCCATTGTTAGCGGGATAATTTGACATGATGGACAAAGTAAAAAAAAAATGTCATCACAATGTTAAATATCAAGTAGATAACTAGGCTCAGGGCAGTTAGGTGGCACCATAGTGCATAGAGCCCAGGGCCTGGAGTCAAGAAGGCTTGTCTTCCTGAGTTCAAATCTCACCTCAGGCACTTACTAGCTATGTGTCCCTGAGCAAGTCACTTAACTTTCTTTGCCTCAGTTTCCTCATCTGTCAAATGAGCTGAAGAAGGAAATGGCAAACCACTATGGTACTTTTGCCAAGAAAACCCCAAAATGGGGTCACAAAGAATTAGACATGCCTGAAACACCTGAACAATAACAACAAATTAGGCTCAGACTTTAGAAAAGCCAAGTCCTCCATCCCATTTAAAGGAAATTCTCCATATTTTACCTCATTTTGTTGTCTTGTGGTTTGGTTTTCCTAGGAATTTAGAGTACACTTGTGGAATTTGGGAGAGTTTAATCTAATTAGGTGAGAATAAATGTGACCTGTGCTAGTTCAAATGCAAGAAAAATCATTAGACTTGTTGGGAGAGAAAGTTACAAGCTAGCTTGGATAAACATTTTTCCCCTTTAGGTCAGGGAGTGTCAATAGGAAACCCAATTTTTTGCCAATGGTAGCATTCACATGGTCTTGGGGTCAAAGAGAGGAAACAGATGAAAAGGAGGATGAGTGATGTGCCACATATAAACAGAAGCTTGAATACCTGAGTCCCTGTTCCCGAAGATTTAAAGGCAATAAGATGAGTGGAAAGAAAGCTAGATTTGGAATATGGGGCCTTGGGTTTGAATTCCAGCTCTGTTATTTCTTACCTGCATGACCATAGGCAAGTCTTTATTGTGGGTGGTTATTTCCTCATCTATAAAATTAGGTAACATTAAAATAGATGATCTCTAACATCTGTTAAAAGCTATAACTCATAGGCCTTCCACAAAGACAGAGATGGACAATTATCAATTTCTGGAATATAATTTCAGGGGCCTGGGAAATAGGATCTGTCCTAAAACATCTTGGGCCCACTTGCTGATTGTTGAAAACTTTCCTTGGATATGTATTTGATATCCAGATCCTAAAGTGAGTGATGTGAGTTGAGTACTTTCTCCATGCAGCTCACATACCTTCCATGCCTGCCAATTCTACATGACTCTTGTCCATGTTCTCCCACACTTTTGCCATAGAATGTCTATCAAATGTGCTAAGGACCTTTCTCCTAAATCTCTTGACATTGCAAAGATTTGAAAAGGATCATGTGATAAGCAAAGGAGTTCTTTCTCTGATGATATCCTTTATGTCTTTTAAAAAAAATCACTTCTGCTTTTAGCTTAAGGTTGTAGGGCCTGTTATAATGTCCTGGGAGAGGTAACATATTAAGTTATTAATTCTTTTTTTCATGGCAGTACAAAAGTCTTTTACCACAGTCCTAGTCTTTTACCACATCATAGTGTGACCCATGATTCTCAAGGTCTATGCCAGCAAAGGGGCAAGGTCTACCACACTAGAACAGCTTTGAATATGGCCCCAGCAACAGATTGAACCTGTTCCTGAGCAATGCCACTGCCAGCAGAGAGGGCCATAGCACCAGGTGTTTGGCCACCTGGTGAGGACCATTTTTTGGTATTGACAACCTATTCAACATCCTTTGTAACCCCTTTCTGCTTCCGCAAATGACAGTGGCAGGAAGCAGGGAAGAGGGTGCTAACAATCATAACATTTTCAGACCATCAACAAGCTTTAATTTGACTGTTGGTACTCTAAATGTGGGATTCTTGTTCAGTGGTCAATGAGTGGTCTTATTGCTGGAGGAGCTGAATCACATCAATTTTGACATTTTTTTTCTATAAACAGAACCAGGAAAAAGAAGGAGGGTTACATTTGGATGCAAGAATGGCTCATAAGTACTCCTTAGGGAGGAAAGTTGGTGAAGTGGGCTATGTTGTGCTACCCAAAGCTGCAAAAAATTTTCACTGGACAAGCAGTCATAACATATTGTAGAACTATTTATAAGTATTTACAAAAAGGCCACCATGAAGATAATGGAATTTATGTTCCAGTATCAATTGTTTTTCCTTTTCCTTTTCCTTTCTGTCTTCCTTCCTTCCTCCCTCCCTCCCTCCCTTTCTTCTTTCCTTCTTTCTTTTGCAGGGCAATGAGGGTTAAGTGACTTGTTCAGGGTCACACAGCTAGTGTCAAGTGTCTGAGGCTGGATTTGAACTCAGGTTCTCCTGAATCCAGTGCTGGTGCTTTATCCACAGTGCCACCTAGCTGCCCTCAAGTAGCAATTGTTAAGAGCAAAGTGGTAGAGAAATTTTGTGAACAACTTGATGAGATCAAATCACATATGCTCTGAAGTTTGGTGACTCCAATGCAATGAAAAAAAAAATGAGAATGGGCAAGGAGGAATATATGGAAAAGAGAGACTAAAAGAATAGCTTTATAGAGGCCTCATACCTTCATATCATGAACATTTTCCTAAAAACCAGAATTGGTAGGGATGAGACATGACATGCAGCAAATAATATTTCAAAGAATAAAATTCACTACATTTTAACAGATAGGAATAGACTTACTATGGGTGTAGAAGTTATATCAGAGTCAGCTATCTGTGAAGAGTAAGAACACTGATTCCTTTGAGATGCTATGAGGACTGAAAATAAACAGGAAAGAATAGTATTGAGAAAAAGATATATACTTAAGAAGATTTGATCCTGAATTATTTAAACTAGCTATTGAAAATAAAAAATTGGAAATTGACAACATAAATTATATCAACACTAATGATTTCATCCAGAATTTTAAATGATTTAAATTATAATGACTACAAAAAAGGAGATCAAAAGGGCCCAGAGAGCAGAAAACATTTGAATGACTCGCTAAAGGGAATGAGATGGTTGTCAAAGGAAACATTGGGTTAGAATATAAACTAGTCTGCACAATTTTGGGAAAAAAGATGACAGATGATTATAAAAAGTAGCATCCCAAAAAACCAACAGGGGATAAAACCAATCTAAATAAAGTTGGTCCAGGTTTCTGACTAAGTAAAATCATCACAACCTAAGTCTACTTTCTTTTTTTTTTCTTTTTCTTTGTGGGTCGATGGGGGTTAAGCGACTTGCCCAGGGTCATACAGCTAGTAAGTGTCAAGTGTCTGAGGCCGGATTTGAACTCAGGTCCTCCTGAATTCAGGGCTGGTGCCTTATCCACTGAGCCACCTAGTTGCACCTATAAGTCTACTTTCTTATCTATACAAACGTTTTATGAGGGTCATCTATACATGAATTGAGGGCATCTTCATTGAGGGTATCAGTAGGAAATAGATTTTCACAAATGACCTTCAACAATGACCACATCTTTACCATCTTATAATTGACTTACATAATAGAATTATGTAGAAAATATATACCATCGTGTTTATTGTTATCTCAAGTCTCTCCCCACCTGACTCCATCCCACACCCACCCACCAAAGTGATTGTCCTAAAACCCAGCTCTGTCATATCAACCCCTACTTAATCAACTCCAGTGGCTCCCTCTAGGGTCGAACATAAACTCTGTTGGGCCTTAAAGTGTCTCACAACCAGACCCCAACTTCTCTTTCTACTCTTAGTATATATTATTCCCCTTTAGATTTTCTACAATCCAGCAAATTTGGTTTTTGTTTTGTTCCTCATACATGAGGAACTTTGCAAAAACTTTGCAAAGGCTGTCCTCTTAAGCTTAGAATGTGCTCCTTCCTCACCACCATCTTTGTTTCCTTCAAAATCAGTTCAAGTAACCACCTGGTAGATAAAATCTTTTCCTTCCTCCCAATAACTTCATATTCATTTTGTATGTACTCAATGTAACTTGATGGTGTTTGCATTAACATTATTGTGAGTCAAAACTAAAACACATAAAAGGCCCCCAAATGTAATAGGGGTCAAGGTGATTTGATGTGGGAATGGATACACACACATGAATGTAACACAGCAGATATCTCCCTAGATATCTCCCCCTAACACAGGTGGTGTCTATGCCCACTATTCTCTGGGTTCAACTCATTCATTTTTATCTGCCTTTACTATGGCAAATTTAGATTCCCAGAAACAGATCTCCACCACATAATTAAACTTTCTCATGGTCTTGGAGTGACTCTATTAGGAGAAAATGCACTCCACTTAATTACCACTGTAGATCTCAAGTACCTACTGATTCATTCTCTGTTCATACAATCAACCATTTATTTAATTGGGCTACACATGATATTTACATAAATAGTCAAAATAATTATATTTTAAAATCATAAACATCACCATTTGCTTAACAAAGAAATAATAATTTCACATATATTTGTATATTAAAGTCAGTGCATACATACAATAAAATACATACAAGTGCATACACACACAATACATACATAAACTTGCATCACACTTGCCTACCAATGCACTCGATATCTATGATGAGGAATGAATACACACAAAGAATTGGCAGGGAAGCACATGAGGGAGAAAACCCCATATATTTAGGGGAACTGACAACACTAGACTATAGATTTTGGTCTTATTGATCTATTGAAGAAAACTTATTCTTTAGGAAATTGTTCTTGTGCTCACTGTTGGCCATCATCACTCTTCAGCTGAGCAAATCTCTACATGACCAGAGCACTTACAAACTCTTTAAATTTACAATCACCTTTAAAATGACATTTTAAATGTTGTTACTTCTTACAGTGAATAGCAGAGCGTTGCAAGCTCATCAAACTGCCCATGTCTGGAATTTAAAGACCAGGACAGGCAGTTATCTGCTCACAAAGATGCAACATTGTCCAATCAGAATGGAACTTATTCTTTAAGCAAAACATACCAATGTACGAATCTCACCAGAATACCAAAGCAGCTAAGAAACTCCTTCTGATTTTCCCATGAGAAACTTCACCTTTTTTCCAAGGCTTGGTGGCACTCAAGGGCAACATCTATCACTGAAGGTCTTAAATGATAAAGTCAAATCAAGGAATCCAAATCAATTGGTAGACTATGTTGAAGTCTTTAGAATGACAAGGGATTAGAGAATTTGATCTCATGTGAATCTCACAGCATGGGGAAATCTCTCAACTAAAGTCCTCTTTCAAACGACTTCTAATTGCCCCAGATCCACAGAGCACCTTTTTAGCCCTCATGTTATATCTTCAATTTTTCTCAGGTTTTTGTGTCAATTTCTTATCTCAGGTTTCCCTTTCTTCCTAACTCTCAGGGATTCATCTTTCACTTAAGAAGTTACAAAATTTCCCCAACACATTGATTTTCCTTTTTTGATTTATACCACAGTACAAATGTTTAGGGAGACCATTTTTTTTAATTTATTTTTTTTTTAATTTTTTGGGGGGGGTGGGGCAATAGGGGTTAAGTGACTTGCCCAAGGCCACGCAGCTAGTAAGTGTCAAGTGTCTGAGGCCGATTTTGAACTCAGGTACTCCTGAATCCAGGGCCGGTGCTTTATCCACTGCGCCACCTAGCCGCCTCCTAGGGAGACCATTTTTAAAGTTTTATCATTTTTAGTCATAAAACATGTATATACACATGAGATGAGGTTTTATAATCTCTTGTAGCTCTAACAACTTCAACTTGGTCCATTAATTGATTTGGTTTCCTTGAAACTATATCCTTATAATCATCTCTTTCTTGTTTAAAAATAAATAAAGGCTCTTTCTCTCTTTGTTAATATTAATATTAAATTAATTTAAACTAATTAATAAATTAAATTAATATTTAATTAGCATTAAATAATTAATATTAAACTGTCTCCAGACAAGTGAAGCATAATCCTACATCATTATCTAGGGAATTTGAATCTCTGTATTTATACTACAATTCATTTTCTATCCAAAACTATCCAAATCTCATTGGAAAGTGGTTTCTTCATATACTACATTAGTAGCTTTTTGTCTTAGAACAAAAGTTCTTTTCCTATTCCTTTTAGATATCAACATGCCATTTATAACAGTGGCAGTATCTCATATTCTTTGACAATTAATGAAAATCTTTTCCTTTACACAAAAATACATTTTCTATTCTTTTCTTTTACTAACCTGCTCTATATGAAAAGGATTTTAAGAGCAGTGTGCCTCACATTATATTTATTCCTTCTAGAATATAAGCACCCTTGAAAACAGGGACAGTTTTACTGTTTTATTTTTCTCTTTGTGGATCCAGTACATTGTACAGTGAGTGGCACAAAGTTGAATTTTAATAAGTCTTTGCCAATTGATGTATTCTTTTAGTTATAGTGATGGACTCAGGAGAACCAATCTTCTTGACAAACCTGCAGAGTTTAAACTACAGACCTCAAGTATGTCTACAGTTATGTATGACTACCTGCTCTTTCTCCCTTCCCAGTATAATGTAATATTTTGGAGGACCCTAGGGATTGGTTTGTTTGTGTAATATTTTGGAGGGTCTTAGTCCATGGTCTGTACAAAGGCACTTAAAAATGTGTCTAATTGAATTGAAATCCTCATTGCTAAGGATTCTTCTCCAGTTACCCTGCCAAGCATGCTTTCCCACTGAACATATCTATATGTTCTCTTTCAGACACTTATTAAAATTCAACTTCCTCCCATATGACAATGTGTGCAAAATGTCTCCCCTCCAAACACTAACAGCAATCACCTATCATATCCATTGTACTTATCCTCAAAGTTCATTTCTCTGTCTATGCCCTCCTAATGTGTTCTTATCTGGAAGACACCTTCAAGGTCATCCATTCCTTTAGCCTCATTTGTTTATTTTATTTTTAAACATCAAATCAATGTTTTATTGATTTTTTCATCATTGTCACTATAAAATTTCATCCCTGTGCACGCATACACACACACACACACACACACACACAAATACAAATACAACCCTTCTCCACAACAAAGGTACAGATAAACAAAATAAATCAACATGTTTGCTATGCCTGACAAAGTATGAAGATTTTGTAACTTTGCTTCACCATTCCTCTACTGAGAAGAGGGAGGTATGCTTTACTAATAGGTCAGTTTTTTTCTATACACACTCATTTATGTGGACAAGCTGGAGAGATGAAGAGTTTTTAAAAGAGGAAACCAATTGTGTAATAAGTTGGGAAGAGAGCAAATATGGATGAAGAATACAACTCTTAAATTTGTTTTTCATCTTTTCTTTTGTACTAGTGGGAGAATGCAAGTGGGGGGGAAATTTCTTCCCTCTCAATCCATCTCCCACCATCTACAATGGCATCTTGCAGCAGATGGCACTGTCCAGAGAATTATGGGCCAGCCATAGAATTAATTCAGCAAGAGGAGTTGAGTCCACTACCTATAAATGGGACCTTGTTCTTAGGATGATGGGCCACAGAGATGAGATTCCTGGCAGTTCAAAGGTATAAATTTCAGTTCTTTCCAAAAAGAATATAGCTTAGCTTAGCTTTCAGCTGAACTTGAAGCTGTGGGTGAAAGAGACTATCACCAAGTGTCAGAACCACATTCTCCACATGAAAGCAGGACCAGAAAGCCCAAAAGAGTGACTTTCCCAGCAGAAATTTTGTGTTTTATGAGGAGCAGTGGGAGGGCATCATGAGAAGACACTTGAGGACCCTAGTGGCATGAGTATTAAGTTTTCTTGGCTACTTGCTTCACCGCTTATGAACACTTTGCATGTCTAATGTTCCCAGTGATGATATACAAATTTTGGGAGGAGTGTTTTGTAATGTGTCATTTTAGTAAATTCTTTTATTTTGAGCTCTTTATGTTCTTTAGGAATTAAAACAAGACGATGCATGCAAACAAGATGGTGAATGTTCATAAACTCTAGTACCAGGAGTGCAAACTAACAGAGTACCTTGAATTGGGTGATTTAAACTTCAACTGTGAGTTGGTGGAGGAAGGTAGCCCAAAGGGCTACTACACCATTCTTTCTTAAGGCTCATTAATATTCCATTACATTCATATAAGACAATTTGTTCAATTAGTCCTTAATCAATGGGTATGTTTTATTTTCAATATTTTGCTACCACAACAATAGTTGTAATAGATACTTTTGTACATACAGGATCTTTCCTTCTGTCTTTGACCTTCTTGGGGGGGGGGGGCGGGCAGTAGTGGTAGCACTTGATCTAAAGGTCTGATGCCTTTTTCAACCATAATGCTATTGTTCTCCAGAATGGTTGAACCAATTCACAACAACCCCACCAAGAGGGTATTAGTATGGCTGTCTTCTAACATTTATCATTCGTATCTTTTATCAACTTTGCAAATCTGATAAAGTACCTTCATTTTACAGATAAAAAACTGCATCTCAGAGAAGGTATGGCAATACAAAATCCCAGGTAGTAGCAGCATCACTGTCAGAATTCAGTACAGCCACTCCCTCTGCAAATCCAAGTCTTTCCCCACCCTAACATGCCGCCTCTGGCTGTGTAATGATAATCTCAATCCCAGCTGCCAGTTTGATATTTCTCTCAGATTGTAAACTCCATGAGGGCAGGGTTGGTCTTATTATCTTTTGATTTGTTAGGTGACTAGTAATATTCCCTGGAGCATCTAAGTGGCATCATGGATAGAGAGTCAGGTCTAGAGTCAGGAAGACTCATTTTCCTGAGTTAAATCTGGTCTTAGGCACTTATTAGCTGTGTAACCCTGGGCAAGTCACTTAACCCCATGTACCTCATCTGTCAAATGTGCTAGAGAAGGAAATGGCAAATCACTCCAGTGTCTTTGCCAAGGAAACTCCAAATGGGGTCACAGAGTTGGACTTGACTAAAATCCAGGCTCAAGTCCTACTTCTAGTCTTTACCACTTGTGTGACCTTGAATGAGTCACTTAACTTGGGCATCAGTTCCTCATTAACAATGTGAGGAAGATCTCTAGATGACCTCTGTGTTCTCTCCTAGTTCTAGCTCTTTAATTTGTGGAAAAAAACTAAAATTCTATATGGAATTGGCTGTAAGGAGCTGGAGGAAATCTCTAAGATGCTTGATTTTAAATGTCACCTTCAGGGCCCTGTGCTACGCTGGAGCCTGTAGGTTTGTCGTTCTGTCACATCATCTGCCAAATGCACACCCAAGCCCCCAGAGACATGGAATTATGGACACATAACTAATGCCAAATAAATGTGGTAAAATCATATGTAATTATTTCTGAGGTTCTTGGCTTGTTGCATTAATTGACCCGGGCATTCTTTAATCTTTAATGATCTTTTAAAATTCAGCCTCAGGGAAGCATAACACTGACATTTGTCATTGTTAGGATTCTGAAGAAATAGGGCTTTTGTTAAGTTAGCTTCAAATTCAACCAGTGAGCATTTATTAAGTGCCTACTATGTTTCAGGCATTGTGTTGAGCACTGGGTATATAGTGACAAAAGTGGGACCATTCCTGTCCTCAAAGAGTTTACATTCTCTTGGGGGAGACAACATGTGTGTGTGTGTGTGTGTGTATATATATAGATATATATCTATATATATATCTCCAAAATTAATACAGAGCACTTTGAGGAGGGAAGGTACTGACCTCTAGGTGGATCAGGAAATGTTTGATAACAAGGTGGTATCTAAGCTGAGTCTTTAAGAAAACTAGAAAAAGACAGAAGAGGGAAAGCATTCTGGAAAATGGGGGTGGGAAGATATCATGTCAGCTATCGATCGACAAATATTTATTAAACACCTATTCTGTGTCAGGCAGTATGCTATGAAATGGGGTGTGTGAAGAAAGGAAAAAGGCCAGTTTGACTGGATTGAAGAGTGCATGAAGGAGAATAACATATAATAAAGCTGGAAAGGTAGGTTAGGGTCAGGTTTACATTTGATCCAAGAGGTAATTGGGAGACACTGAAATTTACTGAGTAATGGGCTAGGCCTAGGGGAGATCCAAAGGGCAATAAGATTCAAGTCTTTAGCCCCAAAGAGCTTATATTCATTTTGGTGCTGAATTTTATACTGTCTTGCATTATTATCTTAATATTTGAAGTGGCAGGGCAATTGGGATTGGGTTTAAGTACTTGGAGAGAGGAAAGGTATTTATATCTTTACTGATATGGTCATATCCAGGCTTTAGGACAATCATTTCGTGGGTGGCTGTAGGATGGATTGAAATGGAGAGACGAGGCAGAGAGATTAATTAGGAGGTTATTAAAATAGATCAGGTGACAGGTGATGAGTCTTGAACTAGAGTGATAGTCATATGAGTAAAAAGGAGGGAATATATAGGAGAAATGGGGTAAAGGTAGAAATAATAAAAATTTTGCAACATATTGAATGAGATGGGAAGGAGAATGAGACTTTGAGGCTGAAACTGAGGTTATTGAACTTGGGTTGAACTTGGGTTACTGAAAGGATGGCAATGCCTGCACCAGACATAGGGAAGTTCAGAAGAGGAGTGGAAGTAATTATTTCAGGAAGATGCCACATTAATACAGGGTAGAGACTGTCAGTGACCTGGAATCTGAGCTGGTGTTCTCCCTGCATCTTCCTTCTCACTGATGCAATGGCTCTGCCTCACCCTAAGGCTGGGAAGGAGAAAAACAACCACAGTCTGGTTTGCTGATTAGCATAAACCCAGTGTAGAAGAAGAGGTCAGTTAAAGAATGAAAAGAGTAGCAGCAGTCACTAGGAAAGGACATTGATATCCTGTAAGAAGGGGATATCCTAAACCCAGAAGCACCAAGACCAATTTAGCAAAGCCTACCCCTGAAAAAAAGCATGGGTTATTCATGAACCACAAGTCACTGTGTGGCCCTGGGGCTAATGGGAAAATTTATTTTCTTGTTTATTGTGAGACAGCTTAGCCCCTTAATTCTGGGTACAAATTCTTAAAGCTAAACTGCCTGTCTAGTGAAGAAGTAAAGGGATTATCTCTGTCTGTCACTCTCTGGATGGAGTAACAGATTATTACTAGTATATTTGAAAGAATAAGGCAGCTTTACTGAGAGTCCATGGCTTTGAATGAACTAAGAAAGTAGAATGAATCTTGGTTCTGTTGATTTCCTTTATTTTATTCTGGAGGACTTCCTTTGAAGAGAATTTGAAGACATAGTCATATCAATTTAATTGCATAAACATTATACTCCTGTCAGAGTACTTAAAGTAATGGGCTAGACCTAGGGGAGAATCAAAGGCCATTAAGACTTAAGTCCCTGCCCCCAAAGAACTTATATTCATTTTGGTGCTAAATTTTATACTGTCTTGCATTATTATCTTAATATTTCAAGTGGTAAGGCCTTGGGGATTGGGCTTTGAGTACTTGGAGAGAGGAAAGGTATTACATCTTACACATAGTAAGGGCTCAATAAATTGTGAATAGATATTTTGTCTCCCCAACTATATTGTGAACCCATGGAGGACAGAATTATATGCTCCATTTCTTTTGTGCTCCCCTTAACACTGAACATTATACTGTATACTGAATGGGTACTTAGTTTAATTTAATTCAACCAGCATTCATTAAGAACCTACTATGCCAGTACTAGGTACTAGGTACTAGGCCAGGTGATACACTGACAAAAATGGGGAAAAAAATCCTTGCCTTCAATAAGCTTACTGAGGGGCAAATTAAAAATTATGTACAAAATAAAAATCATATACAAAATTTCAGAAGGCAGGAAAACATTAACAACTGGGAGAATTAGGAAATAGTACTTGAGTTGAACCTTGAATTGATAATTGTTGAATGAATGAATAAATGAAGGAAGGAAGGAACTAATGAATTTGGGGATCCTTTTCCTATCTTCCTCCCTAGTTAGGGGAACTGTGTCCACTTCAGTGCAGTACAGTAAGACACCAGTGGGGTGAGGCAGCCAAGCTGTCTCTTTAATTAAGCGCTAGAGATTCTATTAAATCACGGGGGAGTGAGCTTGTGTGGGGGAGGCTCACCCCAGAGACACCACAGACTCTCATGCTATTTAAGTGGGTTAAAATTACAGGGAAAAACTCTGCAACTAATTGGACTTGCGCATTAATCACAGCAGGCTGCTGGAGGGCTTTGCCCATTAAAACGTGTTAATTTGGTAATTACAAGGTGGGGGGGTGGGGGTGGAGATCTGTCTTTGTAACCCTCAACCCTTTCCATTCCTTTTTAAACAAAAACACAACGGAGATATGAATTAGAAATTAAAAGAAAATGCGAAGAAATTCTAGAAAAAATTGGATTCTGAATATTTCTCTCCACTCTTCCCACCCCCCAAACCCCTAACACCAACATCTCCTCAAGACCATTTAGCCTAAGTTCAGCACCATTCTCAGGATTCACAAAAGAAGGACACAGGCTTTTGCTTATATCCAAAGGAGGAAATAGCTCCTGTCATTTGGGGGACCTGTGTAGGAGAAATGGCCAGGCTAAATGAAAGTCTATTTGGGGGGGCCTGTGTATTGACTTATTTGCAAGGCTCAGAGCCCCTCCCATGATTTGTGATGCATTTCATGACTCAGGTAAAACCTTGTTAGGAATCTTCATATAGTTAGAATATGTTTAACCTTCAGCGGATGACTCAGAGATTGTAAGCAATATTTGATACACACAAATTCTGGGAAAAAACAGTTATTATAGATTTAAAGATGCAAAGGATATTATGGGTCATCTAGTTCAAGCCTCTCATTTACAGAAGAGAACTAGATCAATTAAGGGACTTGCTTAAGGTCACAAAAATAACAAACAGCTGAGCCAGGATTCAAATTCTGATTGTCAGACTCCAAATCCAGCACTTGCCCCCATAGTCCTCTGAATTGTGACATGATTGTAAGATTTGTTTTATATCCATATTGGATCCCCTTGTAGTATGACCAGTTATGGAGTGGCTGAGCCAAGGGGCAGAGTCCATAATATCTGCAACAGCCTCGAGAGCCTGCCCAAGTCTATCCTAACTTTTTGTGCCAAAGGTCCCCAAATTTTTCTAGGTGAACTTTCTTTTTTTCCTTTTTTTTCTTCTTTTTTCCCCCTCCCTCCTTCCTTCCTTCCTTCCTTCCTTTTAATCAGGGTTAAGAGATTTGCCCAAGGTAACACAGCTTGGTAAAGGTAAAACAGTGTTTACAGTTGGATTTGAACTCAAGTCCTCCTGACTCCATGGCCAATGCTCTATCCACTGTACCACCTAGCTGCCCCAGGGACTTTCACAATTAAATTTTTTTATTATTAAAAAAAATTCTGAACTTAAAGGCCAAAAGCAAGAAAAGAGTATTTTCATATATGTAGCAGAATGCAAAAAGAGAATTCTATCTGACCTGACTTTTACTATTGGAAGAAAGAAAAAAACAAACCTCAAAACAACCTAACAACCATTATAGGAATTTATTTTTTCAATTTATTTATTTATTTTAAACATTAAAGTTTTTTTAGTTCCAAAGCACTACCTCTCTCTAGCCAAAATTAATTTGCTATAGCTATTGATATAAGTTTTGGGTAAGCATATTTTAATTTATTCAAGTAATATACTATTTACTAAGTAAAGGATTGACCACCTGTCTCCCTAAGTTCTCATGGTCTCAGCACACCAGTTAGCAGAAGATCTAGAGGCCAGAGGGACCTCAAAGAGCATGCCAAGAGAGAGCTCTTCGCCTTTGGGTTTTTTGGGTTTTTTTTTTACTTTCCCAGGGTCACACAGCTAGTAAGTGTCAAGTGTCTGAGGCTGGATTTGAACTCAGGGAGTCCTGAATCCAGGGCCAGTGCTTTATTCATTGCACCACCTAGCTGCCCCTCTTGGCCTTTTAAGAGTTTTTAATCCTATTTTGATAGAGGTGATACATTGATCAAAGCTAATTGGTTAGCATCATTTAATCCCATTGGTTGACATGATTTGAAGGTGATCTAAATTAAAATGAACTCTATAGATTACATTAGGAAAAAGAGGGCAAAAGACCTTGCTCAAGGCAAAGTTCAATATCTAGGTGTGGTTTTATCCCATCTGTCTTTCACTGAACTATCTCCATTTCTTTTGTTACCTTGGGTTTGTCCCAAACAAGATATGAACTTTCTGGAATAGGGGGTGTGGTGGAGGAGAAAGGACTGAGAAACTGATCTCTGGGTCCCTCCAAGAAATCCATTATTAATAATTATTTTCTCACGAAGGCAAACAATATAACTTTAAGTATACATGTAAAATCATGTAAAACATATTCCCATATTAGCCATACTACCAAAAAAAGCAAGAAAAATAAAGTGAAAATAATTATACTTTATTTTGCAGAGTTCATCAGTTCTCTCTCCCGAGGTGGATAGCATTTTTTATCACAAATCCTTTGGAATTATCTGGGATATTGTGGTGATCAGAGTAGTGAAACCTTTCACAGTTGTTACATTGTTATAATATTGCTGTTACTGTGTACAATGACCGTCTGGTTCTTCTCACTTTATTTTGCATTGATTCACATATGTCTTCCCAAGTTTTTCTGAACCATTCCCCTCATCATCTTTTAAAATATTTTATTTTTTCAATGACATGTAAACAAAATTTTTTTTACCATTAATTTAGAAGAAATTTTGAGTTTTATATTCTCTCATTCCCTCCAGTGTTCCCCCCTTGAGAAGATAAGGAATTTGATATAATTTATATATGTGTAGTCATGCAAAACTTTTCCATATTAACCCTGTTGTGAAAGAAAACACACACACAACCCAAACAATGACATCAACAAAACAACCTAAGAATAATAAAAAAATATGCTTCAATCTACTCTCAGACTCCATCAGTTCTTTCTCTGAAGGTAAATCTAAATAACATTTTCTATCATAAGTCATTTAGAATTGTCTTGGATCCTTGTATTGATGAGAATAGCTAAATCATACTTGATCATCATACTGTGTCTAATGTTCTTCTGGTTCTGCTCATTTTACTTTGCATCAGATCATGTAAGTCTTCCCAGGTTTTTCTAAAAGCATCCTGCGCATCATTTCTTATAGCATAATAGGATTCCATCACAACCGTATACCTCAGTTTATTCAGTCATTCCTCAACTGATGGGCATGTGCTCAATTTCCAATTCTTTCCCACCACAAAAAGAACTGCATTAAATATTTTTGTATGTAAAGGTACTTTTTCTTTTTCTTTGATCTCTTTGGGGATATAGACCTAGTAGTGGTATTGATAGGCAAATAGGTAAGCACAGTTTTATAGTCCTTTAGGCATAGTTCCTAATTGCCCTCCAGGATGGTTGAATCAGTTCACAACTCCACCAACAGTGCATTAGTGTACCTATTTTTCCACATCCTCTCCAACATTTGTCATTTTCCTTTTCTGTCATTTTAGCTAATCTGATAGGTTTGAGGTGGTACTTCAGAGTTGTTTTAATTTGCATTTCTTTAATCAATAGTTATTTATAGCACTTTTTTGAGTCTTATTCAAATGTGATTTTTTATACCTTTGATTTCTTCTTCGGAAAACTGCTTCTTTACATCCTTTGACCATTTATTATTTGGAGACTGGGTCTTACTTTTATAAATTTGACTCAGTTATCTATATATTTGAGAAATGAGGCCTTTATCAGAGAAACTTACTGTAAAAATCCACCCCTTCCCCCAGTTTTTTGGCTTTCCTTCTAATTTTGGCTGCATTGGGTTGTTTTTTTTTTTTACATAAAACCTTTTTAATTTATTATAATTGAAATTATCCATTTTACTTCTCGTGATCCCCTCTATCTCTTGTTTGGTCATACACTCTTCCCTTATCCATAGATCTGAGGGATAAAATTTTGCAGGCTCTCTGAATTTGCCTTTATCTCCCTTTATGTCTAAATCATATACTCATTTTGACCATATCTTGGTATATGGTATGAGATGTTGGCCTGTGCCGGGTTTCTGCCAAAGTACTTTCCAGTTTTCCCAGCAATTTTTGTCAAACAGTGACTTCTTGCCCCAAGAGTTTGCATCTTTGGGTTTATCAAACACTAAATTACTATGGACATTTATCATTGTGTACTGTGTAGCTAATCTATTCTACTGAGACACCATTCTATTTCTTACCCCCAAAATAGATTCTTTTGTGATAGAAGTTTAAAACAAATTAGAACAATAAAGATGATATATAAAATAATGTGAGAAAATTTTGTCAATGGTAGTTTGTAAATATCTACAATAAAGTAATTGCTAGGAGCAGTACCAGAAACTTCAGTTTCACAGAATGAGTGAGAGTAAGTCCAATTTTGTCATGAGTCCCCTTCACAGATTTGGACCATATGAATTAAAATAACTATGATGTCAAGAGTTTTTTTGCATGAAACTTGTTCCAGGAACTATAGTGATACTGGGCTTTACCATGTTTAGCCACCCAATCAGTGTTCCCAGGCCCTCCAGTCTTGTTTGCTTAGTTGTCAAATCAATGTAAGAACCTACTTGGCTTTTAAGTCAGGCTTTACTCAGTGGAGGGGAAATGTAAAATAGCCCTCTAAAAGAAGCTGTTTATAAATGTACCAAAGTGGTTTGAGAATTAGCTGCTTAAGTGATTATGTTTAGACTGATACTTTGTTGCTTGTTGTTTGGTCATTTCAGTCATGTCCAATCCCCTTCAGTAGAGGAACTCCTTAAATGAGAAACCAAAATGGACACTCTCCTCAGGAATTTGAAGTGGATGGAATTGAAGGTCTGGGAAACTTAGTTTCCATAATTGGACAGGAAATCCAAGAGCAATGAACCCAAGGCAAATATCAAAGGCATATAAGAGACAGGGATTGGCAAAAGTTTTTAGCTCCTGTGGCCTCAGCCAATAGTGAATGGCTAGCCCCTATGCTAGATATTTGTAGATTTGTCATATCAGTTGATAGGGCCAATCTTCAGAGCCCAACCCATAAGAAGGCAAGCTATTAGCTTTTGGGGGAAGATAGCTGTATCTCAAAACTGTCCTATACCTACTCTAAAAAAAGCTTTATGTTATATGTTTTTTTTTATATGACAATTATCCCCACTTCCTATCCTAGAACTCTCTTGTAACAAGGGGGGAAAAACTAGGTAAGCTAAACCAACTAGTATGGCATCCACATCTATCTGCATCTGTTATATTTTGGCAACCATTGTCCCCCATCTCTCTACTGAGAGAAGGACAGAATGTTTATCAACTGTCCTCTGAGCTGATGATGTGAGTCCTTTATTAATTTTATGGGTTCTCCAATGAACTAGACAAGATCGTAAAGTGTGAGCCTTTGGAGGTATCTGAAGGGCACCTCACCACAAAGAGTAGGAATTCCAACTGGTATCTTGCAGATAGATCATAGGGAATTTTTGATGATTGGTTAGTTGAGACTCTGGGGACAGATTTTGGTTAGAAGAGCACCCTATTATCTATAAAAGTGAATTAACCATATAACTCCTCTCTTCCTCTCCTCCTTTCCATGTCCCTCTCCTCTCCCCCTCTCACTCTCCCTTTTCCTCCTTCTTTTTCCCTTTTTCTTTCTTACTCTTCCTTTCCCTCTTAAGTTCTACCATGCTTGGAAGGTTTTTGAATATGGACTAGCAATAGGCTGAATCTATTTTCTGAGGACTAATCTAGCTAAGTATGAAGGAGCTGATTGCCTGATGGTGATTTTAGTTGGCCATGTTAACCCATGAAACAAAGAAAAATTAAAAATAGCCCTAAGTTCAGTGAAGCTCCTTTTGCTTCAGCAATGACAATGGAAAGGAGACAGAGTGATAAGAACCACATGGTTTTTGGACCATTGATGAAGTTTGATTTGACTGTTGGTATCCTGAGTGTGAGATCCTTGTCCAATGATCAATGAGTGGACATATTGCTGGGGAAATTGAATCATGTCAATCTTAATATCCCTCCTATAAACAAAACCAAAAGAAAGAATGAAGTTGTAGCTAAATGAAAGGATGATTTGCAGGTATTTTATGGAGAGTTAAAGAAAAGTATCATATGAGCACTAGTCCTGAAGTCAGGAGGACCTGAATTCAAATCTGTCCTTAGATATTTATTAGATGTGTGACCCTGGGCAAGTCACTTAACCCTGATTACCTCCAAAAGAACAACAACAAAAATAGTGTCATACTAATGCCTTCCACAGGACACTTAACAAAAGTCCTTTCTATGCTCAGGATTTACCTGCTGGAGATAGACAATCCTTAGTAGGATTCCCATGCTTGGCATGCTGGATAGACAAAACAGATAAATCTTGATCCTAGGCATTTTTCCTCTCAGTCTCTCAAATAAATATTTTATAAGATGATCTCTGAAGTCTCTTTCAGCTTGAAATATGGTCTTGTGGTCCTATGATCTTATATTTGGATCCCAATAGGCCTTAGGCACTATATATATGTATATATATATGTGTGTATATATATGTGTATGTATATATATATATATATATATCTGTATGATCTGGGGCAACTCACTTAACCCTATTTGCCTCAGTTTTCTCCTCTGTAAAATGAGCTGGAGAAGGAAATGGCAAACTGCTCCAGTATCTTTGCCAAGAAAACCCCAAATGGGGTCATAAAGAGTTGGACACAACTGAAATGACCAAACAACAACAATAAGAAGACAGCTCATTTCCATGTTTAAAGGATGCATAGGAAATTTTTCTGATTTTCATATATTCTCTTAAGAATTATTTTTTTAAATGTGTGGACTAAGAAATATTTTGTGTTATATAAAGATTGCTATGTTCCTCACTTGAAATATCATTGTTCCTTCCCTCCTCTTATATGTCATCCATTTTTTCCATGCTACCTTACTATTCCCTATGTATATACTCCCATTTCATATATATTCTCCATTGCTCTAGTCCTGAAGGACAAAGACTAAGTTACACTTCTTCTGTGTCCTCCTTAGGGCCCACCACAGTACTGGGCTCATAGTAAAACTTTAGAAAATACTTATACTAATGAATGAATAAAGGAAGGGAGGGAGGGATGGAGGGAAGGAGGACAGAAAAAAGGAAGGGAGGAAGGAAGGATGGGAAAGAAGAAGGAAGGAAGGGAGGAAGAAAGAAGGAAAAAAGGAAAGGAGGGAGGGAGGGAGGAAGAGAAGGAGGAAAAGGGAGAAGGAGGGAGGGAAAGAAGAAGGGTAATATAAGGTTCTGGGCTCCGTCTCTTAAACTCCCACATTCGCTGACAGACCACCAGAAGATGGTTGGCTCCTTCTCTTTTCAAGATTATAAGGATAACCCTGAGGAGTTGGGGGAATTCCTTTCTAATGCTATAGCTCATGAGCCCCCAACTAATTATCAGTTAATATCAATTAGCCCATAAGACTTAGAGACTTTGTTTGGTCTTAGAAATAGATATTTACTAAGATGGTTCAGTAAGAATGGTTATTATAAAACATCCCCCAAATATGAAGTACCCTCTCCCCAGAGTTTATACAGAGTCCAGGGGAAAATGAGCTCAAACTTAGATAGAACATGTGGCAAAGAGGTAACTGACAGTTTTTCTCCTCATTCCTCTAACTCTCCTGAATAATTGCCTTTAAGAAGTTTGCCTAAAGTTGCTGTCTCCCATAGACTGGTCTGTCACTCAAATGTCACTTGATGATTTGGCATGCTATTTTATCCAAGCCCCATCAGGACAGAATTGAATCTTCTAAATCGATCCCCATATGCTTCTATAATTTCATTTCATTTCATACAATTGCCTGAAATATTTTATTCCTACCCAATTTGATTAACTGAGTTGTCTGGGATTAGTTTCATGCCTTGAATTAAATGATTGCTTCACTACACGTATTCTCACCTAATAGATATTGAGGTGTAGGTTATTTTGTTTGTTGCTTTAAGCAGGGTGGGGTGATTCATAGAGGCACCTAGAGGCACAGTGAATAGAATTTGGGGCCTGGACTTAGGAAGATATGAGTTCAAGGCCAGCTTCAAATACTTATTAGCAGCATGACCCTGGACAAGTAACTTAACCTCAGTTTCCTCAACTGTAAAACAGGGATAAGAGCACAAGGTTGTTTTGAGGATCAAACAAGATATTTGTAAAACAAACAAACAAACATGCTTAGCATAGTTCCTGGCACATTTTAGGCACTATATAAATGCTTATTATATTTCCTTGATTAATTGCTTCATTTACTTTCCCTGCTCCCCTTACAAATGAATGAATGATGACCTTCAGATTTTTCTAAGTTAAATTTGTGTCATTTAAAAAAATTTATACAGGGAGGTAAAGATCCCCTAGGCTATAAGTTCCATGAGAACAGGCATTCACTATACCTTATTTAGATGATCTTTAAGGTCCTTTCTAGTTGTAAATATTATAATCCTAACCTTGCATCTCCTGAAGCACCCAGCGCAGTATTTTATATGGACAGGTATTTAATAAGTATTTGTTGAATGACTGGATTGAATGACTGGATAAATTTCTGGTTACCCTTAGCTTTATCGTATAGTAGTAACAAGAAATAGCAATGGAGGTGAGATTGGGAGGGGGAGCCAGGAATATCTTACTATCTTTAGAAAAGATACACCAACTTTTCCAGGGGTTTCTGACACCATAGAATAAGAAGGTAACCTTTTGGTTACCAAAGTTTTTCAAATCCATTCCTTTTCCTCTGAAAAACACTATATTCTAAACATCCAGAGCATATGGGCATCTATTTTGTTCCTAAAGGGTTGGAGGGTCCCTATGCACCTTTTAGTACCTGTACCAAATGTGGTGCATTCTCTGTTCTGGGGTAAAATGAAGCTAAGAACCTAAATAAAGGAAAATAAAATATCCTCAGTTCAGAGGTCAAAAGGCAACAGATTAACAGATGGATTGAATCACAGCATCACCAGCTTCCCAAGCAATTGCTTTCTTACATATTTAAAGAAATAATTTGACATTGACACAAGGAATATTGGGAAATAGTAAGATGGATGGGGGGAAGTCAGTAAGCCCTCCTGAATTTGGTGGTGATGTTTTGTTTTCATGCCATTTAAATGGTATGATATTAGTGATGCATCCTGACATGTTTGTTAATAAAGACACAGAGCTGAGCCAGTGCATATTGTTTTTGTTTCAGACCATTGTCCATCCCCAGAGAAATGTTGCAAGCATATTGCATTTTCAGTTCTGATGAAACTGCAGTAATTTAAGCATTTTATGCAAATGTGTTATGGTAGAAAGAATAGCATGTCACGTACTATAAATCTTAAGGTAACTGGAGTCCTCGTTACTTCTCAGTTTTAACCCATTCTGATAGAAGGCAATTATTTTGGACCAACAAACTGCCTTGCAGGACACTTAGTTTCTGCTGGAAACAAGGGACTTGTTTACTAGATCAAATGTATGGGTAGCTAATGACAACTGAACCCAGTTGGCCAACAAGATCCAAATGGGACTAGAGAAGACCAGCTTTTTACCTATTCCAAATTCGGTAATTTACAATTCATTAATCCAGTATTAATTGAGTATCTAATATGTCCTCTGTAAAGCCTGTTATGTCCCTCACTTGGAATATCCTTTCTGCTGTGGAAAGTGGTTAAAAAAGAACTAATCATTCTTAATTTTTTTTCCATTTCGAAGATCTTATCCAGAAACCATACTATGGCAAAACTTCCTAGTTTCATCTTTCCTGAAATGCTCCATAGAGTGTACTCTATCAAAGGCCAACTGGGGTGGAGGGTTCCTCTGATTACTTCCACTACACTCTTTCCCCCAGTTAAATATTTGTTGTCCTCAGACAATCAACTGGGTTTATATATGCATCTGGCAGTTTTGTCCCTATCACCTTCTAAGTGTCTACTTATTCTTTTAAGCATCTATTCCAATTCTCTACATTGCAATCTTAACAAAGGCCATGTGGCAGAATTCTTAGTGACCTCCTAAATGCCATATAAACACTACCAAAGAATCCATTCAGGATAGTTCTTAGACAATCCCAATATTAACAGTATTTATGGGGCTCAGGTTTACCATAACTTGTGTGTCGGAAGATTAGAGTTATCCCTAAATGCAGAGTTAAGCAAATTCAACAAGCAGCATCATTCTACAAGTTTTATGAGTTTTTCTCAACCCAGGCAACTAGAAAAACAAAAGAAAAAACTAATAAAAAATGAAATATAGAGAAAAGGAAAAAGAAATGCTATGCTTCCTCTCTCAGAGGGAAACTCTAATCCCAAATGAGCTCATAGAACATGTGAAGCTCTACTAACAAAAACCTAGAAACCTGGGGTGGACTAGAAGTCATCCACTCAGCCTCAGGAAAGAAAATAATTGTCCTGTGTAAAAATTCCTCCATGAATACCCTCAGCAAATTGTCAACTCCCCAGTAGTTCCCCTTCCAATGCAAAAGGCATTCTGTGTAGAGGTCTCTCTAAATATAATCTCTCCAGGATTCCCTGAAATGGAAAAGATACTTCACTCTTCCCTGACAATTCAAATTCAGCTGTTAATAAGAGAAATTCAGAAAGTAAATAAATAAAGTTGAGTCGTAACAATATATGGGGATTCCATAGAGGGATTATGCACTTGGGGCTCAGATCCAGAACAAGGTCTCTAATATAACAATGATGGGGTGGGACAGTGAGCAGAATGGTTGAGTCATTCTAATTTACTGCCACCCTACTACTGTTGTGGTTGTGGTTGTTTGTCTTTCATTCTTGAAGAGGATCATGACATCAGGAGGTGATCCTGGACTTGTACTGAATTGGATTTAAGTGAAGGAGTACTGTGCAAGATCACCAACATCATTCTCTCCTCCAGAACCATCTGGGTCCAGTGGCGATATATAGATCAGGATGACTGGAGATGACCCCAGATATTTAAGAGAATTGGGGCTAAGTGACTTTCCCAGCTAGTAAGTATCTGAGGTGAGATTTGAATTCAGGTCCTTAACTTCAGGGCCAGTGCTCTATCCACTGTGCCACCTAGCTGCCCCCACTTTACTACTGACTCATTGCCTAGATAATTTCTCAGTATAGACATCCCTCTGTTCTGAGAAGTTATAGCAACAACAAAAATATTCTATTTTTTTATCTCTAAGCCCCACAATTAGAGGCAATGATGTGACAAAACACATTATTTTAAAATTTCTCTCTCTTAACCTTGAACTCTCCATTGGTTTGTATTTTAGGAAAGTTCAGTGGGGTTAGGGGGTAAGTGGGAATGATATTTCTCCTGATTGCCCATTATATGAACAAATATAGGTAACATAAAATGTTCAAATAGTCCATTGAACTAATTATACTCCCCTGAAGATAAGCATACTTTACAATAAGTAATATTTCTTAGTCACCTTTGATTTGCACTGTCAAAGTAGTTCACAATAATATCATAAAACCTACATCTCTAGCTCCTTCATGACATGGCTTAAAGCTGCAGAATCTTCCTATTAGTGACCATCTTCTCTAGAAAGCAAACTATTAAGGAAATCTTTCTAATCTGCTGCCACCTGATTCTCAAACTTAGGAACTTTGGACCTCAGGGATTTTTCATGGTCAGCTCCAAGGCTGGAAATGTCCATTCTCAGAACTGTTTGTTTCTGAACTGTGTTCTGAAAAGGAAACTGAAAGGCAGAAGAAGGCAGAAAATAACTGAAAGGTTCAGGAACTCCAATCTTATCTAGATAACAACAACAACAGGTAGAATTTATATAATATTTTTTGGGGGACGGGCTAGGCGCTGAGGGTTAAGTGACTTTCCCAGGGCCACATGGCTAGTAAGTGTCAAGAGTCTGAGGTCGGATTTGAACTCAGGTCCTCCTGAATCCAGGGCTGGTACTTTATCCACTGCACCACCTAGCTGCCCCTTATAATATTTTAAGATTTGCAAATATTGTCTTATTTTATCCTCATAACAACCGTGGGAGATGTTCTATCATTTTGCCCATTTTACAGATGGGGAAACTGAGACAGAAAGAGGTTAAATGACTTGCCTAGGGTCACACAGCTAAATAAATGTCTGACAGTATTTGAACTTCCTGATTCTAGGCTCGGTACTCTCTTTACTGCATACCAAGTATAGGATGTGCTTCTCCTCAATTCTAGGTGATCTATACCTGATTCAAATCAGTCTCCTATTTCTTTAGGTCTAAAATTGGAATAAAATGATACACCTATAAGTCATCTTATTCATAGTAGGGGAAGGCCATTCATTAAGGATATTGAAGAACACTCCAAACAGAAATCAGCTGAATGAAACTTTATCATCCACAAGTATCAGAGAATGGCTAGAGATCCTTGTGTTTGAGAGGAAATATGACATAATTCTACTCTTCTCCCTGCAAAACATTCCAGGTTAATCTAATCAGTTCTTATATGGTATACTCAAAATGACTAATCTGGTTCCTTGCCATCTTGTTTGCCCTCCTCTGGAGGTTTTCTGGATAAGCAATGCCCTTCCTAATATGTGATGCTCAAAATTAATAAAGTACCTGAAATGCGATCTGACCAGGGTAAAGTACAGTGGGATGATCACCTACTTTGTCACGTATACTATGAGTCTCAATGAAAAGATTCATTGGCTTTTTGGATCTTACATCTTACATAGAGTTTGTGTCTTACATGAAAACCTCCAGATATTTCTCAGATGAACCACTATTTCTACAATCCCCATCTTGCACTTTTGAAATAGATTTTTTTCCAAACAATTATAAGACTTTACATTTATCCCTATCAAAATTAATATTTGGTCCAGACACACTTATTTCTCATTAGACTCATCCCAGTATTCTATCAGCCTATTGATAACGTTTTTAAAAATACTTGCTATTCCAACAAGTTAACTTTCTAAGTTTTGTGTTACCTGCATATTTGAGAAGAATGCCTTTTATTCCTTTATCAAAACATTAGTAAAATGTTATACCTCATAGGGCAAAACACAGACCTTAGGGCACTCCACTTATGACTTCCTTCCAGGTTGACATTAAACTATTAATGGGATCTGTCCATTCATCTAGTTCTGAATTTGCTTAATTTTATTCTTGGCTAAACTGTATCTCTATAAACTAGTCTAGAATATGCATGAAAGATTTTGATAATTGTTTTGCTAAAATCAGATAAGTGATCAGGTAATACTTAATTCCCTTGATCCATTAGTCTTGTAACCCTCCAAAAAATAGAGAAAAACAAAAGACCAGTCCATGAAGACTTGTCCCTGATAAACTTATTCTTGACCATGACTTCTTTTTTCTAGATTCTCACTGGCTATTCATTTAATATTACATTCTAAAATTTTGCAGAGAATAAAAATTAAAACTTCTGATTTATTTTTTGCAGAGTACACCCTTTTCCCTCCCCCCAACACTTTAAAAAATTGTGGCATTTTGTTCTTACGTGCTCTGTAGAACTTTTGTTTTCCTTGATCTTTCTATTATCACTGAAAGTGGCTAAATCATCATATTGAAAAATTAATTTGTATTCTGGATATTGTTCATCTGGGCCTACCAAATCCTTCAGATTAACCTTTTCCTAGTTTCATCCTCACTCCTATGCCCCCCCCACCCCCAGTTCATTTTACTTCACTCACTCTACTTTAATTTTGGTAGCACCTCCTGCTATGGTCCTTCGGTTCAACATCACTCACTGGTCACCATCTCCAGTTTTTACATGCCAAATTTGATGAATATAGTCCATCCAGGTGTCACAGTGGATGGAGTATGGGACCTGAAATCAAGAAGACCTGGATTAAAATCTGGCCTCAGATACTTATTTGCTCTGTGACCCTGGGTAAGTCACTTAACCTCTGTCTGCCTCACTTTTTTCAACTGTAAAATGGAGATAGTAATAGTACCTACTCTCCCATGGTTGTTGTAAGGATAGGATGAGGTAATAGCTATAATGCTCTTAGCACAGTGCCTGGCACATAATGAGTGCTATATAAATGTTAATTATTTTTATTGTTATCATCATTATTATATAGAAGTTTTATAACCATAGCCTTTTTTTGGCCCCTTAAGTCCACAGATATCAATTACATTCTAGCTCTCTAAAGTTTTGAAGTATGAGGGGCAGCCAGGGGGTGCAGTGGATAAAGCACTGACCCTGGATTCAGGATTACCTGAGTTCAAATCCAGCCTCAGACACTTGACACTTACTAGCTGTGTGACTCTGGGCAAGTCACTTAACCCCTATTGCCCTGCAAAAAAAAGGCTAAAGTTTTGAAGTATGATAGAAAATTATGCCTAGCAGATACAGCACTTAGTGGGGCACAGGGAGACTATCCTCTTATGTATATAGCCATTGCAGTTTGTAGACCAGCAGAACCTTCCTTTGATTTTAGGAGGATTAAGCTCCCTTTTCTCACATTCTTCAGTCCATTATGGACCCTGGGGGTCCATATTGGGGAATGATTTACTTATGGATCTAATCTAAGAGGTTCCCCAATTGGGGAAAAGTGACACTGAAATACAATATAAATCAAATATGAGATGAGTCGTTTATCTCTACACAGAAATTCTAAATGTAGAAGGAAACAATACATGGAACCGAATGATTAGATCAGAATTAAGCAAGTTAATTTACAACTATGGTTATAATTGGTTGAGAGGCTAATATTTAAGCCCCATTCAAACATAAGACAGTTGTGGAATAATGTTAATTAGGCATATTACATTTCTTCTTGGGACTGCACTGTTTACTCTATTGTTTAAACTGTGTCAGTCCTCTTTCCTGTGGTCAGTCTCTCTGATGCAGAAACTTCTTCTGCTATAAACCTGCTCCTATTGCTGCTCCAACTGAAACCACTTCAGTAGCTGCTATTGCCACCACACGCGGACCTTGAGACCTTTCAAGCTCACAAGGTTGCCTACTGAAGTAAAAGAAACAAAAAACAAAAAAGGGATAATCTGGTCAGGGACCGAGGTACAAGTTCATTGATCCGCAATCCCCAACACCATTTGTCATGTGGATGGGATGCCTATGACTCTAGAATAGAGAAGGATTCACCCCTCACTGGAGTTATGTTTTGTCACCTGGAGAGTTGTAGCCAGAAAATTTCCAGAAAACTGGAAGCTGTCTCTTTTAATAGCTGTAGCACCCACTGCCACAAGGCAGGAGAGAACCAAGGGACCACTAAGAATCTGGTACTTTATTATAGTAGATGTAGAACTTGGGAGCTGATAAGAGTAATTTTGCTTTTTGGCCTAGGAGATAGAGAGTATGTTTGTTTACTTTCAAATAGAATTATACAATTTTAGAGCTACTCCTAACAATATCTGTTGCTCTTGATTTGTTTGAATCACATTTGTAGTGTATTCAAATGAAGGTTTTTCACAAAGATAGCTTACAATTATATTGTGTTTTAGGGTTTAAAAAAATACTTTCAGGGGGCAGCTAGGTGGCGCAGTGGATAAAGCACCAGCCCCGGATTCAGGAGGACCTGAGTTCAAAACCAACCTCAGACACTTGACACTTACTAGCTGTGTGACCCTGGGCAAGTCACTTAACCCTTGTTGTCCTGGAAAAAAAAAAAGTACTTTCCTTATAAAAGCCTCAGGAGGTGACCTTAGGGACATCACTTAACCAATTTGGGCCTCATCTTCCTTATCAAAAAATTAGGAAGAATTAAGTCCATGTAAACAGTGTGAAATGGAAATTCATGGTTCTATAATAAATCCTCTTTTTTATGTTGTGCTGTGTACATGGAAATGCTGGCTCTCTCTCTCTCTTTCTCTCTCTCTCTTTTCCTCCCTCCCTCCCTCCCTTTATTTCTTTGGTCTTTTTGTATTTAAGTTCAAAATGAATAAATATATTTTTTAAAATTCAGACCAAATTTTCTCTGAAACTCCTTTTAGCTCTAAATCTATGATCCTGTGATCAAGTCAAATACTCATCTGTCCAGATTGGTTAATATAAGTAATATAATCCCTATTTGAAAGACTCTTATGTTCAAGCACTTGCCACAGTCACATGACTATTGTATCACTGGTTATTTATATATGAATCTTCAGACTCTAAGCTCAATCTTCTTCCCACTACTTCATGTTTTCTCTCCTTATAATCTTTTTAACCTCCAAAATATACAGAGCTTAAATGTTAGTGCCAGGAACTAACATTATGTTCTTCAGTCAGTCATTAAACATTTATTAAGCATCCACTATATGACAGCACTATGTTAAGTGATGGGGATACAAAGAAAGGCAAAAGATAGCCCCATGTCCTCAAGAAGCTCACAATCTAATACGAGAAACAACAAGCAAACAAATATGAACAAACAAGTTATATATAGGATAAATAAGAAATAATTAACAGAGAGAAGGCACTAACATTAATAGGAATTGGAAAAGGCTTCTTGTAGAAGGTAGGATTTTAGTTGGGACTTGAAAGAAACCAAGCAAGTCAGGAGGCTGAGAGGAGGAGGAAGAACATTCACGGCATGGAGGACAGCCAGAGAAAATGCTAAAAGTAAAGAAATGACATGTCTTATTTATGCAAAAGCAAGGAGTGCTGTGTCTACTAGATCTAAGAGTATGTGGGGGCTGAGTGGGATAGAGTGGTAATAAAGCCTGAGAAGAGTACAAGAACCGAACGAAGTTGCATATAAGTAAATTAATCTCACCTACTTACACATACACACAAAGTTCTTTCAGAATCTGTTTCAACACGTCCAGCAAATATTCACAAATCAATAATATCATCACTCTCTTCCCTCCACACAGTGCTAGGTTAAGTAAAATATAGCAACTATTTCTACCTGCTCAATAGTATATGTATGTATGTATGTATATATATATATATATAACTTGCAAGAACTTACTATGAACCCAGCATTATGTTAGAAACTCTAGAGAAAAATGAAAAAAAAAAATAACAGATGACACTGAAGAAGTAATAGCCTGGGAGGCAGAACATAGGCTCCATTCTGACACCATGTGACCATGGGCAAGTTACTTAACTTTTGTGAGCATCCATTTCTTCTTTTGTAAAAATAAAACTAACATTCAGTCTACTTCACAGGGTTTTTGGTAGGAATACACCTTGTAAACCTATGTATGTTGTTGTTATAATCCATGTTTTAATTAAGGACTGTTAAATTTTGGAGAAATCAATAATAATGTCTTTATATGGCTCATCTTCTACACCCCATCAAGATTCTCCTCTCTGGTAACATCTGAATTTGGATCAAAGTGTTCTCATGTACCTTTCAAGTACCTAGCTACAGAGCAAGGAATATTTTTCCAATAGGAAGACAAGAAACAAACAAATGTAAACAAATAAATTACATAAGGATATATAAACACAAGAAAAATTGCTGAAAGGATCCCAGCCCATAGATAATTTAAAAAAAAACCAACCCTCAAAACTCCTGTTCTCTAAGCAACTGATCTCTGAATTTTCCAGGGTCATAACCCCACACAATTATAATGCCCCTCTATTTAGCATATTAGGGACTGCAACAGCTATTCCAGATGAGGCAAATTTTTCCCAAGCAGGGAAAGAATGTGAGGCTACTAGAGAATTGGACCTACATCATACCAATTAAGGGGAATATCTGAGTTTGTACCTCCTTGTTGTGGCATTTCTCTTGATGTGGCACTTACTTGCTCTTTGATTCTTACTCCTGCAGCTCTCAATTTGAAGGTTTTTTATTTGGTCCAGAAATTAATTTCCTTGGTCCAATAACTTCTCCAATTCTCCTGTTTCAATTAGCATCTGCTGCCATTTACTTCTCATTTCCATTCTATCTTTTTCTCAGGAAGGTGTCATGGCTCTTTTATATCTCAGGGCTAGTCAAAACTTTTCCAGATCATAGTATATGTAGTTGTGTCATTTGAAATTATACGGGGTTGCCTGTCTCTGTTCTAGGTTGTAGGGAAAATTAACTGGGGTTTCTAATATATTGCTACTTAGAAATTAGAGGCTACTGCACCAGTTTTGGTCATTAAGCATCTATTAAAGCATATTAAATGTTGGCAAAGAGAGAGCACATGGCTCCAAAAGTTCAGAAGCCCTATACATACTTAGGATAGAAGGGAGAGAGAGTGAGGGGCCCCGTGGCTGCCTCCTTCAGCTTCCCAAGCCAAGAGAGGGTAAGCTCCCTTTGGTCAGGAGGAGAGGTGGCCCTTACACACTGCTCAAAGCTCATTGGCTAGCATCATTCAAATCTATTAGTTTACTGGACTTAGGGTGGTCCATTTTAAAATAAGTAGTACTTGCTGAGGTCAGAGTCCAGGGGTGGGGGAGGAGGGAGGAGACTTTTAGGTAGGTGTGGTTTTAATCTCTATTGTCCAAGGTCCAACTTGGTTGACTTTGTGCTGGCCTTAAAAGAGGTCAGGAAGTTAGGCCCTCAAGTGGGGGGGAGGGAGAGAGGAGGCTCTGGGATCCCCCAAACCCATTATTTTCTCACATAGTACAGTCACAGGCACCAACATTTCACGCACTTTCCCTTTTACTCTCTCTGGGCTGACTCACCTGAACATACTTTCACAACGGTAGGTATATGAAATTTTCCTAGAAATAAGGCTCACCATAGGTACCACATGGCTCTTATTCACTTTTTTTTTTTTTTGCAGGCCAATGAGGGTTAAGTGACTTGCCCAGGGTCACAAAGCTAGTTGAGTGTCAAGTGCCTGAGGCCGGATTTGAACTCAGGGAGTCCTGAATCCAGGGCTGGTGCTTTATCTACTGCACCACCTAGCTGCCCCTCTTATTCATTCTTGATGTTATAAGGGCAATTCTGGGGCACGGGGATATAGTCTTACCACTGGCTGCTGTAATTCTTGAGTTCCCACCAGTATGTTACCTATTTTCATAAGTCAGTTACAAAAGCACCACTTAACTCTCAAACATGAAAGATTTGCCAACAAAAATTAAAGAATAATCATAACATAACATTTACTCAACAATGGACAAAGGCAAAAATAATAAAATCATAACTCTAGACCCATAAAGCTGGGTGACACTTTCCTACTAATTCATGCAATGTCCCTGGGGTGGGGTGAAGTGGGCACTTAGAGAAACCCAGCAGTAAGGCACATGAGTAGAGAAACCCATGTGTCTGTGGCAAGTCCACATGTCAACTCTGGCTGGGACTTCTCCTTTGAACCGTTTCATTTTCCTGCAGAATAAAGCTGCTTCTCTGCTATTCTTGGGCTACAGAAGCAGTATTAAGATTTTTTTTTAAATTTTGTAAAACATCATATTTGTCATTTTGTACAAAAAACTTGAATAAAAGAAAAAAATGAAAGAAAGTGAAAATAGCACGCTTCAGTCTGTGTTCAGTCAATATCAGTTCTTTCTTTGGAGGTGGATAGTATGTTTCATCAGTAGTCCTTTGGGATTGTCTTGGATCATTGTATTGTTGAGAATGGTCAAGTTATTCACATTTCTTCATCAAACAATATTGTCGTCTCTGTATACAATGTTCTCCTGGTTCTGCTCATTTTACAATATATCATTTCATACATGTCTTTCCTGGCCTTTCTGAATGACCCTGCTTGTCATTTCTTATAGCACAATAATATTCCATCACCATCATATACCACAGTTTGTTTAGCCATTCCCCAATTGATGCGCAATTCCTTTGATTTCCAATTCTTAGCCACCACAAAAAGAACTGCTACAACAATTTTTGTACAAATAGGTCTTTTTCTCTTTTTGGAGATGTCTTTGGGATATAAACCTAGCAGTGGTATTGCTGGAACAAAGGGTATGCACAGTTCTATAGCCATTTGGGCATAGTTCCAAATTACTCTCCAGAATGGTTGGATCTTTTTATAACTCCACCAACAATGGTTTAGTGTCCCAGCTTTCCCATATCCCCTCCAACATTGAATATTTTCTATTTTTGTTATATTTGCCACTCTAATAGGTGGGAAGTGATACCACAGAATTGTTTTAATTTGTATTTTTCTGATCAATAATGATCTAGAGTGTTTTATATGTTTATAAATAGCTTCGATTTCTTTATCTGAAAACTGCCTGTTCATGTACTTTGACCATTTATCAATTAGGAAATGACTTGTATTTTTATAAATTTGAGTCAGTTCTCTATATATTTGAGAAATGAGGCCTTTATCAGAAATATTTTTTTAAAGATTCTTTCCCAATTTTCTACTTCCCTTGTAATCTTGGTTCCATTAGTTTTGTTTGTGCAAAAGCTTTTAAATTTTATATAATCAAAATTATCTATTTTACATTTAATTTTATTCTCTATATTTTGTTTGGTCATAAATTCTTCCCCTGCCCATAAATCTGACAGATGAATGATTCCATATTCCCTTATGGTATCATCCTTTATGTATAAATCATGTACCTATTTTGACCTTATTTTAGTATATGGTGTGAGGTGTTGGTCTATACCTAGTTTCTGCCATACTGTTTTCTAATTTTCCCAGCAGTTTTTGTCAAATACTGAGTTTTTGTTCCAAAAGCTTGGATCTTTGGGTTTATCATATACTAGATTACTATAGTCATTTACTACAGTGTAATTTCTATCTATTCTATTCATTAAGATCTTTTGATAAAACAATAGCATTACTCTTTTAATGGCAAGTAGTTCCCTTAAATCTGGGATCTGAAAAGCTATGAAGGTCCAGTCCCTGGGTTGTGAGGAATTTCTTTCTTTGCTGTCAGAGAGGACAGTAGATTGCAAAACAGTCAAGTTCCCAAGAGGTTTACTTTCACTCAAGTTATAGGCCACTAAAGAGCAAGGCAGACAAGCCCAGCCAGACATTCAACTGCAGTAGAGTATTTCCCTTTCTTCCCAGTGTCAGAGATTTTCTCCTATCAGCTCCCACTAACAAAGCCTGTTTTTATTCCTCTCTTATCCTTTCTCAGCCTAGCTCAGTGAGGGCACTTTGAGTTCTCAGTTCTATTTTCAGCTCTCAGTACATGTTTTCTTCTCTTCCTATGCTTTGTCTCGGCTCCAACAATTCTGGCTTCTATGTTTCTTTCTGTAACTTCTTTTGTCTTCTCTTCTCAGTTAGCTTCTACCCTTAGTTTCTATTCTCTGGCTTCTGTTCTATAGTTCCATGCTTCAAAGCAATATCTCTTGGTTTGAAGGAATTCACCCCTACCTTATGAATGGAAACACAAAATCTACACTTCTATCAGACAAGATACAAATACTTATTATACAATAGCCCCCCCCAAAAGTGCTTTGATGAAGAGCTCCCCAGCAATACACCCCAAAGTCTTGAAAACAATTTTCAAATCACCTGCTGGGAAATGATACCCTCCTCTCTCTGAGGTCCTTTCAAATAAGTCTTCGCTGTACATTTTTCTGGAGTTGTTTGCTCTCAGGTCCTTAGAACTATCTTATGCTGTTTTTCTTACATGAATGTATTTTTTTTCTGCCCCAGTTAGTGAGTAAATCATCCACAAAAGAAAGGGACTACCTTATAGTAGTCAGACCCAGAGCCATATCCTTCATCACATGAAGGCCTCTGTGAAGAGCTCTGCACCCAGCCTTCTCAGCTGGAGATGCCTGGCTAACTTAGTGTGACTTGATTCTGTTCAAGCTTTTCTTCTGAGCTTATGTCATCAATGCATTACTATACAATAAGGGAAATTTAATTGATTTCTTTGTGATATGTACTCAGAGAAATGGGAATTTAGTAAAGGAAGAGATAAGGATGAACTGGTCATAAATTGAAAATAATCAGGCAGAATAACTATTAGTTGGAGTGGGGGAGACCTAAACTCTTTTCTTCAAGACTTTCAAGTTCCTGTGCAACATGTTTTTTTCAGTCTCTATACTTCAAAAGTATATTTTATCTTATCAATATAGGTATTTCCCTTCAAAATGCAGATTATAAGCTTGAGCGACTCCATCCTGGATGGCTTTTATCCATCTTCTCCCTCAAATTTGCCACAGAAGATCCACCTAATATACTAGGAGTCTTCTTTGACTCTTTCTGAAATTAGGAGAATCCTATTGAAGCACAAGTGATATCTATTAGTTATCTGTGTGCAATGTCTTACAAATGATAGAACTCAAATTACATACTGTGGTAGGGGAAGAAAGTAATTGGGGAAATTGCAAGAGGACATTTTGTAAGATAAAAAAGCTCATAATTCAGGCTAGATGCTATCTACCTACTGCAAGAGATCCTGTTTTGGCTTTTCCCCCCTTACTAGTGCTCTTCATAGGATCATTATCTGAGTGAATCACTCTGAGCCATGAGAGGTTCACAATGGTTGGTAATGGTGAAGAGGAGAGGAAGGAGGCAGAGCCCTATGTAATTTCTCTGCTCCTCCAGCATAACCCTCCTTTTAATATTAACCCAAGGCACTCTGATTTTTAATAGTATTGGATATACAAATAAGAGACCTCAGGTGCAATGAAGCATGTTATAGTGGAAAGAATGATGACCTTGGAGTCAGAAGACATGAGTTTGAATCTTACCTGTGCCACATACCACCTGTGTGATCTTGGGCAAGTCATTTTACCTTTCTGGGTCTCAGGGTTTTTTTATATGTAAAATGGAGGTGTAGGACTAAATGACCTGTAAAGTCCCTTACAACTCTTAGTCTATGATCTTGGTTTTTTATTTTATTTTATTTTATTTTTTTACTGAGGCAATTGGGGTTAAGTGACTTGTCCAGGGTCACACAGCTAGTAAGTGTTAAGTGTCTGAGGCCGGATCTGAACTCAGGGTCCTCCTGACTCCAGGGCTGGTGCTCTATCTACTGCACCACTGAGCTGCCCCCTTTTTTGGGGTTTTTTGTTTTTTGTTTTTATTTATTTATTTATTTGTTTGTTTGTTTATTTGTTTATTTATTTACTTATTTTTAGTCTATGATCTTGGAATTCTCTGCTTTACAAGTCAAGATAATAGGATCATAGATTTAGAATTGGAACTGGGTCCAATTTCCTCCTTTTACAGGCAAGAAAACAGGTTGAAAAGGGTTAAATGACTTGCTGAGGAACACATAGATAATAAAGTGTTTAATATAGGATTTGAATTCATATATTCCTCAATCTAAGCCTGATCCTCTTCCACTTAGTTTGTGGAACAGGAAAATTCCAAAGAATACTAAAATGGAGAAGAGACATGGTACAGCTGTCAGCCTATTTTAGTAATTTCTCAGAGATCATTCTGGATGCCAAGGAAGACTTTCATCTGGTGGCCAACTGGGCCATACTAGACAAGTGGCACTATTAAGATGGGATGTTTTTGCTGAAACAGACCCAGATGTTGGAAAACATAACTTCTTTCCCTAACACAATATCTATTCTATTCTAATTCAGGTTCAAAAATATTTATTAAGCAAGGAACTGTGCTAGACAATGAAAAAAGGAACAACAAAAACAGTAATAGCTAACATTCATTCAGCACTTGCTTTGTGCCAGGCTTTATAATTATCATCTTATTTGATCCTCTCCACAACCCTGGAAGGTAGGTCTTATTATTATTCCGATTTTACAGATAAGGAAACCTAGGCAAACACAGGTTAAGTGATTTGATGAGGGTTATGAAGCTAGGAAGTGTCTAAGGTGGATTTGAATTCTGGCTTTCCTGACTCCAGGCTGGATGCTCTAGCCACTGCACAAGACAGCTCCTACACTCCAGGAGCTAACCTTTTTCATTCTGTTGGCTCAGTTCTGCCTTTCATCTTGCTCTACCTTGTTCTGCCAACAAGTAGAACATTCTGGTCCATCCTGCAGGTCCCATTTAGTCCCACCAAACCTAGGTTTAGGGAATGTGCACAGTATAGTGCACTAAGCAATGAAATGGGGGGCTCCTCCCTGGGCTTCATGAGGCGCAGAGATTCTTTGATTGCACTAATTTGCAGTGTAATGTACTGACACGTGCCAACATCCTCATGGTTGTAATTTAGAAATTATTCCTCAACCGTGATTAATTATTTGTCCAAGCTAATTGTTAGCATTAAATCTTGCCTGGTCACAGTGTTTTAAAGCTTAATTTAAACTCTCTATCTTTAAGAAATCTATACTCCCTTCCACCATGAAAAAAAGAGATTTAATGGGTTTAGCCTGTTCCCATTTGTAGCAGCTAAAGTTATAATTAGGTATGTGAAAAGCAGAAGCATAGACAGATAACGCCTTTGGAGGTCCTACTCTGCCTTGCTGGCTAATTCTTATTGCGAATCCCATTTTCTTTACTCCCTTGTATTAATTTCTGGATTATGTGTTATTGCTCAGAGACCCCCAAGCCTCTATAGTACCCCACCTCAATTATGACATAAATCTTGGTTGTATACTTAAAGAAAGGAAGGGAAAGCTTCTTCCCCAAAGGCAGAAAGATGTACAAGTACAGGAAAAGATGCAAGAAAGATTTCCTTTGAAAAGTTAGGTTGTTCAAGGGCAAGAAGGGCCTTGGGGAAAGGAGGCTGTTTGTAAGTGGGTATAAAAGGTCACAGCTTGTATAAGCTGTTCATATCTCTGCTCCACTTTTTCAGGGGTGCACTGACCCATATCTGCCTGATAAGGCTCTTTAACTGGCAAGTTTATTTTGCAGGTAGAGGATGGGGGTAGGGGCAGTGGTGGTTAATAAGTCTATATAAGGTGAGAAATGAAGGAGGAGGTAGTATCTCTTTATGAATTCATTCATAGGTAGATTATTCTTTTTTCCTAAAAGAAAAATACTAGCTTCCTTTCCCCCACCCCCCATATGACGACAGGACCTTTGTTGATCTAATAAGGGGCCAAGAAAATAATGATTGTGATAAGAATACCACTACTAATAGTAAACAACAACAATAAACTTTATTATTATTATCATTACCTGATTCTGGAACAGATTTTCTGATGATTCCCCAAAGGTCCTGTGTTAAATACTTGAAAGGAGAAATGATTCCTGAGTGGTTGGGAGAATGCTGAGCCATAAAGGAAGGAAAGGGAACTTCAGTTTTTTTGAGAAATATGTTGAGAAGGATGAGCAGTAGCAAAGGGCAAGCTTGAGCATCTTGAATGGATACCAAGAGGCCCAAAGCTGCAGGCATGTGGGGAAACTGGCCTCCTCATCATGTCTCAACTCCTAGGGCCTGTGGCCTTATAGAATGAATTTCCTATGATTTGATTTTTCCCCCCTCTCCTTGGTTGAGCTGATATCTTCCCTTGCTCTTAACTGAATTTGTCTACTCTTGTATATTCTTTGGTAAACTCTAATCTGTAATTTCCCTGGCTTCTATTCATTGTTTCCCTTGAATAAGAGTTTATTTAGGTTTGCTGGGAAGGAACAAAGCTAGTGGTTATAAGCTACAGGCTTCCCCCTTCCTTGGGAGCAATTGTGGAAGCAGCTTTTCATATTGGGTCCAGACTCATACCCCTGAACTAGTAATATTTAGTGGCAGTTAGATGTGATTTTAGTCTAATATCCCTCTTCTAGACTGGAGGGAAAATTTAACCCGAACCCTCCTATCCTTTTTTTCTTTTTTGCGGGACAATGAGGGTTAAGTGACTTGCCCAGGGTCACACAACTAGTAAGTGTCAAGTGTCTGAGGCTGGATTTGAATTCAGGTCCTCCTGAATCCATGGCTGGTGCTTTATCTACTGAGCCACCTAGCTGCCCCAACCTGCATCCTTCTCACCATATCCATTGCATTTGACACTGACTGAGCTTCCCCTCCTCCTGGATATTCTTTTCTCTCTGTATTTTCCTGATACTAACTTTAAAAAAAATTCTCCTATTTGTCTATAGCTAATCACTCTTTCTCAGTCTCCTTTGTTGGTTTATCATGTAGATCACACCATCTAATAGCAGAGGCTCCCAAAGTCTTTCTGGTAGATCCTCTTTCTTTTCTCTCTGCACTCCTTTTTGGAGACTTCATCAGCTCCTGTGTGTTTAATTATTATCTCTATGCTGATGAATCCTAGATCTAGGTATCCAGCCCTAGTCTCTCCCCCGAGCTTCAAACACTGCCAGTTGCCTACTGGCCATCCCAAACTCAATGTGTACAAAATAATTCATTATCTTTTCCCCAAAAATGTACTCCTTTTCCAAAATTTCCCACTTTAGTTGAAGGTACCACCTCTCTTCCATTCTCCTACAGTCATAACCTTATATATTCATAGTTCTTAGCTTATCATTCTCTCCACCCTATTTATCCAAATCGATTGCCAAATCTTGCTCTTTCTAGTTCAATAATGTCTTTCACATCTGCCCCCCTTCTCTCCATTTACACAGTCATAACCCTACTTTAAACCCTTAGCACCTTTTACCTAGATTACTGCAAAGTGTCTCCTTATTGGTCTTCCTGTCTTAAATCTCTCTTGCTGCCAAAATAATTTTCTTTGAGTGTAAATATGATCTTGTCGTTCCTATACTCAATCCACTCCAGTGGCTCCCTAATCTAGAAGAAAAAAAAATCCTTTGTTTGGTTAAAAAAAAAACTCTTTAAAATCTGGAGTAACATGATTTATTCTGGCCCCATTCTCTCAAGTTCAAGCCTGTTACATTTTATTTCCCCTCAGGGTTCTCCAGTTCCCCAAGGGATTTGGGGAGTCTCTTTTCTTTAACATTGGCTGGGAAACTCCACTGATTATGTTCCTAATTTAGGAGCCCAGTGTTTAGCACCTCAATTCTATTTAACCTCTTAACATCATATTAGCTTTTACAAAGGGATATTTACTTTAAAAAGAAAGAAAGAGCAAACATACAAACATTTCCCCAACACACTACTTTAGTCTCTAGGAAGTGAGGGGAGGATTAAGTCCACAGTTTAGCTGAGTTCCTACTTAATCCCACCAAATTTAAGTCTAGAATCCCAGTGGGCTAGTGTTTACAATTCCTTGCTTCTCAGAGCTTCAGTGCTAAGGTGCAACATTTGGTCTAGATTCCTCAGTTCCTGGATCTCCATGATTTGATCTCCAAGTAAGAGATTTCTCAAACTGTACCAAGAAGAAAAAAGGATAAAGGAAAAGGCCCAAACTCCAGTCCCATTTCTCAGCACCACATGGTCTAAAAGGGGGAAAGAAGCAGCCCTCAGGCATTCCTGTCAGATGGCATGAATGACATCTTCACCCTTATTTGGAAAGTCAGGAAAAGCCATCACTGTTGCTGAGTACATGAACTTTTAGATGGTTTTTGAGCTGTTTTGAACAGAAAATGAACTGAGGCATAAATGTAAAGGCTTACATCACCTTATATAACATGTAGCATGATGTCTTATTTGGATGTGAAGAATTTGATGAAATAAAAAGATGGAAGAAAATTTTTATTTATTTAAAGATGGAAAATGTGAGTATGAAGAAACATAGTTTCAAGGGGAAAATGAAAATTGGATTATATTGAGAACATAAGAACAGCAGGGTATTATGATCCCTCAGCTGATTTGCATGTATCTGTTTCAAGATTTAAAAAATAAAATTAAAAGCATTATAAGCAATGTAAATTATTTGGAGGCTGAGATTAAATATTAACTATTATATATAATATTATTAAATATTATACTATTGACTTAAAGGAAATCAGTGAGTTATTAAGTGAAAGATGAGTCAAAGGGATTCAAGAACTTTTGATTTAAGCCATTGAAGTATACAGGAGGTAGAAGACAAAGGCTGAGGCTGGTGTGTTGAAGAAACTGAAGAACTTAACAAGAGAGGCAAGAAAAATACATGACCAAAAGCAACTTGTCAGAACTGTTTGAAATGACCAATGGCAGGAGCAATCTTTAGTTTCTAATTTCTGACTGAAAAAAAGATCACAGTTATAGCTATAACTTCTAACATTGCCTAGAACTTAAGAAAAGTGAAGCTTTTCAGAAGTGCATTGTTCTTTTACTAGGCCATAGCCCTTAGAGGTTAAATTATTACCTAAAGCTATATAATTACTTAATTATAAGTCTGAAACTATCACCCAGATCTTCTGAGTCCAAATCCAGGCACCTTTTACTGCATAGTAGGGAATAGACAGTGCTTTAGCTGATGATCCTTTAGGAGTAGATGAAAGAAGCTAAGTGGCTTGGTAGTGATGCCTGGAAGATAAGGGGAGCGGGGAGGAATTGAAAACACTATTCATGAATGCAATGTAATGCTCCTGATAAATATATTCTTCTCAAATTATTATAATTCCATCAATGTTTCCTTTACCATGACAAAAGTACTTGTCAGATCGAACGAATTGCTTGATAAATTCTTAAATTACATATTTTAACCTGTTACCAAAATAGTTTTTGTTATACAAAGGTTTCAGAATTCTGGGAGAAAACATACCCATAATTATATAATTCACAAAAAATTTTTTAAATTTATGATTTTCATGATAGTATTCATATTTTTATCTTTTGTATATTTCAACTAAAATTTATTTTTATTATAAATATCTGTTATTTAAAAAAAAATTCCAACAACAACTAGGGCTACTCCCTAGGATTCTGAGAAAATTTGAATGTAACTACATGGTGGTTGCCTATCTCTGATAACCTAGACTTGCAGGCTGGAGTGAGTGAGTCAACCCAGAGAGCAGGTTAGCTACCACCCTGTTGGAAGGGTGATGTTATGGGAGATCACATCAAGGACTACTCCAAACACTTCCATTTGTGTTAGAATAGGATCATAGATTTAGAACTGGTAGAGACTCTAGAGGTCTTCCTGATTCTGTTTAAATGTTTAATTCACTACACCACTGAAACCTCATTGTTGCTATGAATCTAAGAAATATAAAGAGCAACATAAGGAGCCAAGATGGCAAAGAGAAGCCAGGAAGTTGCCTGAGTTCTCCCAAGTTTCCCTCAAAAACAACATTTAATCAAACCTCTAAATGGATTCTGAAACTACAGAACTTACAAAAACCCAGAAAGACACAATCTTCCAACTTGAGATAATTTGGAAGACTTCAGGAAAGGTTGGTCTCAGTCAGGCAAGGGGGGAGTGCAGCACAGCTCACAGTGCAGCGGTGCACTGAGGGGGTCTGGGCAAGTAAGCAGGAAGTTCTTGGCCACAGTGGAGCAACTGAGACCCCTTGATCCTGGCTCAGCAAGCTAGTGGCATAACAGGCCAGTGGTGAGATCCACCAGCACCAGCCGAGAAGGCAGGCTGCCAGCTGGAGGGCCATCCATAGGATGGGCATGACCAGGCCTGGCCATCCCAGCACACTGTAAGGGGCTAAAATTCTAGCTATACTGTCTAAAATATCTAATGAGTGGTTGCCAATAAATTATAAGATTTAGCAAGAGTTTAGACTTTTAAGCATTTATTAAGGAGAATAAGAATTTGGTGAAGAGAGAGAGAAAGGCTTAGATTCATCTATCTATCTTGGGGAGCTACAGTTCTCCTGCTCCCCTCTTCATGACAGTCCTGGTGAGAGTGAGAGAGCCAGCCTCGCCCTTCTTCCTCCCACAAGCAAACATCACTTCCTGATGCCAAAGAAAAGCTGCATGCCTTTCCCTCAGATGCCTTCTCATGGCAGAGCTTTCCTACAGTAGCTCTCCAACAGGTGGCATCATTCTAATCATTACAACACCGGGAACAAGCACAGGGAGCAAGCCCAGGGCGGTGAGAAATCCACAAGCCACAGAGGCCTGAGAGTAGAAAGCCAGTGACACAGCCCCTTCACCCCAGCACAAGAAGCTTGAAACAGTCACCCTTGTGCCCAGGAGCAGACCTCAATTTAAAAAAATAATCTGCAATATGAGTAAGAAATAGAAGAGGGCTCTTACCATTGAGAGCTTCTGTGCAGATAGGGAAGAGCAAAACAGAAACTCAGATGATGATAATACTCTCAAATCACCTACATGTGAAGCCTCAAGAGGGAAAATGAGTTGGTCTCGAGACCAAAAAGCCTTCTTGGAAGAGCTCAAAAAGGATTTTCAAAATCAATTGAGAGAAGAAAAAATGGGGAGGGAAATGAAAGCAACACAAGAAAATTATGAAAAAAGAATCAGCAGCATGGAAAAGGAAGCACATTCCTTAAAAAATTCATTTGGCCAAATGGAAAAGGAAGTTCAAAAGCTTACTGAAAAAAACAACGCCTTAAAAATTCAAATTAGACAGATGGAAGCTAATGACGCCATGAGACACCAGGAATCAGTCAAACAGAAACAAAAGAATGAAAAAATAGAAGAAAATGTGAAATACCTTATTGGAAAGACAACTGACCTAGAAAATAGATCCAGGAGAGACAATTTGAGAATTATTGGACTACCTGAAAACCATGATCAGAAAAAGAATCTAGACACCATATTCCAGGAAATTATCATGGAGAACTGCCCTGATATTATAGAATGAGAGGATAAAATAGTCATTGAAAGAATCTACCGATCACTTCCTGAAAGAGACCCCAAAAGGAAAACTCCAAGGAATATTGTAGCCAAATTCCAGAATTAGCAGTTGAAGGAGAAAATACTCCAAGCAGACAAAAGGAAGCAATTAAATAACATGGAGCCACAGTCAGGATTGCACAGGACCTGGCAGCTTCAACATTAAAGGATTGCAAGGCTTGGAATATGATATTCCAGAAGGCAAAGGAGCTTGGACTGCAACCAAGGATGAACTGCCCACCAAAACAGGCATTATCTTTCAGAGGAAAAGATGGACATTCAATGAAATAAGGGACTTTCGAGCTTTCCTGATGAAAAAGCCAGAACTGAATAGAAAATTCGATCTTAACATACAAGACTCAAGAGAAGTTTAAAAAGGTAAACAGGGGGGAAAGTATTCAATACAGTTAAACTGTTTGCATTCCTCCATGGCAAGATAATACCTATAACTCTTGAGAACTGTACCTCTATTTGGACAGACAGAAGAAGTATACATAGAGGATATAAACATAAATTGTCTTTGATGTAAAGGAAATTAAGGGGTGAAAAAAAGGAGTTTGTGGGGAAAAGAGGAAAGGGGAGGTGGAATAGGTTTAATTACATCATATAAAGAGGTGCAAAAAAAAATGGAGAGAAAGAAGGAAGGGATGAGCATTGTTTCAACCTTACTCTCATCAGATTTGGTTCAAAGAGGAAATATCATATATGTTCATTTGGATAAAGAAATTGAGTTTCTTCTTTAGGGAAGTAAAAGGGTAAGGGGAAAAGGGGGCACTGATAGAAGGGAGGGCAGAAGCAGGAGAGAAATGGGTAAAGAAAAGGGAGGGGGCTGGCAAAAGGGAGGACAGATTGGGGGAGACAGGGATAAGAAGCAAAATGTTGGTGAGGAGGAATAGAGTGAAAGAAGAGGGGAAGAAGTACAAAGGGGATAAATAGAATGGAGGGAAATAGACAGTAATAATAACTGTGAATGGGAATGGGATGAACTCTGCCATAAAAAGGAAGCGAATAGCAGCATGGATTAAAAATCAATGTTTACAAGAAACACATGCAGGGTAAAGGTAAAAGGTAAAGGAGCAGAATATTTTATGCTTCAGCTGAAGTAAAAAAAGCAGGGACAGCAATCCTTATCTCAGACATAGCAAAGGTGAAAATAGATCTAATTAAAAGAGATAAGGAAGGAAACTACATCTTGCTGAAAGGTACTATAGATAATGAAGTAATATCAATACTGAACATGTATGTGCCAAGTGGTATAGCATCCAAATTCTTAGAGAAGTTAAACGAGTTACAAGAGGAAATAGACACCAAAACTATACTAGTGGGAGATCTGAATCTTTCCCTCTCAGAATTAGATAAATATAGCCACAAAATAAATAAGAAAGAACTGAAAGAGGTGGATAGAATGTTAGAAAAGTTAGATATGATAGGTGTCTGGAGAAAATTGAGTGGGGATAGAATGTAATATATCTTTTTCTCATCAGTACATGGCCCATATTCAAAAGTTGTCCATGTATTAGGGCACAAAAACATCATAGTCAAATGTAGAAAAGCAGAAATAGTAAATGCATCCTTCTCACATCATGATGCAATAAAAATCACATGTAATAAAGAGCCATGAAAAGACAGACTGAAAATTAATACGAAACTAAATAATTTCATTCTAAAGAATGAGTGGGTCAAACAACATATCATAGGAACAATAAATAACTTCATCCAAGAGAATGACAATAATGAGACAACATACCAAAATCTATGGGATGTAGCCAAAGCAGTGCTTAGGGGAAATTTTATATCTCTAAATGCTTACATCAATAAAAAAAGAGAAAGAGGAGATTAATGAATTGGGCATGAAACTTAAAAAGATAGAAAAAGAACAAATTAAAAATCCCTAATTAAATACTAAATTAGAAATCCTAAAAATTAAAGGAGAAATTAATAAAATTGAAAGCAAGAAAACTATAGAACTAATCAATAAAACTAAGAGCTGGTTTTATGAAAATACCAACAAAATAGATAAACCATTGTTTAATTTGATTTATTGTTTTGTTTTTGTTTTTTTGGTGAGGCAATTGGAGTTAAGTGACTTGCCTAGGGTCACACAACTAGTAAGTGTTAAATGTCTGAAGCTGGATTTGAACTCAGGTCCTCCTGACTCTAGGGCTGGTGCTCTATCCACTGCGCCACCTAGCTGCCCCCCCCCCAATTCCTTTTATGACATAAATATGGTGTTGATACCAAAACCAGGCAGAGCAAAAACAGAGAAAGAAAATTATAGACCCATTTCACTAATGGATATTGATGCAAACATTTTAAATAAGATGTTAGCAAGGAGATTACAGCAAGTGATCACCAGGATAATACACTGTGACCAGGTAGGATTTATAACAGAAATGCAGGGCTGGTTAAACATTAGGAAAACTAATCAGCATAACTAACCACATCAGTAAGAAAGCTGACCAAAACCATATGATTATCTCAATAGATGCAGAAAAAGCTTTTGACAAAATACAGCATCCATTCCTAATAAAAACACTAGAAAGGTTAGGAATAGGTGGAGCTTTCCTTAAAATAATAAGCACTATCTACATAAAACCATCTGCAAGCATTATATGTAATGGAGATAAGTTAGAGGCCTTCCCAATAAGATCAGGGGTGAAACAGAGATGCCCATTATCACCTCTGTTATTTATTATTAGAAATGTTAGCTTTAGCAATCACAGAAGAAAAAGAAATTAAAGGAATTAGAATAGACAAGGAGGAAACAAAACTATCACTCTTTGCAGATGATATGATGGTATACTTAGAAAATCCTAGTGGATAAACTAAAAAAATTACTTGAAACAATTAACAATTTTAGCAAAGTAGCAGGATATAAAATAAATCCACATAAGTCATCGGCATTTCTATACATGACCAACAAAGTCCAGCAACAAGAGATAGAAAGAGAAATTCCATTTAAAGTAATGGTTGACGATATAAAATACTTGGGAGCTTGCTTGCCAAGACTAATCCAGAAACTCTATGAACACAATTACAAAACACTTTTCACACAAATCAAATCAGATCTAAATAATTGGAAAAACATCAATTGTTCATGGATAGGCTGAGCTAATATAATAAAAATGACAATTCTACCTAAATTAATGTACTTATTTAGTGCCATACCAATCAGACTACCTAAAAATTATTTCATAGAGCTAGAAAAAATAATAACAAAATTCATCTGGAAAAACAAAAGGTCAAGAATATCAAGGGAATTAATGAAAAAAATGCACAGGAAGGTGGGCTAGCTGTATTAAATCTGAAGCTTTACTATAAAGTAGAAGTCTTCAAAACTATTTGGTACTGGCTAAGAAATAGAGTGGAGGATCAATGGAATAAGTTAGGCACAGGAGACACAGTAGTAAATGACTTTAGTAATGTACTATTTGATAAACTAAAGACTCCAGTTTCTGGGCTAGGAACTCAGTATTTGACAAAAACTGCTGGGAAAACTGGAAGATAGTATGGCAGAAACTAGGAATAGACCAGCATCTAACACCTTATACAAAAATAAGGTCAAAATGGATTCAAGATTTAGACATAAAGGGTGATACCATGGATAAATTAGGAGAGGAAGGAATAGTTTACCTCTCAGATCTATGGAGAGGAAAACAATTGATGTCCAAACAAGAGATAGAGAATATTATGAAATGCAGGATGGAAGACTTTGATTACATTAAATTAAAAAGGTTTTGTACAAACAGAAGCAATGCATCCAAAATTAGAAGGGAGGCAGAAAGTTGGGAAACCATTTTTATGGACAGTACTTCTGATAAAGGCCTCATTTCTAAAATATATTTGGAACTAAATCAAATTTATAAGAATCCAAGTTGTTCCTCAATTGGGAAATGGTCAAAGGATATGAACAGTCAGTTTTCAGATGAAGAAATCAAAGCTATCTACTGCCATATGAAAAAATGCTCTAAATCACTATTGATTAGAGAAATGCAAATTAAAACAACTCTGAGGTACCAGCTGACACCTATCAGATTGGTGAATATGACAAAAAAGGAAAATAATAAATGTTGGAGAAGCTGTGGAAAAATTGGAACACTAACGCATTGTTGTTGGAGCTTTGAACTGATCCAACCATTCTGGAGAGCAATTTGGAATTATGCCCAAAAAGCTATAAAGCTGTGCATACCCTTTGACCCAGCAATACCACTATTAGATCTTTTCCCCAAAGGGATCATAAAAGAGGGAAAAGGACCCACATTTTTTGTTTGTTTGTTTGGTGTTTTGTTTTTGTTTTTGTTTTGTTTGTGGGCAATGGGGGTTAAGTGACTTGCTCAGTCACACAACTTGTCACACAGCTAGCAAGTGTCAAGTGTCTGAGGCCAGATTTGAACTCAGGTCCTCCTGAATCCAGGGCCAGTGCTCTATCCACTGTGTCACCTAGCTTCCCCCTGAAAAGGACCCACATGTACAAAAATATTTATAGCTGCTCTTTTTGTGGTGGCAAGGAATTGGAAACTGAGTGGTTGCTCATCAACAGGGGAATGGCTGAACAAGTTGTGGTATATGAATGTAATGGAATACTATTGTGCTGTAAGAAACAGTGAGCAGGTGGATTTCAGAGAAACCTGGAAGGACTTTCATGAACTGATGATGAGAGGAGCAGAACCAGGAGAATACTGTACACAGTATCATCATCATCATGTGTTGATCAACTGTGACAGACTTGATTCTTCTCAGCAATACAACGGTACAAGATAGTTCCAAAGGACTCATGATGGAAAATGCTCTTTAAATCCAGAAAAAAAGAACTGTGGAATATGGATGCAGATTGAATCATACTATTTCTTTTGTTTTTGGTGATATTGTTTTTCTTTTTTGAGGTTTTTCCTTTTTGCTTTGATTCTTCTTTCAAAGCAAGACTAATGAAGAAATATGTTTAATGTGAGTATACATATGTAATCTATATCAGATTACTTGCTGTCTTGGGGAGGGGGAGGGATCAGAGGGAGGGAGAAAAATTTGAAACGAGGAATCTTATAAAAACAAATGTTGAAAACTATATTTACATGTAACTGGAAAATTAAAAAATACTTTTATAATTAAAAAAAAGAGCAGTATAAAATTGGAGTCTAGTCCTACTCAAATCAGCTATGATGATCACCTTGATAAAAAAGAATACAGAACAAATGTCATTGCTTCATGTTCTAGTACCATAAGGAGGCAAGTTTCACCAGAAAAAATCAGAACTCCTAATATTTCACTTGATGGAAAGGCTTCAGTGCAAATAATGTTGAAGTGAAGCACTAAAGTAGGTAAACTATTAGTACATGTGAAACGGATTAAAGATATGAATGCTTTTATTAATAGCAAGTATTATATCATTACAAAATGTGAACCAGATCTCATCGGTTATACCCAAGGGCTTTATAATGCTTTTTTTCTTATCACAAATCACATAAAAATGTACCACTGACCAGTACAGAGCAATTGTAAAAAATAATTTCATTCCTAAATTTAGATGAAATAAAATGAGAAATTAAATGAAATAGCTACTTAAATCTGAAGAGAGAAATTTGAAGACCTTAGGGTTATCGAAAAGCTTCAGTTGGTGGAAACTCCAAAAATTATGCCTAATAACAAAACAGATGACAAAACCAGAACTAATATCTCAAGTTATTGTGTAAAAAAAAATAGACATACTTAGGCTGTAATTTTGAATTAAAAAAAATTTACTGGCAAGAATACAACTACAAGATCAACCCAAACATAGTAATTCAGAAAAATGTATTACTATAATAAACATGAATGGATATTCTCCCAAAGTATTTGACAGAAAGCATAAAATATTTTAGGATCTATATATGCTAGAGAAATATAAAATATATCATATTTATATATTATATTTAAAGGGTTATTTAAAATTTATTAAGTAAATAGGATGAGACTCAGAATTTTGTTGATTAATTGATAGGCATCTTGAAATTTGATTATCATAAACTTAAATAGAATGAATCACAAACTGCTCTTAGGAAACTCAAAACTTTGGTAGTTCAGGACTTTAAGGTCCTTTCTTTCTCTGGAAGGTCCCTACAATGTTCCAAGTGGAATATGGTCAATAGGTATTTCATGTATGCAAAGTGCCTGCTTGTGTGGCTGACAATAACGTTTGTTTTGTTACTTTATTTGATTCCCATTAATTGCACATAACTATTATATATATATATGTATATATATATATATATATATATTTTACTGTAGTGACTTTGTTTAAGGAATAGTTTAGCATTATTGATTGTTAAGTGTCAATTGGCAGGCATTGAACATGATGACCATAAAGACTCATTATTGATATAGGAGTTACCCCTAAATAAGCTATATATATATACAATCAGACCATCAATACATCAGAGCTAAGATCAGGATTGGTAAGAAACATGGAAGCAGGGGTAGCTAGGTGGCACAGTGGATAGAGCACCGGCCCTAGATTCAGGAGTACCTGAGTTCAAATCCAGCTTCAGACACTTGACACTTACTAGCTGTGTGACCCTGGGCAAGTCACTTAACCCTCATTGCCTCACCAAAAAAAAAAAGAAAAGAAAAGAAAAAAACATGGAAGTATAATAATGAGAAATTCTATAACACACATTCAAAACCATTAAATCCTGAATTATTTATACAATTATTAAAAATGGAAAGCGAGAAACAGATACCAGATACAACATTAATACTAAATTATTAAAAGTCAAAAATAAGAAGTGGATAAGGAAAATGACATTGACACTGATTATACTTTCTTTTATTTGATGTTTGCATATTTTGTTCTTTTTGTTTCTTTGACCTTTGCTTTAAATTGCTGATTGAGAGAATCTAAAATTACATATATGTGCTTACTTTCTGGATTCCTTTTCACATTTTGTTCCCTTTAATTAGGCAATGTAGGTTGGGGCAGCTAGGTGGCACAGTGGATAGAGCACCGGCCCTGGAGTCAGGAGTACCTGAGTTCAAATCCGGCCTCAGACACTTAACACTTACTAGCTGTGTGACCCTGGGCAAGTCACTTAACCCCAATTGCCTCACTAAAAAAAAAAAAAAATTAGGCAATGTAGGGTTCAAATTTTCTACTGCAAGTACTAGCTAAATATTGAGTATTTTTCCAATTTTATAGCTATTGAATAGCTGCCATGTCACTTCTATACTGGCAATGCTTGATATCTCTCCTTAGTATCTCCAGACCTTTCCTCCTCTGGTTGTTTACATATATATATATATATATGTGTGTGTGTGTGTGTATATGTATATATATATGTGTGTGTGTGTATATGTATATATATATGTGTGTGTATATATATGTATATATATGTATATGTATATGTGTATATATGATTATGTGTAATATTTCAGCTATGAGACATATTAGAGTTACTTCAACCCCTTATTATAATTATAGATGAATTCTCTTCTGAAAATACAGTCCCACTATGTAGTTCAGAATAACAAAGTCTTTTCCTAAGGATCCCCCTTTCAAGATAAAAATTACAATAGCTTCATAAGGAAAGCAGTACTCTTTGTCTTCTTTATGCATATTTCACTCCATCTCTATCCAACCATTACAGTGTAATGAAGGACTGGTCAATGAAAGCTCAGCCCTTATAAGCATGAGAATTATGCTTAGTCTGATAAAGTCCTCCATGTGACTGTTTTCAATCTGCTTACAATGTGATGAGGAATCACCATGTGACTGGATTTTGAAATAAAACTGAACATATATATATATATATATATATATATATATATATATATATATATATATATATATATATATATATATGAAAAGCCCTAACAACTCAGTCTTGTTTTTTTTTTTTTCCTGGCTGGATGTATTTGAGTGAGGACAAATTGTGATGGACCTCTTGGACCTCCATTCCAGGTGAGAAGAAAACTGAAAAGCTTTTCTTCAGCATATGGTAAGCCAACTAAAGCCAGCCAACAGAATACCTTATCTGAAGTCCACACAAGGGATTGGATCAGGCCAAGCACGATGCCCATGTTCATGAGGACTGGACTCTCATGGGCCAGTCCCCTGCTATAAAAGGAAGAGTATCTTTGCTTATGACTACTCACCAAATGTCAGTTACAAATGTCTCTCCTCACCTCTCCTTTCTTTAAGATAGAGTAACAATTACTATAATCTTTAGTAAATGATTTTGAAACATGGAGGAAGAAGAAAAGTGGTAATGGAACAAAAAAATATCCTTAGAAGAGAACAGAAGGAGTGAGCTCCCAAACTCATGACACGATCGCTCCAAAAAAAACATCCAAATAATGCCATAGGAAAATGCCCGGAGCAGCAAAACTCACAGAAGAATGTGCTGAAATCATCTTCTAACCAAGAACGGCTTGGAAGGTCAGAAGGAGGGAGCTGCTGTGCTGATACAGGAGTCGAGCCCAACCCCACAGTCATCCTGACACAGATCCAGTCCCAGGAAAGCCTCACCAGAAAAGCAGACCCTCAGAGCCTCTGAATCAGCTGAAGCGCCAGTGTTGTCTGGAACTAAGTTCACAGTCTGGAGAGTGGGCTGAGCCCTGGGCAGGGGGGAGACTACAGGGATCTATGCTGGTGCTAAGGCAGAACTTGGATTTTATACCCCTGCTGAGAACCAGGAAGTAGGCTCGAGTAGCAGTGGCCCGGGTGGGGGACAGGCTCATCGGAGCTAACAACCACAACACACAAAGCTGGTTGATTAGCAAGTTGGTCTAGGGTCATCTAAGGACCAGGGAACAGGCCAGGTGAGTGAAGAACCTGATTATCCTTAAATCATACCACCTGGGACTGCTTAAGCTTGGGACACTGCAGCCTGGAAACAGTGCCCCACTTTAAGCAGCTAAAAATCTAATAAAAGAAAGGCAAGATGAGCAGACAGAGAAAGGTGAGGACCATAGAAAGTTTCTTCAGTAACAAGGAAGAGCATAGGGCACCCTCAGAGGAAGATGTCAACATCAGGGTCCCTATATCTAAAGCTTCCAAGAAAAATACGAATTGTTCTCAGGCCATAGAGGTGCTCAAAAGGGACTTTGAAGATAAAGTCAGAGAGGTAGAGGAAAAAATGGAAAGAGAAATGAGGGTGATGCAGGAAAGACATGAGAAAAAAGTCAAAAGCTTGAAAAGTCAAATTGGCCAAATGGAAAAGGAGGTACAAAACTCTCTGATTAAAATAATTGCCTAAGAATTAGGATTGAACAAATGGAATCCAGTGACTTTATGGGAAACCAAGACACAATAAAGCAAATCCAAATGAATAATAGAGGGCAATGTGAAATATCTTCTGGGAAAAACTGCCAACCTGGAAAATAGGTCCAGGATAGATAATTTGAAATTATTGATCTACCTGAAAACCATGATCAAGGAAAGAGCTTAGACATCATCTTCCAGGAAATTGTCAGGGAAAATTGCCCTGAAATTCTAGAAGAAGAAGCTAAAATAGAAATTGAAAGAATCCACCAATCACCTCCAGAAAGAGATCCCAAAAGGAAAACTCCTAGGAATATTATAGACAATTTCCAGAGCTCTCAGGTCAAGGAGAAAATATTGCAAGTTTCCAAAAAGAAAGAATTCAAGTACTGTGGAGCCCCAGTCAGGATAGCACAAGATCTAGCAGCTTCTACATTAAAGGACCGGAGGGCATGGAATATGATATTCCAAAGGGCAAAGGAAATGGGATTACAACCAAGAATCACCTACCCAGCAAAACTCAACATTATCTTTCAGTGGAAAAAATGGGACTTTAATGAAAAAGAAGACTTTCAGATATTTGTGATGAAAAGACCTGAACTGAATGGCAAATTTGACTTTCAAATACAAGACCCTAGAGAACCATTAAAAAATTGGAGCTGGGGGACATACTTGGGGTTGCACAGTGGGTGACTGTCTTGTGTCTGAGGCCAGGTTTTGGCTGGGATCCCCCTGGGTCCAGGGGTGATGCTTTGTCCACTGTGTCACTTAGCTAGGTGATGACATCTTTAGGGTTAAATTGAGGGGTGAAGGGAATTCACTGGGGGCGGGGGAAGGGCAGAAGTGAAATCCTACATGAAAGTAACAGGAAAAGGCTTATGGAGTGGGCGAAGAGATGGGAGAGGAGCAGGGCAGTAAATGAATTTTACACTCATCAGAAAAGGCTCAACACCTTAAACTCATCAGAGCTACCTCAAGGAGGGACGAACAGACACATCCAACAGTAATCTGTTTAATCAATTAATTAAACAGTAATCTGTTTTAATCTGGGCAGTAAATGAGCCTAACACTCATCAGAATTGGCTCAAAGACCTCAATCTCATTAGAATTGACTCAAGGAGGGAATAATGTACACACTCAATTGGGTGGAGTAATCTATCTAACCCTGCAGGAAAATAGGAGGGGAAGGGGATAAAGAGAGAGGGGCAAAAGAAGGAAGGGCAGAGTGGGGGAGGGGACAGACAGAAGCAAATCCCTTTTGAAGAGGGATAGGATGAAAGAAGATGGATAATAAAATAAATATCATGGGGAAGGGAATAGGATGGAAGGGAAACAATTAACAATAGTAATCATGAAAAAGAGAAAAGGGGGAAAAATTATACAAAAAATATTTATAGCAACTCTTGGTGGAGGCTAAGAATTGAGAATCAAGGGAATGTCCATCAATTGAGGAATGATGGAAAAAGCTGTGTTATATGATTGTAGTGGAATGGTCTTGTACTACCAGAAATGACAAACAGGATGATCCCCCAAAAACCTGGAAAGACTAATGAACATTGATGTATAGTGAAGTGAGCAGAGCTGGGAGGATAGTGTGAGTAGTGACAGCAGTATTGTTCAATGAGCAATTGTGAATGACTTAACTACTCTCAGAAATGCAATGATCCAAGACAATCCCAAGGAGCTAATGAGGAAGCTTACTATGCACCCCTATAGAAAGAACTGATAAAAAGAATACTTGTGGATTATACATATATAACCTGATTGTGATCTTGTGGAGGGGGGAGGAAAGCAAGGGAAGGAGAAAAATTTGGAACTCTAAATCTTATGAAAATGGATGTTGAAAACTACCCTTACATGTAACTGGAAAATAAAATAAATATTTGTTTCTAAATAAAAAAAAAAGAGAGAACAGAAGGAAGTTCAGAAGGAGCATAGACAAGTGAGGCCCTTTTGTTACAATCACACTAAATTTAATGTACACAATAAACTATGCACAATAGAAGTTCACACTTTAATATTCATTTTTGTTATTTTTATCTATTGAAATGTTCTTGTTAAGTTTATAATAAAAAAGAAAACTGGAGCTACCCAGGATAATAACTAATAGACCATAAGAGGAATGAAGTTCTGTTTTTTAGGACTGGGAACAAAGAAGAGAATATTAAGCAATAACAAGTCCAAAATTTGATGAATGGGGTGGCTGCATGAATATGTGGTTATAGAATTAGGGTGTGGGGGGAGGGATAGTGAGTGTTTGTCCATGCATTGAGTAATTTGTGGAACTAAAGAGTAACACCTTTATAAGTCTACAGAGATAACATGGCCCTGAGTGTGGACAGTGTTTGGTTGGGAGTGTTATTCAGGGAGGTTGGGTGAGGAAAAGGGAAGAGAGGCAAGAAAGACAACTACATCAACACTCAGAGATAGAATTGCTTTTTTGGAGCTCAGGAAGAAATGTCCTTATTAATTCTCTTCTCTCTGCTCTCTCAGAGAGAAACAAAAAGAATCAAGCCTATTCTTTTTTCCTGTTAGGGCTCACTTTGAGGCTGATAGCTTTTCTCATTTTCTTGCTTTTTTTGAAAATTTTCAAGATTAGGGGAAATGAAGAAATTAAATTGAAATAAGAAGTGAGGTTAGAGGAGAAAATGTTTTAGAAAGAGAGAAGGCTGAAGAGAGAGACAGAGAGAGATAGAGAGAGAGACAGAGAGAGAGAAGGGGAGAGATACAGGCAGGCAGACAAAGAGAGAGGGAGAGAGAGAGAGAGAGAGAGAGAGAGAGAGAGAGAGAGAGAGAGAGAGAGAGAGAGAGAGGAAGAGAATAAGGGCCATTGAATGGTAATTAGACGATTTGACTGGTGCACCACAGCATGTTCCCAATGAGAGCTATACAGAAGCTGGAATTATTCAACCTAGGAAGGAGAGTAAAAGGGGGCTTGATTGAGTTGGTATATGTGAGAGAATAAGAGAGACTGATCAATGCTACTCTGGGAGTCAGCTTGATTTCTCTTCCCTCACATCCCCACATAGAACACAGAAATGAACTCCCACATTCTGCAGCTGCCTCTTCTCCCTTCTTAGCTCTGTCACTCTGTGCAAGATGCCGGAATAGATCTAGTGCCTGAGTACTGTGGAAAACTCTAAGTATCATCGCCCTTCCTCAGATTCATTACATCAAGCAACTGATTAATCAACAGATATTTCTTTTTTTGTCTTTTTGCAGGGCAATGAGGATTAAGTGATTTGCCCAGGGTCACACAGCTAGTGTCAAGTGTCTGAGGTCAGATTTGAACTCAGGTCCTCCTGAATCCAGGGCCAGTGCTTTATCCACTGTGCCACCTAGCTGCCCCTTGACAGTTATTTCTTAAGCATCAACTATGCGTAAGTGGCTAGTTGATTAAGCATCAACTATGTATAAAATGCTGACCAGCTGACTAGAAATACGGGGCAAGTATTCTTTCAGGCTGATCCCCAGATGTATACCAAGCAGTGAACTTTATGTCTCATATTAAGGAAATAGGGCATGGATAGTATATTCATGGTGGGAAGGGGTCAGGATATTTAAGGTATCTTGAGTTGAGAATCTCACCTCTCACCTTTGGGTTTTATTTGGCGGTCAGAAGTGTGTGTGTGTGTGTGTGGGGTGTTCGTGCGCGCGCACATGCGTTTTCCTTTGAGGGTTGTATTGCAGTACCTCTCATGAAGCACATGTGGGGATGGACCTTTGGGGAGTCACCTCTATAAGCATGTGCTCAACTGTCCAGCCTGCTTCCAGACAGGGAGATATGGCTCTTATCACTGAAGGACTTAGGCATCTGGGGGTGATGAAACAATTCTTTTATTGGTCCCTTGAAACAGCAAGGGCTGTCTGTATCAAGAAGACTGGTCACTGAACCAGAAATGACCCCCTCAGTGCTAGTTCACTTTCTATCCTATTTTTTAAACATGCTAAAATGTTTTCAGACCATTCCTGTAGGACTTGTGGAGGGACAGCTTGCCCCAATCACCCCAGTTAAAATGTGCTGGCCTACCTATGTCAGTGTGTGACAGGCTATGAAAATCCCAGGTTCCCCTTATACTTTGTGTTTCCCTCTTGAGTACAGGAGACTGGACATTGTTCCTGAAAATGGGTGCTTTCAGCTTTGAAGGCAATCTTGTGAATTCCAGAGCACATCACCAGGAGCAGCTTGCAGCTAGTAGGGCAGCTTTTAGAGTTGATGACCACTGGAAGGAGGACAAGCCCAACCCTTTCCAGGAAATAGGATATGAAGGGACTTATTTAGTGCAGAGACAAAGTGAAGACAAAATGGCAATTTAGTAGACCTACAATTTGTATGTTTTAAGTATCGATCTCCTGGGAGTGAATAAGAATGGTTATAACTTACTACTGAGGCTTAAAGTTTTTGTTAATGCAAGTTTGTGAGTTCTGTATTTTTAACATTTATTTTGTGTGGAGGAAATAAATACTTGCCCTTCATCTGGTTTACATTGTTTATAGTGGTTTTTCTCCCTCTTAAAAAAAAAAAAAAAAAGGATACTTTAAGTAGTTTTCCCCAGGGCTCACGGACAGGGTTGAAAAGAGCCAAGTAAGTTCTGTATATTGATAAACCGGTATAAAGCATACTGGGTGCTCCTAATTTGGAAGTGTTTCCTCTTTTCCATTAAAGAGCACCATTTTAATGGGTGAGAAAGGAGTGATTCTTGAAAGGAAGACTATATCTTTGCTTAGTCCTTCCTAGATTATTGATCCGATTGGAAGGTGTGGAAAGGGTCAAAGACTACAGGAACTTTCTTTAACCTCTTTCTTTGTATGGGATCTGGGGTAAAGGAAGGTATCTGTACCATAAATTCTATGACCTTCTCTCTCTCTGAAATCCTGGAGTTTGCTCTTCTGTTTGCAGGAGTTTGACAGGCCCTGGGAGTTAAGAAAGTAAAACTATAGAGAATCTGAGGGGCTGGGGCAGGGGAGCAAACATTGGGGACCAAAAGACAAAGGGCACAAGTCACAGAGAAGTAAAAATCTAACAGTGTCTTCTATTTGCATGCCCCCTTTTAAGGGCCAGACTCCCAAATATCCACATTCCTTTCTGGGGGGGGGGGAAGGAAAGGGGAAGATCCGGGATGCCTTTGATTTAACCAAGTTTTTGATCAAAGCAGCAAACAGTAATGACTTCAAAAGCCTGATGATGAAACATAAGTCCCACCTCTTGGCAGAGGGGCGATGGACTAGAAGGGAAAAATTAGATATGCATTCTCAGACATGGCCAATGTGTTGATTTGTTTTGCTTGATTATACATATTTGTTAAAAGGGAGGGTTTCTATTCCAAGGAAGGGGGAGGGGAATATGGTAGGTTAGTAGGTAGAGATGGATATGCAAAAAAGAAGCATTAATAAAACATTTTTAAATGCTCAGAAGAAAGCAAAAAGAAGTGTGGAAGGGGACACAAGCAGACAGAATTATTTTGTGACCATCTTGTTAAATTGAACATCAATATATACATATAAATTTCTTTAAAAATAAATTATACAGAACAAAACCTCACAGGTTCTTATACAATCCCCTTCTCTGTTCTTTGTTTATGGAAATGTTTGAATTTGTTGATGATTGTTAAGATGACTATAAACAACATTTTAAAAACAAGAATAAATGATAATAAATTCATGTAAGCCATGCAAAGTTTAAAAAAAAAACAAAAGAAAAAAGTGATGCGAGCATAGAAACAAATGCTCTTCAAGCAGGTTATCTTAAACCAAAAAAAAAAAAAAAAAGGACTCTGAAGAACAAAGGACACCATCTGAAATGCCTGGGTTGGCTGAATGATTCTGAGGGGGTGGGGTGAGGAGGGGGCTTCATCAAGGAAGGGGGGGGGAACATACAGGAGGGAGCTGGAGGGGGAGGGGGTGCTGTTTAGCTGCCTGCTGCAGTTAGGCAAGAAAGATGCCCTGTGTATTTTCTTTTCCTGGGAAGACGTGGTCTCGATTTAATATGCAAAGGTAGATGGCACAGCATTGATGTGCAGTCACTGCCTCATACCATATTTCAAACAAAGAACATGCAACAAAGGACTAACCAACATGGGGATTTGTCAGAATTCAGCAGTGGAAAAGATTGATCTGAGCAAAGTGGAGGGGCCCACGACCTTGGGTTTGAGAGCTCTAGAGCTGAACAGGTCGGGACATTGACCTGCACAAAGAAATGATTCTGATTATCATGATTTAATATAATAGTCTTAAAATGGTGGGAGGGGGGAATTAGGTGGAACAATATATTTTTTAAAATTCCATAAGATGTAAAGAAGATATAATAGAGCAAAAATGAGTAAGGGGAAACTTGAGAGATTTCTGGAATGAATGGGAAGGAGAAAAAGAGGAAGATATAGCAGCAGATAAAGAGGAAAATCCCTCCTCTGAGACTTCTGCATGTCTCTCTCCTTCAAAAGGAAAGGTAGAGAAAGAAGAAACAGACTCTCCTTTCCAGAACTGGGACCAGGAGGTGAAGGAAGAGGGGTCAAATGAGGGAAGAGCCAAGTAGGGGACATGGGGAGGGAAGTCAGATTGAATAAAAAATAAACCCAGTATCAATGGCAGATCCCCCTTTCCAAAAGAGAATAGGAAATGCCTTCATATAATTTTTCTGGCAGGCATTTCCACAGGCAGATACAAGTATTAGGAAGCACTGAATACAATAGCAATGCAAAATCAACACAGTAACAACTATTGATATGAAATAACACAAGGTTTTCAAAATTTCCTTGATTCCAGTCCATGCCTGGCAAAAGACACCAACTGTCTCAATCAGAGACCTCTTCATGTTTCATTTCCTCCAGACCCTTCCCTATCTACCCAGTGTGATTCAGGGGAATCAGTAATATTAAAAATTTGGTCAGATACATATGTGCAAAGTTCAATTCCCACTGATGTGCATACAATCCCTTGACGGGCAGATAGTCAAGGGCCACTCGATCTTGCAATGCCAATTGTTTAACCTCAGTTAATTCATTGTTCATTTATATTGAGGCAGGATCAAGTGAGTTTTCCTCCTCCTCCCCATCCCCACAATCTGTACATGGACTTTGATCTTATGCTGGCTGCTGCATTGAGTTCAACTGTGTTACTGAATTTGTTTAAAATGGGATTCATTCATAAGGAAGTTGTTTGGGTTTTATAAATGCAGTACATGATAGTCACCATTCTAGATCTAGAAGGAAGCCACAATTCACATATCCTAGAGTTAGGCTGATTAAGAAAATGATTACTATCATATTCCCACTCTAGTACAGCTTAGTTTAGCTACCAATACTAGGAGTATGCCTAGTCAAGTTAGGCATGCTGTCATCACTTTCTGTCCCCCTCCAAAAAAAAAAAAAAGGGAAAATTTTTACATTTAAAAAATTTTTTTAAAAGTCATTCATAGGATCCTTCTTTGAAACCTGACAGTATCTACTTTTGGAGGGCTCAATATCCTTATACCATGAGGAGTCCCTTTTTACTTGGTGTAGTGAAACCAAGGGTCTTTTTCCTTAAGCTTAATAGCTATCTGAGTGGGTTCAAATGGATCTCTCAGCCAGGTTTTAATAAATATGTGATCACCAGGTTGGATTTGGTGAACTGGGATATCCAAAGACACAACTTATCTTAAGGTCTGTTATCTGTAGAAGGAATAGAACTAGGGCTGCAACAATAGAACATGCTAAGTTAGATCTTCATACCCTTTGAAGAATGATGTATATGCAGAAGTGAGGGTTATAAGGGGCACCAAGGGTCTGTCAGATAAGATCTCAAACGGTGAATATCTCATTTTGCTTTTTAGAATAGTTTTGACAGCAAACAGTACTAAGGGTAAGGCACCTCCCTATTTTTGAATTGTATCCCAATAGATTTTGTCCAATTTTATTTTAACTGATTGGCTCATTCTTTCTACCTGCCTAGATAATTGAGAATGGTGGGGAAGTAATAATTCCCAATTAGTCCTTACTAACTGGAAGAATTTTGAGACAATATTAACCATAAAATGAGTCTTTTGAGCACTTTCAATGACTAGAAGTGGACCAAATGTGGGAACATTTCATGAAGATAATCCTTGATTATTTTAGTCATAGTGGCCCTACACTTTGGAAATACTTCTGGTCAGCTGCTATGCTGCTTCACCAAAACCAAAGGATACTTATACCTTTTACATGTGGCCATATTAGCGAAATCTATCTGAATTTTTGAAAAGATATGAAAACCCTTGGGTAAACATCCAAGGACCCACTGATTCCTACCTTGGATTTTGCTAAGCACAGATAAGGCACAATCCCAGTATCCACTTAGCTTCCTGAAAGAGCTTAGGGGCAAACCATACATGGTATGCTCCTAGTGCAGAAGTACCCATGTTTAGCCAACTGCATGTGTTCATGTCATTAAAGAGCATAGAGAATGTGGCAGGGAGCAATAGGACTCCCTTATGCCTGTCCAGTACATGCCAGACACTTTTGGTAGAGCAGGTTGCATCTTCCTTTGTCTGAAGTGCAAGTTCCAAAGGATTTCCTGCAGAATAAAGGAAATAGGCAAGAGGTACAGTCAGGAATGCTACTGAACTAGGTGGAAGAACAGTTAACAAAGGCTGAGGGCCTGCCATTTAGGCAGCAACCTTTGCAAAAGCATTTTCCTTGGTAATAATATCTTCACCCTCCATATGAGCATAACAATGCATGATGGAGGTGTCCTTGGAGAGTAGTAGAGTATCTAGAAGTAGATCAACCAGAGGATCTTTAGTGATATTCTGCCCACTTACCTCTGTAAGGAACCTGCCCTGCTTCCAAAGTTGATCTTTAGCATGCCAGATTCCAAAAGCCTAGAATCAATATATATATTGACAGATGAGCCAACGGCTAGGTGGCAAGCTCATGTTTGTTTCCTTGAGCAAGGACAGAGGGTGGCCAAGATTAAGTAAGCTTCTGCAACTTCAAAGTCTGAGCAACTACATAGCCAGTTTTCTAGTAGCCAACAATAATCCTAGAGGACCTATCAACATAAGTGATGTAATGTGGATTGTTCAATGAGACAATCCTTCCTGAGGTCTTTCAAGAAGCTAAATATAGAACGGGATTGTGTCTTGCCTGTGCTCAGCACAATCCAAAGGGGGAATCAGTGGGTTCCCAGATGTTTTCCCATGGGTTTTCACACCATTTCCCACAACTTCAGACAGATTTTGCTGATTCATGTACATGTAAAAGGATTTAAGCAGCTTTTGGTTTTGGTGGACCAATTCAGCAGCTGGCCAGAAGCATTTCCAACCTCCAGGGCCATCACCACTGAGGTTGTTAAAGACCCTAATAGTGAAATCATCCCCACATATGGTTCACTCCCAGTCTTTGAGAGTGCTCAAGTTCAGTCTGAAGTGTTACTTGCTCACAGTCATGTGGCTCAGAGGTATATTCATCAAAAAGGTAATAGGATGCCAGGGTTGAGGGGTTAGAATGTTTGATTTGTATGTTCTCTGGAAAAATCAGAGTAAATTCACATGGTGTGAGTCTCTGACTAGAAAAACATGGAGTATTTTGCTGCAATAACAAGGCAGAAACAATGTGTGGTATTCTAATAATGAGTTTGTTCCCCCAAACTAGGGCTGTCTTTCTTTACTAGCAAAGGGGAGGGGGCTGCCTCCAATTTGAGGCAGCCCACAACTAACCCAGTTAACCACTGGATCCAATTAAGTCAGATAACATTCAACCAGTCAGAGGAAATGTAGGCACAAAATAATTGAAGCTGTGTCCTTTTGCTCATGGACAAAAAGAAAAAAAATATTTCGATAGAAAATAATGTCTGGCAACAGAATTATTAGAGCCAAGGAGAACCAGTTGTTTAATTTTGGTCTAATCAGGGATGTGTAGCACCAATGATTGGGCCTTTTACAAGAGTTATCCATGTCCAGACTAGAGGGTCCCAGGTGCAGACCCTTAATTTACTTCAGCCATACTCTTCAGAGGGAGGGGGCCTGGATAGTTACTGACCTTCCTTTCTCCATCCTTATTAGAAGTTATTTAACCTCTAATTAGAGGTTAAAACCAGAAGGGTGAAAATAGCATCTTAACCTATCTGGCATCGTGTTTTTAGAAACCTCTTTTTTTACTCTACTTTTTGTTTTTTGTTTTTTTTTTTATCAAAACCATTGAACACAAAATTTCAAAAGAAAGGGTTCCAACAGGATGTTTCCCTCTCCAATTGAAGATATGTTTATAGAAATATTCCCTGCTGTCAGGTGTAGTATCATCACCTATCAAAGAAGCAACCATCTTTACAACATTCTCAGCTCTCATATCTTCTATGTCTGCATTATTTCAATTCTTTCATGATGTTCACCAACCAGAGCAATGTTCATTCATTCCTTTAAAGAGTTCCTTAACTTTGCTCCAATTGACCTCTTCTCTTGACTCACTCTTCTTAATCCCTTATAAAATCGTTTTGTGGAATCCATGAAACTGTTGAATTCCAACTTCATTGTTGACACCCCACAGACCCACTAATTCCAGATCCTGACATGGTAATAAGTCTACTTTAGGATTGTGTCCTACTTGAATCCATTCAGGATTCACTCTTAACCACATATTAGCATTGACACATATTTTAACAACTATGCTTGAATCTAAAAGTCTTACTAAGAGTTGTATGGTGGCAGAAATGGAAGGATTATGGATATTTAAAATGGCACAAAAGTGGTGAGGAACCATTCTTTGGTCATCATGAAGGTTTGGAGTGCTATTCTGCATGTTAAGAAGTTCTATATAGAATATAGAACATATCGGAAGTGATATGTGACGTCCTCATTTGCCTAGGGCACTGGGATTTCACAAAGAGGAGACTGAATAGCAGGCTCTGAATATCAGAACACTGCTGTGATCCCAGAAGTAAACTTCTGGGCCAGTAATCTGGGGTTATGGCAGGAGGTAGAATTGGGTATAGCCAAAAAGGAAGAGGATGACAGGTGGGAATACGGTTGTTTGGTTATAGGTAAGTCCAAAAGAGGTAGGTTTTGGAAAAGGTAGAGGTTGGGGAAGGTGGAACTAGGGAATGAACTAGAAGGAATACTAGAGTCAGTAGAGGAAGAAACACTAGGACTGGTAGTGGGATTGCAATTAAGAAGAAGAAGTAAGAGAAGGGGAGGATAAATAGGGGTTGGTGGCCAAGGATCTCTCAGTGGGAGTAACCTTATAAGAAGGCAGATTACACAATACACATACACACATATACACATATATGTACATATATATATAGATATGTGTGTGTATGTATGTATGAATGTATGCATGTATATATGTATGTAACAAAGGCCAATTGCTGGGCAGCTTTTCCTTTCCAATTTGGATAGTTTCTGGTTGTCAGGATCTGCCCAGATAAATCAATAGTTCATCTGATATAGATTTGTATCTTCAATAATTAACCCAAGAGTACACAACGTCTCAAAGTCAAAAAATTCTCCCTAGGGCTATGGATGTTGTGTTTTAGCCATTACTACAGGCCACACATTTTCTGAGAGTTCCTGGAACTGAGCCTTAGACAGACTGACTTATTTAAATGGATTTTTTTTTCCAATTAGAAGACATTTCAAAGAGATGTCTTTAGGGGGTAATGGACTGACATGATCAGTTATAGAAGTAGGTCTGACCAGACAAAAGTTCTGAATGTAAGAAACAAGTAAAAATGAGCATTTCTTTATACATAGTGAAATAGAAGATAAAGCTATGGATCTTTATTATATAAAGATTTTTTTCTTTATAAGTATATAATAAATTTAATATATAATTTTCATATCTCTCCTATTTTTCTGTAAAACTTTCTGGACTTTATTCTGTTCTCTTCTGTGTATTTTTTCCTGACTTTTTCGAGGTCACACAGTTAATTAGTAGCAGGCCAGGAATAGAACCCAGATCTTTTCATTAGAACAAATTGTTGTACCTTCTTTTTTGTAATTATTGGTTTAACAATGACTTCTGATATTTGGTTTCCAGAGTACTCTCTAATTTTCCTTTCTCTTATTTTCCCTTATTGTTTTGATATTAGACAATAATAGGATCTTTAATGTAAAATGTGTTTTTAAAATAATTCTCTTGGTTTTTCTTAGTTCTTTCTAATACTCAAGAAAAACTGATGCTATTAAATGTCCCCTAGTCTTAGAAGCTAGAAAAATAAATGAGGCAACATGCCATATGATCAGCCTTAGAGTCAGAGAGGCTTGGGTTCAAGTAGTCCTTCCTCTGATATATATTAGCCCTTTGATCATGGGCAAATCACTTAATATCTCAGTTTTCCTGGGCAATTTTCTTATACTACAAATTACTAAAGGAGTTCCCCACAGAGATGAAATCACAGGTATGGACCATTTGGGACTGATACTGGTACTTTTTTCTATTGTGACTTTGTGTAAGAGGGGAAGCAATATATAATGAGGTAATAAAGACACAATGGGGCCAGATTGGGAAGGGCTTTGAAAGCTAAATGGGGGAGTTTATATTTCATCCTAGAAGCAACAGGGAGGCACTGGATTTGATTGAGGAAACTAAATGACATTGAATGACATATTATCTCATAGAGCCATTGATTTCTGTTGGCTCACTTTAATTTTGAGGAAGTTCAATACTTGAACAAGGTTTACAAGTCTATTTTAATCTATTCACTCTCTGCCATTCTTTCCTTCCTAAATGTTATTTCCTTCATTTAAAAAAATAAATTTTATTTAATTTTCAGTTCTGAATTTTGTTCCTTCCCATCCTGTTCTCCTACCCACTGAGAAGGCAAGAAAAACAAAACCTATTAAAAATATATGTAGTCAGGGAAAATTAATTCCTGCTTTAGTAATGTCAGAAAGAAAGAGAGAATGAAGGGAGGAAGGAAGGAAAGAAGGAAGAAAGGAAGTGAGAAAGAAAGAAAGAAAGAAAGAAAGAAAGAAAGAAAGAAAGAAAGAGAGAAAGAAAGAAAAAGAAATAGAAAGGGAGAGGGAGAGAGGTAAGAAGGGAGGGAGGGAGGGAAGAAGAAAGGAAGAAAGGAAGGAAGGAACAAAGGGAGGGAGGTAGGGAGGAAGGAAGGAAGGAGGGAAGGAAAGAATAACGTTATTCCCCTCCTCAACCAAACCCAGTGCCACCCTATTGTCTCTAGGATAAAATATGAACTCCCATTTAGCTTTAAACACCTTCTTAACATGACCCCAATCTATCTTTGTAACTTCTTTATAGATTGCTATCCTTCCTACACTTGATGATCTTGTTAGTCTGGCCTTTTCTCTGTTTCTCACCAATGGTGCTGAATTTCCCATCTCTGTGCCTTTTCTCTGGCCATATCACACAACCAGAATGTACTCAATCCTCACCTCTGTCTCATGGGTTCCCTATCCTTCAAGATTAAGCTCAAGCACCACCCTCTACACGAAGTTTTTCTCACTCTGTCCAGATTGACCACATTCATTTGAAGGTTTCCTAACCTCAGCTTGTTGCTATAGATTCAATTTATTCATCTTAAATTCATATGGATTATTTGTGCCTGACTTGTGGTAGAGTCTTCCGAGCTCATATTGGTCTGATCTACTATTGTTGGACACACTGTAACTTGACTCTAACATAGTGCTGTCACTTTGGTACTCGTCAAGAATGAAGGATAACAACCTTATGCTCTATATCTGTAGAGGGAAGGGATTCTTCTCCTGGGGCCTGTGAACCTTATATATATATACATATACATATATATATACACACACACACATATATATATATGTGTGTGTGTGTGTATGTATATGCATTTACATATGTACACATATATATGTGTGTATACACACATATACACCTATATGTAATATACATATATATCAATAGCTGTATTTGAATGTATTTACCTTCTTTTTCCATCCTTTAAAATACTAAGAAAAGATTATTCTGAAAAGGAATTCACTGTTTTCTCCCAATGTTCTACTACCATTTTGCCATCTATATTTGCACCCTTACCTGGCTCTTACTTTTGTAACGATTGGAATGATACCACCTGCTGAAGACTTACTGTAGAAAAGTTGCGCCATGAGGTGAACATCTCTGAAGGCAAGACCATGCGTCTTTTCTTTGGCGTCAGGAAGTGATGTTTGCTGGTGGGAGGAAGAAGGGGGAGCCTGGCTCTCTGACTCACTCTCTTTCGTGTGGACTCTGGTGGAGAGCGGAGCTAGGAATGCTCTCTCCCTTTAAGAGATAGATGAATGTAGGCTTTTCTCTCTCTCTTTACCAAATTCTTATTCTGCTTAATAAATGCTTAAAAGCCTAACTCTTGCTAAAGCTTATAATTTATTGGCGACCACTCATTTGATATTTTAGACAGACTAGCTAGAATTTTAGCCTTAACACTTTCAGTAAGATAGGCATTCAAAGCAAGGGTTACACACACACACACACACACACACACACACACACACACACACACACACACACACACACATATATATATATATATATATATATATTCTGTTTTTTCCTTTTGAGATCAAGGGTTGTTTTAGTCTGAGGCAGCTAAGTGGTAGAGTGGATTGAGTGCTGGGCCTGGAGTCAGGGAGACTTATTTTCCTAAGTTCAAATCTGGCCTCAGAAGCTTACTAGCTGTACAAGTCACTTAACCTTGTTTGCCTCAGTTTCCTCATCTGTAAAAGGAGCTGGAGAAGGAAATGGCAAACCACTCTAATATCTCTGTAAAGAAACCCCCAAATGGGGTCATGAAGGATTGGATATGACTAAAAAATGACTGTACAAGAAGTTGTTTTAGTCATCATATTTGTATCTCCAGCAACTAGGATAGTAAGTGCCTGGAACATAACAAGAGCTTAATAATACTTTTTGATTGGTAAACCACATACCTCACTTAGAAAAGTTTTTCATCCTTGGATGTCTTTAAGTAGACAATGAACAACCCTTTATCAGGGATATTACAGAAGTTTTCTAAACTTTAAGGTGGTCTGTAAAATATCAACAATAAATCTATAAAATTACAAATATCAACACAGCTCATGTTACAGGGATTGTTTAGAGTCAATTCTATTCATCTAGCATTTATTAAATTTCTCCTTTGTTTAATGTACTGTTCTAGATGCTTAGAGGTATAAACATGAAGAAAAATTCCTTTTTCCCTGTGAGCTTACAAAGTATTATATAGACTTAAAGCTGGAAGGTGCTTTAGAGGCCCAAGTCCAACCCCCTTGGTTGTCAGATGAGGTAACAAATGTTACTCAGAGAAGCAACACAATTTATCCAAACTCACAGAAATTATAAACAGCAAAGCTGGGATCCAAACCCAAGTCGTGTACCCCACTGTCCATATACAAAACAGAACTCAACACCTTTCCTCCAAAAATTCCTTTTTCTTCTCAAGTTCCTCAAGTTTAGTCAGTTAATCCTTGTTTTTTTTTTGGTGGGGCAATGAGGGTTAAGTGACTTGCACAGGGTCACACAGCTAGTAAGTGTCAAGTGTCTGAGGCCATATTTGAACTCAGGTCCTCCTGAATCCAGGGCCAGTGCTTTATCTACTGTGCCACCTAGCTTCCCCAAGTTAATCCCTCCTAAAATAGTTTTGTGGGATCCATGAAGCTGTTGAATAGCACCTTCATTATTTACATCCCACAGATCTACTAATTCAAGCATGGTGCATGATCCAATGAGTCCATCTTGAAAGGAGCCCTGTAGAAGGTTCCTTGACCCAAATGTGAGTCATCCTTGACTTCATCCCATGGGGGAATTGCTTTCCTTAAACCCACCTCAGGAGAATCAAAGTGGATTGACAGAGGTGATTACAGTTTTCTTTCCCTTTCCCCCCACCAGCTGCCTTAGAGTGAGGGTTGTTTTTGTTTTGGTTGCTGTTTTTGCTTTTGTTTGTGCCTAGTTTATTTTTGGGCTGAATTAAAATGCTTTGGAAAGTTATAAATTGGTCTCTTCAGTCTTGATATGAACTCCCATATTTTGCCAGAGAACAATTCCCAGTTTTAATAATGTCTATCAATATCTTCTTTTGGTACTCTCACTACATATTTGCCTCCCTGCCATCTGTGTTTAATCCAAAAGGTCACACCCACAAATCAATGCAGCAAATAACTACAAGTTCTTTAAAGAAACAAAAATATTTTTTCTTTAGACAAGCCACTTTCTTTAAAGCCCACAGCAAAAACAGAAAGGAAACAGATTCATAATTAACCAGGATTGGAAAATAGCCACATAATTCCTCCAAAGGAAAAGGCAAAAGGCAAGACAAGGGCGGGGAAAGAGATAATTCACCAATTTTCTAACTGGTACCCATATTATGAAATACATGAGTGTGACTGGCTCAGGTGTGCAAGCTGGGGCAGAGGTGGCAGCCCCTTCCTCCTTATAGTCAAAGCCCTCCAGCCTTTTTTCAGAGTCCTCCCCATCACTTCTTACCTCTCACAAGGTTTTTTAAAAAATGAATTCTGAACTTAACCACCAAAAAGGGCATATTCATATACACATTAGAAACCAAAAAGGGATTGTTTATGAATCCATGCAACTGCATTTCATATTGCTTTTTAAAAAGTACTTTCTTCCTCTTCCTCCATGTCTCTATACTCTTCTCTTCATGTACCCCGATTATGAGAAATAGCAAGTTCTTTCTTCTTGATAAACTTGTGTATTTCTTTTATTCTTCCTCCTTTCTGTCCTATTGACATTCCCAGAACAGAACCAATACACCCAAGGACCAGCGTTTTTCTTATTTAACTCCCTCAATGCCCATTGTTGAAAGGGAGGTTCTGAAAGCACACTTGTTTCTTCTCCCCCGTTAGAAAGGTAGCACTGCAGAAACATTCTATTCCTACTGATAATATCAATTTACATGGGGGGCAGGGATTTTGACTCCTGCTTATATTTTGACTTTCCCTACTGAGCTTTATTCTTTCCATTAAGAATGTGTGAAAGTTTTCCATTAGGTTAGTTATATTTTCCCCCTGTGAGATTATACAAAAATTTGTAGGGTGAGTTAGGGGTAGTTAGGTGGCACAGTGGATAGAGTGCTGACCCTGGAGTCCAGAGGACCTGAGTTCAAATCTCACCTCAGACACTTACTAGCTGTGTGACCCTGGACAAGTCACAACCCCAATTGCTTTAAACATCCAGGACCATCTCCAGTCGTTCTGATGTATATCTTGCCACTGGACCCAGATGGCTCTGGAGAAGCGAGACCTTAGTGACCTTTCACATCCCTCCCTCACTTAAAAATCTGATTCACTGAAAGTTATGACATCACCCCAATGTCTTGATCCTCTTCAAGAGTGAAGGATGAACAACAAAGGTGAGGTGAGTTATTCTCGGTTGTCAACCTATGCCTTTTGAAATCAGGTTTTGATTGATCCTGTGGTTCCTTTGTGCTTGAATTGCTTTTTTCTGGATACTTGTGGTATTTTTTTTTCTTTATGTGGGAGCTTTGGATTTTGGTTATGACATTCTTCTGAGTTCTTCTTTTAACATTTCTTTTAAGTGATTGGTGGATTCTTTCTATCTTTACCCACTAGTACTAATAGATATGGGCAGATTTCATCTATGATTTCTTGAAACACAGTGTACAGGCTTCTTCTTGAGTTCTTTTAGGGAGTTCAATGATTTTTAGATTATATCTCCTTGATTTGTTTTCTAGGTCAGTTATTTTTTATTCCAAATGTGTTACATTCTCTTCTATTTTTCAAACTTTTGGTTTTAATATTTCTTGTTATCTCATGGAGTCTTTGGTTTCTGGGTGGACTAATTTAATTTGGGGGAAGTTTCTTAATTAGGTAACATTTCCAACTTGTCTTCTAAACCATATTCTAGCTCATTCTTTCCTCCAGAGATTTTATTTAATTTTTTAAAACGATTGCTTTATTTCTTCTAAGTATTCATGTATTCTTTGTGGAAAGTCTGTTGTTGTTTTTTTCCCTTTTGAGCTTCTGCTGCTAATTATGGAGTTACTCCCTTCAATAATTTTTTTTATAATTGTCAGAATCTTCTGTGGTTTTTCTACCTCTCTAGGTATCATTTGGGCTGAGCCTTTCAGGAAAGTATGGATTAGAACTGGTGGAAAAGAGAAAAGAATAGGTTTCAAGGATGGAGAACTGCTTGAGTTGTGACTCAGAGAATGGAGAAAGAATGTATAAGAAACACACACAGACATATCACCATAAATTTAAGTATTGCTTTTAATTTTCTCATTGCTCTAACTATCCTCATAATGTTATGTATCTTTACTAGGTCCTTGTTCCTTTAGTAATATATACACTTCTCACAGAGGAATTCTACAAAGTATCTAGGGACTAGAGTAAACACATAACTTCATACTCCCAAATAAAATTACTGAGAATTGACCTAAAAGTAGACCTGAGACACTTAAAGCTTTTAAGTCCAAGATACAAGCAGACTGGGATGGGAGCCATGTATAGAACTAATGAATGAGAGGAATGGAGGAAATTCAATTACTTATGCAACTGCTTTTTAATCTCTGTGTCTGGATCACAGGTTTGGACCACAAAAATTGCTTCCATTCCTCTTGCTCAATGAATGTTAGTCCTGAGTCCTATGGTGAAAATGTCCTCTCTCATGCCACCTTCCATAAGTGAATAAGGTAGGTAAATTCTAATATTTGTATGAGAGGGAAATTTTATCTTTAATGCTTACATGTAACTATTGTCTAGAAGAAAAGTGAAAAAAAATATTCCAAGGATGATAAAAGCAGGGCACACAGGCAAAAAAAGAAAAAGATGAACTGTCTCTGTTAAAATGAGTTAGGGCATTGCTCTGATTTTTTTCTTATAACATGACTAATGCAGAAATATGTTTAATGTTATTACATATATAACCTATATCAGATTACCTGCTGTCTAGGGGAGGGGGGAGAGAAGGGAGGGAGGGAGAAAAATCTGAAATTGGAAAGTTTGTATAAACAAAAGTTGAGAACTATCTTTACATGTAATGGGAAAAAACATAAAATACTTTATTAATGAAAAAATACTCTAATAAAAAATAGAACAAAAAATAAAAATAAAATAAAAATAAAATGAGTTAGGGGAAATGAAGTAGTTAAAGATAATGCCATATAAATGTGTGGGGACACATGTCAATCTCACTTCCTGCTTTTGCCTCTGATGGTTGGAAGATGTGGTTGATGGCTATGGATATTTCATCTCTCCATAGACCAATTCATTTGATTCTCTTTCTGGGATACATAGGAATGACCACTTTCCCTTTCCCTTATGCTTTGAATCTTGTGTAGTTGAACTCCTGTCATCACAGTAAACAGAAGATTTGTTTGTTCTAAACTTCATATAAATATGAAAAGTAACATATTACATGTTGTATAAATGTGCCATTCTTTATATTAAAAGATGATACTAATAAGCTAACAGAAGTAGGGCAGTCAATTGAACTACTACTTAAGAAGTAGTGAAGGGGGCAGCTAGGTGGCACAGTGGATAGAGCACTGGCCCTGGATTCAGGAGGACCTGACTTCAAATGCAGCCTCAGACACTTGACACTTACTAGCTGTGTGACTTTGCGCAAGTCACTTAACCCTCATTGCCTTGCCAAAAAAAAAAAAAGTGGTGAAAGAGTTCAAACCATCTTGATGCTCTCATCTAAAACCTTACCTCACGAAAGGCATGCTACAGCAAGATGGAGTTCAGTCTGTGGTAATGAAATAAACTGAAACTAATGGTCCCGCATTAGGCTTGAGCATGGGTCTCTTTAACAGGATTCTCTAAAGCATTATGTGAAACAACAGTTTAAATTTTAACTTCAATAGTCTAGGTGACTTTTTGTAGTTATATAATATGAAAAACTGGTTTGAAATCTTAGGTACTATAAACTTGGCATTTGTGTGAAAGAGGAAAACACAACAATCTCCATGTAAACACAAAAAGGAGGGAAAGGCTTTATTTTCTACTTAACCAAATGTTCTATAATTAGTGGTTTAGCATTACTAGGTGTCTCAGTCCTGATGAAACATCTGGTACAATAGATTACTAAGATCCTGGAAAGTTTAGATAAACAATTCCTTTGATAAAAAACATAACCAATGACCCCCTGGTAAAAGCAATCCACAAGGAAGAAAAGCAAATAAAAGTGTTCAGCAAGGAGAGAAAAGCAATCAGTAAGGAAGTTCCCAGGGACCTAAAGAACTCCCTTCCCAAACTCTAAAATTCTTTATATATTCCTTTCTAGGGGGCTCACATCAATCCACCTGGGGAGAAGATTAATTCAAACTGCCCCATGTCTGTGATTCAAAATCTTAGTTCACAGCAACGCTGGCTGAAGGGGTAGAAAGGTAAGGGTTATTTCAAGCCATCCCAGTTGCACTAATTGCTGGCCCACAATATGATGCCTCCAAATCAAGGGGATATGTCCCTCTCTCCCTCCTGCCCTCCTTCCTGCCCTCCTTCCTTCCTTCTTTCTTTCTTTCTTTCTTTCTTTCTTTCTTTCTTTCTTTCTTTCTTTCTTTCTTTCTTTCTTTCTTTCTTTCCTTCCTTCCTTCCTTCCTTCTTTCCTTCTTTCTGTCAGTCAAGAAACATTTATAATACATGTATAACATATTCAGACACTAGCTAATAATTGTTATATCTTGGGGGGAAAAGGCAATTGTGTACATAAAACCACCCTTCTCCAGGTAATAGATTGTGAATAACTTAGTTCACTTTCAGAAATCAGACCTTTTTTTAAGAAAATGACCAAAGAAAACAACAGAAGAATCAAGAAGAATCATCATGGTAATCATCAAAATAATTATCTATATAGATCTTTATGATTAACAGAGATAATAATACCCATTTTATAGTTGACTAAATTCATCCTCAACAAGTTAAAATGGCTTATCCAAGGTAATCGATCAGTGGATAGAGACCTGGAGTTAAGAAGACTTGAGTTCAAATGTAGCCTCGAGACACTTACTAACCATATAACTTTGCACAAATTTCAGTTTCAGTTTTCTTATCTGTAAATTGGGAATAATAACACCTACCTCCTAGGGTTGATTTGGGGATAAAATGAGACATTTATTGTTTTTTTTCATATTCATTTTTTATTTTATGTTCCAAATTCTCTCCCTCCCTCCACCCCTCCCTCACCCATTGAGAAGGCAAGCAGTATGGTAACCATTATATATGTGAAGTCATACCATGTTAGCCAATCTGATAGGTGTGAGGTGGTGCTTCATAGTTGCTTTAATTAATTCTAATCAATAGTGATTGAGGGGCAGCTAGGTGGCGCAGTGGATAAGACACCAGCCTTGGATTCAGGAGGACCTGAGTTCAAATCCAGCCTCAGACACTTACTAGCTGTGTGACCCTGGGCAAGTCACTTAACCCCCATTGCCCTGAAAAAAAAATAAAGAAAAAATAGTGATTGAGAGCATTTTTCCATATGACTATTTGATAGCTTTGATTTCTTTTTCTGAAAACTGCCTGTTTATCCTTTGATCATTTATCAGTTGGGGAATGGCTCTTAGCTTTATAATTTTGGCTCAGTTACCTATACATTTGAGAAATAAAATCTTTATCAGAAACTTACTGTAAAAAATTCCCCCCCAGTTTCCTGCTTTCCTTCTAATTTTGGCTTCATTGGTTTTGTTTGTGCAAAACCTTTTAAATTTAATATAATTGAAATTATCCACTTTACCGCCATGATCCTCTGTCTCTTGTTTGATCATAAACTCTTCCTTTATCCATAGACCTGACAGGAAAATTTTTCAATGCTCCCCTAATTTGCTCATGGATATCACCTTTTATGTTGAAATCATGTACCCATTTTGACCTTATCTTGGTATATAGTGTGAGATGTTGGTCTATCTTTAGTTTCTGTCAAACTGCTTTCCAGTTTCCCAGCAGTTTTTGTCAAATACTGAACTCTTGCCCCCAAACCTTAGATCTTTGGGTTCATCAAATATTAGTTTATTATGGTCATTTGTTGCTACATATTGTGTACTTAAACTATTCCACTGATTCATCACTATTTCTTAGCTAGTAACAGATTGCTTTAATGATTACTGCTTTGTAGTATAGTTTGAAATCTGATATTGCTAGGCCATCTTCCTTCATATTTTTTTCTTTAATTCCCTTTTATATTCTTGACCTGAGGGATGTATTTTCAAAATACTTTGGAAATAATATATTTGAAAAAAAAGATCAGAGTTTGTTTTACACACCCTCAATATTCTTTAGAATAGCTTATCTGCACATAAAATATTAAGAAATTTGTTTCCTGGATAACCAATCATTTGTAATACATTTCAATCATTTCATGAATCACTTGACTATGTGAATGCACTCAGCTCTAGAAGACAATAGGTGGGACTCATGGCACATGAATGTCAACTATTTATGAAATAAGAACTCTTTTTTTTTTAACCCCAGCACAACATTAACAATTTCCTCCTTTCAAAAGGGATCCATCATTCAAGGAATTTCAAAAGTTAAATGGCACTGCCATTCTCTTTTATAAATGTTATTTCAAATGTTAGCAACCTCAAATCAGTCAGTCAACAAGGTACCATTTCTCCTTTCTCATTATGATTCACAAACAAGGAACTCTGGTGCCAACAATTTTTGCTGCCAGCTAAGGGGCCACAATTTTCTTTTCCAATCATTTAAAAGAAAGCATTATTATAACTCAAGGAATTTTTTAACAATAATTATGGAGAGGTAATAGACTCAAGTAAAAAATTTGGAATTTTTTTGGACATGACCAACGAAAGAATTTGTTTTTCTTGACTATGCATATTTGTTACAAGGGTTTTGTTTTCCTTTCTTTTTTTAAAATTGGATGGGGGGGTGGAAGAGAAAGAAAATTGATTTTGTTCACTGAAAAATAAAAATTAAATAAAAAAACCCAAATAACTGACAGGAATAAAAATGAATATTGCCATACATATGGATCCTTTCAGGATGACCAGGACAATCTTGACTTCACAGAATTAGAGAGCTAGAAGTAATCTCAGAAATCATCTTGCCTTACTCAAACATGAAAGGACTTTGTACTCTAAAGTATCTAATAAGTGGGTATCCAGCCTCTGGAAGAAGGAAGGAGGGAGGGAGAGAGGGGGGGAGGGAAGAAGGAAAGAAAGAAGGAAAGAGGGAAGGAAAAAAATATTTATATGTCAGGCTCTATTCTAAGCAGTTCACAAATATTATCTCATTTGAACCTCACAACAACCCTGGGAAGTAGATGCTATTATTACCCCCATTTTACAGTTGAGGAAACTGAGGTAGTCAGAGGTTAAGTGACTTGTCCAGGGTCGTACAAGTAGTAAGTGTCTGAGGTCATATCTGAACTCAAGATTCAGGACTTCCCGACTCCAGATACAATACCCTATTTACTGCAGCACCTTGCTGTCATTTGTTAAGGTTTTCAAGAAGAGAGATCTACAGTCTCTTAAGGTAGTTCATTCCATTTTCTGACAGCTCTGTCAGGAAGTTTTTCTTGATTTTTGTTGCTTCTGACTCTTCTTTCTGGAGTCAAGTAGAACAAGTCTAAATCTTCCTCCATATCATGATACCATCCTGTTCTGTCCCCTCTGGATTTTCTTCAAGCTAAACATGCCAAATTTCTTCAACATTCTAGTAGGAGAAAACAAAATTTACACTGAAAAGTAAATATAAGATAATGTGGGGAGGTAGGGAACATTAATAACTAGGGGGAACAGGCCTCCCATCAGATGTGGTACTTGAACTAAGGTCTCAAGGAAGCTAAGGATTCTAAAAAGGTAGAAATGAGGCAGGAGTGCATTCCAGACATGACAGGTAGCTTTTGCAGAGGCATGGAGATGAAGATAGGATGTAGAGTTCAGTTGTTAGGGAACAACTAACAGGTTAGTTTGTTGTGAATGAGTGCATAAAGGATGTGAAGATTAAAAATTTCCAAGAGATATAGTTTCTGTATCAATGATAATTCATTTTACTAACTACATCTAGAAAGCAATCAACAAAATAGGCTCATTGTTGTCCTTGGTGAACAAAGATACAGAACCTATCAAACCATTGATATTTATAATGAAAAGAGGGTGCACCAAAAAAAAAGAAAAAGAAAAAAGAAAAAAAAAGAAAACAGGATACACTGAGGGTAGTAATCAACTCTGATTGGTTAACAAGTAATGAGAAAATTAATATTATAATGAAAAGTGGGCTTATTCCAATGAGGGTCTTGAGGTAAAGATCAATGAGCACCCAGTCTTGGTCAAAGATATTTACCAATATCCACATTACCCATCTGACAAAAGGGAGCATTCACATTTTCCCATTCCTATCTGAGTAAACACAATGAGCAGGAATCCACTCATTGGTCTAAAACTAAAATTTCTTTACTGTCTCTGATTAAATCTTAGCCTTCCTAGCTGGGTAAGTCCTTGAGATTTCCCACACTGGTTGATTTCTGGATGAGGAAGTAGAAAAGGGGAAAAAAAACCTTGGTCCTAATTCAAGAATTAATTATTAACTACAAGAGAAAAATAATAATTTCTCTAAAGGAGAATAAAGTAAGATATCTGGAAAGGTTTAAATGGGGAGATTTGAAGGAGACATGATTTCAGAGGAGGAAATGATACAATTTATTTTGGGAAATGCTGAGTCTCAAATGCCTACAGGACATTCAAGAGATAGCCATAAGGTAGCTGGTAATAAAGGACTAGAGTTCTGAAGAGAAATTAAAATTGAATACTGTATATAGATTAAGGAGTCATCTGCACAGACATGATCACTGAATTCTTGGGAGTTGGTGAGATCACCAAAAGACTTTGTAGAGAGATAAGGGAAGAAGACTTGGGATAGAATCTTGGGAGATACTTAATGTCTTGTTAAGTCATCTTTTTTGGTGATGTATGACACTCTGTGACCCCATTTGGGGTTTTCTTGGCAGAGATACTGGAATGGTTTGCCATTTCCTTCTCCAGATCACTTTACAGATGAGGAAACTAAGGCAAACAGTTGCCAAGGTTCACACAGCTAGTGTCTGAGGCCAGATTTGAACTCAGGAAGATGTCTTTCTAATTCCAAGCTTTGTGCTCTATCCACTGCATCACCTATAATTAGGAAGATGAAGATGGATGATGATTCAGCAAAGGAAACTGAGAGGGAGTATTCAGACAGGTAGGAGGAGAACCATAAAGGAGAAGTATAATAGAAACTAGAGGAAGTAATGTTCAAGAATCAGGAGGTAGATAATGGTGCCAAAAGCTGCAGTGTTCAAGCAGAATGAGGTCCAGGAAAAGCTATCAATTTTATCAATTAAGAAATCATTAGTAAATTTTGTAGGGTTAATTACCAGGAGGTAAGATACAGAGTGAAGTGGGAGGTAAGGAAAATAGAGGCAATGATTACAGATGGCTTTTTCTAGGAGCTTGGCTATGATAGGGAGGATAAATATAGAACAATAGCTTGAGAGAATGGCAATGTTAAGGGAAGGTCTTTGTTGTTATTGTCATTGTTATTGTTTTGTTTTGAAGGACAAGGAGACGTATGGTGATTGTTCAGTCACCAAGGAAGGACTTGGTGAATAATGAGACTCCAAAGTGGGGAAAGAAGGAAAGGAAGATAGATGAGGAGAAAAAAGAAAGGCACAGAGAGATAGAGAGCCAGAGAGAAACTGATTTAAATAAATAGGGTATAATTATGAAATATTTAAGCAGGCCCAGGATGCCAAAACAGTGGGACGGAATTCTGGGGTTGACCTTTCAACAGCAAAGTCAATAAACTTTTTTCTATTAAAGTAATAAACATTTTTATTTATACTTTTGGGTTCCAATTTCTATCCCTCCTTCTCTCCCTCCTCTCCCCACTTCCCTGAGGCAGTAAGCAATCAGATATAGGTTATACATGTACAATTATATAAAATATTACCATATTCATCATTTTGTATATTAAAACTTGAATAAAAGAAAAAAAGAAAGTGAAAAATAACTTGTTTCACTCTGTGTTCCATCAGTATCAGTTCTTTCTTTATAGGTGGATAGTATGTTTCATCATTAGTCCTTTGGGATTTTCTTCAATCATTGCATTGTTGAGAATAGCTAAGTCTTTCACAGTTCCTCATCAAACAATATTGCTGTCTGTGCACAATGTTCTCTTGGTTCTTCTCTACTATACATCAGTTCATACAAGTCTTTCCAGGACTTTCTGAAGTCATCCTGCTTGTCATGTCTTATAGCACAATAATATTCCATCACATTCCCCAATTGATGGGCATTCCTTTGATTTCTAATTCTTAGCCACCACAAAAAGAGCTGCTATAAATATTTTAAATACAACGAATTTTTGCTGAGCATCTAATACTAGTAAAGGATCATCTAAGTTCTAGAATTAGGAAGATGAAAATCTGACCTTTGTTCTTTTTTTTTTTTTTTTTTTGGTGAGGCAATTGGGGTTAAGTGACTTGCTCAGGGTCACACAGCTAGTAAGTGTCAAGTTTCTGAGGCCAGATTTGAACTCAGGTCCTCCTGACTCCAGGGCAGGTGCTCTATCCACTGGCCCATCTAGCTGCCCTGACCTTTGTTCTTAAGAGGTTTCTGATGTGAGATTTGAACTCAGGTCCTCTAGACTCAAGGATCAGTGCTCTATCCACGGAACCATCTAGCTAACAACAACAATAAACAAACAACAACAACACAATCATAGAGATGAGTTGAGGTGTGGGGAAAAACAAGTTAGAATAACTTTTAGTGTGAGGGAGGGGTCAAATGTAAAATCTGGGAAGGGGCAGATAATTTCCTCTAGCTAGGAGATTAGGGAAGAGTTTAAGAAGAATACACTTGAATTGAACCTTGAAGAAAAAGGATTTCATCAGGCAGTGGTATGAATGCAGTGCATTCTGGACATCTTGGGATAGCGAATTACTAATGCACGTGTTTGAGGCAGGGAAGGACAACATTGGTTAGTATGGCTAGTAGTTTGGTTTAGTTTTAATGAAATTGTGTGAAGGGCAGCAATGTGACATAAGATTGGAAAAGAGCCAAGTGTTTGATCATGCTACTGTCATGGGTCATCTTTTGCAGAAGACCTACCCTAAGCCTCAGAGACCAAAGAGACAAAAAAAACCCCAAACAAACAAACAAAAAATAATGTTCTTTTGCCACATATGTTTCTTGCTCTTTCTACAAGGGACACCATATTTCCTTTCCCAGTGCCATTTCTCTTTCCTTCAATCTTTCACCAGAACCCTGACCAAATTCTAGCTTGCAATAATGCTTCCTATTGGGGACTTGAGTGGAGTGTATGGAAAGGCTAGCAAAGAGTCAGCCTATGTCATTGTTCATTACATATATTGTCACCCAAACAGGTACAAATATAGCAAACAGCCCAGGAAGGTAATAAGAATGGAACATAGCATCTCCTCTTTTTTTCATTTAAAATCCTCTTATCCCTGGAATTAACCTTTGGCTATGGATGTTCACAGTTATCAGAAGTTTCTTTGAATAGACACTAGAAGAGAGAGAATCTTAAAAATGGCATCAGTAGGGTGGGGTGGGTTCAGCATTAGTTTAACAATGTTACCAGACACAGAGTCTAGGCAGGTTCCCTGGCTTGGCTCCTTGGGTTTGCTCCAGACCTGAAGTTCCCTTCTCTCGATCTGCTTTTTTGTTGAGAATAGTTTCTGCCAGATGAATTGCCCTGCTGCAAAACTATTATTACTGATGGAAGTGAGGCGGGGAGGAAGAGAAATCCCTTTTTCTCCTGATCAAGAGCTGGCTTAATTCTTAATAGCTAGCACTCTTCTCAACTGCCAAGTGCAACTCCCTTGACTGAAGGGGCTCTTACTGATTCTAGATCTGGCAAGCTTGCTTATTAAAAGCCTCAAGGGTGTGGCTAATCCTTTAGCTTTCAGCTGTCTTATAGTTCTTTCAAGTTTGATTAAGGAACCTTCTGAAAGAACAAAGAAATAGAAATACTTTAAAGAAAAACCCTTCATTTTTGTTGTTATGTCCTTTCAGTCCTGTGCAACTCTTCCCAACCCCATTTGGGGTTTTCTTGGCAAAGATGCTGGAGCGGTTTGCCATTTCCTTCTCTGGCTCATTTTACAGATGAGAAAACTGAGGCAAACAGGCTTAAGTGACTTGCCCAAAGTCACACAGCTAGTGTCTGGGGTCAGATTTGAACTGAGAAAAATGAGTCTTCTTGACTTCAGACCTGGTACTCTATCCACTGTACCACCAGCCCTAAAACCTATCAAGCTGTATTTAAACTTGATAAATGTATCAAGGAGTTTTTTGTAGAAGACCAGAGAAGTGTCAGGTACTGGAAACTTTCCCCCAGAAATCCCTAAGTGGAATCTCTTAGGGAAGAAGAGATCCTGATAATGCTCACCAAATTATTTCCTTCAAAAATTGGGTCACAGTGAAAGACACTTTTCTTTCTTTCTTTCTTTCTTTCTTTCTTTCTTTCTTCTTTCTTTCTTTCTTTCTTTCTTTCTTTCTTTCTTTCTTTCTTTCTTTCTTTCTTTCTTTCTTTCTTTCTTTCCTCCCTTCCTTCCTCTCTTCCTCCTTCCTATCTTCCTTCCTTCCTTCCTTCCTTCCTTCCTTCCTTCCTTCCTTTCACTCTACTGGTCTTTTATTTTTGCATCACAATTATTTCCAAATCCTGACCCTCCCCTCTCACCCACTCTCACCTGCATCCCCAGACAACTTTGTAACAAAAAAAAACAGTGAGTGACAATGTTTACTACTTTACTTCTTATATCAAATGGAGGGAGGTACATTTGCTTACTTCTTCTCTGGGCCAAGGTCACTCAGTGTTTGGCTTCATTTTAGAGATTTCTTCCACCATTTACATTGTAGTTGTGGTACAGAAGGGTATTCTTTCTATAAAGTACATTATCTTTTATTGACATTGACTTTCTCCTGGGAAATATGGACTATAAGCTCATCAAAGGCATTGGAGAGGCTATGTGGTGTGTTTTTTTCTTCATCAGTTAGTTGGTGCCCTGGGGACTGTCCCTTCCCTGATACTGAATTCCTTCAAAAATGAAAGACTTTGACAGAGCCAGAGTGATTTTTGTGCCAGGGGCAACACAAACTAAGCTGGAGTGGGAGAACAAATCAGGGAATGACTGGACTGGCCAGGAAGGAGTTCATTTGATCCCAGGGCACTCCATGCCTCATTTCTTATTATTTTTAGCAATCTGGCAATCTATCCCTAATAATATAGATGTCTGACATCAGACTATATTTTTTACCCATAGTCTCCCCTATGTGTGCAAAGAAAAGAAGGAGATACATTTTCTTGACTCCTCTACACCCAAGCTTTCTCCTTTCCCTTCTGTTGGACAGTCCCAGCCAGCATAGCTCAGATTAGAGAAAGATATTTCAGGATGAAACACATGGTATTAATGTTTTTTGGGGGGTGGGGCAACGAGGGTTAAGGGACTTGCCTAGGGTCACACAGCTAGTAAGCATCAAGTGTCTGAGGCCTGATTTGAACTCAAGTCCTCCTGATTCCAGGGCTGTTGCTTTATCTACTGTGCCACCTAGCTGCCCCTGGTATTAACTTTCAAACCCCCACTGGAATGTTGGATCCAGTAGCGTCAAATCCATATGATTAGGTCCTTTTCTAGAGACCTGGGAGGTCCTATCTTCCTTTATTACAAACAATTATTAAGGACTGATACAGGTATCTAAGTAGGAACCCTTTTGCACTGGAAAAATTATATGTGACAATTTACATATGGATTAGGTAATTAATGTATGCCCCAATTTCTTCTACTATAACATAAAGAGGATAAAACAGCACCATAATTCCAGATAATTAAATAGCCATCAAGTTAGCTTCCACTGTTCAGGAACTGAAGGCTTTTGTCATTAACACTGCAGAAGCCCTTTTGCTGCAGATGGTGCTATTCTTGCCAGTTCCCCAAGGACCAGAGTGATATGGTACAGGGTAATTGAAGTGGTGGGCTGTGCTGCTGCTGCTCTCTGCCTCTTCCCTAAGCCTCAGTTTACACAATAGGAGTCCTTCCACTGGACCAGAAAGAGAGAATTGTATACCACTGATCCACTGGCAGAATCAGCAGACCCATCAGAGAGAGAAATCCCCTCAACTGCTCAACAGAAGTAGATGCTGGGGTGAGAGCAGGCTGACAAGTCCCCATAACACCTTGCCACTAGACCATTGGACAGGCTCAGGCAATTGCCGTTCCTTCCTCTCCTAGGAGAATTATAAAGAATGAAACATCTTCCCATGGACCCTTGAACACAATGCCCACTTGAAAGGGCTCTTCACCAATCTCCTTCTATTTCTGCCCAGGCTGATGGAAATAAAAGAGACGCAAATCTTACATTAGCTCACAACCAAGAAAGAATCTTTTTCTAACCTATTTTACAAGCAGTCTCTTAGAGAGATGGAAAATGAGATAGGTAGCTGCAGCTCTCTCCCTGAGCTCAGGGGTTTACAAGGTTTCTGAAGTGGCAGTATTCCACAAACTATAGGATGTACAGAGATCCTAATTCCATATGATTATTTGGTCATGTTCAAGACACTCAGTAGAATACTCTTCTTGGGAAATGTGGAAGCTGGATGGGCTTCCTTTAGTTGGGTGGGACCTGGGTTTTCAGTGGCCTCCTTTGCAATACCATTCTGATTCCCCTCTACAGCTTTTCTAATTGCAGTGGAGAGAATTGACAGGTTTTCCTGGTTCAGGCAGAAAATCTGTCACAGCACTTGATAAATTTCAGATCTTATACTGTCAGATATGAGCTATGTATCTTCTCAATGCTCTCTTGGGGTAAATCCATTTCCAGAGGTTCTGGATGGGTCTCAGAAATATTTTGAAAGTAATTATGCATGGATGGCATATACACATTTATATTCACTTGTTTTTACATATAAGTTTGTGAAAATGTAGTTATATATTCCATACATGGTCCATATCTTTTCCTTTCGTCAGTTTAATTTTTCTTCAATTCTTCCTTTGTATGGTAAGTAGCTAATTCTTTTCACCTCTGTATACTTTGCCAGCAAGGGATTGCACAGGAATTATAGAAACTCTTTAGAGCATGGGGTTCTTAATTTTTATTTATTCATTTATTTATGTATTCATGTATTTGTTTGTATATTTATTTATTTGTATACTTGTTTGTTTGTTTATTGGTATCATGGACACCTTCTCCAGATTGGTGAAGCCTATGGATCCTTCCTCAGAATAATGTTTTTAAATGGATAAAATAAAGCATACAGAATTACAAGGGAAAGCAATTGTATTGAAATAGTTGTCGAAATATTTTTTTTTTTAAATCTTTTTCAAGGACACCAAGTTAAAAACTATACTGTTTTAAAGGCAAGTTGGTAAAAAGTACCATGACATCAGGGTGATGTCATGACTTACATTGAATTGGATTTAAGTGAAGGAGGGCTATGCAAGATCACCAACCTCACTCTCTCCTCCAGAGCCATCTGGGATCAATAGCAAGATATATAGATATGGACACGGACACGGACACGGACACGGACACGGACACGGACACGGACACGGACACGGACACGGACACGGACACGGACACGGACACAGACACAGACACAGACACAGACACAGACACAGACATAGATATAGATATAGATATAGATATAGATATAGATATAGATATAGATCAGGATGACTGGAGATGGCCCCAGATGTGTAAAGCAATTGGGGTTAAGTGATGTGCCCAGGGTCACACAGCTAGTAAGTGTCTGAGGTGAGATTTTGAACTCAGGTTTATGGGGACCAATTTTTAATTGGGGAGTGTTAGCTAAGTGGCTCGCCGCAATATTGAGGCAAGGAAGGAGACCGGCAGCCTCCCTCAAAACAGAACAGGATTTATTTTAACAAGAATGAACTTAAAAACACACAAACAGGATCAGTAGGATCAAGGGAAAGGAAATAAAATGGGGAAAGGGAAATTATACAACCTGAGAAAATACCACCACCCAGGAATCAGCTGAGGATACACAGCAGAATGCCTGCCGCCTTCCGGCTTCCACCCAGAATGCCCAATTCTCCTCCCCTAATCCCAGAAAAACCCCATACCGCCCCAGCCAATAGGATGGCTGCTCTGACAGTCACATGACTGCCCTCACTAGGCTTCCAATTATTATAATTTTTCCAGGCCCATGGGTGAGTGGTGATGACTGAGGTGCCAGCGCCATGGGAACCAACCAGTGGGTGGAGCACTGTGAGGTTTGCGGAGCCCCAGGCCAGTGCACGTGGCATAAAAACCTCAATTAACAATTAATTCTTTACAGGTTCTTAAATCCAGGGCAGTGATCTATCCACTGCACCACCTAACTGCCTTCACCAAAAGCTCACGTTAATCAAATGGATTAGATAAAAGAATCTTTTGATTATGTATTTTTTATCAGAGCCATATTTGACTCAGATTGGATATATTTCTTTTGCTATTAATAAAGGCTCCAAAAAGGGAAGAAGAGTAGGTAAGGAGGTTGGAGTAGAGAATTGAGTGGGGGGAAGGAGGAGCTACAGAGAGACACACAAGACAAAGACACAGAGAGAGAGACAGAGAGACACACAGAGAGACAGAGACATACAGAGACAGAGATAGAGAATAGAGAAGAGGCCTGCAGTGCTCCTAATGCCACTAGAAATTTATTTTAAATTAAGTGTTCTCTTTGGCTTCTTTCTATCTGGCAGGGTTCTAATGAGAAAAAAAAACCACAATGATATAAGTGGAGAGTCTTCAGGTTCTCACTATATGAGATTGACATGTAGCTTGTTATTTTAGACTTTGTTCTTTGTCTTGGCACTGGGTTTTTGTTTGTTTTATTTTTGTTTGCTTTGGTTTGTTTCTTGGCTTTAGACAGAGCCTAGAAATTATGAACTTCAAGAGATCAGAAGCATAAGTGATTAGGAAGTCCAGGAGTAAAGTCCAGGTCAGATTTTTCAGCCAGGGTAGTAGTATCAATGGCTCAGGAGCAAAGAGTATCCAGGCCAGCAGAAACTTAGAGGAGGACTTGTGTCATGACAATACCTAATTTGGACCTCTATTTGATGAGACCAATGTCACCTAGACAATGCTTTAAATTTAAGCCTAATTTCTCCAGCGACTAAGACAGTGTAGGATAGAGTATGACCCTATGGTATAGGGTAGAGGGTGAAGAGAGAAATGTTTGTACTTCATTCTTACTATATGATTAAAGGCAATACCCATTGGTAAAAGCTACTAAAAAAGCTAATATTGATGATAATGAAACTGATGATAATTTGGCATTTGAAAATTCAGTCACCAATAGACTGGCCCAGAAGTCTCTTCATTCAACAGGCTATCCAGGGACCAAGTCCACAACTACTCCCTAGTCTCTTGGGAAAATATAGTCAGTAGAGGAAGTTACTTTGATTCCCAGCCCAAGACAGTTGATAGGACCCTGAAGACAATGCCCACAAGTGAGAAACTGCTTCAAGTTATAGGAAAGGGGATTAAAAACAGGCCACCTCAAAGTTCACAGAGGCAGCTGTGATAAAGGCTCATCATCATGGGCTTATATACAAGCACTCAGAAATTTTATGGGGACAAGTCCTACCCCCTCTGGGGACTTGCCCACTCAACGTTGCCTCTTCAGGGCTGCTATAGATTAATTTAGGCTTGGCCCTAGTCCAGAGTGAGTTGGAGCTGGGCTCCATTCCACTTTAGAGCAGGCAGCTTTGTATGGGTATTCTTTGGGCAAGCAGAACATGAGAGGTGGTAGACATTTCTATTGTTTGCTGTTGGCAAAATCTCCAGAAAGTTGCTCAGTCAAAAGCTCTGCTCTGTTGAATTACTTGGCTTTTATGATGGCGTTTCTCTTCAGCCTCCTGTCCCCCACACCCGTTACATCCCCTTACATTGTCCCAGTTGGAAGGTGTGAGCTAGAGAGGATGGGCATTCAATTCATGGCTCAGCTATTTACTAACCTGTGTGACCTTGGGCCCTTTGCTTAACATTTATAGGTCTCAGTTTCCTCTTCTAAAAATGATAGCTTTGGATTAGTGGGTTCTGGAGGCAGTGTGATATAGTGAAACTAGTGCTGGAGTGAGAGGACCTATATTCCCAACCTGCCTTCGTCACTTGCTCTTTAGTTGGGCAAGGCCCCCTAAACCTCGGTTTGAACAACTGTAAAACAAGAGAGACAGAGAAAGAGACAGAGATGGGGAGATGTAGACAGAGAAAGAGAGACAGGAAGGAAACATGGAGATGTATAGGAAGAGAAATGGGAGGGGATAGAAATAGTGCTTCTAATGCTACCAGAAATTTGTTTAATGGAAAAATATTAGCCCTCTACGTGACTTCAAAGATTCTTCTGTTTTTAAATCTGTGATCCTCTGATTGAATAATTTCAATTTCTCTTCCAGTTCCAAAACCCAGAAGACCTCTTACTTCAATCCTCTCATTTTATGTAGGAGGAAACTAAGGCCCAGAGAGGTGAAGTGACTTGTGGAAAATCACACAGCAAGCCAGGGGAAATCTGGATAACACAGTCCCCTGCTGCTTCTTGTTCTTTCAAGTCTTCTGGTCCAAGTCTAATTCCATAGATATCCTATCAGTAGACTTACTTTTGAGTGGTTCCAATTAATGTGACTCACCCTCTGCTCTGGATTCTCTTTCCTGAGGTGAAGTTCATGCTGAGCTGCCATGGATAGATGACTTTGAAGGAGAAGAGGAAAGGAAAGCACCTCTCAGAGCTAATATCAGATTCATTCATAGATATGAGTTGCTTTTATATCCCTTGGCTACCAGTCATCCTTGCAAAGACTGGAGGAGCATGAGGTGAAAAGCAAACTCTTTGCACCTTGGGAAGAAAGCAGATTCTTTCTGAAGGAAGGAACAAGGGTCATTTGAAAACGCTGCATTCAAACTCTGTTCCTAAAAGGCACAAAAAACAAATTCAGGAAAAGGAGATCTAAGTCAAGAAGGCACTAAATCCCTCTGATGATTTTAGGTTGTTGTCATTTGCTATGGGAGGTCAATTCTCAATTATTCAATCCACAGCAATTTCCATGTGTCAAAAAATCACTTGGCCAGAGAGTGCTCTGGAGAATGTATTTATGCCTTCAAATAATAATATTTATAAGATGCTTTGTGAACCTTAAAGTATCACATAATTACATAGTATTTGACATATTATTGTTGTTGCTGCTATGATGAGGAAGACGATGATGCTCGTCCTGGGCTCCAAAATCTCCAGAATTGCTAACTACAGATCTGGAGTTTCATCGAGTCTCCCCTTGCTATAAACCCTATAGCCTGAGTTAAAACAGGACAAAAACCAAATCCTGAACAAAGGAGATCTGGTCACTTGCCCAGGGTCACACAGGTGGTGAGTAGCCAAACCATGATTTGAATCCAAAGTCAGTGTCCTCTCTGCCACATGCCTTCCAGCTATGATAGTCCAAGCCTGGGGGATGGGATTGGAGAGAGGTAGAATGGAAGCACTATAATAAAAGCCAAGTAATTCAACAGAGCAAAGCTTTTGACTGAGCAAATTTCTGGAGTTTTTGCCAAGAACAAACAATAGGAACAAATACCACCCCCTCCCCTTTCTCCCCACCCCTATGTTCTGCTTGTCCAAAGGATGCCCATACAAAGCTGCCTGTCTCTAAGGTGGAATGAAGACATGAAAGTGGAGCCCAGCTGCAACTCACCCTGGCCTAGGGCCAAGACTAAATTAATCTACAGCAGCCCTGAAGAGGCAACGTTGAGTAGGCAAGTCCCCAGAGGGGTAGGACTTGTCCGCATGAAGTTTCTGAGTGCTCCTATACAACCCCAGTGATGATGACCTTTATCACAGCTGCCTCTGTGCACTTTGAAAACTTTGCCTGCTTTGGGCCTTTCCCTCATTCACTCACTAGCCAGTCTTTATCCCTCATCCCTTTCCTACAACTTGAAGTAGTTTTTCACTTGTGGGTCGAGTCTTCAGGATCTCATCGACTGGCTTGGGCTAAGGAATCAGAATAAGTAACTTCCTGTACTGACTATAATTTCCCAAGAGAATAAGGAGTAGTTGTGACCTTGGTCCCTGGATAGCCTGTTATAGAAAAAGTCTTCTTGTCAAGCCTATTGGGACACCATCTTGGTAAAGACCCTGATCACCTCATGCTTGGACTCAATAGCCTGCTGGTAGGTCTGCTGGCCACAAGACTCTCCTGACTCCCAGTCAGTTGTCAAAGTGATCTTCCAAAAGGGCAGGTCTGACCATGTCACACACTGTCCCACTGCCCCTGCCTCTATTCAATAATTTCCTATCAAAACCCTTCATTAACTATACCTTCCCAGTCTTCTTATACCTGACATTCCCCATACACACTCTGTGATCCAGAGACACCAGCCTCTGCTATTTCTTGAATAAGACACTGACTCCAGGCATTTCCACTGGCATTCCCCCCATGCCTGGAATGCTCTTTTTCCTCATCTCTGCCTCCTGGCCTCCTTCAGGTACCAGCTACAATCCCACCTTCTACGGGGAAGCCTTTCCTAATCTCCCCTAATTCTAATGCTTCCTTCTGCTGATTATTTGCAATTTATCCTGTATATACCTTGCTTGCATATTACTTTCCTCATTACAATGTCAGGAACTAACTAGCATTTGCCTTTCGTTGTATCCCAAGCTCTTAGAACAGTGCCTGGCACATAGTAGACATATAGAACTCTCCTCTTATTTGGTGGAGATAATTGCCCTGTATCTGGGTGAAGCACAGGGCAGAGTTGGCAAGAGCAGGAGAGAGAATTCAGATGTTTTCATGTCTGAGACAGGTCCTCAGGCTATGAGTTTTCTTCATAGTGTTTCTGGCTTCCAGCTTCTAGAGGGAGGATGGAGGAGGCCAACCCCACTTGAGTACTTAATAAGTGTTTATTAACTGATGGACTGACTGAGGTTTCAAATGTCAAGTGTGTCTCATGTTTTCCTAAAACAAATTTCTGGTGGCACTAAAAGTAAGGCACCATCTCTTCCCCTATTTCTCAGTCTCTTCTTATATGCCTACCCACCCCCATGTTTCTCTGCTCCCTTCCCAATTTCTCTCCCCTTCCTCCCTTTACAATTTTTTAATTAATTATTTTTGTTTTCAAATTTTTGTGTTTGTTTTAACCAGCCAGGATCTGCCACCCTTCAATTTTTCCGCTCCTTATTCAGTCTTCTTCCATTCTCTATCCCTTTATTAATAGAGACAGAGAGAAATCTTTCCAACTTGACAGTCAAATGTAGCTACGATAGCGAATAAATAGCAGTAAGCTTTATTTCTAACCTGTCTTATTCATGTGACCTTTTGGCAACTGTTTCCTCCTCCTTTTGAGTTCGGTAAATAAATGTAATTAAGAGGAAGTAGGTGCCACAGCTGAGCTTTGCCAGGGAGCTGCTCCCTAACAAAGTGGGGGAGGGGGAGGTTGGGAAAGGGTGGGGAGAAAATGACGCGTAGAGACTAGAAACTGAGTTAACTCTTTCAGGGAGGCAGCCAAGAATCAGTTGTGACTATTCCACTCTACGACCTCCACCCCACCTCCACCCCCCAGCACCTGTGGAGGTCAGAGTCAGGAATTTGAATATCTTGGTTTTATTTTGCTGCAAAAGATGGATCGCTTGAACACAACATTCTGTCAAGATGTAATTGAATAGGATGTCAATCAACCGATGAACCAACAAGCATTTATTAAATACTAAGTATATGCCAGTTGGGTTCTATGGAGTTTTCAGGGAGGACTAGTACCTATGGTGTGAGAACTTCCTGAGTCTTTTCCAAGACTGCTCTCCTGTGGCTCCAAGAAGCTGTAGCAGGAGCAGAGTCCACACCCCAGTACACCCATCCTGACAGACAGACTAAATAAACCAGATTGAGGGTAATCAACAGGCCTCAAACCCATCAATGTGTTAAAGGGGTGTTCAACCCTAAGCATGTGATTTCTTCCTAGCACAATGGGCATATGAGAACGATTTGTCCCAAAAGGCTGTGAAAATGACTGTAGCAGGTCCTATGGAGTGCTTGGAGTTTGGCAGATATTGAAGTTGCACCCACTGACTTTTGCCTTGCTACTGGACTATCGTGACTCTGGAATAGAGAGTGAGGATTATGACTTTGTGCCCCTCTGTCTCACCTAAATCCAATTCACCCTAGAGTCAAGACATCACTTGCTCCTCTTCAAATGAAGCATGAACATCGCTGTTTAGGCTTTGGGGATACAAATACAAAGAATGAAACAATTCCTACTAGGAATTCTTGGTGGAAGAATGAACTTCTTGGTGAATAAGTATAAAAGAGAATGAGAAACTAGTCCTTGGCTGAAATTATTTGGAAAGAGCACAGATAAAACCATGAAAGTATGGTAGATTTTTTTTTTAAGTGAGGCAATTGGTGTTAAGTGACTTGCCCAGGGTCACACAGCTAGTAAGTGTTAAGTGTCCGAGGCCGTATTTGAACTCAGCTGACTCCAGGGCCGGTGCTCTATCCATTGCGCCATCTAGGTGCCCCGAGTATGGTAGATTTTTAAAAAACTTTTTCTACAATCAGAAAGCTCACCAATATAAGTCAATCACCACAACAAGGAAACCAAGAAATTCCAGAAACCTACTCTGTTAACGGTTACTTGACTTCCTTAAAAAGTAGAGAAATATAGCAGTAAAGAGCAATATGATTTTAGACTATAAACTCTTTTGTTTGTAAACTGTAAACTGTAATCCTCTCTTACTTATACAAAGTATTATTATTATTTTCTCTCTGGGGTTAGGGATTCTTATAATGATTCTTTAAAGAACATAACTAACAACTTGAGTTTTGATGAATGTCCATTTCCTCTTTCACAAGAAGTTCACAAAACGTGGAGACATATTAATGAGACACTGGGGAATAGGCAGCAGGGGAATGGGCATGGAGGTTCTTAGAGTTCCACATTTATTTTTTCCTCTTTCCCTTGGAAGAGATTTATTTTCAGTATTCCATTTGGCACAAGGAACAGAGAGAGATGTTACTGACTTTTGAAAATTGAGAGTATCTGGATGGGTCATGTGGCAACCTCTGACTGCTACATGTGGTACTGTACACCACTACCTACTGTAGAAGAGCTGAGATTCAACTGGGAGCCAAAGAAGTCAACTGGGGACCAGCAAGCAAAGAGACGACTTCAGATCAAATGGTAAGCTGGTGAAACTTCTGAAAACTTTAGTGGCTGATGAGAAGGCTGATTGGAAGGCACCAATCCAACACCAATCAAAACAAGGCATTCACCTAAGTTCCTTCTTTGTTTCGATTGCTTCCGTCCAGGAATCTGGCACATTATACTCCCATGATCTTTGGTTGCAGGAGGAAGGTCAAGGTTCTAATCTGACCTTATAGACTAATTTTTTCTACAACTTTCTTCTATGTTAAATGAACTATGTTGCTACAGAAATTTGTTTGCTTGGATGGTATGTCTTGCTGAATCTATCCTCCACACAGCTACAAAAGTTTAACTGGGTTCAAAAATGTTTTTCCTAAAATGTAGGTCTATCATCTCCCACTCATTAAACTCCAATGGTTCCTTTTTATCTCCTGGATTGAATATAAATTATTTTGTTTGTCTTGTAAAGCCCATTATACCCTGGCTCCTTCCTATTTTTTCAGTCTTCTTATACTTTACTCCTAAATTTGTTTCTTATACGTTATAATTTACTGCCATATATTCTAGAACCATCCTAGTTGCCATGCCTACATATGAAACTCCATCTCTCATCTCTGTGCCTTTGCATCAGTTGTTCCTTACGTCTGAAATGTCCTCCATCCTCAATTTTGCTTCTTAGCATCCTGGGTTCCTTCAACACTCATTTCAAATGCTTCCTTCTGTAAAAGGCCTTTCCAAACTGCATCCCTGCTAATGCCTTCCCTCTGCAATTTATCTCCAATATGTACCATGTATATTTTGTATGTATATAGTTCTTCACATGTTGTCTCATCCATTAGAATTTAATCTAGTTGAGGGCAAAAACTGTTTTTGTCTTTTTTTGTATCCATAGTGTTTAGCACAATACCTGGAACCTAGGAAATGCTTAATAAATGCTTGTTGATTGATTGATTGATAGTATAAATAAAGAGGGTTTGATTGAGCCAGGGAATTTATCAGATGTGGAGTTGGGAGGGGAAACATAAGTATTTCTTTAATTTTTATATTTTTGAGCAGTATTTAATATCAACCTCCACTCTTGAATTCAGAGAGTGGTTAGCAAGGGTTTCTTTCTCTCTTCCTTCCTTCCTTTCTTCCTTCCTTCCTTTCTTTCTTTCTTTCTTTCTTTCTTTCTTTCTTTCTTTCTTTCTTTCTTTCTTTCTTTTGGGGCAACGAGGGTTAAGTGACTTGCCCAGGGTCACACAGTAAGTGTCAATTGTCTGAGGCCGGATTTGAACTCAGGTCCTCCTGAATCCAGGGCCGGCCCTTTATCGACTGTGTCACCTATCTGCCCAGGGTTTATTTATTATTAATAACTTTGAAGTAGTTTGTCTTGGTTGGGCTAGGAACCCTCAGATATATAAAGGGGAAGATTTCCTGCACACGTATCTGATAGGCCTTGATGAGACCAGTGTTAGTGTCACCGTTTCAAAGGTACTGAGGGATCAGTTCTCAAGCTATCTGAATGAGAGGCAAAATTTTTTTTTTTAAGTTGGGAAAACTCTTGTACCATATTGTTTCTGGAAAAGATTTAGTAGGGGAAATATAACTACCAATGTGTCTATTTCACCATATTTACAATTTTATGAAAATGATATATATATGGGAGCATCCTTGAAAAAGGTAAAGAGAAGGGAACAGGCAAAATTGTGCAAATGTTTTTCAACAAGTCACCACTTTCTGGTCACACCATAGACTAAAAATTGCAGAGAATACAAAATTCTTTTATGTCCACTCTTTGTTGACTATTTTTTAAAAAAGCAGTAAACAATAAAGCCAAATGCTGCTGCCTTAAATAATTCTCTATCAACGTATCTCTAAGGCATATGGTGAAATCATGCAATATTCCTTGAAGGAGGTAAAACAGCAGTTAACTTTGTTATCAGACCCTCTGATATTGATAAATGATAATCTACTGAGGCATAAACCGGGGAGATGCTTGCTTGCCAAAAGGGTTAACCATGGTCATAAAGGATATGACTATAATGATGATAAAAAGACTCTTACCTTATTGAAAATTGACAATTTGTAATAGTCATTGCATCTCTAAAAGTTTCTATCTCCTTTCCTATAGTTACTATTCCAAATTATTCCCCTCATTCCTCATGTCTTTTTCAATCTTCTACCATTAAAGCCAAAGATAGTCTATACACAGGCTCTTGGTGTTCACTTCCTGAGCTTAACTCCTTGACACTTCTCAGTATTATCACCTACTTTTTTTTTTCCCTCAGTGTCACAGGAGGGTGCTCTCTCTCTTCCTCATTAAAGATAATTGCAGAACTTTTTACCTTGATCCCATCCCTTTCAGCCTCTTCCAAGAAAGTGTTCCAAGGATGATATATCTTGTGCATATTTAATCTTTTGCATTTTACTTACTCTTTTCCTGCTGCCTACCGACATCCTTTTGTATCACCAATACTTTAAAAAAAACCTTCCCCATACAAAGTGATTTCATCACTAAGCTATATCTCCAAAAAAAAAAGATCCAAAAAAGAGGAAAAAAGATTCCTCAGAACAAAACTATTTCTAGTAGCTCACTTTATTTTATTCTATTTTATTTTATTTTACTAAAGAAAGGTTGTGAGGAAAGAAGGTTGGTAAGAAAACAACTACCAGAGTCTTGATGAAGTAGTAGATGTAGACTGAGTTTAAGTCAAAGGAGGAGAGCTTACTGAGTGATGGTGGGAGAGGGAGAGCCTGGTAGCAGTAATTGGAAGCAAGGAGTATGCTCACTCTCCTACCATTGCCAAGTGTGTCAAAGTGCAAACTGTGCTGAAAAGGCTGACCAAGGATCAGAAGCAAGCCTCCTCTCAGTGAGTGTAAGAAGGTGGAAAGAGGGAAAAGGGTGAAGTTTTAAGATGGAAGCAAGTTTGTTATCTATGGAGTGGTCATTCCAGAGAGTACAATGGAAAAGGTGGATAGATCTTGAGTGAGGTGTTTTGTGCAGTCAGATTGAGGGGGTTAGGAACAAGGAAACAGGTAGTGGGTGCTGGACAAGAGGGTTTGAATGATGACAGTCAAGGAGGCATCTAGGCCCTGGAGTCAGGGGATACTTACCAATTGTGTGACCCAGGGCAAGTCTCTTAACCCCATTGCCTCCCCCCCACCCCAACAAATAATTATAGGCAGGGGTTCAGAATCACCGGGATGGAGAGAATATAACAGGGTGGGAGTATGCTAATTATTGAGGAATGAGTTCAGGCAACTCATTGTTGTCTCCTAATGGGGGGAGTAGGCTCAAGGGAGAACCATAGTAGAGAATAAACATTTTTTTCAAGATAGGGAGACAAATGTACCTATGAAGTCAGAAATGAAATATTTGATGGAAAGAAAGAGATAGAAAATTCTGAAGGGAGATGGATCATTGATGGAACAAGAAGAGAATGAGGAACAGGAAAGGAAAAGAGAGAGAGAGAGAGAGAGTATTTAGCCTTGGAAAGGAAAAAGAATTGAAAGACAAATAGGGAGCAGCAGAATCTTGAATATGATCTTGGATAAAACTTGAGGCAAGAAATTAATTTAGTCCTTCTGCTACCCACGAACTATTTTTTTTTTTTTACTCCATAATCACCCTCATGCTTTTTTGGCTCACCTTGGATTTATTTCAAGAAACCCTCATTATTGACTGAGATCTCCCATGCATGGGGCTCCCCAGATTCTCTTTTCACTAATTTTCCAGTTGTGCCCTAAAAGCAATGTACAAGTGCAAAATACCATAGAACTCTACTGTGTTTATTTAACTCCAGGAGTCAAATCAATGGCATTAGGAGGTATGACTTTGAGTATTGAGAAAGCATTATTTTTCTAATCTGAGCCATCATTGATGACTTTTGAGCTCAGGAGATTGGTGTCAGAGTGTCCTGGCACTATAGTGTTGACAAGTTGTCAGAATATGGTAGGAGGGAATAACCCTCAGGAGAAATATCCTAGAGAAGTTCCTCTTTAGGAAAAAAAATAAAACAAAGAATAAGCCACCATTATGGGAGATAGCATGGTTCAGTGGAAAGAATGAGGTTTGAATTTTGCTTCTGGTGCCTATATGACCTTGAGAGAATCATTGAACTTCTGGAGGTCTCAGTTGCCATGTCTGTAAATGAAGGGGTTGAGACTAGAGGACTTCTAAGGTCCCTTTCACCTGTAGATTTATAATCTTTCTCCACTTCCTGGAATGATGCCATCCTATCTAGTAGAGCTAAATGAATGTATAGTTGATTGGTTGGTTGGTCAGTCAGTCAAGCAGACAGAGAACACCACTGTGTTAGAGCTGAGTAATTAACTAGTGTTATAATCAAAGTATAGGGTAAAAGGAAGGATGCTAGATGTAACACTAAACAATACCATATTATTCCTATACAACTTAAACTTAGAGGGATGAAGGTATTGGGTGGAGTTTTCCCAAGGCAGGGCTTTTCTTGGCTCTAGATCCTTTTAATGCATACGTCATAGCCTATACAGATTGTGTTTTGTTTTTAAAATGTGGTCAGTTTGGAAGAAAAAAGACCAAAGTCCCCAGTACCAACAATGAAATTATAAATCAGGGAACTCTGCCAACCAAAATAAATCACTTCTTTATATAGGTTCTAAGAGGACTTGAATCCTCTTTGTCTTTTCTATTTCATTCTAGCTGGAGTTCATTTGGCTAATAAATTTTCTGGAAAAACTCAGGGAATAGTTTCTGTGGCTTTGATCAGTCCTTGATATGAAAACTTCTAGAAAAGTGTGTGTGTGTGTGTGTGTGTGTGTGTGTGTGTGTGTGTGTGTATGAGAGAGAGAGAACTATATGAAGTGAGTCCTTCCTATAAATCAACAAATTCCTATTTAGTAAATTCATTTTTTTGAGGTTTCTGGGTTTTCCCCCTAAAAGAGATAAACTTTTCAACCCAATAATTCCAGAGCCAGACTCAACCCAAGAGTAAACAATTGCCAAACAGGTTTACAGTCTAGTCTAGACAGTTTTGAAGGGAGGGGCAGAATACTGAGCCTCTGAGAACACAGCCTAGTGACCTGACTTCCTGGAGATGTGCCCAGCTGCCTATATAGAGGTGCTCCCTCCCTGAATATTTGGCCAGTATTGAATTGGCTCACTGGGCTCTTTTTCCATGGTGTAGTGAAAATAACATTAGAATTTCAGTTGGAAAGATCTAGTTCAAATTCCATCCCTAACTGGGATTAGTTAACTGGTTCTCTGAGCCTCAGTATTCCCACTGTAAAATGTGGAAAATATTATCTGCTGTGCCAGTTGCCCAGGTCCAATTGAGATAGTGTATATGTAGCCTACATAAATTCTGGATCCACTCTCTCAACCCATACAAGTATTATTACATTGTGCAGGACTCTCCCCATCAAGGAGGGAGTGGCTACATCTCCCTCTCAGGGTTCTAGGGGTACCCTTGAAGGGTTGAAGTGTCTTCCAAAATAGGAGCTTTAGCCACTCTTTGGGTATGCTCTTCCAAATTTCAATCACCAGTTATTAAATATTTCTCTGATATCATTTACCAAATTATTAACACCCCATTATCCTTTTAACCAGTTAATATTAATTAGCCTTTACAAAGAGAATTCACTAAGAAGACAAAGCAAGGAGTACAAACATCAGGGGCACATTCTCTCTACTACCATCTCAGTCTGGAGAGAGTATACTTCAATTTAAAGCCATTACTAAAAAGCGTATGCTACCCCCCAAGTTTGCTTCTGAATTTAGCATAGCTAGACAAGTTGTTGCCTTGCTGCAAGACGTGGCATCTTGGCTACTAGACCAATCAGGTCTTCAGAGCTGCATAGGGACCCAGATACTGGTAGATTTTGGTATGGATTCCAATTTCTTGACTTCTGACAGCTCTCTCTTCTGACTTGCTGAAGATTTCAATGTCACAGCAGTTTCTAATATTCCTTCATCTAAGAGCAGAAAAGTATAGATACAACTGAGCCTGAAAAACAGCTAAACCGTGCTTGTGGCCAGTGAATTTTGATTCTACTGCCTGTATGACCTTAAGAGAATCATTTAACTTCTCCTCACCCACGTAGGGAAAATAGGTTCCTGAGATAACATCTTTTTCCCTACCCAAAGGATGATGGTGTAGCTTCCCTCAGATACCACCAAGCAAGAGAACTACTGATTGTGGCTATGAATGCCCCTTGTATGCACACTCAGTTCAGGCTCAGGAGTCTATCAGAAGGTTCTTTTTTACCACATAGAAAGCAGACAGGGACTAGATGCAGATATCTGCATATATTCTGAAATGGAGATGCAAGCCCTAACACAGAGCTACTGACCAGTCACTGTCAGAGTAAGATAACCTTCTTAAAGGAGACCAGTGCAGACTTCTAGGATTCTAAACTATAGGGCAGTTTCTAAGAACTCGTGATAATTTTCTTACTTTCAGAAAAATAACTATGTACAATGCAGCTTCTTCCATGGGCTCAATTTTTTCATAGTTCATAGAGGTGTCCCATCCTGTAACTTATGTAGAATTTTAGACCTGGGAGGGACCTTAGAGGTCATATTGTCTAATAGATGAAGAAACTAAAGCCCAGAGAGGAAAAATTATTGACCAAAAACCATACAGACCACAGTACTTTCCAACGATATTGATGAAGAAAGAAAGATTATACTGCCATTTCCTTTAGGAGAAGAGCAATGTATTCCTTAAAGCCTAGTAATAATAGTAACTAGCATGTATATAGCACTCTAAGGTTTGCAAAGCATGTTGTAAATATCTCATTTTAACCTCACAACAACCCTAGGAAATAGGAGCTATTATTATCCCCATCTTATAGATGAGGAAACTAAGGCAGATAGATTTCAGTGACTTGTTGAAGGTCATAGAGCTAGTAATTATCTGAAGTCAAATTTGAACTCAGATCTTGATTTCTGGTTCAGCACTTCTCAACCACACCACCCAGCTGCCTTAGTACAAGTGAGCACTTAATACATATTCACTGCATTGACTAACTTGGGAATCATGCCTTTATCTTCTCCTCTGCCCACAGTTATCTCTCCATCCTCTTTACTTGCTCCTATAACTGTTTGTTTTCTTTATTGATCATATGGTACTTAGCACATCTTGCCTTGTGCTTGATAACTTTTTTCTAATCAATGTTTGTCTTCTTTCCCTGGACAAATTGACAGCTCTAAGTATTCTACAGGTGGAAATTCACTTGTCATCTGCAGAATCTAGAATCATCCTCATATGTAAGAAGTACTCAAAAATTATTTTATTGATAGTTAAAGCCAAAATAAATTGGGTGGGTGTCAGTAAAGGCTTAAGTTAGCCAAATCTCTCTGAATATGAAAATCTATCCTGAGAGGGGTCTTTAGAACAAAGAAACAGAAGCATATCCACTCCCACTGTCACTGACCCTCATGTTTCCCTTGAATTTTCAGAGTTCTATCTAGAAGAACAGCCAGCCTCAGTCATTTACTAGCTGTGTGACCTTGGGCAAGTCACTTAACCTCTGTTTGCCTCAGTTTCCTCAATTGTAAAATAGGGATCATCATAGCACCTACTTCTCCGGGTAGTTGTAAGGATTGAATGAGATACTTGAAAAATGCTCTTGAGAGTGCCTGGTACATAGTAAGTTCTTTTTTTTCCTCTTTCTTTCTTTCTTTTTTTTTGGTGGGGCAATGAGGGTTAAGTGACTTGTCCAGGGTCACACAGCTAGTAAGTGTGAATTGTCTGAGTCCAGATTTGAACTCAGGTTCTCCTGAATCCAGGGCTGGTGCTTTATCTACTGCACCACCTACCTGCCCAATAGTAAGTTCTTACTAAATGCTTGTTCCTTTCTTTACCTTACCTCTTTAGACCATACTCTTACTTTCCTTTTAATTCACTTATATAAGGACATTGTTATTTGGAATCCTCAAAACTATTCAATAGGGTGGAGCCAAGATGGCGGAGAGGAAGCAGCAAGCTGCCTGAGCTCTCCTTCTGTTCCCTCAAAAAGAACATTAAATCAAGCCTCTGGACGGATTCTGAAACTACAGAACCTGCAAAGAGACAGAGAGACACAGTCCTCCAACCAGAGATAATTTAGAAGACTTCAGGAAAAGGTCGGTCTGACTCGGGCAAAAGGGAGGCCCAGCGCAGGGCAGCAACCCAGCGCCGAGGGGGTCGGGGCAAGTCAGCAGGAGCTGCGGGCCACAGCCAAACAACTGAGGCCCCTGGAACCTGGTTCAAAAATCTGGTTGCCAAGAAGGACAGTGGAAAAACCCACCTGCACCGGCCGGGAGGGCCACGAACGGGTCAGGCGGGAATGGACACCGGGAGCGGGCGCCTGGCTGGCCAAGCGCACCCAGACAGGAAGTGCAGGGCAGGGGATCTCCACACACCATAAAGGCCTCAGAGTAAAAAGCCAGTCACACAGCACCTATACCCCTGCACAAGAAGCCCAAAACAGGGACCCTGTTGCCCCCAGAGCAGACCTCAACTTTAAAAAATAAATAAATAAGCTGCAATAATGAGTAAGAAGCAAAAAAGAGCCCTCTCTATTGAGAGCTTCTGTATCAATAGGGAAGAAGCCAACACAAACTCAGATGAGGACAATAGCCTCAAATTGCCTACATCTGAAGCCTCACGAGGGAAAGTGAATTGGTCTCAAGAACAAAAAGCCTTCCTGGAAGAGCTCAAAAAGGATTTTAAAAATCAATTGAGGGGCAGCTAGGTGGCGCAGTGGATAAAGCACCGGCCCTGGATTCAGGAGTACCTGAGTTCAAATCCGGCCTCAGATACTTGACACTTACTAGCTGTGTGACCCTGGGCAAGTCACTTAACCCCCATTGCCCCGCAAAAAAACAAACAAACAAACAAACAAAAATCAATTGAGAGAGGTAGAAGAAAAAATGGGGAGAGAAATGAAAGCAAAACAAGAAAACTATGAAAAAAGAATCAGCAGCTTGGAAAAGGAAGCACATAATTTCAATGAAGAAAACAAAGCCTTAAAAAATTCATTTGGCCAAATGGAAAAAAAGCTGCATAATCTCACTGAAGAAAACAATACCTTAAAAAATTCATCTGGCCAAATGGAAAAAAAGGTGCATAATTTCATTGAAGAAAACACTGCCTTAAAAAATTCACTTGGCCAAATGGGAAAAAAGGTGCATAATCTCACTGAAGAAAACAATGCCTTAAAAATTAAAATGGGACAGTTGGAAGATAAGGAATCCAAGGGACACCAAGAATCAGTCAAGCAGAATAAAAAAAATGAAAAAATAGAAGAAAATGTGAAATACCTCATTGGAAAGACAACTGATCTGGAAAACAGATTGAGGAGAGACAATTTGAGAATCATTGGACTGCCTGAAAGCCATGACCAGAAAAAGAATCTAGACACAATATTCCAGGAAATTATTAAGGAGAACTGCCCTGATATCATAGAATCAGAGTATAAAATCATCATTGAAAGAATCCACAGATCACCTCCTGAAAGAGACCCCAGAAGTAAAACTCCAAGGAATATTGTAGCCAAATTCCAGAATTATCAGGTGAAGGAGAAAATACTCCAAGCAGCCAGAAAGAAGCAATTTAAATATCATGGAGCCACAGTCAGGACCTGGCAGCTTCAACATTAAAGGACTGCAAGGCTTGGAATATGATATTCCGGAAGGCAAAGGAGCTTGGATTGCAGCCAAGAATCTATTACCCAGCAAAAATGTGCATTTTCTTTCAGGGGAAAAGATGGACATTTAATGATATTGGCGACTTTCAATCTTTCCTGGTGAAAAGACCAGAACTGAATAGAAAATTTGATCTCAACATACAAGACTCAAGAGAAGTTTAAAAAGGTAAACAGAGGGGGGAAAAAAAGGTTACCCTATTACATGAAACTGTTTATATCCCTATACAGGAAGATAATACTCATAACTCTTAAGAACTGTAAATGTATTTGGGCAGAGAGAAGGACTTTACATAGTGGGTATAAATATAAATTGTCTTTGATGTGATGATACAAAAAAGAATTAAGGGGTTAAAAAGGGAGTTTATGGGGAGGAGAGGAAAGGGGAGGTGGAATGGGATGAATTATATCATATGAAGAGGTGGAAAAAAAACCTATTACAATAGAGGGAAAGAAAGGAGGGGGAACATTGTTTCAACCCTATTCTCATTAGATTTGATTCAAAGAGGGAATAACATATACGTTCATTGGGATAAAGAAACTTAACTCATTCCTTAGGGAAGCAAAAGGGGAAGGGAAAGGGGGGGTACTGATAGAAGGGAGGACAAAAGCAAGGGAGAAAAGGGTAAAGAAAAGAGAGGGGGGTGATAAAAAGGGAGGGCAGATGGGGGGGGCAGGGGTAAGAAGTAAAACATCGGTGAGGAGGAATAGGGTGAAAGAAGGGGGGAAAAGTACAAAGGGGGTAAATAGAATGGAGGGGAATAGACAGTCAGTAATAATAACTGTGAATGTGAATGGGATGAACTCTGCTATAAAACAGAAGCGAATTGCAGAGTGGATTAAAAACCAGAATCCTACAATATGCTGTTTACAAGAAACACATTTGAAGCAGAGAGATACACACAGAGTAAAGGTAAAAGGCTGGAGCAGAATATATTATGCCTCAGCTAAAGTAAAAAAGGCAGGGGTAGCAATCCTTATCTCAGACAAAGTGCAGGCAAAAATAGATCTCATTAAAAGAGATAAGGAAGGAAATTACATCTTGCTTAAAGGTACTATAGATAATGAAGTAATATGAATATTAAATATGTATGCGCCAAGTGGTATAGCATCCAAGTTCATAGAGGAGAAGTTAAATGAGTTACAAGAGGAAGTAGACAGTAATACTATACTATACTATACTAGTGGGGGATCTGAATCTGAATCTCCCCCTCTCAGAGTTGGATAAATCTAGCCGAAAAATAAATAAGAAAGAAGTGAAAGAGGTGAATAGATTACTAGAAAAGTTAGACATGATAGATGTCTGGAGAAAATTGAATGGGGATAGAAAGGAATATACCTTTTTCTCAGCAGTACATGGCACATTTTCAAAAATTGACTATGTATTACATCATAGTCAAATGTAGAAAGGCAGAAATAGTAAATGCATCCTTTTCAGATGATGATGCAATAAAAACTACATGTAAGAAAGAGCCAGGGAAAAGTAGAATGAAAATCAATTGGAAACTAAATAATTTCATTCTAAAGAATGAATGGGCCAAATAAGAAATCATAGAAACAATCAATAACTATATCCAAGAGAATGACAATAATGAGACAACATACCAAAATCTATGGGATGCAGCCAAAGCAGTGCTTAGGGGAAAATTTATAGCTCTAAATGCTTACATGAATAAAAAAGAGAAAGAGGAGATTAATGAATTGGGCAAGCAACTTAAAAAGCTAGAAAAAGAACAAATTAGAAATCCCCAATTAGACACTAAATTAGAGATCCTGAAAATTAAAAGAGAAATTAATAAGATTGAAAGCAAAAAAACTATAGAATTAATCAATAAAACTAAGAGCTGGTTTTATGAAAAAACCAATAAAATAGATAAAATATTGGTTAATTTGATTAAAAAAAAGAAAGAAGAAAACCAAATTACCAGTATCAAAAATGAAAAGGGTGATGTTACCACCAATGAAGTGGAAATTAAATCAATAATTAGGAATTATTTTGCCCAACTGTATGCCAATAAATTTGACAATCCAAATGAAATGGATGAATATTTACAAAAATACAAACTGCCCAGGTTAACTGAAGAAGAAATAAAATCCTTAAATAAACCCATATCAGAAAAAGAAATTGAATAAGCCATTAATGAACTCCCTAAGAAAAAATCCCCAGGGCCAGATGGGTTTACAGGTGAATTTTACCAAACATTTAAAGAACAATTAATTCCAATATTATACAAATTATTTGGAAAAATAGGTGAAGGAGTTCTACCAAATTCGTTTTATGACACAAATATGGTGGTGATACCAAAACCAGGCAAAGCAAAAACAGAAAAGGAAAATTATAGACCAATTTCCCTAATGAATATTGATGCTAAAATCTTAAATAAGATATTAGCAAGGAGATTACAGCAAGTGATTACCAGGATAATACACTATGACCAGGTGGGATTTATACCAGGAATGCAGGGCTGGTTCAACATTAGGAAAACTATTAACATAATCAACCACATCAATAATAAAACCAACCAAAATCATATGATTATCTCAATAGATGCAGAGAAAGCTTTTGACAAAGTACAGCACCCTTTCCTAATAAAAACACTAGAGAGTTTAGGAATAGGTGGAGCTTTCCTTAGAATAATAAACAGTATCTACCTAAAGCCATCAGCAAGTATTATATGCAATGAAGATAAATTAGAGGCCTTCCCAATAAGATCAAGGGTGAAACAGGGATGTCCATTATCACCCCTATTATTTAATATTGTCTTCTGTACCATTGCATTGGTGAGAAGAATATAGTCCATCACAGTAGATCAACACTCAATGTTGATGATACTGTGGGTCCCTAACATTTGGAATTATGCCCAAAGGGCGATAAAGCTACCCTTTGACCCAGCAATACCACTTTTGGGTATTTTTCCCAAAGAGATCATGGAAGGGGGAAAGGGACCCACATGTACAAAAATATTTATAGATGCTCTTTACATTTTATATTCAATAGCTCCATAGAAGAGAAGACCTTAGTAATAGAGAGGGAGGCTAAAAAAAGACTTACTGTGTTATTCTCTGGGGACAAGTATTCTGCAGAATGGAGAGGTAGTGTAATTGCTGATCATGATACAGATTTGTAGAATCTTCCATTCATAACATCCAGTCTATCTGCTACACCGTGCACAGACCAATGCAGGAATTATCTCTGCAACATTCCTGAGAAGCAGACACACAGCCTCAGTTTTGATTTTTGGTTTTTTGGGGGGGGTTGTGAGGCAATGGGGGTTAAGTGACTTGCCCAGGGTCACACAGCTAGTAAGTGTCAAGTGTCTGAGGCCGGATTTGAACTTACGTGCTCCTGAATCCAGGGCCAGTGCTCTATCCACTGTGCCCCCTAGCTGCCCCCAGCCTCAGTTTTAATATTTTCCAGAGACTGGGAGCTCATCACTTCACCAGAGTCCACATTCTATCTTCAGACAGAAGTAATTGTTAGAAAGTTCTTGCCTGTGTGCCAGCCCCAAATCTGCCTTTTTATGATTTCTAGTCTTTGGTGCTAACTCTACTTTCTTGAGCCATAAACAATAAATCTAATCTTTTCTGCCACACAATACCCCTTCAGCTATTTGAAGGTGATACCACATCCCTCATAAGTATTCCATTTTCTAGGCTAAGTTTCTTTAAATAATTATTACATGATGTGGTTTCAGGCCTCCTCAGTCTTGAACATAATATCCCAGAGGTAGAAGGGATCTCTCAGAGACCATTTAGCCCAAACAACGCTGGAGGCAACACAGTTTTGAGGATGTGGAAGTACCCGGAACAGGGGGAAATGATATTGGTTTGGGGGGCAAATAGTAGACATTGTCATTATTTTTTTAAGTGATCAAAGAAACATTATGAAAATAATCTACACATGTATTGAGGTTATCCTTGAAAATAGGAAGGCTTTCCCAAATAATATCACAGTGTGGATCATCTCTTTACCATCACAGAGCTGACTGAAAGATGAAGAGAATACAAAATTCCATGATACTTATTGTTCCATTATAAAAAGCAAAGTTCTATAGAGCAAAATGCCACCTTTAAAGCTCTCCTCCAACAAGGGATGCCATGTAAATGTCAAAGTTATACTTGAAAGATATAACGAAAGAAATATCCTTGTTCCATGACATTGTAGTCATTAATAAAAGTCAAAGCCTAATGTAGAGAGACATATGCTCCCCTACTGTGTTTGTTACTGATGACTAGATCCAGTGCAGAATTCAAGTCAAAGGGTTTGCTCTATAGATAATGGGGACCTCCATTCAGATTATCTTGTTTGCAGATGACATTTTGCTGATTGCCTCAAGCCTTAGAACACTGAAGAGCTTCCAGAACCCTAGAAAGGGTTCAGTTTGACTATCCAAAATGAAAATAAAAATGCGGATGGAAAATATTGCTGAGAGTAGGATGAGCAGTTGAGAGGACAGGCTATAGAGCTTATCAATAAGTATATGTCTTGGACAGAAACTACAACTAGACAATTAGTTGGTCCCAGAATTAAACAGAAGGAGAACAGACTAGATTGCTTTTGGGAAATTACAAAGTTATTTGTTTTGGGGGGTTTTTTATTATCACCAAGTTTATTCCTGAAACAAAGAGAGGGCAGATAGGCAGGTAACAAGCATTTATTAAATGCTTATTATGTGCCAGGGGCAGCTAGGTGGCACAGTGGCTAAAGTGGGGTCAGGAGGACCTGAGTTCAAACCTGGCCTCAGATGCTTACTAGATGTGTGACCCCGAGAAAGTCACTTGACCCTGTTTGCCTCAGTTTCCTCATCTATAAAATGAGTTGGAGAAGGAAATGGCAAACCACTCCATGATCTTTGCCCAGAAAACCCGAAATGGAGTCATGAAGAGTCAGACAAAACTGCAAAAATGACTGAACTGGGAATACAAGTAAATACAAGAAGATAGTCCCTGGCCTCAAAGAGCTTATGTTCTAATGGGGGAAGACAACATATCAAAGAAAGCTGGAAGGATGAGAGAAATGGAATGGATGGAGAGAAAATGTAGCTGGGGAGGAGGGGTATAGTGCCAAAGTCCATATATCTCAAGAATATCCAGGAAAGGAATGACCACTTCCTCCATTCACACAATCCCAGACCCTTCTAGTATTTGTATGAAGGAATTCATTTTATATAGAAGGAAACAGAGAACCAGGGAGATGAAAAGGCATGATTTCCTATTGCTAGTACTAATAGCAGTACTAAACTGATAAAAGTCCATGCTTCCTAATTCTGAGTAGAGGGGGTAGATGAATATTTGGTTATCAAATAAGGTAGCAGCCTTACAGAGAGTTTTTAAGTTTCCTCTTTCTTCTAGGGGCATTATAAAAGTACCATAAACAGCTGTTATTCAAACTCAAATGAATTTCTGATCTATTCAGGGTTGGTCATTCCTTCCAAAAATACAGATTGCAATCTCTGCCCTCCCATGTCTCCAATGTGTTCTCAACAATGGGCTTGGGGCTGAACACATTGAGCTGTGGCGTCACAGGAAAGAACATACTAAGTGGTTGCTGTGAAAGCCATGGAATTTTCATCCATTAGATAAGCTACTCCTCCAGGACAGAGACTTGGTTCACCTTAATCTATACAAGACTCATTATACTGGATTTCATAGGACTTGGGTTTGAATCCTGACTCTCTTATTAACCACTACTGTGTCTCTAAGTAAGTAAGCTTCTTGGGTATTATTTTTCTCACTTATACCCCAAAGTGGCTCTAGATCATCTGTAATATGCCTTCTAGTTCCAAATGTTATCATCGTCCAAATCAAGAATTCTTAACCTTTGATTTTGTGTTTGTGCCATAGACCCCTTTTACTATCTGATAAAGTCTATGGACCTCTTCTAGAATTAGAGTTTTTAGATGCACAAAATAAAATGTATAGGATTACATTAAAATAGGAGCAACTTGGGGCAGCTAGGTGGTGCAGAGGATTGAGCACCAGCTCAGGAGTGAGGAGGACCTGAGTTCAAATCTGGCCTCAGACACTTGATACTTACTACCTGTGTGACCCTGAGCAAGTCACTTAACCCCAATTGCCTCACCAAAAAAAAAAAAAAATAGGGGCAACTAGGTGGTACAATGGTTAGAGCACTGGCTCTGAAATTGGGAGGACCTGAGTTAAAATTTCACCTCAGACAATCATTAGCTATGTAACCCTGGACAAGTCACTTAACCCTAATTGTCTTAAACATCAGTGGCTGTCTCCAGTCATTTTGATATGTATTTTGCCATTGGACCCAGATGGCTTTGGAGGAGAAAGTGAGGTTGGTGACCTTGCACAGCCCTCCCTCACTTAAATCCAATTCACTGAAAGTCATGATATCACCTCCCACTGTCACCTCTTTGAAAACAAAGGACAAACAACAATTATATTAAAATACAATTATCAATATATATATATATATTTTAAATCATAGACCCCAGGTTAAGAAAGTCTGTTCTAAATGGTGGTGCTTAAAAAATGTTTCAGAAATAGTGACTCACCACCCCGTCAGTGATGCCTTGGTGGCATCTAGCAGGTAGCTGTCACAGTGAGTAGAGTGCTGGAGCAGGAGTCAGCAAGATCTGAGTTCAGTGCTTACAGACATTTCCCAGCTCTTTGTCCCTGTCTGCCTCAGCTTTCTCATCTGGAAAATAGAGATAATAATAATGGCACCTAACTAACAAGGTTAAAATGGGCAAAATGAGATAATGTAAAACACTTTGCAAACCTTTAAAATGCTTTGTAAATGCTATTAGATATTATTAGTTATATTGATTTTAGGAGGGGAAGGGCTGAGCTGTCTTCTGTAGAGCCCTTTCAACCTAGATACTCTCTGGAGAAAAAGGAAGAAAGGGAAGGAGCTATAGATTTATCAAAAGCAGGGTCTCAAAGAAGGAGCAAATAGAAGGAAGACCCTTGCTCTCCCACCAATACACGTTTCCTCTTCCCATAAACCTTTTCTTCCACCACCATACACAATCTGAAAGCTGGCAAGTGGGCAAAATGCTATATATACACTCGTGTTTGGCATGGGTGCAACTACTCATGCCTGCCAAATCCTAAGGGCCTTCCTCCATCCGGAAAGTGGAATCAGTAACTTTGTTTCCTTTTGCCCAGAACAAAGTAATGAATCATGAAATACTTTGAAGCCATGTTTGATCTGAGCTGAAGGGGTGCCATTTACATTTTAAGTTTCTCCATCCCCTCATTGTGAGATGACTTTTCTCCTCCTTTCTGATCTGCCCTCCCACCTCCCCCTGCTGGATAGCAGGCAGACTGAGGCAACCTTCATTCAGCTCTGTTAATTAAGTTGTAAGTGTATGTAATTGCTGACTGGGTCAGGTGATTCCTCCCAGGAATCTGGCTCCTAGACCACAGTCCTGCAGCCTGGGAAAAAAGATGTCTCTCTCTTGGAAAGAAGCAGGATCAAGAAGGAAGAAAAGGGCCTTGGGGCTCTAATTCTAGCTGTGACTCAATGACAATTCTGACTCTTGATTTCTGTTAAAACAGGAGCTGTCTTCTCCAAGGGAGATCAGAGGATGAGCAAAGTAGAGGCGAGCAGAAGAAACCTTGGTGGTCCTTTCCCCTGTTCCACTCTCTCCCCTTCCTCATTCAGGCTCTTCTGGAAGCTTCCTCGGCTATATTTGTTAACTCTGACAAGAGCACCTGCTTTTCTCTCTGAGATTGCCTGGGGTTTTTTTGGTTCTTGTTGTTGTCGTTGAGTCTTTCAGACTCTTTGTGACTCCATTTGGGGTTTTCTTGGCAAGAATATTGTAGTGGTTTGCCATTTCCTTCTCCATCTCATTTTTAGAGATGATGAAACTGAGGCAAACAGGGTTAAGTGACTTGCCTAGCGTCACACAGCTAGGAAGTCTCTGGTGCCAAATCAGAAGACAGAAAGACAAGTATAACTGACTCTGGGCCCAGCACTCTATCCATTGTGCCATCTAGCTGCCCCAAGATTGCCTGTCAACATAAAAAGAGTAGGGGGCAGCTAGGTGGTGCAGTCGATAAAGCGCCAGCCCTGGATTGAGGAGGACCTGAGTTCAAATCCAGCCTCAGACACTTGACACTTACTAGCTGTGTGACCCTGGGCAAGTCACTTAACCCAAACTACCTCACCAAAAAAGAAACGAACAAAAACAAACAAACAAACAAACAAACAACAACACAAACAACCAAACATAAAAAGAGTAGAAGAACTTCACAGGGAGGGCAGGAATGCTAGAGGAGGCTGATAGAAAGTGTCCTCAATGCCCCCTCCCATTAGGCTTATCAAAGCTTTGAGACAATGGTAGTGGAGCATGATGGGAATGGAAGTCACCAATGAAAAACAGTGTGCATATATGGCAGTGGTTCATCTGTGTAGCACTTACTTTTCAATACGGTAATATGGACTTTCTTAATGTTCCTCAAGTAAGATATTCCATTTTTTTCTGGCTTTCCTTCTGCCACTTGGCTTTCCCTCTGCCACTTGGCTTTCCTGGCTTCCTTCAAGGACCAGATAAAATCCCACCTTTTACAGGAAGCGTTTCCCAATCCCATTTAATTCTAGTGCTTTCCCTCTGTTCCTTATTTCCTGTTTATCCTGTTTATAGTTTGCACAAATTTGTTTGCTTGTTGTCTCTCCCATTAGAATGTGAGTTCCTTGAGGGCAGGGACTATATTCTTTCTTTATATCTTCAGCTCTTAGCACAGTGCCCAATACTTAATAGATACTTAATAAAATCTTTAAACTTGATTGAGCTGGTTAGCTTTGTCAGTTATCTACACCCCCATCTCCCTTCTGTGGGCATTTCTTTGTAGCTACTCTGTCACCTCCTCCACTCTGGGCTTTCCTTTCAAAAGTATGCCTACTTCAATGCTAGTCATTGTTCCAGCCACTGCTGCCAACCCTCTGTCCTAGGAAATTATAAAATGAATAAAGCACTCTCTTTTCTAGCTCATAGCCCCTAGATAGAGATCACTCTGGCAAAATTCTGCAGTTTAAAATCTTTCTTCCTTCCTGAGTGTTCCCAGCCATCTTTTCCCACACTGATAGCACAAAGTTTAGCATGTAATGGGTTAACATCTTTATCACATTTGACAGCATAAGAGACAAGACAAACTATTAAGAATAGAAGATTCACAATTAAGAATTTAATAAGGCTGTAAATAATCAAGGAAATGGAGAACTAGACATTTCCTCCATTCCTCACTAATGTTAAAAAAGGGGGGGGGGAGGAATTTTGTGCCAGAGGTGGAACAATTATAATTGTTTCCAGAGGACAAAATAAGCAATAAGCCCAATAGAATAACAACTTTATCCATTAATAGTGGAGAATGATAAATCTTGAGGCACTCATTGAGTATCCTTCCTGAAACAGCTTTTATGTTCTGGCAGGACACAAACCAACCTACAGGCTTGTGAATTGGGATTCACTTTTTTATTTCCCTGCTGCTGCAATCTCTGTTTTCTAAAAACAACAACAACAACAACAACCCCCCACCACACCCCATCATCAGGCTGTTTTAGTAAGCAATAAATATCAATTTGGTCTAAGCATGTGAGGTGGAAGGGAAGGTAAAAAATGAGGAAATCATGAGGCATTGTCTGGAGTAGCCCATGGATTAGAGATAACCCAAGGTGGCAGGAATGTGTACTCCCAAAGCTAGGAAAAATTAGATTTCATCAAGTCAGAGAATTAAAGATCAAAGAAAACTAAGGCAGAGTTAAAAAAAAAAGTCAAATTTCCTTTACAGACCATAAAAATAAAAATAGAAATCCATTCAGGGAACACAAATAAAAGATGGACATAAATAGATTTGATAGTGAAATCCTCAACAAGGAATGGGTCAAAGAATAAATCATAGAAACATTTCATAACAATGAGAGAAAATGGTAATAATGAAACAATACATCAAAATTTCTAAGATGCAGTTAAAGTAGTCCTCAGAAGAAAAATCATGTACTAAAAATCATAACAAAATAGAAAAAAGATTAATGAGGTGATAATGTATTTTAAAAATTAGAAAGCCAACAGATAAATAGACCCAAAATAAACACAAAGGAAACTATCTTAAAAATTAGAGGAGAGATTGAAAATCAAAAAGACAATAGAAATGATAAAACTAAAACTTAACTCTTTGAAAAGACTGACAGAATTGACAAACTTTTGACCAATCTGATTTTTAGAAAGATAACAGAGAATAAAATCAATAAAATAAACAATGAATGAAATGAATAATGTGGACAGTTATATAGCTACAAAACTGAAAACAAAAGAAATAGAGGAATAGTACATAAGGTATTAAAAATCCAAATAATGGATATTTTAGGTTTTTTTAAAAAATCTTTAAATTTTTTCCCAGTTGCATGTAAAGACAATTTTTAACATTCATTTTTTAAAATTTTGAGTTCTAAATTTTCTCCCTCCCTTCCTACCTGATCCCTCCCTGAGACACTAAGCAATTTGATATAGGTTATATATGTGCAATCATGCAAAAGAGATTTTAGTCATGTTTTGAAAGAAAACACAGACCAAAAAAAGTCCCACAAAAAAAAAGTGAAAAGGGGGCACTGATCTGTTTTCAGACTCCATCAGTTCTTTCTCTGGAGGTGGAGAGTATTTTCATCATGATTCTTTTGGAATTGGACTATTGTGTTGCTGAAAATACCTAAGTCATTAACAATCACGTACAATATTGCTGTTACTGTGTACAATGTTCTTCTGGTTCTGCTCACTTCACTTTGTATCAGTTCATGTAAGGCTTTCCAGGTTTTTCTGAGAGTATCGTTTCTTAAAGAACAATATTATTCCATTATAATCACATACCCAAAGTTGCTCAGTCACTCCCCAATTGATGGGCAATCCCCTCAATCTCTAATTCTTTGCCACCACAAAAAGAACTTCTATTAAAATATTTTTGAACAAATATTTCTCTTTTGCTTTTTAAAAAAATCTATTTGGGATTTTAACCTAATAGTAGTATTTCTAGATCAAAGGATATATACAATTTTATAGTTTTGGGGGCATAGTTCTAAATTGCTCTCCAGAATGGTTGGATCAGTTCATAACTCCAATTTTCTCACATCTCCAACATTTGTCATTTTCCTTTTCTGTCATATTAGCCAATTTGATAAGTGTGAGGTGGTACCTCAAAGTTGTTTTAACTTGCAATTTTCTAATCAATAGTAATTTAGAGCACTTTTTCATATTATTATAGATAACTTTGATTTCTTCATCTGAAAACTGCCTATTCATATACTTTGACTATTAATCAATTGGGGAATGACTAATATTTCTTTAAAATTGACTCTGGTGCCCTATGTTTGAGAAATGAAGCCTCCATCAGAGACATTTACTGTATTTTTTTTTTGCAGCTTTCTGTTTTCCTTCTAATTTTGACTGCATTTGTTTTGTTTGTGCAAAATTTTAATATAATCAAAATTATTTATTTTATATTTTATAATACTCTTTATTTCTTGTTTGATCATAAATTCTTTCCTTGTACATAGATTTGACAAGTAAACTATTTCATGCTCTGCTAATTTGTTTATGGTATCACCCAAATTTATCCTGGTATATGATGTAAGATTGGTCTATCCCTAATTTTTGCCAATCTGCTTTCCAGCTTTTCTAGCAGTTGTTAATCAAATACTGAGTTCTTGCACCAAAAGCTTGGATTTGGGGGGGGGGTTATCAAACATTAGATTACTATGGTCATTACTGATATGTAATGTTTGGTGGAATTCACTTGTGAATCCATATGGCCCTGGAAACTTGTTCTTAGGGAGATGGCTTATTGAATTTCTTTTTCTAAGGTGGGGTTAAGTAATCTATTTCCTCTTCTGTTAATCTGGGCAATTTATATTGTGATAAATATTAATTCATTTCATTTAGATTGTTAGATTTATTGGCATAAAATTGGGATATTGTCATTCTCCCTAATGAAATTATTTCTGTGATTTGTTCTTTGACTCACTCATTCTTTGAGATTAGATTTAGTTTCCAGTAAATTTTTAATATGTTTTCATAGCCCTCTATGGAATGTATTTTTTGCATTATGCATTATGATCTGAAAAGAATGCAGTTAGTATTTCTGATTTCCTGTGTTTGGTTGTGAGGATTTTATGCCTTAATACATGGTCAATTTTTGTGTAGGTGCCATGTACCATTCAGCAAAAGGTGTATTCCTTTCTGTTGCTATTCAATTTTCTCCAGAGGTCTAAGATATGTAATTTTTCTAAAATTCTAATCAACACTTTAACTTCATTCTTGCATATTTTTTGTTAGATTTGTCTAGTTCTGGGATGGGAAAGTTTAGATTCCCCCACTAGTACAGTTTTGGTCTTTATTTAACTTTAAAGATTTAGATGCTATATAATTTGGTGCTTCTATGCTTAGTATTACTTTATTGTTTATGGTACCTTTCAGCAAGATGGAATTTCCTTCCTTATCTCTTTTAATTAGATCTAGTTTTGCTTTTGCTTTGTCTGAGATCATGAGAGCATCCTCTGCTTTTCTTTACTTCAGCTGAAGCATAAAAGATTCTACTCCAGCCTCTTACCTTTATCCATTATGTCTCTGTGTTTCACATGTGTTTCTTTTTTTTCACATGTTTCTTGTAAACATCATATTATATGATTCTAATTTTTAATCTACTCTGCTATCTACTTTTGTTTTATGAGAGAGTTGATCCCATTTACATTCACAGTTATGATTCTGTGTTTTCCCTCCATCCTATTTTCCTCTCTCTCTCTCTCTCCTTTTTCTCTCTCCCTCCTCAAAATTGTTTTTTTAATAAAAGTATTTTATTTTTTTCCAGTTACATATAAGGATAGTTTTTAACATTTGTTTTCATAAGATTTTTAGTTCCAAATTTTTCTCCCACCCTCCCTTCCCTCCCTCCTCCCCAAGGTGGAAAACAATCTGATATAGTTTATATTTGTACAATTACTTTAAACATATTTCTGCATTAGTCATCTTGTGAAAGAACAATCAGAGCACAAGAGAAACACCTCAAAAAAGAAGGGAAAAAAACAGCCCCAAAGTAGAAACCGTATGGTTCCATCTGTATTCATAATCCACAGTCCTTTTTTCTGGATGTTGAGAACATTTTCTATCATGAGTTCTTTGAAATTGTTTTGGATTGTTGCACTGCTGAGAAGAGCCAAGTCAATCCCCATTGTTTATCACACAACATTGCTGTTACTGTGTACAATGTTCTCCTGGTTCTGCTCCTTTCAGTCAGCATCAGTTCATGTAAGTCCTTCCAGGTTTCTCTGAACTCATCCTGTTCATTGTTTCTTATAGCACAATAGTATTCCATTACACTCATATACCACAACTTGTTTAGCCATTCCCCAATTGATGGGCATTTCCTTGATTTTCCTTGCCACCACAAAGAGAGCTACTATAAACATTTTTGAACATCTCACAAGTGTTTTGCTTCTGACCACTGTCTCCCTCAATTTGCTCTCCCTTCTATCAACCCCACCCCTCCCTTTTCTTTCCCCTTTCCCCTTGCACTTCCCTATAGGGTAAGATAAATTTATTTACCCAGCTGAGCCAAATCCAATCCTTCTTTCATGCCTTTTAATGTGATATAATTTACCCCATTGTGACTCCCCCTTTTCTTTTCTCCCAGTACAATCCTTTTTTTAGACCACTTAATTTTTTATCATCACATCAAAGTCAACTTATACTCACACCCTCTAGCTAAGCATACTCCTTCTAACTACCCTAATAGTGATAAAGTTCTTAAGAGTTACAAGTATCAGGGCAGCTAGGTGGCGCAGTGGATAGAGTCAGGAGTACCTGAGTTCAAATCCGGCCTCAGACACATAACACTTACTAGCTGTGTGACACTGAGCAAGTCACTTAACCCCAATTGCATCACTTAAAAAAAAAAAAAAGAGTTACAAGTATCCAAAATTCATCTGGAAAAACAAAAGTTCAAGGATATCATGGGAATCAATGAAAAAAAAAAACACAAAAGAAAGTGGTTTGGCAGTAATAGATCTCAATCTGTATTATAAAGCAGTAATTATTAAAACAATTTGGTACTGGCTAAGAAATAGAAAGGAAGATCAGTAGAATAGAATAGATAGAAGTTGTACTATAGTAAATGACTAGAGAAATCTAGTATAGGATAAATCCAAAGATCAAAGCTTTGGGGACAAAAACTCATTATTGGACAAAAACTGCTGGGAAAACTGGAAGACAGTATGGGAGAAACTAGGTATAGACCAAAATCTTACACTGTATACTAGAATGAGGTCAAAATGGGTACATGATTTACACATAAAAGATGATACCATAGGCAAATGGGCAGGGGAAGAATTTATGACCAAAGAATATATAGAGAATAAAATTAAATGTAAAATAGATCATTTTGATTAGATAAAATTAAAAAGCTTTTGCACAAGCAAAACTAATGGAACCAAGATTACAAGAGAAATAGAAAACTGGGAAAGAATTTTTGAAATAACTATCTCTGATAAAGGCCGCATTTCTCAAATATATAGAGAACTGACTCAAATTTATAAAAATGCAAGCCATTCCCCAATTGTTAAATGACCAAAGGATACGAATAGGTGGTTTTCAAACAAAGAAATCAAAACTATCTATAATTATATGAAAAAATGCTCTAGATCACTATTGATCAGACAAATACAAAATAAAACAACTTTGAGGTATCACTTCACACCTATCAGAATGGCAAATATAACGAAAATGGAAAATATTGGGTGTTGGAGGGGATGTGGGAAAGCTGAGACACTAATCCACTGTTGGTGGAGTTATGAAAACATCCAATCATTCTGGAGAGCAATTTGGAACTATGCCCAAAGGATTAAAGAACTGTGCACATCCTTTGATCTAGCAATACCACTGTTAAGTTTATATCCCAAAGACATCCCCAAAAAGAAAAAAAAAAGACCTAGTTGTACAAAAATACTTGTAGCAGCTCTTTTTGTGGTGGCTAAGTATTGGAAATCAAAAGAATGACCATCAATTGAGGAATGGCTAAACAAACTGTGGTATATGATGGTGATGCAGTATTATTGTCCTATAAGAAATGACATGCAGGATTATTTCAGAAAGGCCTGTAAAGACTTGTATAAACTGATGTTTAGTGAAATGAGTAGAACCAAGAAAAAACATTGTGCGCAGAGACAGCAATATTGTTTGATGAAGAACTGTGAATTACTTGACTATTCTCAACAATACAATGATCCAAGACAGTCCCAAAGGACTATTGATGAAACATACTATCCACCTACAAAGAAAGAATTGATATTGATGTAACAGACTCAAGCATGCTATTTTTCACTTTCTTTCATTTGTTTTATTTTAATCAAGTTTTCTTGTACAAAATGACAAATATGGTAATGTTTTATATAATCATATGTGTATAACCTATATCTGATTGCTTACAGCCTCAGGGAGGAGGGAGGGGAGGGAGGGAAAGAGGGATAACAATTGGGACCCAAAATGATAAATAAAAATGTTTATTACCAAAAAAGAAAAAGAGTTGCAAGTATCATATTCCCATGTAGAAACGTATATAGTTGGGGCAGCTAGGTGGTGCAGCGGATAAAGCACTGGCTCTGGATTCAGGAAGACCTGAGTTCAAATCCAGTCTCAGACATTTGACACTAGCTGTGTGACCCTGGGCAAGTCACTCAACCCTCATTGCCCTGCAAAAAACAAACAAACAAACAAACAAAAACAGAAAGGAATGTATATAGTGTAACCTTATTGATACCATTATCGTTATTTTTCTTTCCTGTTTACCTTTTTATTCTTCTCAAGTCTTGTATTTGAAAATCACATTTTCGGCGGCAGTTAGGTGGCACTGTGGATAAAGCACTGGCCCTGGATTCAGGAGGACCAGACTTCAAATCCAGCCTCAGACACTTGATACTTACTAGGTGGGTGACCCTGGGCAAGTCACTTAACCCTCATTGCCCTGCCCAAAAAAATAATTAGAAAAAGAAAAGAAAAAGAAAATCACATTTTCTGTTGAGCTCTGGTCTTTTCATCAGGAATGCTCAAAGGTTCTCTTTTTCATTAAATTCCCTTTTCTCTCCAAAGGATTATACTCATTTTTGGCGGGGTATACATCTCTTTATTGTAATCATAGCTCCTTTGCCTTCTGGAATATCATATTCCAAGCCCTCCAAACCTTTAATGTAGAAGTTGCTAAATCTTGGATTATCCTGACTGGCTCCAAGATATTTAAGATATTTGAATTGTTTCTTTAAGGTTGCTTTCAGTATTTTCTCCCTGACCTGGGGGGCCCCTGTAATTTGCCTATAATATTCTTGGTAGTTTTCCTTTTGGGGTCTCTTTCAGGAGGTCATCAGTAGATTCTTTGCATTTTAATTTTACCCTGTTGTTCTAGGATATGAAGGCAGTTTTGCTTGATAATTTCCTGAAATGGAGGCAGCTAGGTGGCACAGTGGATAAACCACGGGCCCTGGATTCAGAAGGACCTGTGTTCAAATCTGGCCTCAGACACTTGACACTTACTAGCTATGTAACCCTGGGCAAGTCACTTAACCCTCATTGTCCCACAAAACAAAACAAAACAAAACAAAACAAAACAAAACAAAACAAAACAAAACAAAACAAAAAAGATAATTTCCTGAAATATGAGGTATAGACTTTAATATACATACATTTATATATATAAAAATTGTGCATTAGATATTATAACATAATATTTATACATAATTTAATAGATGACTTAAATATAATCAATATATTATGCATACACATATATGCCATTTACTCTATATACTATATACTATTTACTGTATTATTTTATATACTATATACTATTTACTATATATACTATAGACTTACTATAAATATATACATAACTATACATACATACACATATCTATAATTGGCATTGATTCATTGTCTCTGTTACCTCTCAGTGTAATGTGCTTCCCTGTTTATCATTTATATATAATATTTTAATATATATATAAAATATTTTATTATATTACATAGGTATATATGCACAAAAATGGTACAGTATCTACTTAAAGAAAAAAATGGTCTATTTATGGGAAGAAGTAGATAAGAAAACTATTAGGGACCTAAATATATTCATCTCAGAATTAGACAAATCTAATACACACATATGAAAGAAATTTAAACCTTGAATAGAATTTTAGAAAAGTTTGATATAATCATTGATAATTGAATGGAAACAGAAAGGAATAACATATATTAGATATGTTTGGCACCTTTATAAAATTTTATCAATATTTACCAAAGTATCACAGCAAGAATCAGCAAACTACAGACCTCAGTCCAATGCAGACTCATCATCTGTTTTATCTAAGTTTACATTTTAAAATAAAACAAAACTTTATTTTAAAATGTAAAAAGAAAAAAAAAACATTCTTAGCTCATAAGCCATATAAAAATAGGTAATGGGTCATTGTTTGCTTACCTTTCTCTCAGATGATAAAAACATCACAAACATTTATAGAAAAGACATTAAACAGTCTTTACTTACCACAATGCAATAAAAATCATATTCAATAAAGAATCACTTAAGAAAGGATTAAAATTAAGCAAAGACTAAATAAGTTCATTCTAAACAATTGTTGATTCAAAGAACAAATCATAGCAACAATAAATATTTTCATTAAAGATAACAACTATGAGACAACATGCCAAAAATTTGTAGATGCAGTCAAAGTAGTCCTTAACAGAAAACAGAAAATGTCTAACGATTTTTAACTGACAAAAGAAAAAACAGATCAATGAGTTGGATATTCAACTTTAAAAACTACTACTTTTAGGGCGGCTAGGTGGTGCAGTGGATAAAGCACTGGCCCTGGATTCAGGAGTACCTGAGTTCAAATCTGGCCTCAGATACTTGACACTTAATAGCTGTGTGACCCTGGGCAAGTCACTTAATCCCCATTGCCCCACAAAAGCAAACAAACAAACAAAAACCTACTATTTTTGTTTTATGTGTTCTCTCTCTCTCTCTGTCCCCTAGGTCTATGATTTCAGTCACATAGGACAGTTCTAGATGACAAAACTCCCTCTACTGATATAACTCATTATCTTCTCTGCAACTTATAGTCTTAAAGAATTTCCTAAATAATTGAGAAGTTAAGTGACATGCTCAGGGTCCCAGAAACAGTATGAGACTTGAACTCAGGTCTTGAACTAGGAAAAGCCTGAGAAAAAGAGACTGTCCACCAGCTGTCCAAAGACCTTCTGACCCAGTGAAAGTGATGCATCCAGTGAATCTGTATCTATATCTATATCTATCTATACACACACATGTATGTATGTATATGTATGTATGTGGGTATGCACACACATACACATACATAATGAACTGTGTATATTATTACAAGGCAGGAGAACTGAATTTAGAGGCAACTCCTTTTATGCCCAAAATTGCTATAGGTAGTCTTAGGTTACAGATTCAACCCATAGAGCTTGAAAATACTGATAGTCAATTTGACATAGCTGCCAGCCCAGGATTAGACACACAAGTCTACAATGACCCTGATGGTCAGTGTAGTTCTGGTATGAAAACAGAGAGATCAATTAGTAACCGAAGAACTATGCCTATTAGACGAATTACTAAACTAAGTTATGTTAAAAGTAAACCTGAAGGGGCAGCTAAGTGGTGTAGTAGATAAAGCACCAGCCCTGGATTCAGGAGGATCTGAGTTCAAATCCGACCTCAGACACTTGACACTAGCTGTGTGACCCTGGGCAAGTCACTTAACCCTCATTGCCCCACAAAAAAAAAAAGTAAACCTGAAGATATGGTTACATATGTCTCTGGAAGATAATGCCAGAGATGACTCGTGTGAAAGTGCCTTGCATGTAGTTACATATGGTTATTACTATACATGTGAATTATTGCATGTTATAGTATGCTTATTTTTTAAAATCTTGCTGTTATGTTCATATGACTATATTTTCTGTTATATTCATGCTATAGCAATGTCAGTTAATTGTTTTGCATATGTGCTTTTACTTATTGTTAATTTATATTTTAGAAAACAGCCTGTTGATATTGTTACAGCTACCTAGTTTTGCTTTGTTATTTAGCCATGATTACTGTTTTTGACTGATTGCTATATACTATTGGTATGTATGTGCTCCTGAAATGTGCATATATTATACCTTCTGTGTATTTAGGAATGCTGTCACTGTAGTACCCCAGTAACAGGTATACTGTATGTATTATTAATGTGCATTTTAAAAATTTCAGTTTCAATGATGCTGAAAGTGAGTTGCCTGTGACTCCAGGAAAATAATATTTATTGTTTTAAAGTGCTGGTGTTCATCTTTATATTGTATATAGAGAGGTTTTATACTTGGTCTAGGTGATCTTTGCAAAGGACTGCAAAGTTTTGACCCAGGGGAGGAATGTAACTCCCGTCCCAAAGCCCATCGGAATGGAACTCTCTCCTTATTGGTAGAAATGATGCCTTGCTCTACATGAGAAGTAGGGCCCTGTGCCAGGTTCTTCAAGTCAGAATCTTCTTTGAACATCTATGCAGCTTCCAGCTTCAAGAGAGAAGATGGAAGAGGATAACCCTATTTCAATTTACTGAAAGAAAATGGACAGGCTATATCATGTTCTTATTCTCAGCTTGCTACTCTAGAGACTTCAGGGAGTTTTCCTTTTGGGTCAGATCCGGGACACTCTCTCTTGCTTGGGCTCAGTTGTTGCACTCTTAGTGGAAGAGCTCCTTCATTCTGTATTGTCTGGTTTTCTCTCATGTATACCTTCTCTGGTTTCTGTTTTGCTACCATTTGGATAAATGAGCTTCTTTGACATTCTCTATGTGTGTTCATTGTGGAACTGATATTTGGTAGGAAAGAGGTGGTCTTGAATATAGAGCTTGGGGTCTCCTTTCCCCCCGCAAAATTATAAAGCAATCAGAGGTTAGATGCAACCCAGTCATGTCCCCTAGTGTAATAATATTTAAAGAAACAGATAGATATACTTTTAGCCTGGTACCCTATCTCTATGAATAGAGCAGAATGGCCTTTGATTCCCCAACTTCCTGCTTTCCCTGTTGGTAGGAATGAAAGTCTCCCATGGAGAGGTAGGAGCAGGAGAGTCTAGAGTTGTCTTTTCTGTTTCCCCTTGAGCTACACAAGTACAGAATAACTTGAATCTTCATTTCAGGGCACACTTCCTAACCTTTAACTCCCAATCACATAGAAAAATATTTCATAAAGAGAGAATAACAGGGGGCAGCTAGGTGGCACAGTGGATAAAACACCAACCCTGGATTCAAGAAGATATGAGTTCAAATCCAGCCTCAGACACTTGACACTTACTAGCTGTGTGACCCTGGGCAAGTCACTTAACCCTCATGTCTCCCCCCCCCAAAAAAAAAAAGTAGAAAAGAAATAGATAAAATGGAAAACAAAAAAGACTATAGAGAATAGCAAGGTAATTCACACAGGAAAATAAACAATGGAATTATTCCAAGGCTGACTCTCCTTCTCCTGTCACTTCCAACAAACTCATGAGAAGGTGGAGAAGAAATAAAGTCCTCAGAAAGATTTCATGGTCAGTGGCAAAAACCTGGATTTCAGTGCCAGCATTAAAATCTGCTGGACCCTGGTGTGCGGGAATATACTTTGAGCAAGGTTTCCTGTTCTCTTCACATATAATCTATTCAGTTAATTTTTCTTTCCCACAATCTCTGCAGCTTGAGCACATTGAGTGTAAGCTGCAACATTGGCATCCTATTGTCCATCAACTGGGGAATGGTTGAACAAGTTGTGGTAAATGAATGTAATGGAATACTATTGTGCTATACGAAATGATGAGCAAGCAGATTTCAGAAAAACCTGGAAAGTCTTACATGAATTGATGCTGAGTGAACAGAGCAGAACCAGGAGGACATTGTACACAGTGATAATAATGTGTGCTAATCAACTATGGTTGACTTAGCTCATCTCAACAATACAATGATCCAAGATAATTCCAAAAGACTCATGATGGAAAATACTATCCACATCCGGAGAAAGAATTGATGGATTCTGAATTCAGATCAAAGCATACAATTTTCACTTTGGGGAGTTTTTTCATGTTTTTTTTTCTTTTTATTTCTTCTCTCACAACATGACTAATGTGGAAATGTGTTACATGATTGCACATGTATAACCTATATCAGAATTCTTTCTGTCTAGAGGAGGGGGGATGGAAGAGAGAAAAATTTGGAATGCAAAATCTTTCAAAAAATGAATGTTGAGGGGCAGCTAGGTGGCACAGAAGATAAAGCAACGGCCCTGGATTCGGGAGGACCTAAGTTCAAATCTAGCCTCAGACACTTGACACCACAAGCTGTATGACCCTGGGCAAGTCACTTAACCCCCATTGCCCTGCAAAAAAACAAACAAACAACAAAAAACAAACAAACAAAAATGAATTTTGAAAATTATTTTTATGTGTAATTAGAAAAAATATATATCATTAAATTTTTAAAAATTCCTAAAGAGTGGGGGGACAAAAACAAAACAAAATATTGGCATTCCACATTCAGCAAATCACATTCCACAGCATCAGGCTGGTGGATTCAACCTGGCTGAAGGGCAACCCTACCTACATATGCTTCCCTTTTTACCTTTAGCTCTTCATGTACCTCCTACTGCAGTCCTTATGTACAGTAATAAGCCTCATTGGATCCTGACATCCTGGGGCTTCCCACAATGAATAGCCATTATAAACAGTGAGGTTGGATCAGAGTCAGCCATTATATGCATTGAGGTCAGATTCTATGTGCTCCTATTATACAAGGAAGTTTTATTGATGCAACTTCTTTTGGTCAGGAGATAGGTTTAAGTAGGATTGTTTTACTAGAGATTGATTGGTTTCCCAACCCTGACTCTTCAATCTTTAGATTAGTAATTCAATTACATTTTTAAAAAAAGACATTTTTTAAGTTAAGCTTACAAGTTGCAATGCACTGCATTAGGCTTATTACATATTTTAAAAGAGAAATTTTATTTGTCACAGTAACTGAAAATATACTCATCTCCCATTCAGTATTTCACCTGACCTCTCAACTTTTGACAACTCTATTACTAACAGGCGTTCTCTTTCTCTTAGGTTCTACACACAGCATTACATGGTCAGCCATTTCCTTCTCTTTGTTTCCTGTTAGCCTCATTGTCTCTTGCCCCAGAAATTTCTGCCCTCCTCCTCCGCCTTCAACAAGATTCAGAAGTATACTAGTAAATGTTTAACAATCAACTCTCTGAAAAAAAGTATGTCACACTTTTTTTTTTAGTGAGGCAATTGGGGTTAAGTGACTTGCCTAGGGTCACACAGCTAGTAAGTGTTAAGTATCTGAGGCCGGATTTGAACTCAGGTCCTCCTGACTCCAGGGCTAGTGCTCTATCCACTATGCCACCTGGCTGCCCCTGCATCACACTTTTAAGTTTAATCCACATTGGTAATATATTCTCCATCACTTTAAGTCTAGACAATCAACAAAACAATAAATCAAGTCTTGATTTATAATGCTTGCTGATTTCCAAGGTATAAATATTCACAGTGAAAATTTAATAATCCTTTGGAGACAGCTGGTTCAAACTGACTCCAACACACCGCTGGATAGGTCTGTTTCTGATACCTTATTGTCAAGAACCCACCATAATCACTTTATAAGCTTATTATTATATGAGGTTAAGTTGGTTCCTGGCCCCTATCCAGAGTCTACAGTAATCTCCCTTCTCTTTCTTTTACCTGTTTCAGACCCAAGACCCTGAGGTCTTCTTGGAGATGTTTAATAATTTCACTCATCTCATCAAAATAATAAGTGCATTGTGCTCATAAGAGTACTGCCCTTCCAACCGATGCAAAAGACAGCAAATCTTCTGCACTAGAACTAGGGGAGTGGGGGAGGAGGGGAAGGGCCTAGTGAAAGCAGTAGAGATGAATGTAAAGCTAATTTTTCTCCATTTGAGCTTCCTTCAGAGCCTTCTTACAAATGCCAGTCAAACTTTATGATTCCCCCCTCCCTTTCATTACTCAGTGAGGAAGAAGCTGCATTAAAAATACATGATGGCATTTTCCAGGTTGGATGGAGCAGTGCAATGAGGGCATTTAATTAGGGGCTGTTCCTTGCAGGAAGGGCTCAGCAGCATTTGGGTGTCAGTGTGAGGCTTGGATCTCAATTCCCTCAAATTTGTATATGGTTCCTTCCAAATCCTTATGCCTGATCTGAAGGACTTCCCGCACCCACCAGACACACATTTCATACATATATCTATTATTTTGTAAATGTGGCCTTTTTCACAGAAAGAAGCAGGATTTTTTTTTCATTTTCTTTGTGCTTCTGTTTTGAGGTTGCTAAAAGCCAGAGAATTCAGTAATAAGCAAAGAAATCAAATCCACACATTAGAGGACTTCTCTGTTAATTGTTTCTGGAAGGATTAGCTGGGGATTCACTCCTGCTTTGAAATCAGTTTTCTCATTATGCCTTTATTGATCCTCCTGCAGAATAATACCTAGCTACTCTTTCCTCTTATGGAAGCACAAGGAATATCAACTTTTGCTTTTAAGAGGATCACAGGAAATACCCCCTTTCCACTGGGGGGTGGGGGGAATCTCTTCATTCATCTTATGTCTCTATGCAGTTAGTTATACCTTTGTCCCCTGGGGGCATCATTTGTTGATTGGAGAAGACCATGATCAGGTATCTTGGGCTTGGAAATCAATTCCCTGGAAGACATACATCACTGCCTTTTCTTCAGTACCCCAGGGGCTAGAACAAAGAAACCTTGTACAGGAGAAGAAAAGTGATGCCCAGAAAAGGGCTGGGCTTTTCCTGGAAAGATTCTTTACATTTAGGTATCTGCCTTTCCTCTGCCCCACCCCCCTTTGCTTCCACCCAATAGAAACCATGATCCTTGTTTTCCCCTAACTCAGGAGGGATCTGATGAAATAGAATCTAAAATAAAGCTGCTGACCTGAGCCCCCTCCTTCCAATTAGGTTTCTTTAGAATCTTAAATTATCAGGAGTGGAAAGGACACCCTCCCCAAGGTCATCTAATTCATTCTACTGTCACCAAGCTGTCATGCATTCAAATCATCCCTGCAAAATGCCAACTGCCCAGCACTCACATGATTCCAAAGACATCAAAGCGTCTTTTGTTCCTCCTGTTCCAGTGTCACACTTCCAGACAGGAAGTTCTCCCTAATGTGCAACCTAAAACCTTCTCTTTGCAATTCAAGCTCAGCCTCACTGCCCTTTTTCTTAGAGAAAACATTGTAATCATCACTATTTGGGGATGAGAGAAAGTTTGATACTTTTGCTATTTGCTCCCTCAAAGACACCCTCTAAATCCTCTTACCTTTCTTCTGCTGTCAGGAAAGATGCATTTTGCATGCATCATTGGGAGGAGCTTCTAGTTCATCTTGGGAATTAGCTTTAAGAGGTTGTAGCATTGATGGAGTATAGATGCCACAGAACCAACTACAGGGTGAGGGAGGGAAAGACATATTAGTTTGAACGTACTTTGTGTATACTAATTTGTATACGTGCTGTACTGCTCCAGGCAGATCCAGGAGATCAAGAATAATTTCATTTTTGTCTTTGTCTTTTCCTCCCCAGTGTCTAGTATAGTACTCTGTAAGTGTTTGAAACACATTTGTTGCATTGAATTGAATAGACACTGTCTTTTGGAACGCACTTGGGAGGTGTCCTCCCAGGAGAATGTAAGATTCTCAAGGGCAAGAACTGCGTCATTTTTGTCTTTGTATGGTTAGGGATTGGCACAGTGCTTTACACATAGTAGGTGCTTAAGAAATATTTGTTGAATTGAATCACACAAGTACAGATGCTCAAACTGGATCATTCATCCCTCTAAAGCAAATCTGGGAAAATCTAAGCTTTTTAGATCCAACTGTTTACACTTGATCTAATCAGTGAAATACTTCCCAAAGTCTATTTCTCAGAGTACTATATGGACATAGCTCTGGGCCAGAAATTTGCCAAGTCATGAGGTCACTTTCTAGGTTTTTTCCAATAAAAATGTTTGCAGCCTGAATTCCAAAGGTTAAAAGCCAACATTAAAGTGAAGTCTTTGAATTGTTCCCCTTCCCCTCTTTTCATATGAAAGGGGTTCTGAAGTCCAATTACAGCAGAGATCAATTTGTTTCTTTAAACTGTGGAATTTGACTTTGCTCAAGGGATATTTGTGATTGCCTCTAGCCTCCCCAGAGCTAAAAAAAAAATTTATGCTTTCCTTCTTTACTAAATTATAATATCCTCAGATTGGAAGTGAGACTGAAGGGAGTCCCTGCTGAAAAACCCAAGTGTCAACCCTCTTTGCAAACTCTGAGTCAGTAATTGGTTTGGAAATACTGAGTGAATAGCTAAAAAGGCTTCAGGTGGATTAATGTCAAATAACTTGTCTCCTTGATGCCATTGGGAGATGGGGGTGGGAAGAGTGTTGTTGTGTTGGCACAGCTGGCAGGAGGTACAGTTAATTTCAGCCCCTCATGCACAAACATAATTAAGATTCGTATTTGGTAAATGCCACATCCAAATCATTAAGCCAGGTCACCACAACCAAAAGGGCAATATGGTATGGGAGAAAGAACCTTGGGTTGGGAACACTTGACTTTGAACCATGACTTTACCAAATTATCATGGAACTTGGGTAAGTTATAAAATTACAGAATCAGAATTTGAGAGTCAGAAGGGATCTTGGCACTCAGAGAGTCAATAAACATTAATTAAGAACCTACTATATACCAAATCCTCTGCTAAGCACTAGGGATACAAATAAAGGTTAAAAAAAAAACAACAACCAAAACAGTTCCTGCTCTTGAGGACCTTATAATCTAATGTGGGAAGACAATACAAAAAAAGAATCTAAAAAACTGAGTAGAAGTTATCTGGCAGAAGGTAAGGCAGAGGGGGGGACATAGTGAGGACCTGGGTGGGAAATTATGAGGTAGCTATCTGCCTCCTTAAATAGAGAATCTGGGAGGAACTCTCCAGTTCTTACCCTCCATCCTCTTTAGTCAGAGGGAGGGAAGGATCCCAGGGCCAGGAAGGTACTGAGAAGGTATGAATTTCAAAGCTGATTCAATTTCACAGGAAGATGAATTACCAGAGATAATGAGGAAGTCCTAAAAATAAGAAGGGTGGGAAATGATGCATCTAGCTTATCCAACACATACCCAAAAGGAATCCTACTATAACATACTTGAAAAGGGGTCCCCCAGGACAGCTAGGTGGCACAATAGCATTCTGGCCCTGGAGTCAAGAGGACCAGAGTTCAAATCTGGCCTCAGACACTTATTAGCTGTGTGACCCATGGCATGTCACTTAACCCTGATTGCCTCACACCATCAAAAAAAAAGAAAAAGAAAAAGAAAAGTGGCCATCTATCATATGCTGAAGACCTCCAAAAAGGAGGAACCTACTATTTTTGAGGCCGCTTATTCCACTTCTGGATAGTTCTAATTATTAGGAAAGATTTCCTGAGATCAAGCATTAATTTGTCTCTTTGAATTTCTACTCATTGTTTTTGTTTTTGTCTTTGGGGGGAAGGGGGGGGTGTTTGTTTGGGTTTGTTTTTTGTCTACTAGAGCCAAAGAGCAACAAGTTAAATCCTTCTTCCACATCATGGTCTTCAGACATTTGAAGATAACTATCATGTCTCCTGAATCTTCTTTTCACCAAACTGAATATAACCACTTTCTTCAACTAATTTTCACATGACATGGACTCAAGTTTGTACCTTCTCCCTTGCCCACTCTCTTCTTCAAATCTTTCCTCTCTTCTTCAAGTCTCTTCCTTCTCTTCTTTTTCAAGTCTTTCCTCCAATATGAAGTCAGGTCTCCTTCACATATGCCAGATAAATTATCATAAATTCAGATTTTTGTCAGTCAATGAGCTAAAATTTTTATGTGGCTTTTTTTTGTTGATAATAAACATTTTTATTTAAAGTTTTAAGTTCCAAATTTTATCCCTCCTTTCCTCCTTCCCTCCTTCCCCTTCCACTTCCCTGAGGCATTAAACAATCAGATATAGGTTATACATGTGCAGTTATGTAAAATATTACTGTATTAGTCATTTTGTATAAGAAAACTTGAATAAAAGAAAAAATGAAAGAAATAAAGTGGAAAAATAGCATGTGTCACTCTGTTCCATCAATATCAGTTCTTTCTTTGGAGGTGTATAGTATGCTTCATCATTAGTTCTTTGGGATTGTCTTGAATCATTGTATTGCTGAGAATAGTTAAATCATTTACAATTCTTCATCAAACAATATTGCTGTCACTATGCACAATGTTCTCCAGGTTCTGCTCACTTCCCTATGACTTAGTTCATATAGGCCTTTCCAGGCCTTCCTGAAATCATTCTGCTTGTCATTTCTTATAACACCGTAATATTCCATCACAATCATACACCACAGCTTGTTTAGCTATTCCCCAATTGATGGGCATTCTTTCGATTTCTAATTCTTAGCCTGATGTGGCATTTTATGCTATTCTTATGGGAAAATTCGTAGATAAAACAAGATGGATTCATTACTGGTGGGATGGACAAGTTCACCAGGACCCAGAAGGTCCTCCACAAGCCTGGTTGCCATCCTCTAGACACTCTCCAGTTTATCAATGTCTTTCATAAGTATTATGATATTAAAAATCAAATAAAATACACCCAATGATGTCTGATGAGGGGAATACAGAGGGCCTATCATCTACTTCTTCCTGAAAGCAATGTCTCTTTAGATATAGCCAAAGATTGTATTGAAGTTTTGAGGTTTTTAAAATTTCCATATCATGCTTCTAACACATTGGGTTTTCAGTGCTCTGAAACCCTTTACTTTTTTCACAGAACAATTAATGTCTAACCATGCCTGGCACATTTTATACTTCTGAAAGTGATTTTTTTGTGCCTGAGTGTAAGACTTTGTATTTATTCACACTGAATTCCATCTTATTTGATTTTGCCCAATACACAAGTCTGTCAAAAATCCTTTTGGATTCTGAATCTAGTACCCAGTGTCCTTCCCACATTTTGTTGTTTGCAAATTTCTTGAGCATGTTTGTTTGTTTGTTTCAGAATAACTGCTATACAACAAAGCCTCATTCATATTGGACTTGTGAAATTGATTTTTGCACTGGAATATGACTTTACATGTATCTTATTGGATCAAGCCCAGTGCTCTAGCCTGTCAGGACCTCTTGGATCCTATCATCTAGTGTGTTAGCTATCTCTACCATCTATGCCTTTATCCAATTCATTGATAAAAAATATTATATATCACAAGACCAAGCAAAGGTCCCTGGAATATTCTGTTGGAGACCTCTCATCATGCTGACTTTAAACTCTTAATATCTGCTCTTTAAGTTTAGTCATCCTGCCAGTTATAAATTAATCTAATTTTATGATCATCTACCCCCACATCTCTTCAGTTTCTAAACAAGAATAACATGAAATACTGCATCAAATTTTTTTCTGATTGGCTGAGAGACCTCTGAATTTGTGATGCTTTTTAAGGTATATGTGAAGGAGATATAACTTCACATTGGTGGAGAGACAGGAAGAAGAGAGAGAAGTAAAGTTGGAAAGAGATGAGCAAAAGAGAAAGTTCAAACTTTTGAATAGAGAAAGAAAAATTTTCTCAGATTTATAGATGTGGGGAAAGCCAGCTCTTCACTGTGTCCCTCAGTCCCCAGAATTTCCACCCCCAGAGAAATCTGATGTTTTTCTCTTCTTGGTGAAGTTGCACTTTTCCCTTTTTGCACTTTTCACTTACTGTTGTGTATTCTATTGTCTGTTCTGCTCTATATAACTTTCCTGATTTCTGTTTATTGTTTCTTTGGATGAATGTCTTTGCTAAATATTAGAGATTGTTTTTGTTTCATTAGAATTGGGTGGGTGGGGTGGAGCCAAGATGGCGGAGAGGAAGCAGCAAGCTGCCTGAGCTCTCCTTCTGTTCCCTCAAAACGAACATTAAATCAAGCCTCTGGACGGATTCTGAAACTACAGAACCTGCAAAGAGACAGAGAGACACAGTCCTCCAACCAGAGATAATTTAGAAGACTTCAGGAAAAGGTCGGTCTGACTCGGGCAAAAGGGAGGCCCAGCGCAGGGCAGCAACCCAGCGCTGAGGGGGTCGGGGCAAGTCAGCAGGAGCTGCGGGCCACAGCCGAACAACTGAGGCTCCCGGAACCTGGTTAAAAAATCTGGTGGCCAAGAAGGACAGTGGAAAAACCTACCTGCACCGGCCGAGAGGGCCACGAACGGCGGGATCAGACGCCGGGGTCTGGCGCCTGGCTGGCCGAGTGCGCTCAGACAGGAAGTGCAGGGCAGGGGATCTCCACACACCATAAAGGCCTCAGAGTAAAAGCCCGGTCACACAGCACCTATACACCTGCACAAGAAGCCCAAAACAGGGACCCTGGTGCCCCCAGAGCAGACCTCAACTTAAAGAATAAATAAATAGGCTGCAATAATGAGTAAGAAGCAAAAAAGAGCCCTCTCCATTGAGAGCTTCTGTATCAATAGGGAAGAAGCCAACACAAACTCAGATGAGGACAATAGCCTCAAATTGTCTACATCTGAAGCCTCACAAGGGAAGGTGAATTGGTCGCAAGAACAAAAAGCCTTCCTGGAAGAGCTCAAAAAGGATTTTAAAAATCAATTGCAAGAGGTAGAAGAAAAAATGGGGAGAGAAATGAAAGCAAAACAAAAAAACTATGAAAAAAGAATCAGCAGCTTGGAAAAGGAAGCTGAAGAAAACAAAGCCTTAAAAAATTCATTTGGCCAAATGGAAAAAAAGCTGCATAATCTCACTGAAGAAAACAATACCTTAAAAAATTCACTTAGCCATAATCTCACTGAAGAAAACAGTACCTTAAAAAATTCACTTAGCCAAATGGAAAAAAAAAGGTGCATAATCTCACTGAAGAAAACAATGCCTTAAAAATTAAAGTGGGACAGTTGGAAGATAAGGAATCCATGAGACACCAAGAATCAGTCAAGCAGAATAAAAAAAATGAAAAAATAGAAGAAAATGTGAAATACCTCATTGGAAAGACAACCGATCTGGAAAACAGATCGAGGAGAGACAATTTGAGAATCATTGGACTGCCTGAAAGCCATGACCAGAAAAAGAATCTAGATACCATATTCCAGGAAATTATTAAGGAGAACTGCCCTGATATCATAGAATCAGAGGATAAAATCATCATTGAAAGAATCCATCGATCACTTCCTGAAAGAGACCCCAAAAGGAAAACTCCAAGGAATATTGTAGCCAAATTCCAGAATTATCAGGTGAAGGAGAAAATACTCCAAGCAGCCAGAAAGAAGCAATTTAAATATCATGGAGCCACAGTCAGGATTGCTCAGGACCTGGCAGCTTCAACATTAAAGGACCGCAAGGCTTGGAATATGATATTCCGGAAGGCAAAGGAGATTGGATTGCAGCCAAGAATCTATTACCCAGCAAAAATGTGCATTTTCTTTCAGGGGAAAAGATGGACATTTAATGACATTGGCGACTTTCAATCCTTCCTGGTGAAAAGACCAGAACTGAATAGAAAATTTGATCTCAACATACAAGACTCAAGAGAAGTTTAAAAAGGTAAACAGAGGGGGAAAAAAAAGTTACCCTATTAAGTTAAACTGTTTATATCCCTACACAGGAAAATAATACTCATAACTCTTAAGAACTGTAAATGTATTTGGGCAGAGAGAAGGACTTTATATAGAGGGTATAAATATAAATTGTCTTTGATGTGATGATACAAAAGAATTAAGGGGATAAAAAGGGAGTCTATGGGGAGGAGAGGAAAGGGGAGGTGGAATGGGATGAATTATATCATATGAAGAGGTGGAAAAAAACCTATTACAATAGAGGGAAAGAAAGGAGGGGGGAACATGGTTTCAACCCTATTCTCATTAGATTTGACTCAAAGAGGGAATAACATATACGTTCATTGGGATAAAGAAACTTAACTCATTCTTTAGGGAAACAAAAGGGGAAGGGAAAGGGGGGACTGATAGAAGGGAGGACAAAAGCAAGGGAGAAAAGGGTAAAGAAAAGAGAGGGGGGTGATAAAAAGGGAGGGCAGATCGGGGGAGGCAGGGGTAAGAAGTAAAACGTCGGTAAGGAGGAATAGGGTGAAAGAAGGGGGAAAAGTACAAAGGGGGTAAATAGAATGGAGGGGAATAGACAGTCAGTAATAATAACTGTGAATGTGAATGGGATGAACTCTGCTATAAAACAGAAGCGAATTGCAGAGTGGATTAAAAACCAGAACCCTACAATATGCTGTTTACAAGAAACACATTTGAAGCAGAGAGATACACACAGAGTAAAGGTAAAAGGCTGGAGCAGAATATATTATGCCTCAGCTAAAGTAAAAAAGGCAGGGGTAGCAATCCTTATCTCATACAAAGTGCAGGCAAAAATAGATCTCATTAAAAGAGATAAGGAAGGAAATTACATCTTACTTAAAGGTACTATAGATAATGAAGTAATATCAATATTGAATATGTATGCGCCAAGTGGTATAGCATCCAAGTTCTTAGAGGAGAAGTTAAATGAGTTACAAGAGGAATTAGACAGTAATACTATACTAGTGGGAGATCTGAATCTCCCCCTCTCAGAATTAGATAAATCATTGCTGACCCAGCAATTCCACTTTTAGGTCTTTTCCCCAAAGAAATCATGGAAGGGGGAAAGGGACCCACATGTACAAAAATATTTATAGCTGCTCTTTACGTGGTAGCAAGGAATTGGAAGTTGAGGGGGTGCCCATCAATTGGGGAATGGCTGGACAAGTTGTGGTATATGAATACAATGGAATACTATTGTGCTGTAAGAAATGATGAGCAGGAAGAGTTCAGAGAAACCTGGAGGGTCTTACGTGAGCTGATGATGAGTGAGATGAGCAGAACCAGGAGAACATTGTACACAGTATCATCAACATTGAGTGTTGACCTACTGTGATGGACTATATTCTTCTCACCAATGCAATGGTACAGAAGAGTTCCAGGGAACTCATGATAGAAGAGGATCTCCAAATCCAAGAAAAAAAAAAGAAAGAAAGAACTGTGGAGTATAGATGCTGATTGAACCATATTATTTCTTTTGTTTTGGGTGCTGTTGTTTTTTTTTTCTATTTTGAGGTTTTGCATCACTGCTCTGATTCTTTCTCTTGTAACAGGATTAATGCAGAAATAGGATTAATGTTATTATGTGTATATATGTGTGTGTATATATATCTATATCTATATCTATATGTATAGAGATATATAGATATAACCTATATCAGATTACCTGCTGTCTAGGGGAGGGGGGAGGGAGGGGAGGGAGGGAGAAAAATCTGAAATTGTAAAGCATGTATAAACAAAAGTTGAGAACTATCTTTACATGTAACGGAAAAAATAAAATATCTCATAAAAAAAAAAAGAATTGGGTGGGTGGGAGAAAAACTATCACAGGCAAGCTAATTTCTATTGTCTGGGAGTTTCCACTTGCTGACAATCTCCTAACTTCGTAACATAGCTAACTAAGAAAGTAACTTTTATTATGAACCCTAAAAAGGCAATCATACTCCTAGACTACAAAAATCAAATGTGTTGTAGATAGATATAAATCTAATCCAATACCCTTTGGGGTTCCTTCAACCAATCATAGACTCAAGGCCCTTCACTAACTTGGTTACCTCCTTAAACTGTGGTGCCCCAAACTAAGCCCAATACTGCAGATGAAGTGTGATAAGGAAAAGAATATCAGGGGCAGCTAGGTGGTGCAGTGGATAAAGCACTGGCCCTGGATTCAGGAGTACCTGAGTTCAAATCCAGCCTCAGACACTTGACACTTACTAGTTGTGTGACCCTGGGCAAGTCACTTAACCCCCATTGCCCTACCAAAGGAAAAAAAATATTGAAGGACTATCACTTCCATATTCCTGGAAACTACACCTCTAAATTAGCTTTTTTTAGCTCTCTCATAATGCTGCATCGATTCATTGAGTTGAGTTCATTAATGATTCATCGAGTTAATAGTCCATCAAAACCCTACATGGTTTTTTTTTCAGAATAGCTACTAATAATGCCTCACCTATATTAGACCTGTGAAATTGATTTTTGTATCAGAGTATGACTTTACATTTATCCCTACTGAATTACATCTTATTAGATTTAGCCCAATGCTCTAGTTTATCAAGATCTCTTGGATCCTTACGCTGTCATCCAGTGTGTTGGCTATAACTACCAGCTTCGTTTCTTCTTTAAGTTTGATAAGCAGGCCATCTATACCTTTAGCTATGTCATTGATTAAAGAATGGGCTAAACTATTGGTTGGAAACAGCCTGCCAGGAGACATCCAATCCTGGGAGTGGCAGCTCCCCACAGATCAAGGATCCTGCTTCTAGTTTAGCCCTCAACAGCCATCATTCGAGGAAGCAACTCTTGTACAGAAGGGGCAAGCCATTGGCAGCAGCTGCCAACCAATTGCTGCAAACAGGGCAGATAGGCCAACCTAACTGAAAGTGGAAAGCACTCTAAAGGAGAAAAAAGAGAAGAAACATGCTCAGGGCAGGTCAACTACTACCACTGCCTTAACCACCATTTCCCATTAAACTCCACTGGAGTTCCCATTAAACTCCAGTGGAGACAGCTGTCCAAGACTTTCTCAAGAACCTTGGAAATATTAGTGCTTCCAGCACAGAGCCCACAGCTATCATCTTTGGAAGAAACCCTTGTGGAGATTCAACCTGGCCACTACTTCTACATGTACTATAGCCACAGCTACTGAAGACCCAGGAAAAAAAATCCTCACCACCAAAGTCTGAGCAATTATCAAATGATTCAGTGTCAGAAGCTGATATTAAAGAAGGTATAAAGAAAATGCTTTGTTCCTGCACCTACAGGACCATGAGACCTTTCCATCTTAAAGCTGAAATCTTCCATATTCATGTTCTCCTCCAATACAATGTAAGCCCCTTGAGAGTAGGGATTCTTTTCTTTTTCCATTTGCATTTCCAACACTATTTGCACATGGTAAATGCTTAATAAATGTTTCATTCATTCATTCAAGCTCTATGGGAGGTGCTCTAGTCCAGGAAATCAGGGTCCTGGTTATCCCTACTTTATAATTATAAAGATTTTTTTTTCCATATGGACTTTTCCTAGTTATGGAAATTGAGGATCATAATAAATAGGGTCAGAAAACCCTCACCAAGTCAATCAGACAAAGGTTTATGATACAAGTTTCCTAGGAAGCATCCAAGGGGCTCAGACAGTTGGAGTTGACTCCCCCTACAGAAAAAGGATCCTGCCTATTGGACAGATGCTCCCTTAACCTTCTTAGGAGTTTCCACTTGTTGACAAACTCTGAACTTCATGATATAGACAACTTATTATCCCCAATCCACTTCCATAGAACTCAGGAAATATTAAAGGAAGGAAAGTCTTTCCTTGCTCCTACTATAGGGCACAGAAGAGTAGATTGCTTACCAGGCTCCACTGAGGGCACCTTTTGCAGAACATGCAGCAGTTCACTTATTGATCTGGGCACCAGAAAACTGGACCCAACTGTTCTTTACTTTGTGAGTAGTAACTTGTGAATAGGTGAGAACGAGAGAAGCCAGATGTGAATCTGGGGCCAACAGTTTTCTCTCCCTATCCCCCACCCTTCTATTAGAGAATAGTTTTCTTTTTTCTGTTTAGAATTTTGTTTTCCAAATTACATGTTAAAACAAATTTTGAAATATATTTTTTAAAACTTTGTGTTCCAACTTCTCTTCCTTCCTCCCTTCCCACCACCTACCCCCAAGAACTCAAGCAATTCATATAAGTTATACATGAGTAGTCTTGGAAAACAGCTCCACATTAGCCAGGTTGGAAGAGAAAACAGGCAAAAACAAAACTTCAGATTAAGGAACTATAAAAAAAAATATGCTTCAATCTGTTTTTAGATATCATCAGTTCTTTCTCTGTAGATGGACTGCAATTTTTATAAGTTCTTCAGAGTTATATTAGATCATTGCATTGCTGAAAATAACCATGTCCTTCCTAGCAGATCATCGTACACTACTGCTGTTCTTTTGTGTACAGTATACTCTGCTTCAGTTCATGTAGGTCTTTCCAGGTTTTTCTGATAGCATCCTATTTATCATAACTTTTATATAGTACCTTAAACTTGACAAAGAATTTTCTTCACAATAGCCCAGCAAAGTAGGTACCATACATTTTGCCATTATAATCAATCATCATAACTGTTTCCCTCCATCTTATTCCCTTCCCATGATATTTACTCTATTTTCTATCTTCTTTTACCCTATTCCTCCTCAAAAGTGTTTTGCTTCTGACTATCCCCTCCCCTGCTCTGCCCTCCCTTCTTTCATCCTTCCCTCCTTATTCTCTTCCCCTCCTATTTTCCTGCAGGATTAGATAGATTACTCCTCCCAATTGGGTGTGTATGTTATTCCCTCCTTAAGACAACTTTGATGAGATTAAGGTCTTTGAGCTAATTCTGTGTTCTAAATTTTTTTTCCATCCTCCTTCTTGAACCCTCCCTATTAAATCAAACAATTCAATATAAGTCATACATGTGCAATTATGCAGAACATCTTCACCTTCCTTGAAAGTATTTTGCTTTTTATTGCCCCCTCCCACAATCTGCCCTTCCTTCTCCTCCCACACCCTATTTCCTTCCCCTCCCACTTTCCCTCAGGGCAAAATATATTACTATACCCACTTGAATATATATATGTTATTCCCTCTTTGAGCCAATTCTGATGATAGTAAGATTCACTCACTCTCCTACTTCTTCTCTCTCTTCCCCTCCCCTCCCCTCTATAAGCTTTTTCTTGTTTCTTTTATGTGAGCTACTTTTCACCTGTCTACCTCTCCCTTTCCCTTTCTTCCAGTGCATTCCTCTTACCCTTTAACTTTATTTTAAAGATGTCATCATGGGTTAGCTAGGTGGCACAGTGGACAAATCACCAGCCCTGAACCCAGGAGGCCCCATACCCAAATCCAGCACCATACATAAGCCACCTGACCTTGCCTGCCCCACAAAAAACAAGGATAAACAAAAAATAAATGCTTTGAAGATATAATCCCTTCATATTCAGTTCAGACCTATGTCCTCTGAATAAGTATGTTCCTTTCAGCTGCCTAATACTGAGAAAGTTCTTATGAGTTAGAAGTATTGTCTTCCCATGTAGTAATGTAAACAATTTTATCTTTTAATATCCCTCATGATTGCTTTTTCCTGTTTACCTTTTTTTTTTTGTGAGGCAATTAGGGTTAAGTGACTTGCCCAGGGTCACACAGCTAGTAAGTGTTAAGTGTCTGAGGCCAGATTTGAACTCAGGTCTTCCTGAATCCAGGGCTGGTGCTCTATCCACTGCGCCACCTAGCTGCCCCTCCTGTTTACCTTTTTAGGCTTCTCTAGATTCTTACATTTGAAAGTCAAATTTTCTATTCAGTTCAGGTTTTTTTCATCACAAATGCCTGAAAGTCCTCTTTTTCATTGAAGTCCCATTTTTCCCCTGAAAGATTATACTCAGTTTTGCTGGGTAAGTGATTTTAGGTTTTAGTCCCAGTTCCTTTGCCATCCAGTATATCATATTCTATTCCCTCTTGTCCTTTAATGCAGATGCTGCTAGATCTTGTTTTATCCTTACTATAGCTCCACAGTATTTGAATTCCTTTTTTTCTAGCTGCTTGGAATATTTTCTCCTTGATCTGGGAGCTCTGGAATTTTGCTATAGTATTCCTGGAGGTTTTCCTTTTGGGATCCTTTTCAGGAGGTGATATGTAGATACTTTCCATTTCTAGCTTACCTTCTGCTTCTAGAATATCAGGGCAATTTTCCCTGACAATCTCTTGGAAAATGATGTCTAAACTCTTATTTTGGTCATGGTTTTCAGGTATTCCAATGATTTTCAAATTATCTCTCCTGGATCTATTTTCCAGGTCAGCTGTTTGTCCAAGGAGATATTTCATATTGCCTACTATTTTTTATTCATGTGGATTTGCTTTACTATGTCTTGGTTTCTCATAAAGTCACTAGCTTCCATTTGATCAGTTCTAATTCTTGGGCAATTATTTTCTTCTGAGAGCTTTTGTATCTCCTTTTCCATTTGGCTTTTCAAGCTGTTGACTTTTTTGTCATAGCTCTCCTGCATTGCTCTCATTTCTCTTTCCATTTTTTTCTCTACCTCTCTAAATCTTCCTTCTATCTCTCCTACTTTAGAGAATTCTTTTCAAAGGCACTTTTAAAACACTTTATGTTTGTCATTGCTTGTGATTATCAAAAGTTTGAAAAGGGGATTTATTCTCTATTAGTTCTTACAAATAGAAGATGTTTATTGAGTGAACCTGATTATTTGTAACTTGGAATTAGATGGTGGTCAGAGATTATCTATCAGATAAGCTAGCTTCCTGCTCTCTATAACCATAATTGGGATGGAACAAATGGAGCTTTGCCTCAGGAGAGGAAATTAAGAGATCATTGAAAACATGATCCTGGAGCATACTTCCTCCCCTGCCCACACCACCATCTAAGACATGCTTCTTCCTTTTGGTGGTTGTATCCCAGATAAACTTACCCAGCTCCTCTTTACCCCAGGTGCAAAAAATTATTAACCATGTCTATGGTGCCCTCTAGAAGCTTAAAATCAATGTCAACAATGTCTTCTGCTATAGCCAACTAAAGTAAGAAGGGAGAGCTGGAAAGAATGAACATTTATATAGCACCTACTGTGTGCCAGGCACTGGCTGGGCACTTTTTACAAGTATCTCATTTGTTCCTCACAACAACTCTGTAAGGTAATTGAGGGGACCCTTATATATGGCCAACAATAACCTCATGTAATACATTTCATCAGCTCAGAACTTTTGTGAGGCAATGAGGGTTAAGTGACTTGCCCAGGGTCACACAGCTAGTAAGTATCAAGTGTCTGAGCCCAGATTTAAACTCAAGTCCACCTGAATCCAGGGCTTGTACTTTATCCATTGTGCCACCTAGCTGCCCCCAGCTCAGGACTTTTAACTTAGCATCAAGTAACCCAACTCACAAATTACAGTGTGACCTCACTTAATGAGGCATATAGAAAGAAAGCAATTTCTTTTATAGAAAGCTTCTTTTCAAGGAATCCAGTAGTGTGGAAAAACAAAGAAATCAAATCAACAAACATTTTTTGAATGCTTTCTATGTGCCAGGTCCTGTGCTAAGATAATGATTGAATCTACAGGAACTGATGAGATCACCTTCCATGGAAAAGAAAAGAGATCCCATGACAAAGCTTTGAAAAACACCCACTTAAAGAGTATGACCTGGATGAAGATCCAGGAAAGGAGATTGAGAAGAGTTAGAAGATTGTCATGAAAACCTAGAGAAGAGGGAGTATCCTGGAGAGGAGAGTGTCAAAGACTACAGAGAGGTCAAGAAGGATGAAGACTGAGAAAAGGTCATTAGATTTGGCAATTAAAAAATAATTGCATGAAAAGATAGACCTATGAAAGAAGATGCTATCCACTTCCAGAGAAAGAAATGACAAGTGAAAATATGCACAGTATGGTCTTACATGTATGTGAATGAATGTATATATTTGTACATATACCTATATATGTATATATACATATGTGTGTGTGTGTATGTGTATGCGTGTCTATTGTAGCCTCTTTTATGGCATAGGGGTGGAGAGGGAAGGAGAAAGAAGTAAAAACTGCACAGCAGAGAACAAAAGAAAACCTAAAAGGAAGCAAAGAAAGGTTGGGTAGTTTTGAAAACCATTTGTAACATTTTTTATATAGGTTTTCTTGAAATGGAATTTGTTATTTCATACTGAATCCTCTGTGTACATGGAAACATTCTTTTTTTTTCTTTTCTTATTTTGTATTTGTTTAAAATGAATAAAAATTTATTTTAAAAAATCATTGGACCTTGTAGAGAGGAGTTTCAATCAAATGATGAGTCAGATTTTAGGATGAGACAGATTTTAGAGAGTTTAAAAGAGAGTGAGGAGGGGCAGCTAGGTAACACAGTGGATAAAGCACCGGCCCTGGATTCAGGAGTACCTAAGTTCAAATCCGGCCTCAGACACTCACTAGCTGTGTGACCTTGGGCAAGTCACTTAACCCTCATTGTACCGCAAAAAAAAAAAAAGAGAGAGAGAGAGAGTGAGGAAATTAAGTAGAGGAACTAATTGTAGATGGCTTCCTCAAAGAGACAGCCAAAAGAAAGAGGGGAGATACAAGATGATAGCTAGTAAGGATGGATGGATCAAGTGGTAGTTTTGTTGCTGGTTTTTTTTTTTTTAAGATAAAGGATACATGGGCATGTTTGTAGGGAACAGAGAAGCAACCAGTAAAGAAGGAGAGATGGAAGAGAATGAAGATTATAGATGGTCAATCTACTGAGGAAGGTGGGGTGGAATGTGATCACTTGTGCATGTTCAGGGGTTTGCCTTAGCCAGAAGGGCCATCTCTTCATGTGAGACAGGGATGAAGGAGAGAATAATGAGGGAAAACTTTTGAATAATGTGAGAGGGAGGAGGGAAGTGAACACTCTTGGCAAATGGCCTCAATTTTTTTCAGTGAAGTATGAGGCAAGGTTCTCAGCTAAGAAGATGTGGGGACAATATAACAGGAGATTGGGGGAAGCTAGGTGGTGCAGTGGATAAAGCACCAGCCCTGGATTCAGGAGGACCTGAGTTCAAATTTGGGCTCAAACACTTGACACTTACCAGCTGTGTGATCCTGGGCAAGTCACTTAACCTTCATTGCCCAACAAAAAAAGGGCGATGAAAAGAAAAGAAAAAAGAATATAACAAGAGATTTGAAAAAGGATGAAAAGATTTAGAAAAGATGTTGTGTGAAGTGGCATAGTGAACCAATTAGGGAGGTGGAAAATGATTGCCTTCCTACACTAAGGGCCTAGTTGAGATTATGTAACTTAAACTTGTTGCACACCTAATTAGTATGGGTTTTTTCCCACCCAGCTTCATTCTACAGTACACTATAGAAAAAAAAAGGCAACAGATGGTGAAAATTAAGGTTAAGACTTGAAAAATAATGAGCAGTGATATCATAAAAGGGCAGGGGACCTAAATAAACTGGATAGAGTAGATTTGATCTGTCAGTTCACCAAGAGGTTAAGAGAAAGAAGATTGGAGTGGAGCCAGATTAGGGATGATAGTGTGGAAAAGCACTGAGGGCTGGAATGACTGGAGGTCTTGGTGAGGATGAAAAACAGGGCTGTGGGGTGGATCACAAGGCAGAGGGGGAAGGTAAAATGAGAAAGGATTATGACTACATAGAGGAATTTCAGAGTTCATGACATGGAAACAGACAAAAACAAAGTATCAGGGGAAAAAAACTAGAAAAAGATGAGGTAAAACTGGTGTATGGGTTAGTTAGAGAAAGATAAAATAAAGAAACTGACAGGTGGGTCCTGAGTTCCCATGCCAAGAAACCAATGGTCAAAATCTGCTCATTGATCATTCAGTTTATATGTTGTGATTCCCCATGTTCCCTAGATATGGGGCAGGTTTCCTTAGTAGGTTGCCATGAGTGACTTCTCTATCCCCTCCTGATATTCTGGCGAGACAAAATGGTTAATTGGGATCCAAGACAAGTACTTCTCAGGGGACATCCGTGGAGGCAACAGTCATTTGGGAATGGATGCTGAGGGCGTTTAATGCCCGATTCATTTCTATGTTTTTGCCTAGTTATTCTGCCTCATTAAATGTCTTTGCTTTGGATTAATTAGTTTGATCTGGTAAAAGCAGTATCTGTACAGTCTGAAATGGTATCATGGACCTGGATATAGCTGAGTAAAGGGTTATGTTGGGAGCCCCTGAGTACCACAAAAGCAAATAAAAATAAATAAGATATTTACATATCATTTGAAAAATGTGATTGCTGTTTGCCACTTTTTTAAAAAAGCAATTTGTGTAATTGAGAATGAATCTTGAAAAATTACAAAAAATAAACATGGTACCAAAGAATTGAAATGGAGAGATACTTCCCTTCTCTTGGCAGAGGTTGATGAAAAGGTCTATGAGTGTGGAATATTGTATATTATGTCATATGTATTATACAGTTTTAATTATTTATTTTTCCCTTCTTTCTCTCTTTTTTTTAACCACCTCCCCCCCCTTTTTTTTTTTACCATGGGATACTTCTTTAGGAGATGGGAGGGAGAGAGATACAGGGAGAAAATGGGTGGTGTGAAAACAAAAGATATCAATAAAATGTAATTTTTTTCTAAAAAATGGGTAGTTTGTAAAACTGCCCAGTGGAGCCCATAACTATTGGGGGATAATATTAAGCAGTTCAATGAAAAGAATATTCTATGTATCCTTGGGCCTTGTAGGCCAAGGACTTGGAGAGGAGAGGAATCAAGTGCAGGAGAATCCTGTTTTTTACCTCCAATTGGTCACAAGAGAAAGAACTATGCTACCTTATGCAACTCCCCAATTAGACCTCTTGCCCACACAAAGGAAAAGAGCCACAATAAAGTCTACATTATGAATATATCATTTTGAATATATTTTCTGATAAATTATTTTATGTACTCATGACCATATTTATGAATATATTACTTACATTTTATCTTAGTATGGTTTTTGAAATAGTAAATGTTAAAATTCATATTGGTTGCTAATGGTACATAATTTCTGGGAGAGGCGTTCTTTTCTTTTTTCAAATGCAAGTAGTTCTTATCATGTGGTTTTATTGGGTTGGAAGCCCAGAGGGTGGCTGCCACTGTGTTTTCTAAGGTAACTGTGGATATTTACTCCTTAAACTATTGCTCATAAGCCTCCATTAGTGGGCTTCCTTCACCTCTAACATTAAACAACCAGGGCAGGGCCTATAGTGACTGAGTGGGTAACCACTAACTCTCCCTAAAGGAGTCATCAGCTCTTCTGGCTCATTGACCAATAAAGGAACTCAAAGTTCAAGCTCTTCAACACTGTCACACATGGCTGGAGGCCTACTCCAAAGCTATCACATAGTTGACTAGAAGAAGATAAGGCAGTTCCATGTATGCTCCCAGAGATGTTCCCTTTATTCAACTCTCCCTACCCCATCCTTTGTCATCTTTAAAATTTTTTAGTATGAAGGGAAATATCAGAATTATTTTGACTTACATTTATGTTAATATTAATTTCTTAGAGCATTTTTATATGACTGTTAATAGTTGGTATTCTTCTTTTGAGATTCTTTGTTGTTATTATACTTGAACATCTTGTCTCTCTGGGAATGGCTTTTGTTAATCTGTTTCTTAGGTGATGATACATCTTGTATTTTAGACCTTCCTCAGATATGTTTAATACAAAGATTTTTTTCCTAGTAATTTACTTCCCTTTTAATGCTATTATGCATTAAATGCTTATGCATTAAAATTTTGTTTACAAAAGCTTTTAAATTTCATGTAATCAAAAGGATCTATTTTATCTTCTGAAATTGCCTCTAACCATTGTTGTTAAGAATTGACCTCTTGACATAGCTATAAAATGTCTCAAATTTGGTTCCCCTATAATGTTTTTATGGTTTGATCTTTAATATTAAACTTACCATCTTTATTTTAAATTTATTGTCATACATAGTATAAAGTTTTGTTTGAATCTTAATTTCTGTAAACTTTCCAGTTTTACAAAAATCCTTGCCAAATTCACAGATACACATTCTTTCATAGGTAATTGATGTTTTCTGCTTCATCATACACTAAGTTATTAAGTTTAGGGTTTTTTCCCTTTATTTTCCAGACTGTTCTATTGTTCTATTTTTCTATTTTTAGGCATAGGGACTGTACTTGAGATTTCATTGGAACTTCTGGTTTCCATGTGTAACAATAGAGGTTGAGAGTATTGGGCTCCACATGCTTAGTGAGGTTTTACATGTGTGCTAAGTATGCCCAAATGGAGGCACAACAGAAATCTGTAGCCTCTTCTCCTCCACCCTTCTCCAAGGGTGGCTTTCATTCCTGTCAGGAAAGGAAGCAGAAGGTTGGAGATGGAAACCACTACTCTACTCTCCTCCGAGAGAGGGAGTACTGGGTCAGAAGTATATCTGCTCCCTTAAATATTATTTATCTAGGAAATATGTTTAGGTTTAATCTAACTTCTGATTGTTTTATCATTTCTAGTAAGAAGAAGACCCTAAGCTCTATGCCCAAGGCTTGAGTCCTGACACATCCCAGTTCAACAATGAATACACATAGTGAATAACAAAGAAATTCATTTATCCAAATCACAGAAATAAGAGAAGTTGTACATAGGAGAATGTGTACCAAACCATACAGAGTGAAGAAGCTCTCCCATTGGAAGCAAGATAACTCAGCTCTGTGAGATTTAAAATTGGATATTAGATCATAAATCTCCCCTCTTCAACCTTTCCCTTAATTTATCTCCCAGACTGGTAAATGGAAGAAGCTTCTGGTTTTCTAGTTAGAGCTTTTATTGTGTGGTAGTTACCAGGTGATGTTGATTAGAGGGATAGGAAAGTAGAAATACAAAACAAATAGTCTTAATTCTAAGCTTAGTCTATATTCCATATAAAACTCACCAAAAGCCCAAGGCCACCTTTGGGGAGAGCTCAAAGAAAAGTGAGTGTCCTAGATCTTGCCCAAGGGGAAACTTCCCAAAGTCTCTATAATAGCAAGCTGAAAATAGGGACATAATGGAAACTGCCTGCTCCTTTCATGTCTTTCCAGAGTCTTTTTCTTTAACCATCTGAAGTGGGGTTAGCCTCTTCTATCTTCTTTCTTGAAGCTAGAAGCCAGGAGCACCCAAAGCAATTCAACTCATGAAGACTCATAGCTTGAGGAGTCCCCAAGGGAGAATTGAAGACTAGCATAGTCTGGAGCTCTCTCATCCCTCACTAAGTCTGCCCTCGCTCTCATGCAAAGCAGGACCTTCATCTCTACCAGTAAGGAGAGAGTTCCATTCTCATGGGCTTTGGGACAGGGGTTAGTTACACAGGTACCAATGGAGACACTATCAATGCAAATCTTCTTTGCAACTTATTTTAGAGATTTGCCTAGAGCACTGAGAAGTTTAGTGAGTTGACCAGGATTACACAGTCAATATTCATCAGGGATGGGACTTGAACCCAGGTCCTCCTGGCTTTGAGAATAGCTCTCTGTCCACTACACTGCTTCTCTTTGATTATTTTCCCCTATTTTTTTTTAGAAGTACCAAATTTTTTTGATGAAAATTGCTACATAATATGGTTTAAGGTCTGGGAATGCTATTCCCCCTTTAGTCTTACTTCTTTCACTTGTTTGCTTTATCAAGCCTTGAAATAAATCAGTCAGATAATAAATAATATATATTTATATAAATAAAATATAAATAAATATATATTATAAATAAATAAAAGTTGAGAAAAGTGTCTTTAAATGAGCTAATAAGGCATCAAACCTGCTACCTTGGGGGCTGTCCCATGAGAGCAAAATGGATTTCCCAACCAAGAGACCCATGAAAAGTTTCTTTGTAGTTTTGGTAGGGAAGGGGGAAAAGGTAAAATGAGGTAACAAGGTCATTAGATCCCTTGGCAACCTGGGCAAGGAAAGCCACTTCATTCTGGCTGTTTTGTCCTTCATGCCATGAATCCCAATGGAAGGGGGATCCAGCTTAGGCTAGGTTCCTTTGCAAGATAAAAATCTCAGGGTGGAGGGTGGGGGGAGCTTAGGTTATGGTTCCACTTAACCTAATTGAGAGTTAATATGGACTATGAGCACCCTACCTGTGGTAGAGCCTTCTAAGCTCATATTGGTCTGATTAACCAGTCAGATACATTGTATCTTGATTCCAACATAATGATGTCACTTTGGTACTCTTTGAGAATAAAGGAAAACAACCAACCAATCAATTGAGAGTAAATACCTTAAAAGTAGGAATGTAAAGACATTACTGAAATTCTGATATTACTAGGATCATTAAGGGAGTGGCAAGTAATGTTACATTTGGAATTAACAATTTTCTGTCAGTATATTAACAATTTTTCATCACCTTGATAATATGGATTTTTTTCTTATTCCAAATAAATTGGGTTATTATTTTGCTTAACTCTATAAAGTATTCCCTTGGAAATTTAATTGGTATAGCACCAAATTAGAAAAAAAATTTAGATTCATAATTGGTAGACCAATTATGAATACTGATGATACCTTTAGTTATTCAGTTTGCTCTTTATTTTTCTAAGGAACATTTTGTAATTGCATCTTAAAAAGGTATTGAGTGTGCTTGGGTAGATAGACTACCAGATTTTTTTTTTGTGAGGCAATGAGGGTTAAGTGACTTGCCCAAGGTCATACAATTAGTAAGTGTTAAGTGTCTGAGGTCAGATTTGAACTCAAGTCCTCCTGAATCCAAGGCACCACCTAGCTGTCTCTCTTACTACCAGATATTTTATACATTTCATACTTATTTGGAAAGGGACTTCCTTTTCTATTCTTCCCTTCCGGATTTGTTTTCGTTACTATTTGGTTATTATATTTAATTACTATTCATTGGGGGGGGTGGGCAGGGCAATGAGGGTTAAGTGACTTGCCCAGGGTCACACAGCTAGTAAGGTCAAGTGTCTGAGGTCGGATTTGAACTCAGGTCTTCCTGTGAATCCAGAGCCAGTGTTTTATCCACTTCCCCACCTAGCTATCCTCTACTATTCACTTTTGTGGGTTTATTTTCTATTCTATTATTTTATTGATGCTTTTGTTTCAATTAGTTTCTTTGCTGATTCTTTAGGATTTAGTAAGTAATCCATCATGTGATCATCAAACAAGGATCATTTTTTCTTTTCTTTGCCTAACTTTAAGTCTTTAGTTTCTTTCTCTTGTCTCATTGCTATGATTTGCCTTTCTAGAACTATTTCAAATAGCAACAAGGAATGGGGAAATCCTTGTTTAATTCATATTTGTTGTGTCCCTTGATTACCTATGATAGAAGATTTTGCTTTACATAGATACTTTCAACTTCTTAAAATGGTCCTTGTTTAATAGAGATTTGTTTGCTTGTTTTGAGGGAAATGAGTATTATGTTCAGTCAAAAATTTTATTTCTGAATCTATTGATATAAAAATTTGGTTTTTGGATATTTTTCTTTTTAATAAATAAAACAACAACTGCTTATTAAGTGCTTACTATATGCCAGGCACTGTGCTAGGTGCTAGGGATGCAAAGAAAAAAAGTATAAATAGCCCCTATCCATAAGCTTAGATTTCTGAAGGGGTACACACCATATGTAAATTAGAACAAACAAGGAAAAAGACAGTGTAGATAGAAAGGCAGCTACAGGTGAGGGAATGGGGAAGAGCATCCTAAAAGAGGTGGCATTTAAGCTGAAGACAGGAATCCTGAGGTTTGGAAGCTGGGGAGAAGAAAGCACTCTAGCCATGAGAATCAGCCAGTGCTCATAATTGTTTTCCTATTGTTAAGCCTTCTTTTCATCCAGGGTATAAATCCAACTTAATTATAGGGTATGATTTTTTGGATAGATTATAGTCTTTGGAATGTAATATTCATTAATAATATTTCTTTACATATTCCTCTTTGGTTTTAGGTATCAGGATTATGTGTGTTTAACAAAAGGTAGAACTTTCTTGGTTTTTGTAAATAATTTGGGGAATAGATGTTGTAACTATTCTTAAATATTTAAGAGATTTCTCTAATAAATTCACTTTCCCTTGCCAGAATTTTCCTTCATAGCTTTTTATTCAGGTCCTCTCTTCAGTGTTCTGTTAATTTGGGTATTTTATATGTTTCTTTTGAATTCTCAGTTTTATTAGCATATAACTTTCTAATAGGTTCTGAAAGTTATTTTTATTATTTTTCTATTATTTCAATGTATTCATATCTTAAGTTTGATTTTCTTTTCAATCAAGTTGGCTAAAGATTTATCAATATTTTTAGTTTTTTCAAGAAACAAGATTTTAGTTTTATGAGTTCTATACTTTTTAATTCCTTGGAAAACTTGAATTAAAATCCTACATGAAACACTTATTGACTCTGTGACCTTGGGCAAGTTAGTTAACCTCTATCTGCCTCAGTTTCTTCAGCTGAATGGGTTTAATAATAGCAGCCACCTCCCAAAGTTGTTGTAAGGATCAAGAGATAATATTGTAAAGTGCTTGCACATAGCCTGGCATATAATAAGATACACACAGATATACATATGTGTGAATAATATATAGTTTTTAAGATTTCCTCTTTTGTACTCATTTTGGATTTATTTGGGGCCTACTAATTCTAAAGTTGTATATTTGTTTCATTAATCCTTTCCTTTTTTCTATTGTTAATGAATTTTCTTAGTGATATCATTTTTTCTCTAAATATTATTTTAGCTTCATTCCAGAAATTTTGTTATGTTGTGTCATCATCATCATTGTCCTTCCCATCATACTTTGTTGTTTCTATGATTTATTGTTTGACCCACTAGTTGTTAGGCTGTTGTTATTGTCTACTTTTAGATCAGAGAATCACAGAATTAGAGACAGAAGCACCTTAGTAGCCACCCTACTCTTAGTAGGCAGCCTCCAACCCTAGTAGGAGGAAGAACCCACCAACTCTGGAGACAACAAATTCCATTTTTGAACAGCTCTAATCATTTGAAAATATTTCCTGATATCAAGCCTAAATTTGTCTCTTTGAAACTTCCAACCATTACTTCTGGTTTTGTTCTCTTGTTGGTGTCTTTTGTTTTTGCTACTTGTGTTGATTAATATTTTATTGTCTCATAGACTACAATGAATACATTTAGTATATCTGTTTTAAAATAAAAACACTAATGTCATGGGGAAAATTGATGGGGGTTTTGGAAAGGCATAGGGGTTTGGGATAGGGGTTTTTAGGAATGCCTCTTTAAATAATTACACCCTCTTGGACACATCCAATTAGAATAAAATAATAGTTTATTTAGGGTGCTAGGGAAAGGAAACCAAGAGAAAAATCCTTTGACTTCTCATGGGGAGAAGGCATGGCACAAAGGCCTGGCTCTGAGATACTTATCTCCTCGAACAAGAGAAAGGCAGATACTTTTATAGAGGTCCTATGGTGGTTCAATGAGGTGATCCTCTGACTGTGGAAAGTTCCCCTATTGGGGGAGGACCATCCCCCACTGGTGGTGGCTGGGGTAAGTCGGGTGAGGGGTGGCTCTGGATCTCTTAAGCCATCTCTCTATTACACATGCCACAAAGGCAGCAGCCACACCTAATCTTATATCCCCGAGGGGTGGGGGGGAGACTGGTTTGGTGTGTCTGTCCTTTGGTTTCATTTGTCAAGGAGAAGGTTCTTTTGATTTACCCCACAAAACTTCTGGGGTACCCATTCAAATGAGGTACCCAGGCCCATAACAACTAATTATAATTTCTTTGTGCCCTTGTACATGATGTGTTTTTGTAAAGATGCTATTGGTGCTGAGAAATATGTTTTTAATGTTCCCATTCCAAATTTAGTTTTAAGTTCTCCAACAGCTTATACATTTCTACAGACTCCTTTTGTTTATATTTCTTTTAAAAAGAAACACTAGGGGCAGCTAGGTGGCGCAGTGGATGGAGCACTGGCCCTGGAGTCAGGAGGACCTGAGTTCAAATCCGGCCTCAGACACTTAACACTTATTAGCTGTGTGACCCTAGGCAAGTCACTTAACCCCAATTGCCTTACAAAAAAAAAAAAAAAAGAAAGAAAAAAAAGAGAAACACTAAAGTCACCTAACATTATTTTTACTATTCAGTTAACTTTTCCTTTATAAATTTAGATGCTATGCTATTTGGCACATGTTTAATATTGATTTTGGCTCACTGTCTTTGGTGCCTCTATGCATACTACAAGCTTCTTGTTTTATCTGCATTGATATTTATTTGTTGACTACTGTGATTTTAGCTCTTCTTTTTATTAACCTAATACTTAGTACATTTTTTCCTAGTCTCTCATTTTGATTCTTTTTTGAGAGTACTCTTGCCCATTAACTATGTTTCTTGTATTAAAAAGATTTTAGAGTTTTTCCCTTCATTTCTACTGCTGTTCTCTTTCATTTATTGAAGTGTTCAATCGATACACATTTAAAATTCTGAAATTTAAGCTTATTTCCTTTCATTTGTTCCTTTCCTTTTTTGTTTTTGTTTTTGTTTTTTTTTAGTGAGGCAGTTGGGGTTAAGTGACTTGCCCAGGATCACACAGCTAGTAAGTGTTAAGTGTCTGAGGCCGGATTTGAACTCAGGTACTCCTGACTCCAGGGCCTGTGCTCTATCCACTGTGCCACCTAGCTGCCCCCTGTTCCTTTCCTTTTAAAAAAAGTACTCTCGGGGCAGCTAGGTGGTACAGTGGATAGAGCACTGGCCCTGGATTCAGGAGTACCTGAGTTCAAATCCGGTCTCAGACACTTTACTAGCTGCGTGACCCTGGGAAAGTCACTTAACCCCCATTGCCCCGCAAAAAAAAAAAAAAATTCCAAAAAAAAGTACTCTTTTCTTTTTTTTAAACAAGTAATTTTCTCCTAATAAATTTTCTCCTTATACTCTCATTTGCCTACCCCTTCATCTTACTTAAATTGATTTTTTTCTTTATTATCTATTTTTTCCTCTCTTTTCCCTTTTTACCTTCTCAGCTAAGTGGCTACCTCCAAGTCTTCTATTTCTTTTATCTATTAACACATGTACATGTTATTGTTTATATGGATCTTATTCTATCACTTCTTTTTTTGTTGTGATCTGAAAATCTGTTGTTTGTCCTTCATTCTTTTTTATACTATTTTATTATTTTCTAGTTACATGTAGAGATAGTTTTCAACATTTTTTCTATAAGATTTCTAGTTTCAAATCTTTCTCCCTTCCTGTCCTCCTTCCCCCCTTCCCAAGACAGCAAGTAATCTGATATAGGTTATATATGTACAATCACATTAAATATATCTCCGCATTAACCATGCTGTGAAAGAAGAATCAGAGCAAAAGGGAAAAACTTCATAAAAGGAAAACAAAAAAAGTAGAAATAGGATGGTGGAATCTGCATCTAGATTCCACATTTCTTTTTTTTTCTGGATTTGGAGAGCATTTTCCCTCATGAGTCCTTTGAAACTATCTTGGACCATTGTGTTGCTAAGAAGAGTCAAGTCTGTCAGTTGATCAACACACAATGTTGTTGATACTGTATACAATGTTTTCCTGCTCAACTCACTCAGCATCAATACATGTAAGTCCCAGGTTTCTCTGAAATCCACCTGCTCATCATTTCTTCACATTGATTTTTAAAAAAAAACTTTGTGTTCTAAATTGTTCTTCCTCTCTCTTTCAACCCTTCCTATGGAATCAAGCAATTCAATATAATTCATACATGTGCAATTATGCCTAGCATCTTCACATTACTCAAGTTGTGAAAGAAAATAGAATAACTTTAGCAAGAGGAACTAACAAATAAAATTATACTTCAATCTGTATTGAAATACCATCAGTTCTTTCTCTGTTGATGGTTTGCATTTTTCATACGTCCTTCTGATAGCATCCTGTTCATCATTTCTTTCACAGTTACTATTGATAACTGTATTACCCTTCATCCTATTCCCTCCCCTTGATATTTACTCTATTTTTATCTTCTTTCACCCTATCCCTCCTCAAAAGTGTTTTGCTTTTTAGCGTCCCCTCCCTCAATTTGCCCTCCCTTCCTTCACCTCTCCCCCCCCTTTCCCCTCCCCCTCCTACTTTTGCTCAGGGCAAAATATATTACTATACCCACTTGAGTGTTTATGTTATTCCCTGTTTGAGCCAATTCTGATGAAAGTAAGGCTCACTTACTTCCCCTCTCCTTCCTCATTTCCCCCTCAACTCCATAAGCTTCTTCTTGTTTCTTTTATTCGAGCCCTTCCACCTCTTCCTTTCCCTTTCTTCCAGTAAATTCCTCTTACGCCTTAACTTTATTTTAAAGTCCCATTTTTCCCCCTGAAAGATTATACTCAGTTTTGCTGGGTAAGTGATTTTAAGTTTAGTCCCAGTTCCTTGGCCCTCTGGAATATCATATTCCATGCCCTCTGGTCCTTTAATGTAGAAGCTGCTAGATCTTGTGTTATCCTTACTGTGGCTCCACAGTACTTGAATTGTTTGTTTCTAACTGCTTGCAATATTTTCTCCTTGATCTGGGAGCTCTGGAATTTGGCTATAATATTCCTGGAGGTTTAGGGGCAGCTAGGTGGCGCAGTGGATAGAGCACTGGCCCTGAATTCAGGAGGACCTGAGTTCAAATACAGCCTCAGACACTTAATACTCACTAGCTGAGTGAACCTGGGCAAGTCACTTAACCCCAATTGCCTCACGTAAAATTAAATTAAATTAAATTAAAAAACAACAACAATATTCCTGGAGGTTTTCATTTTGATATCTCTTTCAGGAGGTGATTGGTGGATTCTTTCAATTTCTATTTTATCTTCTGCTTCTAGAATATCAGGGCACTTTTCCCTGACAATCTCTTGGAAAATGATGTCTAAACTCTTATTTTGGTCATGGTTTTCAGGTAGTACAATGATTTTCAAATTATCTCTCCTAGATCTATTTTCCAGGTCAACTGTTTTTCCATGGAGATATTTCATATTGCCCTCTATTTTTTATTCATTCGAATTTGCTTTACTGTGTCTTGGTTTTTCATAAAGTCACTAGATTCCATTTGTTCAATCCTAGTTCTTAGGAAATTATTTTCTTCTGAGAGCTTTTGTATCTCCTTTTCCATTTGGCTTTTCAAGCTATTGACTTTTTTCTCATGACTTTCTTGCTTCACTCTCATTTCTCTTTTCATTCTTTCCCCCACTTCTCTAAATCTTCCTTCTATCCCTCCCACTTTCTCTTGAAAGTCCCTTTTGAGTGCTTCCAGGGCCCAAAACCAATTCATATTTTTCTTGGAAGCTTTGGATGCAGGTGCTTTAACTTTGTTATTATCTTCTTCTGAGGGTGTCTTCTGGTCTAACTTGCCCCCAAAGCAGCTTTTGATGGTCTGCTGTTTTTTCTGCTTACTCATCTTGATCCCCTATTTCTTGGCTTTTAACTCCTCCTTAAAGTGTAGTGTTGCTTCCAGGACACACTGTTTGAGCTACAGCTTGACCCAGGGGGTGATTGGGCTTTTTTCTCAGCTTGCCTGGCCTGTGAGTAACTATGGCCCACTTTCTCTTTGACCTGGAAACAGAAGTCTGATTGAAATCTGATTCTCTATAGTCAGAAGCTTGGTGTGCCTGTGCCCCTCCCCCACTGAGTGGCTGTCTTTCAATTTTGCTTGCTGGTTCAGAATGTGGGCTCCCTATCCCAGTTCCAGCAGACTGCAACTATTCCCCTAACTGCTGGACCCCCTCACCAGTCTGTGAGCTGAGATTCAGAAGAAGCAGCTGAAGATTCTGAGGCTTTGGTTGGAGGTGCTGTCTTCTCGAGGCTGGTCCTGCTCTGCATTGCCATGCTCCTCTCTCAGCCAGAACAGCAGGTGATTCCAGTTACCTAATTAAGCTGTCTTTGGCTGGAAAGAGTCTCACTCTGTTCTTATGTGGGTTATGCTGCTCCAAGAGTGTCTTATCACATTTTTGGAGGTATGTGGACAGGTTTTCCGGAGCTGAGAGAGTCACAGACTTTCTTCTGCCATCTTGATTCTGCCCCTCATTTGTCCTTCATTCTTGAAGAGGACCATGACATTGGGAGGTGATTTCATGACTTGCAATGAATTAGACTTAAGTGAGGGAGGGCTGTGCAAGGTTACCAGCCTCACTATCTCCTCCTTCAGAACAATCTGGGTCCAGCAACAAAATATATATCAAGACAAGTGGAGATGGCCTTGGATATTTTGGTGGTTATCAGGGTTAAGTGACTTGCCCAGGGTCACACAACTAGTAAGGATCAAGTGTCTGAGGTTAGATTTGAACTCACATCCTCCAGACTCCAAGACCAGTGCTCTATCCATTTTACCACCTAGCTTCCCCTCTTAAAAATATCACTTCCTGAAGGAAGCAGTGTTGGGCCACATTGTAGAAATTACCCTATATCCCAAATCATGCAGTCTAGTCATATCCCCTGCTTTCCCAAATATCATTTTTGTCTCCAAAGTCAATGCTTTCTGATCTCCGGGTCAATGTCCCTCCCACTGATCTGGGTGCAAGCACTACATACTTTAATACATCTTCTCTTGGGCTAGGATGCTACACAAGACTACTACAGAGAAGGTGGTATGCCAATGTACCAACACTCCCCAGATTAAACCTCCCAAGAGGTCTCATCTCAGAAAAACACATAGGCATCCTCTTCACTTAGGTGAGTCACCCCTCCCAATCTCTTTCTTCTGCCACCTGTGGTGAGACAGCCCTGCTGATTGGTGAGAGACTATAAGAATCATAATCATTTCTACTGAACACCCATGGACTTGTTAAGAGTGTAACATCCATCCTCATCTGTTCTCCACTTCCTGTATCTCCATTCATGCATTCTTCTATATTGCAATTATGTCTCAGAAAATATTTTGATTCATCTGTAAGAGGACTAGGGGACTTAGTCCATGGTCTTCCATTTCTGTTCTTCCACCACCATTTCTCTCATTGTTTTATGTCTGTTTCTATTCCTTGATGAATGGTCTTTGCTATTTTTTTTACACCATAGGTCAGTCTACTCTCTGTCTTTATTTGTTCTGTCTCTCTGTGGCTCTCTTTTCTATCTCTGTCTTAAGTAAATTATTATTCTTTCCTTGGGAGGTGTACTTACTTGCCTTTCTTGTGTTTCTGTTGTTCAGGATGTTTGAAAGTCAAATATTCTCCTGTCTTTTTTGTTTTTGTTTTGTTTCTCAGGAATGTCTTAAGTATTTTTCTTTTGTTGAACACCCATCTTTTTTTCATTGATATAGGCTCAGATTTGTAAGTTAAGTCTTTTGAGCTCCTTTTTTGGAGCTATTTGGAATGTACCATTTCAAGTCCCTTCTGTGATTTTTCATGAGTGCAAAATAGTCTTGTGTTATTCAGATTTCTTTTCCTTTCTATTTCAAAGTCTTTCTCCCAGCTGCTAGCAAAATCAGTCATTTGTAATTAAAATTGTCAAATTTAAGCATTATGCATCTTAGAATTTCAAGCACTTTCTTCCCCCCCCCCAACCAGGTGATCTGCAGATTCTTTCAGTAGATAGATACTTTACTGTCTCTATTCAGAAGTTTGGAACAGGTCTTTATGCATTTTCTGAATTATGGTGTTCAGGGATTTTGATTTGTCATATTCTTCTAGGAGACTTATTATCCTTAGGTTATCTCTATTTTCAAGGTCATCTGCTTTCACTTCTGTAGATTTCATTCATTCTTACTTTTTTACATTTTGCTTCCCTTCTGACAAATTTCCTTCCTCTTCAGTTTTTTTGTGTTCCCAGTCTGTGAATCTCTTTTTCATTTCTTTGAAATGACATGCCATTGTGGATTAAGTTGTTGTGTTGTGTTTTTCCCCCTGATCTACTAAGGCAGTTTTTAAATTCTGTATTTAGATCTCTAAGTTCTAAAGTTTTATAGGTTTTATTTCTCTTGGAATCATTCTGGATTGTCTTGCTTTTTTTCCATGCTCTCTTGGGAGTCCTGGAATTCTGCATTTCATCAGACATGATTCACTTTCCTATGTCTTGTAATATTTGTGTGTTTAAAAAAAAACACCTTGGTATTCATTTTCATCATTTCTTAGGTTTTTAAACTGAAGGTTATGGGGGGGAAGGTTGGAACTTGTAGGTCATTGAATCTAGTTTTTGTATCCTCACTATTGATTTGTCTGCTTGTGCCCTTAGCTCTTATTTAGGACTTTTCTCTTGAAATCTCTGGCATTTCAGCCTTTTAAATAAAAATATTCCAATGTCACTCATTTTCTGGCTATTCTTTTACTGGTGTGTATAGCACTGTTGCTGGGCTGCAAGGCTCATTCAGTCTCTTACTGCATTGGAAAATATAGGGTTTTCTATTCCAAAGTACCCTGTGAAAAGACAGGACTGCTTCAACCTGGGTTTCAGTCCCCTTTCCTTAAGGTCCCATGCATGCTTTCTCATCTGACTCATTCTCTCCCTTGACTCTCTTCCTTTCCTTCTTATGGTTGGGCTGAATCAGCCTCTGCTATTTATTGCAATGTGGGAAAAAAGGCAGGGAGAGTATTTTACGAAAAATTGTCACAGACCTAAGGTCCCTAACCTAGGCTTAAGTCCCAATCATAAGGCAGTACATTTTCAGCCTTCCTTTAGCTTCTTATGTCTGAGTAGTCAGGGGCTACCACTTATTATGGAGTGTGAGGATTGTGGAGAAGTGAGTTAACAGAGTCTCTGCATTGAGAGGTCTACAGTGCCTCACTGGACCTAGATGGAAAACTTTGGATGTACTGTTTTAGATCATTGAAGCTTTGGGAGAAAATGGTGCCTAGTGAGCATTTTATGGACTAGAAGTATCTGGTGTTATTTCAAAGGGATTTTTCCTTGTAGTTCTTTCTTCTTTTTATGGATTCAGTTTTAGTTGTTCTAAATTTGAAATATAAGCATCCCCACCTTTGTAGAGGGTTGGAGACATAAAGGGATCTAGAGAAAGTGGCTAATCTTCCATCTTGCTGGTAATAGACCTTCTCTCATAATTTCTGCCACCATAACTAGCTTAAGTCCTGGAGACAACACTATATATACTCTCCACCCCAGGGCAAAAGGTGAAGTTTTATAGTCCCTAAATGTCCCCAGAGTGACAGGTGCGAATAATCTCCCTCATTTGTACTAAATCCCTTTGCTCAGTTTCACCAGTACTTTGGTGTAGCAATACTTACACACATAATACACATGTATATTTGCATGTATGTATAAATCTATATACAGTGTATATGTTATATACATGCATGTGTAGCTATGTGCTCATATGTACTTTTGTATATCTGGTACAGATGGAAAACAGCTATAAATGGTACATACATGTGTGCATAATTTATATGTATATCTATATATGTACATACATGTGTGGCTGTGTGTATATCCTGTGCAAATGGAAAATAGCTATTTCATAATGGAAAAGGTATTTTCATTATTCTAAGGATTAAAAACTAATTCCTATTCCCCTTTAAGGCTTCATGTGTAGGTATTTGACAAAGTTGTCCTCCTCTGAGTTTATGTTTTGATCCTCCCTTTTGCCATAGTAATTTTCTATGGTGAGGGTTCTTTCCTGTTTCTTATTCATATTTTAACCTTTTTTGTACCTTTTAAAGTTGAGTTCTGCTCCCTTGGGAATAATGTGCACTGTCCTAACTTTCTTCTGTTGGGCACCAAAGGCTCAGTTACTAACTTTCTGCTCTGAGGCCTCATCTGCTTGCAGCTTTCTCACTGCACAGGAGTAGCCTGTTGGGTAGCAGATACCCCAGCTGGAAGATTGCCTTCTGTATTAGGGCTGGGGACCTCACAACTGGCCTGCTGTGTCACTAGCTTGCTGAGCTAGGATTAAGGGTCCTTAGCTGCTGATTTGTGCTATGGTCAAGAGCCTTTTGCTGGCTTGCCCTGACACCCTCTGCACTGAACTGTGCTCCCCTTTTACCCAGGTAAGACAGACCTTTTCTGAAGACCTTCTAGGTTATCTTAAGCTAGAAAAATGTTTCACTCTGTCTTTTTGCAGGTTTTATAGCTCCAGAATCCATTGAGGAGTTTAATTTAATGTTTCTGAGGGAAAATTGGGAGAGTTTTGGCAGCTTCCTGGCTTCACTTTGCCATCTTGGTTCCACCTTTGGAACTCCTGAACAAATATCTAGAGTCAGGATGTCCATAAGGGCAGTAAGGTGAGACTAGAAGAGAAAAATCAGCAGAGCTTGAGTATATGAGGCTGAATATAAAATATTTACTAGCAGGTTGTCCAAAAATTTCCTTAGGCTATAATTTTTTCAAAGAAAAGAGGGGGTGGAATTTAAAAATGTCTATGGGAGTTCTCCTCACATGTCAGGATTGTCTGCAGAAAAGGGCAATCACATTCCCACAGTAATTATTTTTGGGGGGTGGGGCAATGAAAGTTAAGTGACTTGCCCAGGGTCACACAGCTAGTAAGTGTCAAATGTCTGAGTGCGGATTTGAACTCAGGTCCTCCGGAATCCACCACCACCCAGCTGCCTCCTCCCACAGTAATTATTTAAGAAGCCAGGAATACTATTGTTCTTAGTTGATTCCTACCCTTTTGAATGGGTGGTTGGAGGGAGAGGAGTAATATGACAAAGAAACTAGCTGAGTAAAAAAAAAGCAGTTATCTTGGTGTGTGTGTTTTTTTTCTTTAAATAATAATAATATCAATTATATTATCTTGGATTTAAAGTCTTTCTTCTAATAGTGATGACTATCCCTTATAAGTGCTTTAGGTTTACAAAGCACTTAACAAATATTATCTCATTTAATCTTCACAAGAACTTTGAGAGGCAAGTGCTATTGTTATTCCCATTTTTACAGAAGAGGAAACTGAAGCAGACAGAGGGTAAGTGACTTGCCCAGGGTCACATAGTAAATTTCTTAGGCCAGATTTGACCTCTGGTCTTCCTGACTCTTAGCCTAGCACTTTATCCACATTGTACCATCTTAACTCTTTCTTCTGAGGAATTCATAGAACTTTTAAGCTTAGAATGGCCCATTTATCCTCACTCCCATATTCCTATGAGGTAGAGAGAGGGCTACTTTCTTCATGTGCAATCAGGGAAATGGAGGCCCAGAGTGATGAAGAGCTTACATAAAGTTACCCAGAAAACAGTTGCCTAAGTAGGTCCCTTCCCAAATCCCTAGGATTTTTTGCAAATATAAATAGCTTTGTGCCACTTGAAATTCTAGACCAAAGTAGCATTATTAAATGAAGGTTTGGGGGAGTAACCCCACCATGGTTACATAGTCATTTCAGTAGGATCTGAAGAACAAAGTGTTATGGGGGAAAATGGGGTATGGGGTTTGGTTTAGGGGTTCTTAGGAATTCCTCTTTAAAGAATTACACCCTCTTGCATACAAAAGCAGTTAGAATAAGATAGTGGTTTATTTCGGGGCTGAGGAAGAGAAGGGAAGGGAAGGGAAACCAAGATAAATCCTTGGACTTCTCTTGGGGAGAAAGGCATAGTGTGGCTTTGAGATACCAATCTCCTCAAGCAGGAAACTGGCAGGTACTTTTATAGAGGACTGATGGGGGGGGGGGTCGGTGACCATTTGACTGTGGAAAGTTCCTTTAGTGAGGGAGGACCATCCCCCACTGGTGGTAGCTGGGGGAATTGGGTGAGGGGTAGCTACAGATCTCTCAAGCCAACTCTCTCTTCAGGACACAAAGGCAGCAGCTACACCCAAACTTATCTCCCCAGGGGTAAGGGAGACCAGAATGAAGGGTGGAGGTCCTGAAGCTAGCACTAGCTCAGTCCAAACTGGTTCCTCTTATCTTTCTAGGTGTATCTGTCCTCTGGTTTAGTTTCTCAAGGAGAAGATTCCTTGATGTGCCCCAGAGAACTTCTGGGGTGCTCTGTGCCCTAACAAAAGAATAAGGAAAGATTAGGTCAAGTGGCATGGGAGTTTCAAGATGCTGAAGACTCCTAAGAGAAGGCAGCTGGTTTGACTGCCTTGGGAATGAGAGGATTATGTCTTTCTGAAACTAAGTGTGATATACCAGTAGACTATGGTAGTTCTTCTATTCAGGAAAAAGGTGTATTTATTCAATAAACATCTACCCTATGTTCCAGAGATTTGTTGTCAGAATACTTTGTTGTCAGAAAGTTCATTAGAAGAGGTAGTTGTATTTATGGAATCAAGTTATATATGTTTCTTACTTTTAATGTAACAATTAACAAAGCACTATGTAAATGATAGCTACTGTTATTTTAAAATAGTCTTTGAAATGAAATTAAGTTGTTTTTAACATTACAATGGCTTCCCAATTGTTTGTTGTTGTTGTTTTTTTTTTAGTGAGGCAATTGGGGTCAAGTGACTTGCCCAGGGTCACACAGCTAGTAAGTGTTAAGTGTCTGAGGCCAAATTTGAACTCAGGCACTCCTGAATCCAGGGCCGGTGCTCTATGCATTGCGCCACCTAGCTGCCCTGGCCTCCCAATTTTTTGTTTTAATTTTTTTTTCCTGAACTTAAAAGACCAAAAAGAGCATTTCTATACAAGCAGCAAAACACAAAAAATATAATAAATTCCACATATTACTTTCAAAACCATCCTGCTTATTTGTGCTTCTTTTTGAACTTCCTTCTGTTCTTTTCTGGGCATTTAAAATTTTGTTTCAATGGTGCTATTTTTTTTTTTTGCAATCACTATTGATAAACATTCCTCTACCACATTATCCACCCAAAACTGACTGAAAGGGAAAAAAACACAAGTTTATAACCAGTAAGCAGAGTTCTTAAGTCTTTCAAAGTTGTTTTTTCTATTTTTATCATTGTTTTCATATAAATTGTTTTCCAGCTTCAACTCACTTCATTCTGCAGCATTGCATATTACCCAGGAATCTATGAAATTATCTCATTTGTCATTTCTTAGGGTGCAATAATATTCCATTATATTCATATGCTACGCTTTTCAGACATTCTCTAACTGATGCTTCGATAGTTTCTTCTTCTTTGCTTTTATTTTTTCCCTTTTATTCCCTGGCACCCTTCTTTAGGAGAAGGAAGTTTGTTTTGTTTATGGCTATGCCCCTATTTGTATGTTGAATATTAAAATATAGTTTTTGTATCTACCTGTTTCCCACAAACAGATCAGATAAAAAATGTTTAATCTCTCCTACAAAATTAATAAACAGATCAGAGAAATTTCAACATCTTATATCTCCTACCAAAAAATAAAAAATAAAAACAGATCAGAGACATGTCTCCTACAAAACAAAACCAGATCAGAGACAGTCAGGAAAAAAAAAAAACATAATATCAATTTAATATTTTTTCCCAAGAAGAAATATATAACAACATGATCATGTGGAGACTTCCCTCCTAAGAGAGAAGCTTGGGGGACTCCCCATTTCTGAGGGTATATATGGTTTTAGTCCACTGATTATAGGGCGTTGTCAGTTTCAATAGTATGATACAGAAATCAACCCAGAAGCAAAAAACAGTTTAACAATTTCAGTTATAACAAGTATGGAGGGAATACAGAAGCATCATGATAAGACTACTGGATTCCAAAAAAGGATTTGGCAAGGATGAGGATACCCAGATGTTACCATAAGATAGGGACTTCTTATCCTGAGGGAAAAGAAGTCACTGGGTAGAGTATTTTATCTGCTAGCTATCTGAGTTCAGTTTGGAGTTCAGTTGAAGGACATTTTGCTCCTATTATTCCAGGGTTTCATAAAATTCCCCTTGGATAATAGGGTACCTTTGTCAAATCCAGGTGATCCATATATTCATATTAACAAGTATTATCTTTCTTTTACCCTCTTCTTCTCTCCCTGTTGAGAAATAGCAAGTTTGAACACTCCTTCCTTCTATACTAGTATAGTCCTTGTAACCTCCCTTCTGTTTTTCCTTTTCAAACTCAAAGGATAAAACCAATTTACAACCCCCATGCCCCACCCCCACCAAGTTTCTTATTTAACTCCTTCAATACCCTTTGGAGACATTAAGGTTTGGAATAGACACTTGTTTTTTAATTCTTTAGTTTCAGTATTTTAAGAGCTTTTATTGAATGTATCTTGAGAGGTACAGATATGACAATATCTTTTATAAAATTTTCCTAACTTTTTATGGCTCTTTTTAAAAAAATACTTGGGTGATTGGAGGCAATAATTTTCTGGTTACACTATAATTTGTTGTATTCTCAAAATTATAAAGTCTCTGTAGAATAAGGATTTGTTGTGTTGATTTATGGAAATAGTGATGAGGCAACTAAGTGGTATAATACATAGAATGCTAGATTTGTAGTCAAGAAGACCAGCATTCAAATCCTACTTCAGATGTTTACCACCTGCATGACCCTGGGCAAATCATTTAACTTCCCTCAGCCTCAGTTTTCTCATCTGGAACATGAAGGTAATAAAGCACCTAGCTCCAGGTGTTGTGAGGATAAAATGAGATAGCAAATGTAAAACACTTTGCAAACCTTAAAGTGCTATAGAAATGTCATCATTATCACCTCCACCATGAGGAGTATTCCTAGGTATTTGGTAAATGTGAATTTTTTGTAACCTTCAATGAGACGTTACACAATTTCTACCACTTCCTTACATGATCTGCAGTAATCAACTATCTGGGCTTCTTAGGCCTAACCAATTTATAATTTCTAATGATAATGACCTAGTACTGAATTGCCACTGTAGACCCTTCAGTTTCTAAAAATAAATCCATATGATTCAGGTATGGTGCTTCTTTATCAACATGGTGTTGATTATTTGCTTTTTGCTTTTTATTTGTTTTTTGCAAATGGTATTTATTATGATTTTTCCTAGCTCTATGAAATAATTTTTTGGTATTTTGATTGGTGTGGCACTTAATAAGTAAATTAATTGAGAGAGAATTGACATTTTTATTAAATTAGCTTGGCCTACCCATGAGCAACTGATATTTTTCCAATTGTTTAGAAGTCACTTTATTTGTGTGAAAAGTGTTTTGTTGTTGTATTCATGTAATTCCTAGGTTTGTCTTGGCAGGTAGACTCCCAAATATTTTCTATTGTCTACAATTATTTTGGGGGGGGGCATGAGGCATTTGGGGTTAAGTGACTTGCCCAGAGTCACACAGATAGTAAGTGTTAAGTGTCTGAGGTCAGATTTGAACTCAAGGCCCCCTGAATCCAGGGCCGGTGCTCTATCCACTGTGCCACCTAGCTGCCCCAACAGTTCTTTTAAATGTAATTTCTCTATTCTTGCTGAGTTTTGTTGGTAATATATAGAAATGCTGATTATTTATGTGGCTTTCTTTATATCCTGCAACTTTGCTAAAGTTGTTAATAATTTCAAGTAGTTTTCTGGTTGATTCTCTAAGAATACCTAAGTGTACCATCACATTATCTGCAAAGAATAATAGTTTTGTTTCCTCATTGCCTCATCGAATTCCTTCAATGTTTTCCTTCTCTTATTGCTAAAGTTAACATTTCTAGTACAACATTGAATAACTGTGGTAATAATGGGCACCCCTACTTTACATCTGATCTTATTGGGAAGGCTTCTAGTTTATCCCCATTACAGATAATGCTTGCTGATGGTTTTGGATAAATACTACTTATCATTTTAAGGAAAGCTCCATTAATTCCTATGTTCTTTAGTGGTTTTAATAGTACTGGGTATTGTATTTTGTCAAAAGTTTTTTTCTGCATTTGAGATAATCATATGATTTCCATTTATTTTGTTGTTGATATCATCAATAGTTTTCCTAATACTGAACTAGCCCTACATTCATGGTATAAATCCTACCTAGTCATAGTGTAATAAACTGGTGATAAATTGCTGTAACCTCTTTGCTAATATTTTATTTAAATTTTTACATCAATAATCATTAGGGTAATTGGTCTATAATTTTCTTTCTCTGTTTTGGCTCTTCCAAGTTTAGGTATTAGCACCATATTTATCTCATAAAAGGAATTTGTTTGAACTTCTTCACCTATTATTCCAAATAGTTTATATAGTATTGTATTTTTTTCATAAAACCAGATCTTAGTTTTATTTATTAGTTGAATAGTTTTCTTTTAATTTTATTAATCTCTCCTTTGATTTTCAGAATTTCTAATTTGGTATTTAATTGGAGATTTAAATTTTTTTCTCAATTTTTTAGCTGCATGCACAATTCATTGATCTCCTCTTTCTCTATTATACTCATGTAAGTGTTTAGAGATATAAAATTTCCCCTAAAAATGCTTTTAGTGGGGGCGGAGCCAAGATGGCGGAGGAGAGGCTGTGACTCCCACAAGCTCCAGATAAACCCGTCCATTCACGCCCAAATAATGCGGTAAAAATCAAAACCCAGAACAGCCTAATGCACATAAGAACAGAGTGAGACTGTTTCTCCGCAAAAGAGGGCAATTCTGATCACCTACTGATCAGGCTGAACAGCTCAGCACGGTCCGGACCCAGCCAGGGACAATGCCTCCAACACGTCAGAGTCTTCAGCACCAGCAGCTTCTGAGGCTCCGATCACGGACTGGTGAGGGGGTTCGGAGGTAGGCTGGGGTGAAGTGGAGGCAGTATCTGCTGGAGTTGGGGCAAAGCGCCCTGGGTCTGAACCAGTGGGCTGAATCGAGTGGTGGTGGCCCAGTGGGGGAGGGGTAAAAGCACGCCAAGCTTCCGACCATAGAGAATCAGAGTTCAATCAGACTTCTGTTTCCGGGTCAAAGAGAAAGCAGCTGTGATTACTCACAAGCCAGGCAGGCTGAGAAGAAGCCCAATCACCCCCTGGGCCACGCTGTAGCACGAACAGTGTGTCCGGGAAGCAGTGCTACACTTTAAGGAGTAAAAAGCCAAGAAACAGTAAGCCAGGATGAGTAGGCAGAGAAAGCAGAAGACCATCGAAAACTTCTTTGGGGGAAAGGTAGACCACAATACATCCTCAGAAGAAGAAGATAATAATAGGGTCAAAGCTCCAACATCCAAAGCTTCCAAGAAAAATACGAACTGGTCTCAGGCCATGGAAGCTCTCAAAAGGGACTTTGAAGAGAAAGTAGGAGAGATAGAACGAAGATGTAGAGAAAGAGAGGAAGGAATGGAAAGAGAAATGAGAGCAATGCAGGAGAGTCATGAGAAAAAAGTCAACAGTTTGAAAAGCCAAATGGAAAAGGAGATTAAAAAACTGTCTGCTGAAAATAATTGCCTAAGAATTAGGATTGAACAAATGGAAGCTAGTGAGCTTATGAGAAACCAAGACACAGTAAAGCAAATCCAATTGAATGAAAAAATAGAAGGCAATGTGAAATATCTCCTTGGAAAAACAGCTGACCTAGAAAATAAATCTAGGAGAGATAATTTGAAAATCACTGGACTACCTGAAAACCATGACCAAAACAAGAGTTTAGACACCATCCTCCAAGAAATTGTGAGGGAAAATTGCCCTGATATTCTAGAAGCAGAAGCTAAAATAGAAATTGAAAGAATCCACCGATCACCTCCTGAAAGAGATCCCAAAAGGAAAACCTCCAGGAATATTATAGCCAAATTCCAGAACTCCCAGGTCAAGGAGAAAATATTGCAAGCAGCTAGAAAAAAGGAATTTAAATACTGTGGAACTCTAATAAGGATAAAGCAAGATCTAGCAGCTTCTACATTAAAGGACCGGAGGGCATGGAATATGATATTCCAGAGGGCAAAGGAACTGGGACTACAGCCAAAAATCACATACCCAGCAAAACTAAGCATCATCTTTCAGAGGCAAACATGGAACTTCAAGGAGAAAGAAGACTTTCAGGCATTTGTTATGAAAAGACCTGAACTGAATAGAAAATTTGACTTTCAAATACAACACCCTGGAGAAGCATAAAAAGATAAACAGGAAAAAGACTTCATGAGGGATATTAAAAGATCAAACTGTTAACATTCCTATATGGGAAGATAATACAGAGGACACAGGTCTGAACTGAATACGAAGGGAAGTTATGTTTTGTTCTTTGTGGGGTGTCTTATGTATGGGGCCGGATTTGGGCTTGGGGCCTCCTGGGTCCAGGGCTGGTGCATTGTCCACTGTGCCACCTAACTAACCCATAATGACATCCTTAAAATAGGGTTGAGGTGTAGGAGAAATAGACTGGGGGAGGGGGAAGGGGAACGATTGTCTGGGGAGAGGTTGTTCATATGAAGGAAACAAGAAAAAAGCTTATGGAGGGGAGGGGAAGAGGGGGAAGGAATTGGGGAGTGTTTGAACCTTAATATCATCAGAATTGACTCAAAGAAGGACTAACATACATACTCAAGTGGGTATAGTAATATATTTTGCCCTGAGGGAGGGGAGGGAGATAAGGGGGGGGAGGGGAAGGAGGGAAGGGCAGATTCTGGGAGAGAGTAGTAAAAAGCAAAATACTTTCAAGGAAGGTGAAGATGTTCTGCATAACGGCACAAGTGTGAAGTATTGAATTGCTTGATTTCATAGAGAGGGTTGAGGAGAGAGGGAGGAAGAAAATTTGGAACACAGAATTAGCTCAAAGACCTTAAACTCATCAGAGTTGACTCATGGAGGGAATAACATTCACACCCAGTTGGGAGGAGTAATCTATTTAACCTTACAGGAAAGTATGAGGGGAAGAGGATAAGGAAGGAAGGGTGAAAAAAAAGGGAGTGCAGAGTAGGGGAGGGGACAGTCAGAAGTAAAATACTTTTGAGGAGGAATAGTTTAAAAGAAGATGGAAAATAGAGTAAATATCATGGGAAGGGAATAGGATGGAGGGAAATAGTTATGATGACTTTGCTGGGCTAATACGAAGAAAATTCTTTGTCAAGTTTAAGGTACATTATTTAGGGTATGATGAACAGGATACTATTAGAAAAACCTGGAAAGACCTACATGAACTGAAGCAGAGTGAAATGCACTGTATACAAAATAACAGCAATAGTGTAAAATTATCTGCTGGGAAGCATGTGGTTATTTTCAGCAAGGCAATGGTCCAATATAACCCTGAAGGACTATGAAAATGGCAACCCATCTACAGAGAAAGAAGTGATAGTATCTGAAATAGATGGAAACACATTTTTTTTTCTTTTCTTTTTTTTTTTTCTTTTTTGGTGAGGCAATTGGGGGTGGGTGGCTTGCCCGGGATCATGTGGCTGGTGGGTGTTGGGTGTGTGGGGCCGGATTTGGGCTCGGTGCTCCTGTTTCCAGAGCCGGTGCTCTGTCTGCTGCACCACCTAGCTGCCCCTGGAAACACATTTTTTAAAAAAAATGTTTTTTCTCTTTGACAATTCCTTAGTCTGAAGTTTTGGGAGTTTTTTGACTGTTTTTTTCTCACAACCTAGCTAATGTGGGAATGTTTTCCATGACTACTCATGTATAATTTATTTTGAAATGCTTGAGTTCTAGTGGGTGGGGGAGGGAATAGAGGAGGAAGAGAAGTTGGAACAATTTTTTTTTAATTGATGTTAAAATAAATCTGTTTTTACATATAAAAAAAATGCTTTTAGTATGTTGTCTCATTATTGTCATTCTTTTTGATAAAATTCTCGATTGTTTCTATAATTTGTTGTTTGACCCACTCTATTTATTAGGATTAGATTTTTAAATTTCCAATTAATTTTTAATCTATCTTTCCATGGCCCTTTATTACATGTATTTTTTATTGCATCATGATCTGAAAAGGATACATTTAATATTTCTGCCTTTCTGCATTTGACTGTAAGGATTTTATGCCTTAATACATGGTAAATTTTTGTGTAGGTGCCATGTACTGCTGAGGAAAAGGTATATTCATTTCTAACCCTATTCAATTTTCTCTAGAAGTCTATCGTATCTAACTTTTCTAAAATTCTATTCACCTCCTTAACTTCTTTCATGTTTATTTTGTGGTTAGATTTATCTGGTTCTGAATGGGGGAGGTTGAGTTACAGGTGTTTCCTCCTGTAACTCACTTAACTTCTCTAAGAATTTGGATGCTATACCACTTGGTGTATATATGTTTAGTATTGATATTACTTCATTGTCTATGGTACCTTTTAGCAAGATGTAGTATCCTTCCTTATCTCCTTTAATTAGATCTATTTTTCCTTTTGCTTTGTATGATATCAGGATTGCTACCACTGCTTTTTTTTTTTTACTTCAACTGGAACATAATATGTTCTGTTCTAGCTTTTACCTTTACTCTGTGTGCATCTCTCTGCTTCAAATGTCTTTCTTTTGATCAATATATTGTTGGATTCTCGTTTTTAATCCACTCCACTATTTGTTTACATTTTTGGGGAGAGTTCATCCCATTCACATTCACAGTTATGATTACTAACTGCGTGTTTCTCTCCATCCTATTTGCCTCCCCATTTTTATACTTTCTCTCTCCTTTCATTCTGTTCTTCTTCACCAGTGTTTTGCTCCTGACCACCACCTCCCTTCTATCCATGCCCCCTCCTTTTTCTTTCCCTATCCCCTTCCTACTTCCCTATAGGGTAAAATAAGTTTCTTTACCCAACTGAGTGTTTATGTTATTCTCTCTTTGAGACAAATCTGATGACAGTAAGGTTCAAAGAATGCTCATACCCACCCTTCTTTCCCTCTGTTATAATAGGTCTTTCATGCCTCTCATGTGATATAATTTACTTCATTTTGCCCCCACTTTCCTCTTCTCCCAGTATAATCCTTTTTTCACCCCTTAATTACTTTTTTATCATCATATCAAAGTCAACATATAACCACACCCTCTAAGTATACTCCTTCTAACTTCCTGTATAGAGAAATAATTCTGAAGAGTTACAAGCATCATCTTCCCATGTATGGATATAAACAGTTTAACCTTATTTAATATCATGATTTGTTTTGTTTTTTCTTTCCTGTTTAACTTTTCATGCTTCTCTTTAGTCTTGTATTAGAAGATTAAATTTTCTATTCAGCTCTGGTTTTTTCATCAAAAGAGTTTAAAAGTTCCCTATTTATTTCATTAAATGTCCATCTTTTCCCTGAAAGATTATGATCAATTTTTCTGGGTAGTTGATTTTTGGTTGTAATCCAAGCTCTTTTGCCTTCCAGAATATCACATCCCAGGCCCTCAGAACTTTTAATGTAGAAGCTGCTAAGTCCTGTGCAATCCTGACTGTGGCTCCTTGATATCTGAATTGTTTCTTTTTGACTGCTTTCAGTATTTTTTCCTTGATAGGGAATTTGTCTACAATATTCCTTGAAGTTTTTATTTTGGGATCTCTTTCAAGATATAATTGGTAGATTCTTTCAATGACTATTTTAGTCTCCAGTTTTAGGCTATCAGGGCAGGTTTCCTTGATAATTTCTTCAAAGATGGGAATGGAACTAAGATAGTGAAGAAAGGCAGTAACCTTTTTTTTTTTTTTGATCATGGCTTTCAGGTAGTCTAGTGATTTTAAAATAATCTCTCCTGGATCTATTTTGCAGGTCAGTTGTTTTTCCAGTGAGGTACTTTATATTTTCTTTTATTTTTTCATTCTTTTGATTTTGTTTGACTGATTTTTGATGCCTCGTATAGTCATTAGCTTCCACTTGTCCAATTCTAATTTTTAAGGAATTATTTTATTCAGTTAGCTTCCACTTGGCCACTTCTCCTTTTTAAGGAGTTGGTTTCTTCAGCCAATTTTTTGCTTCCTTGTCCAAGTTGTTGATGCTTTTTTCCATAATTTTCTTGTATAACTCATTTCTTTTCCAAATTTTTCTTCTAACTTTCTTACTTGATTTTTAGAATCCTTTTTTTGTGGGGCAATGAGGGTTAAGTGACTTGCTCAGGGTCACACAGCTAGTAAGTGTCAAGTGTCTGAGACCGGATTTGAACTTAGGTCCTCCTGAATCCAGGGCTGGTGCTTTATCCACTATGCCACCTAGCTTCCCCTAAAATTCTTTTTGAACTTTTCCAAAAACACCTTTTGGGCGTAAGACCAATTCATATTCCTCTCTGAGGCTTCACATGTAGGTATTTTTACATTTTTTTTGTCCTCTCCTCAGTTTGTGTTTTGATCTTCTCTGTCACCATAGCAGCTTTCTATAGTCAGGGTTCTTTTTTTGTTTGTTTGTTTGTTTGTTTTTGGTTTTGTTTTCTTTTTAGAATTTTATTTTCCTCCAATTACACGTAAAAACAATTTTTATTTCCATTTAAAAACCTTTATGTTCCAAATTCTCTTTCTTCCTCCCTCCCCACCCTATCCCCTGCCCTTTAAGAAGGCAAGCAATTTGGGGCAGCTAGATGGCACAGTGGATAGAGCACTGGCCCTGGATTCAGGAGTACCTGAGTTCAAATCTGACCTCAGACACTTAACACTTACTAGCTGTGTGACCCTGGGCAAGTCACTTAACCCCAATTGCCTCACCAAAAAAAAAAAAAGAAGAAGGCAAGCAATTCAATATAAATTATACATGTGTAGTCATGCAATACATTTCCATATTAGGCTGGTTGTGAAAGAAAACAGACAAAAAAAAATCAAGAAAGATAAAGTTTAAAAAATTATGCTTCAATCTGTATTCAGACATCATTAGTTCTTTCTCTGAGGATGGAAAGCACTTTTCATCATAAATCCTTCAGAGTTGTCTTGGATAATTGTATTGCTGAGGATAGCCAAGTCATTCACAGCTGATCATCTTACAATATTTTTGTTACATTGTACACAGTACATTTCTCTTTGCATCAGCTCATGTAAGTCTTTCCAACTGTTTTTACTCGTGTTTTTTTTTTTTAAGTTGAGCTCTGCTCCTGGATTACAGGGGGCTTCTTGCACTGGGGGCCAAGGTCCTAGTTTCTGGCTTTCTGCAGCAGGACCTCTGGGGCAGGCAGCTTGCCCACTGTGCTACAATGGCCCAGCCTAGTCATGCTTGTTATGCCCTGGGTTCTGGGGCTGGCAGTTTGTTTATTGCACTAGGTGGAGAGGCCTCACAGCTGGCCTGCTGAGCCAGGACCATGAGGCCTCAGTTGCTGAACTGTGCTGTACTAAGAGTCTCCCACTGACTTGTCCAGATTCCACCTGTGCTGATCTGAGCTTCCCTTTTATCCAAGTGAGAAAAAGCTTTCCTGAAGTCCTTCTAAGTTATCTTGGGCTGAATAATTGTTTCACTCCATCTTTTTGTGAATTCTGTCACTCCAAAATTCTTTTGATTTACCATTGTTTCTGAGGGAAACTGGGGAGAGCTTAGGCAACTTCCTGGATTCTCTGCACCATCTTGGCTTTGTCCTTTCTTGATTGAGTATTTGTAAATATTACTCATGAAGGCCTTTTGATTGTACTCTGGATCTTAGCCCTTTCATAGAGGTTATGTGGAAGTAAACCATTTTCAGTTACATTAGATAAATCCACTGGTATATACCTATCACCATCCTTACTATTGCTTGGTGAATTTGTCTGCTTGTTCCAAAACTATTTCTGCCAGTTGCTAATCTATTTATCATATGCTCTAAAAACATCTATCAGTCATCTTCTTCCTTTTTTGTCAAGGAAGTATAAATACTTCCATAGCTTCCTTTAATTAATATTGTACAAATTTTTGTTAGGATACTTTCCAAATCTGTTATTACCTACTTTATAATTCCAAAACCATATGTTAAGACTGTGTTATGAAGGTGTGAATTGCTTTACAAGTGTTCTTACCAGTGAGTTTTGGCTTCAGGATACAAGTTTTTCATCATATACAACCCTTCCTCATTCCTTTCTCCTCACTACTCTGTCCTGGATGTTTTTTGCCTAGGGGAAATTTTTGTCCAGCAATTCAATTGACCTCTAGAGTCAAGCTCAAAGCCTTCAGTTTCTAACTCTCCTTAGTGGATATTAAAAATATTATACTTATCAAATCCAAATGATATATTCATGTCATCAGAGAAAGCTTCCACTAGATTGATAAATTATTTAATGCATTTTTGGAGGAGCTATATAACTTGATTTCCTCTATGATGTTTTGCTATAAGTCTCTTTTAAACATGGAAAATATATTCATTTCTTTTTAGGAGGGATGAAAATGGGTTTGATACTAGGCATATACCACACTTCATATAAAATGTTCTTGACATTATTGTGTTGGAGGCATCTTTTTTTTTTTCAGTTAGAATAAGATGGTAGTTTATTTAGGGGCAAGGGAAGGGAAGGGAAGGGAAGGGACGGGGAGGGGAGGGAAGGGAAACCAAGAGAAATCCTTGGACTTCTCTTGGGGAGAAAGGCACAAAGCATGTGGCTCCAAGGTACCAATCTCCTGGAGGCATCTTTTAAATAGAAAACAATTTTCCACATGCACATACCATACTCTAGCATATTCACTATATTTGAGTATGTTTTATATTTTTTCAGTACACAAATAACTGCTCGAGTGCAGAACTGAGTCCAAAGTTTTGCAATAATCAACATAGGCAGTGTAAATATTATGTTGCCTGGGGGCATCTTGTTAACTAATTACTGAATCTTTGTTGTATCCCTGAGATTTGGGGACAAATATTTTATGCTCTTCAGTCAATAGATTGTATTCTTTAAGATGTTTATAGGGTTTTGTTTGGTTTTGTTTTGTTTTCATTTTTGTTTAGGGATGTAAGCTGTGAAAGTTTTGCATACAGTACATAAACTGATTATGGAATTAGGTTCTATTTGGAGGGGGTCACTGGTGTTGAAATATTTTGCCAATATGTGATTCTTTCTGTTAAGAAAGTGTCAGAGGGGCAGCTAAGTGGTACAGTGGATAAAGCACCGGCTCTGGATTCAAGAGGACCTGAGTTCAAATCTGGCTTCAGACACATGACACTTACTAGCTGTGTGACCCTGGGCAAGTCACTTAACTCTCATTGCTCCACCAACAAAAAAAAAGTGTCAGAGATCAAGCTTTTGTCTGAAGGAAACTGGTAAAGTTACTTCTAATTCATGTACTACTGTCAAGAACCCAAGCCAATAATTATGAATTTTAAACTGCCCCACAGCTTTCCAGTTTTGCAAAGTAGCTACAGTTTTAGCCACTTCTCTTGTTATAACTATTCTGTTATTCACTTTAATGGCATATATGTTTTCTGTATCCCATTTAGTCTAGCTTGTATTTTTGCTATATTGGATTTCTTCTGATTGACTGTATTGACAACCAGAAAATTTCTACAAATGCCTTCTTCATAGTGTTCTCAATGATTTTTTTTTGCTTCACTGTAGTAATTTTTTAAATTGATGTTGAGTTGTTTATATACTACTTTGATTCCTCATGTTGCCTTAAACTTTTGAATTTCACATTCAATGGCTTGTTAAAGGAATCCAGAATTTGTGTTACAGTTGCTTTATGGATTCCTTTTTACATATTTCTATTTTGGTTGCTTTCAAATGGTCAGCATAGTGATGGAGTTTTCTACTGTGCATATGAACTAGATAGTGATGCCATCTTCCAGCATCTTTCCAGAGATTATCAATAGTTGGGTGGTGCTTGATGCCTATCCTTACTGGTACTCCTTGATAGCTCCATATTTATGGCTATGATTCTTACTGTGACAACGGCTCTTGCAATATGAAGTATACAGTCCTGAAATCTTTTTGCACTTTTTATAAAATACTGTGGAGAATATATTTATTCATGATGGCTATAACAGTCTACTGGGATTTAAAAAAATTTCTTTATTCTAGTCTGTTATTTGTATTCATGATAACAATCTCTAAATGAATTTTTCAGAATTTTAGTCTAAGTATATCCATCTTTTAAAAATCATTTGAGACATTTGTGCTTTTTTTCAAGTAAAATCAAGTCTAGTTAACAAACATTAATTAAGTACCTACTACAAAGGCAAAACTGTGCTAATTTCTAGGGATACAAATATAAGTAATCAAGATAGTCCCTATTCTCAAAGACCTTTATTATATAAAGAACCATTGGGTTGGCTAGGTGGCTCAGTGGATAAAACACTGGCCCTGGATTCAGGAGTACCTGAGTTCAAATATGGCCTCAGACACTTGACACTTACTAGCTGTGTGACCCTGGGCAAGTCACTTAACCCTCATTGCCCTGCCCAAACAAATTTTTTTTAAAAAGAACCATTGTGAAGAAGAGAGGGAGAACAACTCTTTTTCTCCAGCTTCTAAGAGATACTAATGAAAATTGGAGTTCATTTTTTGGCCAGTTTTCTACCCCTGTATTATATCAATTTGGGTGGCATAATGAAACACATACTGTCATGTGTTTCATTATGAGGCATAGTTTCTAGAGTTTTTATTAAGTAAAGATTTCAAATGACTGAATTCTCCAATCTTTTCTTTTTTCAGATTTTGTAGCCCTTTGATTTCATCTAATCTAGGTTTAGGGTTGAAGTTGGTTTTCTTTTCTTTTCTTTTAATGATTTTCTTATAATGGTTGGCAATAAGTTGCTTGGAACTAAGTGTACCATTAACAAAAAGCAATATGAAGCACTTTCCCATAACAAGTGAGAACTATTTCTGATGGTGTTATGATATAAAATTCACACATAATGAAAGTATTCATGTGTTCACTTCATTTTTGCACAATAATTATTTTCTCACTTTAGTGGTCAGCACCCTCTATACTAAAACATTTCTAGCAGATGGGATATTAGTATTCCTGATTTGTTCTGAGAGAGAGAGAGGGGGGGAGAGAGAGAGAGAGAGACAGAGAGAGACAGAGAGAGACAGAGAGAGAGAGAGAGAGAGACAGAGAGAGAGAGAGAGAGACAGAGAGAGAGAGAGAGACAGAGAGAGAGAGAGACAGAGAGAGAGAGAGAGAGAGAGAGAGACAGAGAGAGAGAGATATTACTATGTGCTGAGTACTGGTACACAAATACAATCAAGCAAGATAATCTACCCTCAAGGAGCTTATTTTCTAATGGGAGAAGGCAATACATAAAACAGTGCTAAAAAGTGATGCAACAGAGGGGAAGAGCAGGAGGAAGGGATGATGGGAAATGGGTCCCTGCAGCAGAAGTTTCCTAGGGTGGTAATAAATCAGGTGAGGAGTCCAGAAAGACTCTAGGTAAGAGTAAGGTGATGGAGCATAATTCGTTCCAATGTTCTCTATGTCAAGCTGCTTGTCATGATGGTTTTGATTAGGGTTAGCCTACAGCCCTATGCCACCTCATCTATTTCCTAGTTTCATAGAAGCAGTTTCACCATATCAACTAAGGTGCTACCCCATTCAGTGATACCACCAGAACCCAATTCACCAGCATTTTAGAATTCCTTCCAGCTTCTCAGCTGTCTTAGTGTTCTCAGGTCTGTGAAGTCCTCACTACACATAACCCTTTCTGGCCTTTTCCAACAAAGCTATTGCCTACTCCTCTTGTGACATAGGCAATGGCATGGATTTTGAGGGATTATTGTTGTTATTGTTATGATTAATTATAGCTCTAAAGGACAATTTGTGGGGAGAAAAGGCAGCTGAAGAACTGGTGCCTTTTGGTAGTTATGAAGTGTGGCCATAGTGTCCAGAGGGCATTTAGTCATTTGTCCACAGATGTTTATTCTTTTCCATAAAAGCAATGAGAGAGGGAAGGTATGAGATGGTTCTCCACTTCTAGTACCATGACACTCTTCATTCTATCCCTTAGGATACTACTTATCTCTTTATAGCTTTATCCTTAGAAGTCTCAGCCAATGGACACAGGCCCTGATAACTATCTTGCAATCATTAGAAATAATTTAGACTACTGCCAGCCCTATTAGAAAGGGACATTCCTACCAATTTAATCTTAGGATTGGGTGAGTTACTAAACCAGTCAGTCATTCAATAAGCATTTATTAAGCATTTTAAAATTAATGCAGATTACTTGATATGAATGCTTACAAATTTCTTACAAATAATACAGTACTTAATACAAATACTTAACACTTAATACAAAGAAAGGTAAAATATGGTTCCATTTCTCAAGGAGCTCACAGTTTAATGGAGGAGACAACATGAAAACAATTATGAACAAGTAAGAATATATACAGGATAAACTAAAGATAATCAATAAAGGGAAGACACTGGTGTTAATGGACATAAAAGCTTCTCATAGAAGATAAGATTTTGCCTGGGACTTGAATGCAAGAGAAGCCAGGAAGTGGAGGCGATAAGGGAGAATATTTCAGGCATGAGGGAACAGTAAGTAAAAAATGCATAGAGTTAAGAAGTGTCCTTTCTTGTATGAGGAACAACATGGATTGAAGAATACATAGGAAGGAATAAAGTGAAAGAAAATTGGAAAGGTAGAAGGCCAGGTTGGAAGAGGCTTTCAATGCCAAATAGAGAATTTTATATTTGATCCTCACAGTGTAAGTGAGCCATTGGAGTTTATTAAGTTGAGGGGTTGACATGCTCAGACCTGTGCTTTAGGAAGATCAATTTGACAGCTGACTGAAGGATGGACTGGAATGGGGACAGACTTTCAAAGGGAGACCAATCAGCAGGCTATGGCAATGGCCAGGCATGAGATGATGAGGGCCTGCACCACAGTGGTAGCAATGTCAGAAGAAGGAAGGGAACATATATAAAATATGTCACAGAGTTAAAATAGACAGCAGAATATCTTCTGGAATATTTCCCAGGATGCTGGGAAAGAGGCAGGAGAAAAAAGTAAAAATACCTTTTTCATGATAGCTAATATCATGGAGTCAGGAAGTGAGGACCATGTAAAAAATGCATCAGGGATGGACTTTCCCTCTAGATTAGGACTCCAAAACAGGAAGATAATATTGATTAAAATCATGGTAGGGAAGCAGGAGACAGCAATCAGGTGAATTCAGCTCTGCCTGTGAAGCTGTTAACTTTGGAATGTTAGGCAGTGTGTTACTGCTGCATTTTACAAGTATACAGCAAGACCTTCAGATAGCTAGGTATACCTGGACTGTAATGACCTAAGGGATCAAAGGAATTCTCTGTGTTCCCAGACAGGTGAACACTCAGCATAGGCTGCTACATGTTTGGTTACACCTCTGCTTCTGGGCTCAAGAATCTCTGGGCACAGCCTCACAGGAAGAGGTTTGGGGTGGGAGACTTCCTGTGGATGGGGGTAAACTACATAGTGTACTTTTGGTGTAGCCAAAAAAAAAAAAAAAAAAAAACAATGGAAGGGAAGTCAATAGATCTGGTTCTAGTCCCAGCCCAGCCACTAAGTCACTGTTGTGAATTTGGGCAAATCACATCTCCTCTATGGGACTCAATTTCCTTATCTGTAAGATACAGGTGTTACCTCTAGATTACTGGCCAAAAGATATGAGCAAATGTTCCTTTTAAAAATTGCAAATCCTTAACTTTTATATGAAAGAATGCTCCAAATCACAAATAATAGAAGAAATGCAAATCGAAACAATTTTGAGGTTTCACCTCCCACCTAGTAAATTTGCAAAGATGACAAAAGATGGTAAGTTTCTTGGGAGAATGAATTGCTTCATTCTTTATATTTGTATCCCTGGTGCCATCACAGTGCCTGGCACATAATAGGTCCTTGAGAAATGACTGTTGATTGATTCATTGTAGAAAGATGGATATAGTAATGCACCTTTAATCGAGCTATGTGTGAATTTGTCCAAACGTTCTGAAATGTAATTTGGAATTGTGTGAGGAAAGTAATTAAAATGTCTGTACCCTTTGGTCCCACTGGTAGGCATATACCCCAAGGAGGTCAGTGATAAAGAGAAAATCCCCATATCCACTAAAATATTGAAAGCAGCACTTTTAAAAAAAATAGCAAATAATGAGAAACAAAGTAGGTATCCATCAATTGAAGGGTGGTTAAATGGGTGGAGGTAGATGAATGTAATGGATTATTATTGTGATGGAAGAAAAAAATGAATGTAATGAATACAGAGAAGCATGGGATGACTTATGAGCAGCTTTTCAAAGTGAGGCAGAACCCAGAAACCAATATCCACAAATACAATAGTGGTATAAAGGGAAAGAACAAAATAAAGCAACAGAAGCTGTATTCTGTGAAATTTTAATGGCCAAATTTGGCTCCCAAAAAGAAATGTTAGAAGGCAATTCCTTACCTTTTTTGCAGAAGAAGAGGACTGCAGGTATAGAATATTGAATATAATGTCAGACTTTTTCAAAGTGTTTCTTGATTTTTCAAGACTGTTCCATCACACACACACCTCCTAATTTTTTATTATAAGAAATGGCTTATAATAAGAGGAAGAAAAACATTAGAAAATGTAGGTGACATAAAATCAGTCAGTCAAGAAGAATTTATTAAACACTATGGAACTAAGTGCTTCCTTTAAAAAAAGATACAAATACAAATGTGTGTGTAGATGTGTGTGTTTATGTGGATGAAAAATGCAGGGGTTAGATCATCTCTCAAGTTCTTTCCAACTTTCCAATTCTTTTATGCTCTTCTCTCTTAGTCTGACCTATTAACCACAGGCACACTAATCCACAGAAGGGAAGAATGGTACTAACTTGGCTTGAACTGATCCTTGCTATGGTCTGCCGCATTATTCTACCCCTAGACCACCAGGTGCCCAAGGAGAACTGATAAGGCTAATGCAACTAACCTCCTCTTTAGGAGAATTAATTGGACATTCAGACTTCTACTGGAAACCAACAGCCTGCATAATTTCATCTAAATGTGTGTTGTGTGCTTTTAGAATGATTCAACCCTATCCCCTCTGTAGGAGCCTCTGGCTCCAGCCCAGTCACCAGAGGTTATCCCATAATAGCTATGCAAAACAGTGTGTCCCTTCCTTTTGAAGCAAGTGAAAGTAAGTGTCTTATGCCAAGGTTAACAATATATGTTCATGAATCATTGCCCATCTGCTCCTATGTTTTCACATGTGTTTGATAATGCACAGTAACCTAAGGGTCAGGTTATTATGTAAATAACCATTGTCAGGGGGAGAGGTGAAGCACCTCATAATTAGCTGTTTCTCTCCAGCTTTTAAGAGGTGCTAATGAATATTGGAGCTCATCTTTTGCCCAGTTCTCTACCTTTGTTATCAGATCCAAAGAAAGTGAAACCCAAGGAGGAAAACAACTGAACATGACTAAAATTTCCTTTCATTTCATCATACTCCAAATTAATTTTCCCACCCTATAGGAAATAGAGGGGCAGGACTGTCGGAATATTCTCAGTCTGAGGCTTAATTTTAAAATGCCTTCATATGTTGGTTCTGTAATAGGAACTATTCGTTGTTTAATAATTTTTCTTTTTTTTTTCATTTTTGCATCAGGGCAGGCTTCCCGAAAGGATCAGAAACCACCAGTCAATGGTCTCTGCCTTTCCCAGAGAAAGGCTGGACGATGAGCTGCTCTCAGACTTTTTCATTAGGAAGGGTAATCATTACAAGCCGGCAGAGATTGAAGGGCAAAGGTTGTCCCCAGCAGCAGGTGCAATCCCCAAGCTGGACTGTCTGAAATTGGATCCAGTGAGAGGGAGAAAGAGGTGAGAGAGGCTGGTGAGAATCAGCAGTTCCTTTCACACTTGTCTGTGCCAGCTGAGGAGGGAAGGGAAAAGTGGAGACTGGGTATAAAGGAGGGGGAGCCAACAGTTTCCTAATAGGAGCAGGACCTCTCAGCTTCTGTGAACATCAATAGGTAACATGGCTGAGGAGAAAGAGAACAGAGAGGTGTTTACTGCCACCTGGGTGTATTTGTACCCAGTAACTGATGTTTCCAACATCCAATATCATCAGCAGAGAGGGTGGAAGGGGGATGCAGAGGGAAGGAAGAGGGCAGACAAGGTGAAATCCACTAATCTGCCCTTTATGAGTGATGGGAAGGAAAGTTCTGTTTCTATTTTTCTATTTTTCTAGTACACAGGGTGGAGATAGGAGTTGAAAAAGGAAAGGTGGAGGGTTGGGAGGCAGAGAGCTCCAGAAGTGAAGGTTGCCATCAGAATCAGGTCCCATCCTCTTCTTCTCCCCCTTCCCCCCTCTCCCTAATCCTTATCCTTTCTTCCTTTTCTTTTCTTCTCTTCCTTCTCTTCCCCTCTTCCTCCACCCTCACCTTTTCCTCTTCTCTTCTTTCTCCACTCCCTTCCTTTTTCCCCTTTATCTCTTCTCTTTCCTCTTCTACTCTCCCTTCTCCCTGTATGTCTTCTTTCCCCTCTCTTCCCCCACCCTTCCTTCTTCTTCCTCTCTTCCTCATCAGGAGAAGAAGCTGGCACTGTCTGCACTGTCTGTGCAAAACTGATGCCCTGTTTTGAGTAATGGATGGTGGCTGCTAGGGGTCTCTGCAAACAAGATACTGAATCTTCCAAGAATTTCCTGCATAAATAAAAGCTAAATCTAAATAATGGACCAGGGGACTGTCTCAAATCCTGATTTCCAGTGTTCAATTGACTAGAGGAGCACGCTGAAATTGTAGATTAAAAATAAATAAAATTAGGCTATTCTAGTCTCTCAAAACACAAAGGAAGCCTCCATCCTTCCGTGCTTGGTTGTGATAAACCCACACAACTCAGCATCATTAGCTCTTGGGGAGTTGGCAGTGTGCTGCTGCTCATGGCTGTTTTTACAGTCCCTGTATGATTTACGCCCATTTGCAGGCATGTAGCAGACAGATACATTTTTAACCAGTAATTGTCATGTATATAAGGGCCCTTATGTGTCAAGGAGAAATCTCTCTCCAGAGGAAGGTTCCCTTCTCTGGCAGGAGCAGTAGTGTCTGGGAAGAAGGTAATTGGCATCCCCCCCCCCTCCATTCCCCGCTTCTGCTACCCTGGAGGAACAGGGGCCAGGGCCATGAACACTGAGCCCTGTGTGATTTCAGGAGTCCTATCACATCACCCCCTGTCCCCAAATGTCTGTTTTCTTGTTTTGAAAGACTATTATCCACATGTATGCTGAAAACCATCACCCTTCTCACAAGGCTATATACAGTAGCTAGTGCTGGGAGTGGGGAATGGGGGGTGGAATGGGGAGGGGTGTGTGTGGAAGATGAGGTTAGGTTCTGGGTACCTCATCATGCTTTAATAACCCCATATTCTGACATTCTCAGACTGGATTTGTGACCTAGATTTTGTTCATGAAGAGACTTACATGAGGTTCCTTTTTTATGGTCATGCCTGAAGTTACCATTAGCACAGTATTTCAATCTTACCCCTCAGGGCCAGTAAGACAGGAGGTTAGTTACAGAGCCATAATTTAGGTTGGGCAATAGGGGCTTTATACCAGAGTGCCAAAAAAAATTTATAGGTTACTGACAGCCATTGTGCCATTGGAAAAGGTAGAAACAAGTAAGCTTAACATGTACCAGGACGCTACCAGATGGTGTGTTTCTTCTTTTCCTCCTCCCTAAGGGGTTATTCCCTAGACCAGTCTTGCCCTGCTTAACCTCCCTCTATAGAAGGTTCTCCAGTGGGATCTCCACCCAAAGGCTCCAGATGTTCCAAGGTCTGTGTCCCAAGACAGGTCTGTTCCTGAAATCCATTTTCTATCCCTATATGCCACCTTTCTATCCCTATATGCTTATCAAAATTGCTGGTAAGACTCTAGCCAGCTATTGTATCAACAATCAGAAGCTTGTTTCCAACAACATATGGGAACACCAACTAGGGACTCCATAATAATGGAATTTTTTTTTTTTTGCGGGGCAATGGGGGTTAAGTGACTTGCCCAGGGTCACACAGCTAGTAAGTGTCAAGTGTCTGAGGCCGGATTTGAACTCAGGTCCTCCTGAATCCAGGGCCAGTGCTTTATCCACTGAATAATGGGATTTTAACTGAACAGAAGAAACATTTGATATTATGCCCACCCTGATCACTAGGTGGCACAATGGATAGAGCCCTTGGAGTCAGGAAGACCTGAATTCAAATCCAGTCTCAGACACATGCTAGCTGTGTAACCATGGACATTAACCTCTGTCTGCCTCAATTTTCTCAACTGTAAAATGATAGCACCTATTTCCCATAGTTGTTATGAGAATCATCAGATAAAATTTGTGAAGTACTCAGAATAGTGCCTACCACAAAGCTAACACTCAATAAATGCTTATTCCCTTGTCTCTTCTCCTATTCCAACTAACGTTAGTTAACAGAGTTTAAAAAAAAAAAAACAAACATGATGTTAAGTAAAATGATGTTACAGGGAATGGCTAGTTCCACAGGAACAATGTTATAAGAGTGCAAATAGCCAGATGATGCTATGGTACTTTTGTGACTTCACTGGGATTTGATTATAGTGCATTAACAACATTATTACAAAATTATATTGGTTGGGACAAACTCACGTTGTTATTTTCATATTGCATCCCCCATTGGACTATGAGCTCCTTGAAAGAAAGGACTGTCTTTTTGTCTTTATTTTTATACCCAGCACTTAGTACACTGCCTGATACATAGTAGGTACTTAATAAATACTTGTTGACTGACTTTGCTAAGTCAGGCCAAACACAAACCAACATTTAGTCTCTGGTTGTGATATCCAAGAAGAATTTATGAGTTTGACAGAAAGGAGAGTTTGACTGGACAATGGAGTGTGGCAGGTAGGGGAAAGGTCTATTGAAGCTGGAAAGATAGATTGGGGTCAGGCTGTAAAAACTAAACAGGAGACTGTCATATCCCAAAAATAATAAGAAGACACTAGAGCTTAGATCTTCACTTAAGGAAAATCACTTAAGACAGCTGTGTGAAGAATACATAGATAGATGAAGAGGAGGGAGGGAATAAGCATTTATAGAGCACTTACTGTGTGCTAGGCACTTTACAAATATCATCTCATTTGATTCTCATGATAACCTTGGGAGGTAGGCGCTATTATTATCCCCATTTTACAGTTGAGGAAACTGAGATAAACAGAGGTTAAGTGACTTGCCTAGGATCACACAGCTAGAAAATGTCTGAGGCTAAATTTGACGTCAGGTCTTCCTGATTTCAGGCCCAACACTCTATTCATTGTGTCACCTAGATGCTGATAGATAGATAGATGGATAGATAGATAGATAGATAGATAGATAGATAGATAGATAGATAGATACTAATTACTAATGAGTTGTTAATTGCCAAATCCAATGGCCTTTTCTCAAACCACATTCTCCTTGACCTCTCTGCAGCCTTTGACATTGTTGATCACTCTCTGTTCCTTTATACTCTTTTCTCTTTAATTTCAGGACATCACTCTCTCCTATGTATCTGGCTCTTCCTCCTCTGTCTCCTTTTCTGGATCCTCCTCCAGATCATAGTTGTCCTTGGAGGTTCCGTCTTCTGTTCTTCCTCTATGCTACTTCACTTGGTGATGTGATCAGCTTCTGTGGAATTAAATAATATCTCTATGCTGATGATTCTTAAATCTATCTATCCTGCCCCAATATCTTTTTTGACTTTCAATCTTGAATCTCTAATTACCTTTCAGTCATCTCAAACTGGATGTCCTATAGACATCTCAATATTTCCATTATTTACACACATCCCCAAACCTTCCCCCTCTACCTACCCTATTACTATAGAAGACAACGCAATCCTACCAGTCCCTCAGGTTTGCAAACCTAGAGTCACCCTGGGTTCTTCACTATCTCTTATCCTCCATATCTAAGTTTTTACAGGGTCTGTCAATTTTACCTTTGCAACATCCTCTGACAGTTGCCACCACTCTAGGGCGGGCCCTCATTACCTCATGCCTTGGATTATTGTGATTGCCTGGTGGAACTGCTTTTAGGTCAAAGGATATAAAGAGCAGTTTTCAGATAAAGAAATAAAATCATATGAAAGATGTATTAAATCACTATTGCTTAAAGAAAAGCAAATGAAAACACCTTTGAGGTACTACCTCACATCTATCAGATTGGCTAATATGACAAAAAAGAAAAATCATAAATGTTGGAGAGGATGCAGGAAAATTGGGACACTAATGCACTGTTGGTGGAGTCATGAACTGATCCAACCATTCTGGAAAGCAATTTGGAACTATGGCTATAAAACCATGCATTACCTTTGATCCATCAATATCACTATTAGGTATATATGCCAAAGAGATCCATTTTTTTAGAAAAGGGGGAAAGGACCTAGATGGGCAAAAATATTCATAGTAGCCCTTTTCATGGTGGCAAAATATTGGAAATTGAGGGGATCCCCATTAAATGAGAAATGACTGAACAAGCTGTGGTATGTAAATGTAATAGAATACTATCGTGCAATAAGAAATAATGAGCAGGCAGATTTCAGAAAAACCTGAAAAGATTTGTAGGAACTGATGCAAAATGAAATGAACAGAACCAGGAAAACACTGTACACAGTAACAGCAATATTATGTGATGATCAGTTATGAATGACTTAGCTCTTCTCAGTAGCACAATGATCCAAGACAAGTACGAAGGACTCATGATAGAAAATGTTAACCACATTCTTTTAAAGAACTTATAGACTCTGAATGAAGATCAAAACATACTTTTTCACTTACTTTTTTGTGTTTTTTTTCTTTTGATCTGTTTCTTCTTTCACAATGGTGGCTAATATGGAAGTATATTTTACATAATTGCACATACGTATCCTATGTCAAATTGCCTACCAGAAGAGAGAGAAAGGAGGGAGATAAACTTGGAACTTAAAATCTTATAAAAATTAATGCTAAAAATTGTCTTGACATAATTGGAGAAAAATAAAATATTATTAAAATAAAATTTAAAATTACATGTAGTTATATTAAGAATTCACTGATTGAAAAATTCTTGAAAAGATGAATTGTGTGTTACTATTCATACTAGATACTTCTAAAGCACCTGCTAATAAAATATGTATTCTATTTTTAAAAAAGAAAATGAAGTATTTATTAATTCCTTACTATGTGTCAGGTATTGTGCTAAGTGTTGGGAATACAAATACAAAAAGTAAGTAAGACAGTGCCTGCTCTCAAGGAGCTTACACTCTAATGGGAAAGACAAAACATAAAGAGAAAATGGAAAAGATGAGGTACCCACATGATGGCATAACCTGGAGATGACTAGAAAATGACACGGAAGCCTAAATCTAGGAAAGAAAGATCAGAGGATAGACTGCTATGTGAAGTGACTTGAATCAGGGATACCAATTATGAGGGCATGAAATAATCTAGGTCAGGTTCAAGAAATGTTATAAATGTAGAAATAATATTTGGCAAATGATTAGATTTATGGAGTGAGGGAGAGTAAAGAGTTAAAGATAGTGCTATAGTTATAAACTTGAGAGACTGGAAGATTTGTAATGTTTTCAACAAAATTAGGGAAATTTAGAAAAGGAATGGGTTGGGGGCAGGGAAGATGTACTCTGTTTTAGACATGCTGAGTTTGAGATATCTTTAGGACATTTAGTTTGAAGTGCCTAATAGAAATTTGGCAACATGGAGCTGAAGGATGTGTTGATCTGGGAATCATCTGCATAGAAATAACAAATTTATCAAAAGAGAAAAGTGAGAAGAGAGAAGAGAGCCCAGGACAGAGCCTGAGGAAACATTAATAGTTCAGAGGGATAATATACTCCAGCAAAGAAGACAGCAGAAGAAGCAGTCCAATAGGTAGAAGAAGAAAAATGAGAAGAGTCATGAAAACCCAGAGCAGAGAGTATCCAGAAAGAAATGGTGGTGAACAGTGTCAAAGTCTGCAGAGAAGTCAAGAAGAATGAGGACTGATAAAAGACCAATAAATACATATGGTTAGTAAGAGATCATTGAAAATTTTGGAGTAAGCAGTTTAGTAGATAACAAGTAGATATTAGATTTTTTTGTAATGAGATCCAGAGTGTGACCATTTCTGTGAATAGAGATTTTGGAAATGGGAGGTTAGGGAGCTGGAACTAGCATCAATATTGATATTAAAGTCCCTTAGTATAAGTGCAAGAGTAGTGGAGGAGAGGAAGACAGAAAACAAGTGCTGAAGTCCATGAGAAATGAGAGGAGATGGCCTTGTGGCACATAATAGCCACCATTATTTGAATAGGATAAGAAATTTTAATCACATGAACTTCAAAGGAAACGGGATTCATGAGTGATATTAGCAAAGGGAGAGTGAGGTAGTGGCAATGGAGAGGGGTGGTATAAAGGATTATATCAAATCCCCTTCTAAGAGCAAGGTTGGGAATGGTTAAGTATAGGCAATGCTTGATTGTATAGCCAGTTATCTCTTCCCATGCTATATTTCTAAAATTGTTTTTTCAACCTGTGTCAAAATTTGTACTTATAAATTTTTTAAATTAAATTAAAATTTTCATTAGCAAAATTTTTCTCCCTTCTACCTTCCCTCATTGGAAAAACTATCCGGTTATCAATTTTCATTTTGTTAATTTTGACCCATTGTTCAAATCTACCTAGATCTTTTGGGATCCTGAATGCCACTATCATGTTAGACATCTCTTCCAGTTTTGTAACATATACAAGCCTTTTATGACTTTAACCAAGTCTAGTAAAAATGCCATTTCAATATCAATAGCCAATTCCTGCTTTTTTGTCTCATTTGCATCTAGAATAATAGATCTTTGGTCACCTCCTTGATCATGAGATCAAGGGAAGAAATGACATTAAGAGAAGTTACATATTTGTTAGCTATTCTAATTTGAGCAGAAAGGGAGTGTGCCAATTTAATTCAACAAAGACCTAATTGTGCCAGACACAATTATGCTAGGCAGTGGGTATACAAATAAAAATGGAAAATAATTCCAAGTTCTATAGGGGACTACAACAATAATCAAAACATAGATATGATTTTTGTTTATTCAAAGTCTACCCACCCTTCAAGAATCAATTCAAATCTCATATCCTCCTTGGAGGCACCTAATGTGCCTCCTAATCTCACCATCTTTTGAATACCTATAGCTTATGTTATCTATACCACCATATAGAAATAATCACATACTGTTCTGTGTTAAAGTTTTATATATTATATATATTATATATATCCTATAAGCTTATTCAGGGTGAACAATCTGTCTTACTTATCTTTGGATTCCCTATAGTACCTAACACAGTACCTTGCACATTTTATTGTTGTTATCCAGTTGTTTCAGTCATGTCTGACTCTTCATGAACCCATTCGGAATTTTATTGGGTTTGTTTGACATTTTCTTCTCCAGCTCATTTTGCAGAAGAGGAACAGTTAAGGGACTTGCCCAGGGTCACACAGCTATCTGAGGACAGATTTAAACTCAGGAAGATGAGTCTTCTTTGACTCTAGGTCTGGTACTCTATCCACCATGCCACCAGGCTGTCCTTTACATATAGCAGGTGCTTAATAAACAACTACATATAAGAACAAATGAAAGAATGAACAAATAAATTAACTAATAAATATATCCCTCTGGCTCCAGACAAAATTATATCTTTAAAGGATTACTATAAATAAATCTATAAATATAAAGAGTGTATATATATAATATATACAATATATACAATTATATGTATATATATAATATATATGTGAGCCCATATACATAATGTACACATGTGCATTGTGCACATATATTTATACATGCACATACAGATATAGCTACTTGAAATTTTAAAAAATAAAAAAAGATTTTTTGCATCCAAACTTCCAGACTACACTTCCTCTCTCCTATCAAAATTCTAGTACCTTCCCTGTTGTTTCCTCCTGTGAGACAAGAGGTCAGAGAATTATCCCATGTTGGATAAATGCCTTTCTAAGGAAGAAAAAGAAAGTTGGATATAAGTACAGCTTATAAATTTCCTTATCCTTGCTTTCTGTTCCATTCTCTTGAAACTTTGCATAGAAATTTCCTCTGACCTTTTTGGTGTAAATGATAGGATCCATAGAGGTCCCGTGGTAAGGAATAGATAAGTTGAACCCTGGATACCATAAATAATGACCCGAGCTAGAATTTGCTAATAACAGAGTGACTTTTGGGGAAGAGAAGAAAAGAAAAATAAACAAAGAAAGCATATGACCAGCAGTATCGATGAACAGGCTAAGTGAACTGGACACATCATTAACACTAGCTTGCCAAAATAATTACATGCAAAAGGAAATCACATATCAGCAAAAATGGAAAACAGGTAGCAGTTTTGAGTGTGTTACAGTGTAATTCCTTTCTGAATGGATGTAGATTTCCAGAGCTAGCTAGTTCTTTGCATGGGTGACATGACAGAGTATTCATGATGTAAGGGTCTAAAATTCTAGCTGTGGTGTCTAAAATCTAATGAGTGGTCGCCTTAAATTAGAAAATGTATAGCACTAATCTTTGGGCATTAAGTATTTATTAAAGTATATTAGGGGTTAGTAGGATAAAGTATCCCTAGTCTGCCTGTCCATGCTGTCTCTGCCATCAAGCCGCTGCCCAGACCTGAAAAGACCTTGTTCCCCTGCAGCTTCTCCCAGAAGCCTCTTGTGAAACAGGAAACAGGGCCATTCACATGAACAGCTCCAAGCTAATTAGCTGGTAACACTGACTGACAGGACCCATGGGCAGCAGACATCACTTCCTGATGCTGATGTGACCTTCAAAACCTCAGAAAGGTCACTTCCGGATGCCAAAGTCACATGGTTTCTTTTCAAGCCAGAGCTCACAATGTCCCTCCCAGCAGGGGTTGTCATTCTAATTCTCACAATGAGCAGATGTACTTGGTATAGTGGATATAGCACTGGACCTGGAGTCATGGAAACTCAAGTTCAAATCTTGCCCCAGATACTTGCTAGCTGTGTTACTCAACAAATCACTTAACCTGTCTTCTTCAGTTTCCTGATCTATGAGGATAATGACAACTACAGCCCAAGAATGATTGATTGTTGCAAGGATAAAATGAAATAATATTTATAAAGTGTTTTACAAATTTTTATTTCTTTGTGCTGTCTAGGTCATACTAGCATTGGTTTTTAAATCAATATAAGAGTATGAGTGGTATTTTTTTTTTCTAACCTGGCATCCCACAACATCTGTTTCAGGGCTGACACCTCAAGGTCTTCCTTGAGTTTGGAGCCCTGTGAACTGACTACTTAGACAACACAAGGAGACTCAAAAATAGAAGTCAACTTTACTTAGTCACCTCTTCCTTGCTCTAAAAATAGACAAATGCAAACAATTGGGTAAGGAGACCTTCCTTCACCTTCTCTCAGTGTGGGAATTGTCTGCAAGTCAAAGATGTCTCATTTGTCCATAAATGTCAGAGCTAAGAGGCAACTTAGATATCTTGTAGTCCAGGAATCACAATATTTTTGTGTCGTGAACCTCCTTGTCAATCTTGTGAAACCTATAGACCCTATCTCAGAATCATGTTTTTAAACACAGAAAATAAATGTATAAGATTACAAAGGGAAAAAATTGGGACCCAAGTTGGTGGAGGAAAGGCAGTAAGAAGCTCCCAGAACTCACAATATGATCACTCCAAAAAACCTCCAAATAATGCCATAGGACAATTCCTGGAGCAGCAGAACCTATAAAAGAATAGGTTGAGATCATTTTCTAGCCAAAGATGGGTTAGAAGGTAGGTAGGAGGGGACTGCTGTGCCGGGACAGGAGTGGAGCCCAACCCTGCAATCACACTGACACAGATCCGGGGCAGGCCGAGCCAGAGAAAGAGATCTCCCAGAGCCTCTGAATCAGCTGCAGCACCAGTGTCATCTCGAACTAATCTCATGGTCTGGTGAGCAGGCTGAGTGGTTGGCAGGGGGGAGATTACAGGGGTCTCTGCTGGTGCTGAGGCAGAACTTGGGTGTTTCACCCCTGCTGGGAACCGGGAAGTAGGCTTGAGTGACAGTGGCCCAGGTTGGGGAGGGGCGCAGGCTCAGCAGAGTTAACAACCACAGCACACAAAGTTTTGCTGCCTGGTTAATTAGTAAGTTGGCCTGGTGTTATCTACACACCAGAGAAAAGGCCAGGCAAGTGAAGAACCTTCCTTTCCTTAAATTTTACCACCTTAGACCCCCTGAAGCTTAGGACAGTACATCCTGGAAGCAGTGCCCCACTTTAAGAAGGAATTAAAAGTCAAGTAAAAGACAGGCAAGATGAGCAGACAGAGAAAGATGCAGACCATAGAAAGTTTCTTTAGTGACAAGGAAGATCAAGGTGCACCTTCAGAAGATGATAGCAACATCAGGGCTCCTACATCCAAAGCTTCCAAGAAAAATATGAATTGGTCTCAGGCCATAGAAGAACTCAAAAAGGACTTTGAAGATAAAGTAAGAGAGGTAGAGGGAAAAGTAAAAGAGGTAGAGGAAAAAAGAAAGAGAAATGAGAATGATGAAGGAGGGTCCTGAAAAAAAAGTAAACAGTTTGAAAAGCCAAATTTGCCAAATGGAGGTACAAAAGCTCTATGAAGAAAATAATTGCTTAAAAATAAGGATTGAGCAAATAGAAGCTAATAACTTCATGAGAAATCAAGACACAATAAAGCAAATACAAATGAATAAAAATAGAGGGCAATGTAAAATATCTCCTTGGGAAAAACAGCTGACCTGGAAAATAGATGCAGGAGAGATAATCTGAAAATTATTGGACTACCTGAAAACCATGATCAAGGTTAGACATCATCTTTCAGGAAATTGTCAGGGAAAATTGTCCTGATATTCCACAAGCAGAAGGTAAAATAGAAATTGAAAGAATCCACTGATCACCTCCTGAAAGAGATATCAAAATGAAAACTCCCAGGAATATTATAGCCAAATTCCAGAGCTCCCAGGTCAAGGAGAAAATATTGCAAGCAGCTAGAAAGAAACAATTCAAGTACTGTGGAGCCCCAGTCAGGATAGCACAAGATCTAGCTGCTTCTACATTAAAGGATCAGAGGGCATGGAATATGACATTCCAGAGGCCAAAGGAATTGAGATTACAACCAAAAATCACCTACCCAGCAAAACTGAGTATAATCTTTTAGGGGGAACATAGGACTTCAATGAAAAAGAGGACCTTCAGGTATTTGTGATGAAAAGACCTGAACTGAATAGAAAATTTGACTTTCAAAATACAAGACCCTAGAGAAGCATAAAAAGGTAAACAGGAAAAAGAAATGAAGAAATATGTTAAAAGGTTAAATGCTTAAATTCCTACATGGGAAGATGATACATCTAACTCATAAGAAATTTCTCAGTATTAGGGTAGATGATAGAAATAAATTTAGACAGAGGTCATAGGTGGGAATTGATTATGAAGGGATAATATCTGTAAAGCATTTATTTTTTGTTTACCTTTTTTTGTGGGGTGGTTGCAGTTGGGTGACATGCCCAGGTTCACACAGTGGGTGAGTATCTTGTGACTGGGTCCAGATTTGGGCTCAGGTCCTCCTGGTTTCCAGGGTCAGTGCTTTATCCACTGTGTCACTTAGCTTCCGTGTAATGATATCTTTAGGGTAAAATCAGGGGTGAGATGATTGCACTGGGAGAGTTATAAGGGAAGAGGTAGAATGGGGTGAAATCCCACATGAAAAAAACAGGAAAGGGCTGATGGAGTGGGGGGAGAAATGGGGGAGGAGTGGGACAGTGAGTGAGACTTATACTCATTAGAATTGGTTTAAAGCTCTCTCAAAACTCTCATCAGAGTTGGCTCAAAGAGGGATTAACATACACACTCAATTGGGTGGAGTAATCTATGCTGGGATGTGTGTCCAACCTAACTATTCCCTTATAGTACACACTGCTCCCAGAGAGCAGGCTCCAGGTGAGCCCCAGATCAAGTGAGAGGGAAGCTCACAGAGCCTTTAAATGTCCCCATAGATATGAAACATTTGGGGGCTACTCCCTTTGAAATCTGTCTTTCCCTTGCAGCATGCTTACCAGTGAAGCTCTGGGCATCATGGAAATTGGCTTGACAATAGCCTGGAGGGGGCTTCTCTCATCAAACAGCTGTTTTTAAATTATTCTCATTGCTGTACTTTAGGTGAGCTTTCCTGAAGCCACTGTAGAATAATACTCCATAAATGTGACTGGCAATTTCTGAGGATCAAACATGGGGAAGAAAAAGACAAAATTATATTCAACCTAGGAAGAAGCAATCACTGGAAAAACCCATTAGAAACCCCCTCAAAGTAGAGCACAGAATATGGAACTTTGCCCTACCCTCCAAGTCAATCTATCCCAGAGTAGAATCATAGATTCAGTAATAACAAGAGCTAATATTTGATGGCACCTATTTGCAAAAAGCCCCTTAATGGTCGGCCTTACAGAGGCCTCTCTTTTGTTCTCACTTCAGAAGAATTTGGAGAATACCTATCGATCATCCCCACCCAATGGTAAGTAACTCTTAGCTGGGCATGATGCAGAAACCACAGACACTTGATATTCTAGGAAGTTGTCTGAATCAGAAAAATGTTTATTAAAATGAAATTAAAATCAATAAGGATTACATTGCTTCAAGAAAGCTATCAACAATAATAGTTTATTTTTTATGGTGCTTTACACCATGGAAAGTTCTCAAAATATCCCAGAAAGCTAGATAGACATTCAGTTAGTCAATAAGTATTTACTAAACATCTATTATCTGCCAGGTACTGTGTCAAGTAGTAATGAAAATATCATATCCATTTTGCAATGGGGAAACCAAAAACCTTGCAGGTCCATCTTGGGAAGGAGGAATGGGAATCAAGGGAAATAAGGAAACTACGATTTGATCCTATCCTTATTTTCCAAGACTGATGCTGTTGAGTCAGAATTACACTGATCAAATAGGATTTCTCTCAGTTGAAGTGGACTCAGCCAGGAGACCAGAAGGGAGAAGTCCATTATCCTGACCTACACATTTGACCTTCCCCTCTCATTTCCTCCCTTGAGCCACTTTCTTAGAAAGCTGGCATGGAAATGGTTTCATATTCTTCCCACTATTCCAGACCTCTTTTCGCCAGTCTAATTTCTTGCAAAAACATATCCCGGGGGCGGCTAGGTGGCGCAGTGGATAAAGCACGGGCCCTGGATTCAGGAGTTCCTGAGTTCAAATCCGGCCTCAGACACTTGACACTTACTGGCTGTGTGACCTTGGGCAAGTCACTTAAGCCCTATCGCCCTGCCAAAAACAACAACAACAAAAAAAACAACAAAAAAAAAAACCCAAAAAAACCATATCCCATGAGTTTCACAATATTGGATAAGACTAGAAACCATCCTGTACCTAAGCAGGAATCTACTCTACATTATCTCCAACAAGCCTCTATTTCACTACCTCTCACTAACCACCAGAGCCTTCTGTCCTTGGTACATTGGAAGGGAAGGTGGAAGGGGGTTGCAGGTATGTGGAGCCTTCTTGATACCTCTTTGCATTTGGCTATTGGAGTAATGGGGTTTATGTGCGTGCGTGCGTGCGTGCGTGTGTGTGTGTGTGTGTGTGTGTGTGTGTGTTACGTGTAGTGTGTATTCAAGTGGTGGAAGGTATAGTGACTGAAGAGTATTTGCTCTGCATACAGTTAATCCTTATTTAAATATATATCCTGAATTTTTAATATCATTGTGTCAATGAAGAGTTGGCAGCTTTCAGAAATGAGACTGCAGGGTAATTGAATCATTCTTAAGAAGTCCCAGAAGTCCTACATATGGTGTAGAACAGCATCTCACCCCCACTAAATCTGACCCATGAAAGTCAGAAGAAACTTGCTTCTTGGGGGCATGAATGTAGAGAGGCTCTGCAGGGACAAATTTTATAATCACTGAGGTTGACTAGGTTGTCATCAGTCTTGGGGAGAAATCACTTGGTAGCTTTCTTTGGAAGCTTTATTGTGATTTGTTTAAATATATTTTAAAAGTTAGATCCTTCTCCAAAAAAGAAAGAAAGAATGAAAGGGAAGAAGGAAGGAAGGAAGGAAGGAAGGAAGGAAGGAAGGAAGGAAGGAAGGAAGGAAGGAAGGAAGGAAGGAAGGAAGGAAGGAAGAAAGAAAGAAAAGAAAAGAAATTGAATTTTGTATAATTATGACTAAACTTGACCTCAGAGAAGAATTGCAAAAATATCCCTTCCTCACTCTTTGCAAAAATGGAAGGCTGTGAGCACAGAATGAGTTACAATCTTCATCATTAGAATCATCTGGAGAGGAGGCAGAGTCAAGATCGCAGAGGAAAGGCAGTGACTTCCCAGAGCTATCCTGCAAAACCCCTCCAAATTCCTTCAAATAATGACATAAGACAATTCCAGGAGCAGGACAATGTACAATAGGATGGGGTGAGAAGGTTTTCCAGCCAAAGATGGCTCAGAAGGTCAGCAGAAAAGATCTTTTGTACTGGAATGAGAGTAGAACATAGCCCCAGGCAGGGTGCTCCAGAGGAGCCTCTCAGCTGCAGCTGCAGCTGCTTCTGGAACTCAACCCACTGACAGTGGAGGGGTCGAGTTTTGGCCAGGGGGAGATTACAGGGGTCTCCACTGGCACTGATGGAGGATTCTGTTGTTTTGCCTGAGCTAGGATCCAGGTTGCAGTCTTGAGTGGTGGCCCAGGTGGGGGAGGGGCTCAGGCATGCCAGAACTTGCAGACACAGTGGAACAGGATTCTCTTCTGGGTCAGAGGGCAAGCAGGCCTGTGGTTGCTTACAGCCAGGGGAGTGTTCAATGTGCCTCTACTTAAATTGTACCACCTGAGACCCCCCCCACCCCCTCAAAGCTTGGGACAGTGTGCCCTGGAAGCAGTGCCCCACTTTAAGATGGAGTTAAAAGTCAAGAAATAGGCTGGCAGGGGCAGCTAGTTGGCACAGTGGGTAGAGCACCAGCCCTGGAGTCAGGAGGATCTGAGTTCAAATCCGGCCTCAGACACTTAACACTTACTAGCTGTGTGACCCTGGCCAAGTCACTTAATCCCATTGCCCCCCCCCAAAAAAAAAAGGAAAGAAAGAAATAGGCTGGCAAAATGAGAAGACAGAAAAAGATTCTGGCAATAGAACGTTTCTTTGATGACAAGGAAGATCAAAATACACCCTCAGAGGAAGATAGCTAAGTCAAAGCTCCTACTTCTAAACTTTGAAAAAAAATATGAATTGGTGAAGATAATGTAAGAGAGGTAGAGGAAAAAATGGAAAGAGAAATGAGAGTGATTCAGGGAAGTCATGAAAAAAAAGTCAGCTTGAAAAGCCAAATAGAAAAGGAGATACAAAAGCTCTCTGAAGAAAATAATTGCTTAAAAATTAGGATTGAGCAAATGGAAGCTAATGGCTTTATGAGAAATCAAAACACAATAAAGCAAAACCAAAAGAATGAAAAAAATAGAGGGCAATGTGAAATGTCTCCTTGGAAAAACAGCTGACCTGGAAAATAGATCCAGGAGAGATCATTTGAAAATTATTGTACTACGTGAAAGCCATGAACAAAAAAGAGAGCTTAGACATCATCTTCCAAGAAATTGTCAGGGAAAATTGCCCTGATATTCTAGAAACAGAAGGTAAAATAGAAATTGAAAGAATTCACTGATCACCTCCTGAAAGAGATATCAAAATGAAAACTCCCAGGAATATTATAGCCAAATTCCAGAACTCCCAGATCAAGGAGAAAATACAGCAAGTAGCCAGAAAAAAATAACTGTGGAGCCACAGTCAGAATAACCCAAGATCTAGCAGCTTCTACATTAAAGGATTGGAGGGCTTGGAATATGATGTTCTGGAGGACAAATATTTGGGTAATAGGGTGGCAGAAAGATTTAGAAGGTATGGGGTAATTGATTCTACTAAAACCTAGAGAAAATTTAAGTAAACAACACACATTAGATCATTTAAAAGTTAATGGGGGGGGGGCAGCTAGATGGCGCAGTGGATAGAGTACCAGCCCTGGAGTCAGGAGTACCTGAGTTCAAATCTGGCCTCAGACACTTAACACTTACTAGCTGTGTGACCCTGGGCAAGTCACTTAATCCCAATTGCCTCATGTACAAAATAAATAAATAAAAGTTAATGGGGGGGGGGCATCTAGGTGGCACAGTCAATAGAGCACCGGCCCTGGAGTCAGGAGTACCTGAGTTCAAATCTGGCCTCAGACACTTAACACACACTTACTAGCTGTGTGACCCTGGGCAAGTCATTTAACCCCAATTACCTCACTAAAAAAAAAAAAAGTTAATGGGGGTGGGCAGCTAGGTGGAGCAGTGGATAAAGCAACGGCCCTGGATTCAGGAGGACCTGAGTTCCAATCCGGCCTCAGACACTTGACACTTACTAGCTGTGTGACCCTGAGCAAGTCACTTAACCCTCATTGCCCCGCAAAAAAAATAAAAATAAAAATAAAAATAAAAAAGTTAAGGGGGGGGGAGCTAAGTGGCACAGTGGATAAAGTACCAGCCCAGGATTCAGGAGGACCTGAGTTCAAATCCAGCCTCAGACACTTGACATTTACTAGCTGTGTGACTCTGGGCAAGTCCCTTAACCCTCATTGTCCTGCGCCCACCCCCCCCCAAAAAAAGTTAATGGGTAAGTTATGTGTTGTTGGTTTTTTTTAAATTAATTTGCTATTGCTATAGATATCAGTTTGGAGTAAGCATATTATTATTTTATTAATACTATACCTGTAAAGCATTGACCACATATCTCTCTAACATCTCATGGTCTCAGGCAGCAAGGTAGAGAAAGCAGGGAGAGAACTTCAGCTTGAGCAGGAGAAAAGCCCCAAAAGACACAGCAAATGGTCTCAAAGACACCTAAGAGAGTTCAGAAGACCTAGAAGACCCAGAAGGATCTAATAGCATCTTCTAAGGGTTTTTATCCTCTTTTGATAGAGGTATTGATCAAAGCTAATTGGTTAGCATCATTCAATTCCATCTGTTGACATGGTTTGAAAGTGGTCTACATTAAAACAAACTCTACAGAAACAAAAGAACCTCACTCAAGTTGCTTGCAAAGTCTATTATCTAGGTGTGGTTTGATCCCATCAGTCCCATCTCGATCCCACCTGAGATAGACCAAAGAATCTATCTCCATTTTTTTGTTCCTTTGGGTTTGTCCCAGATCAAGGAGAACTGGACTTTGGTGTGGAGGGGAGGGGTAAAAAGGACTGAGAAACTGATCTCTGGGTCCCCCAAGAAATCCATTATTATTAATAATTATTTTCTCATGGTTATAAAATTGCATATAGTTTGGTTTTCTTTAAATTTTGCTCAGAATTGTATATCACCTTTTAAAATATGAAAATTCATTATTATATTTTCTGTTTTTATCAAAAGTCCTCTTATTGTAGTATAAGGGTGTTGTCTTCTGATTGCCCAGGATGAAATAACAGAAAGTACAGAACTAATAAACAAGTGCTAAACTAACCGTGAAACTGTGGCCAAGCCTGGTGATTCCTTTATGGAGTATTAACAAGTCCTTTGAGTGAGGGAAGCAGTGCCATTGGACAAAGAATGATTAGTCACATCACTTTCCCCACCACCCCCCAACTGTAACCCTTAAAAGCCACTGGAACCATTTTTAAAGATGGGTAGAGGTAGGGTACAACTACCATGAGAAGGAACCAAGTTTCTGGTGAAGTGTGCGGAGCTTGGGAAAGGAAGACTGCTAGGAGCCTGGAGAATGGAAATCTGAATGGAAGTAGTGAAAAAGGGATAGGGGCCAGGACAGTAGGAGCTAATCAAGTACAAGGTGGTATTAGGACATATACTATGTTAGTACCTTTTTGTATTACAGACCTCAAAGTTATAATTCTTTATTTCCTTTTTCCTTTGGATTCCCTCATGGGAGCCTTAAGCTTTTCCCCTCTAAGTATGAGAAAAGCATATTTACCTTTCTTTGTTTTAAACATTTACTTTGTCTTTGGAAACTGTGTTAACCACAAGCATCAGCTAATGTGGGACTACTTACAGGGAATGCAGTTGGAGAGAGATATGTGAGGGGCAACATCACCGAAGAAGAGAGGTAGAGAGATTTAACACTGAGGTGTTTTGCTAGACCAATAACTCTGACTGAGAACTTGGAGCTAAAAATCATAAAGAATTACAAATTCTTTTATTGTAACTTCCCAGAACTCAGACTAGGAAATTAATCTAGGCAATGAGTCATTAATAGGGTTGACTAATATGAGTGCCTAAATAACCTTACTCATTATGCCAACAATATAAAAAGCACAATTACGTGGGAAATTATGCTAAATTTTTTCTCCATTACCAAATCTACAAAATTTGGCTATTAGGATTATGACAATATAGCCCAGGCACCACTGTCCATCTGATGGTAGCATCCCTGACTTAAAAGCATAACAATTAGGAGGAAATAAACAGTCTCAAATATGGCATCCTTAAAACCCAGACCAAGAAAGTAACCATGAATATCACAAGCTAAAAAAAAGTCTTGCAGCTCAAATGACTCACTTGATGATTTAATGCTCATCTCGGTTAGCTCATTGATAAATGTATCCTACTGAAGTTTGGACAGCTCAAAATCTCTTACTTCTAGATATAAGATGGGACTTTTTTGTTTCACTGGTACCCAGAACAGAAAATTTCTACTTTTGTACTCAGAAGGAAAAGGGCCTAGATATGAACTAATCAGCTATAGCAGGGAGCTATGAACTTGAACAAAAAGTGAGGGCAGAAAAAAATGTTAAAAGCTATGGGTGTTGTCAATATAAGAACCTGGGGTGTCTAAGCTTGCAAAAAATCAGAGTTTAAATATTCCTGAAAGCCTTCAGGTAGGCCCAGAAATATGAATCACCTTCTTGATGATTTAGATTTTGTCCATATATTATGGTCATAATGAATTAGCTGCAAAATAAAATTATAAAAGTGACTCTCGGTCTTTACTTTCAAGAATTGTTCATGTTGGCTTTCTGACCCTTCCTATAGAGAGACATACAAATGCTCATCACAAAGATATTTGACAAGCATGTATAGGACAGTTTATTGGCAGAATTTTGAAGTTATTCAGAACCGTTCCAATTTCTTTTCAGGTCAATAAAGTAGTGAATTCCCCATCACTGTAGGTCTTCAAGTGGAAAATGAATGACCATTTATCAGGGATGTAGGCAATTATGCACATCAAGGATATTAACTTGGAACTCCTTCCTCCATCTTCTCTTTCCATCATTCAGAAGTTTTTGCTCACTCTTTTAATTGTCAAATCTAATAACCTTTTCTCAATCCTCATCCCCTTGGCCTCCCTGTCACCTGTGATACTGTCGATCACTCTTTTCTCTTGGATTCTCTCTCATTTAAAAGTTTCCCTGACACTGCTTTCTCCTGGTTCTCCTCTTATTTGTATAACAGCTCCTTACCAGTCTCCTTTGCTGGTTCTTCATGCAGGTCATGCCCACTAATCATGACTGTCACCCAAAGATCTTTCCTTATCCCTTTTCTATTTTCCCTCTAAACCTTCTCATTTGGTCACCTCTTCAATTCCCATATGTTTGATTATCATCTCTATGCAGATGAATCCCAAATCTCTATATACAATCCTAGTCTCTCTCCTGCCCTACAATTACATATCATCAACTTCCTCATGGATATCCCTAAATGGATGTTCCATAGACATTCCAAACTCAACATGTCCAAAATAGAACTCATCAATTCCTCCAAAACCCTTCCCACTTTTTAACTTTCCAGTTGCTATTGATCATCACCATCTTCCCAGTAACCCAGGCCTACAACTGCAATTCCATCATCACCTACTCCCTCTCACCCTACATATCCAATTCATTGTTAAATATAGTTTTTACATTCACATTTCATACTCACACACACACACATCTTATTGTCCCCACCGTCACAATATCACTTGGGCATGTCCTTATGACCTTACCCAGGCTATTGCAATAGCCTTCTGGTTGTTCTCCTTGCCTTAAGTTGCTCCTCAGTCTACTTCAACCTCCACTCAGCTACCAAAATTATTTTCCGAAAGAGAAGTTTTACCTAAAGAAATTTTTTACTTAAAGAAATGACTAATGAGATTTTAGTTAATATGAACAACTGACTGAGATGAGTTTATCTCAGATTGGGATCAAATATTTAGTCTTAACTTGTACCCAATGTAATTGCCTCTTCTATAACATTCCTAATAGATGGCTATTTATTGCCATTTTGAACATTTCTGGTGGCAGGAAGCTCTGCCTCATAAAGGATGCTGTTTGGCAGACAGCTCCTGCTTCTTCAGAAGAAGTCACAACTTCCCTGAGCATCAACTTCCCCATCTGTGAAAAAGGCATAACAATATTTGCTATAATTACCCAGGCTTGTTGTAAGGAGAACACTATGAAAATATGAGTCATTACTGCTAAATTCCAAGACAAGGGGAAGGAGAACACACCTATATCTGTCCATTATAGATGTTGTGAAGAGGGCAGACTGTAATCAAAGGACCTGGATTCAAATCTTGCCTCTGATACTTCAGAGGCAGCTAGATGGTATGGTTGCTAGAAGTCAGGAAGACCTAATTAAACTTAGACCCTTACTAAGTTGTGTGACCTTGGGTAAGTCACTTAATCTCTCTGCCTCAGTGTCCTCAAATGTAAATTAGGTATAATAATAGCACCACCTTCCCTCAACCCAGGGATTTTGTGAGGATCAAATGAGATAATATTTTAAAGCATATAGTACTGTGCCTGGTACATAGTACGCACTTAATAAATGCTTATTCCCTTTTCTTCCTTACTACCTGTTTGACTTTAGGCAAATCACTTAATGTCCCTGGTCCCCAGTCTTCCTATCTGTAAAATGAAGATGATGGATTCTGGAATCCCTTCTAACTCTACATTATTCAGACTTCAATCCTACAGGAGGCAGGGGAACAGGATGAACAACCTCTCAAGGTCCCTGTGATATCATGACCTTGACCCTGGGCTCCCTAGAATATGTTCGCACAGAGAAAAATAAGAATTCTTCTCCACTTCTAAGTCAGGATCAAGTGACTTCTCAAGTGCTTGGGCTCAACACCACACACACACACACACACACACACACACACACACACACACACACACACACACACACACACACCAGTGCTATAAGGCAGACTTAAAAACAGTTTGAAAGAGCTCATTTACTGTCAAGGTATATGTTATCCAAGTGCTTGACTCCTTGGAACCTGCCACAAGCCCGGGGACGTTATTCACCTTGGAGACTGTCCTTCAACACAGAGTCATCCCTGTCTAAGTTATCTTGTTAGCATGATTCAATGCTAAATGGATCTCAATTGAATAGGGCTTTATATGTTCCAGCTGCAGGTGATGAGCACAGACAAGGAATTTGTTTCACTTCAGACTTGGACATTTAACCCTAGGGGGGGAATAGCCTTCACACTCCCTTCCCTGGTGTCATGAATTTCCCTGACTGAGGATCTGGTAAACTGCTGGTCTGTTTTCAAGAATTTCTGTGATTTGAAATGAGATTTCTTAATAACTTATAGAAGAAAAGCAAAATCCCTAGTATTTGCCAACTGCTGGGAAGAGCAGAGGGTAACTTTGAGCTCTGAATGTAGGGTACATATAATCAAAAAGACCAGCCCAAAGCCAGTTACTCCCATATCCCCAATGGGTTACAATCAGAATTGGTCTTAATCTCCCAAAAGGAAGCTGGCACACCTATAGAGTAAGTCTTCATATTTACATAAATGTGTTATAGCTTTACTAGACTTTGTGTACTTATGTGTACATCAATGTACACATATATACACGCATGCACATAATGCATATATCCACATGCAAATAGGCATACATAGATGTGCACTAATGTAAATGCTATGACACATTTATGGAATTGAGAAGGCTAAGAAGATGGGTAACGAATTATATGTATATATGTGTTATATACATACATATATATGTATATACAATGCATCTATACACATAGAAATAAGCATATATATGTGTATCTATATACATGCACTGATGTGCACACATGTACACAATGAATTGTAGTTCTGTGTGTATATACATGGCAGAGTGGGAAGAAAAGGTTGGTTTTACATATAAGTAAACGGACAGCTAAGTGGTGCAGTGGATAGAGCACCTGAGCTGAAGTCAGGAAAATATGAGTTCAAATCCAATCTCATACACTCATTAGCTATATGACTATGGAAAAACACTTAGCTCTGTTTGCCTCAGTTTCCTCATCTTTAAAATGAGCTGGAGGAGGAAACTGCAAACCACTCCAGTATCTTTGCCAAGAAAACCCCAAATGGGATCATGAAGATTTGGACACAATGGAAATGACTAAATAGTAGCAACATTAAAATAAAGGAGATAATCACTTACCTGTTCTGATCAAAGTAGGATGAAAAAGTTCGCCTGTCAAATATCGGCCAATTGGTCTTGCTATGGTTTCTACAATCCCCATGTGCTTCATTAGTTTGGTTTAAGGCATTGAAGGTCTCAGGTAAAATGGAAATACAGTGAGACTAGTTGATACTACCCTTTCAATTGGTTATTATTGGCTGGTCTGATGGTGATTGGCAGTGTTATCCAGCCAGTGACAGGGGACTCAGGACTATTATACTTCTCTCTTCAACAACCACATAATTCAATACTAGAGCACCCAAGAAGTTCCTAAGGATGTAGGCCAAGCTTTGCTGTTCCAGAAATACTGGAGGAATAGTAGATCTTGCTTAATATTCAATTAATGAATTCCTCCCTCAACATCTTGTAGCTATGTGCTGGGCCAGGGGTATGTGTAGGGAAGGGACTCCTATCTAGCAAGAGCCAACCATTCTCAAGTGCCTCAATGTGATTATGACTTCCTCCTTCTTTTTTACCCCCATATGCAATCACTGACCAAGTCCTAGCCATTCTACCTTTGAAATTCACTTAGCTTTACCACCTACTAACCATATAACCACTTAACTTTTCAGTCTTTACTCATTCCTTGGTAGAATAGGAATAAGAATATTCATACTTCCTACCATGTCACAAGATTGTTTGTGAGGAAAGTACTTTGTATAGTACAGATAGGGCCTATGTTATTATCCTTTTCTTTCTATTTTCATTGCCATCACTGTATTCCATATCTTTTGGAATAGCCCCCCATTCTTCATTTTGTTAAGAATTTAATCTCCAGACATAACTGTGAAAGGTCTGCGATCTGGCTCCATTCTAAATTTTTAATACTGTGACCTTTACTATTCATATTATATAACTATTTTTAGTTTATTGTTGTGTATGATGTAAGCTTCTGGTTGAATCCTAATTTCCTTATATGTCTCTCCAGTTTCTCTATTAGTTCTTGTCAAATAGGTATGCCTTCTTTCCTAAGTTATTTATGTTTTCAGATTTATCATACACTTGGGTTATTGAGTTCAATTATTTCTGATTTTTCTTTGTCTAGTCAGTTCTATTGATCTACTTTTCTATTTTTAGAGACAGACTTTACTGATAGAATTGAGATTTCATTGGAGAGTTCATGTACCAACAGAAACTCTTTCTGCTAATGCAATTCAGCATCTTCTTCGCAATTTATCTTAGAGATTTGCTTAGAGCATAGAGACATTAAGTAACTTGTCCAGGGCCACACAATGGGACTTGAACCCAGTTTCTCCTAGCTTTGAGGACAGATCTCTACCCACTATAATTTCTCTCTTCTTTTTTTTCCCAATTTTAAACAAGTAACAAATAGTTTTTGTTGATTACATATATAATATGATTTAAGTACTGGGAGTGCTATTCCCCTGTTATTCTTTCTTTTTTTTACTGTTTCCCTTGATATTCTATATTTTTTCTTCTACTCAATAAATTGTGTTATTATTTTTGTCTAGGTCTGTAAAGTATTCCCTTGGAAGTTTGATTAATATAGCATTAAATCAATAAAATGATTTAGATAAAATTGTCATTTTTGTTACAGCACAGAACAATCATGAATATTAATGACTCTCTAGTTATTCAACTTGTTCTTTATTTTTCTAAGGGACATTTTGAAATATTATCTACACAGGCATTGAGTGTGCTTTGGTTGACCAACTACCAGACATATTTTGTTGTTATTTGGAAAGGGACTTCCCTTTCTATTGTTCCCTTCTGGACTTTGTTGTTGCTATGCATTGCTCTTGATTTTACTGGTTTATTTTGTATTTCAACATTGTATTGATGCTATTAATGGTTTCAATTTGTTTCTTTGCTGCTTTCCTAGAATTTAATAAGTAACCCATCAGGTTATCAACAGAGGCAGTTTTGTCTCCTCTTTGCCTATTTTTTGGTCTCATTTATTTCTCTTATTTTATTGCTATGCCTAGAGTTTCTAGAACTATGTCAAATAACAGTGAGGAATAGGAAAATCCTTGTTTAATATATATTTTTTAATTCCCCCATTATCTATGATGATAGGTTTCACTTTAGATACTTTTCCTTTAATTCTTATTCTTTTAAATGGTCCTTATTTAGTAGAATTTTGGCATAAATTATCATCATATTTTGTCAAAGTATTTTTATTTGTTGATATGTAGATTTGTTCATTTAGTTTTGGATATTTTTATTTTTAATCAATAAATCAATAAGCACTTATTAAATGCTTACTATATGCTAGGCATTGTACAGGGTGGGCCAAAAGTAATGAAGGGGTCTGATGTTTTTATAACTTTTTGAAAATTATTTTTCTTTATTTTTTGCCATTTATGAGATTTGATTTTTCACACACAATATAAATTCATTTCTTTTATATACTATATATGATGCTATAGTATTGTAAATCAAAAACAAAAATAAATGAGTTATCAAATATTCATAACTTTTGGTCCACCCTGTACTAACTACTGGATATTCAAAGGAAAAAGCAAAAACAGTCTGTAAGGAGCTCACGAGCTAATGGGGGATACAACACATATATAATCAGAACATACACAGACATGACAAACATAGCATAGATGAAACAGAGGAGGTGATACTAATAGCTGAAGAAACCAAGAAAGGCATCATAGAGGAGGTGACACATCAGAATTATATGTGTCCTAAAGGGAGTAAGGGAGTTTGGTAAAGTTTTCTTTCTTGATTTTTGAGAATAATTTGACTAGTAAAGCAATTAATTATCCTTTAAATATTTGAGAGAATTTCCCCATAAATCCAACTAGAAAAGGGCTCCCTGTCCCCCTCTCCAAATATTTTATTTCCAGATAGTTAAATTTCCTTTTCTGAAATTGAATTTTTCATGTCCTTTATTTAGTATTCTGTTGATTTTGGTATTTTGTATTTTTATACATAATCATTCATCTCTTTTACATTTTCAGTTTTGCTGACATAACTTTGCAAAGTAAGCTCTGAGAATTATTTTTGTTTCTTCCTTGTTTTATTTCAACCTTTTATTTATTTATTTCATAAATTTTATTTCCTTCCTCTCTTAATTAGGTTGGCTAAATATTTGTCAGTTTTGTTAGTCTATTCAATGAAATAGTTTCACTTTTGTTTATTAATTCAGTAATCTTTTTGTTTTCCAATTTATTTAATTGTCTAGGTTTTCTCTTCTACATATTTTGAGTTTATTTATTTGTTGATTTTCTTATTTTTACTTGTATGTTTAGCTTATTCATTCTTTATGTTTTTATGTTTTATTAATATATCATATCAAGGCAACATGCATTTGTTAAATACCTACTATGTATCTTAGTTAAATCACATCAACAAGCATTTATTAAGCACCTACTTACTATGGGCCAGGAATTGTGCCAAGCACTGGGGATACAAAGAAAAGCAAAGCATTCTCTTTCTTCAAGGGGCTCAAAATCTAATGGAGGATTTTTAGGCATATATGTTTTCCTCTGAATACTGCCTTAGATGCATTATAGTAATTTCAGTTCATTGCAACGTCATTATCATTGTCTTTTTTTGTTTTTTTTTTACAGGGCAATGGGGGTTAAGTGACTTGCCCAGGGTCACACAGCTAGTAAGTGTTAAGTGTCTGAGGCCAGATTTGAACTCAGGTACTCCCGAATCCAGGGCTGGTGCTCTATCTACTGTGCCACCTAGCTGCCCCTATCATTGCCTTTTTCATGGTAACTCTCATCACATCATCATCATCATCATCATTTCACGGGGGCAATGAGGGTTAAGTGACTTGCCCAGGGCAACACAGCCAGAAAGTGTCAAGTGTCTGAGGCCAGAATTGAACTCAGGTACTCCTGAATCCAGGGCTGATACTTTATCCACTGTGCCACCTAGCAGCCCCTGGTAACTCTCATTATTTCTAAGATTGGTCCTTTGATTCACTCATCATTCAGGATGTTGCTAGTAAGTCTCCATTTTGATCACAAAATCTCAATATTTTAAAGTCAGAAAAAACTTTGGTAATCGAATCCTCCAAGTAGGAGGAATTCACCACCTCTAGAAACAACACATTTTACTTTTGGACACCTCTAATTATTAGAAAGCTTTTCCTTACATTAAGCCAAAATTTGCTTCTTTAAAATTTCTAAACACTGTTTGATTATGCATTCTGCACCCTAATGTCTTTTGTTTGTGCTTCCTATATTGATTACTATTTTTATTGAATCATAGTCTGTAAGGGATATATTTAGTATTTTTTGCTTTTTAAACATTTATTCACAATTTCTTTGTGCCCCAGTATATGTTCTATTTTTGTAAAGGTGCCATTTGGTTCTGAGGAAATATTTAAATTCTTTAATGTTCCCATTCAGAAAGTGATATAAATCTTTTAGTTCTAAATTCTTCAATAATGTGTTTATACATATGGTTTCCCCTTTTTTTCTCTCTGCTACAGTCCTGAGAAAGGGACATTAAAGTTATCTATTATTATTGTGTTATAATCTTTATACAGTATATTTTTCAATTCAATTAACTTTTTTTCTTTTTTTATTTAGATGCTATGCTATTTTGTACATACATATTTTGTATTGGTATTGCTTTGTTGTCTATGGTTCCTTCAAAGATAATATAATTTCTTTTGTTCATGTGTTATGATATTGTGAATGCATATTTTGACTGGTCTGATAATACCATGACTATAGTTCTTGCTTTTCTATATATGTCTGATGCATAGTTAATTTTATTCCAGCCTCTCATTTTGATTCTTTTTGTGCCTTTACTATTTGTATATTTTTCTAATACATAAGAGATTGTAGGGCTCAGTTTTCATATTCATTCTGATACTATCTTTCATTTTATTGCACAATTTAGTCCATTTACATTTATAGTTACATGATCTAAGCTTGTGTTTTTTCTCTTTTTGGGGAAATTACCTGACAAAGCCAAGTCAGAAGGGAAGAGGGGCCTGAGAATAAGGACATTCCCTTTAAAAAATATCCATTTAGTCATCCTGCTCAGTGAATAATAAAGGCACTGTAGTGTCATCTCAAAGAGCCCAACCTCCTTAATGTTGTCAGGCTCACATGGTAAGCCAGTAGAATAAAAGGAAGTTTTGCTCATGCCCTGTTCAACCTTTGCTATGCTACTATTCAAGGCCTTTCAAAATCTGCTCTTTTTCCACATTTCCTATGTAGTAGCCAGACCAATTTACAGGCTGTCCTCATATAAATCTCACACTTCCCTGCCTCGGTGTTTCATTTATACTGTATATATACTGTACATACATAATTATTTGTATGTTGTAATCACCATTTGAATGGAATCTCTTTAATGGCAGGTGCTGTGTTTTTGTCCCTTTTTTGTGAGCCAAACACTTAGCCTGACACATAGTAGGTTCTTAATAAATGCTAGTTGACTGATGAGCACACCTAAAAAGTGCTTTATGTGTAGTTTTAAATATCTACCTTCTAGCTGAGTAAAACAGTAGTTAGCACTAGAATTTGTTTTTGTTTAGTTTAAATGTTACTGTCTAGATATGTTTGTGACAATCTTTTATATTTAATACTTCATTGTGGCTAAGAAACACATGCCTGTCTCATACCTTGTCATGTTGTATATTGAATTCTTCTCTTTTGGGGGAATTCTAGGCATGTGCCACAATCTAAATCAGGGCTTCTTAAACTTTCTCCATTTGCAACCCCTTTTCAACCAAGAAATTTTTATAACACCCTGAGTAAACAGGTACATAAAATAGTTACACATAATCTTTTACTGTTACTAAATTTTTCTCAACCCCAAGTTTAGTTATGTGACCCCAAATAGGGTAATGAACCACAGTTTAAGAAGCTTTGATCTAAAGTATAAGTAGTCTGGTATGCAGTGGTGATGGGGGAAATAGTATCAGAGTTAAGGACCTGAATTTAAATCTCAGTTTTGCCTTTTACCACCATGACCTTGGACAAGTCATGCAACCTCTTTTAGACTTCATCTGTGAAATTAAAGGGTTGAACTAAATGGCCTCGAAAGTTATTTCCAGATCTAAAAGCTATGATTTTTTGATCCAAAATTTTCCCCTGACCTCTAAATTAGCTAACTAAAATGTGTGAGAAAAGGTAGTTTAACTGCTGATTAGGCTTCCTCAAGACTGAACCCAGTCTAGAGCCAGAATGGATCCATAGCTATTGTTGTTCAGTCATTTTCAGTCATGTCTGACTCTTTGTGACCCCATTTGGATACTGAAGTGGTTTGCCATTTCCTTTTCTGGCTCATTTTACAGATGAGGAAACTGAAGCAAACAGGATTAAGTGACTTGCCCAGGGTCACACAGCTAGTAAGTATCAGAGGCCAGATTTGAACTCAAGAAGATGAATCAAAGAAAGCCCATCTCTCTATCCACTGGGTCACCTATCCAATTCCTTGGGTTTCTAGTAAAAGGGCTCTTTAGGGAAAAGGTGTGTGAGTGCAGTCACCCACACCTGTGAACCAAGTAGTAATTACTTAATGTTAGTCAAGCCAAGTGCTTATCGGCTAAAACAAATGAAGCTTCCCCTGCTGACCTGGTAAAAAAAATGAAGCTGGGGGTGGGTGAGGGGATGGGGGGTGTAGAGGTTTCCTCAGAGGAAGAAATCATCTTAATACTAGACCCCATCCCAGAAAAGAGAACTAATTCTAGGGGTTTGCATATATTACCAATTCAGCTCAGCTACTCACTGCCTACCTACATGACATTAGCAAGTCACTTCCCCTCTGTGCCTGTGCTTCCCTATTTGTAAAATTAGAGGGATCAACAAAGTTGCTCCAGAGTACAATGAGTCTTGGGTTTTGAATCAGGTTTTCTTGGAGCTCTTGCACTCAAAGTCTGGTTCTATTACCTACTACTTGAGTCACCTTGGGCAAGTTCAGAGTTTCTGGGCTGTCCTCATCTACAAAATATGGGGTCAGATGAGATGACCTCTACAGTTCTTTCTGACTCTAAAGCTTTGATCCCATGAGTCAAATTAAAATAAATAATAAGCCCGGAGAGCTCTGATATGGCAAGCAGAAAGAAGGCATGTAGAGTGAGGACGTTTATTGTGTTTTATTTATTGTGTTCCCTACTTTAAAAACATAATAAATAAGAAGAAAGAACTTGGGAAACAACTATCTATACACATGAAGCAATTGAAAACTTCTCTTTGAGTGCATGTCATTCTAGCACAAAATTGAGTTGTCGCTAAGAGAAGCAGAGTAGAGAAAGGAGTTAATGAGGGAAGGCTTCCTGGAGGAAGAGACCATCTTCAGGGAACAGAAAATATCTAGTTTGAATACCAGAGATCATGAAGGGAGTTAAGGTTAGAAGAATAAGGATGAGATGAGGCTAGAAAGATATCCTCTAGGAAGGTCAAGGGTATAGCGTTAAATGTTAACTCAGTGAAGACATTTCTGTGCAGACCTGAAATAATATGGTATAGGTATTTTGTTACCTGATGTTCATCTTTATTAGGTACCCTCAGGGATAAGTCTGATGTAGCTTCTCACTTGCTGGACAGAGAGCTCCCTAGTGAATCCTGAAAATAGAAGGCTATGTTAGCACTCCACTGTAAATTCAAGGTCAAGAGCCCTTCCCCAGGAATCTAAGATTCATGAGGAATTTAAGTTCAATCACACTGTATCACACATTGAGAGCCACCAGTCTGTCTAGAACTGATGTTTCTGCCTTTTTTGCTTTCCTCTTTTCTCTGGTTTTTCCTGCCTTTCAGCCCAAGAGAAAAAAGAAGAGAATCCTGGACATCTGCCAGACTGTTTGATGTGTTAATGTGCCCTTGGAGAAAAATGAGACTGAGCTTTCCAGTCCTATCAAGGACTTTAATGACCCAGTGTCCCAACTGACAAGTACATGTGACCTGTCCCAATCCTTCATCTCTCTCTATTATTGGTTTGCCAAAGAAAGGAGAAGGAATGTGAGAAACGGGGGTGTCAAGGGACGAGAAAGTATTGGGAGTGGAGGGGGCATTTCACCCATCAACAATCATGAGAAAATTGAGGCTTTGCCCCAGGGGCTAATGTTATGAAAGGCATACTTTCTCCCTCCACAATTTACTCTACCCCACCTAGAAAATTCACAATCTATCAACAACTATATGCCTGATAATCTATCCTACAAATGCCTGGCACTGTGTTAGGCACTTAGAATGCAGTTACAATGAACTAAACAATACCTACTTCAAAGGTGTTTACATTCTCATGGAGAATATATCAAGTACATACATAAATACAAAATAAATATAAAATATATAAATATTAATATATGCAAATATAATATAAAGTTTGAGAGAAGAGCACTAGTATTTGTGGGGAAGAGGGGATTGAAGTAAGGCAAGATTTGGCAATTTGGGGGGAATTGTTGGAAAAGAGTGAAAAGTCAGACAATACTAAGGTGATGAACCCTGGAGTCTAGAGGCATGGCAGGTGTCTTGACAACCTCCTCCTTTTTCTACCTATAAGGCAGATAAGCCACCCTACTTGAAGGTACCCTGTGGGAGAGATAAAAGGTGGTGTGCGCTAGCCACTTTAAACCACCACCATCACCTTGACAACTGCTTCCCCTCACACTCTAGTAAAGGTAGCTGAGGATTCTGAATTCAATAGCCTTGGGAACAGTGGTACCCCAGCTATGCTGCCTCCAGCCTGGGCAACCTAGCCATAATTGAGAGGAGTAATCACTGTAGCTCGTCACAGTGGGCTTACCACTTGCTGCCACCAACACTAATTGCTGGTCAATTGCCACTGACTGGCAGCTAAGCCCAAGAGGTCTGGAAGTGGAAGCACCCTCCAAACAATCAGTTATGCTTCCATCCCAGGCCCTGTAACCATAAGTCCAAGGCAATAGCCCCATGTAGATGTCACGTGGCAATTTTTTCTGTCAGTGATACAACCACAATTAATACAAAGGCGAGGAAAAGAAAGTTTCTACCACCAAGCCCTTGATACTGTCAAGTGGCTCAACATCAGAAACAGATATGATATTATCAGTGGAAATAACACTAAAGAAAAGGCATTAACATCTCCTTTGCTGGTGAGCCCAAAGGACCCCGGGACCTTTTCATTTGACTTACAACTGACATTTTTTATATGTGTTGTTTCCCTCCTTAGAATGTGAGCACCTTAAGAACTATCTAATTTTTTTTTTTTTATCGCCAGTGCTTAATACATAGTAGACACTTATAAAGGGCAACTAGGTGGTACCGTGCTGGGCCTGGAACCAGAAAGACTCATCTTCCTAACTTCAAATCTGGCCTCAGATACTTATTTCCTGTATGACCCTGGGCAAGTCCCTTAACCCTATTTGCCTCAATTTCCTCATCTGTGAAATGAGTTGGAGAAAGAAATGGCAAAGCATTCCAGTATTTCTGCCAAGAAAACCCCAAATTGAGTCACAAAGAGTTAGATACAACTGAAACGTCTTCACAACAAAACACCTATAATGTATATAAACACTTATACACAACAAATACTTCATTTCAGTCTTGGAGTAGTCATTAATGGTTTAGTGAGAACATAGTAAGAGTTCTCCAATGAGGTAGATTAAAGGTCTATGCTTGGCCCTGTGCTTTTTGCCATTTCTATCAATGACTTGGCTAAAGGTATAATAGATAGCATGAGCATAAAATTTGCAGATTATAGCTGGAAGACATAGCTAACACAGTGGATGACAAAGTGAAGATTCAAAAAGATCTTGACAGGTTAGAGCACTAGGCTAAATCTCATTAGGCAAACAGGTTAAGTGACTTGCCCAGGGTCACATCCCTAGAATCTGAGGTCACATTTGAACTCAGGTCTCTCCTGCCTAGGATAGCACTCTATCCAGAGAGCCTTATAGATTATTGGAATATCACAAGTTCATAATAAATGCTTATTGACTCAAGCCCCCATCAGTTTGAAAAGCTCTTAACCCTCCAAGTAAAAAGCAGAACCCAACATAACTCACCTATATTCCAATAAGATATATTGAATTACAACCAGCTTCTCCTTAGATGAAAAGTGAATGTAAGAAGCATGAATGCTGCCTTAATCACTTCCAGATAAAGGACATATTCTTCCAGTGGTGACTATTTTGTGTCCTTCTATCACCTTTCACCAAAGAGCAATGCATTAGAATAAGAGGTCTTAGATGCAGTTGCCTCTTATCTAGGGCAACTCTATAATGAACTGGTTCTTATAATTAACTTAGAAATGATATACAGTAAATGACATTGGGATATGGCAATTATTTCAGGATGGACAGTTTTTCCAGTTTGAATACAAATAACTATCCTGAGCATGCCCTTCACAAAAGCTGTTATCTGATCTTAAAATGTATGGGAATCATGGGGAAGGGGGGGAGTACTTATTTTAACAGAAGTTGTAAGAAAAGAAATAAAAATCATGTTGAACTTTTGGAGTATAAACATAGTAGTCCAAAATTGCTAATGCTTCAAAGAAAACTATTCAGGGCAGCTAGGTGGTACAGTGGATAAAGCACCAGCCTTGGATTCAGGAGGACTGGAGTTCAAATCTGGCCTCAGACACTTGACACCTACTAGCTGTGTGACCCTAGGCAAGTCACTTAACCCCAACTGCCTCACCAAAAAACAAAAACAAAACAAAACAAAGAAAACTATTCACTTTTAATGTGTAGGAAAATATTATTTACAATAAATTACAGTAAAAACAGAAGTTTCTTCTACTTAAAAAAGAAATCTCCCTAAATGGGAGTTTCCTTTGTAATTTCAGTGTAAAATAAATGATAATGGTGATGGTAGTGGTGATGATCATCATCATCACCACTGCCATCATAACTTGGCTAACAACAGTAATAATAATAACTTTCTCCTTCACTTTAAGGTAAAAATTCATGCATCAGTAGGGCCTCAAACTGAGAGAGGTCACAGTAGTCAAATTAATACCCTGGCTAATGAAAAGCCCTTCTCCCCTCTATAGGATAGGAATAAATAAAAAATGAATGAACAAGTATTTTTATGCTCTTCCTACATATAAAGGATTTCCCTTTTCTCAGAAACTATGCCTTTCTTTTAAAAATATTTGTTTTATTCCCTCTACCCCACCCCACCCCACCAATTACATGTCAAGGCAATGTTTTTAAAGTTTTGAGTTCCAAATTCTATCTATCCTTACCTCCCTAACCTCTTCCCTCCCTAAGATGGTAATCAATCATATATAGGTTTTACATGTGCAATCATGTAAAACATTTCCATGTTAGTCATTTTGTATAAGAAAACTGTGCCTTTCTTAATGTAACTAATTTAATCAAAAGCTTTGCTAAAAATCTAAGTAAACTATATTCTTGACATTCCCCATATCTACTAGTTTAATAATCCCATCAAAAAAGGAAATGAAACTAGAAATATTAGCTATTAGCAATAAGAGAAGAAAAAGAAATTGAAGGAATAAGAATGGGCAATAACAAAGTCTAGCAGGGGCAGCTAGGTGGCACAGTGGATAATTCAGAAGGACCTGAGTTCAAATCTGGCCTCAGATACTTGACACAAGCTGTGTGACCCTGGGCAAGTCACTTAACCCCCATTGCCCTGCAAAAATAAAAACAACAAAGTCCAGCAACAAGAAATAGAGAAATTCCATTTTTAAAACTGTAGACAATATAAAATACTTGGGAGTCTACCTCTCAAGACAAATTCAGGAACTATATGAACACAATTACAAAATACTTTTCACACAAATCAAAACAATTGGAAAATATTAATTGCTTATAGGTGGGCTGAACCAATATGATAAAAATGACAATTCTACCTAAATTTATTCACTTATCTACTGCCATACCAATCAAACTACCAGAAAATATTTTATAGAGCTAGAAAAAAATACCAAAATCCATTTGGAAGAACAAAAAGTCAAGATTATAAAAATAATCAACAACAAAAAATGTGCAGGAAAATTGTCCAGCCATATCAGATCTCAAACTGTATTATAAAGTGGTAATCACCAAAACCATCAGCTTACTGGCTAAGAAATAGAGCAGTAGATCAGTGGAATAGATTAGGTACATAATATAGAGTAAATGACCATAGTAATCTCTTGTTTGATAAACCCAAAGATCCAGGCTTTTGGGATAAGAACTTACTGTTTCACAAAAACTGCTGGGAAAACTAGAAAGCAGTTTGGCGGAAACTAGTTATAGATGAACATCTCATACTGCATACCAAGATAAGGTCAAAATGAGTACATTTAGACATAAAGGGTGGTATCATAAGGCAATTAGTAGAGCATGGAATTGTTTGTCAGATCTATAGATAAAGGAAGAATTTATGACTCAACAAGAAATAGAGAGCATTACAGGATGTAAAATGGATAATTTTGGTTATATCAAATTAAAAAGGGCTTGCATAAATGAAACCAAAGCAATTAAGATTAGAAGGAAAGCAGAAAAGTAGGGGGGAAATGTACATTAAATCTTTCTGATAAAGTCCCAATTTCTCAAATATATAGAGAACCAAGTCACATTTATAACAATACAACTCATTCCCCACTTGATAAATGGCAATTTTCAGATGAAGAAATCAAAACTAGTCATATGAAAAAAATGCTCTAAATTACTATTGGTTAGAGAAATGTAAATTAAAATAACTCTGAGATGCCACTTTATATCTATCAGATTAGCTAATATGAGAGAAAAGGAAAATGACAAACATTGGAGGGGATGTGGGAAAATTGCGACTCTAACGCACTGTTCATGGAATTGTGAACTCATCCAACCATTTGCTATCCCAAAATCTAGAGTATATTGTGATTCTGCTTGAGTTTCTGCTACTTCTCGATCAGAAACTCCAGGAGTCATTTCCCCTAAGGTTCCTATCACTTTTACCCCTATAACGATTTATTCTCTGATAATGAACATCAGATGTAGAATAGAATTTCCCCTTGTCAGTTCCACTGACTTTTTTTTTTTGTGGTGGTGCAATGAGGGTTAAGTGACTTGCCCAGGGTCACACAGTGTCTGAGGCTGGATTTGAACTCACATCTTCCTGAATCCAAGGCCAGTGCTTTATCCGCTGGGCCATCTAGTTGCCCCTCCACTGACTTTTTTTTTTTTTTTTTGCAGGGCAGTGGGGGTTAAGTGACTTGCCCAGAGTCACACAGCTAGTAAGTGTTAAGTGTCTGAGGTTGGATTTGAACTCTGGTACTCCTGAATCCAGGGCCAGTGATTTATTCACTGTGCCACCTAGCTGCCCCATCCTCCACTGACTTTTAAAGGATAAAATAATGAGAGAGAGAATGCTCCAGCAGATATTTAGATAACTGAAATTTAACATTATTAATATGTCATAAAGCTCTGTATCATGTTAATGATCATTGTCACCTACTTTCTGTCTGTTCAGATGGTCTCTCTAATATATTCCAATGACAAAATAATTTCTTTTTTTCTCTCCATTGGCCTTCACCCACAGTCATGCTTCTCTCCTCCTTTTCCTCAATTTCCTGATGAATATGCCTTATTATAAACAGGATTATCCCTATCTTACCTGTTCTAACCAAAACCAAAAGAAAATAATGTCCCTTTAAACACCTGTTCACAACCAGAAGTAGAGAGCAAAGGTACAAATTAGATTTTGCACCCTAAGGTATCAGTCACAAATTCTCATGGTCAAGGGAACAAGAAGAAAAGAAACCCCTAAAGTCAGTGGATATCCTCTTGGCAGCTATAGAAAGAAATGACATTTAAAAGAAAAGACAATACAATATAAAGGAAAGAACTTTGGACTAAGATTAAAGAGATTTGAGTTATATAGAACAGGTCCTATAACTAAGTAGCTTTTTTATTTGGGGTAAGTCACTTTCCTTCTTCAGGTCTCCTTTTCATTATCTGTAAAATAGAAGAGGACATGTAGGTGACACAGTGGATAGAGCACTGGGCCTGGAGTCAGGAAGATGAGTCTTCCTGACTTCAAATCTAGTCACAGACACTTACTAGCTGTGTAACCCTGGGCAAGTCACTTAACTCTGTTTGCCTCAGTTTCTTCATTTGTAAAATGAGCTGGAGAAGGAAATGAAAAACCACTGCACTATCTTTGCCAAGAAAACCCAAATGAGGTACCAAAGAGTCAGACACAACTGAAAAATGACTGAACAGCAACAAAATTTGGAAGGAACTAGAATATCCCTAAAATTCCTCCCAGATGTGACATTATATTACTCTACAAAAGACATAAGGTATAAGTCATTAGAAATGTGCCAATGATAAGAAGTAACTTTTTAAATTTTCATGTGTCAATCACTTTAGGGGTATTATAGGAAAAGAGGTGAATCTAGAGCCCTATTTTTCCCTTTGTCTTTGAATAGAGAACAAGTCATTGGAAGTCTTTGTCAAGAAGGAGCTCCAGAAGATATCCCGAGGAGGTAATGGTTGTCTATGATTCCTTTATGAGGCTCCCTGTGTATCATGAGGAAAAATGGTTGTTTGGATGCTAAATGGGTTGCCTTGGACTCACCCAAGGGACTCACCTGATGGTGATTTAGTGAGCTCATCAGAGTCTATAGGATAGACACAGGGGCTCTGACGATGCTTGACAGTTTTAGTATTCCATCCAATATGTTAGCTGTTGGCAGTAGCTTGGGGGCACAGTTGTCTTCTTAACACTCTTCAGTGTAACTCCATTTATTCAGACTCTCCCTTACATTTGTTACCTGGGGTGAATGTCCTGGTTGTTACAAAATCACCCAAATCAGGAAAAGTCTCCAGGAGACAAAAAAGGAGAAGTGAGTAGATGAGGACTGCTGCTTTGGTGGCCTGGAGTTTGGAATTGCAATTGAGTATTATCCTCTTTCTTTGGGAGGTTTCTGCAGAGGTGTATGTGCATAGGTTTGCTGCAAGGTAGATACTCCTTGGGGGAAAGACAGCAGTAATACTCATCTGAAAAGGATTAAATACCTACTATCAAAATTGTCCTTATACTGCCTGAGGGGATGTCCATCACAGATGTGAATTTAGAATGGGTCAGAGACTAACAAGAAATAGAACAGAAGGAAACACACTTTTTTTCCATTTTTTTCTCCTCTTTGACAATTCCTCAATCTGAAGTTTGGGGGTGGGGGTTGACTGTTTTCTCTCACAACCTAGCTAATGTGCAAATGTTTTCCATGACTACTCATGTATAACTTATTTTGAAATGCTTGAATTTTAGTGGGTGGGGGGTGGGAATGGAGGAAGAAGAGAAGTTGGAACACAAAGTTTTTTTTTAATTGATGTTAAAATCTATTTTACACATATTTTGAAAAATAAAATTCTATTCAATTAAAAAAAAGAACAGAAGAATAAGAAAAAAACAGCTTTGGACTCAGGCATAGGACAAGAGAGTCTGAGGCCAGAAGCAGGACAGCAATTTAGGAAGTTGAGAAAGGCTAGAATATTCATGCAGAAACTTAAGGGTGCCATTCACCACCACTGGCAAAGCATCATTCTTCCTGATTTTTTTTTTTGGTCACAGTGAGCCCTCCTTTTGCAGATTTACAAACTCTCCAGAATTTTTTTTAATTCCATAAAATATATTAACTTTGTTTGCCTTCAGGGTTAGGCACCACTTACAACAAGAATGTTTCCATTCCCACATTTCCTCTTTGTTCCCTAAGGATGCAGTCTTGGACCAATATTTGCCACATTGTTTGTACTTAGATATAACATCCTTATTGTCCATCCAGCTTGACTAGATGTGACCTGAGCCAGATGCTGGAACCAATTCAGAAATCTAATTGTTAAATTTTCTGTGTAAGCATTTACACCTTGGAAATTAACAAATGCTGGTTTATTGTTTGGTTTATTGTCCAGACCTAAGAAAGTGATGGAAAAAATGTTTAATGATGATTAAACTTAAAAGAGTGTCGAGTATATTTTCTTTTCCCCAGAGAGCCAGTTAGTAAACATTTACCAACACACCCCTAGGTGGGAGAGCATTTGAATTGGTATGGAAATGTTTAGGCTGGTATGGTGAATCCACCAATGAACATTTATTAAGTGCCTACTAAGTACCAGGCATTGGGAATACAAACACCAAAAACAAAAAATAAAACATCCCCTGTCTTCAAAGAGCTTATATTCAATAGGGTGAAGTAAATGTACACATATAAGTGTGTATATATATATATATATATATATATATATATACACTTATATATACATATACATATATATATATGTATATATATAAATGGTCTACTCTCAAAAAAAAATGTTTTTAGTTCCCTGGCATGGAATTGTGGGGTAAATATCTGCATGTACAAATACTCTCTGACAAACTGTAGAATTTTTGCACGTAATTGGGATTCCAGAATAGCTGGAAATTTTGTGAAGCATCTTCTAATCATGGTTGTGCAGAGTGTCTCTTCAGGTATGGGCGGCAGCTGTCAGGGTGGCATCTATTTGCTACCTCGGCAGAGTCTCAGGATATAGAAGCATAGCCTTGTTTGGAAAAGGCACAAGCCATTTCCAGAACTCACAACACTGAAGGTTTGGGGGAAAAACTCTGGGAAGTGTTGGTGACTGGGCTTTGTTGAGAGCTCTATGGGGAAGATATCATTGTTTGTCCTTCCTTTTCAAAGAAGACCAATGGCATCATGGGTGATGTTTTGACTTGTGCATTAATTGGATTTAAGTGAATCAGAGTTGCACAGAGTTGTCAGCCTCACTCTCTTAGAGTCATCAAAATCCAATGGCAAGACAAAAGTCAGAACTGGTGACTGGGGAGGCAGTGGATGACCTTAGCATCTTTGATGTTTGACCAACCTCTAAGGGCTCCATAGCACCTGCTTCAACCATAGTCATGAAGGCCTTTGAAACAAATACTTCTCACCCACCCATTCCACAGGATGGGGGAGTAGGAGAGAGTCTTCACATGCTTGGAGTAGACGTCCTCCTAACTGATAGGCAGGTTTGAGGCCTTTTGGTTACCCTCAACCTGGTTTAGCCTGTCTGCTGAGACTGTTTTTACCAGGGTGTGGTCCTCGAGCATGCTACAGTTTCTTGGAGCCACAGGTGAGAGTTGGGTAAATCAGATGGACACCAAAGGAGGATGAGCAGCCCTGAAAAGGGCTTGGCAAATCCTCACACCAGAAGTGTGAACTCCCCAGGCAGGAACAGTCCAAGAGGAATGAAATGACTCTTCCCCTTGAAAGAGACATGTAGAATGGCACCAGTACAGTCAAAGTGTTTCCTTTACAACACTTGCACTCAGAAAGACCTTGAGAACCTTGATTTGTCAGGGTACAGCTATACTTAGTGTAGGCACTGTGCTGAAGACTGAATCTGGTTGGAGGGAGACAGCCCCTACTCCCTTCTAACTCCCCTTCTTCCCACATTTAAGCAAGAATCCCATCTGCTCCCTGAAATCTGAAAATCCCTGGCTACCATCTTTCCAATGTGAGTTCTGATCAGTACCTCTTCCCAATGAGTATTCTGGTCACTCTTTCCTTTCTACTCTAATTCATCTCTTGTATATTAAACTAATCTACTCCTCTAACCTTGGTTCATATGCTTATTTGGGGAGTGCCTGAGGTCAGGAGGTAGAGTAGGTGGGGTGGGGGAAGCAATAGAACATCCAGTGTTCAGCTCTGGGGAAGCTTGCCTTGATCAGGGATTTGGCAGTGAAACAATGGGCTTCCTCCAGAAACTCACCAGCCCCAAGGCTGTGACCATTTTCTAAACTGGTCCGTGGTTAAACAGACCACAGAGGGTGATTTATAATCTGATTTATATTAAACCATAAATCCTTCTGCTAGATTATTATTTCAAGCTGGAAGCCTATGAGGCTTTAGAAAGTGAGGAACCTTTTATGGGAACCTTTAAAGGGGGATTTCTTTGATTCCTCTTCTCTCTGACTCTTCCCTGATTCAGAGCTCCTCATTTATGTTGCTCTACCAGAGTAAATTCCTGTTACACATGAGGAACAATGCTACATAAGAACAACCTGGTAAGAGGGAAACAAAAGTGGAGGTCTTCCCCTCAGGTAAATATAGCACTACCCTCTTGCCACAGTTCTAGCCCCATTGGGGATTCCTAGACCAAAATCTGGTAGACAGAAAAGCAGGTACTCAGTGGTCAGGGTGCTGATGCTCTCTAAGGGTGATGCTCTAAGGAGCCAGCCTCTGCCTCTCCCAGCTCACATCCACATCAGCCATGTTTCAGCCCCAGTATAATCTCAAATGGTCTTGGTGGCCTGAGGACGACCTCACTTTAACATGCATCTCTATCAGCTTTGGCATTTTCTGCCACCTCTCTTTGGGCAGCTAGGTGGCACAGTGTATAGCATGCTGGGCCTGGAATCTGAAAGACTTATCTTTCTGAGTTCAATTCTGGCTTTGGATAGGTCACACTAGCCATGTAACCCTGGGCAAGCCACTTAATCCTGTTTGCCTCAGTTTCCTCATCTGAAAAGGAGCTGGAGAAGGAAATGGCAAACCACTCCAGTATCTCTGTCAAGAAAACCTCAAAAATGGTATCAAGAAGAGTCGGACATGACTGAAAAATGAGCTCAACAACATCAATAAACAAATCACCTCTCTATGAATAACTTGTTGATCCCTCCTTGTTAACCTCTATCTGGAATATGTGTTCATTCAAGTGGCAGAATACAGAAAGCAGGTCTCATAATTCTACAAATGAAGGAATAATATGAATACAAATCAAAAAAACACTCTATAGAAATAAAGGTAGATGTAAATAGTTAAAGGGCTATAAATTGCTGATGTTTGGGTTGTGCCAATATAATTTAAAATGACAATACTACCTAAATTCATTGATTTATTCATTGCCATACCAATTACACTAGCAAAATATTATTTTAGAGAGCTAGAAAAAATTTAATTCATCTAGAGGAGCAAATGGTCAAGAATCTCAAAGGTAATACAGAGGCAAAGGAAGGGAGCCTGGAAGTACCAGATCTCCCATTATACTACAAAGGAGTGAGTAATCATCAAAAATATCTGGTACTGGTTAAAAATTAGAAAAGTTTATTGGTGAAACAGATTAGTTACATAAGATACAGAAGTAAATGGATAATCAATAACTCTAGATTGGTTGAGAGAATGCTGAGCAAGATGCCGTGCACCCCATAAGATAGATTGCTTGAGGAATGCCAAGAGAGGATTTTGAGAAGAAATGAGAAGAAAACATAAACTGAACCACAGGCATGTGGAGAAACCACTCTCTCTTCACTTGCTCCCCATCATGTCTTCACTTCCAGTGATTGAAACCCTAAAGATTTCTGAGAGCAACTTTGTACTGATGAGATCATTCCATCTCTCCTTGTTTGAGCTAAGCTTTATCTTGATCCTAGGGGAACAGCTCATTCACTCTTGGGTATTCTCTGCAGATATTCTAAAGTGTATAAATTCTTCCATTTCTATTTGTTGCCTTCCTTAATAAAGAGGTTTACTGACTATTCATGATGTTCTTTTCTGTAACCAGGATTTGTTGGGAAGAAATCAATCTGATGGGTGAAAGCTAGGGGCTATCAAAACCCCCCAACTCCCACCCCTTGACAGTAATCAAAGAAGCAGTTTTCATCCCAAACTCCTTAGAATAATAATATACCTAGATTAGAGATGCTTGAAGGGTGGCATTTATACTATCTAGCTGGATACTCCTCTTGAAGGTTGAAATAGAGATCCTCCAGTCTCATCAAACTTGGACCCTGTTTGCACCTCTCCTCAGCTAAGCTATCAGTAGTGACAGCTTGACTTTTTTATTACCCTCCACAAAGGTGGGTCAGACCTCAAGTCATCTTTATGGCAATCATGAGCTCAGGGGGTAGGGAATATGAGGTGTGTGTGTGTGTGTGTGTGTGTGTGTGTGTGTGTGTGTGTGTGTGTGTGTGTGGAGAGAGAGAAAGAGAGAGAGAGAGGGAGGGAGGGAGGGAGGGAGAGAGAGAGAGAGAGAGAGAGAGAGAGAGAGAAAGAGAACTAAGTACCCATAGATAATATAGATAATACTCATATGTGCATGTATGTATGTATGTAGGCTTATATGTATGTCTTATAGTTAATCAAAATAGGAATCTACCAGATGATAGGCTGAAGTGAGTTCCAGATGGCATAGTGGATAGATTGTGGAGCCTGGAGTCAAGAAGATCTGAGTTCAAATTCAACATCAGATACTTATTAGCTGTGCAACCCTGGACATGACACAACGTCTGTTTGCCTCAGTTTTCTCATCCATGAATGACAATAATAGCATAAAGCACCTAGCTGGCTGGGTAATTGTGAAGATCAGTATATATATATATATATATATATATATATATATATATATATATATATATATACATATATTTGTGAAAGTGTTCTTTCCTTCCTTCCTTTCTCCCTCCCTCCCTCCTTCCTTCCTTCCTACCTTCCTACCTTCTTTTTTCCTATCCCACTCTACTCTCCTCCCTTTCTTAATTAAGAACTTGTTTTGTGCTTTGTACCACTTGCCCCAAGGATAGTTTATACTTTGTCCTAGACAAAACATATCTAACTACAGCTCTCTTACTCAATCCCCAGAAATCTCCATCCTCCATTCATTAATTCCCCTTAAGGAAGTCCTCTTGGCCAAGGTGCCAGAGATGCACCGGTAGCAAAGAGTGTCTAGGCCCTCCGTTGATTCCATCTCATATGGGTAAGAATTTTGATTCCCAGCAGTTTGTCCACATCAGAGAAGCACAGAAGAAATAGGGAGCCTGTTGCCTGGTTGCTTACATCAAATGGGAGACAAATAAGAAATTGCTTAGAAATTAATCACCATTGATGATGCTTCAGGAAACAGAAATAATGATGCAGAACAGCCTAATTTCAAGCATTTTCTCTAGGACTTGTTCTCCAGTCCTTTCCCTAAGAGAACCCCAATCCTACTGTGCACTTCACCGGGGGGAAACAGACCTAGTCCTTTATTGCTCTCTTTACCTATGCAATTTTTGTCATCCAGACTAGATCGCCTGCTCCTCTTTCCCCTCTCCTGCTCTCTCTACTGTACACAAAGACTAGCCTCTCCTTTGGGAATCTCTGGTCTCGCCCATGCTCTGGGTGTAAGGAGAGAGACAATATGATCTTTCCTTCTACTTTCCATGCAGAGAGATTGTGAAAGGCTTAAGCTGGGTCCAAGCACCTGACTGAGTCACAGAACAACAGCTATATTGGCAGTCTCAGAGTGGTAATGACTGTTATCTGCAGAGGAAAATAGTTAAGGGCCTCGGCATGGGTACAGATCTGTTTCTCAGCACAGCAGGGACAGAAAAAAAAAGATTGTTAGGGTAAAGTGCTTGCATCTTACAATCATAAAACAGATCATAGATTTAGAGCTGAAAGGGACCACAAAGGGTCACCTAGTCTAGCCCTATGATTTTTACAGGCTTGGAAACTGAAGCCTAGGCGAGTTAAATGACTTGCTCCAGATCACACAGGTGGTGAATAACAGATGTGGGGTTTGAACACAGATCCTTTGCCTTTAAAGCCAGTGTTGTTTGCCCTTAACCATAATCTCATAGGAGTCACCACAAATCCAGGCTGTCATCCTCAGCTTTCTAGACTCAAAGATTAGACTTCATCAGTTAACCACTTCTGGTTTGATCCAATCTTGGGACATGATTTGTAATAACCCAAATATCCAAGTTTCTGAACAATATGAATAATAAGGTAGCCAAGTGTGACCCTGGGCAAGTCCCTTAACCTCTCTCAGCCTTATTTTCTTCATCTGTAAAAGGGAGACAATACAGGGTTGCTGTGAGAATCATATGAGATAAAACACAGGAAGCTCTTTGCAAACCCCAAAGTGCTACACAAACCAGGGTGCCAATTTATTTATTTACAATGAAGGCTATAACTGTGAAGCCGATGGAAATATTTGTGTTGGCAGGTGAGAGTTCTTAGGTTAAAAAAAATGTCTGCTTGAGGAAGCGAATTAAGATCAGAAAGTCATCAGGTGATCATGAAATTGGAGCAAAGGGAATTAGGAAGTCCTGAGGAATATTTTCACCAGGGCTGATGAGTTACTTTTCTCCATCATCCAGAGGCAACTGTTACTGAAATGGGGATACTTTTATTGCCTAAACAGTGAACCTTCCCCCATGGACAGTGCCGCAAAAGGACCGACAGATCTTCACTCTCTAAACCTCCCCTTTTCTCTTTTCTAAGAAGCATAGTTACTTGTTATCAAACATCATGCTGCATCTCTCAATCAAAATGTGTTTTCCTATCTCCAATACCTAGTACAGTGCCTGGCACACAGTAGGCATTTAACAAATGCTTTCTGAGTTGAGTTGAAGTGAATCACCCATAATTCATATCAAAATATTTTTCCCATATGTTGCCATTTTCTATGTTACAGATTTCTTTCCATGGTCTACATTTTCCCCTGGGCTATGGTGAGGAAAGAATACTGCATTTGGAATCAGATGATCTAACCTGGAATCACAGTTCTATTACTTACTTGCTGTGTAACCTTGGTCAAGTCACCTTAACTTTCTGAGCCTCAGCTTCCTCACATATAGAAGGAAGAGAATGAATTATTAGGTGATCTCTAGGGTCCTGTCATGTCCAGCTCTTCATGACCCCATTTGGACTTTTCTTGGCAAAGATACCAGAATAATTTGCCATTTCCTTCTCTAGTTCATTTTATAGATGAGGAAACTGAGGCAAACAGGGTGACGTGACTTACCAAGGTGGTATACCTAAGAAGTGTCTGAGGCTAGATTTGAACTCAGATCTTTCTGACTCCAGGTCCAGGGAAATACCCACTGCATCACTTAGCTGGTCAGCTTATTATAGTATCAGTAACATCTCACCAAGCCATGTGCCATGGCAGATTATTTCTTTGGGAACTAGCTGCTGAGGGCTCTAGACTAGGCAGCTTCCTCTGGCTCTAGAGCCCAACCCAGCAGCATCCCAGGCCTAAAGCCAGAGACATCTCTTTGCCAAATCTTTCTCAGGTTTTCCCAGAGTTGCTGATCAAATCCAAATGTAGATGTATGTGTCCCTGAGCAAGTCAACACAGACAGGAATATGCTGGTAAATATTTAATAATAAGCCCTCCGGGGGGTGGGAATGAACACAGAACACACTTTTAGTTTAATCTGCATTATTAACATTTTCCCTATCACTTTCTTAAGTCTAGACAATCCACAAAATAATAAATCAAACCATGATTTGTGGTATTTGCTGATTTCTGAGGTGTAAATCCTCACACTAGAAATTTAATAATCAGCTCTCATAAGCTGGTTCTAGCACACCCCTGGATACAGCCTTGAACTGAAGTATGTAGTCAGGAATACTAAGCAGCTCCTGTCTTGCCAGACCCATAGGAAAGAAGGAAACAGTCCTCTGCTGAAGCTCTATTTTTACATGGAACAAAAGACAAAGGAGTAAGGATGTCCTTCCTGTTGCCTGGTGGCTTAAAATTTGAATGTCACATTCTAGAAGGGCAGGCGGAAGGTACTGGCTAATATCTGGACCAGTCTCTCCCTCCTTCGATGAGACTGAGGAGTTGCTTTAACCCCTAGAGATCCCACAACTAGACTGTTTCATGCCACTTAGACAAAAAGCCTGGCTACAGCCCCAGTTGGATAAGGAAAAGGCAGGAAAATCCCTGTATTGGTTTGGACACTAAGATAGGTCTGTGCACCAGCTCCCTGGGCAATCCTCTGCCTAGCTTTAGCCTCTGGGCTTCCATCGGAAGGCTAGAGCACACAAAAACCCTTGGCCAATCTACTTTCCATTCTCAAGCTGCAGTTGCCAACTACCCAATGATTGTTGCTTGTTCTTGAACAACTGGGACAGTCCCCTGGGGAAGTGTAGAGAACTTGCACATTGTAGGCACTTAAGAAATATTCATTAAATTGAATCAAAAAGGGATACTATCCATTCCCACTTTTCTCTCTCAGTCTCCTGCTTTGAGTTCCAAGTTAGAATCATGGATCTGAGTTTTCCTAATCACAAAGAGCCCTATTCTAGGCATTGTGGGAAACAAGAGAGGAAATCTATCCTTGTCCTCAGGGGTCTTATAATTTAAAAAGGGGGATGGCTGCAAAATCAAAGAAGCATAACTGTAGTTATGATAAACTCCCTCCCTCTGCAGGATCATAAAGAAGTTGTCATGGAGACACTGGAGGACTACAGGGTTTAGAGATAGTGAACTGGAGGAATCATGGGCACAGATTATTTCTTGTTTCCAGCCATGGAAACATGGAGAGGAATCCTTCATGGGGTTGAGGAATGGGGGAGACACAAGTGGAGAAGCAAAGAGAAGGAAAACTATAAACCTTGATCCCTGATCCTCCTGCTGAGCCTGGCAAAGAATAGGGGATGAGTATGCTGCTCCTGCAGCCAAAAGCAGGGGAAAAGCTAAGCAATGAACAAAAATCTATTTTTGGAGCACGTATGGAAACTAAGAGGTGTGAGTAAGATGAGAGTAGACATATGTGGGAGCAGACTGTAGTCTGACAGAGGGACAGAGAATAGATTGGGTCAAACTAGTAGCTTAAGTTAGTCACTTAATTAGTAAACTAACATTTCTTACGTCCCTACTATGCACCAGGCACCGTGCTAAGCACTTAGGCATACAAAGAAAGGCAAAAACTAGCCCTTGCTCTCAAGAAGCTCACAGTCTAGGGTAAATGAGCCTAGTCCATAGCTTTCTTCTCCATGCTACTTTGCAAGAGCTCAGAGCTAAGGAAAGCCCCACCTTATTTACCTGTCCAGTTGCTGTACCGCACTTTCTGTTTTCCCCTTAATTGATAAGGAGGAGAAGTGGGGATGGGAAAAGAAATAAATCAACACAGACACAACATGATTGCAGCCAGCTATGCATTGTTTTAAAAATCTATTTGTATTTGTGCTGTTGGATACTGCTATTAAATTACTTGCCCATTAAAACTCACCCATCTCACCTGCTCTCTGTCCCGCAGACTAGCTGCCGTCTGCTCCCTCATATGTGGGAAGCATCCCATCTGAGCTGGGACCCTGATATTTCTGGTCCTGATCCTGCTCATCATCACCACTTTACATCCTGGACATGGAGGGGGAATGTGAACTGTAAAGACTTGGCATCATCCATCATATGGACCAGATTGTTAAGATCCAGGACTAGATCCTTCTAGAGAGGGAAGGTGAAGGCCTGGAATTTCTTGTCTCCATTCCCCTCTATATTCAGTCACTTCTTCTATATGTGTGCTCAAGGGTGAAGAGGGAGAAAAGTGTGTATGTGTGTGTAGATTGCTTATTTTCTTTTTTTTTTTTACTGTATTTCTCTTTTTGTTTTTCTTTTACCTGAATTATGTCCATCTTCTAGTATTGTCTATACTAGAGTTCTTGATATTTAAAGGTCAGGGTTGTCTAATGTACTAAGACCATTTAAATGAGCCTTCTAAAGGATCTTTTTTATTGCCCCCAAAATGTGAGATGTCATAAGGAGCAATATCTACCCTCATTCAGGCTAGGCTAGTTTTTTCTTTAAAAAATAATGGAACCATCATTGGAACATGATCCAAGGTATTGTCTTGAACCTCTGACATAGCTTCTTAGTCACCTAATTACAAGGCACAAAAACAGTATAGCTTACTCCTCATCTTGACACAGGCTCCTGATTGAATAGTCACCAATCAAAAACAGAATTAGGGAAGTTGCACCCAACTGAATTAATACATTGCTATATAGACTTTTCATGCTATTGTTCAATAAATCCCTTTTGTTAGATGTTATATGACTCACAGGTGTCACATTTCATTCCAATCCCAGATTGAGCATGGGCTCAATCTGAGTGAGACCTGCTGTTGGGGGCAGGGGAAATCAACATGTCATGAAGTAGCGAAAGATGGAGGAAATTCAAATATTCACAACCAGGACATCTCTCAACTTCAAGATAGGCTGAAGGAAAACTGCAAGCTTGTCATTATTTCTGTTCAGAAAAGCTTCAAAAAAATTACAATATGATTTCTCAATTCATTGTCAAGAACTTCATCAAGGTGACAATTTTACTGAGAGTCATTGGTGTCCAGGGAATAGGCAAGTTAGAAGACCAATGGAAAGCTACTCCATATCAAGTTAAAAGACTGGGGAACTTGCTTACTTATAGAGTAGCTATTGTGAGGGATAGGGGTCCTATAAAGACTATTTCTTGATACCACTTAGTAAGACACCATGATGTGCAAGACAAAAGAAGTGATGGAAAATTAGCCAAGTGGACTTCATGAAGAGGCTGCTCACTGGTGGTAGAAAGACTGTCTGAAGACACTGTACTGCCTAGTAACACTGTACATTAATAGTCTTGCTTCAAACTAAAAAGAATCCTGAGTCAGTAGAGAGCAGGATCAAAAACGTGCAATTGCTAGAGGCAGCTCCTTTCTTGCCTAGAATTTCTAGCTGTAGAAAACAGTTATGTACCCAGACAATCAATCCTTGGAGCTGTGAAATGCTGGTGGCCAGCTTCGGCCCCTCAGAAAACTCTATTTGGGGAAGGCAAGACCTAGGGATTCAAAGATAATTATGAACATCCCCCATATTCAAAGTCAGGATTAGACTCCAAAATAGCCAAAAGCCATCCATCCATTTGTTAAGGACTGAGGAACAAATACCAACGCAACTAAAGAGAAACCTAGTGACAAAGAATAGGTAGGGCTCTAACATTTTGTTTTCCTGAGGAGTTCATCTTATATAAAGTCATATGCTTGAATTCAGTCTTTCTCAGAAACATACTATGTCACCAAAACTACAAAGAACAAAGGGTCTTCTGCCAATTCTCATCTCCTGTCACCCATTCCTTATTCTCTTGCTCATCTGCCATTACCATCCCCTATCCTTTTTACACCTCCAATTCCTTAGTTTCCAATTCCTTAGTTTCCATTTCCTGTTTTCCATTTCTTAACTCTTATTCTCCACTTCCCAGCCTCTGTCATGGTATCTTGGAATGAATGGCTGGCATATAGTTAGAAAAGACCTGGGTTCAAATCCCAGTTCTGACTAGCCATTTGATCCTGGGTAAGTTACTTAATCTTTGGGGCCAATGGAAGCAAAATATTGATTCTTCAGCATTGTAAATAATTGTAATTGAATTTATTAGGCCTCTACTATTCATTGATAAAGACAAAATAGCCCAAAGGAAATGCAAGATATTAAAAGCACCTGAAGGTACTAACAATTTTTCAGTGACAAAAAATCAATTACCCTTTCCCATGAACTACTATTGTTTAAATCTTTGTGTTTGCAATATCTTCATCTCATCATGACAGTCCTCAAAGCTGTATGATATTGACCACTATGATTTAAACATTAAATTTGATGTGTTTTTCCTATCTGTTTGATAGATCTTTTGTTATTAATTTGTAATTAATGCAAATACTGTCATAAAAAGTGATTTCTAGAACTTCTCATGGCATCTCCACAAGAAATAAGATACACCTTGTAACAAAACTAGGATGCTTAGTTAATAAAGAGGGATCTCTTTATATGGAAACTACCCTCTAAACAGTTGTTTGTTGCATTGAATAGATATTATTTCTAAAACACTGGTCACTAGACACTCAATGTATTTGTTAGAACAACCAAAGTTTCTTCAATTATAAACAAGAGCTAATGATACCTGTTCTGCCTAACTCACAGGATTGTTGTGAGAAAATCGATTATAAGCCTCAAAGTATATAAATATGACTTATCGTAATCTCTCTTATCCTTTCACCATCTCCAAAAAGGAAACTCAAAAAGGCAGTGAAATTCATGTGTTCAAGATTACACATGCTAGTTCCCCCAAAGCCCTCCAACTCTAGATGCCTCACTACAGATCTCTGCCTCACTAACTTGGAGTCTCAGTACCTCTAGTTCCCCCTCCCCTTTTAGTCAAAATCAATGACAATGACAGAGTTTTAAGCCAAACAGTGGGAAGAAAGAAGAAAGTGCCTGGTGTCAAATTTGATGCAGGAGGCAGTTAGAGGAACCTATTACTGGTTCAGTTGCCTTAGGGTATGTTGGTGGGTACAGAGAGGAGTGTAATGTCAGCGAAATACATTGGCAGGAAAGCCGCCTTCTTCCTTCTGTACTCTTATCATTAATGTGGAAGGCATAACATTGTCAGCTATTAGTCTAGAAGGGGGGAAATATTGCAGGAGATGTCTCAGTTAGGAGCTGCAGCCTGACTCATCACATTAGGGTAGGAATGCTCTTTCTTATTCCTTTGAACATTTATGATGAAGGAAAAGTGAAGTCAGATACCAAAGAAACCCACACTATGTTTACAGTAAATCTAAAAGGCAGGTACTGAGGGGTCTGGGGTCATGAGGATGCTATTCCTGACACTCTGTTGGGGCTACTTTATTATGCCAGGGTGGGTGACAGTTCAGAATGGAGGGGAATTTGAGTCTATGGAACCAGATGAAAGCTTTATCCAAGGAGAAACTGGTAGGACACTGATGGGTTTCACTGGGCAGGATAGAATTGACCATCCTTTCTGTCACCCTGCTCTCTTCCAGGAAGGTGTAAAGAGGAATCCTTCCCTGCCTTGGCCTATCTCCACCATAGGAATATAGTTTGGACTATGTTTTGTTTATTTGTTTGTTTGTTTTTTCAGTCACCTCTTTCTCCTCTCTGCATCTTTCTCCTTTGGAGATTTAAGTAATCACACTCTGTTACAACAATTAGCTCCCTGTTTAGCCCTCAGGTCCAAATGGTCCCTTTTAAGTTGTATTTTATGAAATTTATGTTGGTGGAAAAGTTATTAATCCATTCACAATAGCTCAGAGCCCACATTTAGGAAAATCTCTAATCTTTTGGACTGAGATTTGACTCTCCGCCCTAATATAAACTTTATGTATTTTGAGCTAAATTTTGGCTTCTTCCATTCCCTCTTTCTAACCATGAACTACATATATAACAAAAGGCTTCACGACTGATCCCAAGTTGCTTTTTTTTTTTTTTTTTTTTTTTTTTTTTTTTTTTTTTAGTGAGGCAATTGGGGTTAAGTGACTTGCCCAGGGTCACACAGCTAGTAAGTGTTAAGTGTCTGAGGCCGGATTTGAACTCAGGTACTCCTGACTCCAGGGCCGGTGCTCTATCCACTGCGCCACCTAGCCGCCCCCCAAGTTGCTTTTTAATAGAAAGAGAATCAGGTTACAGGAAATGTTTAAAAAGACATGAGAAGAGCACTTGTTACTGGACAAGCACAGATGAGGGAAGGTGAGGAAAGAATAGACCTTCTGTAACTTCCCTCAAGCAATTACAAGCAAAAGCTTCAGTCTTAGTCCTTTCTTCCAAGATACCTGGTCATAAAGTCCCTTCAAGAGTCTTAATGAGCCACCCTAGTCTCTCCCATCTCTACTGAAGCTCAATTTTCTCCTCTTTTATTCTCTTTGCCCACTGCCTCTGTGCCACTACTTTCCTCCAGGTCAGTTATGTATGTCCCAGGAAGAATATGACTTCCCCCCACCACAGTTGGTCAGCACATGCAATCAGCTCTCAGTCTGTTTTCTTTAAGACTTCTTTTCAAATCTCATGTGTATGACTCAAGTCAAGCTTCTGGTTAAAAGATTACAATAGCCAAAAATAGTCCCAAAGCTGAGACAGAATGCTTATTCCTCTGAACTACAAATCTCAGAATTCTAGTTAGTTCTTGACCCCCTAATACATGACTTCTCTGTATACTATCCTTGGCAGTCATCCAGTCTCTGGATCCCTCCTTATATTATTTCCGTGATTCATTTAGTGCTGCAGATTTTTTTTTTCATTTCATTTTACCTGGCTCTGAATAGGACTCTGCAAACATCAAAAAAGAGGGAATGAAAAAAAGTAGCCCTACCACTACCACCTCCATCCAGAATAGTCAGCATTCTCATTGTGAAGTTGCATAATACTTTCCCTTTTCCTCTTCTTACCCTGGAAAATGGAATTGTGGGTATGATCCTTGTCCAACAATATACCCCAAACATATACCTGGGAACAATGAGTACCGTAGGCAATCATAATATCTCTTTTCCCCTATTTCCTGTGGCTTTGCAAAAGATTTGTACTCTTCCTCCATCCTCTATCTCCCAAGATTGTGCTCATGCAATGGTGTTGAACTAGAACAGAGGAGGAATGAAGGATCAATGTGCCCAGGACACATGTTATAATGCATGGGGATTATAATTATATATATATATAATTATAATTATAATATATAATTACATGGGGAAAGAGTGGGTATAGCATCAGGGAGAGCAAACAGAAATTGGAAGATTGAGAGAAAATTCCTGGAACTAAGAGAGATATGGCATATTCATTTCTGAACCAATGCCTTTTGACGAAATGGCAGATTTGGGTGCTAACACAGCCAGAGGCAGTATAGATGTCCCAAGAAGAGACCGAGTCAAATAAAAGGGGGGGGAGGGGAAGGTGAGCCAGAACTAACTCTTTCAGAGGAATGTGGAATTTGAGGTTCTAATGGTTTGGAAATCAAATGAGCAACTAGGTACTAAACTAAACAAGGAAAATTCTCATTTGTCACACTTAAAATATTATATGTTAACCTGTATTTCCTTCAACTAAAGAAATACACCCTTTAAACCACAACACCTCCCTCATTAGCTTACATCCAGCCTGGGGGAATCTGATCAGAGGTCGTGTGATCTTGATGTAAAAGAAGGAGGATTTGTTCCCCCAACCCCACTAGCTGTTGAAGTCTCAGAAAGCAGAGTAGAAAACAGAGGTAATGAGATGGTAATGTGTTAACAAGGTATTAACACCAGATGATCATGGAATTAAAGGGAAGCACCAAATTGGACAAGCAAAAACTGAAAACCCCTTTGTAGAGGTTTTAAATGACTAAATCCTGTATTAATTTCACACTTTGGGGGGATTATACAACAGAAGCTGCCTGTGGAGGAGACATGGGGGAGGAGGGGATTTCTTTCTCCTCCCCTGCCATCAGTCATGTAACTTTGAAGGGGAGTTATTGAACTAGTAGAAAACACTGAATCCAGTAGATTAGAACTAGTAGAAAACACTGAGATACATTCCAGACGGCTATGGATACAGTCAGGTAGTCACTTAAGAGCACAAGAAAACTGGCAGCAGAAGAAGAAACCTGCTATGGACTCAAGAGGGAGCTAACTCTAGCAATTGAGAAAGTTGCACCATTAAGAAGAGATCCTAGAAGATCAGCTAAGCAACTAGCACAACAGAGATGCTGAGCCATGGAGGGAGTGGCATGAGAACTCGACAAAGAAAAGAATCTCTCAGCTCTTTACTCTCTTAGTTGTGAGTTGCCTTGGCACACATGGGAGCAACACTTACATTGTATATTAAGCTTGTAATTTTACTTCCTATAGTTGCTGTGTGTGTCAGTGGGAAAGTGTGTCCTGTGTGTATTGAGGAGAATGTTTTGTAGCTCTCATTCTTACTAGCCAGTCTTGATAAGTGCCTTCACTGAGAGGTAATCATGGTTGATTGTTAATGAGAAGCACAGCAGTTGTTGGCAGAATTTTAAGGAATTTTAGTAAAACCATGTTGTTCACATTTTCCTGATGGAGGTGAAGAAAGGGCTGACTGGGACACAGGTATAGGAAGGTTTGTTAGAATTGTCTGTGTATGATGGTGACAGCAGCCCTTTAAATGAAGTAGCAAACATCAGGGGAAAGGTGGAATTAAGAGGAATAATAAGGCACTGGAGGCCATCTGTGCTAGGGTAGAACTTGTCCCCTAGGTAACCTGTAGGCTGTTTGCTCTCTGGTGGGGCTACACCAGTCAGTCAATACTAAAGATTGAGCAACCTTTGTGTACTGAACAGTCCTAGCTCTCTGGACTATGCAAGGAGGATGTGCCTGCGGTCCTCTGGGAGAAACCTGAGCTGTTTGCCCTATTGCAAATCATAAGGGTATGTCCTGTATATTGTACCTAATGGCTTAGCAGCCTAGACATTTCTCTAACTCATTTGGTGAAAGTTACACTAATGACTACAGGACTTTCAATATCATCTCATCTAACCCTCTCATTTTTAGAGATGAAAAAACTGAAGCTCAGAGAAAAGGGACTTTCCCATGGTCACACAGATAGCAGAGCTAGCTTGAACAGGGGTCTCTGTATTCTAAGCATAAGTGATCTTTCCATATTATTCTATTTCTCATAGGTGATGGGGAGACCACAGTGGAAAAGAAGTCCCTGGATTTGGAGAATTTATAGTATAATTAGAGATGTCAGGGTGTATCAGATGGAAGGCCAGGCTCAGCATCAGAAACCTCTACCTCTGATTTATACCTGTCATATAAATATGAACAGGCTAAAAACTGCCAGTATCTCAGGCAATTTTTGAAAATTATAAGTAATTGTGCATATACTTTGGCACAGCAATACCACTACTATGTCTGTAATCCAAAAAAGATTTTTTAAAAGGCAGGAAGGAAGGACATATGTGTACAAAACTATTTATAGCAGCTTTTTTTTTTGTGATGGTAAAGAACTGGAAACTATGGAGATGTCTATCAATTGGGAAATGGCTGAACAAGGTGTAGTATATGATTGTGATGAAATACTGTTTTGCTGTAAGAATGACAAACAGGATGGTTTCAGAAAAACCTGGGAAGACTTACATGAAATGAGGCAGAGTAAAGTGAGCAGAAACAGAAGTGTACACAGTAATATCAATATTGTATGATGATCAACTGTGAATAACAATACAATGATCCAAGACAATTCTAAAGGACTTATGATGGAAAATGCTCTCCACCTCCAGAAAAAGAATTAATGGAGTCTGGATGCAGATTGAAGCACACTTTTTAAAAACTTTCTTTATTTTTCTTGTTTTGGTCTGCTTTCTTTTGCAACATGGCTAATATGGACATTTGTTTTGCATGATTGTACATGTATAATCTATATCAAATTGCTTCCTGGGGGTGAGGGAAAGAGGGGGGAGAATTTGGAACTCAAATTTTTAATATTAAAATTGTTTTTACATATAATTGGGAAAAATATTTAAAATTTCACTTAAAAAAACAAAACAAAAACTTCAATCTATATTGAGCAAATATGGCATTATATACAATATCCCATGCCCACAAACCCTCCCCACTTCCCACCTCTGCCAAGGGGATGGGTGAAATGTCATGTTATATATCCCATTTTGAACCAAGCTTGTTTTTGTATTTTTGCAACATTCGTTTTTGATTGTTTTGTGGTGATTGTTTGCATTTACATTGCAGTAGTCATTGTGTATGTTTTTTTTTCTAAGTTCTGCTTACTTCATTTGGCCTCACTTCAATGGTTCTCTATATTCCTCATATTCATCCTTTTAGAGCACAATGGAATTCATCATATTCAAAAAATTTTAATAATAATTGATAAAATAAAATTATGAATTACAGAGTGATCAGCATCCACTGAGATGGAGTTTTCACACTAGGAGTTCAATAAACCAATGAAATCACAAATCCAGATGAACCTTATCCCTGACCCTCCAAAAGTTATATACCTAAATATAACACCAAAATGTATATACTCAAACTCGAAACCAAGCAACTTAAGAACTCTGATCAATGTAGTGACCAACTATGGTTTCAGAGGATTAATGATGAAGTAATAATTTAATTGCTTCTCTGACAGAGAAATAATAGACTTAAGCTGCAGAATGTGACATATATACTTTGGATATGACTAATATGGATTTTTTGCTTATTTATTATGAGAGTTATGTTTTTCTTTTCTTTTCACTTGGAGGGATATAGGAAGGAAAAAAATGAAAAAACAAAATTTACTTTAATTTTAAAAATTGAAAAGGTATTAGAAAAGATATCCACCAAAGCTATGGCATTGGTTCAATTGGATACAGCTCCACTTTTCTCCTTATGGAGACTTGTCCAGGTAGGTGTATTGACTAAGAAGCCCCAGCTCCTCAAACACTGAGTTTTTTTATGCCTTAGGCCACCAAGAAGCTAAGTCAATATTTTAAGCCTTAGTCTTCAGTTATACTTAGGTTTCAAAAATGATTTCATTTCCTTTTTTAAGGAGAAAAATAGCCTCACCTACATGCCAGGGACCTTCCAGATTAAGTAAATGTTGCACCTACAACATCCCACCCCTTGGTGTCAGAGTCCTAAAAGTTTTCTGAGGGATCTTCCACCACTTAAATGGGCTTAGGCCTGTTACTAGACAATTATGGCCTTGGGGATATAATATGTACAGTATGGAAAGCACTGGAGATGTGGGAAAACACAAATATACTTCAAAAAAGACAACAAGCAATGTAATGATCCCCTGAAAGAACAGATACCAACATGACTGAATATGGAGGGCATGAAGAGGAAGCGGTGACAGATTTTAGGAATAACATTGGGAACATCAGGGTCATAACACAGATGATGATTCTTTTAGAACAGTCACTCTGACATCCTCATTAGAAGTCAGATCCAGTGAAATTAAGATAACTACAAGGTCATTATTCTTTTTCATGAAACCAGTTCAAGGGCCTGAGTTGATACTGAAACTCATTCTTTACCACTAGTCACTCAGTTCTCTCCACTCTGCCAACCAGACTGTCCCTCTCCCTGCAAGTACAGTTGGGGAAATACCAAAGCTTTGCTTTTTTTGGAGGTCTCTGCTGAGAGAATACGCTCTTCTTCCATAGGAGTTAGGTAGTTATGCAGACACAGCTTCATCTCCCAGAAATTTCAATCACTGGTCCTTAGGTAGAAGGTAAGTATTTGGTTGACTATTATATTATGTACAATCCCACTAATAATGTCTCTTCTAATCTGTATAACATCATGTAACATTACTAGTACATCCAAGGTCTTGAGGAAAAGTCCCATAAGTTTTCTTCTTGTAAATTCTTCTCATAAGCAGTTCAATCTAGGATAAGAAGACTAGGTACAGAGTCATGGAAACCTGAATTCTAGCCTCAGCTCTGTCACTTACCTTGCAGCCATGGATGAGTCATTTAACATTTTGGGGCCTTAGTTCCTCTAATAAACTTACAATCATTATAAACCTGACTTATTGACTGTACTGTTCTACATGTAGGCCACATTCTCTGACATCTCCACTCCTGCCCACTGAGCTTGTCTTGTATAAAGAAAGTTTATGGTTTATAATAGTACTCTTTATAGAACAAACAGATTAAATTTCACTAGTATTCCTAGGAGTAACAAAAACATTAGCAATACCTTCCCCACTAACCTGTACATGTGATAGAAGGTCCCATGCCAGATATTCCTACTGATAATACTGTAACATAAGGAAACTTGCTTACGTATTAATTTTTTTATTTGAACTCTTATTTTATTTCAATTAACAAGCATTTATTTTCTCTTTCTCCCATATCCTCTCATTCCCATTATAAAAAAAAATCCTTTTGTAAAAAATATGCTCAGTAAAGTAAAATAAATTCCACATTGGCCATGCCCCAAAATCTATATCTCATTATGGGTCTTGAGACCTCTCTGTCAGGATATGGGTAACACACTTAATCATTATTTCTCTGGAATTAGGGTTGGTTACAGCACTGATCAGAGCTCTTAAGTCTTTCAAAGTTGTCTGTCTTTACAACGTTGTTATTAGATAAATTTTTTCTTGACTTTGCTCATTTGACCTATATCAGTTCATATAAATCTTCCCAAATTTCTCTGAAAGCATCCCTTCTTTTTTTTTTTTTAACAGATGACAACATTTCGGGGGCAGCTAGGTGGCGCAGTGGATAAAGTGCCGGCCTTGGATTCAGGAGGACCTGAGTTCAAATCCAGCCTCAGACACTTGACACTTAACTAGCTGTGTGACCCTGGGCAAGTCACTTAACCCTCATTGCCCTCCAAAAACAAACAAAAAACAGATAACAACATTCCATTACATTCATATGCCATAATTTGTTCAGTCATTCCCAAATTGATTATCACCCTTTAATCCCCAGTTTTTGCCACTATAAAATATTTTTACACATGAAGCCCATATAATCCTAAACAAACTACGATTCTCATAGATAAGATTAAGATCCCAGAGCAAGGTTATATCTTCCTCTCAAGGTCCCATAGATAACCCTAAGGAACCACGAGCAATTCCCTAATGCCATTGGCTTAAGCCCCCCAGATAGCACAGTGCTAGGCCTAGGGTCAGGAAGATTTATTTTCCTGAGTTCAAATCTGTCCTCAAAAACTTACTAACTGTGTGACTCTGGGCAAGTAACTTAATTCAGTTTGCCTCAATTCCTCATTTGTCAAATAAACTATAGAAGGAAATGGCAAAGCACTCCATAATCTTTGCCAAGAAAACCCCAAAAGGGGTGATGAAGAGTTGGACATCACTAAATTGACTGAATAAAACCCTACGAATTTATTCCCTACCCCAAGATGATTTTAACTAAGAATAAATGTATTTAGAAAGCTTTAAATAGGTTTTAGAAAAGGGTACTTATTAAATTAATATCTTATCACTAGATTTAAGTGGTGTTAGTGACTCGATCAATTTACTCACTCATTCCACCCTTACATAACTGCATACTTTTCCTGTTGGAACTTTTGGGGGCATCAGCATAGTAGTGATGATACTGGATCAAAGGGTATGTATGCACAGTGCATAGTTTCAAATCACTTTACAGAATAGCTGGAACAATTCACAACTTTATCAACCATGTCTATAGTACCTAGTTTCCTACAATACCTCCAAAATTTGTCGTTTTCCTTTTTTATCATCTTTGCTAATCTAATGAGTATGAAGTAAAACCTCAGAGTCACTTTAATTTGCATTTCTCTAATTACCAATGATTAGGAGCATTTTATTTTATTTTATTTTATTTTATTTTATTTTATTTTATTTTATTTTTGGTGAGGCATTTGGGGTTAAGTGACTTGCCCAGGGTCACACAGCTAGTAAGTGTCAAGTGTCTGAGGTCAAATTTGAACTCAGGTCCTCCTGAATCCAGGGTCGGTGCTCTATCCACTGCACCACCTAGCTGCCCTGATTAGGAGCATTTTAAAATATATTCGTTGGTAGCTTGGATTTCATCTTTTGAAAACTATCTTTTCATATCCTTTGGCTATTTATCAATTCAGGAATGCTTCTTGGCCCCTAGAAATTTGAATAAATTCCTTATCTATTTTAGACATGAGACCTTTATCAGACAAACTTGTTACAGAGAGGTTTTCCCCAGTTAACTGTTTCATTTCTCATCTTAACTGCATTGTACAAGTACTTGAATTTCATGTAATCAGAATTGTCCACATTATCTTCTGTGATCCTCTCTTTCCTTTGTTTGATTATGAATGACTTCCTTAACCATTCTGAAAGGTAATTACATTCCAGGTTCTCTGCTTGCTGCCAGATTTTGTGTGATCCTGGCTGTGGGTCCTTAGTGTTGAACTCTTTCTGTCTGCTTTTTGTATTTTTATCTGTAACCCAGAAGCTCTAGATTTTAGCTATGACATTCTGGGGAGAGTTTTTTGGTTTGGGATTTGGGCTTCAGGTTTTTTGTTTATATATTTTTGGCAGTGACAGTGGGGAGGGACACAGTCAAATAGTGATTTCTTTCTATTTTCTACTTTCACTTTGTCCTCTGATTCTAATACATTTGGCCAATTTTCATCTGTAGTTTCTTTTGTTTTGTTATAGTTTTCAGGCAGTTAAGTGTTTTTTAGATTGTTTTTCCTTGACCTTTGTTCCATGTTAGTTGTTTCTGATAGGAGATAGCTAGTATTTTCTTCTAATTTTTAGTCTTTTGACTTTAAAAATTTTTTTTCTTATTTCATGGAGTTATTGATTATTATCTTCTTGTTGTTCATTTGTGTCCAATTCTTTGTGACTCCATCTTGGGTTTTCTTGGCAAAGATACTGGAGTGATTTGCCATTTCCTTCTCCAGCTCATTTTATAGATAAAGAAACAGAGGCAAACAGGGTTAAATGACTTGCTCAGGGTCATACAGCTAGTACTTATCTGAAGCCAGATTTGAACTCAGAAACTTTCTGACTTCAGACTTTATCCACTATCCTACCTACCTTTCCTAACTACTATTTGGTTCATTCTTATTATCAGGGATTCTGTTACTTGGGTAAAGTTTTGTACCTCATATACATAAATCTCCTTTTAAGCCTTTCTTCCAAAGTTATAATTTTTTTCCCAGTTCAGACACTTACTACAGAGTGAAAGGGAGATTAGAGATGGCAGGTGTTGCCCTTTTCCCTTTTTTCCCTTGGAATTCTTCTGACACTTTAAGCCCATGCATTGCCATCCAGTCCTGCATTGCCTCTCCTCTTCCCTGCATTTTATGTTTTGTTTCATGATTACTGTGTTAGGAAAAGTTGTGTTATAATGTTGTGTTATAAAGAATTGTGTGCAGAAAAGTATATTATCAGCAATCTCTAGTGAAAGATATACAGTTTTGGATGACCTCGGAAACCTAACCCCTTATTTCTCATAGGTTCAATGTATCAACTTTAGTGTTTTTGACTTTCACTCTGTTTTCTAGGAATGTTACCCATGTGAAAGTTGAGTACTTATCTTAGAGACACAGTATCATAATAAAAGAGGTTGAGGAATTTTTTTAAAAAACAATACTAGAGACAAAAATAGAGAAAAGTTTTAGGCTAATTCTGCTAACTTTAAATGTGAATGAAGTACAAAATACAGTAAAATGAGAATCACAAAATATTTAAGAAAACAAAACCTCACAATATATTGTATATAAAGGAATAGGATATATGGACTTGTTCTCTTTTTAGAAGTCATTGATAAAAAGAAAGGCCCCCACATACACCTACAAAAAAAAAATCTGTAGCAGCATTTTTGTGGTGTCAAATAACTGAAAACACAATACACGGCCATCCCTTAGGTGATGGCCAAATAAACTATGATGCAGTGTAGTGAGAGCAATATCCTAAAGCTTCATCCCATCCAGGTGAGGCTAGCTTTTCCTTGAAAATTACTGAAACTGTCCTTAAGATTTAATTGACTTGGAGTACTAAGGCAATTGATGTGTTTTCCTGATTACTTGAATATAAAGATCCACAACGAACTCTAGCTGCTTCCTGACATTTGACATGGGCTACACAGAAACAAGGGAGCTGGACTCAGTTGAATCAAGGTAGTGCCTTTACTGAATATCCTTCCTTGGTTTACCCTTCTATGGCTAAACAAATCTCCTTCTATGAGTGTTTCATTTCTTTCCAATATCAAATGTAAGCTACCATGGGACTGACCTGAATCAGGTCCATCCTACAATATACAAAAACATAATGTAATATTACTTAGCTGTAAGAAATAGATGGAGCACCAGGCCTGGAATCAGGAAGACCTGAGTTCAAATCCAGCCTCAGATATTTACTAGCTGTGGGACCCTGGGCAAGTCTCTTAACCCTGTTTGCCTAAGTTCCTCATCTGTAAACTGGAGAAGGAAATGGCAAATCACTACAGTATCTTTGCCAAGAAAACCCTAAATGGGGTCATGAAGAGTCAAACACAACAGAAATGAATGAACTATAAGAAATGGTGAATATTAAGAAGAAAAACTTGGGAAGATTTTAAAGAATTAATGCAGGGGAGGGCAGCTAGGTGGCGCAGTGGATAAAGCACCAGCCCTGGATTCAGGAGGACCTGAGTTCAAATCTGGCCTCAGACACTTGACACTTACTAGCTGTGTGACCCTGGGCAAGTCACTTAACTCTCATTGCCCCACCAAAAAAAAAAAATTAATGCAGGGGCAGCTAGATGGCGCAGTGATAAAGCAGGGACCCTGGATTCAGGAGTACCTGAGTTCAAATCCAGCCTCAGACACTTTGATACTTACTAGCTGTGTGACCCTGGGCAAGTCACTTAACCCTCATTGCCCTGCAAAAAAAAAAAAAGAATTAATGCAAAGCAAAGTAAGCAGAAACATGAAAATAATATATACCATGGTCACAATATAAATGGAAAGAACAATAATAAAATAATTGAAATGCATAAAATTATAATATAAGACCAAGCTAAGTCTCAAAGAATAAATGTGAGAATATACCTTCCCCTGCTTCTTTGTAGAGGTGGGGGAACATGAATGTACAACACTATGTATAGAATCAAACTTTAAAAAAAATATGCTGGTTCATTATACTGAACTATTTTCCCTCTCTTTTTTTTCTTTTATAATTCTTATAATAAGGGGAGTTACTCTAGGAGGAATATGAAGGGATTAAACTTATTCATTTTGGCCCCCAGAAGATAGGAACTAAAATAATGGAAATAAGTTTCAAAGAAGCAATTTTAGACTTAGTGTCAGGAAAAATTCACTAGTAATTATGGCAACTAAATCTAGAATAACCTACCTCATTGGGCTGTAGGTTCCTTCTCTGTGGAGGCTTTCAAGAAGAAGCTGGATAGCCAATTGTCAGGTATGTATAGTATAGTATAGTATAGTATAGTATAGTATAGTATAGTATAGTATAGTATAGTATAGTATAGTATAGTATAGTATAGTATTGTATAGTAGTAAGGATGCCTTTCATGAATATTTTGTACCATATGACTGAAAGTTTGTGATTCTGAAGGACTTATTTCATAGGTTAGACAATGATTAAAGTTTGTAAATGTCTCCAAATTTAACAGTGCTTCAGTTGTCTTTATCATTTTCCACATCAAGATCAGTAGAAACATATCCAAATCCAGAAAAAAAAAAGTTGGCCAAGTTAATATAGAATGGCCAGATGGATTATTTCTCACTTCTGAATATGGAATACACTATAAGGCAAAAGATTGGCCTTAGCCTATGTGAAGCACTTATGGGAAGACCTTTCATAATCCCTCTGCATCCCCATTCCTACCCCCCACCATGAATATTTTCATTGGACTGATGATGTTATATGGAATTTTTGAAGGATGCTGATACAATACATTCAGACTTTCCACAGTTCCTGGAGGCCCTCCCAAGGTTCTCTGATGGATTGTTCAGTTCTCTGCAACTCAAGGATTGTGTCCACATTTAAGTCCATCAAAAGAAGACAATTCTGGAACCCTGATAGAAGGGACCATATCGAGTATTGCTAAACAAAATTACTACTATTAAGTGTAAGTGTAATTTTCAGGAACTCAGCAGCGATGTGACAAAGATTCTTTTGTCTCCTTCTCATGAGAAGGAGGCACCCTAGTGCACAGCTAGTGGGTGCAAAGAAAGGGGGCTCACAGGCCCTGCTTTAAATCCTAGTCCCTATCGTGAATGGACCCTCCCCTTTTTTTATCATTGGTTCTATTACTCAAGGGTTACAATCTATGTGCAAAAACTAGCTAATCAGAATACATTATTACCATCCCATAACAGTTCTTTCTTATATGAGCATAACTCAGGAGTGGACCTTATTCTTCCTTATATGGACACAACTCCAGAGAGGACCTTATTGAGACCAGGGCTCCTAGAATCAGGTGATTTTGTTAGCCAGAGGGGGAGGAGAGGATCTGAGACCTTTGTCCTAAAAAGAGGTCAGGAGGAGTATGATTGACTGCTATATCCTCATTGAGAGGAGACAGCTACCCATTTTCTTACAAGTGTCAACATTTTCAAATCTGGATCCATGAAATACTGTGTTAAAAAAATACTTTTGCCCATGTGGAAGCTATTTGTAATGGAGGGGTAGGATGACACTGTAAAGAATTAATTGTTATTTGAGGTTTTTATGCCTTGGTGCCCACTGGCCTGGGGCTCTGCAAACTGCATGGTGCTCTACCCACTGGCTGTAGCCGTTGCCATGGCGCTGGCACCTCATGTCATCACAACTTGCCAATGCCTACATAAGCCTGACAAAATTATAATGATTGGAAGCCTAGTGAGAGCAGTCATGTGACTGTCAGAGCGGCCATCCAATTGGTTGGGGGCTGTGTGGGGTTTTTGGGAATGGGGAGAAGTCACCATTCTAGCTGGAAGCTGGAAGGCGACAGGAGCGGGGCTGTGTATTCTCAGCTGATTCCTGGTCCATGGTATTTTTTCAGGTTGTATAATTTCCCTTTCCCCATTTTATTTCCTTTCCCTTGATCCTACTGATCCTGTTTGTGGTGGGGTTTTTTTAAGTCGTTCTTGTTGAAATAAATCCTGTTCTGTTTTGAGGGAGGCTGCCAGTCTCCTTCCTTGCCCCAATATTGCAGCGAGCTGCTTAGCTAACACTCCCCAATTAAAAATTGGTCCCCACAACACTATATAAAACTTTTCTTCTGTCCAAGGAGAGAATTTTCATTCCAGCATGAAGAATAGGTACTTCATCACAAAATCTACGACCTCAGGAATAAAAAGACTATACATTACACATTTAGAGCTAGCCTGGATTTGGCATGACTTTCTGATTTTAGCTACATTTTGCTGATCAGATTTTGCAGATGCAAAACAATGTACAAAGGTAACCTCCTTTATCTATTGAGACTATATATCTATACTGAACTAACTAGAATAATGGTTTCTTGCTGCTATAGTATGCAGCCTAATGGATGAGAAGAGCAAGTACAGATGAGATCTGTAAATGAACACAGATTTTATTTGATTTAGTTTTTGATGTAGAAGCATACAGCACTGAAACCTCAATTGTGCTATAAAAATTAAGAATTATTACTATAAGTTTCCCTGTCTGAATTCTGTCTCTCTTGAATGAAGACCTAATCAATCACTCATAAATGAAACACTTAAAGAAAATTCAGAGTGTAGTTAATGAATGAATAAAAACTCAATTTTTTTAAGTGCTTACTATTTACAAAGCACTGTTCTGGACCCAAAATACACTTAGAAAAGATTATACCTGCTCTCAAAGAGCTCACATTCTAATGGGGAAGACAACACATTAGAAGATTTCAATCAGATGAAAAGGAACCATGATCCTTAATGTGGGGTGGCAAAACAGATGGTAATTGTTCTTTTTAATGTCATTTCCGATAATAAAATCATATCAGTCTCTGACGTTGAACTAATTGACAGTGCCAAGGACTTTGGTAGTAAGAACTTTCTTTTCTGAGTCTTTAGCAGCTGTGATTGCAGTAGCAGTAGAAGCAGTTACCAGGCTGCATCTTTACAAGGGATTACTTACTGGAATTATGGCTCAAAGGATTGAGATAAAATTATGACTGATAGTTTGGAAGGCAATGCCACTCCCAGGGCTTGTGGGCTTATACATCAGTCAGTGGCAGTTGGTAAGCAGCTAGTGTTGTTACTGTTAAGGAAGGAGGGCCCCATTTCTACAATGATTGCTCCCCTCAGTTCCCACTGTGGAATCTGAGTTGGAGGCAGGACTGGTGGTCTTCTGGGCAGTGTCATTCCCAAAGCTCTTGGGTCCTATACTATCTTTACTGGAGAGGTGATGGTTGATATAGAGTGATGGTGGTTTGACTTGCCTGACCTAAGTTGCCTCCTGTTTCCCCGTCAGGGTACCTTGCTACTTTAGCTAGGTTGGCTCCCTTATTTCTCCAAAGAAAGCAGCAAGATCTTTAAAAGGGAGTTTATGGTGACTAAAATAAGAATGGGAATGTCTTTTCTCAAAGAAATAGAGAGATGTGCCTTTTGTTTTTCATCCTAATGAAAGAGGAAGTTGTTCAAAGGACTTGTTCATTTCAGGAAGACATCTGCAAGGGTATGTGCTGATATCAACAATGATTTCTTGGGTTAGTAATTCTAAAAACCCTAACTAAAATATATATAATTTTTCTTAATATTGCTTTGGAATTTCATTATTTGTTTCACAATTACCATAAAATGTTCATTGAGACCTATATAGGGGTAGCAAGAAGGAGTTGGAGTTTTTGCAGATTTAATAAGAGTAACTGACTACCAAAACTTCTTTCCATGCAGATTTTTGCTCATTTTATAAATGATGTGGCTCTCACACATTTAGCTAAGTTGCAAGAATGGATTTTTTTTCTCCTTCCACATCAGAATGAACAAATGAATGAAAAACATGTATTAAGCATTTACTATGTGCCAGACAATGTTCTAAGTACTGGGGATCCAAATGCAAAAAGCAAGACGATAACTTCCCTCAAAGAGTCTACATTCCAATAGAGGAAAACTATATACATTTATGTTATATGTGTATATGTAGTAGACAGAGAAGGATGTTTTGGTTTAGGAAATTATAAATATGGTAAGTGAAGCCATGGATCAGTCGTAGTGTGGTTTTGATTATGGTTCACCACTAGAAATGTAAAGGTGGGGGTGAGGGGTGGGCAGAGTTTGTAGAGAAGCCAGAGTGCAGATATGGAACATGAACCCTACATATATGGATAACTCTCATCAACTCTCATCTACGAGGCTAGACCCCAAGATAAATACTCAAGTATTGGGAGGGAGGCAGAGGCTAGAGTGAAACACCATGGCATGAAGATAGACAGATGTACTGCATTTTTGTATGGCAGAAATCCTCCATGAACAGTTAACGCTTTTGTCATCGAGGTGGACCCTGGTTTCTCATTAGTTCTTTTCTAAAAGCCCAGTCTCTGAAGACTTCTAGGAAGCTAAAAAGGCTTCATACGCAAGCCCAGTAATGATCAGTATGCTTTTTCTATTGTCCAAGAACGAATCTCACAAAGTTTGGAAAGCAGATTGTCCACATGAATTCTCAAAGAACATCTATTAAGGCAAAGGGGAAGTGCATTTTGCATGGATGGAGGAGTATTCATCTTAATGAAACCACAAATACTTAAGAACTAAAAGAGCATATTATTCTTTGCAAAATAAAAGTTTCTTCCAAATAAGTGAATCGTTTCATGTAAAAAAAAAAACACCCCATGGAGTGTTTTTTTAAAAATATGGTAATTTTCTATACCTCCATTAAAGTAATGTTCTTGTCTTCTGTTGAATAAGTGTTGTGATTGATTATTCTTGCTTTTTCTTTATTATTAAGTAACTATTTTGTTTCAGAACCAAAGGTATCATGAATTACTTTGTGGAAAAGGGGAGCACAACACTGGGGGCTCAGGAACTACAATGATAAATAGTAGCAGTATATCCTTCCCCCCTCAGGGGCTTTAGGATCCTAAAGTTGAATTGCTGCAAGGTGGATGTGGCCATGTGCCACAACAATAGGAAATCACACACCTCCTCACCACTACCAGCCCAGGCTTGCCAACATTAGTGCAGACCAGTCTGAGTGAATCAACCAGAGAGAAGGAACAAGAAATATGGGAGCTTTGTTGGATTTTATACCCAAGTTACAAAATTATTACTGAGGTCACACTTAACTAAAAAAGGTGAGCTGTTTCTTTAATGAAATTGAGATATAACATAACATTTAAAAGACTTAAAAGATATAACAGATCATATACTTAAAAAGTCCAACCCCCTAGACAGCTAGGTGGCACAGTGGATAGAGTGCCAGTCCTGGAGTCAGGAGGACCTGAGTTCAAATCCGACCTCAGACACTTGATACTTACTAGCTGTGTGACCCTGTACAAGTCACCTAACCGTCATTGTTTCACACACACAAAAAAAACAAAAACACACACACACACACAAAAAAAGAGTAATTAATTAGTCTGTCCAAGCTTATACAGGTAGTACATGGCCAAGCAAGGATTTAAATCTAGGTGCTGTGACTGCAGAATCAATATTCTCTACTCTATGACTCATGGGAAACATGAGTTATATATTGATCCTCCTCAGACACTAAAAGCACAAGAAAGAAACTTCCAGTGTGATGATTATATCTTGTATGGAGGCCTTGTTGTTATGACTTTTCAGGACCTGTGATTTCATCCATGTGGGAAGGTCCTTATATGGAAACTCACTACACTACACTGATACAGGTCATGGATTCCTCTATAACTGATTGTTTTAGAGACACATCTAAAGCATTGAGGTATTTAAAAAATACCCATGATCATACAACCACTATGTCACTCAAAAATGATTCATTAAGATAGAAAGTAATCTTAAAGAGAAGACACTAGAATTAAGAGGGACCAAGAAAGGCTTCTTATAGAAGGCAGAATTTTAGTTGAGATTTGAAAAAAGCCAAAGAACCCACAAGGTGGGAGTAAGGAGAGAGAGTATTCCAGGCATGGAGGACAGTCTATCAAAATGCATAATCAATAGCTGTACAAGGAATAGCAAGAAGGTCAGTGTCACTGGATCATAGAATATGTAGAAGGGAGTACTAGAATTGTAGGAAGTGACCAGGTTGTAAAAGGTTTTAAAAAGCCAGGAATTTTTATATTTGATTCTGGAGGTAATAGGGAGCCATTGCAATTTACTGAGTAGGGAGGTGACATAGCCAGAGAAGAGCTTTAGGAAGATCACTTTGGCAGCTGAGTGGAGGATGAACTGGAATAGGTAGAAAGAAGGCAGAGAGACAAATCAGAAGGCTATTGCAAGAGCCCAAGCATGAGATGATATGGGCCTGTCCCATAGTGATGACAGTGTCAGAGGAGAGGTATATATACATATAGGAAAGATCTTGTGAATGTAGACTTGACAGCATTTGACCACAGATTGGATACTGGGCAGGGGGTGGTGGGAGGAGTTGAGAAAACATCAAGGTTGTGAGTCTAGATGACTCAGAAGAAAGTGGTCAGCACTTTATCCACTGTGGAGGGGTTTAAAAATGTATCAGTAAAAGAAGTACTCATACAGATCTGTATTCACAGATCTATCAGAATAAAGTCCCCCTCAAACAAAAAGACTTCAAGGAAGAGGTGAGTTCTTCAATGTGTTGTGTATATGGGTGTTTCCCTGGTTTCTAGCTCAATAATTTTTTGTTTTTAAATTTGGCTATTTTCATAAGCTCCAGGAACTTAACTCATACTTAATTTGTGTGGCAAGTCTAATGGGCCACCAAGATGCACAAATAAAGAAAGACCAAAAAAAACCCTTTCTCTGGACATGAGTCACTTAATCAAAGAATTTTGAGCTAGAAAGTATTTTATAAATCACTTAGTCCAACGGTCCTTAACCTGGGGTCCACAGAGCCCTCATTATAGGTTTCACAGCATCCATGAACTTAGATGAGAAAAAAAATGACATTTTTTGTTATTGTTGCTCAGTTGTCATGTCTTCGTGACCCTATTTGAGGTTTTCTTGGCAGAGATACTGGAGTGGTTTGCCATTTCCTTTTCTAGCTCATTTTATAAATGAGGAAACTGAGAAAAACAGGGTTAATTGACTTTCCCAGGGTGTGTGTCTGAGGCCAGATATAAACTCAATATATGTCTTCCTGACTCTAGACACTCTATACATTGTATCACCAAAATTTAATAATTCCTTCAACTATGAATGAAGTTAACAAACCACAGTAGTACTAACAATATCTATGACTGTCACCAACTGAAAGCACAGATATTTCCTTATCATTACAGTCGTTGCAGATACCTCCAAATATCATTTCTGTTCATCACTACTTTGAAATTACTATGTAGTAACGAGATCCAATAGATATATTACCACATTACAGATTTGTTGTTTTAATATGGTTGATAACTATTTCAATATAACTGGTTGCCTTTGTAATTTTGTATATTTTATTTTGAGGATCAAATGAGATAATGTCTGCAATGTGCTTAGTATGTTGCCTGTGCTATATAAAAGGTAGCTATGATGATAATGATGCTTTAAAAAACATTATCCTAAAGACCATGTCATTGTTTGTCCTTCTTTCTCCAAGAGGACCATGACATCTGGAGGTGATGTCACAACTTGCAGTGAATTGGATTTAAGTGAGGGAGGGCTGTGCAAAGTCACTAGTCTCACTCTCTCCCCCAGGTCCTGAAGACCATAGGCTTTGTCATATGGCCAAAGAGGTCGGTCACAAACAAAAATCTAGTAGAATAACCTTATTTTCCAGCTGTGGGAATCTGTGCCCCCATCAGAGATTAAGTGACTTGTTCAAGGTTTAATAGTTATTAATTACTGCAGTTGGGATTCAAACCCATGATCTTTAACTCCCTGAACCCAGTGTTTATTCACTTCCAAAATTCCATATAATAGCCAAATTACTTAGTTCCATGAATTCAGTAAAACAGCCCCAGGAATTCTGTGCTTAAACCAATCAAGCTAGTTTTAGTTAAAATAGTTCAGTTCAAAGAGTTAAGTCTCTGCCCCTAGTAGAGGCCACTGGAACCTTACTGACTGAGGCTTAGAGGGCCCAGAAGGGTAGAGAGCTGGCTGTGAAAAGAGATTTCCTGTTTTACCAAGGAAATAAGGAGCTAGGCCTGCAAGAGAGAGAGAGAGAGAGAGAGAGAGAGAGAGAGAGAGAGAGTGTGTGTATGTGTAGCTCCTGTTGGCTAATTGTTCTGTATGGTTGGGAGGAAATGCAGATCTCACAATTGGAGGCTGGCAGATCTGTTCAACTGAGCCTTTTAAAAATTTCTTTTCTTTCAAGTTCCTGACAACTATGTGAAAGGATATTTATTTGTTGTTATTTTATTTTGCTTCCCCACCCCCTTCTTTCCACCTCAGCCTCTACTTTTGGTTTTTAACTCCTTGCCCGACTTCTGTGACTGAAAGGGATGTTTACATTCACACAGCCTCAAAAGGAAGTTAACAGCTTCCTGGCTGAGGGCCCCCATAGCTTGTTTCCCTGGCAACCAGAGGTAGGAAGAAAAAAAAAACCTGTAAGATGGAAAATGTCAAGACAGGGAGAGGGAGAGAGAGAGGAGAAGGGAGCAAGCACGAAGAGAGGGAGAGGGCCGCTGCCTGGCTTATTATAACATTGTTTTATAGGTAATTTAGAGAATTTCAGTAGTCCTAGCAATTTTCCCTCAAACTGCTTTACCAAAACACAAGGTGAGAGTCTGAAACGGCATGGAGGCAAGAAGGGAGGGCGGAGAGGGAGAGGGAGAGGGAGAGGGAGAGGGAGAGGGAGAGGGAGAGGGAGAGGGAGAGGGAGAGGGAGAGGGAGAGAGAGAGAGAGAGAGAGAGAGATATGGAGATAGACAGACACAATGTGTATATAGTATCTATCTATAAATATCCAAACAATCCTAGCTGAAGGGCCAACACCTGCTCTCTTCACCTTCCAAATTGATTCCTGCCCCTTGTATTTTACCAGCTGATCAATGTCTCCACTGAAAAGAGAAATTGCCCTTTAAAATGGTTGGGAAAGAGGTTCAGACACAGTGTTAATATTAATCAAAAGAAGTCCCTCTCAAAAGGGCTCAGGGATGAAGGGGGGAGGGGATAAGAAGGGAGCAGAGACAAAGGAAGGAGGTTTGGTGTAAGGCTGAAAATATCACTACACCAGAAAAGCAATCAGATCAGAGGACTGGATTCCAACAAAGTGTGTACGTGAGCTCCTGAGAGAAGGGAACGTTTTTTTGAGTGTGTCCTACATGAGTACGAATGTGCATGTGTGTGTGTCACGGGGCATGCGTGCTCTGTTCCTGTCTCCAGCTGTTGTTCTCTAGGAAGCTAATCCTCAGCAGTTTACCTGGAGAAATTCCAGACCCTAAGCTAAGGAGGAACAGGAGGGCTTCCATGCTGTTGTCTAAGGTTTCTCTGAGTACTCGCAATGTGACAGAATCCTACATTGGTGTTTTTTGGTGTTTTTTTTTAACACATAAGAGGCAAGGAGGGGAGAGGAGTGGGGAGCCTAGAAAGGAGAAAAGGAGACAAAATTATGTTCTATGGCTCTTTGTTCCAAGCCCTGAGGTCATTATAAACATACCTAGGTCCTTAAGGCAAGTCATGGGCATCTCCTGCTTACTGGTTTCCAGGAAAAACTAAACAAAATATAACTCCCTAATACCACAGAAGAAACACACGCCCTTAAAAAAGAAAACCAGAAGGCCTGCTTTTATTACTTGGTTTAAAAGGGGATTTCACAGCCGAGCTCAGTTTTCACTGCACTGGCCCCTCCTTTCCCCCTCCTCCTTCCCCAAGGGCAGGCTCAAGGCTTTTCTTACCTTGAGGGTTTTTTATGCCACTACCCACTTAGACCAGATGCAGGGGCACCACTGCACCGAGGACCTGGGTAGGACAACTTTTACCTGATAGGTTAAACAAAGCCCCAGACTACCTGGGCAAGAATCAGTGTCCCAAGGGACCAGGTTACTAGTGCTGTTCCCTCCCCACCAAAACAGTGCCATCAGTGCAGGTTACACTTTGGGCCCCCTGCCTGTGTGAGAAGTGTAATCAGTGGACCTGGAATTAGAGGAGGTAGATTTAAATCTTGGCTCTGATGCTTAATTCTGAGTGACCTTGGGTCACTTAGCTAGTTTATAGTGGTTTGGGGACCAGCAAAGTTCTCATCCACTTTCTCTTCTCCCCTAAGCTGTAGCTGTAATCAGGAAAGCGGCTTTTAAGGGGCCACTACTTAGCCATAAGTTATATTCCCTTTATTTAAAGACCATATGGACTTTTCTGTCATGCTGGAACAGAGTGAAATGATGAATTTTTCATTTTGATTGACAATTATCAGCCTTTGGAAGTTATGGAATAACAATCACATCTCATACAATAAAGTGAGAGAAATTTTAAAAATCATTATTTCATGAAGGTGATCTCTGACAGTTGGCTAAAGAGGGAATCTCTGTTGCCATTTCTGTCTTATTATTCTGTGTTTGGATCCCGCTACCAGCTTCACTTTGGGGATGAAAAAGAACCTGTGCTCAATTATCCATATGTGTGTTATCTTGTCATTTTTGGTCCAGATTTCTGGACCACTGAGAAATTAAATGATTTGCCCATAATCACATAGCTAGTATGTATCAATTCAATTCAACAAGTATTCATTAAGCACCTACTATGTGCCAACTATTGTGATAGTGACAATACAAAAATGAAAACAATTCTCAGTCCTCCCTAACTACTTTTTGTTTGTTTTGTATTAATTCTGTATATATTTATACATGTATGTGCTATCTCCACCAATAGCTTAAAAACTTTCTAAGAAGAGAGTATATTCATTTTTTATTTTTGTATACATAGTACTTTGTTCAAAGTGAGCATTTAGGAAATTCTTGTTAATTGATTAATAATGCTGACTTTTGGTCTCAGATATACACACATACATATGTGTATATACATGTATATAATACATTGTATGTATTTATGTATATGTGTGTATTACTTATATATCTGTATATATGTTTTTATACATACAGATATATAAAAATCATATTAAGAAAAGCCCTTCTATAAAGAGGCTTTGTAGGGTTTTGAAAACAAATTACTATTTTACTAGTATTTACAATAAAGCTGTATTTCCTGTAAAATGGCATCTGTTGATATAGTCGTATTGTTTGGGGTGGTTGGGTTTTTTTTAATAATTTTAATATCAATCTAAGAAAAGCAGAATCAAGAAAGTTAACCTGTTGACCAAGAGATGGTTTTTGACCATATATGCCATTATGGATTTTTCATGCTAAAGCTCCTTATATTACAAGTGCATCTGTAGCGAAGGACTATACAAACTATTTGCCATCTTGGAACTGATAACCTCCTTGAAACTTATTGATATAGGTTAGGAAGTTATTACAACTTCAAGCTCCAAATGCTTACTGACACCTCCACCTGAATGTCAAGTTCAGTGCATCTATCCCCAAAGGAATTATTTATCTTCCTCATCTTCTACCTAATCAGCTTCTGATTCCTTTATTCTCTTTCACCCATTTTAATTGATGCCTATAAACATCTCAATCACTTCCCAATATACTCACTTGTTATAACCATCCCCCCTGCCCCATGTAGGTTAGTCCAGTTCTTTGCTTATTAAACAAGAAAGGTGCTCCCAGGACTTGAGAGGCTCAATCCACCTTTATATTGACAACTTCCTCCCATGTTGATATGGCTTCATGCTCACCTAAGTGGGGGGAAAAAGAAGACCTCCATGACATCTAGGACCTTCAGGGCTGTCAGATGTCCCAAGGCCTCTGGAGTCACCAAACCTGCAATATTGTATTTCCAGATGGAACTTAGGGGGCTAACTCCCTAACTCCATTGAGCTAAGTTCTCTATTCTGGTTGAGTTTTTTTTTCTTGGCTACAGTTAAGTAAACCTCCTTTTCTTAACTGTTGAATCCCCAATGAGTATCTCCTCTTTTTCCAACAGAGAACCTAAGTTATCAGGGTACTGACCTCAATCATGTGCAGTGCACTATATTCTCCCACTGAACAGTTCCTTTGTAAGAAAGGAAAATAGTTCAGTAAAACTGTTTAATAAAGAAGCCAAGTCTGGCATTATATGTGCTACCACAGAAAGTGCTATTATGAATATTTCGCTATTTGGTAAGGTTCTCTCCCAAGTCATCTTCTCTTCTCTCTTTACACTGCCTTCTTGGGTTCTCATCAGCTGCCATCAGTTTGATTATCAGTTTTATGTGGATGACTTCTGAATCTATATTGGATATTTTGTATAATTAGAAGGTATTTTTAAATGGATAGTTCACACGCATGTCAAACTCAATATGTCCACCCTTCTTTCAGACATCTGTATTTCTGTCAGGGGCATCACTTTCCTTCAAGTCACTTAGGTTGAAAACTTCTGAATCATCCTAAATATATCACTCTTCATTAGCCCAGGTATACCATTTTGATATCCACATTTTGTGCTTCACTCTCCTCCTCCGACTATTACTTCAGCTCCCACCCCAGTATCCTCGAACCATATTATTATAAGTGAAACCAGTTTGTGCTGGCTAAAAATAGAAATGTAGATGAATAGAACAGAGTAGATAAGATAAGAAATAATCAGAAATAATTGAACTCCCTAACAGTATTCAATAAACCTAAAAATACAAATTGCCTAGAAAGAATTTAATTTGATAAGAAATGCTGGGAAAAACTGTATAGCAGCCTGGCAAAAATTAGCCAGAGACCAACATATTGCACCATATTTCACAATAAATTTGAAATGGATATGTAACCTGAATATTAAAGATAACAGCATTTTTAAAAGTAGAAGAGAAGCAGATTGTATACCTTTTATAGTTGTGGGTTAGGAATGCATACATAACCAAACAAGGGTTAGAATCCATTATAAAAGAAAAAATGGGTCATTTTGATTATAAGAAACTGAAAATGAATGTACCTAAGATTAGAAGAGGAGCCGTCTACTATGAAAAAATTGTAGCGACTATTTCTGATAAGGGTTTGGTATCTAAGATATATAAACCAACTGAAATATTTAAGACCAGAAACAAAATAGTAGGAATTAAAGGATATGTTTTTAAAAAGTTCTCAAATGAAGAACTGCAAACTATTAATAACAAAATGAAAAGAATTCTTTAAATCACTTATAAAAAGAAGTAAATCAAAGCAACCCAACAAACTGGCAAAACTCATAAATGACATGAATAATCAATGCTAGAGGGGTTTCAGAAACATAGGCACACAAATGTTTTATTGGTGGATCTGTGAAAAACCAGCATGGAAAGTAATTTATAATTTTGCAATTAAAATATCAATTAAAAGGTCTATGGCTTTTGATCTAGATATTCCACTGCTAGATATACCTCAAAGGAGATGTCATTGCTGAAAAGAAAGGTTCCATATACTCAAAAATATTTATAACATAACACTTTTTGTGGTAGCAAAGAACTGAAAATAAATTGATGTTTACTGATTAGGGAATGGTTAAACAAATGGTAGTACATGAATGTAATGGAATATTATTGTGCTGTTAAGAAATTAACATGATGAAGACTGAGAAGCATGAAAAAAATACATGAATTGATATAAAGGTAAATAATCAGAGCCAGGAAAACAACATACAAAATGAGCACAACAATGTACATGGACAGAACGACAACCTACAAAACAATTGACATTGTTAGAATAATAAGCACAAACTTGACCCCAAAGAAGAGATATGAAAAAATACCCTCTCTGACAACCTTTTTCCAGAGGTGAGGGAATATTGACCATAATAAAAAGGGGTTTTTTTAGGTGCTGATAAGTTTTACTGATTTTTTTTTCTTATTTTCCCTTTTTAGAAAAATACTTTGTAATGAGGAATTGACCAGCATAGCTTCATCAAGAACAGGTTATACCTTCATTTCATGTCGGAAGTATTAAATTAGTAGAAGAGGAGGGTGCTGAACATATAGTTTACTCACATTTTAGCAGAGCCTCTTATGAAGAAGATGGAGGGATATCAATTAAATGATACTATAGAGGGATTCAGAATTGGCCAGAATCAAAGAGTAGTTGAATAATTGTTAATGGATCAATGTCACTGGGGAATTGGTCTTCAACAGACTGCTCCCCAGAGATCTAATAAATAAAAGGCAATTTGGGTTTCAGAAGGACCATGAAAGGTTTTGTGTGAAGTTTTGAAGAAAACTGGGAATTGTAAAAAGCGAAGAGGGATTATATTCATAGCAGTGGGAAATAGAGTGTCATGTGTGAGGAACAGAATGAATACCAGTTTGGCTGGCTTAGTACTTGAAGAGAAATAATCAGTCTGGACAGGTAAGTTGCATCTATGATGGGATCAAGTACTGTGCTACTATGTTAGATTTTTTAGGATCTGTGTTTGTTTCTGTACTGTTTAACACTTTTATCAAGGACTTGAATAAAGGCATAGATAACAGTTTGCAAATTTGCAGATGAAACAAAGCTAGGAGGGATAGTTTACATGGTGGATGACAGAAACAGGATCCAAAAGGATCTTGACAGGTTAGAATATTGGGCTAAAGATGAAATTCAGTGAAGATGGGTTAATGATTATGGAACCAAGATGGCAGAGTACAGTCTGGGACCCAGCTAAACTCTCCCCATATTCCCCTCCAAACAACATTAAAACAATGCCTCAAATAAAATTTGGGGATGGCAGAGCCAACAAAAGGTCAGAGGGAGACATTTTTCCAGTCTAAGACAATTTAGGAGGTCTACAGGAGAAGTCTGCAACACCAAGGTGGACACAGGCCCAAAACATAGCAGGAGCACCAGTAATGAGCCTTGGAGATGGCTAAAGCAGCAGAAGCAGCAGCTATATGAAACTCTCAATCCAGAAACGGTAAGGGGTGAGAGTTAGACAACTGGTCAGAAAGAGATTACAGGGTCCCTTTGCTGATATTGGATACAGGTGGCCCTAATTAGCAACTCTATTGTCCATAGCAGGTCTAGATAACAGTTCCAACTTGGAGAAGAATGCTTGTGATTGGTCACAAGGGAGAAGAGGCCCTAATCACAGTCCCAGAGCCAAGAGGAAGTACTAGATCTTGGCAGCACCAAAAACTTGCAGACACTCAGAACTAGATCTGAAAACAGCAGCAGGAAAAAGCCTGAAGCTTAGCACAATGTTTCCTTACCCCAACATGACCTTATCATAAAGTTCAAAGTGAATAAAATGAGCTGTGAAAATGAGCAAACAACAAAAAAAGAACTTGATCATAAAAAGCATAAAAAGCTACTATGGTGCCAGTAAAGACCAAGACATAAACTTAGAGGAAGACAACAATGTGAAAACAACTATAAGCAAAGCCTCAAAGAAAAATGTTAGTAGAACTCAAGGTCAGCAAGAATTCCCAGAAGAGTTAAAGAGATGGGTGGTAGATGAAAAATTAGGAAAAGAAATAGAGTAATGCAAGAAAATTATGAAAAGATAATTAAGGGCAGCTAGATGGCTCAGTGGATAGATCACCGGCCCTGGAATCAGGAGTACCTGAGTTCAAATCCAGCCTCAGACACTTAACACTTACTAGCTGTGTGACCCTGGGCAAATCACTTAACCCCAACTGCCTCACTAAAAAAAAAAAAAGAAAAGAAAAGAAAATTAACAGCTTGGTAAAAAAAAAAAGGCACAAAAAATACTGAAGAAAATAACTCCTTTAAAAGCAGAATAGGCCAAATAGAAAAAGAGGTATAAAAGTTCACTAATGGAAATAATTACTTACAAATTAGAATCAGACAAGTAGAAGCTAATGATTGATTCCATAAGACTTCATTCAAGAAATAATAAAACAAAGTTGAAAGAATGAAGAAAATATGAAATATCTCATTGGAAAAACAATTGACTTGGGAAATAGATTGAAGAGTGAAGTAGATTGAATCATATTATCTCTTCTTTTTTGTTTTTCTTTTTTGATGTTCTCCCTTTTTGCCTTGATTCTTCTTGCACAGCATGACTAATGTAGAAATGTTTAATGTGATTATACATCTATAACCTATATCGGAATGCTTGCTGTCTTGGGGAGGGGGGCGGGAGTGAAGGGAGGGAGAAATAATTGAAACTAGAAATCTTATAAAAATAAATGTTGCAAAAAAATGTATTGTTGATACTCTTCTTTTCTTTTCTTTTCTTTTCTTTTCTTTTCTTTTCTTTTCTTTTCTTTTCTTTTCTTTTCCTTTCCTTTCCTTTCCTTTCTTCTTTTTATTTTTCCTTTCTTTTTGGTATCACTATTATTCTGCCTTTCTCACCTCTCCTAGAACTCTAGTTCCCCCTACCCAACATACACACTTACACACTTAAGGGGGAAGATGCTTGTAACAAATAAGTACAATCAAGAAAACAAATCCCCACATTGACTGTGTCTGAAAATGTATGGAATTCTGCACCTTTAGAAAAAGCCTGCTCCAACATTAGTCTTCTGGAATTGTGATTAGTCACTGCATTGAGCAAAATTCTCAAGCCTTCCAAAGTTGTTTTCGTTAATAATATTGTAGTCATTCTATAAATAGTTTTCCACCTCAGGCACATCTTTAACACATCTACTAATTTATGGATGGATTGCCTGCCTGTCATAGTGGCTAGAGTGCTGGATCTGGAAAACATAGAGGTGATGGTCTTAAAATTCATTTTCAGTCAAGGCCACTGGGGGAGTTTGTTTAGCAGGATGATGAATGTATGTATTGAGGACTTTATTTTTTAGATTATTATTTGCTAACTGTGGGGTGGGGGTAATGGAAGGGACAAATGAGTAAAAGAAAAACATATTTAAGAGGCAATTTGTTATTGTTGTTCAGGAAAGCAGGGTTAAGTGACTTGCCTAGGGTCAACTAGCTAGTAAATGTCTGAAACTATATTTGAACTCAGGAAGATGAGTCTTTCCTGACTTCAGGTCCAGCACTCCATTCACTGAACTATCTAGCTGCCCATTAAAAATAATCTAATTTAAGAGACAAATTGAATTCAAATCCTGCTTCTAATGCTTATTACCTTGGTGACCATGGCCAAGCCACAACATTTTCTTGATCTTCTCCAGGGCAGCAAGATACAATGAAAAAAAAAAATCACTAAATATGGGATCAAAGGACCTGGCCTCAGTTACCTACTCTATAAAACAAGGGGAGTGGATTAGATAACTTCTACAATTCCTTCCAATTCTAACATATGGTTCTATATTATACACTGAACTTACTGGGGAGATAACAAATTCAAATTTGCCCCATGTGGAAAGGGTATGTCAGAAAAGAGGAACAAATTAGTAACTTGAGTGGACAATCAAATCTCAGTTTTTCCATGCTAATGAAAGGATGAATAGCACAGGTAGTCCCAAAATATCTGTCATTTATATTTTACTTTGGAACATATTTTGTGATATGGAGAGTAGTAGATTTCTTTTCTGTATTACACATTTGCTCAGGCTAACAACAATTTGCACCCACATTTCCTACACGTATTAACTGGCAGCTAGGAGAGATGGGCCAGTTAGAAAGTGAGGAAGGAGTCAAGAAATCCATCCAAGGAGAGGAAAAAAAATAAAATGCTGCAGATATTTAAATAATCCGCCATGGATAATTGAGAGGGTGCCGGACTTATTTATAGGGCCTCACTGATAGCTGCAAGCAGCTGGCAGGGGAGTTTTAAGCTGGAAAGTGGTATGAAACCTGATAAATTCAATTAACTAGAACAGCCTAGGAGAGGAATTGAGCGGAACCATCCACTATACATACAGTGAGTGAAATGGGGTGGCATCCTTCTTCAGCTTAGTAAGGGAACATAACCCCTTTCATCCATGCTTTTTCCTGCCTTTGAAGAGCCTTGGCATTTCTTTTGCATTAACTATTTAGAACTGAATGTAAAACCAGTGTAGACTTTGCCAAAGGCTAAGTCCCCTGGAAGTAGGGAGGAGCTACTAGCTTTATCAGGTTCTGTAGTGTCTGGGGCTATGAAAGATATATAATTAATAGATATAGATACACATATATCTATATCTATATCTATATATGTGTGTATATGTATGTATATATGTATGTGTATCTATATCTATATATCTCTATCTATCTATCTATCTAAGAATGAGGCACTTTGAAAGCATGAGAAGGAAGTTTCCATCTCACTCAGTAAAAAACAATAAATAGCCCTATTGACTGACAAGAAACCCTCACCTAAAAACTCCAGGGTACATTTGTTGGCTATCTTTTTTTTTCTTTCAAGGACACTGTTTTTTGTACCTAGACTGGGTCCACTGTCTCTTTAAATATAGAAAAAACAAGTTCTTATTTTCCATATTCTATTTTTAATTAAGTTTCCCCTTCCTTTGCCTGGGCTGAACTCTCTGAAATCTCCACTCCTTTCTCTTACCTCTGCACCTTTGTCAGAGTTTACTTTGCGACTGGCCCTAGGGAAAAACTATGAAAGGAAAATGAATAAGCTCCAACCCCCCCCCCCTCAACCCTCCATGTGAAGCCTCTGGTTTTTGCTTTTTTGAGGGAGATCAGGGATAAGGGGAACATAAGGGGAGTTTGGGGGTGAGGAGGCATAAAGGGATCCAAATCCAATCCTTAAAGTCTTCCTGAAATAAATCAGCTTGCTTGGGATTTTAGTTCTTCTGAACAGATCCAAAAGACTCAAGAATTTCACCCTACCCCACTTTCTGAACCTTCACTGAGCTCTATCCCTGAATTTGATATCTTGAGCCTCCGAAAAATCCTACAAAGAACAAAACATGGGGGCAGCTAGGTGGCACAGTGGATAGAGCACCGGCCCTGGATTCAGGAGTACCTGAGTTCAAATCTGGCCTCAGACACTTTGACACTTACTAGCTGTGTGACCCTGGGCAAGTCACTTAACCCCCATTGCCCTGCCAAAAAAAAAAGAGGAAAAAAAAAAAAAGAACAAAACATGTTTTGCTCCCTGGATTCAGAGACCTATCATCCATCCTAGAATAAAAATTACCTATCACCCTTCTCCAGCCATTGCCCCAATAACTAGATACCCAGTCCTAGTAAAGTCTTCTTCTTTTGCTTCTGCTGCCACACATTCTAGACCAGTGCTGGGGATTGATTGATTCCAAGAGGTGGATGATAACGAATCACAGGGTGAGAAGCATATGGCTTATCATGGGCTTGTCTCCGGCATAACCTCATAGCCCCATCGCAGGTTATAACTCAACATTCTCTCACTCTTCCCCCTCCCACCACTTGCCTCCTTCCTTTTACCAGCCTCTAACCAAGTACCACTTTCCCTGACGATGGCACTGGAGGAGAAAGTGAGGCTGGTGATTTTGCACAGCCCTGCCTCACTTGAATCTTTTCCAGGGGAAATCGGTGGTGGGAGTACTGAAGTTTTTCTCTTTAAAGAATTACACCCTCTTGAACACATTAGAATATAAGTCTTTTATTCAGATGCTTAGAGAAAGTGACCAAGAGGGAAGGACTTCCCCAAGGAGAGGTGGTATAGAGTCATGATTCTCTGAGATACCTTTCTCCTCGACCAGGAGGGAGACCAAAGCCTTAAAAGAGCACAGGTGGTGGGGGGATGGGTGGGGTGACCACTTGACTATGGGAAGTTTGGGGGTGGGGAAAGCTTGAGTGAGGAGTGGTGGCCCTGACTTCTGGAGTTATTTCTGTCCCTCGGCACTGATCAGGCAGCAGCCATGCCTAATGGGCTTATCTCCCTTACTTCTTACATGTGTCAGTCCTTTAGCTAGTAGGCCAATTTAAATTTTAATTGTCCTAACCCCCATGTCAATTCTAATTCACTACAAGCCATGACATCACCTCCCTTATGTCATGGTCCTCTTGAGAACACAGATAAACAACAATCAACAATCTGTAAGTAGGGGCAGCTAGTTGGCGCAGTGGGTAGAGCACCGGCCCTGGAGTCAGGAGTACCTGAGTTCAAATCCAGCCTCAGACACTTACACTTACCAGCTGTGTGACTCTGGGCAAGTCACTTAACCCCAATTGTCTCACTAAAAAAACAAACAAACAAACAAAAAACAATCTGTAAGTAGTAGCTGTCCCACTGGGGACCCAACAGGCCAGCTCCAGTTGATCAAAGCAGCTACTTCCTTCTCTCCTTCCTACCTAGCTTCCTTCCTTCCTCCCATCCTTCCTTCCGCACTATTTCTCTCCCTCCCTCCTCTCTCTATCTATACCGTTACATGTGGGAATCATACCCTTACCTCTGGGTGCTCTGTCCAAAGGAATATAAATTTTGATCACTGAAACTTCCCAAGATAACGAGGGGGTTTAGAAGCTAGATTTCTTTTTTAAGGATCATGCCTTAAATCCAAATTACTCAGGCTCTCATTGATTAGCTAACAATAGGTCTCATCCTAAGCTTCTTTTGGTCATTGTTTGGCCTCTTAATGCCTCAGAGTGAGTATAAATAGCAATTTTATTTTATTTATTTTTAGCCAGAAACCCCAAAGGCCTTCCCCTCCCAGATTTAATTTTTTTGACTAGGTAAAAGAGGTCATTCTTTGCCTCATTTCCTGTCTAGCCTTTGCCTCAGACAAACTGAGACCTGGGAAGGACATTAGCTTAAAAGGCCAAGATCTCCCTCTGCATCTGGGGCCATCTCCAGTCGTTCTGATCTATATCTTACCACTGAACCCAAATGGCTGTGGAGGAGAGATGATTGAGGATGGTGACTTTGCATAATCCTGCCTCAATTAAATACAATTCACATCATCCCAATGTCATGATCCTCTTTGAGAAAGGAAGGACAAACAACAACAACAAACACCTTCCCTGATGACTCTGTCCTATGGATGTTTTATTTCCTGGATACTACTGATGAAGCATGGCCCATGAATAAAAACCCCACCCTCAAACATTTCTGTTTTCTAACATAGTGACTGTCTAGGTAACAATTGGATGAGGTCACAGAGGCTGGTGACCTGTGCTAACCTCTGTCCTTTAATTGCCCTTAAGGTTTGCCCAGGGCTCAATTCCAGGGAAATTTGAACTTCCTAATAAGGGAAATAAGCTACCCAATTTTTATATTCTTTGTCTTTTTACTCCCACCTCAGCTTCCCAAAGAAAGTTGCTAATTATAATTATCTTTATTACATCTAGAGTCTAGGATTTCCCACAAAGAAATTGTAAAGTAAGTTTTTAAAAGCTATTGAGGTAATAAATAAAACCAGAAGCAATTTTTTTAAAAAACCATTAGCTAAGTGGATAGAGCACCGGCCCTGGATTCAGAAGGACCTGAGTTCAAATTTGGCCTCAGACCCTTGACACTTACTAGCTGTGTGGCCCTAGGCAAGTCACTTAACCCCAATTACCTCACCAAAAAAAAATAAAAGAACGAAAAGAAAAACTCATTAGCTAATTTGATTTTTAAGGGAAAGAGGAAAATAAAATTACCAATATCAAAAATGAAAAAGAATTTACAAAAAGGAAGAAGAAATAAAGGATTTTATTAGAAACTATTTTAACCAACTATATGCCAAAAACAATGTTATCCTACCAAATTTCATCAAGGATATAAATATTTTGTGGGTGACACAAGAATAACTAGAACCCAGAGAATAAAAACTTTTCTTGGGGTTTATTGCACTGAAAGGAACAAAAGGACAAAACATATATGCTTAAACTACAAAGAAAAGGGAAGGCTTCAAGATATAGGAAATTGGGAGGGGATGTTAAAAGAGCTGGTTGAGTAGATATGACACCTTGACCTGAATGATCAAACTGATTACTGAAATAAGAAAACCTTTGAAGCCTAGAGCAAATGTTATCACAGGATATGCTTGTGGAGGGGTCTTTAGGGCAGCAAATGTGGCAAAGAGCTCCTTTAATTGGTGAGCTAATGCTTGTGATGATAAAAAATATGAGAGACATAGTTTCTGGGTAATTTAATCATTTTATGAATAGGCTAGCAGATTATTAATAAAAGGGTGGTCAATGAGCATCTCTCTCAGATCAAAGACCCCTGATGGCAGAAGGGTCACAGATTATATGCCATTCGAAGAGGAGGCATTCCTGAGGGTCACCTCTGATTGGTTAACTTAATTTGGAGGTAGGCTATATTAAAATGAAGGGCTAATACCAGACCACCCCCAACCTTGAGCTAACTATTCAAAGAATTAATATCCTCTTTTTAAAAAAATATAAACGGAATAGCCCTTCATGGAAAATAGGCCTTCCTAACTAAACAAAAGGTTTGTCTCCTTAGCAGGACACAAGGGGAATCTTCACCCTAGACCAAATTGTTATGGCTCTAAACAGAATTAATAAGTGTCATTCTTATCTTATCAAGATTCCTAGAGGTTTATAGCCAAGACTAGGACCAAGGAGAATTGACTTTATCTTATCAAGAAGGACTTTGGTGGTTCTTTCCCAGTTTGGGCACTAAAAAAAAAAAAAGGACTTTGGAATGGAGGAAGTCAGGACTGGGGAAGTTGGGACTGAATCGCCAAGATATTGATTATAAATGATCCTTTCTCACAACGGACTGAACCTCCAAGATATTGGTTACTAATAATCATTTTTCACATGCTTTACCCAAGATGGAGGGAATTGTGCTCAGTTCATCAAGATGGAGGGAATTGTGCTCAGCTTGTCATCCACAATGGTCCAAGGAGAGTAAAAATAGACAAAGAAATCTATTGAAAAATATTCCTAATGAATATTAATAAAAAGATTAAATAAAATATTAGCAAAGAGGATACAGCTGAATATCAAATGTGATCAACTGTGACTAGGTTGGACCAAGAATGCAGAGTTATTTTAATAACTAGAAAACAATAGATATGATTGATCCTATTAATTACAAAAGCAAACATCATGATTATACCAATAGACACATTGAAGGCTTTTGATAAAATACAATATCCACTTCTGTCATTAAATAGAAACTAGCAAAGAGGAACAAATGAACCTTTCCTTAACATGGCAAAGAATATATATCTAAAACCAAGAGTCAGCATGATATATAATGGGGATATTTCACCCCTGCTGGGAACCAGGAAGTAGGCTTGAGTGGCAGTGGCCCAGGTAGGGGAGGGGCACAGGCTCATAGGAGCTAACAAGCACAGTACACAAAGTTTTGCTGCCTGGTTAATTAGTAAGTTGGCCTGGGTTTATCTAAGGACCAGAGAACAGGCTAGGCAGTGAAGAACCTGCCTTGCCTTAAATCATACCACCTGGGACCCCCTGAAGCTTGGGACGGTGCAGCCTGGAAATAGTATCCGACCTAAAGAAAGAGTTAAAAGTCAAGTAAAAGACAGGCAAGATAAGCAGACAGAAAAAGATGCAGGTCATAGATATGTAATGGAGACAAACTAGAGTCCTTTCCAATAAGATTGGGATAAAGCTAGTTATTGCTTGCTATAGTAATAAGACAAGAAAAAGAAATTGAAGGAATTAGCACAAAGAGAAATAAAAATTGTCACTTTTTTAGATGATCTGATGGTTTATTTAGAAAACTTGAGTCAACTAAAAATTAATTGGAATAATTAATAACTTAAAGTAGCAAAACATAAAATAAATACACACAAATCATGAGCATTTCTTTATATTACCATCTAGACCCAGTCAGAAGAGATAGAAAGAAAAAGTACATTTAAAATAACTACATAATATATAAAGTATTTGGGATTATGCCTATCAAGTTACACACAGGAACTATATGAATACAACTACAAAACATGGTTTAAGGAAATAAAGACAGATATAAATAATTGAAGAAATATTGATTGCTCATGGGTAAGCCAAGCAAACAAAATAGAAATTACAATGATATCTAAATTAATTTACATATTTAGCACCATACCAATAAAACCACCAAAAGGTTACTTTATAGAACTAGAAAAAATAAGAACAAAATTATCTGGGAGAGAACCAAAGGTCAAGAATATCAAAAGAAATAATGGGGGAAAAAAAGGTGAACAGGAAGGAGAATTAGCAGTACCTTATCTCAAACTACACTACAAAGCAATAATCATCAAAACAGTTCAGTAGTGATTAAAAACTAGAGAGTTTGATTGGTGGAACATATTAGATATACAACATACAAAAGCAAATTAACCTGATAGCCCAGTATTTGGCAAACCCAAATATACCCGCTACTGGGGTAAGTATTCATTATTTGATACAAAACTGCTCTGAAAACTAGAAAGCAGTCTGGCAGAAATTAGGTTTAAACCAACACTCCACACCACCCTCCACATCATAATCAGCAAATAAATATGTGATCTAGATGTAAAAGATCACATCATAAAAAAGTTAGAAGAGTAAGAAAGAAGTTATCTTTCAGATGTATGGATAGGGGAAGAGTTTATGACCAAATACAACATGGAAAGGATCACAGAAGATAAAATGAACAGTTGTGGCTACATAAAATTTTAAATTTTGAACAAATAAATTCAATATAAATAAATAAGGAGGGAAATAGTTACCTGGGGGAAAATATTTGCAGCAAGGTTCTCTGTTAAAGATCTTATATCCAAAATATATAAGGAATTGATTTGAGTTTATAAGAATAAGAAAAATTCTCTAATTGATAGATAGTTGAAGGATATGAACAGGCATTTCTCAAGGGAAGAAATCCAAACTATCTTTAGCCATTTTTTTTTAAATCTCCAAATGACTAATAATTAAATACAAGTTAAACTAAATCTAAGGTTCCACTTTACACCTAGCAAATTGACAAAGTTGACCAAAAAGAGGATGAGAGAAATTATTATTTTTCTGTTATATTAATAAGTGATTATTAAATTGCAATTGAGTTTTTTTCCTTTCTATTTCCTCATTCGGGGACTAGCCTTTGCAGGTCATCCAGTCAGTTTCTAAGGGACACTACTGATACATGAGATTGTCTAAATCCTTGGGTACATGCTCTTTGATCTTGGGCAGGACCCCACCAAAGTAGAAGACCTTACTTCTGTTTAAAGTGTAAACAGAATCCAATTGAGGCAAGTTTTTGCCCCAAGGAAATGATCCCCTGTGTTTGAAACCCTTCGTTACAATTTAGGGTGACAGCTTATGAAGGAGAAAATTAACCAGAATATTCTGGGTAGAAATCTATTACTTTGTCCAGATTTGCTAGAGGCAGCTGAATTTTATGATCAAAGTTACATTCTCAGAAGGAGGAGCTGAAGACTTTTAGCCCACCTCCTCATTAATATGTCCACCCTCTCATTAACTGTTTACCAATCAGGGTTGATTTTCACCTGTCTGGAGCACCTCTTTTTCATTAAGCATTCAGGGATCTCCATGGTTTTGTTTTTGGTTAACAAGAGAGACCACTGACCATCAATTTTTTTTATTATTTGCTAGCTTAATTCATAAATTGATTGTTAATTATCTAGAAACTGTCTCTCAGGCTTTTCATTCATTACAAGGAAAATGACACATATTAGAGAGACTGTGAAAATAAGGCACACTGGTACACTGTATAGTCATTCTGGAAATCATTTTGGAACTTTATCCAAAAGGTTGCTAAACTATGCATATCATTTGACCCCTCAATGCCACTACTAGGCCTATACTCCAAAGAGATAAAAGAAAAAAAAGTCTTAAATTATAAAAATATCTATAGCAGCTTTTTGTGGTAGTAAATAATTGGGAACTAAGGGAATACTCATAAATTTAGGAAATTACTTAATAAATTATAGTATAAGTATATAATGAAATACTATTATACTATATGAAATTAAACAGTTTTAGAGAAATATGGGAAGACTTGTATGGACTGATTCATAATGAAGTAAATATATCCAGGGGAACAATTTATATTGTACCATTAATGTTGTAAAAAATGAACTATTTGGGGGGCAGCTAGGTGGTGCAGTGGATAAAGCACTGGCCCTGGACTCAGGAGGACCTGAGTTCAAATCCAGCCTCAGACACTTACTAGCTGTGTGACCTTGGGCAAGTCACTTAACCCTCATTGCCCAACCAAAAAAAAAATGAACTATTTGTAAAGAACTCTGATCAATACAATTATCAATAATGATTCCAGAGGACTGATGCTGAGGAATGTCACCTCCACACCCCACAATACAATGATCCAAGACAATCCCAAAGGACTAATGATGAAGTATACTATCCACCTCTAAAGAAAGAATTGATATTGATTGAACACAGACTGAAGCGTGCTATTTTTCATTTTCATTTTTTTTCTTTTATTTGTTTTCTTATATAAAATGGCTGATATGGTAACATTTTACATAATTGCACATGTAAAACCTATATCTGATTGCTTACTGCCTCAGAAGGTGAAGAGGGGAGGAAGAGAAGGAGGGATAAAACTTGGAACTCAAAACTTTAAATAAAAATGTTTATTTTGTTTTAAAAGAATGCTACCCACATCCTAACAGAAAGATGATAGGTGAATGAATACGCAGAATGAGATTTACATTTTTTTAACATGGCCATCAGGGGAATTTGTTTTGATTGACAATGCTTATTTATTATAAGTGTCTTTTTTCCTTCTCCCTGCCTCCCCCCTGCCCCCAGGGAATAAGGGAAATGAGAGGGAGAAGAAAATAAAGCCTTGATAATTGAAAAAAATTAATTTAAAAAGAATGGATTAAATTTTTCAAGTACCAAGTATACACATGGACAGGTAGTTTATTCCCACACAGAAAAGAGAATATTAAGCAATAAAGAAACATGGAATGATTAATACAGAATCCATTAACTTATTACAACTCATAAAAAATTGAATCTAATATTCAAGCCTTATTGGAACAGAAACAATTCTTGTATGACTGTTAATTAACTAGTTCACATGTCACCTTTATTGAGCACAGTCCAATCAAACACCAACCAGGATCTTCTCTCCAATGCCGTCTTACTCTCTCTGATTTTGACTCTTTTTTTTTTTTAATTGACTCCCACTGTTGCTACAACTGCAATTGATTCAGTAGTGTCTGCCCGTGAAGCCAGCCTGATCCGGTCACTGCTAACATTCTTATGCTCTTGACCTCTTTGCATTTGATACTGCTGACCACTCTATCCTCCTGGATACTTAATCTCTCTTCTCTGGGTTGCTGAAAATAATGTGATTGCATCACCTATAAAATCTCTCACCTCTGCACAGACAAAATACATAAAACCAGAACTTCCTCCTTCTTTCAGGTTTTTTAGACCAATTTGTTAAAAATCTAAAAATATAACACATTCCAATTAGAATTCAAGCACAATTGATTGATATTAGAGAATGTGGAAATTCATAGCAAAATTTACATAAAACTGCTGGGTAATTCATTGAAAAATAAGCTTCATGACTTACTAAGCACCACAGATAATGTGCATCTCCTATTTAAATCTCCATATCTTTATGAGGTATCTTTTTCAGCTATGACAAATCAAGAATCAAAATTAAACTAAACTAAACTTAGAACCAGACTTTTGAGTCACTATTATCACAAAGTGTTAAATTGAGATTTAAAAAAATAACAATCTATATTCAATTATATTGCTCTTATTATATTATTTTAATGGGAATAAAAAGGTTTCTAAAGTATTCATAATGTTATTTTCCAATTATTTCAAACTTTTTCAATTTTTTTCTCTTCCAGAGTCATCAAAGTCCAGTGGCAAGACAGAAGTCAGGACAATATGGCAATGGCCAAAGACACAGTGACACAAAGACACTAACTTCTAAGAACTCGATGGTTCCTGCTTCAGCCACCTTCATGGTTGTTGAACCAAATTGTTTTCAACAGCCTGTTCCCTCTTTGCATGCTTGTGGTAGACATCCCCCTAATTCACCAATGGGTTTGAGGAGTGTTGGTTACCCTTGACCTGGTTTAACCTGTCTATCAAGATGGTTTACTGTGATTTGGCTACTGTACATGCTACAGCTTCTTGGAGCCACAGGTGAGAGTTGGGTGAAAGGTAGACAGCAACAGTGAATGAGCAGCCTGAACATTCCATACCCCTCCCTCTAAATCAGCCCATTCAAGTCTTCCCACGTTTCTCTGAAACTATCCATTTCTTAATTTCTTACATTACAATTTTTGTAGTTTCTGTATAATCCTAGGATAAAGTACCCTTTAATTTTCACCCCTGAAGACCCCTATCCTGATTTGGGATGTGCTCACCTGGGAGCTCTGGCTCAAGCTTATTTAGTTCCAGGGCCAAAGAGGGGGTCTCCCAATAGCATGATGAGTTTGTGATGCTCCACATCACTATTATAACAGGTTTCCCCAGCACTGGCATCTAAGTTCTACTTAACTCTTGTCTCAACTTCCAGTCCCTGTCACCTTGGGCCCCTCATAACCTCTGTGGCACTCAGTATCCTCATCTGTAAAATAAGAAGGTTGGATCATCTCACTTCTAAGGTTCCTTTCAGCTTAGCTTTATGATACTTATTTATGGTCTCATGAAAATTTCCTTCTTTTAGATAAAGTTACTAACAATCACTGAAACCTCAGATCACAGTACAGCAAAAACAAAGCATAGTAATAGCAAACTTGACCAGCAGACACAATACCTTCCCCAAAGGCCTTGATTTCCACATGTGGGGCAGGGGGTGGGGGGTGCCAGGGGGCAGCTGCTTTCTCATAAACTCCTCTCCTCCTCATATTTATGGATTGTTGGTTTTTTGGGGGGTGGGGCAGGGCAATGAGAGTTAAGTGACTTTCCCAGGGTCACACAGCTAGTGTCAAGTGTTTGGGGTCAGATTTGAACTCAGGTCCTCCTGAATCAAAGGCTGATGCTTTATGCACTGTACCACGTAGCTGCCCCTCCTCATATTCATATTAACTGCAAATTATAAACCCTGAAACCCCCTAGGGTGGAGTTAGGTCACTCTTACTGCTTCCCAGTGGCAAACAAGGAAATAAGAAAGTCAGTCGCTTTCATAAACCTTCTGTCCCCTAACATAGCAGGTGGAGAAAATATCTTGGTAGCTCCTGATGGTGCAAGAAATGGGATGCATTGAAGGAACTTTTTATCTTTCTCCTGTGCACAGCTGTTGGGCTTTCAAGACATTAGGAACAGCAGTGGATAAAGCATCAGCCCTGGAGTTAGGAGGACCTGAGTTCAAATCTGATTCAGACATTTACCAGCTGTGTGACCTTGGGCAAGTCACTTAACCCCAATTGCCTCTCCCCCACCAAAAAAAATCTCTTGCTCTTCTTCTGTGGTTCTGGAAACTTTGTGTCTTCCTAGTGTGGAAAGGTAGAGCTTCACAACACTATGGAGATACTGCAAGAAAAGAAAGACCAGAGAACAGCTCTAGGCCAGGCTTAGCTCAGACCAGTCTGGCTAATCAGGCTTTGGTTTAATCATTAAGCATTTATTAAGAGTTTACTAAGTGCCAGGAACTATGCTACAAAGAAAGGCAGTAATACAGTCTTTGCCCATAAGCAGCTCAAATTTTAATGAGAGGAAACAATGTGCAAATAACTATGAACACACTCACACATACCTAGGTATACACTTTCCATCTAATATTTACCTACTTAGACCTGTATGTCACACACAAATCATTCAGTAAACTCCAGCTCACCTATTGCCTCCAGGATCAAAAACAAAATCTTCTGCTTGGCATTCAAAGCCCTTCATAACCTAGCTGTCCTCCTACCTTCCAGTCTTCTTAGAACTTTCTCCCCAACACATATTCTTTGATCCAGGAACTCCTGGATATTCCAGGAACAAGACACTCCATCTCTTGGCTCTAGGGATGTTCTCTGACTGTCCCTCATGCCTGGAACTCTCCCTCCTCATCTTCATCTACTGACTTCCCTTGGCTTCCTTTAAACCCAATTAAAATCCCATTTTCTACAACATCTTCTTGGCCTTTCTCAACCCCTCTTAATTCTTCTGCCTCTGCTTCTCTTAATTATTTTCTATTTATCCTATATATAGCTTGCCGTACATATCTGTTTGTTTATTGTCTCTCCATTAGATTAGGAGCTCCTTAAGGACAAGGATTATTTTTGCCTTTTTTATATCCCTAGCACTTAGTTCAAAGTGTGGAACAGAGGAGGCACATAATAAATGTTTATTGGCTGATTGACATTATAAGTAGTCTGGATTGAATGTTGGGCCCGGAGTCATCTCATGGATTCTAATCTGGCCTCTGACACTTACTAGCTGTGTGACCCTGAGCACCTTGTTTGCCTCAGTTTCCTCATCTGTAAAATGAACTGGAGAAGGACATGGCAAACCATTCTAGAATCTTTGCCAAGAAAACCCCAAATGGGGTCATGAAGAGTTGGACACAACTGAAAAACAAAAATATTAGATGTGTATGTTAGATAGAAATTAATTATATTAGATAGAGATTTGTTGTTGTTGTTGTTCAGTTGTTTCAGTCACGTCCAACTCTTTGTGACCCCTTTTGGAGTTTTCTTGGCAAAGATACTGGAGTGGTTTTCCATTTCCTTCTTCAGCTCATTTTAACAGAGAAGGAAACTGAGGCAAATAAGTGACTTGTCCAGGATCACACAGCTAGTAAGTGGCTGAGGCTGAATTTGATTTCAGGTCTTCCTGGCACTCTATCCACTGTGCCACCTAGCTGTCCTAAATAAAAATATACATTATATACATATATAAATCTGTAAGTATGTGTGTCTATATGTACACATTTATTTATATATGTTGAGAAATAAGCTCAGAGGGAAAGACACTAATAGCTAGGAGTATAAAGGCCTCCTGCAGAATGTAGAATTTGAGCTGAATCTTGAAGGAGGCCAGGAAAACTATGACAGAGAAGAGAGGAAGGAGAGTGTTTCAAACATGAGAAACAGCCAAAGTTATAGAGATGGGAGGAGGAATATATTTAAGAAACAGCAAAAAGGCAAATATGAAGTTCATAGAGAGGGAGTAAAGTGAAGTAGATGGGAAAGCAAGAAAGGAGACACACTGGGAAGGGCTTTAATTGTCAAATAGAATATTTTCTATTTTATCCTGGAAGTCATAGGAAATTGCCATATTAGAATGCAATGAGGCATTCATAGGCCAGGAAATGCAATAAAAGCACCTTGTGATAAGCGCAAAAAGGATACAGTTCTTAATTAAATTCAAATAAAGCCATACTCATCTCCATCACCACATTTACTGCAGCAACTGAAAATGTTTAGTCAGGAAGGCATCTTTGCAGCACAATAGGAATGCAGCTAAAACTGTGGGAGTAACAGTTCCCCATAAGCTGGACCTTTATACCTCATGGGTCAAGGCAGCTAAACAAATAATTCAAGCCCCAGTCCAACTGGCCTAACCAAAAGGCTAGCCTCCCTGATCAATGAAAGAGAAGTCAGCCTTGACTACATACAACAGGTGATGTTCCTACCACGTTTCACCCCTTGTTTGCAAGGTGCCAAAATTGTCAAGGGGACCTTCTGCTGCTAAAATAGTCTTAAAACAATTGTGACTGCATAAGTAGTTTAATGCAAATAATAAAAACATAAAACAATATAAACCATCTCCTAAAAAGATTATGAACCCCCCAAAGATGTTCTCAATTCATGCAGTGAAGATAATGTGATGAGAAGTTCAAAGTAGGCCTTCTGATTTAGAAACAACAATGACCAGAACACACACTAGAATATCAGGTCCACAGCACTAATGCATCATGATTCCTCATCCCGGGGATAAGTTATCCATAGCAAGGTAACCAAGAGGTCATAGACCTGCTGCATACAATCTATCCTGCTTCCCAGCTGATACTGGGACTCTACACAATCCTGCTAAAAACCTCCAAATAATGATCCTGGGACTCATTCCATGCTACCATCCATTCTATCCATCAGTCAAAACCTGGAGACCCCATAAGGGAGATTGTAGCGAATTTTTACTTTACCTTAAGAGTCCTCTCCTGGGGGTCTATCCCTTTCTTCTTTGATGGTTGGATAAAGTCTCCCCAGGTGGCATAGGACATAGAGTTATTGATGTGGAGTCAGGAGGACCTGTGTTCAAATCCAGCTTCAGCCATTCACTAGCTATGTGACCCTTGGCAAGTCATTTAGCCTGTCTCAGTGTCCTCGTTTGTAAAATAAAAATTAAAAAGTAAATAAATAATTGTGAGAATCAAATGAGATAACAGATTAAACACTTTGTAAACATATATAAATGCTGTTATTATCTCAGAGATTCAATATATCTACCAAGTCAGGTAAAATTTCATGTTTCTGGCAGGTGAATTTGTTTCTTTTATCATAAAAATAATTTCATCTCCCCCAAATTATTAAAAATTCCACCCACTCCTTAGTCCCCCAAAATTTTTCTAGAAAGGAGATATCTGAACTATCCCTGAGGAAATAGAAATTTTCCAATTCAGGGAGAACCGAACCATTTCCCCTGAATTATATAGAAACATCAAGGTCCAAAAAGAATACCCTTACCAGGTAAGTCTTCCTAAAGGTTGGATCAGAGAATCTGATACACAAGAAACTTCCTCCCCTTTTGGTGTATCACTGATTTATCAAAGACACAGCTTTGGGAGGTGGGACACCCAACCCCAAGAGTGTGAAGAAGTACCTATTGTTTGGACATGAGTGTCTTGTTGGTTTGGTTTGTTTTTGGGGGGGTGGGGGCGAGGGGGCAGGGCAGTGAGGGTTAAGTGTCAAGTGTTTGAGGCTGAATTTGAACTTAGGTCCTGAATCCAGAGCCAGTGTTTTATCCACTCTGACATCTAGCTGCTGCCTAAGTAGCTATTATTTTAAAAATCTTCTCCAATGTTTGATAATACCAGCTGCCTGAGGACAATATGGAAGATAGAAAACTCTGTGTATGTGACAGTAATAGGCTAAATCCCAGGTCTTCTTTGTGGTAAAAAAAAAAAATGCATGCTCTGATCTGAGGCTATGGTACAAGGTGAACCCATATTGAAAAAAGAGTGTATTTTGTCAGGGCTTTGATAGTGGCTGTCATGATAGTGGACTTAACTGGCACTATAATGGGGGAAAGGGCCAATATAATAAATCTACCAATGATAAGAAGATTGAGAACTATGTGTAGTCATATCATAGTGACCTTTAAAGTCAGAAACACGCACAATAAAGTATCTGTATCATACTTAGTTAAGGGAATCATAACAGCATGGACCCTGTGTCCGTATTAATAATGGACCTAGTCTTCAGTCTCTTTCATTTTCTTCCATTCCATTCAATTCCATTTCATTCTTCATTATAGCATCAACCTGCTAATTTAGTTCAGCAGAGGGTATATATTGCCTCTAATATGCACTATCTGAACCTACAAAAAACTATTCAGTGGGAGGCATCAACAAAATTTCTCCATTGGTCTTAACCACAAAGTGGCAGTGAGGTGGTATAGTAGATAAAGTTCTGGACTTGGAATCAGGAATATCTAAGTTCAAATTCTGCCTCAGACACTTCATTTAGGTGTGTGATCCTGTGCAAGTCACTTGACCTCTATCTGCCTCAGTTTCTTCATCTGTAAAATTGGGCTAATAATAGAACATACCTCTTCAGTTTTCTTCGAGGATCAAATGAGATTATATATAAAAATGCTTTCCAAATTTTAAAGCACTATATAAATGCCAGCTCTTGTATTGTCATTGGTATTATTATAATTCTGTTCTCTCAGGGGGCAGCTAGGTGGTACAGTGGATAGAGCACTGGCCCTGGAGTCAGGAGTACCTGAGTTCAAATCCGGCCTCAGACACTTAACACTTACTAGCTGTGTGACCCTGGGCAAGTCACTTAACCCCAATTGACTCACTAAAAAAAAAAAAATAATAATAATAATAATTCTGTTCTCTCCAGATCTCAGACCATTCAGTCAGACCATTACCCTGCCATCTAGAAGTCGGTGTATATAACATTTTTTGTGCCACATACCTCAGGGCTCTTTCATATGTCAGACATACAGTTCATGTTTTGTCCCACGATAAAAGGATCCCCAACCCTCACTGTGCTCCATAATTCATGATTAGCAAGGTCTAATTGTGGGTATATCTCACATAATAGGCAGAGCCACCAGTAAATCAGGCAAAATGATGTTCCTCAAGAACTAAATTCTCATAAATGGGGACCCATTGGGCTAGTCTAAGAGGCAAAGCATTTGGGCTAGGAATGGAGGTCTGAGCCTCTAGCAAAACTACAACTTATTGTTCATAAAATAAATTACCAGAAGAGAGGCCTAAATAAGCACCATCTTGAAAGTAACATTTCCAATTAATCTATTTTGTCCAAGGTTCCATCTTGCAACACCCAACTCATAATGGCCAACCCTGGACAAAGAATAGTGGCATGAACCTGTATCATGTGTTCAAGTGGTATTATGGCCTTTTAATAGGCAAGAAACTATTTTTCAGAAGTGGTACAGTTGTACAGTAACTTTGCTTCAAGGAAGCTGGGGCTCAAAAAGTTTCACAGTTGTTCTAGGGACTTGTCCAAAGACATCATCGACCCTAATCCTTAAGGACAGATACTTCCATGAACAGAGGCTCCACAGAATAATACAGATTAAGAGATTGCTAGACAACCTGCTTTAAATCTTCCAAGGCTATAGTCTATTCCTGGCCTCACTCCAAAGAACTGGGCTACTGAGTAATTTGCCAAAATGAGCCATAAAAAACACTAATGAGAACATGGATTCTCAAGACTTCAAAGAGTCCAATAAGCCTCTGAATTTCACTTTTAGACTGTGAAAGACTGTCAGTAGTTTATAATAGGACTACATTTGGAATCATCTAGGTTTTCCCTATTCAGTGCATTTCCTAAAATTTAATGAGATAGACAAGACCCTTACATTTATTAGAGTAGATTTCCCAACCCTCGTCTCTCATATGACCCACTCATCATGACCTCTGCCCTCATGGCTTATCTGGTTTAGTCAAGTTTACATCAATAATCAATATAAGGGGTGGATATCAATGCCCTTGGGTATGTGTTGTTTAAAACGTTAGGGGGGCTATGCCTGTTTCTGTTCTAAACTATTGGAGAACTGGGTTGAGGTTTTCTAAAATATTGCTACTTATAAATTAATGACTATTGCACCCATTTAGGTAGGAAGCATTTATTAAATAATACTTAAATGTTAGGAGAGCATTGACTGCATTTAACACAAGCCGAAAAACCCCAGCACCATATTGTCTCAAAAAGAGAGAGCACATGGCTCCACACAGAGTTCAGAAGTTCTACATTACTTAGAGAGAGAGGAGAGAAGGCATGACTCATTCATGCAAGTCCCAGGTGCAAGAGAGGGCAAGCCCCTTGAGGTCTAGGCTTCTTCCTCCTTCCATAGACATGGCTCTTACATACTGCACAAAGGGAATTGGCTAGAATCATTCAATTCCATTGCTTGATGTGACATGAGGGTGGTCCATATTAAAATGAGCTGTACTATGCTGACATCAGGGCCTAGTGCAAAGACAAACCCTCTGAGGGGAAAGTGTCTTTTGAGAAGGTGTGGCTTCTATCTCTACTGAGTTAGTATGATTTCTATTATGTCTGGACTGTCTTTGAAAGAGATCAGCTAAGGTTCCTGAGCTAAGCCCTTATTAACCATTATTAATAATTATGTTCTCACAGGGAGTAGAACCTCTCTCAAGAACTCATAATATTTGGAAAAAAAAATTTTTTAAAAAGTGGGCAGCTAGGTAGCACAGTGGCCCTGGATTCAGGAGGACCTGAGTTCAAATCCAGCCTCAGACACTTAACGCTTTACTAACTGTATGACCCTGGGCAAGTCACTTGACCCTCATTGCCTAATGATATTTATATCCATGATAAGCATTCCTCCCTGATTACCTACCCACAGCTGAGACTCAAACAGGGGATCTTCTACTCAACTCCACCTAAAAAAGGATGCATTTTTCCTTGGTGGAAACTAGGGGAACATTTGTACCTCTGAGGCTACCCTAGTATAATAGTATCCCCAACCCCCAGAATTTAGAACAGTGCCAATGTTGTTGTTGAGTTGTTTTTCAGTCATGTCCAATTCTTTGTGACCCCATTTGGGGTTTTCTTGACAAAGATATTGGACTGATTTGCCATTTCCTTCTCCAGCTCATTTTATAGATAAGGAATGGAGGCAAATGGGGTTAAGTGACTTGCCCAGGGTCACATAGCTACTGTGGTGCGGAGTCCAAATTTGAACTCAGGGTTTCCTGACTCCTGGTCCAGAACAGCTTTACCTTGGCACCCGTTATCTTCTACCTTTTCCAAGACAGTGACTCAGGTATTTGTCCTCAGTCCCCTTAGAGTCCTGCAGGTAAACAGCCAGAGCATTGAAGGAACCCTGGCCTTTGCCTTAGGAAGACTCTTCCCAATAGTCCCTCAGTTCTGGATACAAAGATTTGGGGGACTTCAAAGACCAGGTGGGATGGGAGAGTGAACTAGAGGGGTAAAAGACTTTGGGGACATCCTAAATTTGTATGGGTCAGAATGACCTTTATTGCCTCAGGCCCAGTTGTTTGGGTACAACTTTCAAAATATTTTCAGAGGATGACCATTAATCATATTCTTGTCCATCCACATATTATTTTTTCTGTTTAAAATTTTATTTTCCAAATTACATGTAAAAACAAATTTTGACATCAATTTTTTAAAACTTTGTGTTCCAACTTCTCTTCCTCCCTCCCTTTTCACTCGCCACCCCCAAGAACTCAAGCAATTCAATATGTTATACATGGGTAGTCATGGGAAACATAACCCATTAACCAGGTTGTGAAAGAAAACAGACAAAAACAAAACTTCAGATTAAGGAACTATCCAAAAAAATTGTGCTTCAATCTATTTTCAGGTGCCAGCAGATCTTTCTCTGTACATGGATTGCAATTTTCATAAGTCTTTCAGAGTTATATAGTTATATTGGATCATTGCATTGCTGAAAATAACCACGTGCTTCCCAGCAGATCATCTTACACTATTGTTGTTATTTTGTATACAGTACACTTCATTCTGCTTCAGTTCATGTAGGTCTTTCCAGGTTTTTCTGATAGCATCCTGTTCATCATAACCTTTATATAGTACCTTAAACTTGACAAAGAATTTTCTTCACAATAGCCCAGCAAAGTAGGTACCATACATTTTGCCATTATGATCAATCATCATAACTATTTCCCTCCATCCTGTTCCCTTCCCATGATATTTACTCTATTTTCTATCTTCTTTTACCCTCTTCCTCCTCAAAAGTGTTTTGCTTCTGACTGTCCCCTCCCCTGCTCTGCCCTCCCTTCTTTCACCCTTCCATCCTTATACTCTTCCCCTCCTACTTTCCTGTAGGGTTAGAGAGATTACTCCACCCAATTGGGTGTGTATGTTATTCCCTCCTTGAGCCCACTCTGATGAGATTAAGGTCTTTGAGCTAATTCTGTGTTCTAAATTTTCTTCCTCCCTCTCTCCTCAACCCTCCCTATGAAATCAAGTAATTCAATATAAGTCATATATGTGCAGTTATGAAAAACATCTTCACGTTTCTCGAAAGTGTTTTGCTTTTTACTGCTCCCTCCCCCAATCTGCCCTTACTTCCTTCCCCTCTTCTCCCTTGTTCCCTTTTCTCCTCCCCCCCCCCATTTTCCCTCACGGCAAAATCTAATACTATACCCACTTTAGTATGTATGTTATTCCCTCTTTGAGCCAATTCTGATGATAGTAAGGTTCACTCACTCTCCTACTTCTTCTCTCTCTTCCCCTCCCCTCCATAAGCTTTTTCTTGTTTCTTTTATGTGAGCTATTTTCCCCAGTTTACCTCTCCCTTTCCCTTTCTTCCAGTGCATTCCTCTTACCCCTTAATTTTATTTTAAAGATGTCATCATTGGTTAGCTAGGTGGCACAGTGGACAAAACACCAGCCCAGGATTCAGGAGGCCCTGAGCCCAAATCCAGCCCCAAATATAAGCCACCCCACCCTCCCTGCCCCACAAAAATAAGGATAAACAAAAAATAAATGCTTTACAGTGTAAAGCATGTTTCGTCAATGTCCAAAGGCCCCGACAAGAGGAGATTAATCTCAGTTGATTGAATTAAGTAAGACTGACTGAGTGATTGATTTTGCTGATTAACCTACTTAAAATTAATTAAACTGAAACCACACCTGGCTGGCCCTCAATAGGGTATTGTTCTTAGAAGCTAAGGACTTCGAACTCAACAACAAGACCACCCTCAATCCAGTGAACCAAGGCATTTGGATGATGTTGACCAATCATCTTGAAGGACGACCTCTTCCAGGGGAGGGAGGCAGGAAGTGGGAAGTTCTGTTTCCTTTCTCAGTTCGGTCCCAAACAGTGCATGGTGGAGGACTAAGGAGAAGAAGCAGACCAGGTTGAACCTTATGTCTCCAATAGGATAGATAGGGGTTTTTTCTTGGTTTTCTGACCCAGGAGTTCTCTTTTTCACTAATAAATGCTTAATGCCCCAAACTGGTGCTAATGCTTCTATCTTTCCATTCTATCCTCCACCTCTCTAAATCTTCCTTCTATCTCTCTTACTTTCTCTTCAAAGTCCCTTTTGAGTTCTTTCATGGCCTGAGACCAATTCATATTTTTGGAAGCTTTTGATGTAGGGGCCCTGAGGTTGCTATCCTCTTCTGAGGCTGCAAATCTTCCTTGTTGCTAAAGAAACTTTCTATAGTTTTCAACTTTCTTTTCTTGCTCATCTTGCCATCTTTTACTTGACTTTTAACTCCTTCTTACAGTGGGGCCCTACTTCTAAGCTACACTATCCCAAGCTTCAGAGGGTCCTAGGTGTTTCGGTTTGAGGAAGGGCAGGTTTTTCTCTTGCCTGGCCTGTTCTCTGGTCTGAAGATAACCTCAAGCCAACTTGTTAATTAACCAGCCAGCAAAACTTTGTGTGTTGTGGTCCTTAGCTCTGATGAGCCTGTGCCCCTCCTCCACCTGGGTCTCTGTCCACTCAAGATATCCCACTGGGGTGGGATAACTAAATCCCGCCTTAGGTCCTGCAGACACCCCTGTATCCCCCCACCCAGACTGGCCAGCTATTCACCTGACCATAAGCTTAGTTCCAGAATACGCTGGTGCTGCAGCTGATTTGGAGGCCCTAGGGTAAGTTTCTCTGGTGCAGCCTGCCTGGAGACTGTGTAAGGGTGATCCCAGGGTTGGACTCTTCTTGGAACCCAGCACAGCTCCCTCTGAGCTATCTTTGGCTGGAAAATAATCTCATCCTGTTTTTTGTGGGGTTTGCTGCTCCAGGGGTTGTTTTCTTGCTGTTTTGGTGGTAATTGTGTCAGGAGCTCTGTGTGTTTAATATCTTTCCTCCACCATCTTGGCTCTACCCCACCTACATATTTTAAAACTACTCCCAAAGTTCCTTACAAGAAAGTGTGCACCACCTAATGTGATAACAGCGTCTCTTCCCATCATCTGCACAGTACTTATTTGTGTTCATAGCCCTACTTGTCCAGGAAGATAGCAGGGCTGTCCACCCTCCCACTATTTGATTTATACAGGTCTTCAAGGTTGTTTAATGGGATCTGAAAAAGCTGTATATAATTCCATCTGAAGCAGGATAGTCATAGGGAGAAGGAAGAAGGAGCATAAATCTAGTCTACAATCTACTAAACCTATCTTTTTAAAAAATATCAACTCCTTTCTGTCCTCCACTGGAGAAAGGTCTCGTTGATTAACCTCTTCCTGACTACAAGGGAGAGAGACACAACACACATACACACACACACACACACACACACACACAAGCACATACATATATACACACACAGACACACATATCAAAACACATGTTATTCCATTCCTGTGGTCTCCCTACCTAGCCTGGACTGCCTAATTCAGTAAGAAGATTCCAGGATGAGACTATAATCCTAGAAATGATTATCTACCTGAATTAACTTCTTAATGATTAACAACCTCCCACCTGTTCATATCCTCCCCATCCCAGAGATTCTAAACCCGTGGCTGTCATTCTGTTCTCCATACTCACTGTCCACTCCTTTATTCCTACCATTCCTCCTCCTCCTCTTCCAATGTCCCACTATGAAGTTACCCATCCCTTCCACTGTGTTCCCTGGTGTGCTTCCTCCAAAAAACTTGTTTTCATCTTAAATATTTTCCTTTTCCACTCCTCTCTTCTGGCTTTCCTTGAGGCCTGGCTCCTTCCTGATGACATAACCTCTCTGGCTACACTTTCCAGAACTGGTTGCACTCTCTCTGACTTCCTGGGTCAAAAGTAGGGGAGTTAGAATAATACTCTATTCAACGCCGTCATTTCCAAACTCTCCCTCTACCACCATGACCTAGTAAAACTCTCCTCATTTGAGGATCATTCAATCCATATCTACCTGGTAAGCCTTTTTTGGCTATCTAATCACCCAAGACTCATTTCATTTTGCCTTAACCTCACCTCAGCAATGAATTTAACCACACAATCATTGCTAAAAAAAACCCTTGCCTACCAAAGCAAAATATTCTGAGCCAGACCTACCTCAGTCCTTCCAGTAACTCAAATTTAGGATCAGGCATAATCTGGAGTTCATGGACCTTAAAATGAAATTTTAAATTTTACTTGTGGGGCAGCTAGGTCGCGCAGTGAATAATGCACCAGCCCTGGATTCAGGAGGACCTGTGTTCAAATCCGGCCTCAGACACTTGACATTTACTAACTGTGTGACCCTGGGTAAGTCACTTAACCCTCATTGCCCTGCAAAAACAAATAAATGAACAAATGAACGAATAAAATAAAATAAATTTTTACTTAAGATTTAAAAGGATACAATTTCTAATTAAATTGAAATAAAGCCTTATTCCCCTCCATTTTCATATTCACCAAAGCTATCAGCAACATTTGGTCAGGAGGGACTCCCTGGAGGATACTATGAAAACTGGGGGAACACCAGTTCCCCATAAATTGGACCTCTTCTTCAGGTGACGAGGAAGTCAAATCAATCATTCAATTCCTAGTTCCTCAGGCCAACCAAAACCCAAGGATGCCCTTAAAGGGAAACCATACCAGCCTATAAGAAACAGTTGCCATTCTGACAACACAAAGACTTTCAACATTCACAAGTGAAGGTTGATGAGTCTTCTAAGTCCATGTAGTTTTTAACTGCTCTTTCACTTCCTCTTTCTTCTAAACATTCTATAATTTAATCATGGTACCTAGCTCCTCCCACCTTTTGTCACATTGTCTAGTTAGCCAACAAACCCAGGGACTGATATACTCAAGTTTTATTGAAAATGTCCTGGCAATGGTGGTCCCATCAAAACAAGTACATTCCCTCCCCTATGTAATCAATAAACTAACTACTTATTTCCCATTCTACTACCTAAAGAAGAACATGTTAAAGATTCAAAATTGTTGCTCTACCATACTTTGTGTATGGTATGTATTTACAATAAATTAAATGAAACAGATTCCTAATCATTGAATTTAAATTGTGTCTGCCATCTTGTCTTTGGAATTTGATGTTTCTGGGGTTGAGTGGAATTAATCTCCCCTTTTCTCTTGCATCCTTTAGATAAACACACTTTTCATTGCAGTCATCCACTCTATCATAAAGAACCATCAAACAAGCCAGATGAGCCCATAAATTACCACAAACCATTCTAAACAATACAGGCAATTTTACTTAGTGAACCATTAAATTTACATACTTAAATTAGACCCAATCAGACATCAGCAAGGGGATGTCTTGGGGCCAGACAAATAATGCATTTTGGGAAAGTGCTACTATGTATTTCCCCACCTCTCACATAAAATTAATGAGGTGCATCAATTTAATCATCATTACAATTACATCTTTATTTAGTTACTTAGTTGAGTTTGATCTGCAACATGGTCCAACCCCTCAGTAACCTTTCTGCCCTCGGTCACAGTCAGAAGGAGGACTAGATAGAGGACAGGGCACAGAATTTCTTCCAGTGACCACCTGGGTTGCTATCACCTTAGGATGAATTGTTTGGTGTATTTTGATTTTTTTACCTCTCAAAAACTGAAAAGATGAAATGAGAACTCAGCGTGTGAGAGATTATAAGAACAATTTCTGACAATTAGAGATATTTCAAACTGAGTCATAACTAGAGAAAAACCAACAGGGCTTTGCTCCAGGGCCATGAGGAGAGGTGAGGGTCAACTGGGTGGTATAATGGATAGAGCACTTGGCCTACAGTCAGGAAGCCATGAGCTCAAATACAGCCTCAGACACAGTAACTGTCATCTTGGTCAAGTCATTTAACTTCACTTAGCCTACTTCCCAGAGCTGTCATGAGAATCAAATGAGAAAATATTTGTAAAGTATTTATCATACTGACTGACACTTAGTAGGCAGGCACTTCATAAATATTTGTTCCTTTCCTTTTCTCCCCCTACCTTGTCAAGGTAAGAGGGCTTCCTTCCTTTGTCAATAATAATGGGAGGAAGTTCACCCTTTTCAAAGTCAGGACTCTGGCAAGGGTTGGAGAGAATAAGCTAGCACCATCTCTTTTCTCCTTCCCCTTAACTCTAGGTCTCTGTCTCTCTGTCTCTCTGTGTGTCTCTGTCTCTCTTCTTCTGTCTCTGTCTCTATCTGTCTCTCTCTCTCTCTCTCTCACACACACACACACACACACACACACACACACACACACACATTTATACACCTACACACACATGCACCCCTCAACCCCCATCACTCCATCCCATTCCTGAACCAACCTATCTCACCACAGATGACTGGGATTGCTTGCCTGTATGTCATCTGACCTGGAGCCCTGGGGGTTTTTGATTTGGAGAAAAAGAAGACTTTGAAGGGAGACTGTGTGGGATTAGACTTGCTCTGTTTAGCCTCATATGATAGAACTGGGATTAATGAATGAGAGGAAATTGCAAAGAGGAAAACTTAAACTTGATTTTGTATGATACTTCTTAAGACTTAGAGTTATACAAGAGTGAAATGGACTTCTCAGACTAGTAGTAGTCTCCTGCTCAAAGGATTTAATACTAGCCTTGGGGTGTTCTAGGGTCCTTGTTTCTTTCCACCACAACCACCCTCAAATGAATTTGTTCCAGGTTCCAGAATTCCTACTTATGGCTCTACTTATAAGCCATGCAGTGGATAGAGAGCTAGGTCTGGATTCAGAAAGACTTTAGTTCAAATTCAGCCACAGATACTTCCTAGCAGTGTGAGGAGGGCCTAGGTTCAAATTCTACTTTAGATATTTGCTTTCTATTTAACCTTCTCTGTACTTCAATTCCTTCATCTCTTCTAGCTCTAAACCCTATGAGAGGGAACCCATCAGCAGCCTATTTCATTTTTTGAAAGGCTTAATTGTTAGGAAATTTTTCCTTCTGCCTCTTCCACCCAATGCTGCTGGTTCTTCCCTCAGGGGCCAAACAAAACAAATCTAATCCCTCCACCATGTGAAGACCTGTCCAATACTTGAAAATTGCTGTCATATTCCTCCTGAAGCTTCTCCAAGTTAAATACTCGATTGGTTTTCTTATACCATGGACTTGAGGTCCTTTGCCATTCTTGTTCTCCTCTGGACATTGCCTAATTTATTAGTGTTTTTCTTAAACTAGATGTCTAGAAATAAACACAATTAACTCCAGAAGAGGGCAGAGAACAGAGGAGGAACTATCACCTCCTTATTCCTGGGTGCTTTGATTCACAAAGTAGGCCATCATCATATAAATTTTTTGGCTGCCACCTCATACTACTGACTCATATTGAGCTTACAAGCCAATAATATCCTCATATCACATCACTTAACTGACTCATATGAAGCTTGCAGACCAATAAAACACTCATATCTATTTTAAAAATAAATTTTATTGATACCATCTCTTTTTATGTCACCTATATTACTTATTTTGTCTCCCCCCCCAGTCCTCAGAGATCCAACTTTTATAATAAATAATTTTTTAGAAGAGGAAAAAAGGGAGGAAATAGTTCTGTAAAACAAAGACATCTAAAAGGCTGATGTTATGGCAGTGGTTTACTTATGACCTCATCTCTGCAAATATAATGGAAAAAGTGTCTTCTCATATCTCTTCTTTGTGTATTTTTTTAAAACAATTTCATAGGGGGAAGCTAGGTGGTTCAGTAGATAAAGCACTGGCCCTGGATTCAGAAGGACATGAGATCAAATCCACCCTCAGACACTTGAAACTTACTAGCTGTGTGACCCTGGGCAAGTCATTTAACCCTCATTGCCCCATGCAAAAAAAAATGAAAAAGAAAATAATTTCATAACATACAATTTTGAAAATTTTATTGCTACTGTTGTTCTTGTTCTTTCCATTTATATGATTGTAATTGTATATGTAATTTTTCATTTCTACTTACTTCATTTTGCATCAATACATATAAATCTTCCTATGTTTCTCTGTATTCATGTTCATTGATTCTTTTTTTTTTTTTTTGCAGGATAATGAGGGTTAAGTGACTTGCCCAGGGTCATAAATCTAGTAACTGTCAAGTGTCTGAGGTCAGATTTGAACTCAGGTCCTTCTGAATCCAGGGCCAGTGATTTTATCCACTGCACCACCTACCTGCCCCCCATGTTCATTGATTCTTAACAGCTTCATAATATTCCATTACATGAAAGTGCCACAATTTGTTTAGTCATTTTCTAATTGATAGGAATTGACTGTTTTCCAGTTCTTTGAAAGCCCAGACACACACACACACACACACTGCTATAAATATTTTGGTCCTTTCTTTTTGCCATTGATCTCATTTGGTGTGTATTGTTGTGGTGGTTGTTGTCATTTCAGTCATGTCCTACTCTTTCATGACTGAATTTGGTGTTTTCTTTGCAAAGATACTAGAGTAGTCTGCCATTTCCTTATTGAGCTCATTTTACAGATAAGGAAAATGGGGCAACCAGGGTTAAGTGACTTGCCCAGGATCACACAGCTGGTAAGCATCTGAGGCTAAATTTGAACTCATGTCTTCCTAAATTCAAGCTCAATGTTCTAGCCACTGAGCCACCTGGTGGCCTATCTTGGTACATATGCATAACAGTAGAATATCTGGGTTAAAGCGTACAGAAATTTTATTCACTTTTTCTGCACAAGTCCAGATTATTTTCCAGAATGAGTGAATCAATTCAGAATTCTACCAACAGTGCATTATTGTGTCACCACCCCTATAACATGGACTATTCACACCTTTGATGTGAACACACAACCAAACAGCTAAGTTTTTCTATAAGGTGAAATCTTGCAATTATTTTGATATACATTTCTTTTATTGTTAATAATTTAGAACATTCTTTTTTATATTTTTGTAAAGATAAAGATATATTATTTGTAAATTGTTTGTAGTTCTTTTGAAAATGATTTGCTCATATCCTTTGAGCAAATCACTTTTCTTTTGGGGAATGGTTTTTATATTTGATATTTCTAATTATTTTCTACATATCTTGGATATAAATCCTTATCAGAATTATTTAATACAAAAATGTCCTGTCTACCATTTTCCTTGTTATACTGGCTGGAATAATTTTGTCCTTTCAAAATCTTTAAATTTTCATGCAATCCAAATTATCTACTTTTGTTGTTGTTGGTAATTGTTTTCCAGTCATTGATGACTCTTTGTGACCCCATTTGGGGTTTTCTTGGCAAAGACTTGAAACAAGGAAAGCTATTAAGTTATTATAATAGTTTGAATAGAACAGAGTGATTGCCTTGTGAGTAAAGCAAAGGGGACAACTGTGAGGAGATAATAAAGTACCATGGAAAGATCACCTGAGTTTAAATCTTAACTCTGTCAGTTACTATGACCATGGGTTGTTTAACATCTCTAGGACTCAATTTCCCTAAATAAGAGGATTGTGCTAGATTAGTGGCATCAAACTCAAATAGAAATGGATCTCTTGTGACCACAATATTGACTTAGAAAACTACAAATTAACATTATCTATGTTCTATTGTATTTGTATTTATTTTGTTAACATGCAGACTGAGTTGGAAATTTGCCATCTCTGGACTAGATAGCTAGAAATTGTCCCATCCATCTCTATAACTATCATCTTATGATGTTGCAGAGTGAGAATTAAGGGAGTCTTGAAAATTAATTGTATAATGGGAAAAGAGGGAAAATAAGAAATTGAGGATGATTCCAAGGTTTCAAACCTGAGTAACTAGAAGGATGATGGTGTCTTTGATAGTAGTATGGAAGTTTAGGAGAATGGTAGTTTTGGTGGGAAAGATTATGAGTTCTGTTTTGATCATGTTGAGTTTGAGATATGTACAGAACATCAAGTTTGAAATGTGCAATAGGAAATTGATGGTTTGAGACTGGAACTCAAAAGGAAACTAGGGTTAGATAAATAGATTTGGAAGTCATTTGTATAGAGTTGATGATGGAATCCATGGTTGCTGATTAGATCACCAAATGAGAGAGTAAAGAGAAAAGAAAACAGTCTTCAAGTAGAATGGGGTGCCTTGAGAGGGAAGGTAATATATACCTACCCATTGGAGGTCTTCATATAGAAGCTAGATTACTATTTTGGGTTATAATGTGAGTTAGAGATTTATGAGTTAGATTATATGGTGGTGAGTTTCTTTCCTATTCTAAGATTCTATGAATCTGTGAAAGAATTCATGATTCCTTTCCAGATGGAGAAATTGGGTTCATATGATTGTGTTCTGTGAGTCCTTCTGTGAGTATTTCTTCTCTCCCTGTGGTGAGAAGCCTCCTTTTGCACTTGGAAGCATGTTGATTGCTGGGAATGCAAAGGACCTCACTGTTAGATTAGTCCTGTTAAGAAAATTTCTAAGTCACTGGGTTAGACAAAGAAAAACCAAAGTCTCTAAGCCAAAGAAAATAGATTTATCAAGAGAGGGATCCTGCCTCAAAATAAAGCCTGTTTCAGATCTAGGATCCAAAGACCCTGAGCCTCAGGATCCACTGATATTTACATACTCCTCCCACAAATTAACATAATCACAGGGGTACAAATACAATAAGTATGGAATAGGAAGAAACCATTAGTCAGATACTAGCACAGCAATTTACCATTCTATATATCCAACTTAAAATAGCCCTGTTTCTAAGTAATAGGCTCATAACATAAGAAGCCATCTACTGGATTGTGTCTTTGCCATCACAGATGTAGACTCTCTGGCCTCTTTTTCTATGAGTTGTTTCTCAGCTATCAAGACTTTCCACCATATAGATTGTAAGGGCCAAATTTAGTATGGGAAGAGTTAACTGGGCCACGTGCCGTAGTATTGTGGTAAGAAAGGAAATAGCCTCTTTCAAAAAACAAAACAGGTTTATTAATGGGAACAAGTTCAAAAGACAAGTGAAGTTAATAGAGCTAGGGAATCTAAATCTCTGGGGTAAAAAAGGCCCCAGGCACCCCGAACCTGTCTCCAGCTTTGCCTCAAAAACACAAACTTGCCAATACCTGAAATCTGTAGTTTTAAGGAGAATTACCTTTGTAGTCTCTTCTGTTTTTGTCTGAAGGTCAAACACCAGCAGCTCTTCTAACTGTCTACCATCTTTCCCCCTGCTTCCCTCAGAAAAAACTCTCCAACTGCCTCTCCCTCTAACTGCCTCTGTCTCTCCCACAGGAAAGGGCAGTTCTTAGTCATGCTGAGTCTCCAATTGGCGCAGCACACCCACATGGGCTGTTCCCATTATATTCTGGCAAGATCCATGTAAGTGTGGGGAAGCTATTAGGGGGAAGCTTAGTTACTTAGTTTCAATAAATGTTACCTGTGGTCAGAGTTCCTCTTGTTTGTTCAATTATATCCCAAAGTACACACCCATCTTCTCTTAGGCTTTTCAAGCTTACATTTTTTTTTTCAGTCTGAGCATAATGAAGCAAAGATAGGGTTATGAAAACCCCAAATCACAATTAATTCCTTACATGGTTAAGCTTGGTTTTCCAACTTCTCTCCCACTCTAATTGGTCCCTTATAGCTCAGAAGTTACTATTTTAGGTATCTGACCTTTAAGCTGATTGGTGTCTATACCTAACCACAATTGGAAGTCAAATAATTGAATATTTGTTTAAGCTTATAGTGTAGACAAGTTAGCATTTGCCTTAGCTTCTTTCACTATCTATCTCACTTACTCTTAAGCTAGTAAAGAATACCACAGTTTGTAATGTATAAACTGCTTAGTACTACTGTTAAATCACATTTCCTAGGGATGGAGAAAATCTCACAGTTCTGAGGTGTGGCTGGCATACTACAACCCTCACTGGCATGAGACTAAGATGTTCATGGGACTAGAGTTCTCTATAAGAATGGGAGGTTTTGATCCAGGTAGGAAGATTTAAAAAAAAAAAGAAAAGAAAAGAAAAATCATAAGTTTTCAATTGTTTAACTGAAGACAGTTTAAAAGGACCTCCAGTGACTGGAGAAGGAACTATTATGAAATGGTGGGGGATAACAGAGACAAATATAAGTCCTAGTAATGGAATGGGGGCCACTAAACCTGGGCATGAAGGCACCTAAGTACCAAGGAGTTTCCTCTGGTTTAGGATTAGAGACATATATCCCAGGCTACATACTGGAAAGGCAATTGGTGTGACCATTTATCAAATGAGGAATAGCTCTATTTTTATAAATTTGAATCAGTGCCTTATATATCTTGGAAACAGAATGAGACCTTTATCAGGGAACTTGTTGTAGAGATATTTTCCTTCTAATTTTAGCTGCATTTGCATTTCTTTGTGAAAAACTTTTCAAAATTTTATGTAATCATAATTATCTTTTTTATCTTCTGTGATCTTCTCTATCCTTTTTTTGGTCATTAACTCTGCTCTTATTCAGAAATCCAAAAGGTAATTTCATCTTTGTTCCTCTAATTTGTTTATGATGTGACCTTTTATATCTAAGTCTGGTGTCCATTTGGAGCTTATCTAGGCATATGTTGTAGTGTGTTTGAATCTAATTTCTACCAGATTGCTTTCCAGTCTTCTCGCCAGCTTTTGTTGAATGGCAAGTCCTAAATACAATAGTTCAGATCCTTGTTATTATCAAATACTAGGCTACTGTATGCTGTGTACCTGATATATTCTAATGATCAATTTCTCAATTTTTTAAACTAGTGCCAAGTCACTTTGATGGTTACTGCTTTGTAGTGTATTTTGAAATCTGGTACTGGTAGGCCTCCTTACTTATTAGGTATTTTTCCCCATTATTTCCCTTAAGATCCTGGTCCTTTGTTCCATTAGATTTTTTCCCCAGTTCTATAAAGTAATTCTTTGTGAGTTTGATTAGTATTGTACTGAATAAATAAATTCATTTCTGTAGTATTATCATTTATTATATTCATTCATCTTGTTCATGAGAAATTAATATTTCTGCAATTGTTTAGTTCTGTTTTTAAACTTTATTTTGTTTTTGTCATAGATAGATATATATATAGTCATATAGTTCCTGTGTATTTCTTGGTTATTTTACATGAAATTTATCTTTTCATGCTGAGTATTATTGGTAATACACAGACATACTGATGATTTATGTGAATTTATTTAATATTCTGCAACTTTACTGGTCATTAATTATTTAAATTAATCTTAATTTATTTTCTAGGATTCTCTAAATAAATAATCATATATTATGTGAAAGTGAGCATTTTGTTTCCTCTTGCCTATTCTTATTCCCTCCATTTTTTTGTTTTATTGCTAAAATTAAAATTTCTATCAGTATATTAAATAACTGTGGTGACTATAGATAGCCTTGCTTTACCCCAATTTTATTGGAAATGTCTCAAGTTTATCTCCATTATATATAAAGCTAATTTGGGGTTTTAAAAACATATTATTTACCATGTTTAAGAAAGTTCTATTATGATATATTCTGGTGTTTTGAACAGAGATTAATATTGTATTTTGTAAAAGAACTTTTTTCTGCATCTATTGATATAAGCATATGATTTTTTTCTTGTCATTAAGATGGCCAATTAGTTTATAGTTTTTCTAATATTGAACAAACCCTAAATTCTTTATATGTGTGTGTGTGTCCAACCTAGTCATATTTTATAATCTTTTTTTATATAGTCCTATAGCCTCTGTTAATATTTTAAGGTTTTTTTTGTTTTGCTGTCCTTAGGGATATCAGTCTATAATTTCTTTCTCTGGCTCTCCCTGGCTTAGATGTCAAGATCATATCTGTGTCATAGGAGGAATTCAATAGGATCTTCTCTCTTACTATTTTTATAAATGGTTTCTGAGATATTAGAATTAATTTTTCTTTGAATGTTTGATAGAATTAATTTGTACATTCACCTGGTTCCAGGGATTTGGTTTATGGCTTCTTCAATTTCTTTTTCTATGACTGAGTTGTTTAAATTCTCTATTTCTCATCCTGTTATTTTGACAATTTTATATTTTAATGTATTTATCCATTTCATTTAAGTTATTAGTTTAATTGGCATAAAGTTGGATAAAATAAGCTCTAATGATTCCCTTATTTCTTAATTTGTTGTGAATTTTTAAAAATTTTTTGATACAGGTAATTTGATTTTCTGCTTTCTTTTTTAAAAGCAAATTAGGGGGCGGCTAGGTGGCACAGTGGATAAAGCACCGGCCCTGGATTCAGGAGTACCTGAGTTCAAATCCGGCCTCAGACACTTGACACTTACTAGCTGTGTGACCCTGGGCAAGTCACTTAACCCCCATTGCCCCGCAAAAAAAAAAAAGCAAATTAGATATTTTATATGTTTTATTGGTTTTGAATAATGACAAACTGTCAGAATAATAGTGAGAAGCAGGGAACAGGGAGGCCTTCAGACTGTCATCTTCTTTTTCTATTCTATTATGTTATGGAAATGTTTGTTTTATTTCTTAAGTTCAGAATAATATTTTTTAAATTTTTAAAAAAGATTGTGAGACATAGATTGTACTGAATTTGACTTTGCTAATGCAAAGGCAAGCCAAGAGGAGTGAAAACGGTGGAGACCTGCAGACTGTGGAACAGTAAGAGACCTCAACAACTTCTTTCTGACCCTTCTCTGTCCACCCAAGGAGAAGCAGATTCCCATGCTATTTGTAAACTCTGTCTCTGTAAGGATATACTAGCTACTGGCAGGCAAGAGGTAGAATTTGTTTTTTCTACATATTTTACTTTTAGGCCAATGTTATCTGAAAATGGCAGTACAAATGTTGTTTTTGCACTGAGCCCATGATTTCATCACTGTATGGATTCTCTTCTCTACCAATGTAGATGAGCACCTGTTCTGAAATGTTTGGGCTTAGAGAATTGCCCAAGGATAAGTGACACTCCAAGTACACAAAGCCAGGATGTATCAGAAGGAGGATTTGTGCCCAGGTCTTCCTGACTTTAAGGCTGCTTCCCAATATAAATATTAATGTTTTAATAATGATATCAATTTAATTACAGGATTTATTATTTGAGAGAGAGAAAGAATAAGAAAGAGAGAGAGAGAGAGAGAGAGAGAGAGAGAGAGAGAGAGAGAGTTTTCCCTTGTCAAGAGCAGAGATATTTTTGGCAAACTAATGCTGGGCTGAATGTGAAGCCAAGGTGAGAAAGAATGTTTTGATATCTTTTTCCACAAGCCTTCTAGGGAACACTTGAATCTTGATAACATACCCAAGATCAATAAAGAGATCCCACACTCTGGAATTTTAGGGAAGTCAGGGCATTGGACAGAGCAGCTGTATTTAGATGAAAAGGGCTAGAGTGGGTGTCCATGGGGCAGCTAGGTGGCACAATGGATAAAGCACTGGCCCTGGATTCAGGAGAACCTGAGTTCAAATACGGCTTCAGACACTTGACACTTACTAGCTGTGTGACCTTGGGCAAATCACTTAACCCTAATTGCCCTGCAAAAAAAACAAAAACAAAAAACTCCTATAGCTTGGGGCATCTAGGTGGCACAGTGGATAAAGCACCAGCCCTGGATTCAGGGAGACCTGAGTTCAAAGCCCACCTCAGACACTTGACACTTACTAGCCATGTGACCTTGGGCAAGTCACTTAACCCTCATAGCCCTACCAAAAAACAAAACAAAACAAAAATGTTGATCTAGAGTGGGTGTCCAACTCAATAAAATTCATCGGTCCTTATTGCCACCTGGATTATAAATACAAAATTTTCTGTTTAGCATTCCAAACCTTTCATACAACCCACACACACCTTTCCTATCCTCTTACACCTTATTCTTTGCCACTTACTATTTGATCCAATGATACTGGTCTTCTGCCTGTTTCTTGACCAAGGCATTCCTCTTGGCTCTGGACATTTTCTCTGGCTTTCCTCCATGTTTGGAATGCTCCCCCTCTTCAACTCTGCCTACTGCTTTCCCTGACTTCCTTTAAATCCCAGCTAAAATTCTGTCTTTTACAGGAAGCCATTCCCATCCATCTTAATTCCAGTCCCTTTCCTATGTTAATTATTTCCTATTTATCATACATATGTGTGTGTGTGTGTGTATAAAACTTTTTTGCACATAATTGTTTTCTTGTCTCCTCCATTATTAGATAGAGAGTTCCTCAAGGTCAGGGACTGTTTTTTGCCCCTTTTTGTCTCCCCAGTGCTTAGCATGGTGCCTAACACATAGTAGGAGCTTCATAATTATTAATTGTTTGATTGAAAGCCTACCAAGCTCAGGGAATGGGGATAAATTTATCATTCTGATCTGGAGAGCTTTATTGCACACACACCAATGTTATTAAGACTTCAGTGCCTGAAGCTATCAGTCTGGGACTGCTGGACTTCTAGTCTGGTTCACCAACTTCCTCTAGTGGTTTCACTTCCAAATGATGAGTAGTACCAGTTTTCAGGGTATATATAAACAAAAAAGTACCTGGGATAATAAAGTAGTGAAAATAAGAGATAACAGATGGACAAAATACACTAAGTAGTAAATGACTATAGCAAACTATTATTGGATAAACCCAAAGATTCTAGCTTCTGGGATAGCTCACTATTTGACAAAAAATGCTGGAAAAGATAAAAAATAGTATAGCAGAAACTAGGCAAAGACCAACATCTTAACCATATACCAAAGTAAGGTTAAATGGGTACATAATTTAGACATAAAGGATAACACCACAGGCAAATTAGAAGAGGAAGGAATAGTTTACCTGACAGATATATGGAGAGGGACAGAATTTGTAACCAAAGATGAGATAGAGAACATTATGAAATGTAAAAGGATCATTCTGATTACATTAAATTAAAAAGTGTTTGCACAAACAAAACCAATAGAACCAAGATTAGAAGGAAAGCAGAGGGGGCAGCTAGGTGGTGCAGTGGATAAAGCACTGGCCCTGGATTCAGGAGGACCTGAGTTCAAATCCAGATTCAGACACTTGACACTTAGTAGCTGTGTGACCTTGGGCAAGTCACTTAACCCTCATTGCCCCACAAAAAAAATTAGAGAAAAATATAGATGAAGTATGGAAGAGTTGTGATATGCATCATGCTGATGAGATTACATTTCTAGTTAAGTATCCAAGTATTGAAAGAGTGATAGGATTTAGACAGATAGAGGTGAGATAGAGTTATAGATACTAAGTCAAGGGAACAATGTAATCAAATAAAAGAACATGCAAAAGTACTAGATGAGTTTAGTCAAGCCAAGTCAACAAGTATTTAATAAGCACCTATTATTTTCCAGGCAGCTAGGTGTTATAGTGGATAGAGCTCTGGACCAGGACTCAGGAAGCCCTAAGTTCAAATTTGGACTCCACACTACAGTAGCTATGTGACCCTGGGCAAGTCAATTAACCCCATTTGCCTCAGTTCCTTATCCATAAAATGAGCTGCTGAAGGAAATGGCAAACCACTTCAATATCTTTGCCAAGAAAACCCCAAATGGGGTCACAAAAATTGGATATGACTAAAAAACAATTCAACAACAATGACATTGGCACTGTTCTAAATTCTGGGGGTTGAAGAGTCAGGCAAACAGGACACAAAGAAAGGCAAAAATAGCCTTTTCCCTCAAGAAGTTCACAATCTAATGGGGGGTGGGGAAGGGGCAAGAAAGATGCCAGTTGGCTGAAGGATAAGGGGAATAGTGAGAGGTAAGGCAGAAAAACTAACTCAAACTGTGGAGGGCTTTGAATATCAGTCTAAATGTGGGCATTCTCCCAAGTGACCTTCTTCCTTTCTCTAGACTTCAGCTAGCAGTTCTAAGCTATAGACTACAATCTAAATCACATATCAAAGGTAGTGCCATCCACCAAAGGACAAATGACTATTTGCCTACTAGAAGAGAATGATAGCACATTCTACTACAGTAGAAAATTCCCAGGGGGTGGAACCAAGATGGTGGAGGAAATTTAATGACTTGCCTGAGCTCTCCCCAAGACCCCTCCAAATACCTTCAAATAATTCCATAAGACAATTACTGAATCAGTAGAACCCACAAAAAGACAGGGTGAAATAATTTTACAGCCAAAGACAACTTAGAAGGTCAGCAGAAAAAGTGAGAGTGGAGCACAGCCCAGTGCAGGTCACTCCAGCACAGACCCAGTCCCAGCACAGACCCATCCCCAACACAGACTCAGCCCCAGGCACAAGAAACCATGAGCAGACCTTGGGAGCCTACGAATGAGCTTCAGCTTATTCTGTTTCATAACTGTTTCTGGAACTCAGCCCACAGATGGTAAGGGGGTGGAACAATTGTCCAAAAAGAGATTACAGGGATCTCTTTGCCAGCACTGAGGAAGGGCTCTGTTGTTTTGCCCATAATCAGATCCAGGTCACAGTCTTGGGTGGTGGTCCCAGGTGGGGAAGGAACACGACCATACAAGAGCTTGCAGCCACAATGGAGTGGGATTCTGTTCATAGTTCTAGGACAGAAAAGCAGGCCTGTGGTTGCTTGCAGACCAGAGCACAAGCCAGGAGAATAGTAAACATACCTCTCCTTAAATAATAACACCTTGGAAGAACTAAAAACTTACAAATTACTAGAATTATCTCTAAAAACAGTTGCACAAAACACCTGAAGCTTAAGTCAGTACACTCTCCATGCTGGAAGCAGAGCCCCACTTTAACAAAGAGTTAAAACTCAAGAAATAGGCTGGAGAAATGAGCAAAGAGAAAAAAAATGCTGACCCTAGAAAGTTTCTGTGGTGACAAGGAAGATTAAAACACACCCTCAAAAGAAGATAACAAAGTCAAAGTTCCTACATCAAAAGCTTCTAAGAAAAATATGAAATGGTCTCAGGCCATAGAAGTTCTCAAAAATGACTTTGAAGATAAAGTAAGAGAGGTAGAAGAAAAAAATGGAAAGAAAAATGAGAGTGATGCAAGAAGATCATGGGAAAAAGTCAACAGCTTGGTAAAGGAGACACACACACACAAAATACTAACACTTTAAAAAACAGACTAGGCCAAATGGTAAAAGAGGTACAAAAAGTCAATGAGGAAAAGAATGCCCTGAAAAGCTGAAATGGCCAAATGGAAAAGGAGGTGCAAAAGCTCTCTGAAGAAAATAACTCTAAAAGTTAGGATTGAGCAAATGGAAGCTAATGACTCTATGAGAAATCAAGAAACAATAAAGCAAAACCAAAAACATGAAGGCAATGTGAAATATCTCACTGGAAGGAACAACTGACCTGCAAAATAGACTCAGGAGAGATAATTTGAAAATTATTAGACTACCTGAAAGCCATGATCAAAACAAAACAAAACAAAAAAACCCTAGACATCATCTTCCAAGAAATTGTCAGGGAAAATTGCCCTAATATTCTAGAACCAGAGGGTAAAACAGAAATTGAAAGAATCCACTGATCACCTCAAATGAATCGCAAAATGAAAACTTCCAGGAATATTATAGCCAAATTCCAGAGTGCCCAGGTCAAGGAGAAAACATTGCAAGCAGCCAGAATGCAGCAATTCAAGTATTATGGAACCACAGTCAGGATAGCACAAAATTTAGCAGCTTCTACATTAAAGGATCAGAGGTCATGGGATATGATATTCCAGAGGGCAAAGAAACTTAGATGACAACCAAAAATCACTTACCCAGCAAAACTGTGTATAATCTTCCTGGGAGAAAAATGGGAATTCAATGAAAGAGAGGACTTTCAGGCATTCTTGATGAAAAGACCTGAGGTGAATAGAAAATTTGAATTTCAAACACAAGACTCTAGTGAAGCATAAAAAGGTAAAAAGGAAAAAGAAATCATAAGGGATATTAAAAGGTTAAACTGCTTTCATTCCTACGTGGGAAGATGATAATTCTAACTCATACAAAATTTCTCATTATTAGGACAGGTAGATGGAGTATATTTAGACACAGAGCACAGGTGTGAGTTGAATATAAAGGGATGATATCTTTAAAAAATAAAATTAAGGGGTAAGAGGGAATGCACAGGGAGAAAGGGAAAGGGAGAAGTGGAATAGGGTAAAGTATTTAACATAAAAGAAGCAAGAAAAAGCTTATTCAGTGGAGGGGAAGATGTGGGAGGTGCTGGGAAGTGGGTGAACCTTATTCTCATCAGAATTGGCTCAAAGAGGGAATAACATATACACTCAATTGGGTATAATAATCTATCTTACCCTGCAGGAAAGTAGTAGGGGAAGGTGATAAGGGAAGGTGCAGATGATAGAAGGGAGGGCAGATTGGGGCAGGGGGCATTAAGAAGCAAAACACCTTTGAGGAGGGAAAGGGTGAAAGGAGAGAATAGAGTAAATGACATGGGGAAGGAGTGGGGCAGTGGAAAATTGAATTAGCAATAGTAATGGTGAAAAAATTTTGAAGCGAGTTTGTCTGATAAAGGCCTCATTTTTCACATAGAGAACTGAGTCAAATTTAGTAAAATAAGAGCTATTCCCCAATTGATAAATGATCAAAAGATATGAACAGTTTTCAGATGAAATAATCAAAACTGTCTATAGCCATATGAAAAGAATGCTCTAACTCACTACTGATTAGAAAGATGTAAGTCAAACCAATTCTGGAGTACTACTTCATACCTATTGGATTGAATAATAGGACAGCAGAGGAAAATGACAAATATTGTAGGGGATATGGGGAAAATGAGACAATGCACCATTGGTGGAGTTGTAAACTGATTCAAACATTCTATAGAGCATTTTGGAACTATGGCCAAAGTGCTATAAAACCCTGATTATTCTTTAACCTAGTAATACCACTACTATGTCAGTATCCAAAAAGAGATAAAAAAACCAAAAAGTTAAAGGACCTATATGTATGAAAATGTTTATCACAGCCCTTTTCTGGTGCAAAGAATTTGAAATTGCAGAGATACCCATCAATTGGGGAATGGCTAAGAAAACTGTGGGTTGAGATTGTGATGGAACACTATTGTGCTGTAAGAAATGAGCAGAATGCTCTCAGAAAAATCTGGAAATACATGAGCTGATGCAAAGTGAGATGTACTGTATACAAAGTAATAGCAATCTTGCTGGATGATCAGCTGTGAATGACTTGGCTATTCTTGGCAATGAAATGATCCAAGAGAACTCTGAAGGACTTATGAAAAATTAAATCCATCTCCAGAGAAAGAACTTATGGTGTCTAAATCAGATTGAAGCATATTTTTTTAGTTTCTTTTTCTTACTTTTTTTTGTCTGTTTTCTTTCACAACCTGACTAATGTGGCAGTGTTTTGCATGACCACATATGTGTGACTTATATTGAATTGCTTGTGTTCTTAAGGGTGGGGGATAGGCAGGGAGGGAGGTAGAGAATTTGGAACACAATTTTAAAAATGGATATTAAAATTGCTTTGACATGTTATTGGGGGGAAAATAAAATTCAATAAAGACTTTAAAAATTTTCCTTTAAGGATAGTGTTGCTTTCTCTGATAGCATAATCACTATCTCTGCTTTTAAAAGTTCACCTAGGGGCAGCTAGGTGGCACAGTGGATAGAGCACCATACCTGAATTAAGAAGGGCCTGAGTTCAAATCTAGCCTCAGACACTTGGCACTTACTAGCTGTGTGACCCTGGGCAAGTCACTTAACCCCAATTGCCTCACCCCCCCCCCAAAAAAAAGTTCACCTAAGGCATAATAAACTCTACTCTGGGCCTTCATTTTGACTCTGAGTAAATCTTTATGTTTCAAGTGCATTTCTAATAAATAAATAGATAAATAAACAAACAAACGAATGATGGGTGGATTTGTGAACAAATAAGTAAATAAATGGATGAATAAATGGATAGATAGATAGATAAATAGATAAACAGATAAAAAGATAAATAAATAAATAGAAAGTTCTCTTGGTGGCTAAGGAGAATCTAGCTTCTACCACTGTCACCAATTGTGTAATTTGGGGTAATTCATTTAATTTTTTTGAGCCTTCATTTCCTCATCTGTAGAAGAATGAGGTTGGACTAAGTTGATTCAAATCAACATTTATTTAGTCCTTACTCTATGCAAAACATTTTTCTAGGAGCTTAAACAAGTTAGACCTGATACCTGGCTTCAAAGAGTTAATAACATTGAAATTATTTCTAAAGGCTCCCTCAGAGCTAACATTTTCTGATTCTGTGTGTTTTCTTAGCAGGTACCAGGAACCACTGTCCCAGGAGGCTGCTAGATCCATGAGCTCATTTGTTTTTCCTATAGTAGTGGCCACAGTGATGGCAGAATATCTTGTCAAGGGAACCAGGATTAGCTTCACTAGTAAAGATTGAGGAATAAAGAGAATGTAAATAAATAAGGAGAGTGCCTTTCCCTCACTCCTATTTCTGTCTGCTTTTAACTTCCCACCAAGAGCCAAGGGGTTATACTACCCAAATCATTATCTAAACTAGAGTAGCTACAACCAACATCATTGCCCAAATAGTAATATTTGTCACAGAGACTTAACCACATTAACCCCTGAATTTTCATTGTATTCCATTAAAGGCCACAGGCTACAGACCTTGAAAACAATAGAACAAAATAGACCCCAGGAAATTTATTCCCTGAGAGCCTTTCCTTATGTCTCACAATGTCCTTTTAACATAAACACCTAAGAAAATAGAAAGACAAAGACATAATTTTAAAGGATTTTCTGTTATTCCCTGACTTTTTCTGCTTAACATAAGCAGTATCAGAAGATACTTGAGCTACTTGGATGAGGTTAAGATGAGAGTGACAGAGGTGACCAAAGGAAAGAGAAAGATCATCTAAGAACTAAAGGAACTATAATTATTTAGCTTAGCAAAAAAGAAAGCTCATTCATTCAGCAATTTACTGAACTCCTGCTGTGTAGCAGGCACCGTGCTTCATGCTGTGGGGAATACAGAGATGAATAAGATGAAATCTCTGCCCTTACAGAGATTCTTATTGTGTAGACAAGACATGTATGAAAATAACTATAATAATGTAATGTGAGGATTGGCCTATCAGAGCCTTCCCAGTCCTTGAAGTATGCATAGATATCCCCTGCCTTATTTCAATCCAAGTAACTGCATGAGAACTTTGGGGAACCAATTTCTCTAGGGTTGGGATTGTATGATGATGAAAAGTCTAATTGGCAAAGAGCCAGAAGAAGCAGTGATTCAAAAGTTGTTGAACCAGAACTGAGTCTATAAGAGGCTTAAGCCACCTCTTTTGTTGCTATGAAGAAACCGGCTTCTCTTTCATGATCCCTGGAATAGAGGGAGGGAAGGATGTCAGTCCTGACTCCCACCCAGGCATGGGGCTGTAAGTAAATGGTCTCAGGGCAGCTAGGTGGCGCAGTGGACAGAGCACCGGCCCTGGAGTCAGGAGGACCTGAGTTCAAATCCGGCCTCAGACACTTAACACTTACTAGCTGTGTGACCCTGGGCAAGTCACTTAACCCCAATTGCCTCCTAAAAAAAAAAAAAGTAAATGGTCTCTCCTCTTCTTTTGTTTTTATTCATTTCTGTCCTTGGCAGATGAGTATTCTGAGATGGGAGTGCCTAGGTGACTTGGAGAATCCATGAGGGGTCAAAGAGGTAAGCAGAAATAGTGGTAGTGACAAGAACCAAGGAATCATTTATAGATAGTTGGAGAAAGATGGGGGGGAAAAGTCAGCCAAGAACAGGGAATAAGGGGCAGCTAGGTGGCACAGTGGATAGAGCACCGGCCCTGGAGTCAGGAGGACCTGAGTTCAAATCCGGCCTCAGACACTTAACACTTACTAGCTGTGTGACCCTAGGAAAATCACTTAACCCCAATTGCCTCACTAAAAAATAAAAATAAATTTAAAAAAAGAACAGGGAATGAGACCTCTCATGGAAAAAAAATGCTGCATTTGGACTCAGTAGAGATATTGATTCTAAGGGACTAGCTGGGATGCCTACCTAGCAGGGACCTATAACTAAACTATACCTAAGGTATTAGGACTTTGTTGAGAGAGAGAGAGAGAGAGAGAGAGAGAGAGAGAGAGAGAGAGAGAGAGAGAGAGAGAGAGAGAGAAAGAGAGAGAGAGAAAGAGAAAAGAACTTCCAGGGCCAAGAGTAGAGATGTATTCTAGGTCACATGTTCTCTACATATGTTCCTCCCTACTACTATACTTTCCATTTGAGCACATTCTCCCCAGGAATTTTGTATGTGCAAGAGAAGAGTTCATCCACAATTTTGTTTTGTTTTGTTTTGTTTATATTTTGCACAAACTTTTTTTGCTAAATTTTTCAAGTAACTCTTTTATGCCAGTGGAGTTTGGGGCAGCCAAGTGGTGCAGTGGACAAAGAGTCATAACTGGAGTCAGGTAGAATCATCTTCCTGAGTTCAAATCTGGCCTCAGATACTTACTAGCTGTGTGACCCTGGGCAAGTCACTTTTTATGTGAGACCCTGTTTGCCTCAGTTTCTTCAACTCTAAAATGAGCTGGAAAAGGAAATGGAAAATCAGTCCAGTATCTTTGCCAAGAAAACCCCAAATAGGGTTATCAATAGTCAGACACTACTGAAATGGCTGAACTACAACAAATGGAGCTTGACTGGTTTGAGCATGGGGACCATACCAGTCAGAGCCCATGAATAGCAATATTAGAAGCTGCAATTACTCATGGTTACCTCTAGAGTTCTGAGAATGGTCACAACTGTGTCCTGAGAAATAAACCCACCAATGCAAGTAGGAGTTGGGCAAGTAATCCTGAAGAGGATGTTACACACAGAGGCTTCATCTAGGATAATTTTGTTTTAGACTGTGATTAGTCTGTTTGCTAGAGTATTTCTGTACAACTCAGATCAGTTTCTATTTAATAACATTTGCTTGTTTGAATGTTTAAGTACTGATATCTGTTGTATTACAGTAATTGGGATGAGAAAGTTAGAGAGGACTATTTTTGTTAAGTCATTTCCAACTCTTAATGACCCCTTTTGGGGTTTTCTTGGCAAAGATACTGGAGTGGTTTGCCATTTCCTTCTCTAGCTCATTTTACAGAAAAGGAAACTGAGGCAAACAGGGTTAACAGATTTGCCCAGGGTTACATAGCTACAAAGTATCTAAGGCAAGCTTTGAACTTAGGAAGATGAGTCTTCCTGACTTTACTGTGGCACCTTACTACCCCAAGAGAGGAATATAATCACCCCATATAGTAGAAAGTGGTCAGTCCTTAAAGCCTGATACAGTTGTTACAGCTTGAAATACTATGCATAGCTTCTCATTCATATTTCTTGTTATAAGTGATTATCCATGAAGCATGCAATGGGTCCAAATTGCATAAAAGACCACATTTTCCTCCAGTGTTCATAGACCTGAATTTCATCCTGTCATTGAGAATTATCAGGGGAGGATGCAAATCAAATCCCCCACCTTCTATAATTTTCATTTAAGAAAGATAATTCTATCTACATTTTCTCTTTAGATGCCATTGCTATCAGTAGATTTGCAAAGTAATACATCTTCTCTAACATCAATTTTCAATAACATACATATGAAATCCAACGAACATCTTTAATAACTAGTTGCTTCATCCACTTCAGTGAATACTAGGAAGATTTCAGTTTCTTAATTAATTGATCACAAAAGTATTCAGACATATGGACAACTCTCCTTCCACCATATTACCTGCAAGGGAAAGCATTTGAAACTGCTTTGCATATCACTCATCAAGACTGTTTGGATAACATCAGTGGATGCAAGTAGCATAAGCATTTCTTCTTTTCAATGATACTTTTTACACCTACAATTCTATAAGTAGCCTTAGAAGATAAAAGCAATTCTTTTGATGTCAGAAGTTTTTAAAATAAATTGGTTTTGCTTATTAGAATGTAAGAACTCTTTTTTTTATTTGTATCTCCAACATTTGGCATGGGGCTTTGACCATGAATATGCTTTATTCATCCATTAAAGGGATCTAATTTCCTTGAGGAAAAAAGAGATTCTTTTGTCTTGCTAACATATTCTGTATACATGTTTTCAAGATAACACTACAGTTTATTGGTTGGGGTATGTGGGGTGTCCAGGAAGGACTAGCACCTTTGGTTTGAGGCTTGATTGATTCTTTTTCAGGGTTGTTCATCCACATTTGGTGTCCACCTCTTATCCAACTGTCACCTGTGGCTCCAAGAAGCATGTGCAGCAGCCACACCCCCAATAAAACTGTCTTGACTGGTTTGAGGCTTGATAGATTCTTTTTCAGGGTTGCTCATCCACATTTGGTGTCCACCTCTCATCCAACTGTCACCTGTGGCTCCAAGAAGCATGTGCAGCAGCCACACCCCCAGTAAAACGGTCTTGGCAAATGAGCTAAACAAACCAGTTTGAGGGTAACCAACATGACTCAAACCCATTGGTGAGTTAGAGAGATAGCTACTACAAGCATGTGAAGATATCTCCTGCCAAAATGGGCAGATGATATTTGTTCCAGTGGCCATGAAGGTGGCTGAAGTAGGAGCTACAGAGCACTTCAAGCTTGGTCAGACATCTAAGACACCAAGGAGGACCAATAATAAAAAATACAACAGTTTGTTGGATTTCATGATATCCAAAAGTGAAACATTTATGCAAAGAAGCCACAACAGTCTTTTGTTTCCTTCAAAAACAATACTTTTGAATACAAGTTATATAGTTGATCATGTTTTCTGGATTGTGTGGAGTTTTTTAATGTTTCCCTATCTTTGCTTCTTTGACTATCTCTGTTGTCTTTCTTTGTACTACTTTTAGGTAGTCCAGTAAATGTTCTCTTCAGTCTGGTTTATGTATTTATCCATCTCTAAAGAATATTATTCTACTTAGAAAAAATAGAGTGAGCTCCCGAACTCATGACACTATCGCTCCAAAAAACATACAAATAACACCATAGGAAAATGCCCAGAGCAGCAAAACTCACAGAAGAATGTGCTGAAATCATCTAACCAAGAACAGCTTGGAAGGTCAGAAGGAGGGAGCTGCTGTGCTGATATAGGAGTTGGGCCCAACCCCACAGTCGCCCTGACACAGATCCAGTCTCGGGAAGTCCTCACTAGAGAAGGAGACCCCCAGAGCCTCTGAATCAGCTGAAGCACCAGTGTCGTCTGGAACTAAGCTCACAGTCTGGTGAGTGGGCTGAGCCCTGGACAGGGGAGAGATTACAGGGGTCTATGCTGGTGCTAAGGCAGAACTTGGATTTTACACCCCTGCTGAGAACCAGGAGGTAGGCTTGAGTAGCAGTGGCACAGGTGGGGAAGGGGCACAGGCTTGTCAGAGCTAACAACCACAACACACAAAGCTGGTTGATTAGCAAGTTGGTCTGGGGTCATCTAGGACCAGGAAACAGGCCTGGCAAGTGAAGAACCTGATTATCCTTAAATCATACCACCTGGGACTTCTTAAGCTTGGGATACTGCAGCCTGGAAACAGTACCCCACTTTCAGGAGCTAAAAGTCAAGTAAAAGAAAGGCAAGATGAGCAGACAGAGAAAGGTGAGAACCATAGAAAGTTTCTTCATTAACAAGGAAGACCAAGGGGCACCCTCAGAGAAAGATGTCAACATCAGGGCCCCTGTATCTAAAGCTCCCAAGAAAAATACAAATTGGCCTCAGGCCATAGAGGTGCTCAAAAAGGACTTTGAAGATAAAATTAGAGAGGTAGAGGAAAAAACGGAAAGAGAAATGAGGGTGATGCAGGAAAGACATGAGAAAAAAGTCAATAGCTTGAAAAGTCAAATGGAAAAGGAGGTACAAAAGCTCTCTGATGAAAATAATTGCCTAAGAATTAGGATTGAACAAATGGGAACCAGTGACTTTATGAGAAACCAAGACACAATAAAGCAAATCCAAATGAATAAAAAAATAGAGGGCAATGTGAAATATCTTCTGGGAAAAACTGCTGACCTGGAAAATAGGTCCAGGAGAGATAATTTGAAAATTATTGGTCTACCTGAAAACCATGATCAAGGAAAGAGCATCATCTTCCAGGAAATTGTCAGGGAAAATTGACCTGATATTCTAGAAGCAGAAGCTAAAATAGAAATTGAAAGAATCCACCCATCACCTCCAGAAAGAGATCCCAAAAAGAAAACTCCTAGGAAAATTATAGCCAAATTCCAGAGCTCTCAGGTCAAGGAGAAAATATTGCAAGCTGCCAAAAAGAAAGAATTCAAGTACTATGGAGCCCCAGTCAGGATAGCACAAGATTTAGCAGCTTCTACATTAAAGGACCAGAGGGCATGGAATATAATATTCCAAAGGGCAAAGGAAATGGGATTATAACCAAGAATCACCTACCCAGAAAAACTCAGTATTATCTTTCAGCGGAAAAAATGAGACTTTAATGAAAAAGAAGACTTTCAGATATTTGTGATGAAAAGACCTGAACTGAATGGCAAATTTGACTTTCAAATACAAGACCCTAGAGAACCATTAAAAAATTGGAGCTGGGGGACATACCTGGGGTCATACAGTGGGTGACTGTCTTGTATCTGAGGCTGGGTTTTGACTGGGATCCCCCTGGGTCCAGGGGTGATGATTTGTCCACTATGTCACTTAGCTAGATGATAACATCTTTAGGGTTAAATTGAGGGGTGAAGGGAATTCACTGGGGAAGGGGGAAAGGCAAAAGTGAAATCCTACATGAAAGTAACAGGAAAAGGCCTATGGAGTGGGGGGAAGAGATGGGAGAGGAGCAGGGCAGTAAATGAATTTTACACTCATCAGAAAAGGCTCAAAGATCTTAAACTCCTCAGAGCTGCCTCAAGGAGGGACTAACAGACACACCCAACTGGGTGGAGTAATCTGTTTAATCTGGGCAGTAAATGAGCCTAACACTCATCAGAATTGGCTCAAAGACCTCAACCTCATTAGAATTGCCTCAAGGAGGGAATAATGTACACACGCAATTGGCAATTGGGTGGAGTAATCTCTCTAACCCTGCAAGAAAATAGGAGGGAAAGGGGTTAAAGAGAGAGGAGCAAAAGAAGAAAGGGCAGAGTTGGGGAGGGGACAGACAGAAGCAAATCCCTTTTGAAGAGTGATAGGATGAAAGAAGATGGATAATAGAATAAATATCATGGGGAAGGGAATAGGATGGAAGAGAAACAATTAACAATAGTAATCATGAAAAAGAGAAAAGGGAAAATTGTACAAAAATTATTTATAACAACTCTTGGTGGAGGCTAAGAATTGAGAATCAAGGGAATGTCCATCAATTGAGGAATGATGGAAAAAGCTGTTATATGATTGTAGTGGAATGGACTTGTGCTACAGGAAATGACAAACAGGATGATCCCCGAAAAACCTGGAAAGACTAATGAACATTGATGTATAGTGAAGTGAGCAGAGCTGAGAGGACATTATGCGTAGTGACAGCAGTATTGTTCAATGAGCAATTGTGAATGACTTAACTACTCTCAGCAGTGCAATGATCCAAGATGATCCCAAGGAACTAATGAGGAAGCTTACTATGCACCCCTATAGAAAGAACTGATAAAAAAGAACACTTGTGGATTGTACATATATAACCTGGTTGCGATCTTGTGGAGGGGGGAGGAAAGGGAGGGAGGGAGGGAGAAAAATTTGGAACTCTAAATCTTATGAAAATGAATGTTGAAAACTACCCTTACATGTAAAATGGAAAATAAAATAAATGTTTCTTGGAAAAAAAAAAAGAAAAGAAAAAATAGCAACAAACACTGAAGATAGACTCAAATTAAATTGTTTAAAATCTGAAACAATTAGCTATAACTATACTAAAGGTATTTACATTTTCAAAAAGTTGTATGGTATAGTTTTTTAAACAAACATTGTATTGTGTTTAACAAAATTAATAATTTTAAGAACTACCACCACATATTAGGCAATTTTAACTTGTTTGTGAAATTTTTTTTATTTTCAAGTTCATGATCTACGTTATTCATTTGTGTCATGAGGATGGGATGGCAACAATGGTCAAAGACTGAGTTCACAATGAAAGTTGACATGCAACAACTCAAATTTGACTTTGTTTGACCTATATTAAATAATCTCTGAACTACATTCAGTGTCCTTAGGAGTAAATTCACCTTTTTAGTATCACTTTTGTTGACTTTTTTGTTGTTGCTGTTGTTTTTGCAGGGCAATGAGGGTTAAGTGACTTGCCCAGGGTCACACAGCTAGTTAAGTGTCAAGTGTCTGAGGCTGGATTTGAACTCAGGTCGTCCTGAATCCAAGGCCACTGCTTTATTCACTGCGCCACCTAGCTGCCCCCAACTTTTGTTGACTTTTAATTGAATTGTTTTCATCTTAAAATGTAATGCATTTGGGGCAGCTAGGTGACGCAGTGGATAGAGCACCGGCCCTGGAGTCAGGAGTACCTGAGTTCAAATCCGGCCTCAGACACTTAATACACACTTACTAGCTGTGTGACCCTGGGCAAGTCTCTTAACCCCAATTGCCTCACTAAAAAAAAAAATGTAATGCATTTGTGTTGATCTTTCTTAGACTAAGGATGCCCCCAAGAAAAGTTCTAAAGTGGGAGCAATTTACTTTTGCTCCTTCCCTTCCACAATCTCCTCTCCTTTCTGCTCCCTTTCCCCTTTGATAGCAGAAACTTCTGAAACCTATTCCCTTAAGGGCCCTCTTACCAAATTCTTAACCATTTGAGGCTCTGCCATTTAATTAACAGGGTGACCTTGTACAAGTCTCTTTACCACTGTGGACCTCAATTTCACCCACTATAAAATAAGTTGGACTAAATGGTCTTCGAAAATCCCTTCCAGCTCTAATATTTTAGGATTTTAATCCCCAAGTTAGTGATCACAAGGATATTAGGTTTGAAATAAAGTATTCCTGGAAACCAGTAAAGCTTGAAAGATCCAAAGGAATGATTGTCTTAGGGAATTTCAGACAGCAGATAAAGTTAATTTGAGGGAAAGGGGTACCTCAAATCACATCTGCCACAACTACCCATGAAGTTAGAAGCCCTGAGTGAGAAGGCTGTGAAAATGGAATGGAGCAAATTACCCAAGTCCTAATAGAATTTTTCACTTCTCCTTGAACTTGCCACCTGTGATTCTCACATCTGAAGCAGGATCCAAGGGCATGTTGATTAAAAGAGTCTGAGTGCTCATCTCAGCAGGGACTACCTACTGACTAGGAGAGCTCAGTCCTCTACAAGAGTTTCTAGAGCTGCCTTAATGTTTTGTTGTTTTCCTTTCATGACAAACCAAAAAGAAATATTGATGAGATTAACTCCTCACATCAAACATATGCCTCCCTTCCTAACAGCTGGGCAGGAGCCACCTCTAACCTAAAAGTAATGAGGCTCACGTGAAATTCTTTTTGACTCACTGTTGCTCTCCTTGAAAGATCTCATTGCACCTAATCAGAATGGGAGAGGTCACAAAGTAATAAATCTCACACCACAAGATTTACCCAACAAGTGTTGTTCTTTGTTGTTCAGTTGTTTTTTCAGTTGTGAACAATGCTTCGGGACCCCATCTGGAGTTTTCTTTAGTTTGCCAATTCCTTTTCCAGCTAATTTTATGGATGAGGAAACTGAGGCAAACAAGGGTGAGTGACTTGCCCAGGGTCATATGACTGAGTGTCTAAGGCCAGATTTGAACTCAGGAAGATGTCTTCCTGACTCCAGGCCTGGCACTCTATCCATTACCCCACCTAGTTGTCCTTACCCAGAGAGCAGAGCCTGTCTAATAGGTTCATAGGATCATATATCAACAGTTGAAAGGGACTTCAAACTCATCCCATATATTTTTTAAATGAGGAAATTAAAGCCCAGAAATTGAGGTTAACTTACTTGCCCAAGGTCACACCGGTAGTATTCATTGATGGTGTGACTTGACTCTTTCCCACTGTAGGCATCCTATTATCCTATCTATCATTCCTGATCTTGAAGAACTGTGTGTTATTAGGGCATGATCTGCTTATTTTATTCAGAACTTTGCTAATTGGTTTTAAAATTTTGTTTATGTGTTTATTCTTATATTACAAACATTCATGTATTATCCCCACCCTCTGAGAAGTCCCCTGTAACAAAGTGAAACAATTAAAGCAAAACTAATAATATGGTGACCTCATCTGAAAGTACATTCAACCTTCCATCTCTATAGCACCCCCATTGTTCTATTTTTTAATTCTTTAATTTTTTTCATGAACAGAAATCTATTTTCTCCCCTCCCATTCCACTGAAAATAAAGAGAAAAGAAAAACAAATCCCTTATAATAAATATTCATAGTCAAGCAAAGCAAATTCCCTCATTTGCAACATACATATATTTTGTGTGTATATATTTATGTATACACCCACACGTGTGTGTGCATTTATTCTACAGGGTGGGCCAAAAGTCACAATGTTTTAATAACCTTTTGAAAATTTCTTTATTTTTTGCCATTTACAAGATTTGATTTTTCACACATAATGTAAATCTATTTTCTATGTATACTGTATGTGATGCTATGGTATTGTAAATTAAAAACAAAAAAGGAGTTATTAAATGTTGAAACCCAATTGTGACTTTTGTCCCACCCTGTATTTGACATATCAGATAGAGGTGGTAATAACATACATTTTTATCTCACCTCTGATTTTACTGGGAAGGAACAACATACAAATTGAAGCTCTTGCCGTATTAATTAACATATTGTTCCTGCTGAGGTCAGCACTGTTGCTAATGAGGCTAAGGTCATGCATTCTGTCCCAGTTTTGGATACTTACTGTGCTCTTTTCCATGACTCCTGGACAGAAGCCCCAGCCAAATGTCTGACAGACAAGAGGGAGTGTATAGAGGAACAGGGCAAATTTATTCCTTCAATGAAAATTAACATCCAAGCTTTTTTTTCCCCTGATAGCAGGTGAGTGAACAGTGTCACCTCTGGATATAAAGAAAGGACATTTTTATTCTTACCTATAGGATCTGTGCTCATTTTCACAGGTTGGTGGCTTTTGTTTGTGTTTGTTTCTTCTTTGATGAGAAGTAGAAATCAGTTCTATGAAAAATATTGGCTACTTTTGGTGTTGAATCACAGACAAAACTGTATTGGGAGTGAGGGGTTGGAGGGAAGGGAGGTAGGAAAGAGCAGAGAATAACCCCCACAGAGCTACTTTGGAACTTATCTAATGCCCTCGCTAGCTAACCAGCAGTGGCTCTTTTGCCTAAAGATAGAATTACAAATCTCTTTACCTGACATTCAAGACTCATCACAATATGTACACGGCCTATTTACCATTTCAGACATTTCACTACTAGAGATAGATAGATGGTACAAAGGATAGAGCACTGTGTCTGGGAAACAGGAAGATCCAAGTTCAAATAGGGCCTCAGACACCAGCTGTTTGACCCGATGGCAAGTCACTTAACCTATGTTTGCCTCAGTTTCTTCAACTGTAAAATGAGGGTGATAATGGGGGTATAAAATTGGGGCTGTTTTGAGATTAAATGAGATAATGTTTGGAATTCACTTAGCACAGTGCCTGGCACAGAGTAGGGGCTATAAAAATGCATATTCCTCTTACCCTTCCCTACTCCCTTTCATAGCCTCCATAGTCTAGCCAAATTGGACTAGCAGCTGTTGCCTATTAATATTTCGTTCTTGGGGCAGCTAGGTGGCACAGTGGATAGAGCACCGGCCCTGGAGTCAGGAGTACCTGAGTTCAAATCTGACCTCAGACATTTAACACTTACTAGCTATGTGACCCTGGGCAAGTCACTTAACCCCAATTGCTTCACTAAAAAAAAAAAAAAATAAATATTTTGTTCTCTCCCACCTCTAGGCATTCAAGAAAGTCATCTTTTAATGTACGGGAAATACTCCTTCTTCATCTATCTTTTAAAATTCTTCCCTTTTTCCAAAACCCATGTTAGCTTCCACTTCATCTGTGAAGTTTCTCCAATTCCTTTCCTTCCAGCTAATATTGATCTCTCCATCCTCAAATATTCCCCAAGCACTTTGTCTTGAACTCTCCTCAGTCCTTGTTACAGTTGGATGTGTCCAGAGTCTATTCTCCATATTCAAATGTAAGCTTCTTGAGGGCAAGTACTCTGTTGCTCTTCCTCTTTTCCCCTTGCACTTAGCACAATGCCTTGAGTATCATAGTGACTTAATAAATGTTCATCTAATTGAATTGAATTAATCTTGTTGCTTTACCATGGTGCTTGTTTATGGCTGGAGGATAAGGGTTGTTACACTTTGCGGGGGAGGGGAGGGTTTCTGTCTTTATCAGTAATCAATAACCTCTATTTTTTTCCAGTGAAGGGTTTTATAGACAAAAAAAACATGATAATAATAATAATAATAATGCATAACATTTATATAGTTTATATTATGTGCCAGGCACAGTGCTAAGTGCTTTAAAAATATCTCACTATATTTAGCAGGCTGCATTCCCCCCAACCTTAGTAGGGCAGCTAGGTGGGGCAGTGCCAACCCTGGAGTCTGGAAGACTCATATGCCTGAGTTTCAAATCTGGACTCAGACACTTATTAGTTGTGTGAGCCTGGGCAAGTCAGTTAACCCTGTTTGTCTCAGTTTCCTCATATGTAAAATTAACTGGAGAAGGAAATGGCAAACCAATACAGTCTCTTAGCCAAGAAAACTCTAAATGAGGTCACAAAGAGTCAGACACTACTGAAAGGACAGAACTACAAAAGGGAAGCCTGAGGTAGATGCCTATGCTTTTCCTTATAGGCCATGTACCATGGAAGCCTGGGTGATCTCTGTAGAAGAGAAAGTTATCTGTGATGCCCAAGGAGCTGGGCTACAGTCAAACAGAAACATAGATGAGAATTTAGGGCTTTCACCAGAGGATGTGCCATCTATATATGTAGACTTTGAAACATTGAACCAATTTCCTTTTGTTTTGGTTCTCCTTGAATGATTAGAAGAAAAAGCAGACTATGAGAAAGAACAGAAGCCAAGAAGCAAAGGAGTAACCCTCAAGGATTTGACTTTGTGCCATAGAGGGCACATTATTTTGTAAACAATGGCAGAAATCAGAGAAGTTTTATGGAGTACTTGACTATCCATGAACATACATAAGGAGCAACTGAGGCTATAATAGCCATGAAGGCATTTGCATGATGACTCTGGACATTTGACTTAAGAGATTTGTTGTTCAGTCATGTCCCACCCTTCATGACCCCATTCCAGGGTTTTCTTGGCAAAGATACTGGAGGAGTTTGCCATTTCCTCTTCCAGCTCATCTTATACCGATGAGGAAACTTAGGCAAGCAGGGTTAAGTGATTTACCCAGGGTAACAAGGCTAATAAGTAAGTGTCTGAGGCCAGATTTGAACTAAATGAGATGAGCCTTCCTGATTTCAGGTCTGGCACATGTTGCCACCTAGCAGCAAGCTAATAAGACTTAATGCTAGGGGAGGAGCCAAGATGGCAGAGGAAAGGCAGTAAATGCTCAGACTTCCTGACCCAATTACTAAAAGAAACAAAACTTAAAAAACTAAAAACATAGCCAGAAAACAACTCCTAGAGCAGCAGAACCCACAAAAAGATTGGTGAGATTATTTTCCAGCCAATGACACCTTGGAAGTTCGGCAGAAGGGGGAGTCAGGCTGGGAGTGGAGTCCAGCCCCATGATTGCACCAACACAGATATAGTCCCAGACAGGCTGACCCAGAGAAACTGACCCCTGAGCCCTCAAATCAGCTGCAGTACCAGCTTCTTCTGGAACTAAGCTCACAGTCTGGTGAGAGGCCTGAACAGCTGGGTGGGGGAGAGTCTATGGCGGTATATGCAGGAGCTGAGGGAAGATTTTAATATCCTACCACAGCAGGGAACCAGGAAGAAACCTTGAGCAGAGGCAGCCCAGGTGGGAGAGGAGTGCAGGCTTGTCAGAGATAGCAACCACAGCACATAAAGTTTTGCTGCCTGGTTGATTGTCAAGTTGACCTGGGGTTATCTACAGACCAGAGAAAGGGCCAGGTAAGTACAGAAACTGCCCCTCATTAAATCATAATACCTGGGACCCCCTGAAGCTTCAAATAGTATATCCTGGAAGCAGGACCCCACACTAAGAAGAATGTAAAACTCAAGTGAAAGACAGGCAGGATGAGCAAGCAGAGAAAGTTGAGAACCATAGAAATCTTCTTTTGTGACAAGGAAAATAGAGGTGTACCCTCAGAAGAGGATAGCAACATCAGGTCCCCTATATCTAAAGCTTTCAAGAAAAATATGAATTGGTCTCAGGCCATAGACGCACTTAAAAAGGACTTTGAAGATAAAGTTAGAGAGGTAGAGGAAAAACTGGAAAGAGAAATGAAGGTAATGCAGGAAAGACATGAGAAAAAAGTCAATGGCTTGAAAAGCCAAATGGAAAAGGAGATACAAAAGCTCTCTGATGAAAATAATTGTCGGGGGCAGCTAGATGGCGCAGTGGATAGAGCACCGGCCCTGGAGTCAGGAGTAACTGAGTTCAAATCCGGCCTCAGACACTTAACACTTACTAGCTGTGTGACCCTGGGCAAGTCACTTAACCCTAATTGCCTCACTAAAAAATAATAATAATAATAATAATTGTCTAAGAATTAGGATTAATCAATGGAAACTAGTGACTTTATGAGAAGCCAAGACACAATAAAGCAAATCCAAATGAATAAAAAAATAGAGGGCAATGTGAAATATCTTCTGGGAAAAACTGCCGACCTGGAAAATAGGTCCAGGAAAAAATGGAAAGAGAAATGAGGGTGATGCAGGAAAGACATGAGAAAAAAGTCAACAGCTTGAAAAGTCAAATGGAAAAGGAGGTACAAAAGCTCTCTGATGAAAATAATTGCCTAAGAATTAGGATTGAACAAATGGGAGCCAGTGACTTTATGAGAAACCAAGACACAATAAAGCAAATCCAAATGAATAAAAAAATAGAGGGCAATGTGAAATATCTTCTGGGAAAAACTGCCGACCTGGAAAATAGGTCCAGGAGAGATAATCTGAAAATTATTGGCCTACCTGAAAACCATGATCAAGGAAAGAGCTTAGACATCATCTTCCAGGAAATTGTCAGGGAAAATTGGCCTGATATTCTAGAAGCAGAAGGCAAAATAGAAATTGAAAGAATTCATTGATCACCTCCTGAAAGAGATCCCAAAAGGAAAACCTCCAGGAATATTATAGCCAAATTCTAGAGCTCCCAGATCAAGGAGAAAATATTGCAAGCAGCCAGAAAAAAAAGCAATTCAAATACTGTCGAGCCATGGTAAGGATAAGGATAGCACAGGATCTAGCAGCTTCTACATGAAAAGATCAGAGCACGTGGAATATGATATACCAGAGGGCAAAGGAACTGGGTTTATAACCAAAAATCACTTACCTAGCAAAACTGATTATAATCCTTTAGGGGGGAAAATGGGACTTCAATGAAAAAGAGGACTTTCGGGCATTTGTGATAAAAAGACCTGAACTCAATAGAACATTTGACTTTCAAATGCAAGACCCTAGAGAAGCATTAAAAGGTAAACAGGAAAAAGATATTATGAGAGATGTTAAAAGGTTAAACTGTTTACATTCCTGCATGGGAAAAATGATATGTCTAAATCATAAGAGCCTTCTGAGTATTAGGGCAGATGATAGGAATAAATTTAGACCGAGGGAACAGGTGGGAATTGATTATGAAGGGATGATACCTGTAAAGCATTTATTTTTTTGTTTCTTTTTTTTTTGCGGGGCCGGGGAGGGGGGTGGTCAGGGTTGATAAGTGTCTTGTGTCTGAGGCTGGATTTGGGCTCAGCTCCTCCTGGGTCCAAGGTGGGTGCTTTGTCCACTGTTTCACATAGCTGCCCCATGATACCTTTGGGGTAAAGTTGGGGGGGGGGGGGAAGAATACACTGGGGGAAGGAATAAGGGAGTGGCAGAATGGGATTAAATCTCACATGAAAGAAGCAGGAAAGTGCCCATGGAATGGGGGGGACAGATGGGGGGGGAGTGAAGGAGCCTTATACACATCAGAATTAGCTCAAAGATCTTAATCTCATCAGAATTGGCTCAATGAGGGATTAACATACACACCCAACTGGGTGAAGTAATCTCTCTAACTCTACAGGAAAGTAGGAGGGGAAGGGGATAAGGAGGGAAGGGTAAAAGAAGGGAGGGCAGAGCAGGGGAGGAGATAGTCAGAAGCAAAACACTTTTGAGGAGGAATATGGTAAAAGAAAATAGAAAATAAAGTAAATATCATGGGAAGGGAATAGGATGAAGGGAAACAGTTATGATGATTGTTATAATGGCAAAATGTATAGTACCCACTTTGCTGGGCTATTGTGAAGAAAATTCTTTGTCAAGTTTAAGGTTCTATATAAAAGTTATGATGAATAGGATGCTATCAGAAAAACCTGGAAAGACCTACATGAACTGAAGCAGAATGAAATGTACTGTGTACAAAATAACAGCAATAGTGTAAGATGATCTGCTATGAAGAACATGGTTATTTTCAGCAATGCAATGAACCAATATAACTCTGAAGGCCTTATGAAAATTGCAATCCATCTACAGAGAAAGAACTGATGATATCTGAAAACTGATTGAAGCATAATTTTTTGTTTGATAGTTCCTTAATCTGAAGTTTTGGTTTTGTCTGTTTTCTTTCACAACCTGGCTTACAAGGATATGTTTATATTTTGCATGACTACTCATGTATAACTTATATTGAATTTCTTGAGTTCTTGGGGTTGGGGGTTGGGGAGGGAGGGAGGAAGAGAAGTTAGAAGACAAAGTTTTAAAAAATTGATGTCAAAATTTGTTTTTACATGTAATTTGGAAAATAAAATTCTAAGCAGAAAAAAAGACTTAATACTATGTCATATGAATGTCTTAATGATAATGTAATAAGACAGATTTTATAAGTCTCAAATCATAGTAGATATGTATAGGAAGTGTGAGATTTGCAACTATTGTGTTCACAGGAAAATCCTACCATCTCATACTCAATACGTGAAAGCACCAGCAAGCTTTGGGAAGTGGCTTACATTGACTTCTTTCTGGAAAGAAATTACATGGAAATGAAAAATTACAAGAAATTACATTATCCTAGTGTTGACTGACTCATCCAATATTCACAGGCTTATATAACTTGGATGAAAAGGCTTCTGATAGTCATGAAGCTGCCACTGGAGAAGTGTTATAGTGGAAGCAGGACTGTGTTTGAAGTCCTTGATTCAAATCTGAACAGTGCTACTAATTATCTACATGTCCCAGGCAAGTCACTCAGGCTTACTGAGCCCTGGTCTCTTTTCTGTAAAATAAGAAAACTAAGACTATTTGGTGTGATAGCTGTAAGAACAGTCATAGAAGAACCCAGCTATCACACATGTAATTAAGCAATGATCTAAAAAGAGCACAAGACCAAATGATAATCAAGAAATCCAAAGGGAAATTATCATAAACATCTTCATCCAGGTCAGGACTACATAAAAAGACAGGAGACAGCTAGGTGGTGCAGTGGATAGAGCACTGGCCCTGAAGTTGGGAGGATCTGAGTTCAAATCTCACCTCAGGCACTTACTAGCTGTGTGATCCTGGGCAAATCACTTAACCCCAATTACCTTCAACATCTAGCGACATCACCAGTTGTCCAGAGAGAGCGAAAGAGAGAGAGAGAGAGAGAGAGAGAGAGAGAGAGAGAGAGAGAGAGATGTATGTGTGTGTGTATGTATGTATGTATGTATGTATATAGGCACTGGACTCAGATTGCTCTGGAGGAGAAAGTGAGGTTGGTGACTTTGCACAGCCCTCCCTCACTTAAATCCAATTCACTGTAAGTCATGAAGTCATGACATCACCTCCCAATGTCATGTTCCTCTTTGAGAATGAAGGGTAAACAACAATAACATAAAAAGACAACCCCAAACTTAGAGGAACTGAGAAAGGGAATTTGCCAGAAAAGTTTACCAGTATGGACCGGAGATGCCCCAGGGGTACCTGACACCTATAGCACACCACACCCAAAGGAAGAAAGACTGGATTCTTCAGATGAGGAAGCCAGAGTGGTTGGAAACCCATGGTTCTTTGACCAACAATGTGCATCTTAGAGTCAACAGAGTCCAGAACAGGATGTTAAAGAAGCACCTGCAGTTCCAGAGGGCCCTGAAGACTACTATTCTCCAAAACTAGGTTTGGAGTGCCTGAAACTTGTCAGGGCTCTAAGTACAGACATACCAGGGGAAGTAAAAGCCAATAACAGGATCCCATAAAATTAAAGAGGGCCTGACCACCTCAGTCAAGTGAAAAGGTGGGCACAGAGCCTGACCTAGGCACAAAGTTCCAAATGAGGAGCTGAGGCTAGAGACATGAGTAAATAAAATACCAGACACAACATAGAAATAGTATAGACCCAGAGATGCCCAGGAGACAACCAAACAGGAAAACGATGACATAACAATTAATGCTTCTGAGTGGCATGCTGGCAATGGACTGCCCAACATGGTGTGCCTGCATTAAAGAAGGTACTGTGTTCTGTGAACAAAACAGAATTGCAATAGTTCTTTTTAAAAGTGAGGTGTGCAAATTTAGAGACACTTCAGTTCACATGGAGAAATTGTGCTTGACTCATGGTGGAATATTCTGAGTTCATATTGGTCTGATCAGCTACAGTCAGACATACTGTACCTTGAGTCCAACACAGTGGTGTCATTTTGGTCTTCTTTGAGAACAAAGGACAACAGTTTTAAGAAAAGGAAAGAGAGAAGGCAATGAATGCACTAGGGATGAAATGAGAAAGAAGGAAACATTACTTTTCAAAAATAGGGTGGTGGAAAAAAGAATATACAAACATGGAAGAAAGGGTGGGGAAAAACAAGTATCACATGAACCTCACTTTTATTTGAACTAGATGAAGGAAGATTGAACCCACACAGAGTTGGGTGCAAAAATATATCACACCCAACAGGGAAAGAATGGAGGCAAAGCATTTATTTAAGAGGGAGGGTAGGAAATTAGGGAGAGAAGCAAAATAAACTTCAAAGGATTGATTATGAGGGGAAGATAAAAAGAACAGAAAGAAATGGTAAGAATTAGTCATCATGATCTAGAAGAGGGACGGGGAGTTGATTAGGAAGGAGATTGTTTCCATTACATATCACTAGGCTTGATCACATTCATCTTTCACCACCTTCTTCCTCTGTCTAAAGAAGGGGGAAGGGATAAAATGGAGGAAAAAGAATGAGGATATGATGGAGCAAAATACATAATTGGCAAACATAACTGTGAACATGAGAGGGATGAATTGACCTATAAAATGTAGTATAATAATAACAGCTAGTACTTATATACTGCTTAAAGGTTTCCACAGTGCTTTATAAATCATTTGATTCTCACAACAACTCTGGAAAGTATGTGCCCTTATTATTTCCATTTAACAGATGAGGAAACTGAGGCAGGCAGAATTAATAAGACTTGCCCAAGGTCACACAAGCAGATAATCAGGACTAAGACACAAACACACAGTCTGAAGCTGGAGTTGAACTTAGGTCACCCTGACTCCTAGTGCCACTAGCTGTGAATAAAGTGCTGGCCCTAGAGTCAGTAAATCAATAAACATTTATTAAATGCCTACTATATGCCCAGAGGGTACAAAGAAAGGGAAAAGATAGTTTCTGCTCTCAAGGAGCTCACAGTCTAATGGGGGAGGCAATGGTGGAGGACAGACATTAAATGCAAAGAGTTCCTGACACAATTACCCCAAAAACAGCAATAAAACAACCCATTGGAGCAGCAAAACCCACAAAAAGATGGGCTGAGATTATTTTCCAGCCAAAGACAACTTAGAGGGGGCCATGCTGGGCTGCAAGAAGAGTACAACCCTGTGATCAGGCCAACACAGCCCTCAAGCATGCTGCACCAGAAAAATTTACTCCTGAGCCTCCAAATCAGCTGTAGCACCAACATCTTCTGGAACTAATCTTATGGGTGGTTGAGAGGGCTGAATGGCTGGCCAGGAGAAAAAATACAGGGGTATCTATGTGTTTGGGAATTAATTAGCCAACAAACAGGTGATATTGATTAGGGAAATAGGAAAGTAGAAATACAAATAAATAGTCTTAGATCTAAGCTTAGTCTATATTCTTTTATAAAACTCACTGAATCCCAAAGCTACCTCTCAGGCTGAGAACAGCGTCAAGCATATGCTGCCACCGAGGTCCAGGGCTGATCACCCAAACATGCCGTCAAACTTGAGCCAGTGTGTGTGGGTCGAGAGCGAGAGAGAAAGGCCTACATTCATCTATCTATTAAAGGGAGAATGCATTTCTAGCTCCCTTTTCCACTGGAGTCCTCAGGAAAAAAGAGCGAGACAGAGCGCTAGTCCCTTCCTTCTTTCTCCCACTAGCCAACATCACTTCCTGATGCCAAAGAAAAGACTTCTGGTCTTGCCCTCAAAGACCTTCGCTTCATGGACAGAACTCTTCTACAGTAAGTCTCCAGCAGGTGGTGTCATTCTAATCGTTACATATGGGACCTAAGGAGGAATTCAGCTATTCCATCCCAGTGGGGAAACAGGAAGAAATCTTGAGTGAACAGAGGCCCAGGTTGGGGAGGGGCACAGGCTCATCAGAGGTAAGAACCACAGCACACAAAGTTTTGCTGGCTGGTTAATTAGCAAGTTGGCTTGAGGTTATCTTCAGACCAGAGAACAGGCCAGGCCAGAGAAAAACCTGCTCATCCTCAAACAAAAACACCTGTGATGCTCTGAAGCTTGGGAGAGTGTAGCTTGGAAGTAGGGCCCCACTCTAAGAGGGAGTTAAAGGTCAAGTAAAAGATGGCAAGATGAGCAAGCAAAGAAAGTTGAGAATTATAGAAAGTTTCTTCAGCAACAAGGAAGATTGAGGTGCACCCTCAGAAGAGGATAGCAACCTCAGGGCCCCTACATCAAAAGCTTCCAAAAAATTATAAATTGGTCTCAGGCCACAAAAGAACTCAAAAGGGACTTTGAAGAGAAAGTAGGAGAGATAGAAGGAAGATTTAGAGAGGTGAAAGGATAGAATGGAAAGATAAATGAGAGTGATTCAGGAAAATCATGAGAAAAAAAGTCAACAGCTTGAAAAGCCAAATGGAAAAGGAGACCAAAAAGCTCTCAGAAGAAAATAATTGCCTAAGAATTAGGATTGAACAAATGGGAGCTAGTGACTTTATGAGAAATCAAGACACAGTAAAGCAAACCCAAATAAATAAAAAAAATAGAGGGCAATATGACATATCTCCTTAGAAAAACAGCTGACTTGGAAAATAGATCCAGGAGAGATAATTTGAAAATCATTAGACTACCTGAAAACCATGACCAAAATAAGAGTTTAGACAGCATCTTCCAAGAGATTGTCAGGGAAATTTGCCCTGATATTCTAGAAGCAGAAGGTAAAATAGAAATTGAAAGAATCCACCAATCACCTCCTGAAAGAGATCCCAAAAGGAAAACTTCCAGGAATATTATAGCCAAATTCCAGAGCTCCCAGGTCAAGGAGAAAATATTGCAAGCAGCTAGAAAAAGGGAAATCAAATACTGTGGAGCTATAGTAAGGATAAAACAAGATCTAGCAACATCTACCTTAAAGGACCAGAGGGCATGGAATATGATATACAGGAGAGAAAAGGAACTGGGACTACAGCCATAAATCACCTACCCAGCAAAACTGAGTATAATATTTCAGGGGGGGAAATGGGACTTCAATGAAAAAGAGGACTTTCAGGAATTTGTGATGAAAAGACCTGAACTGAATAGAAAATTTGACTTTCAAATACAAGACTCTAGAGAAGCATAAAAAGGTAAAGGGATATTAAAGGATTAAACAGTTTACATTCCTACATGGTGTGGTAAAAAAATATGAAAGTTTTTTTAACAGTCAGTTAGGATAACTGAAAGATGCCAGTTTTTTTAAGGACCACCCTTTTGGGGAGGAGACCAACGGCATGAGCTATGCCAGTCCGCCTGCTATGCACTCGACTTCTGGGGTGCGAGCTTAAAAGACAAGGAGAGAACGGAAATGAACTTTTTCCTGCTCTGCTGGTCTCCTGACTGCGCTGCACAGACGGTCTCTCTCTCTCTCTCTCTCTCTCCAAAGGTGGCTTTTGGTTTTGGTGAGTTTTTATAAGGAATGTAGACTAAGCTTAGACTTAAGACGATTTGTATTGTGTTTCTACTTTCCTATCCTTCTAATCAACATCACCTTGTGACTACCATAACAATAAAAGGTCTATCTAGAAAACCAAAAGCTTCTTCCATTTACTAGTCTGGGAGATAAATTAAGGGAAAGGTTAAGTAGGGGAGATTTATGATCTAATATCCAATTTTAAATCTCACAATGGGAAGATAATACTTCTAACTCATAAGAACTTCTCAGTATTAGAGTAGCTGAAAGGAATACAATTATACAGAGGACACAGGTCTGAACTGAATATGAAAGGATGACATCTGTAAAGCATTTATTTTTTGTTTATCATTGTTTTTTGTAGGGCAGACAGGGTGAGGTGGCTTATGTCTGGGGTTGGATTTGGGCTTGGGGCATCCTGGGTACATGGTTGGTGCTTTATCCACTGTGCCACCTAGCTAACCCATGATGACATCTTTAAAATAAAGTTAAGGCATAAGAGGAAAGCACTGGAAGAAAGGAAAAGGGTGAGGTAGGCTTGGGGGAAGCAGCTCACATAAAAGAAACAAGAAAAAGCTTATGGAGGGGAGGGGAAGAGGGGGAAGGAGTGGGGGAGTGAGTGAACCTTACTGTCATCAGAATTGGCTCAAAGAGGGAATAATATCCATACTCAAGTGGGTATAGTAATATATTTTGCCCTGAGGGAAATTGGGAGGGGAAGGAGAAAAGGGGGGCAAGGGAGAAGAGGGGAAGGAAGTAAGGGCAGATTGGGGTGGGAGGTGTAAAAAGCAAAACACTTTCGAGGAACATGAAGATGTTCTGCATAACTGCACATGTATGACTTATATTGAATTGCTTTATTTCATAGGGAGGGTTGAGGAGGGAGAGAGGAAGAATATTTAGAACACAGAATCAGCTCAAAGACCTTAATCTCATTAGAGTTGGCTCAAGGAGGGAATAACATACACACCCAATTGGGAGGAGTAACCTATCTAACCCTACAGGAAAGTAGGAGGGGAAGAGTATAAGGATGGAAGGGTGAAAGAAGGGAGGGCAGAGCAGGGGAGGGGACAGTCAGAAGCAAAACACTTTTGAGGAAGAATAGGGTAAAAGAAGATAGAAAATAGAGGAAATATCATGGGAAGGGACTAGGATGGAGGGAAACAGGTATGATGATTTATTATAATGGCAAAATGTATGGTAGCTACTTTGCTGGACTATTGTGAAGAAAATTCTTTGTCAAGTTTAAGCTTAAAAGTTAAAAGTTATAATGAACAGGATGCTATCAGAAAAACCTAGAAGGACCTACATAAACTGGAGCAGAGTGAAATGTACTGTACACAAAAGAACAGCAGTAGTGTAAGATGATCTGCTGGGAAGGACATGATTATTTTCAGCAATGCAATGATCCAGTATAACTATGAAGGCCTTATGAAAATTGCAATCTCTTTACAGAGAAAGAACTGATGGTATCTGAAAACAGATTGAAGCATGATTTTTTGACAATTCCTTAATCTTAAATTTTATTTTATTTGTTTTCTCTCACCACCTAGCTAATGTGCAGATGTTTTGCATGACTACTTATGTATAACTTATATTGAATTTCTTGAGTTCTTGGGGTTGGGGGTTGGGGAGGGAGGGAGGAAGAGAAGTTGGAATGCAAAGTTTTAAAAAATTGATGTCAAAATTTGTTTATACATGTAATTTAGAAAATAAAATTCTAAACAGAGTGTATTAATGGGGGAGGCAATATGTATAAAAATATATTATATTATAAACACATAATATAATATAAACATCTTATATAAATATAGTATAACATAAACAAATCATATGCAAAATAAATTGAAAATAATCAAAAGAATAAAAGCAATAGAAATAAAATCGATCAGGAAAAGCTTCTTGTAAGAAAATGAGATTTTCTTTTTTTTTCTTTTTCTTTTTTGGTGAGACAGTTGGGATTAAGTGACTTGCCCAGGGTAACACAGCTAGTAAGTGTCAAGTGTCTGAGGCCAGATTTGAACACAGGTCCTCCTGAATCCAGGGCTGGTGCTTTATCCACTGGACCACCAAGCTGTCCTGAAAGTTGAGATTTTTAAGCTGGGACTTGAAAGAAGAAAGAGAAGCCAAGAAAGGAGATGAGAAAGGAGAATATTCCAGACATGCGAATCACCAGTTAAAATACCCTAAGCCAAGAGATGGGGTGTATACTTGGAGAAACGGCAAAGAGAACAGTGTCCCTAGAAGAGTACATGGGGTGGGGAGTGGCGTTAAGGTGTAAGAAAAGTGGAGAAATGCAGATGGGAGCAGGTTATAAAGGACTTTGAACTCTCAACAGAATTTCATATTTGATCCTGAAAGTGATGGGTAACTACTGGAGTTTATTAAGCAAAAGGACAACATGGTCAGAACTATACTTTAGGAAGATCACTAACAGCTGAGTGGAGAAGGACCCAAAGTTGGAAGAGACTTGTGCCAGGGAGACCAACCAGAAGGTTGATGCAGTAGTTCAGGCATAAGGTGATGAAAGCCTGTTCCAGAGTAGCAGCAGTAGGGGCAGCTAGGTGGCACAGTGGATAAAGCACCAGCCCTGGATTCAGGAGGACCTGAGTTCAAATTCGGCCTCAGACACTTAACACTTACTAGCTGTGTGACCCTGGGCAAGTCACTTAACCCCAATTGCCCCGCAAAAAAAACCAAAAACAAAACAGAAACAGAGTAGTAGCAGTGTCAGAAGCAAAAAGAGGGCACATGTGAAAGTGGACTATGGGGAGATGAGAGTGAAAAGTCAAGGTTGACACCTGTTTTATGAGCCGGGCTGACTGGGAAGATGGTGGTACCCTCCATAATAATGGGCAAGGCAGGAAGAGGAAAAGCTGCTGTGGTCTATAGGACAGTGAATTTATTGGGAAGGTATAAAAGGATTGCTGTCTTACCATGGTGAGCACCCAGTTGAGGTTGTATAAAATATATTTGTAGTGGACCCAGTTAGCAGTTTCATGTTTTCCTACAGCTTTTTTCAGCAATACATCTACAGGAAAGAAGGCTTGGGATGATGGGAGAAATCCAAGGCTGGGGATTAGAAGGGCAACATCAGTGAAAGGATAATGTGCAAGGGGCATAAGAGAATAAGACAGAATACAAATTTAGCTGGTTGGCCAAAGGTCAAGGTGGCTAATGGAAAAAAGTGAAGGTAATATAAGGACAATGGCCTGAGAAAGAACTGAGGAGCTAAGGGATTGGAGGTCATGGTATGAACCAAGAATAGTGTTTGGGGCTGCAAAGCAGAGGGAAAGGTGGAATAACAAAATGTTATGATCAGATAAATGAATTTCAGAACTCATGAACATGCATGAGGAACATTTTGTGGATGATGGTAAGATCAGTAGTACAACAGTCTTGGTGTGTGGCTATGGTGAGGGAGAAGAATAGGTCATTTGAAACGTATAAGTTGATGAACTTTTCAGACATTAGAAAAAATATGAATATATGCTGAAGTCCCCTAGTGAGAGCAGGAATTGATGAGGAAATACTGTGAGTTAGACAGTGAATTCATTGAAGGAAGAAAGGGGGTATTCTGGAGGTCAGTAGACAATAACCACCAGAATATTGATTGGTTGGTAGATATGGATTGATTGAACCTCAAATAAGGAGAGGAAAAGAGATGTGGTGCTGATAGAAGGAGAACATTTGGTTGTTGTTCAGTGATGTCTGTCCAAGTTCATGTTCATTGTTTCCATGACACTATCTATCTACCTCATCCTCTGTCATTCCCCTTTCCTTTTGCCTTCAATCTCTCTCAGCATCAAGGTCTTTTCTAGGGAATTCTGTCTTCTCATTATGTGGCCAAAATATTTGAGCTTCAGCTTCAGTATTTGACCTTCCAATGAGTAGTCTGAATTGATTTTCTTTTTTTTTTTAATTTAATTTTATTATTTTCCAGTTACATATTACATATAAGGATAGTTTTCAACATTTGTTTACACTGGATTTTTAGTTCCAAATTTTTCTTTTCTCCCCCTTCCCTTCCCTCCCTCTTCCCCAAGATGGAAAGCAGTCTGATACAGGTTGTATATGTACAGTCATATCAAACATATTTCTACATTAGTCATCTTGCGAAAGAACAATCAGAGCACAAAGGAAAAATCTCAAACAAAAAATCCAGTCCAAAAGTAGAAACAGTATGATTCAATCTGCATTCATAATTCACAGTTCTTTTTTTCTGGGTGTTGAGAATATTTTCTATCACAAGTTCTTTGAAACTGTTTGGATTGTTGCACTGCTGAGAAGAGCCAAGTCTATCCCCAGTGTTCATCACACAATGTTGCTGTTACTCCTGGTTCTGCTCCTCTCAGTCAACATCAGTTCATATAAGTCCTTCCAGGTTTCTCTGAACTCCTCCTGCTCATCGTTTCTTGCAGCACAATAGTATTCTATTACATTCATATACCACAATTTGTTTAGCCATTCCCATATTGATGGGCATTCCCTCGATTTCCAATTCTTTGCCACCACAAAGGGAGCTGCTATAAATATTTTGTACATGTGGGTCCTTTTCCCTTTTCTATGGTCTCTTTGGGATACAGACCTAGCAGTGGTACCACTGGGTCAAACGGTATGAACAGTCCCATAGCCTTTTGGGCATATAGCCCCAAACTGAATTGATTTCTTTAAGTATTGACTGATTTGATATTCTCAGAGGCTAGAAAGAAGTAGAAAAGGGGAATAAGGAATATTCCAAGTCCCCCATCCTGACCAATGAATTAGGAAATTAGTAAAAGCACATCTAGGTCAGGGAGGTTTCCCTTCATCAAGACAGGAGCCAGGTCTCAAAGAGAGTTGAAAGGTAGAAGGAAGGAGAAAGGAAAAGATTTAAGTTAAAAGTAAGTTTGTTGCCTATAGAGAAGACAGTCCAGGGGGCAGCTAGGTGGAACAGTGGATAAAGCACTGGTCCTGGATTCAGGAGGACCTGAGTTCAAATATGGCCTCAAACACTTGACACTTACTAGTTGTGTAACCCCGGGCAAGTCACTTATCCCTCATTGCCCCACAAAAAAAAAAAAAGAAGGAAAAAAAGAGAGAGAAGACAGTCCAGGAAAGAGTACATAGTGTTAAAGTAGTCATTAGAGGAGGTGGGTTGAGACTGAGATTTTTTTATGCCCATAGATGACCTAGTAGCTGCATCAGGTAAGCTAAGGCCAATTAGGTCCTAGGGACACTTTGTCTCCTTTTAGAGAAAACTGGTCCTTATTATAGGAGGGAAGAAAGAGGTGTGGGACTAACCCATGCTGTGGGGAAATGCTGACAAGATATTATTCCTATCACAACCAAGAACTGTGCTAAAATACTGGGAATACAAAGAAACAAAATAATCTTTACCCTCAAGGAGTTATATTCTAATGGAGAACACAAATTGCAATATAACTATTTGTCTACAAGATTGTATATATGATTAGGAACGTTGAAGAGTGATCTAAGTGCTATTTAGCCTTCTTAAATGATGAAAATCCCTCTACCAGTACAAGATATGATGATCTCTCTGAAACTTATAGTCTTAGAGACTATAGCACCGATTGATTAAATTACTTGCTCTGGGTAATAGCCAATATATGCCAGAAGTGGGACTTGAATTCAGGTCTTCTTAAATATAAGGCTTGCTTTCTATTCAGTTTGCCACTTTGCCTCTACTATACATATTTTATGAATGGTAATCTCATAGGGGAAAAAACTGGTAGAGGTGGGAGGGGTGGGGGTAGGGTGAGGCTGACAAAGTCTTCCTTCAGAAGGTGAGATTTGATGAGTCTTGAAGGGAACCAAAAAAAAATGAAGAAGTAGAGGTAAGGAGTGAGACAATTTTAGTCATGTGTCATGTGGGGCAGCCAAAGCAAAGGCAAGTAGACTGGAGATAGAGATTGCTTGTGAAATACAGGAATGTGACTAGACAGGTAGACAATGGCCTTGACCCCTAGGTTTAGTTTCGTCTCTGTTCTTCTTCCCTTCCCACTCATCTGTGTAGGAAAACAGAAGAGGTTTGGATTTAGAAAATTGAGAAACACCAAACCCCAGAGATGTTTTGAAATTATTGAGCATGTAGCTGTTACATGAATACCATGTATAGCTTAAGCTTCAAAGATTAACATCAGGAGACATGAGGAATGCTCACTGTAAACAAGGTGACAAAAAGGCCCAATCCCCTGGATCAAGAAGTGGGATTCAAATAAAAGATTAAATCTGAGGGCATTATCTAGCTTCAAGGACTGTACTGTGACTTGACTTGACTTGACTGTGGGCTCAAGAGCTTGGCTCCTTGGGCAAAGAATATCATATTGGAGATTGGAAAGTCCAATAGGCAAAACTCTGTTTTGGCTGAAAGGAAGAGAAAAGTAAATCTCTAATGGATAAAAAGGTAGGAGGGTGCTCAGAGGGTTTCTTTTGCCAGCCCTTCTAAGGCCAATGCTACAAGCTATAGAAAAGCCTCCTGATCTTGAAATAAAAATCCATCAACAAGAATTTATTAATCTCTTAGTATTTGCCAAATACTGTGTTAAGCACTATGGATACAAAGAAAAAGGAAAAATATTCCCTGTGCTCAAGGATATGCTCCTAATGGGGAAACCAGTATTAAAGAAGACTACTAGTGCTGCTACTGCTGTTATTGCTGCTGCTGCTGCTACTGCTGCTGCTGCTGCTGTGGTGGTTGTGAAATCATTCACTCATGTCCAACTTTTCATAACCCCATGGACCATAGTACACCAGGCCCTTCTATCCACCACTATCTCACGAAGTCTGTCCAATTTCATGTTCATTGCTTTCATAACACTATCTACCTATTTTATCCTCTGACATGTCCCTCTCCATTTGCCTTCAATCTTTTCCAAAATCAGGGTCTTTTCCAATGAGGTCTGTCTTCTCATTACGTGGCCAAAGTATTACTTCTTCAGCTTCAGTGTTTGACCTTCTGATGAAGTCTGAATTAATTTAAGTATTGACTGATATGAGGCAGCTAGGTGATGCAATGGATAAAGCACTGGCCCTAAAGTTGAGAGGACCTGACTTCAAATAACACTTACTAACTGTGTGACCCTGGGCAAATCACTTTTAACCCCAATTGCCTTAAACATCTGGGGCCATCTCCAGTCATCCTGATATATATCTTCCCACTAGACCCATTTGGTTCTGGAGGAGAGAGGTTGGTGACTTTGCACAGCCCTCCTTCAAATCCAATTCACTGCAAGTCATGACATCACCCTGATGTCATGGTCTTCTTTGAGAATGAAGGACAAACAACAATAACAACAACAACAACAATTGATTGATTGATTTGATCTCCTTGCAGTCCAACAGACTCTCAAAAGTTTTCTCTATTTTTTCATCATTTTTTAATGTAACTTTCATTTCTCTCAGTTCTTTTCCCATTTTTTCTTCTACCTCTCTCATGTGATTTTAAAAATCCTTTTTGAGCTCTTCCAAGAAGACTTTTTGGTCGTGAGATCAATTCATCTTCCACCCTGAAGCTTCACATGTAGGTATTTTGAGGGTACTGTCCTCATCTGAATTTGTATTTTGGTTTTCCCTGTAGACACAGAAGCTTTCAATGGTAAGGGCCCTTTTCGATTTCTTACTCATTTTGTGGCTTATATTTTTTTACCTTTAAAGTTGAGGTCTGCTCCTGGGGCACAGGAGCCACTGTTGCAAGTTTTTTTGTGCTGGGGGATAGGGGCTGGGTCACTGGAGCTCTGCTCTGAGGCCTTTGTGGTTTGTGGATTCCTCACAGCCCTAGTCCTGCTCCCTGCCCTGGGATGGCTTGGCCAAGGTGTGCCTGTCCTGTGGGTGGTTCTCTGTCAGTTTGCCCTCTCAATTGGTCTTGGCAGGTCTCACAACATGTGTGCTGTGCCACCAGCCTCCTGAACCAGGACCAAGGAGCCTCAGTTGTGATGCGGTGGCCAAGAGCCTCCTGTTGTCTTGCCTGACCCCTTCTGAACTGCACTACACTCCCCTTTTGCCCAAGTGAGACTGACCTTTCCCGAAGTCTTCTAAATTATCTCAAGTTGGAAGATTGTGTGTCTCTGTCTTTTTGTAGGTTCTGTCATTTCAGAATCTGCTCAAAGGCTTAATTTAATGTTGTTTTTGAGGGGAATTCGGGAGAGCTCAGACAACTTCTTGGCTTCTTTCTGCCATCTTGGCTCCGCCCTCAAAAGTCTTCTCTAGCACCACAATTTGAAAGCATCAGTTCTGCAACACTCAGCTTTCCTTATAGTGCAACTTTCACAATCATACATTGCTGCTGGAAAAACCTTAGTTTTGACTATTTAATTTTTTAGTATACTGCCCAGATTTGCCATCACTTTCCTTCCAAGGAGCAAGTATCTTTGAATTTCATCACCTGCAGTGATCTTTAAGCCCAAAAATATAAAATCTGACACAACTTCCATTTCTTCTACCTTTATTTGCCAGGAAATAATGGGACCAGTTGCCATGATCTCAGTTTTTTTTGTGTTTTGTTTTTCTTTTCATGTTAATCTCCAAGCCAGCTTTTACTCTCTCCTCTTTCACCCTCATCAAGAGGCTTCTTAATTCCTCTTCACTTTCTGCCATCAGAGTAGTGTCATCTATACATCTGAGATTGTTGGTATTTCTCCAAGCAACCTTAATTCTGGCTTTTAATTCATCCAACCTGGCATTTTGCATGATGTTTTTTGCATATAAGTTAAATAAATAAGGTGGTAATATACAGCCTTGTTATACTCCTTCTCCAATCTTAAACCAACAAGTTGTTCCATGTTTGTCTCTAGCTGTTGTTTCTCGACTGGTTCCTCAGGAGACAAGTAAGATGATCTGGTACTCCTATCTCTTTGAGGATTTGCCACATTTTGTTATGATCCACAGAGTCAAATGCTTTAGTGTAGTCAAAAGGGGAAGGCTCTAGCAGCTGAGAAATTAGGAAAGGCCTGTAGAAAGTAACAACTGGGGTGGCTAGGTGGCACAGTGGATGAAGTGCTGGCCCTGAGTTCAGGAGTACCTGAGTTCAAGTCCGGCCTCAGACACTTGACACTTGTTGGCTGTGTGACCCTGGGCAGGTCACTTGACCCCTATTGCCCTGCAAAAAAAAAAGAAAAAAAAAGAAAGTAACAATTTCATTTAGTGGGAGCCAAGATGGCAGAGGACAGGTAGTGACTCCTTGGATCTCTCCTCCAAATCCCTTCAAATAATGCTATAAGACAATACCTGGAGCAATAGAACCCATAAAAGGACAGGGTTAGATTATTTTCCAGTCAAAGATGGATTAGAAAGTTGGCAGGAGGGGTCTGCTGTGCTGGCGTAGGAGTGGAACCCAACCCCAGGGTTGTACCAACACAGATCTAGCTCCAGGCAAGCTGCACCAGAGAAAGAGACCTCCAGGGCCTCTTAATCAGCTGTAGCACTGGCTTCTTCTGGAACTAAGTTCACAGTCTGGTGAGAGGACTGAGTGGTTGGGTGGGGGAGATTACAGGGGTCTCTGCTGGAACTGAGGTGGAGCTCAGTTTTTTTACCCCTGATGGAACCAGGAAGCAGCTCTGAGTGTTGACAGCCCAGGTGGGAGAGGGCCATAGGCTTGCCAGAGCTGTCAACCCAGAGAAACAAAAATTTTGTTTTCTGGTTGAAGAGCAGGTAGGCCTGGGGTTATTTACAGACCAGAACACAGGCCAAGCAAGTGAAGAACCTGCCACTCCTTAAATCATACCCCCTTGGGCCTCCTGAAGCTTGGGATAGTGCAGTCTGGAATCAGTGCCCCACTTTAAGAAGTAGTTAAAAGTCAAGAAATGGGTGGGCAAGATGAGCAGACAAAAATGTGGACCATTGAAAGTTTCTTTAGTGACAAGGAAGATTGAGGTGCACCCTCAGAAGAGGATAGCAGCATCAGGGCTCCTACATCCAAATCTTCCAAGACAGTTGAATTTAGTTTTGAAGCAAGGCAAGAATCCTAAGGGTGGAGATAAAAGAGAGTAATTCTGGCATGAGGTAGAGACTCTATAAAGGCATGAAGAGGGAAGATAAAACATTATGGGTGGGAAACAAAAAATAGATCAGTCTAGCTGGATTGCAGAGTATTTGGAAGGAAAGAACATAAAAGAAGACTAGAAAGATAGAAAGAGGCCATATTGTGAAGAGTTTTAAAATGATAAAAGAGTTTATCATCTCTGTGCTCATGATTCTCAAATCTACTTATCCAGCCCTAACTTCCCTGATGACCTTCAGGCTCACGTTTCCAACTGCCTTTTGGATATCTCAAACTGGATGTCCTATAGATATAAACTCAATATATCCAAAACTGAACTCAGAATCTTTCCTGCCAAACTTCACCCTCTTCCAAACATCCTTATTACTGCCAAAGGTACCACTATCTTTCCAATCAGCCAGCTTTACAACCTAGAGGTCATGCTCAACTCCTTACTCTCTCTCCATATCCATATCCAATCTGTTGTCAAGGCTCATCAATTTTACCTTACTATCTTTCATATATACCCCCTTCTCTCCTCTGACACCACTAACACCTAGTGCAGTCCCTAATCACCTTATGCCTGAACTATTACAATATGTTGGTTTGCCTGGCACAAGTCTCTCCTCACTCTAATCCATCTTGCACTCACCTGTCAAAGTAAAGTCATTTGGCTAAATCACAGATCTCCACATCTCACATACATACACACCCCCCACTCAATAAATTCTAGTAGTTCTCTATTGCCTCCAGGAACAAATATAAAATTTTCTATTTAGTATTCAAAGCCCCTTTCTAGTCTTCTTACACATTATACCATCCCTACCTCATCTTCCCTCAACCCGCACTCTGTCCATGTAATCTTTGAACCAGTAACACTAGCTCCCTAGATATTCTTTGATCAAGACACTCCATCTTCCAATTCTGGCCGTTGTTGTGGGCTGTCCCTCATGCCTAGTATTCTTTCCTTCCTCATCTCTGCCTCCTGGCTTTCCCAGCTTCCCTCAAGTCCCAGATAAAATATTACCTTCTACAAGAAGCCTTTTGCAACCACCCTTAAATTTAACGCCTTCCCTCTGTTGCCTATTTCCAATTTTTTCCTATATGTAGCTTGTTTGTACTTAATATCTGTAAGCTCCTTGAGAGCAGAGACTAACTTTATCTTTTCTTTGACCTTAGCACAGAGACTGACACATAGAATGTATTTAACAAATGTTTATTGGCTGATTGATTATATTTGAGCATAGAGTCATAGGGAGACACTAAAGTTCATTGAATAGAGGGGTGACATTGGTATAATCTCTACTTTAGGAAAATCACTTTGGCAGCTACAAGAAAGATGAATTGGAGTGGGGAGGGACTTGAGCTAGGTACATAACCAGGAGAATGGTATCCAGCAAAATAGCATCTGTTGGAATAATACAGAGCAAAAGCAATTTATTCAAAGGAGCCCAATAAGGAAAAGTCTCAGCAGGAAGATTACATTGACATTACCAGAAGAAATAGTCTCTTGCATCACTTACAGCATGAGTTACTCCTCCTGATTGTCATGGCCACATGTGTTTTCTATTTATGGGTATCTCCCTATGTACACCTTGACTATATATGTTCCTTACATCTGTCCACCATGCCAAATGATACTATGTGTGTTTGTAGGAAAATGAGCTCCAGATTTATGGGGGAAATGTTTTATTCAATCAATTGATAAGCATTTATTAAACTCCTACTATGTGCTATACACTGGAGATAAAAATCACAAAATTAAAGCAGTTCCTGCACTAAAGCAGTTTATTGGAGAAAAGAAAATGGATGGATGGATAGATAGATAGATAGATAGATAGATAGATAGATAGATAGATAGATAGATAGATAGATGATAGAAATAGGTAGCTAGATGATAGCTAGATAGATAAGAGAGAGAGAGAGAGAGAGAGAGAGAGAGAGAGAGAGAGAGAGAGAGAGAGAGAGAGAGAGAGGAGGCAATGTGTGTGTTGGTGAAGAGGGGATTGGGGGCACTAATCCCTGAAGAGGTAAGAAAAGACATTGTGTAGAAGTTGACATCTGAGCCTTAAGTGTTGAAGGAAACTATGGATTCTCATAGGTAAAGACAAGGAGAGAATGTATCCCAGGAATGGAAACAGCCAATACAAAAACACAGAGATGGAGTGCATTATATAATGCCAATTTGTCTAGATGATTAGGGGTAGTGATGTATAATAAGGCTGAAAAGGTAAGTTGTAGTCAGTTTGTGAAGAGCCTTGAATGCAGAATGGAGTTCATATGTTATCCTAGAGATGATTAGAACCTATTGTAGTTTATTGGAGAGGGGAGTGAAGATAGTCAGACCTGCCTTTTAGGAAAATCACTTTGGAGCCTGTGTGGAGGATAAGACAGGTAGAGACTTGAGGCAGGGAACTTAATTATAAGGCTATTGCAACAGTCCTGGAGAGAGATAATAAAGACTTGACCTAGGGTGATGGCTGTGTGAGGGCTATAGATATGAGAGATGTTGTCAAGATAGAAATCACAAGATTTGGCAACTGATAGATATGTGGGATGAAGGACAGGAGATGTCACTGTGGTTGAGAATGTATGACCTTGGCAGAAATAGAGAAGCAAGAGGAGTTTGTGGGGAAAGATAATGAGTTCTCTTTTGGCCAGGTTGAGTTTAATATGCCTATGAGACTATCAATTTGAAATGTCCAATGGACAGTTGGTGATAAAGGACTAGAGCTCAAGAGAGAGGCTACATCTGGGAGTAATCTATAGATCTGGGAATCCTCTGCACAGAGATGATAATTAAACCCATGGGAGATGATGAGGTCATGAAGTCAGAGAATCAGCTACTTTTCTCACTTTGCAATTTCATTAAATGTCTTTTCTTTTAAACTAATTGTACTCTCTGGCTGACTTAATGGTAAATACATCAGCATGAACTCATGAACTCTTGTCTTAGTGGAATGCAAATCTACACAGCAGCCTGAACCTGGGGCAAACATCTCTGGAGAACTTATCCTGTGAGTAGGGGGTGTCCCCAGGTGACACACCAGTGACCTCTCTCCTCTGTCTGTTAGGCTCATAGGTCAGGCAGAAGTTCTGTTCCTTTGCTTTCTCCCTTCTCCTCTCTCAGACTTAGTTTCTTCTGCATAAAATGAGGATGATCTAGAACAGGGCTTTTTGAACTTTTTCCACTTGCAATCCCTTTTCGCCCTAGACATTTTTATTCAACCCTGGGTATATAGGTATATAAAATAGGTATACATAACCTTTTAATGTTGTCAAATTTTTCATGCCCCCCCACATTCAGTTATGCGACCCCGTATGGGCTCACAACCCACAATTTGCTTTGATCTGGAAGGTCCCTTCCAATGATTGAGAATTGGCAACTTACCCTAAATTTCTTGAAGACAGCATCCCCATATTACAATTCTGTAAGGCAATTGGGTTTGTAAGAAACATGCCTGGCTTGGTTCTCTGGCCCTGGTCCCAGCACCAAAGGGAAAAAAGCACCTACAAGGAGCACCATAAGATTTTGATATGACCTAATTCCATTACAGGGGAAAAAGACCACAGGGGAACTGAAAGGCAGGAGAAGAAAACTTCTCTAAAAGACCAGACCATTAGGAAAAGCAACCAGAGGCTGAGATTTTTGTTGTTCTCTCCCACCTTGGAAAAATATAGATGGGACAAGTTCTCAGGCCCTAGGCATATGCCCTATTTTCCTCTGGAGGAATCCTCCCCCCACCTCCACTCCTCATGCCTGTATGACAGCACAATAGAGGTTATTGTTTAATAAACTTGGAAGCTTTACCAAGATTAAAGGATAAGCAAGGAAAAGTTAACTCTTCATCATCTAACTGTCCTTTTTATTTGATTCCAAGAATTCTGTTGACTTCTAGACTATAATGAGCGAGCCCCTAGACTATAGTAGCTCATTAGAAGAAACCTTAGGGCAATGATGCTTAAACTGGGGTCCATGAACTTTTCAAATTTATTTTCCATTTATTAATTTATTTTTTTAACATTTTTTCTTTTTTATATTTTAAGTTCCAGATTCTCTCTCTCCCTCCCACACCTCCCACACCCTCTGAGAAGGCAAACAATATATCAATTATACACATGGAATCATGCAAAATGTATTTCCATATTAGCCATATTACCAAAAAATGAAAGCAAGAAAATTATACTTCAATTTCTACTCAGAGGTCATAAGTTCTCTTTCTGGAGGTGGATGGTATTTTTTCATTATGAATCTGCTGGAATTGTCTTGGATTACTGTATTGATCAGAGTAGCAGAGTCTTTCACCATTGTTCATCATTAAAACTTAACTGTTACTCTGCATAATGATGTCCCAGTCAATTCATAGAAGTCTTGCCATGGTTTTTTTTTTCTTTTCTGAAACCACCACCCTGGAGCACAATAGTACTCCATCACAATCTTATGCCACAATTTATTCCACCATTTCCCAATTGAAGAACATCCCTTCAATCTCCATTTCTTTGCCACCACAAGAAAAAAGAACTCTAAATATTTTTATATACATATATCCTTTTCCTTGATGTCTTTGGGGTATAGACCTAGTAGTAATATTGCTAGATCAAAGGGTCTACACAGTTTTATAACTTTTGGGGCATAGTTCTAGATTGTTCTCCAGAATGAATGGGCCAGCTCACTACTCCACCAGCACTGTGCCACCTAGCTGCCCCCTTATCAATTTGCCTTATTTTTATAAATGACTCCGTTCCCTATATATTTGAGAAACAAGGCTTTTATCTGAGAAAGTTGCTGTAAAAATTTTTTTTCCAGTTTTTTGCTTTCCTTCTCATCTTGGCTACATTGGTTTGGTTTATGCAAAACCTTTTTGATTTAATATAATCAAAATTACCCATTTTATATTCTATAATGCTCTCTCTTATTTGGTTATGTTTTTCCTTATCCATACATCTGACAGGTAAAATAGTCCCTTCCTTTTTTTGGGGGGGGGAGTAATGAGGGTTAAGTGACTTGCCCAAGGTCACACAGGTGTCTGAGGTCAGATTTGAACTCAGGTCCTCCTGAATCCAGGCTGGTGCTTTATCCACTGTGTCACCTATTTGCCCTCTCCCTTCCCTTTTTTTTAATTTTCTTACATCACTTTCCTAGTTTTTCCTCTACCACTCTTATCTCTTTCTTTTGCTCTTCCAGGAATTCTTCCTGGTCTTTGGTCCAACTAGCATTTAGGCTTTGCTTCTAGCTATTTTCACATTGCTGCCTTTTCCAAGTTTGTTTTAGTCATCCATGCCACTATAGTAGCTTGTTATGGTCAAGTTCTTTTTGTTGCTGTTGTTGTTATTGTTGTTGTTGTTTGCTCATTTCTTCACTTTGAACTTTATGTTAAAGTTGGATTCTGATCTTGTAGGGGTGAGGAGACATTGTGCCAAGCTTCAAGGTTTTTTTCCTGATACTATTTTCAGAGCTAGTTCTGAGTGTCTGCAAGTTTTCAGTGCTTCCAAGATGGCATTATCCTAGGAAAGAAGTGGTCACTGCTCTCCTGTTCTGTACCTGATATTTACCCAGGAAAGGCCCCTGCTCCCTTGTAAACAATCACAAACACTCCTCCCTGTTCTGGAACTGTGAACTAGAACTGCTTATGGCCAATAGAGTTGCCAATCAGTGCCAGCTGCACCTAGTGCCAGTAATGGGTCTCTTTCTGACCAGTCGTCTGGCCCCCCTACAACCTCTGGACTAAGAGCTTCCAAAGTTGCTGCTGTTGCAGCTGCCTCCAAAGGCCCACCAGGTACTCCTGCCATGTTCCAGTCTTTCACCCACCCCATTGTTACAAACCTTTCCTGCAGAACTTCTAAATTGTCTTAGTCTGGAAAAATGTCTTCCTCTTACCTCTTATTGTTCTGCTGCTCCAAAATTTTATTTGAGACATTATTTTAAAGTTGTTTGGAGGAGAATATCAGGAGGGTTCAGCTTGGTCCTAACGTGTACTATGCCCTCTTAGCTCTGACTTCCATAAAATTTAAAAAAAAATATTTTGATAAGTGTATTTAAATATTATTGGTTTCCTTTGTAATGTTATATCTTTTACCTTATGCATTTAAGAACATTTTTTAAAAAGACATCAGACTGCCAAAGAAAGAAATTAAGCACATAAGAAATTAAGAACCCCTACCTTAGAAGAAGCTTTGAATTTTAAGTAAAAGGACCTAGTTTTGAATCCTGGCTCTTCCAGGTCTTTTAGAAAGACCTTTTGTGGAACTGGCATGGCATTATGTATTTCTCTTACCATTTTCTATCTTGCATTATTATTATCTGAAAATGTAACATATTCCCTCTAGTAGACTGTACTAAATTGAGGAAGCATTTCCATTTTAGGTGATGTGGGATAATTTGCATACTACAAGCTCTTCTTTAAACAAGATGGAATTGGGGGAAATCACCACTTTTCCTTAGTTAAGGAAACGTGCTGTAAAAGATTTGGGGAAAATTGCCCTATTTTAGAGATTTTGTACCTGTGAGTATGTGAAATAAGCACAGAAAGAGCAGGATGTGGAAGGTGAGAGATTAGAGTTTTTAATCTGCTACTGTCACCTTGCGTGAGTCGCATCCCCATTCTGAAATAAAAGAGTTGTGTGTGTGCGTGCGTGTATCTGTGTGTCTGTGTGTCTGTGTGTAATGAATGCCTTCTGTCATTCTGGGGAAGTCCATGGATTCCTCAGAATATGTAGGACTACAAAGGAGGCCAATTATTAAAATAAGAGTGTAATTTTTCCCAAAGTTCCTTAGGCTCCCTGAAATTTACCTGTGGACCCCTCATGGGCCGATGGGACCCCAGGTTTAAAACCCTTGGATTAAATAGTCTTTTGACTCCATTCTCTGAATATACTTAATTATCACTGTATACCTAGGACACTGCTATGCACCCCGTAGGTGCTTAATAAGGATTTATTGCCTAGCTAAACCAACTACCCTCCTCCAACTAACTGCTATATTCTCTGATTCTCACTTGCCCATTTCTCTGCTTTGCCTGGATTAGGTGTGAGTGGCTACCTACCAAATTGGAGGCTCTGTGAGCAGAGAGACAAGCAGGAAAGGGAGCCCTGGTGCTTTGACCTACAGCGTACCTGCTCCCATGGTAGGGGCAATCATCATTTAGCATCCTAATAGGATTTGCTTCCTTGACATTAACTGTCATCCTAAATATCATCCCAAATCCACTTACGCCCTGTGGCAGCGTGCCTTTTAAATCTTCTCTGAAAGAGACTGAGTGTATTCAAGTAATAATAGGACTGTGGGCAGCAACATCATTCAAGAGGCTCAGACCCTAGGTATCTACCACAGTCATCATCATAAATCTATGCTAATGGGAGGACCAGAAGAGAGGGAATAAATGATATCCACAGATCATCTCTCAATATAAATCCCACCAAAGCTGATATTGAAATTCCTTGTCCTTAAAAAATTGGATATACAAAATTTCAAAACACAAAATTGTTCATCATTTAGAAAATTCCCCCTCCCCCTCAACTGTGAGGGGATCGAGGAAACTGGGGCTTTGCCCCAGGGCATCAAAGTCTAGAGGGTACTGACAGGGCTCATATTCATTCAGATGAAGCAATTGCACTTACTATTTAGTTAGCATGAATAATTAGTTAACATAGGAAACTACCAGATGGTTTGCTCCTTCCCCCAGCAGCTGTATCCCAGGTGAGCTCCCTCCTGACATAACCCGTGCTATTTCCAGTAGGGGAAGCTTCCCTAGAAACACCCTTCTAGTGTCCCTAGGACCTCTCTCAAACTTAGCCCTGTGTACTGAGACATGAGCTCTCTTCTTTTGAGGTCTGCTACACCCCAACTAAATTAGCCCCAGGTACCAGAATTACTGGTTATGGATCTTCAGCCCCACAAAACTTCTCAATTAAATTGTTTTGGGAATCTAGTACGTTGTGTCTCAAGACTGGCCTAGCCAGCACTCTCATAGTTCAGGTTTAATTTGGGGATAGAATTTATAAGTTATTGAACAGTTAACAAAAAGGAAGTTAACTTTTCTCTAACACAGCAAGGATGCTTCAGAATTGGTAGAAGCAGCTTCTCTCCTCCACATGCAAATGCTTTGGTTAGCAGGGTATCAAGGGCAGGATGTGGCAATTAGCATAGTTTCAGGGATCTATCAAGTCTGAGAGGTCGCAACCACACTTGGGTCTGAGAGGTCGCAACCATACTTCTTATGCCCTTCAGTGACTAGGAAACTGCATCAGGAAAGCCCAGACAAATTGGACTCAAGGATCACTTTGTCTTTTTAGGGAAAACTAATTCCCCTCACAAGAGGGAAGGAAAAGGCATGAGCCTAATCCATGTTGTAGAAGAGAAGGGGGGAAGCATGGACTTAACCCATGTTGTGGAGAAACACTGGTAGATATCAATCTTATCACAGATATTGGCAAAGCATTGTTCACTGATAGGGTAAGGATTAGGATTAACATGGCCTGGGTGGTTGAGATAACCAGCATAGCATATGGTGAAAGACCACTGGATTTGGAGGCAAAAGACCTGGGTTTGAGTCTTGCCTTCGCTAGCTTTGTCAACTTAGGGAAATAGTATCACCTGTCTGGACTTTACCTATAAAATGATATGTTTTGCCTAGATGATTTTAAGGTTCCTTCTAACTCTGAAATTCAACATACAGATTATTGCTTCTCCTCTTAACCTTCCTAGCTTGATATTCTATGGAAAGGAATCTGCTGCTCTGCTAGTTCATAAGCTCTTATAGGTGAGGATATACAAATAAATGTCCTTTGTTTTACTGAAAATTTGTCTTCTGACACTGTACTTTTGCTTATTTAATTCTATCTACATAATATCTCTACTCAATTTCTACCCAGGTGTCAGGACCCAACACTGACACTACCTCTTTCATGGACTCTTTTCAGAGTCAGAAATGCCCTTGCCCTCCTTGAACCTGGACACATTAATGTATCTCTCATCATATTCTATTTTGCATAATCACCTGCATGTGTATAGTATCCCCGTAAGTTCCTTGAAGGTAGGAAAAGGTCTAATTTATCTTTGTGTCTTGCCCCTAGCAGGCAGTTTCCTATACACAAAAGGTACTTTTGAATAAAGCATAAACTCCAACTACAGGTAATGAAGGCACTCTAAAATCAGTTTCTAGTTTACCTTTCCTACTTTATCTCATACGCTCCCTTTCATGTATTCTATTTTCTTTCCTTTCATGTATTCTATATTCCAATCAAATCAGATGACTCACCATTACATATTATTATTATTATTTTGGTCTTTCCTGTCCCCCTGTCATTTTTTATGCTTCCACAAGCCTGGATTTCTATAAGTCACTCTGTCCATTCTGGATTTCTGTCTTTTGAAGTATCTACCTTCTTGGGAAGCTAGGTAGCCCAGTGGCTAGAGTGCAGGCCTGCAATCAGGGAAACTCATCTGAGTTCAAATCTGGCCTCAGATACTAAATAGCTGTGGGACCCTGGGTAAGTCACTTAACCTGTTTGTCTCAGTTCCTCAACTATAAAATGAGTTAGAGAAGGAAATGATAAACCACTCCAGTATCTTTGCCAAGAAAACCCCAAATGGGGTCAGAAATGACTGAAATGACCAAACAACAAACCTTCCTTCAAGGCCCAAATGAGTTTCATAAAGTCTTCCCTGACTTCACCAACTGAAATTGAGCTTTCCTTTCTCTAGTGCCAATTTCTTTCCTAAATTCCCATTCTACATTACCATCTGCCTAATAGACATTTCAACCTGGATTTCCCATAGGTATTATAACTCAATGTGTCCAAAACAGAACTTTTGTTTCCCACAAAACCTAACCCTCATCAACATTGTCCTGTATCTGTCAAGGATGTATATTAAGGCCTGTTTTAGCCCCCAAGCACTTGGCACTTGGCCCATTTCCTAGATTCAAGATAGCTTAATATTTGAAGTGTCGAACAAAAGACCCTGAATGAATGTTAACCCTATTCCTTGCTCCTAGAGCATACTTTGGCATCAGGAAACTGGCTCAGTAAAGTTGAGTTAAAACAGATATTTAGGCCATAAAAAAACTTTGACACCTTTGTTCTTTGTGTAACATCTGGATACTCTTAGGCTATGTTCTATGGAGCAGATTTATAAAATATGACCTATATTCCTAGTAATTCTGCCTTAGAAGTGTGTTTATGAAATGGGTTATAGTTATGCTTCCCATGTGCCCCCCAGGGCTCTCCCATACAGTGGGAAAAGGTATAGGAGGTGAAGTAAAGACAGGGTCAACCACAGGCATTTATGAGAAATAATATTAAGTCCAACAAAAGTATTTGTTAACTTATTTAAAATACAATTAAGCAGAAATAAACTAAGTATGGAATAGAGACCACCTGTTCCTCACAACTGTTTTTTAAATTTTTTTTCTCTCAGGGCTTTTACTTCCATACTTGCTATTTTTTTAATGCTCACACACTTGTCCTTTTAGAAGTCATCTGCCTTGGTTTTAAAGAAGGGAACTGCAGATGTGGCAGCCATGGTTGAGCTACTGTGATAGGAACTTTTCTCTCTCCCTTCTCCTTGACTCATTCTCCCCAGTGTTTCTAAAATCTCCCACCATAACCTGTATGCATCCCCATCTGAGGGCTGATCTCATGTGTTCCCTCTCTTCCCAAGTTTATAAGAACTAGAAATCTCAGGATCTTCATGCCCAGCCAGTGCCTTTCCAGGGATATTCTTGTGAGCCCATAACCAGGGGAGAGTTTCTCAAAGCTCAGTAAATGCCATAGGAAGCAAGCTTCCATCTCTACTTGAACATTCCTAAAGTCATCAATGAGAATTCCCTTCTTTCTTTTTTTCAATTACAATGGTCATTGATCATAAATCTTTGAGTAGTCTGAGATGTTGGAGAGATGATAACAGTTTACTTCCCTATTAATCACTACTCTTGAGGCCAGAAACTGTTTCCTTTTTTGTCTTTCTTGTAATTGTTGTCCTTTATAGTTAAAGAGGAACAAAGTAACATCACTATGTTGGGGTCAATATACAGTGCGACAGATGATTAATTGGACCCTTATTTTATTCCAATCAGTATTAATTAGTTTGATATGATTCCACAGGGGTAACTATTATAAGGGGTATGTTAGGCACAAGAGCTGTGAATTATAGATTGTAAGTTCACTTGTGTAATCATTAGGAAGCTAGAGGACCTCTACCCTTGTTTTACTTTGTTATGGTGACCAAGCCCAGTGTGGCAGAGGTTACTAAATTACATGGAACCCCTGCCCCCAGCTATTTTTGTTGCCCCTCTGTCCCTCATTATCCCTCTATTGCTTAACACGAGGAAATATCTATGAGCATTTGGCCAATGAGTAACCCTGGTTGCTAGCCTATGGCCTGCCTTTCTACTGCTTATTGGCCCATGTAAATGTTTAGACATCTGTTTATCAGCTCAGATCATGGGTCTGTTCATCAGCTTAGTAGAACCTTCTGAAAGGTCAAGATAGGTCTATCTAGGTCTGCTTATTAGCCATCTGTCAAACTGGGACTCTGTAGTTTGTATAGACCCTCCTGAAGGATCAAGAGCTAGGTCTATCAACCAGTGAGATTCTGTCGTTTTAGTTTGCTTCATCTGTTTTGTCTAGGTATCAAGCGCTATAAAACTAAGGCCTTAGAGGAAGGGGGCATCTCAGATTGTGAGGAAGATCTGAGCTCCACTTCATTAAAGGGGGCTATAGACCCTTTAATAAACTGCCATTGGCTAAGATCCCTGCCTCAGTTTCTTTAATTTTAGGTTGGACAATTTAAGACCCCACAACAGTAGGTCCCACCTTGGCTGATCAGAACAATACAAATTAGTAAGGCTTTATCACAGGTTGAACATAAATAGGCCATATGAATGCTTGGGATGGAAATGTCTCTAAATTTGTGCATCTTGTGTTTCTTTTGGGCTACTGAAATTCTGCTTTGGTCATAGAACACAGCCATAGTGGACAGTCCTATGCCAGTGTCTTCCAGGTGTTGCAATCAATACCAAAGCTCTTCAGAGAGACCTTGAGAGTGTATTTGCATTGCTTCTTCTGACCTCTGTATAAGCACATGCCTTGTGTGAGTTCTCTATAAAAAAATTTTTAGGCAAATATGCACTTGACATTTGAACAACATAGCCAGCCCATCAGATTTGCACTCTCTGTAGTAGAGTTTGAATGCTTGGCAATTCAGCTTAAGAAAGGACCTCCGTATCTGGTACCTTACCTTGCCAGATGATCTTCAGCATCTTCCTAAGACAATTCAAATGGAAGCTATTCAGTTTCCTGGCATGATGCTGATGTACTGTCTAGGTTTCATAAGCATACAACTATGAGGTTAGCCCAATGGCTCTGTAGACCTTCAATTTGATAGGCAGCATAATACCTCTTCAATCCCAAGCTTTCCTTTCAAGCCTCCCAAACACTGAGCTAGCTCTGGCAATGCATGCATCAACCTCATCATCATTGTGTACATTCCTGGAAAGTATACTACCAAGGGAAGAGAACTTATCCATGGCATTCAAAATTTCTCCATTTACTGTAACCAATGGTTCAACATATAGATGGTGAGGTACTGGCTGGTGAGAACCTCTGTTTTCTTGGTGTTAATTGTCAGGCCAAAATTAGCAAAATCAAAAGAGAATTGATCCATATTTAGTTGCATCTCAGCCTTAGAGGTGGGCTTTGAGTGCACAATTATCTACAAACAGAAAGTTGTGCACCAATTTCCCCTCCACTTTAGTGTTGGCTTGTAGCCTTTTCAAGTTAAATAATATGCCATCAGTGCAGTAGCTGACCTTGATGCAATTTTTGTCTTATTGAAAGCATCTGACAACATCAATGAAAACATGTCCTTATTGAAGGTGCCTGACAACATCCATGAAAACATCATGCCAAAAAGCTTGGGAGCAAGTATGCATCCCAGCTTCATTCCATTGGTGACTGGGAAAGCATGAGAACATTGTCCAATCCAGAACTTACACAAGCATACTATCATGCAATTAGCATACAATACTGATGAACTTCTCCTGGCAACCAAATTTTGCCATAATCTTCCACAAGCCTCATGACTGACAGTATCAAAGGCCAGATTGACAAACGCTGTGTATAGACCTCTGTTCTACTCCTGAGGTTGTGGGTAACCCACAGGCCTCAAAACAATCAGTGAATTAAGGGAGTGTCTACCCCAAGCAATGAAGACTTCCCTAGTGGAATAGGTAGATATGAATAATTTGTTCTAATGGACCATGAAGGCAGCAGAAGCAAGTGCTATACAGCTCTTAGAGCTTGATTAGACAGCAAAGAAACCAAGGTCATCCACTATATCCTGCGCCATCACCAGTTGTCTTGACTCGTCTCGCGACTAGATTCTGATGACTCTGGAAGAGAGAGTGAGGCTGATAGCTTTGAACAACTATGACTCACTTAAATCCAATTTATTCAAGAGTCAAAAGACATCACCCATACCATTTTGCCATTTTACATTTTTTTCTTTCTCTTCCTTTCACCTAGAACAATATCTTACACATAGTAAGTATTTAATAAAGTGGTATTATTGTCTTTAAGTTTCTGAGCATTTAGCCTAGTCTTCTCTTCCGCATTTATCATATTCTTCTTAGGAGTATAGTCATTTAACATATAAGTCCCTCCTTTTTCCTTCATTATATTATCAGCTCCTTATGAGTAGTCCATGCTGGATCTGTCTTTGAACCCTAACACCCTAACACCCAGCACAGTGTCTTGCACATAATGGGTACATAATAAATGTTTAATTGAATTGGATTTAGCAATTTAACAGGAAAAAAGGAATTTCTGTAAAAGGAATAATTGGAGAAGGGTTTCTTTTAAGAAGAAGAAAAAAATCTCCCAGATATAATCTTGATAAGGAAATTGAGTGATTAACCCTTTGGCTTACTAGGCATCTAGTATGCTGGCAGTATTGCATCTGCTGGAAATTGGATCACCTACCTAATAATTCCCTTTTCCTCTTTTTCCTCTAGAATCTTCCCCCTCTTCTTTTCCCCCTCTCTCCCATACTCATCACCATCCTCACCTTCATCCACAGACTTAAGGAACTTTGCTTCCCTTCTTATATTGAGAAGTCCTGTTCCACTTTTAAAATTACATGTATAGGGGCAGCTAGGTGGCGCAGTGGATAGAGCACCGGCCCTGGAGTCAGGAGTACCTGAGTTTAAATCCGGCCTGGGACACTTAACACTTACTAGCTGTGTGACTCTGGGCAAGTCACTTAACCCCAATTGCCTCACTAAAAACAAAAAACAAAACAATGAAATTACATGTATATATCTTTTTCCTTTGTCAGAAACACTGGAATGTCTAATATAGCTGGGGTGAAATAACACACTTTGCCAATAGATGTTACAATTTAACATACAATTTACTCTAGCCTAGATACTATTTATGTTGGAGGCTTCTAGGGTCAGGAGGGTCATAGCCAGCAATTTTGGCACTTGGGGGACAAATTTAGTTGAAGTAATAGAGGACTTCAAGGAGAATCTGCTGGGGACATTGCAAAGCTACTACTAGGGAGGTGATCCCCAGAGAAAGGGGTAAAATTCCAGGAGACTAGCAGGAATTCTACCAGTGATTTCCTTTTCCAAGCTTGGGTTCTAGTCCTAGTATAATATAAAGAGATCTGTTCCAGAAATAGACTTGAATTCTAATGCCACTTCTGCCATAAACTAGCTGTGTGAGTTTTGGTAAATAACTAGACTCCTTTTAGTCTCAATTTTCTCATGTGTAACATTAAAAATCTGCAATGAATAATCTCTCAAGGGTTTCTTTTAGTCCTAACAATCTCTGAATTTAGAAGTCAGAATGTCCTGTTTATGTCACTTACTAGCCATGTGACCCATCAGTTAATTAGGAATATAATATCTTCTCTAACTATCTTACAGGATTGTAAAAATCAAAAGAGGCTGTGCATGCTCACAAAGGACTTTGAAAACTGTGAGAATCTAAGAAAAGCTGGATAGCTTGAATTTAGGAAGGCATCTGCAAAACTGCCTGCTGCTCCCAATTCACTCCTCCCCTTCTCTTTTTCACCCTTGAGGGCTATTCAGGGGTGAGAAGCAAAATGGCCAGAAAGGTTTTACCTAAGGGTATGAAAGGACATAATGTTTCCCTCCTTCATCTCTTCCCTGATCTCTCTTTTCCTGACTCCCTCCCTCCCTCCTTAGCTTGCCAATCCCAGTGCTCATCTGTTCCCTATCCCTTGCTGATGGGACGACTTCTCCTGCCCCTCCAGAGAAACTATTATGTTCATATTTTTATTTCTGTTATCATTGGAGGGAAAAGGAGAAAGAAGAAGAAGAGGGAAAGGGAGCAAGAATGGAAAAGAATAAGTATTTGTATAGAGTCTACTATGTGCTAAGTGGATTTTTTTTTTACAAATATCTCATTTGAAACTCACAAGAACCCTGCAAAGTAGCTATATATATTTTGTCTTTTTGTTTTCTTTTTTTAATGAAAATTTTAATTTATTTCTGATTTATTTTTTGAACCACTTTGGGATTGTTATTTAGTCTTTCCATTTTACAGTTGAGGAAACTGAGGCAAACAGAGATTAATTGACTTGCCCAGGGTCACATAGCTAGTGTGTGAAACTGGATTTGAACTGAGATCTTCTTGACTTCTAGAAAGCAGTTAGATGGCTCAGGGAATAAAGCCTGGAGTCAAGAAGACCTGAGTTCAAATCCAACCTCAGACTATTACCCTGAACAAGTCACTTAGCTTCTATGTGCCTCAGTTTCCTCAACTGTAAAAGGAGGATGATAATACTACCTACCTCCTAGGTTTGTTGCTAGGATCATATGAAATAATATTCATAAAGTGCTTAATACGGTGTCTGGCACATAACGGACAATAAGTGCTTGTTCCTTTCTTCCCTAGATGAGAGATACAAAGAAAGGTGAAAGAATTCCTGCCCTCAAGATGCTCATCACCTAATGGGAGAGAAAATAAACAAACAATTATGTACAAACAAGATACATACAGAACAAATTGGTATCAGACTTAGGGAGAAGTCACTAAGATTGTGTGTGTGTGAACACATGTATGAATGTGTTCAACATACTTTTATCCAATGCAGATGAAAGCAAGATTCATGGGATCCCTCTCACCCCATTATATATGCACCAAACCTTCTTAATGTTTCTATAGCCTCATGAACTTCTATTAGATAAGATAGCAAGTTATCTTTCCCTCCTCCTTCTTATTCCTAAGTATATTCCTCTGTTCCTCCCATTTGTTTCTTTTACTAAGACCATCAAAACAAAACAGATTCAACCTCAGGTCCTTTGCAAGCCTTATTTACCTTTTTATATGTCCCTTGAAAACATTAGAATTCTTAGGTCCAAAAGGCTATGAAACTGTGCATAACCTTTATATCATCAGTATCACTACTAGATCTGTATCCCAAAGAGATCTAAAAAAAAAAGAGAGATCCCAAAGAAAGCTATTTGTACAAAAATATTAAAAGCAGCTCTTTTTATGGTAGCAAAAGTTGGAAATTGAGGGGATCCCTGTCAACTGGGGACAGCTGAACAAATTGTGGTCTATGATTATGATGGAATACTGTTGTGCTATAAGAAGAGTTGAACAGGATAGTTTAAAAAAACTTGGGAAGACATGAACTGATGCAAAGTGAAATTAGCAGAACTAGAACATTGTACACAGTGACAGCAATATTGTAACAATAATCATCTGTGAAAGACTTAGCTACTCTGATCAATACAATTCTATCTGCCTCCAGAGAGAGAATAGATGAAGTCTGAGTGAAGTATAACTCGTTTTTCACTTTATTTTTCTTGCCTTTTTTGCAACATGGCTAATATGGAAATGTATTTTACATGATTTCACAAGAATAATTGATATCAAATTGCTTGCCTTTTCAATGGGTGGGAGAGAAGGGAGAGAAGAGAGTTTTCAGAACTTTAAAAAATTTTTTAAATGTTAAAAATAAATGAATAATAGATTTATTTTTTTAAAGAGAAAACTAGAACATTTTCTCCCCCTATTAAGATGTAAATGATTCATCATCATATAACCTCTTCCAATAACATTTATTTTTGTTCCTATGTTTCTCAAATCCTACATTTGCATTTCAAACTTGCTATTCAGTTCTGTCTTTTCCATTAGAAATGTTTAAAATTCCTCTCATTAAAAATCAAATTCCCCCCAATCCCACCATATTATTAAAATCAGTCTTGCTGGATAGTTTATTCTTGGATTTACTGCTTTATCCTCTTGACTTTTTTTTAATATTTCAGGCTTTCCTCTTCTTTATGGTGTCAGTTTCCAAGTCTTGTGTTATCCCAGTTTGAGGCTACTTGGTCCTTAAACTGTTTCTTTTTAGCTGCTTGCAGTATTTTTTTTTCTTTAACTTAGAAACCCTAGATTTTGGGAATCATGTTGCTCAGAGTTTGCATTTAATGATTTCATTCAGCAGGAAACTTGTGGATTTTTTATATTTTCATTTTGTCCTCTGGCAAACTCTAAGCAGTTTCATATGATTTAAAAAAATATCATAGAGGGGGCGGAGCCAAGATGGCGGAGAGGAAGCAGCAAGCTGCCTGAGCTCTCCTTCTGTTCCCTCAAAATGAACATTAAATCAAGCCTCTGGACGGATTCTGAAACTACAGAACCTGCAAAGAGACAGAGAGACACAGTCCTCCAACCAGAGATAATTTAGAAGACTTCAGGAAAAGGTCGGTCTGACTCGGGCAAAAGGGAGGCCCAGCGCAGGGCAGCAACCCAGCGCCGAGGGGGTCGGGGCAAGTCAGCAGGAGCTGCGGGCCACAGCCGAACAACTGAGGCTCCCAGAACCTGGTTCAAAAATCTGGTGGCCAAGAAGGACAGTGGAAAAACCTACCTGCACCGGCCGAGAGGGCCACGAACGGCGGGATCAGACGCCGGGGTCTGGCGCCTGGCTGGCCGAGCACAATCATACAGGAAGTGCAGGGCGGGGCATCTCCACACACCATAAAGGCCTCAGAGTAAAAGCCCGGTCACACAGCACCTATACACCTGCACAAGAAGCCCAAAACAGGGACCCTGGTGCCCCCAGAGCAGACCTCAACTTAAAAAATAAATAAATAAGCTGCAATAATGAGTAAGAAGCAAAAAAGAGCCCTCTCCATTGAGAGCTTCTGTATCAATAGGGAAGAAGCCAACACAAACTCAGATGAGGACAATAGCCTCAAATTGTCTACATCTGAAGCCTCACAAGGGAAGGTGAATTGGTCTCAGGAACAAAAAGCCTTCCTGGAGGAGCTCAAAAAGGATTTTAAAAATCAATTGCAAGAGGTAGAAGAAAAAATGGGGAGAGAAATGAAAGCAAAACAAAAAAACTATGAAAAAAGAATCAGCAGCTTGGAAAAGGAAGCTAAAGAAAACAAAGCCTTAAAAAATTCATTTGGCCAAATGGAAAAAAAGCTGCATAATCTCACTGAAGAAAACAATACCTTAAAAAATTCACTTAGCCAAATGGAAAAAAAAGGTGCATAATCTCACTGAAGAAAACAGTACCTTAAAAAATTCACTTAGCCAAATGGAAAAAAAGGTGCATAATCTCACTGAAGAAAACAATGCCTTAAAAATTAAAGTGGGACAGTTGGAAGATAAGGAATCCATGAGACACCAAGAATCAGTCAAGCAGAATAAAAAAAATGAAAAATAGAAGAAAATGTGAAATACCTCATTGGAAAGACAACTGATCTGGAAAACAGATCGAGGAGAGACAATTTGAGAATCATTGGACTGCCTGAAAGCCATGACCAGAAAAAGAATCTAGATATCATATTCCAGGAAATTATTAAGGAGAACTGCCCTGATATCAGAGAATCAGAGGATAAAATCATCATTGAAAGAATCCATCGATCATCTCCTGAAAGAGACCCCAAAAGGAAAACTCCAAGGAATATTGTAGCCAAATTCCAGAATTATCAGGTGAAGGAGAAAATACTCCAAGCAGCCAGAAAGAAGCAATTTAAATATCATGGAGCCACAGTCAGGATTGCTCAGAACCTGGCAGCTTCAACATTAAAGGACCGCAAGGCTTGGAATATGATATTCCGGAAGGCAAAGGAGATTGGATTGCAGCCGAGAATCTATTACCCAGCAAAAATGTGCATTTTCTTTCAGGGGAAAAGATGGACATTTAATGACATTGGGGACTTTCAATCTTTCCTGGTGAAAAGACCAGAACTGAATAGAAAATTTGATCTCAACATACAAGACTCAAGAGAAGTTTAAAAAGGTAAACAGAGGGGAAAAAAAAAGTTACCCTATTAGGTTAAACTGTTTATATCCCTACACAGGAAGATAATACTCATAACTCTTAAGAACTGTAAATGTATTTGGGCAGAGAGAAGGACTTTATATAGAGGGTATAAATATAAATTGTCTTTGATGTGATGATACAAAAGAATTAAGGGGATAAAAAGGGAGTCTATGGGGAGGAGAGGAAAGGGGAGGTGGAATGGGATGAATTATATCATATGAAGAGGTGGAAAAAAACCTATTACAATAGAGGGAAAGAAAGGAGGGGGGAACATGGTTTCAACCCTATTCTCATTAGATTTGACTCAAAGAGGGAATAACATATACGTTCATTGGGATAAAGAAACTTAACTCATTCCTTAGGGAAACAAAAGGGGAAGGGAAAGGGGGGGACTGATAGAAGGGAGGACAAAAGCAAGGGAGAAAAGGGTAAAGAAAAGAGAGGGGGGTGATAAAAAGGGAGGGCAGATCGGGGGAGGCAGGGGTAAGAAGTAAAACGTCGGTAAGGAGGAATAGGGTGAAAGAAGGGGGGAAAAGTACAAAGGGGGTAAATAGAATGGAGGGGAATAGACAGTCAGTAATAATAACTGTGAATGTGAATGGGATGAACTCTGCTATAAAACAGAAGCGAATTGCAGAGTGGATTAAAAACCAGAACCCTACAATATGCTGTTTACAAGAAACACATTTGAAGCAGAGAGATACACACAGAGTAAAGGTAAAAGGCTGGAGCAGAATATATTATGCCTCAGCTAAAGTAAAAAAGGCAGGGGTAGCAATCCTTATCTCAGACAAAGTGCAGGCAAAAATAGATCTCATTAAAAGAGATAAGGAAGGAAATTACATCTTACTTAAAGGTACTATAGATAATGAAGTAATATCAATATTGAATATGTATGCGCCAAGTGGTATAGCATCCAAGTTCTTAGAGGAGAAGTTAAATGAGTTACAAGAGGAATTAGACAGTAATACTATACTAGTGGGGGATCTGAATCTCCCCCTCTCAGAATTAGATAAATCTAGCCAAAAAATAAATAAGAAAGAAGTGAAAGAGGTGAATAGATTACTAGAAAAGCTAGACATGATAGATGTCTGGAGAAAATTGAATGGGGATAGAAAGGAATATACCGTTTTCTCAGCAGTACATGGCACATTTTCAAAAATTGACCATGTATTAGGGCACAAAAACATCATAGTCAAATGTAGAAAGGCAGAAATAGTAAATGCATCCTTCTCAGATCATGATGCAATAAAAATTACATGTAAGAAAGAGCCAGGGAAAAGTAGAATGAAAATCAATTGGAAACTAAATAATTTCATTCTAAAGAATGAATGGGCCAAGCAAGAAATCATAGAAACAATCAATAACTTTATCCAAGAGAATGACAATAATGAGACAACATACCAAAATCTATGGGATGCAGCCAAAGCAGTGCTTAGGGGAAAATTTATAGCTCTAAATGCTTACATGAATAAGAAAGAGAAAGAGGAGATTAATGAATTGGGCATGCAACTTAAAAAGCTAGAAAAAGAACAAATTAGAAATCCCCAATTAGACACTAAATTAGAGATCCTGAAAATTAAAGGAGAAATCAATAAGATTGAAAGCAAAAAAACTATAGAATTAATCAATAAAACTAAGAGCTGGTTTTATGAAAAAAACCAATAAAATAGATAAAATATTGGTTAATTTGATTAAAAAAAGAAAGAAGAAAACCAAATTACCAGTATCAAAAATGAAAAGGGTGATGTTACCACCAATGAAGTGGAAATTAAAGCAATAATTAGGAAATATTTTGCCCAACTGTATGCCAATAAATTTGACAATCTAAATGAAATGGATGAATATTTACAAAAATACAAACTGCCCAGGTTAACTGAAGAGGAAATAAAATCCTTAAATAAAACCATATTAGAAAAAGAAATTGAACAAGCTATTAATGAACTCCCTAAGAAAAAATCCCCAGGGCCAGATGGGTTTACAGGTGAATTTTACCAAACATTTAAAGAACAATTAATTCCAATATTATACAAATTATTTGGAAAAATAGGTGAAGAAGGAGTTCTACCAAATTCGTTTTATGACACAAATATGGTGGTGATACCAAAACCAGGCAAAGCAAAAACAGAGAAAGAAAATTATAGACCAATTTCCCTAATGAATATTGATGCTAAAATCTTAAATAAGATATTAGCAAGGAGATTACAGCAAGTGATCACCAGGATAATACACTATGACCAGGTGGGATTTATACCAGTAATGCAGGGCTGGTTCAACATTAGGAAAACTATTAACATAATCAACCACATCAATAAGAAAACCAACCAAAATCATATGATTATCTCAATAGATGCAGAGAAAGCTTTTGACAAAGTACAGCACCCATTCCTAATAAAAACACTAGAGAGTTTAGGAATAGGGGGAGCTTTCCTTAGAATAATAAACAGTATCTACCTAAAGCCATCAGCAAGTATTATATGCAATGGAGATAAATTAGAGGCCTTCCCAATAAGATCAGGGGTGAAACAGGGATGTCCATTATCACCCCTATTATTTAATATTGTTCTAGAAATGTTAGCTTTAGCAATCAGAGAAGAGAAAGGAATTAAAGGAATTAGAATAGGCAAGGAGGAAACAAAACTATCACTCTTTGCAGATGATATGATGGTATACTTAAGGAATCCTCGAGAATCAAGTCAAAAATTACTTGAAACAATTAACAACTTTAGCAAAGTAGCAGGATATAAAATAAATCCACATAAATCATCAGCATTTCTATACATGACCAACAAAGTCCAGCAGCAAGAGATAGAAAGAGAAATTCCATTTAAAGTAACGGTAGGTAATATAAAATACTTGGGAGTCTACTTGCCAAGACAAACCCAGGAACTCTATGAACACAACTACCAAACACTCTTCACACAAATCAAATCAGATCTAAATAATTGGAAAGATATCAATTGCTCATGGATAGGCAGAGCTAATATAGTAAAAATGACAATACTGCCTAAATTAATTTACTTATTCAGTGCGATACCAATCAGGCTGCCTAAAAATTATTTTATACAGCTAGAAAAAATAATAACAAAATTCATCTGGAAAAACAAAAAATCAAGAATATCCAGGGAAATAATGAAAAAAAATTCACAGGAAGGTGGGTTAGCGGTACCAAACCTGGAGCTTTACTATAAAGCGGCAGTCATCAAAACTATCTGGTATTGGCTAAAAAATAGAGTGGTAGATCAATGGAATAGGCTAGGCTCAGGAAATGCAGTAGTAAATGACACTAGTAATGTAGTGTTTGATAAACCCAAAGACTCCAGCTTCTGGGATAGGAACTCAGTATTTGACAAAAACTGCTGGGAAAACTGGAAGATAGTATGGCAGAAATTAGGCTTAGACCAACATCTTACACCTTATACTAAAATAAGGTCAAAATGGATACATGATTTAGACATAAGAGGTGATACCATAGGTAAATTAGGAGAGAAAGGAATAGTGTACCTATCAGATCTTTGGAAAGGAGAACAGTTTTTGACCAAACATGAGATAGAGTATATTATAAAATGCAAAGTGGATGATTTTGATTATATTAAATTAAAAAATTTTTGTACAAACAGAAGCAATGCATCCAAAATTGGAAGGGAGGCAGAAAGCTGGGAAACAATTTTTGAGGCCAGTGCTTCTGATAAAGGCCTCATCTCTAAAATATATAGGGAATTAAATCAAATTTATAAGAATCCAAGTCATTCCCCAATTGAGAAATGGTCAAAGGATATGAACAGGCAGTTTTCTGATGAAGAAACCAAAGCTATCTATTCCCATATGAAAAAATGCTCTAAATCTCTAATGATTAGAGAGATGCAAATTAAAACAACTCTGAGGTACCACCTGACACCTATCAGATTGGCTAAAATGACAAAAAAGGAAGATAATAAATGTTGGAGAGGCTGTGGGAAAATTGGAACACTAATGCATTGTTGGTGGAGCTGTGAGCTGATCCAACCATTCTGGAGAGCAATTTGGAATTATGCCCAAAGGGCGATAAAGCTGTGCATACCCTTTGACCCAGCAATCCCACTTTTAGGTCTTTTGCCCAAAGAAATCATGGAAGGGGGAAAGGGACCCACATGTACAAAAATATTTATAGCTGCTCTTTACGTGGTAGCAAGGAATTGGAAGTTGAGGGGGTGCCCATCAATTGGGGAATGGCTGGACAAGTTGTGGTATATGAATACAATGGAATACTATTGTGCTGTAAGAAATGATGAGCAGGAAGAGTTCAGAGAAACCTGGAGGGTCTTACGTGAGCTGATGATGAGTGAGATGAGCAGAACCAGAAGAACATTGTACACAGTATCATCAACATTGAGTGTTGACCTACTGTGATGGACTATATTCTTCTCACCAATGCAATGGCACAGAAGAGTTCCAGGGAACTCATGATAGAAGAGGATCTCCAAATCCAAGAAAAAAAAAGAAAGAACTGTGGAGTATAGATGCTGATTGAACCATATTATTTCTTTTGTTTTGGGTGCTGTTGTTTTTTTTTTTTCTATTTTGAGGTTTTGCATCACTGCTCTGATTCTTTCTCTTGTAACAGGATTAATGCAGAAATAGGATTAATGTTATTATGTGTATATATATGTGTGTGTATATATATATATATGTATATGTATAGAGATATATAGATATAACCTATATCAGATTACCTGCTGTCTAGGGGAGGGGGGAGGGAGGGGAGGGAGGGAGAAAAATCTGAAATTGTAAAGCATGTATAAACAAAAGTTGAGAACTATCTTTACATGTAACGGAAAAAATAAAATATCTCATAAAGTTGAAAAAAATAAAATAAAAAAATAAAAATAAAAATAAAAATAAAAAAATATCATAGTCAGACTTTCTTGGTCATGATTTTAGGGTAGTCTGATGATTCTTAGATTATCTCTCCTTGCCACATTTTCTATATCAGTTATTATTAGTATATACCTTACATTTTCTTCTGTTTTTTTCTTTCAACTGTTGGATTTATTTTAATACTTCTTGTAGTCTTATAGAATTATCGCATTCTCTTTGTCCCATTCTAATTTTTAGTGACTTAATTCTTGTGTAAGATTTGGCACCATCTGTTTTAAGCTATTTATTCTCCTTGTCATCCTTTTCTCCCTAGCTGTCATTTCCATTTTCATTACATTTTATATCCCTTTTCTTTCAATCTACTTTTGTAGAGGCTCTCCTTGAACTTGTTGTGGACTTGCTCTTTTCTTATGCATTTACCTCTTGGACCAAAGTATTTCTTCAATATGTTTGACATTTTCTTTTATTTACTCCTATCCCCAACCTCCATTTCTAGATTGAGGCTTTGTGTTTGAATCAGATTCTATTCCCTTCTGTACTCTAGGATAACATGGGCAGCCCCTGCTTGGTCCTAGATGCAGTGACTAAAACTATGCCCCTCCCCACCCCAAAACACACACACCTATTACAGGAATTTCTGGCTTTGGGCTCAATCTTCTGATCTAGCCTTAACATGGATTTTGCCCTTTAATTCATCTCCATCTCCTTTTTCTTGCATAGTTATGAACCAAGAATCATATCTGTCCTTTGCTGTTAGCCCGAGAAGCCCCACCCAAAAGTTGATAGTGCTGATAGCAGATATTCCATGAGATCGTAGGTATTCTGCTTCTCAAGAGGCATCCTAGTCCTTTCTCTTGCTTTGCTTTGGGCAGGGGATGTCTAGATATTGCATTGCCTGGCCCTAAGAACTGAGATGTCTAGGTACTGGTTTGGCTCTGTTCCCTCTTGAGTGTTGAGTATAGTCTCCAGAACACTGTGATGCCTGGATGCTGGTCCACTGTGCCTCACGTGGGGGCTCCTGTCTGAACACAGAGTTGCCTGGGTACTGGTGTGACTCCTTCTTGCTGTGCCTGAGTGGGCCTCCCTAGAAGTTGTGCTACCTGATTTTAGCATTGCCCAGCCTTATATTGTGCCTCTACTTGGGTTACCTGGCCACTAAATGCTGGTACCTGGATGTTGCACACTATGTTACCTGGTCCCATCTCTTGCTCCATGGGTCCATTCATTGCTTCCCACTTATCCTGGCTTATCTACTCACAGCATCTACTGAATTCTTGCAGTCTTTTTATATAGTCCTTTTCTGGATAGACGGACTAATTTCTCTTTTATTTTCTTTATTATTCTTCCTTCTGGTACATTTTTAGAGCTTTTGGGGAATTTTTGTGGGAAATATAGAGTCCTTTAGGTCCTAATATTTTTGTATCTTCCTCCATACATTGACTCATTTACATCTAAGGTTGCCTCCAGCTCAGTATCTATGATCCTATGGTCATTCCTGAGTTTTTCTAAAATTTGAAATTCCTCCTTCTGATCCATCATCACCTCTTGTGCCTTCATCTTACTACACCTTTCAATTTTTCTCATGCTTCCCTTTTCAAGCTCCCCTATACTACAAGTTTCCCCATCCTTCTCAGTGGAGGGCTTTATCTCTTACTTTATTGAGAAAGTTAATGCAATTCACTATGAGTTCCTTTTCTACCCTGTTACAATTCAGAATTCTTACTGGTTCCCTAAATTCTTTTTCTTTGCTTTAGGCTTTGAGGTGGTCCTTCTCCTTGCCAAGGCCAAACTTTACTTGTGTACTTGATTCAATTCATCCCTTCTATTCTATAAAACTGTGCCTTCTTCAATTATCCTTTCTATCCCTCATTTTCAATCAACTGAGTCCCTCCTCACTTCTGAACAACAGATCTAGGTCTCCCCCTCCTTGAAAAATGCTTCACCTGAAATTAAATCTGCTCAAGTTATCATTCTTTCCCAGCCAAACTCTAGGCGAAAAATAATTTACACATTGTTTCCACTTCCTTATCTCCCACTTACTTCTTAGCACTTCTCAATCTGGCTTCTAGCTCCATCACTCAACTAAAATGGTTCTGTCCAAGGTTACCAATGCCAAACCTGATGGTCTTTTCTCAATTTGCATTCCACTGACCTTTCTGTGGCTTTTGAAGCTGTCAGTCACACCCTCCTCCATAGACACCCTCTTCTCCCTCATCTTCTATAACACTGTTTCTTTCTCCCTCTCCCTCACCCTCCCTCCTACTTTTATGACCTTTTCTTCTTCCTCTCCTTTGCTGGATCATTATTCTTCTCCCGTCAAGGCTCTATTGATCTATTAGAAAGAACCAAATTTGTCATGCTAAACTTGGAGTTGCCAGGACACTGACTTTGTCACCTACTACCTTTGTGACTTTAAGCAAATCACTTAATCTCTCTGAGTCTTAGGTCCTTTATATGAGAGACAGAGACAGAGAAAGCCTTCTTCTCTTCCCTAGACTCTCACCCGCTCATGTACCACTCATGTAAATGATCCCAAATATATAAACATATACATATATGCATATATACATGTATGTGTATATATGTATTGTGTATAGTCCCCATAAGACCTTAAGGTAGAAATTTCAAGCAGACAGTAATTCCAAATGAATTCGAGAGAGATAATGGCTGTAGATAGATAGATAGATATATAGAAAAATAGCTAGATAGAGATAAATTCATATATGTTGATATATTAACACATATATAATATATACATATGTATGTATGCATATACATGTTTATACACTCAACAAACATGCATATAGACTACATGGAGGTAGATATATGTGTGTATATTAGTGTATGTGTCTGTATACATCCATAATCTCTCTCTAGAACTCATCTGGAATTACCAACTGAGTGTTTGACATCTCCAACCTCAAGCCCTCATAGGCATCTCAATCTCAACATGGCCAAAACTGAGGTCACTATGTTCCTTCATACTTCCCTATTGCTGTTGAAAGAACCTTCAAGGCACCTAAGTTCATAGCTAGAGCCATTCTTTACTCTTCTTCCCTCTATCTGACACCTAACACCCTATTAGTTGCAAATTCTTGTTCATTTCTCTTCTATCCATCATGCATATCAATACCCTTCTCTCCATTCACAACCTCTAACCTCATTCAGGTCCTCATCACTTCACTCCTGGGCAAGTGCAGTAGTCTCCTAATTGATCTTCTTGTTTCTACTTTCTCCAGTCCATCCTTGATACCTGCCATATCAGTATTCCTGCAATTAGCAATAAGGATTTATTAAATATTGTTTTTGCAGAGCAATGAGGGTTAAGCGACTTGCCCAGGGTCACACAGCTACTAAGTGTCAAGTGTCTGAGGCAGGATTTGAACTCAGGTCCTCCTGAATCCACGGCTGGTGCCACCTAGCTGCCCCCAAATTTATTAAATATTACTCTGAAATAAGGCACTGTGCTAGGGACTCAGGTTACAAGACAAAAATTAAAACATCCCCTGCCCTTAAGGAACTTACATTCTACTGGAGGGAAAGAGTACATACCAAGATAAGTCAAATTACATATATGATACACACAAAGTAAATGCAAAGTAATTTTGAAGGAAAGGAAAGACCCTGTGAAGGCAGTGGCTTTTGAGCTCAGCCTTAAAGTTAGCTAAGGATTCTAAGCAGCAGAGGTTTGTCAGAAGTGAATTCTAGGCATGGAGGTCAGTGTATGTTAAGGCATGGAGGTGCAGATGGAATGTTATATTTTTGTAACAGCTAATAGGTCATTTTGACTGGAGCATATGAGAATTTAATGGGAAATCAATTTTGAAAGATAGTTTGTAAGCAGATTGTGAAAGGTTTATATATATCGAACAGAGAATTTTGTATTTTATCCTAAAGGTGCTAAAGTAGTGATGTCAAATTCAAATAGAAACATCTCTGCTGGGCATATTGACTTAGAAAATCACAAATTAACATTATCTATGGTGTATTGTATTTTTCTGTATTTTATTAAATATTCCCCAACTACATTTTAACCTGGTTCCAGAACTCTTGGGAGTTTTACTGGTCCCCTATGACCTGCTGACATAGAGTTTAGCACCTTCACACTAAAGAATTTTGAGCAGGGGAGAGGTGGGTCAGGTCTAGGGAAATTAGTTCAGCAGCTATTTGGGAAAATGGAGAGAGAAGAAAGCGGAGCTCAGAGATGATTGGAGAAATAAAGAATTATTGTAATAATTAGTGTGAGGGGTTACGAACTGAACTAGAGTAATGACTGCTGAGAGGAGAGAAGAGGAGAGATGAGGGGATTTTGAGGAGGTAGATTCAACAAGACTTGACAACTGATTGAATGTGGGGGCAAGGGTGCTCCAAACTATACTCTGCTGATATTTGAGAGAATTAAAATGATCCTTCTGTCTTCTTCAATGCTTTATCAACCTTCTCCAAGAAATAATAATTTCCTTTGAAAAATAAGGAAGTGAGTTCTGTGATGCCATGGTAGGCTGGAAGAGCACTGGGAGTGAAGGGGTCACAGACTCTTCTAGGGGCCTCCTTCCTTCCCCACCTCAACAGGTTCCTCAGTAGCATGGAAGGCTGGGAAGACACAGTGAAGGGAATGCACTTGGAAGCCTGGGCGGCTGGAGTGTGTCATATGTGGAATGGACCAAACCTCTGGCAAGAGAAATGCCAGTGGAGGAGGCCACAACCCCTGGGCTAGAGGCAGGGCACAGTCACCATCTCAACTAGCAGCTCAGAACTGATGGTGTTAGCAAGTGCCCATACAGGACAATGACTGCTGCCCAGCTAGTTACTGAGCCCTCCACCCACGTCCCCATGATTTCACCTTCAAAGTTACTAAAGCCCATATTGTTCTCCATTCTTCCCCCCAACCCCAAGAACCTGAGGTGACTGCTGAGACCCATGCCATGTATAAAGAGCCCAGTCTAGACTGATCGCCTTGGACCTTACCCTGTGTAAATTCTGAACAGAGACCTTGGCCAGGCCCTTCCCTGATCAACCTTCACCAGATCCCTACAGTCTCCAGGATGTCTGTTTAAAAATAGTTATAAGTCTGGACATTGTCTCAATTTCTTCTCTAACAATTTGAGGACAGAGGGAGCCCAGTCTCCTGGATCCCTCCCCATGTATATTTATTAACAATGAATAATTCAAATAAAGGATTCCTCTCTTTAAAAAATAATAAGCAAGTTTTTCCTCCAGATCTTCAACAGCAAAGCAATTATCTGTGTGACTTATAGGTGTTCTTTAGGATTGAGATATCAAGAAGATTGATTTCACACTCATTTTCCTTCTCTAGGCCTCAGTTTCTTCATTTGAAAAATTATGGACATTGAATTAGATGACCTCTTAGGTCCCTTCCATTTCTAAACTATATGATCCTCTGCAATTCTTACATTCTGCAATAATAAATATTTATTGACTGATTGACTGACTGACTGACAGATGCCACCAAGCCTATGAAGGAACAAAGTACCTAACCTAACTCTAAATGGGAAGGTCCTTCCAGCAACCACCACCACAACTACCTCCATCCCCACAAGATATTCAGATCTTCTTCCTCATTCCTCCAACACAATTCCTGATATTTGATGAACCCTTTCCCCATCTTCAGTTTATCATAGAGTCCTGGCAACTGTATTCCATACATGTGGAGCAATCTAGCTTAAGAACTAACATGGTGCATAAACTTTCCTTTTACCCTGATGCCCTAGTCATCACTGAGACTATCCAACTCTTGGTACTCTTCATCTCAATGGAACAAACATTTATAAAACAACTATTCATTTTAGGTATTGTGCTAGATGCTGAGGATACAAATATGCCTCTATCCTCAAAGGTTTTATATTCTTTTTTTATGTTCTCTTTTTTTGATAGTATTTTTTTTCAATTACATATAAAGACTGTTTTCAACATTCGTTTTTGTAAGATTTTGAGTTCCAAATTTTTCTCCCTTCCTCCCTTACTGTCCCCCTCCCCAAGATGGCAAGCAATCAGATATAAGTTTTATATATATATATACAATCATGTTATACTCTTTCCATATTAGTCATAGTGTAAAAGAAGAAGTAGAACAAAAGGAGAAAACCACAAGAAAGAAAAAATAACAACAACAAAGTGAAAATAGTATATATTGATCTGCATTCAGATTCCATCATTCTTTTCTGGATATGGAGAGCATTTTCCATCATGTCTTTTGGAATTAACCTTGTATCATTGTATTGCTGAGAAGAACTAAGTCTTTAACAGCTGATCATCACACAATTTTTCTGTTACTCTATATAATGTTCTCCTGGCTCTGCTCACTTCACTCAGTATCAGTTTGTGTAAGTCTTTCCAGGTTTTTCTGAAATCTGCCTGTTCATCATTTCTTACAGCACAAGAGTATTCCATTACATTCATATACTACAACTTGTTCAGCCATTCCCCAATTGATGGGTACCCCCTCAATTTCCAATTCTTTTAAAGGGCTTATATTTGGGGCAGCCAGGTGGTACAGTGGATAGAGCACTGGCCCTGGATTCAGGAAGACCTGAGTTCAAATCCAACCTCAGACACTTGACATCTGTGTGACGCTGGGCAAGTCACAATCCCAATTGCCTCACCAAAAAAAAAAAATTACATATATATATATATATATTTATATATGTATATGTATATATATCCTACAAAATTGAAAAGGGGGGGCTTATATTTTATAGCCAACTAAGTCTGGAAGTAAATAAACTAATTCTTTAATGACAAATAATGTTCTTTAAAATCCAAATCAACATGAAGAAAGGTTCTTCCATGGGCAGGGCTGATAGTATCACAGCACTGAATTTAGGAAATGAGCATGATCCCCAGGCCTAAGATTAGGGCTTGGGACCCCTTGCTGTCACTTGGCTTTGTAATTTATAGTTACTGCATAAGGGTATGACCATCAACAAATGGATCTCTCCCAGCCTAGTTTGACTAGTTTCCTCTTGAGCTTGAAGAGGTTATTGAAGGAGGTAAAGCACATGGCACAGTTTCTGGCCCAGAGTTTTACTTAATAAAAGTTTATTAATTGATTAATTAAGGGAGCTCCTTCTGACCTGGATCATCTGTGGCAATTTTAATAATCCAGAGTCACAGACTGAGGTGGAAGAGGTAGGTCATTGGGTTGAGGCATCTTAGGACATGAGGAGCTGTTCAAATTAAAACAAGGCACTTCCCCTCTTGAAGACCCAAATAACATTTTCTTTCTTTCTTTTTTTGGGGGTGGGGGCAGGACAATTGGGGTTAAGTGACTTGCCCAGGGTCACACAGCTACTAAGTGTCAAGGGTCTAAGGCTGGATTTGAACTTAGGTCCTCCTGAATCCAGAGCCAGTGCTTTATCCACTGCACCGCCTAGCTGCCCCATAACATTTTCAACCTTATAGCCAAATCTGTTCTAGGCACAAGGCTGTCTGAGCATTCCAGACTCTCATTACCCCCGCATTGAGCCCGAGTTTTGGCCCCTCACACCAGAGGGAGATTGAGGCATGGCCTAAGTTCTTAGGAGAGGGGAATAAACTTCTAAACCTTCTTGCCAACTCTGAGTTTTGTGACCTGGCAGAAGCCAAATCTAAACATCCTTCTTTGAATTTAAAAAAGAAAAAGGGAAAATCTTTAGAAAGGAAATCATGATAACTTTGCTTAAGAAAAATTTAATAAAGGACTAAGCATTCAGCCCCGATGGGTCATACTGAAGGCTAAACACTGTAAATCTTAGAGCATTATAGAAATATTAGTGAATCAATAAGCATTGATTAAACACCTGCTGTGTGCCAAGCACTGTGCTAAGTCCTGGTGATATTGAGCATACAGCTAAGAGATCAGCTCTGCCCTCAATAAGCTCACAATCTAATGGGGAGAGTATGAGTAGTAATTATTGCTTATATGAATACTCAGTCCTAGTACCCTGGAATTTGACATGTATATAGTACTAACAATTAATTGCCCTGCCCTTTACAAGTATACTAAAACTCCTTGGAATAATTTGTCTTTGATTATCTAAACACAGGTCACCATAAAGCAGAGCCATCCCCACTACAGAGACATAACTAGGAATTGTAGCACCTGGGACAAATTCAGTTTTGGAGAACGATGGCTTAAGATATCATGACTTGGGGGCAGCTAGGTGGTGCAATAGATAAAGCACTGGCCCTAGACTCAGGAGGACCTGAGTTAAAATCCTACCTCAGACACTTGACATTTACAAGCTGTGTGACCCTGGGCAAGTCACTTTTAACCCTCATTGCCCCACAAAAAAAGATATCATGACTGCTGTGTTTTGTTGAGGCAGAATGGAGACAGAAGTAATGGGGTTGTGGAACTGGGAAGCTGGAAAAGAGAGGCAGAGTCTGGGGTAAAGAAGAAAACTATGATCTGGGTATTGAATTTATTGGGAAGAAGGGATAATGACCTGAAGATAGAAGGAATGTGAAAGGAAGACAATAGAGTGGAAAGGGACCTAAATAGTCTTTTAGTCCAATCCTCTCAGCTTATAGATAAGGAAACTGAGACCTGAAAAGGTAAAATGACTTGCCCAAAGTCACACAGATAGTTGAAGAGCCAGGGTTCATATTCAGGTCCTTTGATTCTATCCAACAATAATTCCATTGTACAACAATAGAAGAGGGCAAAATGGAAATGGAGGGCAAAGGAGGAGAGGCACTAGGGAAGGCTAGACAGTTAGGTGGCACAATGGATAGAGCTCTGGGCCTGGAGTCAAGAAGACCTAAGTTCAAATCTGACCTCAGACCTTTACTAGCTGTGTGACCCTGGGCAAGCTACTTAACCCAGTTTGCCCCTCTTCCCTCATCTATAAAATGAACCAAAGAAGGAAATGACAAACCGTGGCAATATCTTTGCCAAGTTGGGGTGTGGGGAGGGGGGATAAGAGGATTTCAAAGCATCAGTTTAATTTGCTGCTAATTAGTACCTTATCTGACTTTCCCCTAATGCTAGACAAAACAAGGTAGTAATTTATAGTAGAAAGATTAAGTTTGAATCCCAACTCAGCCATTTAGTATCTTTAGAAGCTCAGAAGTCACCTCATAACTCTGGGTCTCACTTTGCCTATCTGTAAAATGAAGGGAGTGGCAAAAAGATCTCTCATCTTTAAGCCCCTTGAACTTGACATCTGTTCTATTAAGGTACTTTGAACAGACTTTTTTACTATGAAAAGTCCACTAGTTAAGAATGGGAAGCTCCTTTTCTTTAGTCAGGCCCCAAGGGCACGACAACAAATATTTCCAGCTTGGGGAGCACAGGCTTTAGTGAGTAACTTTGGAGGAAACTCCACCCATTTTTTATAAATTGTTTTTAGAAAAAGTCCATTTCTGCCAAGAGTTGGGAAAAATGAGAACCACCTCCTTTCCCCCAGGGGTTTCATATTTTGTTGTTTTTCAATTTTTAAATCATTTTTATTGGTAACTATTCTTTTTATGTCATCTATAATACCCAATATTTACCTTCCCTCTCTCTCTATTTCTCTTCCTTTTCCCTTTCCCTCTCAGAGAACAATCCCATATGGGGTGGGGGGGAGAAATTCAGCAAAATTAACCAATACATCAAAAGAATCTGACATTGTTCCATACCCCTAATTCCCTAACTTTACACAGAAGAGAAGGATCTTCTTTAAAATGTGTGTGTACATACATATGTATATATATATCACTTCTTTGGAGCTATCCTCGATCATTATAATTTCACAGTATTTAGTTTTGATTAATTTGTTATTGTTGCTATTCTATTTACATTATTGTAAGCATTGCATATATTTTTTGCTCCTTCTACATACTTTATTTTTGTATCAGTTTGTGGTAGTTTCCCAATACTTCTCTATTTATCACATTTATTATAAATTAATTACAGGGGGGCAGCTAGGTGGCACAGTGGATAGAGCACCGGCCCTGGAGTAAGGAGGACCTGAGTTCAAATCTGGCCTCAGACACTAAACACTTACTAGCTGTGTGGCCCTGGGCAAGTCACTTAACCCCAATTGCCTCACAAAAAATAAATAAGTAAATAAATTATATTCACGGATCACTATTTATTTAGCCCTTCTCCAGTTTAGGTACATCTACTTGGTTTCCAGAGCCAGGATTCAAATTCAGATCCTTTTATTCTATCCAACAATAATTCTACTATACCACAATAGAAGAGGTTTCCAGAGGTCAACATGGGAAATGGAGGGCAGAAGAGAGAAATCTGATTCTGTTGGGATTCTCCTCCAATCTATTCCAGACACAGGTCACAGACTCGTGGAATAATTAGCGTAAAAAAGATCCATGGAGGTCATCTACTCCAACTCTCTTATTGTACAAATAAGAAAGATGAAGTTTAGAGAAGGGAAGAGACCAGAACACACATATCCTGTATCTAAGTCCCTTACTATCTCTGTTTTATAGTTCTTTATAATTTTCCTGGCCTACATACCTTCCACAGTGCCTCACACATTGTTGTTGTTGTTCAGTAATTCAGCTGTGTCCAACTCTTCATGATCCTGTATGTAGTTTTCTTGGCAAAGATACTGGGGTGGTTTGCCATTTCCTTCTCCAGTTGATTAAGGCAAACAGAGGTTAGATGAATCATCCAGGGTCACACAGCTAATAAGGCCATATTTGAACTAAGGTCTTACAGACTCTAGGCCCAAGGCTCTAACCACTAAACCATCTAGTGGGCTCTGCCCGTCTCTGCTTAATAAATATCAGTGGACTGACTTATTACAAAAGTTTTCTTTTTTTCCCAAATAGATTGTGGTTGGTGGAAAGGTGGAAAAAAAATGCTCAGTTAAAATAAAATAAATAACACCCTACTATGGTACTACCTATATACTGACTCCCAGTTTCCATGTTATATAACCATGACCAGGGGCTTGTATTTTTAACTGTACCGTGTAGCATAGTCCGCCCTTAAGGCCCAAAACCTGGGATGACCATCTAGTGCCCTCTATGTGCCCATTTATAGGAGGATGGATGATGATGACCAAGAAGAAGAGGCTGAGAAGAAAAAGTCAGGAGAGATTATGGTGGGCTGTGGAGGCCAGATAGATGGTGGGAGACTTGAGTTTAGCCTACTGAGAGAGATATGCATGCACAAGTGTCAATGAACAATTCACAGGTGGTTGCTGGATCCCCTCATCTCTGATGAGATAGCATTTTGGCAAAGTCTGGGGGTTGGGAATGAGATACTGACTGCTATGCATGTGACAGGTGTTTTGCTGCTTTAGAATGCTCCTATCTCAGGGACCAGAATGGTATCATGTGTATGGTCTGCACGGCATACTACGGACCCTTGATCAATAATCCACAATGGTGCTGTTGAAACTGGACCTCTTTGCCAGTGTAAAGAGCAACTTGATCCTTGGGCTCTTCCTTTTCACAACAAATTCAAATAATTGGGCCTTCACATTGCTTCAGAAACAAATTGCCAAAGGAAATGTATCCTTTCCTTACCATCCTGGATGACTGACATGTGGTAATGGATTATGAGGAAGGAGTGGTCCCCACTCCACAAGAGAAAAAGTGGAGTGATTTGCATCTTATCCCAGCGAGGGTGCACAAATTCACAGGATGCCTGTTAGTGACATATGATGTCTGACAGGTCAAAAGTGAAGACTGGGATGTAGGTGCCTCTGTTTCCTCCACCCCTATAAGAATGAAGACCATGCCACAGGATGCCAGGTGCATATCCAGGAGCCTTTTGAGATAGGAAGTTCCACAATGAGATGCAAGTGTAAGGGGTAAAATTCTGGCTATACTGTCTAAAATATCTAATGAGTGGTCGCCAATAAATTATAAGCTTTAGCAAGAATGTTTAAATTTTTAAGTATTTATTAAAGAGCATTAGGATCAGAGAGAAAGGTAAAAAAAATCTAACTATTTCTAAGAGACCCTATCATCCGACCCACCATGGTGAGGTCAGAAACCAAAAAGAGACAGTACCCCTCCGCCAGTGTCGGCTTCCTACTTCATGTCCTCCTCCCAGAAATGGGAGGCTCCAAAGGGCGATAAAGCTTGCATACCCTTTGACCCAGCAATTCCACTTTTAGGTCTTTTGCCCAAAGAAATCATGGAAGGGGGAAAGGGACCCACATGTACAAAAATATTTATAGCTGCTCTTTACATGGTAGCAAGGAATTGGAAGTTGAGGGGGTGCCCATCAATTGGGGAATGGCTGGACAAGTTGTGGTATATGAATACAATGGAATACTATTGTGCTGTAAGAAATGATGAGCAGGAAGAGTTCAGAGAAACCTGGAGGGTCTTACGTGAGCTGATGATGAGTGAGATGAGCAGAACCAGGAGAACATTGTACACAGTATCATCAACATTGAGTGTTGACCTACTGTGATGGACTATATTCTTCTCACCAATGCAATGGTACAGAAGAGTTCCAGGGAACTCATGATAGAAGAGGATCTCCAAATCCAAGAAAAAAAAAGAAAGAAAGAACTGTGGAGTATAGATGCTGATTGAACCATATTATTTCTTTTGTTTTGGGTGCTGTTGGTTTTTTTTTTTCTTTCTATTTTGAGGTTTTGCATCACTGCTCTGATTCTTTCTCTTGTAACAGGATTAATGCAGAAATAGGATTAATGTTATTATGTGTGTATATATATATGTGTGTGTATATATATGTCTATATGTATATGTATAGAGATATATAGATATAACCTATATCAGATTACCTGCTGTCTAGGGGAGGGGGGAGGGAGGGGTGGGAGGGAGAAAAATCTGAAATTGTAAAGCATGTATAAACAAAAGTTGAGAACTATCTTTACATGTAATGGAAAAAATAAAATACCTCATACATTAAAAAAAAAAGATGATGAGGTATTTTGGGAAAGATAAAAAAAAAAAAAAGAAAAGAAATGGGAGGCTCCTCAAGTTGATTGGCTGGTAGCCTTGATAGACAGTACCCATGAGCAAATGTCACTTCCTGACGCTAAAGACCTTGACCACATGGCTTGCCTTCAGAGGTCTTCTCCTCATGGCGGAGCTTTGCTACAATAAGTCTCCAGCAGATGGCATCATTCCAATCATTACACAAGCTCCATTCAATTCAGTAAGTATTTATTAAGTGCTAGGTGCTATGCTAGGTGCTTTGGGTATGGGCACAAAATGAAATGGTCTGACCTAAGGGAGCTTATATGCTACTGAAGGGAAGCAACAGATTTTATATATATATATATATATATATATATATAATTACATACATACATGTATGTATGTATATGTGTGTGTATATATACACATGTATACATATATACACACATAGACATACATAGACATACAAAATATATACAAAAATATATCCAGAAAGCATGAATTAATTTTGGGATATGGGAGGGGATTGACTGCTGGGACAATCAGTAAGGCTTCTTATATGAGGTGACATTTAAGCCGATCCTTAAAGGGATAGAAGAACTCTGAGGGACAGAGAAGAGCTAAAGCCCCCAGGCATGAGGATGGGAAATGAAATGGGAGGTAGAGTAGGTTTGGCTGGAATATCAAATGTGTGAAGGGACAAAATGTGAAATCAACCCAGGAAAATAGATTGGAATCAGATTGTGAAGGGCTCTAAATGAAAAGTTGAAGAGTTTGTTCATCAAAAAAGTAGAAGAATCTAAACTTTTTGGTACTGAAACCAGGAAAATGAAGAAAATGCTATATAAAATGACAGGCTTTGAGTCAATGCATCTATAAGCTGGAAGGAGCATCAGATACCATCTAGTCTAAGCTATACTTAACCAAAAACATTCCTACAATAGGTGTGATCTTGAAGTTAAATCAATAAGCATTCATTAAGCACCTACCTAACATTATGAGGAATTGTGAAAGGCTTCTTATAAAAAACAGGACTTAAGCCAGAGAATCCATTAAGGAAGTAAAGATGAGGAAAGAGCATTCAAGGAATGGGGTACGGCCAGTGAAAATGTCTAGAGTGTACAGACGAAGTGTCTTATTCAAGGAACAGTAAAAAAGGCCAGTATCACTGGATCACATAGCATATAGAAAGGAGTAAAGTATAAGAAGATTGGAAATGGGGTGGAAGGGGGGACAGATTATGAAGAGCTTGAAAAGCCAGAGGAGTTTCTATTGATCCTGAAGGTAATAAGGAACCAGTGAAGGTTATTAATGGTGGAAGGGGGTGGGGGTGAGTCATGGTCAGACCTGTCCATTAGGAAGATGAACCTGATAGCTGAATGGAGGGTGGCCTAGAGTAGGGAGAGACTTGAGATAGGGAGGTTAATGGGCAGGCAATAGCAATAGTCCAGAACCAAAGTAATAAGGGCCCACGTCAGGGTGGTGTTATTATCAGAGGAGAGAAAGAAGAATACACTATAAATATCATGAAAGTAAAATGACAAGACATGGCAACAGATTGGACATGGTGGGGTGAGAGAGAGTGAGGAGTTGAGGATGACACATAGATTGGAAGCCTGGATGACTGTAAAGATGTTTGTGCTCTGTACAGTTGTGGGAAAGTTAAGATAAGAGGAAAGCTTTGAGTCAAAGATAAAGAGTACAGTTTTGGACATGTTGAGATTAAGTGCCTATGAGACATCCAGCTTGAAATACCTAATAAGCAGCTAGAAATATGAATCTAGAGGATAAAAGAGAGATTAAAGGGGCAGCCAGGTGGTGCAGTGGATAAAACACCAACCCTGGATTCAGGAGGACCTGAGTTCAAATCTGGACTCAGACACTTGACACTTACTAGCTGTGTGGCCCTGGCAAGTAACTTAACTCCCATTTGTCCAAGAGAGAGTGAGAGAGAGAGAGAGAGAGAGAGAGAGAGAGAGAGAGAGAGAGAGAGAGAGAGAGATTAAAGCTGGTTAAGTATATCTTAGAATCATCCGCATCAAGATGATCAGTAAATTCATAAGAGCTTAGAGATTACCAGGTGATGGTATAGAGGGAGAAGAGAAGAGGAGCCATGATAAAGCCTTAAAGGACACCCACAATTAGCAGGCATGATCTGGATGAAGATCTAGCAAAAGAGACTGAGGAAGATTAATCAGAAAAAGAACCAGGATAGTGTCACAGAAACCTAGAGATAAGTGATTATCAAGGAGAAGGGGGTGACTGACAATGTCGAAAGCTTTTAGAGAGATCAAGCAGAATAAGTATTGAGAAAGAACATTAGGTTCAGAAATTAGGAGATCATTGAACCAAAAACCATTCCCCAATAAACAAAGTGGTCAAAGCAGATGAATAAACAGTTTTGCCAAAGAAATATTGCAAACTATTAGTAACCACAGGAAAGAATGCTCCAAATCTACTGATAAAAAATGCAAATCAAAATAAGTGAGGCTTCACCTCATACTCTGCAAATTGAGAAAGATGACAAAAGATGGCAATAGTCAATCCTGGAGGGGTTCTAGGAAGATAAGCATACTCATACGTTGTTGGTGGAGCTGTGAAATGATACATTTCAGAAAGTAATTTAGAATTATGCAAATAAAGTGACTAAAATGCCCATACCCTTAGATCCAAAGATTCAATTACTATACCAGGCTTATGCCCCAAGAAGGAATAAGAAGAAGGTCCCAAAATGTACAAAAATATTTGTAGCTGCACTTTTTGTGATAACAAAGAAGTAGAAACAAAGCAGAAACCATCAATTATGAATAGCTAAACAAATTGTGGTACATTAATGTAATTGAATATTACATGACAAATGTGATGAATACAAAGAAGCATGAAAAGATTTCTAGTGCAAAGTGAAGTAATTAGAGCCAAGAAAATAATATACACAATGACTACAACAATATAAACAGAAAGAACAACCACAAAAAAAAATAATAAAAGCGAATGTTGCAAAATCTTAAAGAACAATCTTGGCCTAAAAGACAATATATGAGAAGATGTTCTACCACCACCTTCATCCCTTTGCAGAGTTGAGTGATTCACAAGTGGTATACACTGCATACACTTTCCAATGCTTTCAATACATTGATCAATTATCTTCGTCTTTTCTTATTCTTTTTTTTTTTAAATACTCTTTGTTATATAGAGTAACTCTCTTAGGAGGGAGGAGGCATACTGGGGGAAGTTATGGTGATGTTAAAGAAGACATCAATAAAAACATTTCTTAAAAAAAAAAACAGGAGGGGCAGCTAGGTGGCGCAGTGGATAGAGCACCGGCCCTGGAGTCACGAGGACCTGAGTTCAAATCCAGCCTCAGACACTTAACACTTACTAGCTGTGTGACCCTAGGCAAGTCACTTAACCCCAATTGCCTCACCAAAACAAAACAAAGCAAAACAAAAAAACAGGAATCATTGCAGCTGAATGACAATGTTAGAAGTCAAAATGTAGACAGCTAAGAGAGTGAGAGGAAAGGAAGTTGGAAGCATTGAATGTAGACAGCCTACTCAAAGAGTTTAGCCACAAAAGAGAGCTCTAATGCCTAAAGAGGTATCCCATTACATTTTGGATAACTCCAACTTGGGGGAAGCTCTTCCTGAAATCAAGCCAAACCTGCCTCTCTAAGATATCCACAAATGGAATGGACCGCAGGTTTCTCTTTGAAACATCTAAGCCATGCTTCCCCACTGCCATCTTGATCCTTCTAAATATACCAGAATCAAATTAAATCAATAAATGCATATTAAGCATTTCTAACATACAATGCACTAAAATATAAAGGAACTAAACCATGTTTTATGAAAGGAACTTGAAGGAACTGGGAGTGCTTGGCTTGCTCACTCTGAAGTTACCAGCAATCTCTGAACTGCCAACTCTGGTGGCCTTTTCGCTGTCTTCATCCTTCTTGATCCTATCTGCTGCATTTGACACTGCTGACCACCCTCTCCTCTGGGATATTCTCTGAATTTTTGTGACCTTGCTCTCTCCTGATGTTCCTCCTACCTGTCTAATTGCTTTTTCTTAGCCTCACTTGCTCCCCTCACTGTAAGTATTCAACAGGGTTCTGTCTTAGACCCTCTTCTCTTTTCCCTCTTCTCAATCTCTCTCTCTCTCTCTCTCTCTCTCTCTCTCTCTCTCTCTCTCTCTCTCTCTCTCTCTCTCTCTCTCTCTCTCATTGGATCTCTTGGGTTTAACTATTCTCTCTATACAGAAGACTCAAATACATACACATATCAGGACAACTATGGGTATAGATCAATGCATACAATGTTGGATTTGATGGATATGCTTGTTGATTTTACTTAACTTTTTTCTTCATTATGAAATATGACTATCTGGAGTGATGATAATAGGACTACATTTGTAAATGCAGGTGATATAAAAGCAAAAGATACAAATGCAATCTTACTTAAAAAATAAACAGATGACCTCTGATACCTTTCAGCTGTGACATTCTAGAAGACCTGATCTCCACCCTCAAGAAGCCTGAAATATAACTAGAACATCCTAACCTCAACCTGAAATCTGGGATTAGCTGATTGACTAATAAAACATTAATGGGTAGTTTACAAATGAGCAAAAGAGATGAGAAGGATGTTTTATGCCTCCTCTCTCTAACTGTTCTCTCAGCCCATCCAAGAGAGTTTTCAAATGTCAACTAGAACAGAAATAAGGTGCATTGTTTTCCACGATGAGAGCAAGGGATATTTATTCTCTGAAGAAATCTTTCCTAAGGTGATTCCTGCCTGAGCCTGCCACCCAAAACGTGATGTGAATTGAGGAGGATAGCCTCAAAGACCCATGCTGCCATTCCTTTTATTATTAATCACATTCCTTTGCATTCATCCAGGGTTTTGCATCCTCAAAGCACTTTATGGATATTAACTAATTAATGTAAATATAGTAATGCTGAGATTACCTATTGCTAGGGCTGGAGCTGATATTAGACCATTAAAGGTGATGAAAAGCATTCCCAGAAGCCCAAGATAAAGAGTTCCTTTGGGACTCATTTCAAACTTTTTTTCTCCCAGCTAAGCAGTCCAAGGGCATGGGAGCAACTTAATGAGATGAGAACCTGGTGAGTTTTGAATCCATAAGAAAGATTCTTCCACATCCTATAATTTAACCCAAGGAATTTAATGCTGTAGCTGGTCAAGTCAAATATTCAGGTTAGACCATTTGATGATGACTGATATTTGAACTGCTCATTGCCATTACTGAGAGTAGATAGATTGCTAAAAGGGAAATAAAGCCTCCCTGTCTGCTGGTGGGGTTGGCGTTCTGCCCACTGAGTGGAAGCTGGACATGGCTTAACAATGGATCAGGAGGACTCTTGAAGCATAATGCAGTGGAAATAGCACTGAACAGGGACTCACCGGACCTGGTTTATGGCCTCAGTTTTTCCAGTAACAAGTGATTTAACCCTGAACAAGACCCTTTTTAGCCTCCATTTCCTCATCTCTAACATTATATGGTTCTATGACCCTGTGTCCACCCCCAAGAGAATGTGCTTATAGGAAGGGAAGGGAAGAGGAGGAGAGGGGGAGAAGGGGAGGGGAGGGGGAAAAGAAGACAGCTTTCATTAAGTACTGTGCATACCAGGCACTGTGCAAAGCATTTCACAAATATTACCTCATTTGATCCTCATAACAACCCTGGAAAGTAGATGCTATTATTATACCCATTTCACAGTTGAGGAAACTGAAGCAGACAGAGATTAAGTAAATAGGCCTCAACAGACCTCACCAGAATAGTCCTGTATCCAACTGCATGAAGTCAGGCCACTAGGCAGTCAAGCCAGATTAGGTTGCATTGCTTCTGCCCCACAGTACTATAAAGTACATGTTATTCTCTACCCTTACCTTTCCTCGTCGTCCCTTTCCCTCATCCCTACCCACAACTGTCAAGAAAAAGTATGATTTCTCTTTGAGGATATTTGAACTTTTCTCCAATTCCTGCCAAATTGTGAATTCAGTATAAAAAGGGGGTGGGGTGAGGAGGGAGCATCAGCGTAGAATTTCAGAGTGTTGGATTTGAAGCCTCATGATATGGGTTTAAATGCTGCCACTTATTTCCCATATAACCTTAGTTAAATGATAGATTCTCTTGGCCTCGGTTTTTTTATTTGTAAAACAAAAGACTTGAACTAAGGGGTTTCTAAGATCACTTTTAGCTCTAGATGTCAAAAGACTTTCAAAGTTCAAATCTCATATTCATAATATTATTTACACTTGTAGCAGGGGGGTTGATCAAGGGACCCAAAAAGTTGAGCCCCTTCAATCTACTTGATGAAATTACAAGATATGAGAAGTAGGTAGTAAAGAAGAGATATAAAAGTATGTCCCTTTCACATCTTGCTTGCTCCATTTGCATATGAAATATTAGGAAAAACAATGGGCCTGCCCTTTCACTCTACCTACTCACAGATATGGACAAATGTGAGGGCCAGAGAGTTTAAGTGTGGGCAAGCCAATCTGGCTAGCAATTGAACTGTGGAAACAACTTGAGAAGAGAGTCAGCTAGGGGGGAATAACCCAACTCTTAAGTTAGCTCCTAGCATTATTCCTATATGCCTCTTGGGAAGTATGCCAAAGGGAAGGGAGAAGGGAAGGCATTTCTCTCTCCTTCATCTTATAGACAATATCATATTGTAGTGGAATCGCATGGCAACAACCTATGGAAGAGTCTAGGTTTGGAGTTGAATCAAGTCAAGTTAAAGTCGGGTATGAGTCCTGGTTCTTTCTGAAAGTGAATAACAGTACTTTAGGATAGAATGTTAGCTGAAACCAGAGCTGGGGGTGGTAAGGATTATAGCCAAGCAATAAAATAGCATCTGGCAGCAACTTGTGGAGTAGCATTTGGCAAAGTCTTAGAGAAGCATCTGGTAGAGAATGAGAAACCAAGAGCAACCAGAGGAGGGTGCAGACAGCGGTGTAAGGGTCTAAGATCCAAGCTAAATAGGCAAATATGAGAAATATATAAAACCAAAATCCCTGCAGTTCCGCATCATCATCAGAGATATGAATGTATATACCTTGGCCACATTGCTCCCTATACATGTGGCTCTTCATTTGTGAACTTTTTGTGAATCTACTCTTCCCAGAAATGCTGTGTGTATTTGTGGGAAAGTAAGCTTCAGGTTTGTGAGGGAAATGTTTTACTACTGCTGTTCTTATAGTGCTGTGTCATTAATACCATTACTTTGACCTAATTGTATCATCTAGCTAATTATTTAAGGTAGACACACTGGAGGGGGCTCAGAAGCTGTGGTTTGAGGAGTCATAACCTTGGATAGTCATCCCACAGAGGGCCCAATCTCTGAATGTGGGCAAAGTATATTATACAATAAAAACTGATTTCCTAAAAAGGAATAGTGAATAAAATGTGAGAAATAATTTCTTCAATACTTAAAGAATATGTGATTTCATTAGTGTAGCTATTGCCTACCCCAATGCATATTATAACTCTTTTATAATGATCTTTGAGAATTGTTGTGTCCAAGAAATTAAATAACCTGAAACCAACCTGCTGGCAAGCCTCTCTGAATTTACATGGGCTGATTCTCAAATGACAGTGCCTTCCCTCTTAAAACTATTCCCAACACATCTTGCATTTCTCTTGTTTTTACATAGTTGTTTCCATGTGTTTTCCATTAGACTGTGAGCTCTTTGAAAGCAGGGGCTGTTTGTTTTTGATTTCTTTGTATCCGAGTTCTTAGAACAGTACCTGGTACACAGGAGATGTTTAATAATTAAATCTATTTTGTTATTGTATGACCCTTAAGTGCCTCATTTTATTGGAACCTGCATTAACAAAGTCAGGGCTGCCACTGACAACTCTCTTAAGAGAGATCCACGGCTATTCAAAAGAAATCAGTCTAAGGATCCACATAGGAAAAAACAAACAGATGAAGGATGTCATTTGTCCAGGCTACATGATATAAGGTCAAATATGCAGTCCATTCATACATATATCTTTATCTGTGCCCAGAATTCAAAAGAAGGAAAAGAATGGACTAGTTTGCATTTGAGAAACTGTGTAGCACATTTAATGATTCCCAAGCTGCTTCCTGACACATCTTTTTGCCACCCACATTTTCCAGGTATATACTACTATATGATAGTGAATTATAGAACATGAAATTTCTGAAGAGGCAAAATTTCAGGTGATCCAAAGGGCAACAAAGAGACACCTACTAGGTAAGGGTAGATTTCGTCCTGTTACTAACTATGGTTAGCTTGTGATCAGAAGTAGCACAAAGGATATTATTCAGGATGTTTATGGTCAGAAGAGATGGGGTGACCATATTTGTAAAGCACTCAGCACAGTGCCGAGCACATAGTAGACACTTACTAAATGTTTGTTTCCTTCCTAGTCCATTTCTAAAAGTAAGTATGGTAGGATAGAAAAAAAAACAGGATTTGGAGTCAAAAAATCTAGGTCTGCTTCTTACTACTTATATCTTCTTGGGAAAGTTATATCATTTCACTGATCCTTCATTTCAGATTCCTTCAGCTACATAGTTGATGCTCTAAGGAAGACACATATATAGTCCACAACACACACCTGATGTTCTATTCATGAGATAGGCAAATACTATCCAAGGAAGGGCTGGGGGCAATATGCCCAATAAAACTAGACTAGGGGGGCAGCTAGAAGGCATAGTGTATAAAGCACCAGGCCTGGATTCAGGAGGACCTGAGTTCAAATCCAGCCTCAGACACTTGACACATACTAGCTGTGTGACCCTGGGCAAGTCACTTAACCCTCATTATCCTCCACAAACAAACAAACAAACAACAACAACAAAAAAAAGCTAGACTAGCCAGCCAGCCCCACTGATGGATGGGACACCACAATGGGCCTTTTATTTCTAATACTTCACCTTCACCTGTAAGGATGTAAGGATTTTCCCTAGACTATCATTTCCACTTCTTCTCCCTATTCTACCCTCTCCTTTCTTTTTCTTCCTTCCTTTCTTCATCTTTCTTCCTTTCTTTCTTCCCCACTTCCTTCCATCCTTCCTTTCTTTCCTTCTTTTCAAAGCAGAAACTGCCAAGATCCCTGCCTAGGAAACAACTTTCATCCCTTTATTTGCCTTCTTTTTCTCCAGTCAGAAAGTCACGTGTGGAGGATTCCCACTCCATGAGAGAACTGGAGAATCATTCTAGTCTTCTGCCTTGTGATCAGCATGTCAAGGCAAAACTGCAATAAGATAATAATATTGCTATCCCCAGAAGGCAGATAGTAAGAGATACTAATTACATTTCACTCAAGGTATTCAGCAGCCCTGAGCATCTGGGAAGCTTAGGAAATTTTTGATGCTATTCTTATTAGGAGATTTTTTTTTATTTTTTCCCCCTTGTTTGTAAATCTGATACCAAAGAAACAGGATGGGGAGGGAATTCTGAAAACTCAGTAAAAGGTTTAATGCACATCATTATTTGTGGTAAGCTTCCATCTTCCAGAGGGTTGCTAGGCTCTGGATTCTTGGAAGAAATACTGAGTATCAGTGTAAACATCTAATCTCCAAGATATATAGGGAACTAAAAGAAATCTATAAAACCAAAAGCTATTACCCAATAGATAAGTGTTCAAAGGATCTGAGCAAACAGTTCTCAAAAGAATTGTAAATTATTAACAACCATATGGCCAAGCTTGGCCCCTGATTAATAGAAATGAAAAGATACTTCCCCTTGCTTCTTCACAGATGGGGGGGGGGCAATGGGTGAATACCACATAAAACCTCAACTTTTTATATATGTTAATTAATTTTATGGGGTTTTCCCCTTTTTTCTCTTTTGAAAAATTCTTTATTAACAGGAGATGGCTCTTCAGAAGGGAATGGATGGGTAAAATGGGGAATGCAGATGATATAAAAACAAAAGATATCAGTAAGATTTATTTTTGAATGTAACATTTTCCAAACCACTAATAATTAGAGAAATGTAAATCAAAACAGCTTTGTTTCACCTCCCACTCAGAAAACTGGCAAAGGTGATGAAAGATGGGAATATCTGGTGATGAAAAACACTAATACACTTCTGATGGAACTGTTAATTAATTGGTCGAACCATTCTGAAGACTAGTTTGAAATTATGCAAAGAAAATTAATAAAGTGTACATACCCTTTGATCCAGAAATGCTAGCCATTGGACCCAAGGAGATCATTTATATAAATGAAGGTCCCATAGACTTACTGGTATTAATAGCAGCATTTTTAGTAACAAGGAAATGGGAAAAAAAGTAGAAATCCATCAGTTGGGAAATCAAGTTATGATACAGGAATATAATGAATATCGCTATATTGTATAAAACAATGAGCATGATGGGTATAGAGAAGCATAGGAGGACCTATGAACTGATGCAAAGTAAAGTAAGCAGAAAGAGGAAAATAATGTCTACAATCAATGACTATAAAAATATAAATGGAAAGTATAACAACAAATAACTGTAATTGAATATGTGAAATCATAATGATTAAGAGATATGAGAATGCACCTCACTCCTTTTTGGAGAAAGGAGAGATGGATGGAAAACTGTAGGCATGGAACAACACATAATCCATACATATATGATATTTGTATATATTATATGTACATATGACATTATATATATAATACATAATGTTGAACTTGATTGATTTTGTTTATTTCCCTCCCTTTTTTAAATAGGGGCTTATTCTCTGTGAAGGAGGAAGGATATGTTGAGAAATGTAGGTGTTATAAAAATAAAATACATTGATTTTTTTAAATTTTCAAAATGGTTTTTCTTAGAGCTGAAGCTCTAAGATCAAAACAATCACACTAAATATTCACCATCTTTATGACATAGGGGAGGTGGGGAAAGGAAAATAAATTTAAAATACTTAAATGCATCTATGATGTCTCCAATTTGGATATTTCCTGCAATGATAGATTTCAAACCATTTGGGCCAGCTTGTCCCATTTGACTTTTCTCTATATCATCTCATAAATTTGACACAGGGGGTCCACCCAAAATGCTGGACACTATATTCTTTCCTTCCTGATGTCATCAGGATATTAATGGAATCACGTGTCCTCATCAACTCATTTTCTTTTTCCACTCACATTCAGTTGTTTAGTCATTGTTCAGTGTTCCAACTCTTCTATGACCCCCATTTGGGGTTTTCTTGACAAAGATACTGAAATTGTTTGCCATTTCCTTCTTCAGTTCATTTTACAGTTGAAGAAACTGAGGCAGAGTTAAGTGACTTGCCCAGGGCCACACAGCTAGTAAGTGAGGCTGAATTTGAACTCAGGTCTTCCTGATTCCAGGCCTGATACTTTATTTATTGTGCAACCTATCTGCTCCTAATACAACCATTCATACATCTGCCTTGAAGTTCTTTATTTGTTATATGTTACTACTTGTCCATAGGTTGCCATGAGCTTCTCTGTTGCCTTCTGCATAGTGTCCATGTGTTTCAAGTCTACAGAGACTGCTATAGCCATATAACAACATCAGCAGAACATTTTTAAGTGAACCTTTTTTCTAAGAGGAATTTGGGGTTATTAAAGGAGCTTCACAATTTCTAAAGGCAATACAGCCCAATCTCCTCCTCCTATTTAAATTCTTGTATACATTTGTACTTTGTATCCTAGGTAGATATACTGATGGACAAGTGCTGAAGGTTCTCCATCAAGCCGCAATCACATTTATCTGTGTTTATAATTTATCATTTAAAAAGCATATGATTTGCCTGACTTCACATGTATAATGGGAGTCATATTACTAGCCCAAGGGAGAGGTTGGAGAGAGGGAGAGAATTTGGAATGGAAAATATTTTTTAAACAATTGATTCAATAGACCAAAATGTCTCCTTAAACATTATCTTACAACAAGGTGACTCCTATCCACACATCAGAATCATTCTAGGTTTCTTAAAAGAACAAGAGAAATAACTTTGTTCAATGACCCTCTAATCACAAACATCAAGTGAGGCATAAAATAGGGAAATAGATGCTGACCATTATTGTTCACTACCATTGTGAAGAACTCACCTAGAGTAGTAGTGAATAATTCCCTATGGATTGTGTTGTTCTCCAGCTGTTTCTCTATGTAAAATATGTCATTTTGGTTGCAGAGACACTTCAGAGAAGTCTAGAAAAAATCCATAGCCATTCAAAGAATTTGGTCTAACCACCCAAGCAGGAAGAAAACAAAGGGATGCCAAATCTTTATTGCCCAGATCATGTTGTTTGTCCTGTGTGTGTGTGTGTGTGTGTGTGTGTGTGTGTGAGAGAGAGAGAGAGAGAGAGAGAGAGAGAGAGAGAGAGAGAGGCAATTAGGGTTAAGTGACTTGCCCAGAGTCACACAGCTAGTAAGTGTTAAGTGTCTAAGGCCAGATTTGAACTCAGGTCCTCCTGACTCCAGGGCCAGTACTCTATCCACTGCACCACCTAGCTGCCCCTGTCCTTCATTTTTGTAGACGACCAATGGCATGGGGTGATATCTTGTCTTGCTGGCGAATTGTATTTGTGAGGCAAATTGGCACAAAATCAGTAGCCTCACTCTCTTCCAGAGTCTTTTAAGTCTAGTGGCAGGACAAAAGTAAGGATGACCAGCAATGGCCCAGGATGCAGTGGATGAGTTGGTGTCTTCAATAACTGACCAAGCTCTGTGCTCTCCACAACACCTGTTCCAGTCACCTTCCTAGCCTTTGGAACAAATTGTTCTCATCTACTCATTCCACCAGGGAAAGTCTTCATATTCTTGAGGCAGACATCCTCCGAAATCCCTGACAGATTTGAGAACTGTTGGTTACTCTCAATCTGGTTTAACCTGTCTGTCAACATGGTCTTACCAAGGTGTGGCCAGTGAACATGCTACAGCTTCTTGGAGCCACAGATGAGAGTTGGGTGAAAGGTGGACACCAAAGGTGGATGAGCAGCCCTGAAAAGGTCTCTGCAAGACAGAGGTCCTTGTCCTCCCTGAACACATATAGTTGGATAAATAAAATCAAACAGCATGTCAAATTTGCCACAAGTTCTAAAGGTAACCTCTTTATACTGAGTAATATCAGTGTTAATATAGCTGATGGTAGTAGATATCAGAAACCCCATAATGCATATGTAGGTGCTGTGTCAAGATAATGGAATGTGATAGATGAGATTGAGCAGATACTCAGGGACCCACCTGGAGATTAATTTTTTTTTTTTTTTTAGTGAGGCAATTGGGGTTAAGTGATTTGCCCAGGGTCACCCAGCTAGTAAGTGTTAAGTGTCTGAGGCCAGATTTGAACTCAGGTACTCCTGACTCCAGGGCCGGTGCTCTATCCACTGCGCCATCTAGCTGCCCCTGGAGATTAATTTAAACGCATAGGGCTACTGACTCCTGAATAGATTACTGGCTGACTTCTAGTTAAGCACATCTGGCTGGTACTTAAGGGTACTTAAGAAAAGCATGTTTCTCAGAAGCTGAAAAAACTTTGAACTTTGAATTTGAATGACACTAGCCAATCAGCTTGAAGAACCTCCCATTTCTGGGAGGGGAACGTGAAGCAGGAAGCAGATGCTGGCCAGGTTCTTCAGTCTCTTTGGCTGCAAGACATGGGCATGGTGGCAGAGAATTTCACAGGGGAGTTTAGGAAGGTGAGGATTTCAGGCTATAAGAAATCTGTTCTCAATCTTTCTCTTTCTTTTACTATCTTTCAATAAACTCTTTAAAAACCTAAACTTGTTTATCAGTGATTTTAGTCAGTTTCCACAAAAAACTGACGGGACAGATTAGAACCCACATTTAGAAATTTAAATTACACAATGCATAATTTACTCCTCTGCAGCATAATTTCTTCCAGCTCTGTTGCCTTACAAATTTACCATCAACTCTAGGACTCCTCCTGGCAGATTCCAGCAGCACATCCTGATCTCTTCCTTCTAAGACAGAAGCTAAAAGAGGCTGAGTAGTAAGACAGACTGACAGAATATGAACTACCTTTCCAGCTGGTTTGAGGGAGTATTTCCTAGCTTTGATTACAAGCCCAAAGGGTGAGTCTTCAGTGTCACCTTTGTGGCTTAAGTGTGGCAAAGCAGTCTTTGATTCCAAAGGGTAGGGATGGAAGGAAATAGCAAATAACCTCTGTGGCCTTAGTTTCCTGTCCGTAAAATGAGGGGATTGGATTTAATGACCTCCAAATCCCTTCCAGCTCTAATATGCTATTTTCCAATGACTGACCCTCTTCCCTACCCCAGGAGTGGGGACTACAGCAACACAGGCTTCCTGTTATAACACAAGAGACTTTGTTTCTCTGTTAGATCTTCTCACTGGATAGAAATGGGGAAGGGAGGGAAAGGGGTTGATTTTACACCACCCTGGGGAAGTATCTGCCACTAGACCTCTTGTCACAGATGTTATGGAAGGGATTGATGCATCCATCAGGCAGAGGGTTTGAATGAATGCATGACCTTTAATTCCAAGATTCTGTTCAGATTTCTATAGATGTTTCTTTGTCTCTTCCTTCTCCCTTATGTTTTTCCTTCTCCATCTTTGCATCCTTTTCCCCTCTCTTTCCTCATATCTATGTAATCATAGTAATGGTACCCCCTCTGTACCATCTGTGGAGGGAGAGAGAGAGAGAGAGAGAGAGAGAGAGAGAGAGAGAGAGAGAGAGAGAGAGAAACAGAGAGAAACAGCATTCATAACTGTGTACAGAATTCTATGCCTGGAAGATTCTGCTTCAAAACTGTCCCAATTAATCACCCCTAGATAACTGGGAGTTGCTAGGCCTTTTGCTGCTGCTGCTGCTGCTGCTACCTCTTATTTTCCCCAGCTGGAACTGATGGAGAAGGGCAGTCCTTCAGTGGCCTGGTGGCATATGCTTGAACAATTTTCTGGAGTAGCATGAAAGATTCATGAGGGTGAAGTGTTAGCATGTGTGCTGACTGGGTAATAGGCTGGGACTGAGTTCCCAGGCTGATGGGGGAGGAGGAGAAACCAGGCAGGCCTATCAGGTGAAGGAGGGGGCAGGAACACAATAGGCAGGCTGTCCAGCAGCAGCATCCATGCTTTCTGTCACCATGCTCACTTGTAGCAAGATCATCTCTTTTAGGAGATGGGGGGGGGAGGGGAGTCATGGGGGAAGGGAATAAATTCCCTGAAGCTTTATAATAAGGAGAAGGACTAATTTTAAACTGGCAGCTAGAAGATGCTTTTAATAATGCATTACCCTCACCTAGACACGCGATTGGATCCATGGGGTCATATGGATTTTACATTTTCACTCTTTTGGTTTGTTCTCTAAATGTCATTGAAAGACTGATTTGGAATTATCTCTCTGAAAGAAATTCATCCTTGTCTGTCTCGAGATTGTGGTGAAAGATAAAATGGACTATGTTGCAAATGTTCCTGGGAGCTGGTATTGTAACAAAATACAAACGTTTGGGGATTTTCTCCACAAATAAAATTTGGTCTGCTGTAGCAGACCCTTGCAATATACTCAGGAGCCTTCTAGTCTTTGCTGATCTTCTGCCCTTATGCTAGTGTCCCTGTCCTATGTAGATAACAGAGCCATGGAATTATACCACTGGTACCTCTTTCAGCCCGGCCCTCACTATCATCATCTAGGGAAGCAATTCCTTTGGAGAAGGGACCAGCCATCTCCATCAATTGCCACACACAGGGTAGGTTAGCTGAAACACTCCTGCACCCTGATGGAAAGAAAAGAGGCATCATGAGCCAAGCAATTCCAATCGCCACCACAACCCTGACCACCATCTCCCCTTAGATCCTGATGGAAACCACACAGAATCCTGAAACCAAGAGCCTTAAGAATAGCACTGGGCTGGAAAGACCAGTATCCTCAAGCCATTATCTTGGCAACTGCTCGTATAGGGGCTGCAGCCACAGTTACTGAAGATCCATAAAAGAAAGGTCTAGGGGAAGCTAGGTGGCACAGTGGATAAAGCACTGATCCTGGATTCAGGAGGACCTGAGTTCAAATCCAGCCTCAGACACTTGACACTTACTAGCCGTGTGACCCTGGGCAAGTCACTTAACCCTCATTGCCCTGCAAAAAACAAAAACAAAGAAAAGAAAAAGAAAGGTCTAGCCACCAAAGTCCTTGGCACGCTCAAATGAGTTACCATCAGATTAATTTTTTATCAGTGGAAATGAGATTTAAAAAGAAGCATTCCATCTGCTTTGCTGCTATCCCCAAAGGACCATACTTGCAGCTGAAACCTTTCATATGTGCTATCTTCCCCATTAGAATGTGAGCTCATTGAAAGCAGGGATTGTCTTGCTTTTCTGTTGTATCCTTGGTGCTTTGCAAGTACTTTTAAGTGAAACAGGAGCTTCCATTGTCCTTCCTTGAGTGAACATTCCTCCCCATAGGAATGTATTAGCCCATTGTTTCTTCAGGACAGCAATACTTAGTCCACCCACAGGCTTTTTAAGTAAAGTCAAACTTTCTTGAAACCCACCTACCGCAAGCTTAGGCTTTTAATTCTTCAGGTAAAAGGAAGTAGAACAAGTTTCTAGGAATTTGAGAAAAAACAGGGAAAACAATAAATCCAAGAGAAAAAATTCTGGCTAACAAAGGAAATGGGCATAAAGTGCTTACTAGATGCCAGGTCCTTTCCCATATGGAGTTAGTTTCTAAAAGCAGCTTGTCAAAAATCAGAGAGTCAAAATTATCCTTGACACTCCCTTAAATTAACCGTGATGGGTGTAGGGCAGTAGCTTTAAACATACGACTGTTCTTGAAAGGAGACTAGGAAAATCATTAACTTCAGATAATGGCAGAGAGCTGATGGAACAGAGGTTTAGAATGAGACACATTTTCAGACATGGTCAATATCTTGATTTGTCTTGCTTGATTGTACTTACCGTTTTCAGTGGGGAGCTTTAAATTAGGAGGTAGACTGGACCTATGGATTCTTTGCTATAAGGAATTCTCAGATGAGTAAACTCCTTCTACTAGTGCAAGTCAACACCTTCTCTGCAACTTCTAGTTTTAGAGAGTTGCCTGTGGTACCAAGTGGTTCAGTGTTGTGCCTTAGGCCTCTCAGACCCCCTTTATAACCACTATATGATGCTGCCTTTGGGGAAAGTGATAGCAATTTTTTTAAAAAGCAAAGTATCGGGGCAGCTAGATGGCGCAGTGGTTAAAGCACCGGCCCTGGATTCAGGAGTACCTGAGTTCAAATCCGGCCTCAGACACTTGACACTTACTAGCTGTGTGACCCTGGGCAAGTCACTTAACCCCAATTGCCTCACTAAAAAAAAAATTAAAAAAATTAAAAAAAAAAGCAAAGTATCAGATAAAGGAACTAATAAAAAAATGTGCTTCAATCTGTATTCAGATACCATCAATTCTTTCTCTGTAGATGGGATGCATTTTTCATAAGTCCTTCAGAGTTATCTTGGATCATTTCATTGCTGAAAATAACCAAGTCATTCACAGCAGATCATCTTATAATATTGTTGTTATTTTGTATAGAGTACATTTCACTCTGCATCAGCTCATGTAGGTCTTTCCAGGTTTTTCTGATAGCATCCTGCTCATCATTTTATTATAGTAAACAACATTTATATAGTATTTTAAGAGAGATTTCCTTATAATAAACTCATGAGGTTGATTATTGCAACAATAGTAATAGATAATATTTATAAAGTACCTTAGAACTGACAAAGAATTTTCTTCACAATAGCCCAGCAATGTAAGTACTATATGTTTTATCATCATCAATTAATCCTCTTCATCATCAATCTTCATCATCATAAAAACAAAGTGTCAATAACTCATTTAAAAATAAAATACATCGAAGAAAACAAAAACCATGAGAAAAGGACACTGAATAATTTTATTACTATTTTGTCAAATGTAATTTATACTGTAAAAGTGGGGCAGATAAGTGGCACAGTGGCTAGAGCACTGGCCCTGGAGTCAAAAGGAGTCAAATTCAAATCCAAACTCAGACACTTGACACTTACTAGCTATGTAACCCTGGGCAAGTTCTTTAACCCCAATTGCCTCAAACATCCTGGACCATCTCCAGTCATCCTGATGTATATCTTACCACTGGGCCCAGATGGCTCTGAAAGAGAGAGTGAGGCTGGTGATTTTGCACAGCCCTGCCTCACTTAAATCCAATTCACTGCAAGTCATGACATCGTCTGTGGATGTTGTGGTCCTTTTTGAGGACAAACAACAACAAGGCTTTGATGTTTTATATTGATCCTGTTCCCTCCCATCTTTTCCTACAGAATGCAATCTTAATCATTTCTCTCACCTCTAATTTTAATTTCTCAAACATACCTAAATCTCTCAATCCCTAAAAACTTCTGTTAAATGCTATCATTCCCACAAGCTATTGCCCTCTATTTTTCTCTTCTTTAAGCCAAATTCCTTGGGAAATGGTTTACATTTGCTGCCTCTACTTCCCTTCTTCTCACTCACTCCTCAGTCCTTTGCAATCTAGCTTCCAATCTCACAACTCAACTAAAACTGTTCTCACCCAAGTTACCAGTGATCCCTTAACTGACAAATTATTAGATCACTCAACCTTTCAGACCTTTCTGCTTCATTGACACTGTTAACCACATTCTTTTTCTGGACACTTTGTCCTCCCTGAATTCTCATGACACAGTATTTATGGTCCTCCTCCTATCTGTCTAATGCTGCTTTCAATGTCCTTTGCTGGTGGTCTTATTCTTCTTTTCCTACACAATAGTCCCACAGTGACCTCATGAGCTCCCATGGATTTAATTATCACCACTATGAAGATGTTCCATATATCCAGACCAAGTATCACTCATGAACCTCAGTCTGATATCACCAATGGCTTATTGGATGATCTCACATGAGATATTCCAGAAAAATCTCAAACTCAACACATCCAAACTACAACCCATTATCTTACCACCACCACCACCACAAATCTACCTCTATCAATGTCCTTTAAATGGTGCTTCTAGAACTAGACAGTGCATCCTAGCTATGGTTTGTTTGGCATACAACAGGAATCCTAAATGCATATAGCATATAGCCCATATAGGGCTCTTGTTCAGAATTCAGTGGGCTATATGATTAATGCTTCTTGATATAGAAACTCTTTTTTTGCAAATACATCAAAGAGTATAGTGAGCAGTACTATATAGGTCTTTAGGACAATCACTACCTCATCACCTCTTGCCTAGATTATTATAATAGCTTCCTAATTTGTTTTCCTGCCTCATGAATCTTACCCATTTTAGTTTATCTTATACACTGCTGTCAAAGTAATTTTCCTTAGGCAAACATCTAATCATATGCCTGCCCTACTCAGTCAACTCTGATGGCTTCCTATGGTCTCTAGGATAAAAATAAAAACTTTCTAGGATAAAATACAAACTCCTTTGTTTAGCTTTTAAAGCCCTTCACAACCTGGCTCCAATCTATCTTTCCAGTCTCACGGAATATTACTATTACCAAAAGATAGCAGCTTTTCCATTTTTCTTTGTATCTCCAACACTCAAAATAGTTCCTGGAATATGTTAAGTACATCCTAATTCTGTCATCCAGTGGGTCAGCTATCCCTCCCTTTGTATTAACTGATAATTTGATGACCATGCCATCTATGCCTCTGTTCTAATCATTGATAGGAATGTTAAGCAGTACAGGGTCAAGAATAGATCCCTTAGGGACTTTGCTGGAGGCCTCTTCCAAATTGATATTGAACCATTAATGACTCTCCTTTGAGTCTGGCAATTGAACTAGTTTCAAATTTATTTAATTGTATTGTCACCTAGATGACACATCCATCTTTTCTAAAATAATAGTATGATATGCTTTACCAAATCCTTTGGTGATTTAGACAAACTACAAGTATATGGCTAGCATTTATTAAAGTGCTTTATGGTTTGTAAAGCACTTTGCAAATATTATCTCATTTTATATAGGTAAACTATGTCTACAGTATTCCCTTGATTTACCAGCTTAGTTATTCTTAGTAAAGAAATATTTTAAATCTAACAAATTTTAAAATTTATAGTCATCAAGCATGTATTTACATTTGTTAAGTACCTACTCTGTGCCAATGGCTGGGAATTTTTTTTTTTAATTGAGTTAGTTTAAGCCCAATCTGGTAAAACTTCTTGATGAAACCATGGTAACATTTGTAATCACTGCTTTTTTTTTAAGATCTCAACTATAATCTTCTCTTCAATGATTCATTCTAGAATTTTCCCAGGAATCAAGATCAGTTTCATTGACTTATAATTCATCAACTTTTTTATCCTCTTTTTTGAAACTTTTGCTCATTCCTCCTGTTTCTGTCCTCTAAGGCCAAATAGAAAAAGTCTAATACCTCTTCAATATGACAGCCTTCCAATCATTTGAACACAGTTAATATTTTCTTCTGAACCAGAGACCAATGGGTTAATTCCTGAACATATTGGGGGAAGGGGATTGAAGAGTGTTATGAGATGGATTAGGCATTTCCCTAATGGAGGATGACAAGATTACAAAAATGTATTGCTCATCATAGGCTCTGAATTGGTCTCAGTTGAGATCCAAAAGCAAGTAGATCAAATCTAATTGGTTGCCTTTCCCAAAGTTTTCTGGGGGCTTTAGGAGAGTGGAATGGATGGTATCCCTTTTCACTTGGAGTATCCCTTTTCAATTTGAGTATCTCTGGGCTTGAAGTATCCAGCCCAGAGAATAGGGTTTCTCCAAGTAAGGGGATTGACAGTTGTATGAGTGATGAATTGGAGGGGATCCATGGATAGATCGAGTCACACCATTTTTCAAAAATTCTAGAGAAATCTTTGAGGACCAGGCATTGTCTTTATAAAGGTAAGAACATTGGGATCTAAGAGGCAGAAACTAAAAGGGTTGTTTCTAAGAAAGAAGGAAAAGACATCACATTCTCTAGTTCTTCTGTCCCTGTTGCTGGCTCTTCACCCTCTTCCCAACCCCTTATTTGTCCCTGAGATTGTTTTCTTCCTCTTTTCTTCTTTGTCTATCTACTCTCTTGCTTAGCAATCTCATTCATTCCCATAGTTTTAACTCTACTTCCTGTGCAAATGACTCCTGAATCTATATTTTCAGCCCTGACCTTTCTTCTGAACTTCAAATCAATCTCTCCACCTGGTGCCAGGACATCTCCACCTGGACTACCAACCAATACATCAAATTCTGTATGTTGAGGTTTTTATCCTTTTCCCTAGCCCTTGTCCTCCTCCTGATTTCAGCTTGGTAAAGTTAAAAGAACACTGAACTTAAAAACAAGAGACCTGGGTTTGAATCCTAGCTCCAGTATTTGAATGAGTAAGTCATTCAATCTCTCTGAGATTCATTTGATCCATATGCAAAATGAGGATAAAAATAATTGCCCTATTAATTCCAAGGGTTATTGTGAAGAAAATAATCTATAAACATTAAAGCTCTATAGAAATGTGAGTTGGCTTTGCTATTTCCCTCAGCAACATTGCCATTTGCCTGGTCTCTCACATTCAAAACCTTGGTGCTATCTCTGATTCTTCCTGCACCCTTACCTCTCATATCTAATCAGTCTTTGAAGTCCTGTCTTTTCTACCTCTATAACCTTTCTTACATCCATCCCCTTCTCTGTTCCCACTTTCACCATCACAATACATGGATTATTGGCATTAGCAGCTGCCTGCACTCTTGCAGAAATATCTCTCCTCTATACTCCCTCCAATTCATCCTTCACACCACAGTCAAACTAACCTTTCCTGCACATATATCAGGCTATCTATTGCCTATTGAGAAATGTTCAAATTCTGTAACTTGCTCTTCAAAGCCCTCCACAATCTAGTATCAGTCTTGCTTTCCAGCCTTGCCTCATACAAGTGAACTCTTTAAGACTAAGGACTTTTTTTTTTTTAACTTTCTTTATATCTTTGGCACTTAGCACAGTGCCTGGAATATACTGGGTATTTAATAAATGTTTTTTGACATTCCACACATTCTAATGCAGAACTACCACATGTTCTACACATGAAACCAAATTGGACTACTATCTGATCCCAGTGCTTTCTTCCTTGTGTGCCTTTGCTAACATCATGACTTATGCCCTAGACAGAAATTCTTAACATAGTTTCATGAATTTATTTTAAATTTTAAATATTTTGCTACTGGCAGTTAAATGTAATTGTTTTCCTTTGTAATTCTATGTGTTTAATTGTATGTACTTAAGGAATCCATAGACTTCATGAGACTGATAAAAGGATCCATAGCAAAAATGATTAAAATCTCTGAGAAAGTCCTGTTAAATGACCATCTATTACTGTACAAAGAGAAGGGGAAAAAATTCCAGTAACCAGGAGCCATAAATTTAATTTTTGACCACATGTACTCTCTAACTTTGAGCCTACTTTCCCCATCAATGCTTTGAATATTATTATGAGTGTGCCCAAGACTTTTTTTTTTTTTGGTGAGGCAATTGGGGTTAAGTGACTTGCCTAGGGTCACACAGCTAGTAAGTGTTAAGTGTCTGAGGCTGGATTTGAACTCAGGTCCTCCTGACTCCAGGGCCGGTGCTCTATCCACTGCACCACCTAGCTGGCCCCTGCCCAAGACTTTTATTTTATTTTATTTTTTTTAAGTGAGGCAATTGGGGTTAAGTGACTTACCCAGGGTCACACAGCTAGTAAATGTTAAGTGTCTGAGGCCGGATTTGAATTCAGGTACTCCTGAATCCAGGGCCGGTACTTTATCCACTGTGCCACTTAGCCGCCCCTGCCCAAGACTTTTAAATGATTATTTTTGTACCAATTGTTTTTGCTGAAAATTAATAATACAGTTTAATCTGCCTGTCTCCTACAAGCAGATTAGTGAACAGATTAGAGAAATTATAATATCTTATAATATATCCTACAATTTGTTTCCATACATGCCCTCCTACAAAAATAATAAACAGATCAGAGAACATGGCTAAAAACCAGATCAGAGAACTTAACGCCTCCTACAAAATAAACCAAATCAGAGACAGACAGAAAAAACATAATACCAATTTAATTTTGTCTCAAGAAGAAAAAACCATGATCATGTAGAGACCCTTCCCAAAAGGGCTCAGAGATCCCTTCTTTCTTAAGGGTTTTTAAGATTTCTTTGCTCACAGGTTACAAAATAACTTCATTAGCATGATACAAATGAACTCAAAGAAAATACTACAAATGTAAATCATTACAAATCAGTTTAACAGCTCAACTTAAAGCAGATGCTATGGTTAGATTATATAGAGACAGAAAAGGTATTACCAAACACTAAGAGGTCTAGATAGTTAATCAGGAGAAAAATAAGATATCACTTTCTTGGGAAAGAAGATAATGAATAAGAATATCAAAAAGGCATTTAAATTTGTTTATTCTCTTGGGGAAAGTAAATAGAGACAGTCTGGTTTCAGTTTGAAAATGCAAAGGGCATTTTGCTCCTATTAATCCAGGGTCTCATAAAATCCATTTGGATAATAAGGCACCTCCATCAAATCCAGGTGATCCATATATTCATATTAACATTCTCATTATGCCATATCAGGAAATGCTCTGTCCTAAAAGCTAAAAACTAATCTTATCCATCTTGTAAAGATGCATATGAATGTTACATCTTCCACAAAGCCCTACTCATTTAAATAGTACCTACTACATGCCAGGTTTAATGTTAAGAGTTTTACAAGTATTATCTCATTCAATCCTCATAATAACCCTGAGAGGCAGAAGTTAAGATAATCCCTATTTTACAGAGGAGTAAACTGAGGCAAACAGAGGCAAAATGACTCGCCTCTGGGTCACACAGATAGTAAGTGTCCAAGGTCAAATTTAAACTTATGTTTTTCCTGAATCCAGGCCCAGTGCCTGTACTACCTACTACTGCACCAACTTCATTAATAATTAGAAATTAGCTTCCTTATTAGTACTAAGTTGTTTGCTCCTTAGACTTTATCAGAGCTTTTGTTGGTCTCATATGCATATTATTCTGTACAGTAGTGATTTATATGTGTACCTTATTACCTACACATACACATATCTGAATGTAAGCTCTGTGAGGGCAAGTTTTACCTTAATTTTGTAGCCTGGTCCCTGGACAATAAGTACAGTGCTCTGCACACTTTAAGGTTTTTAATAAACGTTTGCTATGCCCAAAGGGCTATGGGACTGTGTATACCCTTTGACCCAGTAATACCACCACTAGGTCTGTATCCAAAAGAGATTACAAAAAAAGGAAAAGGACCCACATGTACAAAAATATTTATAGCAGCTCTCTTTGTGGCAGCAAAGAATTGGACATCAAGGATATGCCCATCGATTGGGGAATGGCTGAACAAGTCATGGTATATGAAAGTAATGGAATACTGTTGTGCTGTAAGAAATGATGAGCAGGCAGATTTCAGAAAAACCTGGAAAGACTTAAGTGGACTGATGCTGAGTGAAGGGAGCAGAACCAGAAGAACATTATGCACAGTAACAGCAACATTGTGTGATGATCAACTGTGATAGATTTAGCTCTTCTCAGCAGTGCAATGATTCAAGACAATTCCAAAGAACCCATGATGGAAAATGTTCTCCACATCCAGAAAAAAGAACTGTAGATTCTGAATGCAGATTGAACCATACTGTTTCTACTTTTGTTTTTTTTTTCTTTTTTGAGGTTTTTCCTTTTTGTTCTGATTCTTCTTTCACAATATGACTAATGCAGAAATATGTTTGATGTGATTGTACATATATAACCTATACTGGATTGTTTTCTGTCTTGAGGAGAGGGGAGGGAAGGAAGGGAAGGAGAGAGAAAAATTTGGAGCTAAAAATCTTATGAAAACAAATGTTGAAAACTATCTTTACATGTAACTAAAAAATAATAAAATAATTTTATGGTTTAAAAAAAAGTTTGCTAAATTTGAATCTGAGAAGTTTCCTAGCCCATTTCGCAGGAATGACTCCTTTCTATGTGATAATATATAGTGCATGAGAAAATGCTTTGAAAGCCCAGAACAAATATTCTTCATTGTTGTTCATGGTATTACCCAGTATCAAACAATCTCATTTACTATATTGCTCTGAATAAAACCATATCATTATTTCTCATGCTGATCCTTCTGGTGGTAACAAGGACTTTGGAGGAGAGAAGTTTCTTTTCTGGGCCTTCACTAGCTGTGGATGCTTAATGAGGTGGGTGCAACAGCCCTTACAGAAATCAGTGACTAGAGATGCTTCTGATAGCTTCTAGATTGGACTGGAAAAAATAGCCAGTGATTTCAGGAAGAAATTCTATCCCCAGGCCTCCTGGGCTTAGTTGCCCTTCAGTGACAATGGTCAGTGATTGGTATGGGGGGTTGCTCATAGTGGGGAGAGAGAGCTAACCAGCAGACTTGGAAAAAAATTTTTAATAGAATTTTATTTTCCAAAATATATGTAAAAACAAAATTTTAAAGAAAAAGAGTAATGGAGAAAAGGAGAGAAAGCTTAAAAGAAAATAGCAATAGTAATTGCTTTTGATATCATCTGTGCTGTCATATGACTTTGGGTAAATAAATTAGCCTCTTTGCCTCAATTTTTTCCATATCTGTAAAATAGGGATAGGAATTTTTTGTTCCTTAAAGGAAATGCAGTAGAGTTTCTGTTTGTGGAAATATTCCAGGTTGTTGGTGTTTGCCAATTTCAAAAATAATTACTTTAAATGTCAAAAATCAAAGTTCCCAGAGGACTCCAGCTCTCTCACAATGGTTCCATCAAAGTTCTAAAAATTCACAGGAGGTAAAAATTATTTCTTTAAAAAAAAAAAGGTTAAATAACTATAAATTCCTCCATCCAGTCCAGGATTACACAAGAAAGACTACCAGAATCCTGGGAATTCTCTGAACAAACAGGAGGAGAAAGAAATCACCATTCCTAGTCAGGTTGTTCTAGAGTCATAGCAAAAGAAAGGGTCAATACAGTGCCCAGGCAGCCTGGGCCAAGAGAGGTCCAGTGCAGTAACTGAGCAGCACAAGACCTGGGGACCTACATGCCTTCCAGTACAATTAAGGAAAGCTTTTGGAGGTACTGTCACAGAGATACAATAAAGGGCGGTGTGAACTCCTAGTTTCGAACTGAGCAAGAAGAAGGATCCCAAGAAGGGGTAAGACCAAAGAACAAAGTGAATTACCAAGAGACTGAGATAAAAACCAGATTCCCAGAGAATGGAGCCTAGTCCTAGCCATTGAATCCAGAATATCAGAGGCAACAGTATACAGACTAGACACAAGAAGCATGTTTCTGGCCTAAGCACAAAGGCCCGATCCAGAAACTGAGGTTAGATATATGAGTAAACAGAAGAAAATGCTGAACACAATAAAGAAATTGTAGGTTAAAAACCTGAAAAAAAAATAATATCTCTACCACAAGTTCAAATAGAGCCTCAGAGAAAAGAATAGTTTGGCCACAAAAACTATTAAAAAAAAAACTAAAAAAAAAAAACCCTAAAATAAAGAAAGAGTTGAAAAAAATAATAAAGTATAACCTTAAATCAGATCTCTTAAAGAAACAAAAATGAAAAGGGAAGCCAGAAAGTAGAAAATCTTATTCAGATTGGAAACTTCCTGAATAATAGAATGGAGCAATCAGAACTCACTAACTTCATGGAAGAGTAAGAAATATTAAAACAAAGTCAAAATAAAGGCATACCTCAGAGATATTGTGGGTTTGGTTCCAGACCATCTCAATAAAGTGTATATTGCAATAAACCTAATCACATGAATTTTTTAGTTTCCCAGTGCATATAAAAGTTATTTTTACTAAGTGTACAATAGTGTTATGTCTAAAAAAAAGTACACACCTTAATTTTTAAAAATACTTAATTTTTTTAGTTTTTCACTTAATATTTTATTTTTCCCAATCACAAGTAAAGATAGTTTTCAACATTCATTTTTGTAAGATTTTGAGTTCCAAATATTTCTCCCTCCTTCCCTTCCTTCCCTCCTCCCCAAGACAGGAAGCAATCTGATAGAGGTTATACAGTACAATCATGTTAAACATAAAAAATACTTTTTAAAAAATATTTTTTAACAATCATCTAAGCCTTTAGTGACTCATAATCTTTTTGCTGGTGCTGATTGATCAAGGTGGTAATTGTTGAAGGTTGGGTGGCTGTAGTAATTTCTTAAAATAAGACAAGAATGAAGTTTCCCCATCAACTGACTTTTCCTTTCACTTGAATACTTAGAGGCCATTGTGATATTATCAATTGGTCTAATTTCAATACTGTTGTGTCTCAGGGAATAGGGAGGCCTGAAAAAAGGAAGAAAGATAGGGAACAGCCTGTTAGTATAATAGTCAGAACATACACAACATTTATTAAGTTCACCATGTTATATGGCTACAGTTTGTGGCTACCCAAAACAATTACAATAGTAACATCACAGATCACATAACTGTAATGATTGGAATGAAGCCACCTGCTGGAAACTTACTGTAGAAAAGCTCCTCCATGAGGAGAGGGCCTCTGAGGACAGGACCATGTGACTTTCTTTGGCGTCAGGAAGTGACGTTTGCTTGTGGGAGGAAGAAGGGGGAGGCTGGCGCGTTGAATCTCTCTCTTTCCTGAGGACTCTAGTGGAGAAGGGAGCTAGGAATGCTCTCTCCCTTTAATAGATAGATGAATTTAGGCCTTTCTCTCTCTCTTTACCAAATTCTTATTCTCCTTAATAAATGCTTAAAAGTCTAACTCTTGCTAAAGCTTATAATTTATTGGAGACGACTCATTAGATATTTTAGACAGTATAGCTAGAATTTTAGCCCTTACATAACAAATATAATAATAATGAAAAAGTTTTAAATATCATGAGAATTACCAAAATGTGACACAGAAACATGATGTGAGCACATGATATTGGAAAAATGGTGCCAATAGATTTGCTCGATGCAGGGTTGCCACAAACCTTCAATATTTAAAAAGTACAATATCTATGAAGTACAATAGAGTGAAGTGCAATAAAATGAAATATACCTATGATGGGGAAAAATAGAAGAGAATGAAAGATATCTATTGAGGTGTTTCTTCTCAAACACTTTAAAATGTCTCCTCTGTTGATACAAATACAGCTTTCTCTTCTTGGTGTTTAAGTTCATCCATTCCATTCCTTCATAAACTCTACATTACAGTCAAACTGAACTGTTGGCTGTTCCACACACCACCTCTTTCTTCCATTCATTCATTCATTCATACAAGCTACAATCTCATCACCAAAATATGTACATTCTTCACCATTGCCTCTCAGAGCCAGTGTCTTCTTCCAAGTTTCATCCCAAGTGTCCCTCCTCCATGAAGTCTTCACTGGTCCTCTCAGTTGTCAGTACTTTCTCCCTCATCAAGTTTCCTTGTACTATACTTAAGTGTGTGTTCATGTTATATCCTCCCAGGAGAATGTAAGCTTTTTGAGGATCAAGTCTGTTTCATTTGTATCTTTGTACTTTTCAGTTCCTTGCAGATAGTGATCTACATAATTATGTATAGAGATCATAAACAATGATCCACAGAATTGAATTGAATCATATATTTGGACTTCAAGAATACTCAATTTAAAGTTGTAGATGCGACCTTAGAAGATGGTCTTCATGATTTCTTCTGTTTAAAAAAAAAATTAATTCAACCACCAGGGGGCAAAACAATAATCACACAGAGTCCATTGCTAGGCACTTTCTGAGTTACTAGAGCCTGCATCATTTTCAAGGACCTTGGGTCAGCTCCATGATGCATTAAAGGTCACATATATTACATTTGTGCTACTATTCATAAAGTACCACTTATAAAGGGAAACCTTAAGTTTTATACCAATAAAGTATTTATTATTCCTAAGTATATAGGATTTTCATTACTATAAAATAATAATTTTAAAGAGTCTATTATATGGGGGCGACTAGGTGGCGCAGTGGATAAAAGCACCGGCCCTGGACTCAGGAGTACCTGAGTTCAAATCCGGCCTCAGACACTTACTAGCTGTGTGACCCTGGGCAAGGCACTTAACCCCAATTGCCTCACCAAAATAATAAAATAAAATAACACATCAAAAAAAAAAAGAGTCTATTATATGCTTAGCTCCTTTTTAGGAATTTATAAATGCTTGGGAGGAAATGGAATGCTCCAAGAGTCTGCATACCATATACATTCTAGGACTCAGTATGTGAGATTGGGTTCACATACTACCAAAATATTATCTAGATTTGGTCAATTCAGTAAAAAGGTCAGCCCAAAAAAGGAGGGTAAATAACTGGTTGGTTGAGTTGTTCAGCATGGTGTGGTAGAAAGAGCATGAGGGCCCAGGTTCAAATCCTATATACTAGGGACATTTCTTTTTCTCTATCTGTAATAAGAGATGGTCGAACTAACTGATCTTTCTGATACCTTTCAGCTCTAAAGTCCATGATCCTATGCACCAGCTGACTCTACTTAGACATGACTTGAGCCACACTCAGGCATTGTACTGTATCTGCCCGCCCTCAGCACACACACACACACACACACACACATTCCTAGTAAGCTCAGTCTCAGTAGAGATCAGGAAGATTCCCCACTGTGCTGCTCACCAGCAGTCCTTGTAATGATCTAATTCATTGGAAGAAAATGGCAAAGGAGATCAGATGCTTTTAACTGGGGCTATCTGATGAAAGGGGAAGGCTGTTAGGGGCGACAGGCTATTGTCTGCAACATAAAATTGATTACTAACCCAGCCTCTAAAGTCTAAATTTTTTTTTTTAAGGCAGGGAGGGGGAAGTGGTGGATGCTAGAGCTGTCATATCAAGTAATGCAATGTAATAGACAGCATCAGGCACTAATGGGCCAGGAATAGTGTCAGAAATGTTGCCATAATGGATTTTCTTTAAGCAGATGCTTGGAAAGTTAGCAAGAAATGCCTACTACACTGGCAAGAAAATAAATAAATAACCATTTTAAATAAACAGCTAGATTGGCAGGAATCATTTTTTGAGAGAAAAGAGCTGGGGGGTGGGGGGAAGGCTGTCAGGCAAAAGAAAAGTTTAATAAATTCCATGTCACTCTAAAGACCATTGCACTCAGAGGTGCCCAGGGCCAATAAAAGTCGATAAACCTCTGATAGGCTGAAGAAGGTGCACTCACTCATGTTATTGCTTTGATACATTACATCAAAATAGACCACACTGGGTTTCTGATGTAGTAAAAGGGGCTTACTCAGCAACTCCTTCCTCCCAGTAAAAGCACCCCAGGATCTTAGCCTGGGTAATGTCATCAATTATTATTTAAATGAGCCTAAACTCTTGAGAGAAGCCGGAATTCTATGTATCTCTGAATGCAGGAGAGTACCGGCTAATCTCAGTGTCATATCTGAGAGGCAGTAGACATTTGGTCTTGTGAAATGAGAGGCCAAGCCAACTGGAAGGAAGCTTCATTATACATTCATGTGTCACTTGGATGTTTCTAGTCTGTCTTTTGAATACCCAGCATATGTGTTTGCTTTTCTTTTCTTTTTTTTTTTTTTTTGGTGAGGCAATTGGGGTTAAGTGACTTGCCCAGGGTCACACAACTAGTAAGTGTTAAGTGTCTGAGGCCAGATTTGAACTCAGGTCCTCCTGACTCCAGGGCCAGTACTCTATCCACTGTGCCACCTAGCTGCTCCTTGTGTTTGCTTTTGATTTTAAACTCCTTGGAGACAGAAGTTAGATCCACAAAGAGGGAGAGGTAAAGGTAGAGTGCTTACCACAGTACTCCAATTCTTAGATGGAACTATGATTGATCTCCTCAACCTGGGCACTCTTGCCAATGATACATATGGAAATCCATCTAAACCTGCATATCCTAGCCTACTTTTGGCCTTATTCTTCCATAAATCCACCACAACATACTCAGGGCATTCCCCTACTTCTTTTGACATTGTAGGGACTCAAATGAAGCATGTGGGCTATTGTGGGCATGTGATATTCATGGGTTATTATTACTTGTTCTTGCCACATGACCAACCTACCATCTTTCCCAATCACACCTTTCTGCTGCTTATCTTGTACAATTTTATCAAACATAATAAGAATGGTTTGTGGTCTGCTCAAAGCCTTTACCCATCATGACCTTGTTGCTGATGGATAGGCCCATCTTTTGACCACTGCTATTCTATAGCCAACAAAATCAAAAAATTTAAAGTTGGAAGGCATTCTCAAAAATAATATAGCCCAAGCTCTTCATTTTATAGATGAATAAAGTGATTTGCTCAAGGTCACAAAGGAGAGTAAGTAATAAAACTGGGATTTTAACCCAGTTGCTTGGACTCCAAGGCCAATTCTTTCCACTATACCATATTTCCTCACACTGTCTTAAAACTGGAAAGTACCTTAAAGGATGCCTATTTCATCCCTTATGTGAAAAGGAATGTCTTTTATGACATCCCTGACAAGGAGTCATCTGGTTTCCATATGAATACCTCCAGAGAAAGGAAACTCAGTATCATCTAAAGCAGCTTCTCTCATTGTTTCATCATTAACAAAGTCTTCTTCGTTATTGAGTAAGGATGACTGTATAATTTCACACCACTTCACTTCAAAGTCTTTTATCTTACCTTTCTTTCTTGGTGCTGCCTCACTTTAGTTTCCCAATGAAATAGCAGTTGTTCGAAAATGATTATTTACTTTCTTTCAAATGGACCAAAATGTTGAAGAAGTAAGAATCGCTAGTTCAGTTCTCATACTTACTGCCAGTGTTCTTCCTGCCGCCACAGATCACAGCTCCTCTAAAATGCAGTAGGTGGTTTTCCAGAGTTACTCTGACCAAAAAAAAATTTGTCACCCTGTAGCCAACCTGGTGACAACTCTCTCTGAATTTTTCTACACTGGTCCTTAAACAACTGAAATTCACTTCAGTGCCAAGCCAGTAGTTTAGTGCCAGCTTGGAGTAGTTCCAACTTTGGGTTTATATACTATTAACTCTTTGATAAATAGCTGATTCTGAGAGGGGGGAAGGAAGGAAAGAAGGAAAAGGAAAGGGAGGGAGGGAAGTAAGAAGAGATTGACAGAGAAATGATAGAGAAAAATAAATGATAAAGAGAGATGATATAGATAGATGATAGAGAGATAGAGATATGTAGTGGTCATCATAGAACTTATTCCAGTCTGTGATATAGTGAATAGGCAGTACTAGGTTAGCCAAAAAGGAGATAAAAAGGATCAGAGGAAAAAAAGGCTGTCCATGTAATGTAACTATAAGGGCCAAATTTAATATGGTAAGAGTTAATTGGGAGGCTAGCTGCAATATTGGGATTCAGAAAACAACAGGGGACCTCTAGGTTCCAAGCCTCCTCTCTTCCACACTGCCCCCTCCCCAACTGCTTCTCCTGGACTGATAAGAAACAAGATTAAAAAGCCTCTTTTCAAAAACAAAAACAACAACAACAACAACAACAACAAAACCAGGGTTTATTGATGAGAACAAATATAAAAATAAGGACAAAGAAAAGCAGGAAATACGACCTGTAAACTCACCCACCAGAATCAGCTGCTTTGCGTTTAACTCTCTCTATCCCCCTGTGCATCAGCGTTTAACTGTCTCACCTGCCACTGTGAACTCCTCTCTCTCTCTCTCTCTCTCTCTCTCTCTCTCTCTCTCTCTCTCTCTCTCTCTCTCTCTCTCTCTCTCTCTCTCTCTCTCTCTCTCTCTCTCTCTCTCTCTCTCTCTCTCTCTCCCCATCTCCATCTCCATCTCCATCTCCATCTCCATCTCCTCCTCCCTTTCCTCTACCCCCACCAGAATAAATAACCTTTCTCTCACAGGAAACCCAGGCTGACCACCCACACACCCCAAGCTAATTTGTTGGCACCTCTAGGGATGGCACCCAAGGCCGGCTGGGGCACGGGACTTCCTTTTGTACACCCACTTGGCGGAGGGAGCCGGGGTTTTCCGTGCATACCCCTGCTGGGCGGAGGGAACCGGGGCGTGCCCAGGGTGGAGGGAGCCATGCGGGGCACACCCAAGGCTTTCTAATTTTAGCCAAGATGAGGTCCCCAAATCACAATCAATTCTTACATAACTAAGGTCTGACCTTTGGCAAATCATTTAAACTCTTTGCTTCTCAGTTTCCTTATCTGTAAAGTAAGATTGGACTGGTCTCTGAGTTCCCTTCTAGCTCAAGATCTATGATCCTCAGATCAAGAGAAGGTACAAGTTGAATTATATTTCTAATAGGAGAATGGCTCCTGTTGAAGCATCCAAATTCTCCTTGGTTCACCTCATGACCAACAGCATAACATTCTCTCCCTCTCTCTCTCTCTCTCTCTCTCTCTCTCTCTCTCTCTCTCTCTCTCTCTCTCTCTCTCTCCTCTCATCTATCTCTATTATATTGCCCTTTCTAGATTATAAATTCCATGAGGACCAGGTCTTAATTAACTTTGTGTTTTCCTCCATGTCTAGCACTGTTTGTAGAGTGCACAATTAATCATTGTTCAATGAATGAATGAATTCGGTATCTAAAGGCTTTTGTAAAGTGAAGAATTCATTTATAATAGGAATACTTGCAGTTTTATGTTTGGAGGCTCATAAATGGGGTTTTCCTAAAGAAGAACATGTCTGCTTTGACCCAAACTACCACAGAATGGGTCCATTTTAATCATTGAAATATACTAAGCAAGATGAACCCAAGAAACTCAGATTAGCAGAATAGAAGATGACCCTGCTTTTGTTTAAAATGCCATTGTCACTGCAAGAATCTAAATAAAAACAAAGCTGAAAGATAGCTGATTCATTATAATGACCCGTTTGGGCCTCCAAGTACAGATGATGAAATACATTTCCCTGCTTTTACTGAAAGTGGGACACCACAGGCATGTAAAGCAACATATTCCATCATACACAGACTCTGTCTTGACTTGTCCTCAGCTTTTTCCCCCTTATGGTACAATGAAGGATTCAGTGAGGGGTGGGTTCTATCAGAAAATGATGGTGATGTAAGAACAAGAGACATCAGTTAAACTTTATTCTCCAATTGCCATTGTCCCAGCAAAGTCAAGGTTCTGATTCAATAACATAGAACTGTCTAATGAAGAGAATGGGTTAGATAATGTCTAAGGTTCCTTATTGCTGTGACCATTTTGCATCACCTGTAGTGAAAATAAAGTTATATCTCATTTTCTTCTGTATCCAATAATAGTTTGGGGCTTGTGGCAAGGAAGTTATGAAGAAACTGATCAATAGACTGGGAGAACTAGGTGGTATTAAGCATGGCTAATTACGTGTAATGGAGTATTTGTTGTGTATAGGAGAGAATCCATCTCCCCCCTTTCAATTGCTGTAGCCACAGAAAGCCCAGAAAGTAATCACAGAGTGTTAATGAAGTAGTAAACTAATTGATCCTGTTAGGAGGTTTGAATACCTCTTTAATTGAACCAAGGAGGGAACCAGGGCAATTGTCTGAACAAACAAATTGGCCACTGTGTCTGGCTTTAAATAGCTAAGCCTTCCGGAACTCAGAACCCTATTGTGTATGGGGGGGGGGCGGGGTGTAGGGAGGCAGGGACAGGGAGAGGTGGGGATTTCTCTCTCTTCTACCCCTTCACATCAGTCATGCTATCTAGTAGCAGAGTGGGAGAGGGCTGGTTGTTAAATTTTGAGTGTGAGCATATACACCTCAGTAATTAGGAAATGCTACAACTCAGGGCTTAATTTATTTTACTAATTGTCTAGACTTAAGAAAATGTTAATAACATAGATTACACTTAAAGGTGTGTTGTACATGCATTTTTTTTTCAGAGAGCCAGCTGTTAAGTCAACTGGACACACCCCATCCAGTTCCACAATGGGAAAGTTACAAGCTGGGAGCTGCCTATGAAGGAAACTCCTGAAAAGGAAAAAGGTTTTTCTCCTTCCTCTTCCCCCTGCACAATGAAGATGTACCTTTGAACAAGAGCTATTGGAACTTTACTATTACTGGCAAAAGCACCATCATCCTTCCAATTTCCCAGGTTGGAAACCTCAGTATCAATCTCAATTCTTCCCTCTCACGCAACCCACATTCTTGCCAAAATTTGTCAGCTGTCAGTTTATTTCCCTAAAGCAGCTGTTCTCAAAATGTGTCAAAATTATTTTCATAATCATAGTAAAATATTTTATTTTTATTTTATTTTTTTGCTGGGCAATGGGGGTTAAGTGACTTGCCTGGGGTCACACAGCTAGTGTCAAGTGTCTGAGGCCGGATTTGAACTCTGGTACTTCTGAATCCAGGGCCGGTGCTTTATCCACTTCGCCACCTATATAACTCACATAAACAAAATCTCTTTGGGGTCCTCAATAATTTTTGAATGTAAAGGGGTGCTGAAAACCAAAATATTTGAGAACCACTGTTCTAAATCATAGGTCTGACCATGTCAACCCTCCTTTGTACTAAATAATCTCCAGTGGCTCCCTTTTAATTCAAGGATGAAATGTAAAGTCCTTTGTTTGGAATTTAAAGTTCTTCATAACCTGGCCTCTTCCTATCTTTTCAGTCTTCTTACCTTCTACTATCAAGACATACCAGCCTTCTTGTTTTATATCACTTCTTTGTACTGGCTGTACCTGATTCCTGAAAGACTTTGCTTTCTCATGTCCTCCTTTTAGAATTCCTGGCTTCTTTCAAGATTCAGTTCAAATGACACCTTCTGGAGGAAACCTTTCCCAGGGTTTCTACCCCCTCGCCACTAAACACTTTCCCCACTAAAGATACCTTCCACCTACTCTCCATGTATCTTATATGCACCTACTTATTTATATGTTGTCTCCCCCATTAGAATGTATGTTCCATGAGGATAGGGGACTATCTTTGCTTTTGTATTTATCTTTCTATCACTTAATACGACATGGCACTTGGTATTAAGTACTTGCTTAATAAAAGCTTTTTAAAAATTCATTCTTACCAAAGTGGCTAGCACATAAGTGCCTCTTGATTAATTAACTGATTGAATAGAAGATACTGTATTAATTAACACACTCTAGACAAGACAGGGCTAGAGAAACAATCAACTGAGGGAGGAAGGAGTTTTGTGGAGAATGGTCCCTATCTTCAGAGACCAAAGTCAGATGATGGAGAAGAACAGAGCCTAGGAGGCCAGATGGGCAAGCCACCCAGCAGAAACACTGAATATGAAAGTAATTGTATAAGAAATATACAAGAGAGAAAGGATTTCTAGGCCAGGAATTATTGGCCATTCTAGTATCATATACATGTGCTTTATTACCATTATATTGTGTTTGAACTATATTGCCTTCCCATGAATACTGCATGTATTTGTGTGGGTGAGTAAACTCCAGGTTTATGGAGTAAATATTTTGTATACACTGTTCTTACTATGCCATCTTAGCAAATATGTTTGCTAAGAGCTAATTGAATCTACTGGCTGACTGTTAGTGGGAAACAAGTTGTTGGGGATTCACAAATTATAGTACTAGGAATGGGTACCCACAGAATTGGCTTACCCATAGAACCAAAATTAGCAGCTACCCTCTGAGGACCCAGTTGAGTATGAGTACAACCAAGAAGGGATGCTACAGTTGGTTTTCATTCCATTAACATGTTGAGTGATGAGGTTAATGCCCAAGACTCATCATGAGAAGAAGTAGTTGCATTCTGTGCATCCTCACTGAAAGGATTGATAACTATAACCTAGAATTCAGAATTTAAAGTCAGAGCTTTGTTTAATCTGTACACTGCACCTTCCTCTCTGAGGAATCAAAGAGATTAATTTTTAGGGTAAACAGACTTCAGTAAGACAGAAATGCTACCTGCTTCAGCAGTCTTAGTGTGCTTATCCTGAACTTTAATCATTTTGAGTCTGGATAAAAGAGAATCACCATCAGAGAATCATATAGTTGTAGTATAAAGGTGGAAGGGAAAAAAAGATTGTATATGGGTTAAGGGAGGAACCCTTTGAAAATTTACCATAAAAATTTTCTAGCTCTGATTTACTCTTGCTATATTCCTGAATCTAGAGGTCAAAAATTCTTAAGCTTTCCAGATACCTTCTGTCCCATCAGTCAACTCTATGTCATCATGTGACCTATAAACTCAGCAGTTTGATGGGGAGATCTTTTATTTGATAAGAGACTCTGCTGATCCAGCCTCCTTACATAGTCATAAGATTCAAATTTTATCTTCCCACCTTTCCCAAACCACATCTCTCCTCTTTCCAGCTGAGGTTCTCTCCATCAGTGGAAGCCAAGGTGGCATCCTAGATGACAGACATAAGGTTCTACTTAGGTGATCTCAAACAGAAGAGTCCTTGCCCATTTCCCTCAAAAAAAGACTAGTCACTGCCACCACAACTTAAACGAAAGGGGCTGAGAGGTAGGTGTTTCTCTTCCAAGGACTGCTACCATTGCATCATGGACATTTCCCTGCTCTATTTCATTCCCAGAAAGTGTTATCTTCAATATCATTATCATCAATCATTATTATAATAAATATTTAATAAGAATCCATTGGGGCAGCTAGGTGGTACAGTAGATAAAGCAGTGGCCCTGAGCTCAAATCCGCCCTCAGACACTTGACACTTACTAGCTGTGTGACCCTGGGCAAGTCACTTAACCCCCATTGCCCAGCAAAAAAAAAAAGAAAGGAAGAAAGAAAGAAAGAAAGAAAGAAAGAAAGAAAGAAAGAAAGAAAGAAAGAAAGAAAGAAAGAAAGAAAGAAAGAAAGAAAGAAAGGAAGGAAGGAAGGAAGGAAGGAAGGAAGGAAGGAAGAAAGAAAGAAAGAAAGAAAGAAAGAAAGAAAGAAAAATAAGAATCCATTGTAGAGGCAGCTGGTAGGTCAATGGATAGAGCCTCAAGTCAGGAAGAACTGAGTTCAAATCCAACCTCAGACACTTCCTAGCTCTGTGACCCTAGGCAAATCACTTAACTTTTTTTTGTTGTTGTTTTGGTTTTTTGTTTGTTTTTGTTTGTTTTTTATTTTTTTAGTGAGGCAATTGGGGTTAAGTGACTTGCCCAGGGTCACACAGCTATTAAGTGTTAAGTGTCTGAGGTCGGATTTGAACTCAGGTACTCCTGATTCCAGGGCCGGTGCTCTATTTATCCACTGTGCCACCTAGCTGCCCCATTACTTAACTTTTGTTTGCCTGACAAAATAGATCCACTATAACCACTGGAGAAGGAAATGGCAAACCACTCGAGTATCTTTGCCAAGAAAATCCCAAATGGGGTCACAAACAGTCTGATCCAACTGAATGAATGAACAGCAACAACAAAAAGAATCCATTGTATTTCAACACACTGTGAAAGGCTCTAGGAATACAATTTGAAATAAAACATACTCCCAGCCCTCAAAGGAATTACAATCTGTTTGAAGTAAGGAAATTAAGTTCTCAGAGAGATTAAGTCCTCACAAGACAAATTTACTCTTGCCACAGATTACTGAATCACAACCAAGAAATACTTTTCTACTCTCCATCACTACTCTATGGCAAATTTTCCTGAACTAGTTTCTCTTTCCTGGACTCAAAATCAAGGACAAATGTCCAAAAGAGGCTTTTATGTCCTCCCTTCCTTAGTCTTCTTTACTCTCTTCAGCTTCCTGAATTCTTTTTCCTAGAAAACAAAACAAAACTTTTCTCTTAATGCACCACTTTCTTTTCTTCAAACACACCACCCTCTTTTCACTAGAGAAGTGGAGGATTGTAGAGAAGAAATAAAATATATGTTGTGTGTGTGTTCATATATATATATATATATATATATATATATATGTGTGTGTGTGTGTGTGTGTGTCTGTGATGAGTAAATTCAAATGTGGTCATCCTATTTCTGTCCCAAGTGTAGGGAAAATTAGTTGGGGTTTATCATATATTTGTTACTTAGAAATTAGAGACTACTGCACCAGTTTGGGGCATTAAGCATTTATTAAAGTATATTAAATATTAGTAAAGAGAGAACATGTGGAGTTCAGAAAGTTCAGAAGCCCTACATACCTAGCACAAAGTGCTACCACCACCTCCAAGTCTCAGGCCAAGAAGAGAAAGTTCCTCTGCCTGCCAGAGCAGAAGCTACCTGTGAGTCCAAAAGAGAGGCAGTCTCTACACATCGCTTCAAGCTAATTGGCCAGGATCCCTCGAATCTGTTGGTTCGCTGAATTTGAGGGTGGTCCATGAATAGAACGTGCTGATGTCAGAGACAGAGAACACACTCCCTGGCGGGAACAAGGCTTTCAGGTAGGTATGGTTTTGAGTGAGGTAACTTCCTGACTCTAGGCTGACCTTAAGAAAGGTCAGGCCCAGCTCAATGGGGCCTCTGGGGAGTCCCAAAACCCCATTATTTTCTCATATATATATATATAATATATATATATATATACACACACACACACACATATATACATACCTATATATATATACATATCTATATATATACACATATATACATATGTGTGTGTGTGTGTTGTCAGAAGCAATCACTGTGTTGATTATAGTTCTTATGGACTCTGAGAGTCCTTATCCAAACTCCCACTCCCAATGGAAAGTTCATGGTACAAAGGGCAACTACATCTTCTTCTCAGTGTTCTAGGTATATGGGGTTCTTTCTAATGCTACCAGTTTAAGACCCCATTATTGGAGTTCTTAACTTGGGACCCATAAATTTGTTTGTTTTTAAAATTTTTAATAATTGCATTTTAATTGATTTCCTTTGTAATCCTATGAATTTTATGCACTTAAAAGCATTCTTCTGATAAGGGTTCATAGGCTTCACCAGGCTGCTGGAGGGGTCTGTAATAATACCTAGTATTGTTTCCCCTCCCATCTCCTCCAGAGGAATGGAACCTCATCCATCCTTTCTCTCTCTAACCTTCAACCATTCCCTCTACTGATTCCTTCCCTACCACCTTCAGACTTGCCAAAGCCTAAAGACTAGGGCAATGACTTGCCCCATCCTTAAAATAAAAAAATTTTTTAAATACCAAAAAAACCTTTCACTAGGCCCTACCACTCCCTCAAGCTAAAGTGCTCTATCTTTTCTCCTTTTCTCAGTCAAACTTATAGTAAAAGCTTTCTAAATTCATTGCCCACGTGTCTTCTTTTCTGATTCAACCCTTAATAATTTAATTTCTGACATCAGCATTCAACTGAAACTTCTGTCTTCAAAGTTACCTATGATCTGTCAATTGCCATATCTGATGGTCTTCTTTTAGTCCTCATCTTTCCTGACCTATCTCCTGAATATGAAAAGGCTGACTGTGCTCTGCTCCTGGATACTCTCTCCTCTCTGGGTTTTCATGATGCTATTCTCCTCCTGTCTAGCTACTCCTCCATTTCCTTTGATGCCACATCATTCATATCATGTCTCATAACTGTCGGCATCTCCTCAGGCTCTGGCCTAGGCCCTCTGCTTTTCTCTTTCTATATTCTTGCAGTGAGTTCATCAGCTCCTATGATTTTAAATATCCTTTCTATACTGATGACACAGATCTATGCATCCAGCCCAAGTCTCTTCTCTGAGTTCCATATCACCAATTCGTATTGAAGATTTCAAATTGTATGTCCCCAAGACAATTCAAACACTCCAAATGGAAATCATTATCTTTCCCGCCAAAATTGACCTCTTTTCCAAATTCCCTATTTATATCAAAGGTAACACCATCTCCCCTATTCTCCAGGTAGGTAATCTTGGTGTTATCTTTAATTCCTTAGTCTCTCACTCCACAAGTAGAGTCAAATCAAGTAAACAAGACTTTCTTTTAGTATCTACTATGTGCTAAGTGTCACCTTTACAATCCAGTGTCGAATGTTACCATTTCTACTTTTACAACAATTCTCACATCTGACCCTTTTTCTCTATCCACACAGCTAACACTTTAATCAAGGACCTCATCACCTCTTACCTAGATTATTGCAAAAGCATCCTGAGAGGTCTCTTTATACACTGCTGCCAAAGTACGGATCTAGTCATGTCATATTCCTAACTCAATTAGGTCCCTTTTGCCTACAGGTTAAACTAAAAAAATCCTCTCTTTAATTTTTAAAGCCCTTCACAACCTGGTCCCAGCCTATATTTCCAGCTTCACTATACATTACTCCCCTTTCACACTCTGTGATACATACAGCCAGCCTGACCTTTTCTCTGTTCCTCACAAAGGACACTCTATTTTTTGTCCTTGTGAATTGGTAATACCTTCTCACTTCTGCATTATAGTCTTTCTTTTCTCTCAAGATTTGATTCAGGCATCACCTACATTAAATTGGCTGGCTGTTAGAGCTCTCCTCCCCCAAATTAATTTGTATTTAAATACTTTGTACTAATTTGTATTTTTTTAATTTTGTAATTAAACTTTATAGATATATGATAGATAGATAGATAATCTCCCCATTATAGTGTAAGTTCTTTACAAGTGGGTATTATTTTATTTATTTATTGTATTTATTTCCCAAGTGGCTAGCATAGTCCCTGGCACCTAATAATAAAAGTTTATTGATTTAATTTATTTTAATCAGCAACTAGGTGGTACCATGGATAGAGTGTCAGGCCTGGAGTCAGGCCAACTCATCTTCCTTAGTTGAAATGTGGCCTCAAATATTTACTAGCTGTATGACACTGGGTAAGTCACTTACCCCTGTCTGTCTCAGTTTTCTCATGTGTAAAATTAGCTTGAGAAGGAAATGGCAAACCATTCCAGTATCTTTGCCCAAAAAACCCAAATGGAATCACAAAGAATCAGACATGACTGAAAAACAACTGGAAAATGTTGATTTAAATTCAGGTGGAGATTTCCAACAGAGAGTTGGACTGAAGTTTAGGTCAAGGCTTAATATATTGATATACACATCAGAATCATAGAATTTGAGGGTTTGCCATCTAATACAAACCCTACCTTCATCCACTGCTTGAAGACTTCCAGTGAGGGGAAACATTATCTCCTAAGGTAGACCATGTATTCCACTTTTGAACAGCTCTAATTATTAGGAAGTCTTTCCTGACATCAAGCCTAAATGTGTTTCTTTGCTAGTTCTACCCATTGCTCCTAATTCTGACCTCTGAGCCAGTCATCTACATAGAGATGATCACTGAGCCCAAGGTTCAGTCTCTTCTGAGATTAACAGAAGAGATGGTATAGAGAAAGAAGGGGGTCCAGAATGGAGCTTTGGGCAACACTTCTGCTTAGAGGAAGGATATTGATAAATATCAATCAAATGACACTGAGGGGTGATTATTCAGATAGGAAGAGAGCCAGAAGAGGGCAGTGTGACAGAAGCTGAAGGAAAAGAAAAAAAGAAGACAAGGAAATGGTCAAGAACCATTTGAATCCAAAGAAGAAAAAGACTAAGAAAAAAATTGATTGAGCATTTAAAAGGAGATCATAGGCAACTTTGGAGAGGTCAGTTTCTGTCAAGTAGTGGAATAAGAAAGCACACTTCAAGGATTTGAGGAATAGATAGTAAAAAGAAAAAGTGTAATTAAGAATTCTGGGAAGAAAGTGGAATGAGACACACACCTAGTGTGCAGGTCTTCCCCCTCACCCCACCCATAGTGCCTCCAAATGAAGCAAAAACAAGAAACACAGAAGAGTAAAATTGAAAGAACCTATAACAAGACATTATTTAGGGAATAAATTACTCAAGACTAGCTTACCAGCTTTTTGCCCTTGCATTTTCCACCCACGCCAATGACCCCATTGGCTCAGGAAAGCCTCACATCTCTCAAGAATGTCACAAAGGCACACATTTTTTCAGAGTTTGCACCTTAGCAGTATCTCAGGGAGGAAAAGAATTAGTTGTTCCACCAAAGAGAAGAATTCAAGTAATTCCTTCAAAAGTATCAAGAGGTGAAAATGGTACCCAACATGTAAGCTGACCAACCCTGAGGCTCAAGGAAAGGAAAGAAAGGGAGTCGTTGTTGAGACACACAGAGCCTAGGAGAGAAAATCATAGGAGATTAGAGCTACCACACTGGTTATAATTACTTAATAAAGTACAGAAGAGAACAGGAAGCCAGGAGAGTGAGAAAAAAGTAGAAAAAAAAGTTGCAAATGGTTCTCAGAATTTTGACCATAGCAGTCTCCCAGGAGACTCACCTCCCTCAATCCCCCCAGAGTCAGCCTAGACTGAAGAAAGTCAGTCACAGAGAGGAAGATGAAACCCAGAAGAGTCAACCTAGAAATATAATGAGAGGTCCAACTTCAGTGGTCCCTTGGAATCTCCCTGCAGCAGTTTCCTAACTGGTTACTCTCATCCCTTTGGGATTACAGATATTATGCACAGGAAGAACAGAGAATAAGTAGCAGGGGCTGATTATCCAGAAGGGAAAGGAGTGAGAGGAATAAGTATTTTGACAGCAACAACACCATACCAAAATTAGTGGTGCTATTAAGGAAGATAATAGCTGACTGAGAAGAAAGGAACAAAAACTTGAAAAGAGCAATCTTAATCAACAAGTACTTCATAACAAAGGCAAAATCCCTGAGAAAAAGTTAGACATTATAAATAATTCTGTAAATCTCACTGAAACAACAATGGATTAACTCAGAGAACCTTGAGAACAGTCCAGAAAAGCAATAAAAAATGAAGGAAAAATTTAAGAGAGGGAGGGAATCAAAACTAGAAGGGACCTCAGCAGCTATCTAGTCTAACCCATGCCCAAAAGGAATCCCCATTACAACATACTAGACAAGTGGCCTTTGGAGACTTCAAATGAGGAAGAAAGAAACTGCATCCTGGGATAGCCCATTTCATTTCTAGAATTGGACTTTTTGAAACTTCCATGCATTGCTCCTGTTTTTGCCTTTGAAGAACCCACAGAAGTCTAATACTTCCTCATGACAACCTCTCAAATGCTTTAAGACAGCTACCAGCATTTCCCCTAACTACTTTCTTTTCCAAAGCTAAACATCACCACTTCCTTCAATCAATTCTCATATGACACAGACAATACTTTACCCTGCAGTTTGCCTTCTTCTTGATATATGTCAGCTTATCCATGTTTTTTATTAAACTGTGTTGCCCAGAATAGAGCACAATATTTCTAGATATGGCCTGACCAAAGAAGAAAACAATGGAAATATTGTTTCCTAATTCCTAGAAGCCATGTCTCTCATAATGTAGACAAAGATCACTTAAGCTTTTTTTTTTTTGGCTGCTACATCACATTTCAGATTCATATTGAGTTCACAGTCCACTAAAGTTGCTGGATCTTTGTCAGATGAACTTCTACCTAATGATTCATCCATATTACATACTTTTAATCTCTTTTTAAATCAACAAAAACTTACCTTCTCTCTCTCCCACTGCATTCCATCCAACAAATTGCAAAAGAAAGAAAAACAAAACCCCTATAACAAATATGTATAGTCAAGTAAAACAAATTCCACATTGCCCATGTCCAAAAAAAGTCTCATTTTGCACTTTTTTCCCCTCCTATCAGGAAGTGGGTAACAGGTTTCATCATGAGTCTTTTGAAATTGTGGTTGATCATTATCTGATTAGAATTCTGAATTTTTTCAAAGTTCTTAGTCTTTACCATATTGTCAATGTATGAATTGTTCTCCTAGTTCTGCTCACTTCTCTATGCATCAGTTCATACAAGTCTTCCCAGGGTTTTCTGAAACCATCCCTTTCATCATTTCTTATAGCAGCTAGGTGGCACAGGGGATAGAGCATTGGCACTAGAGTCACGAGGACCTGAGTTCAAATCTCACCTCAGATACTAACTAGCTGTGTGACCTTGAGCAAGTCACTTAATCCCAGTTGCTTTAAACATTTGGGGCCATCTCCAGTTGTCCTGATATATATCTTGCCACTGGACCCAGATGGCCCCAGAGGAGAGAGTAAGGCTAGTGACTTTGCATAGCCCTCCATCACTTAAATCCAATTCAGTACAAGTCATGACATCTCCCTGATGTCATGGTCCTCTTCAAGAATGAAGGATAAACAACAGCAGCAGCAGCAGCATAGTATTAAATCACATTCACACAACATGATTTAGTTGTCCCTTCTCAAATTGATAGACATGCCCTCAATTTCCAATTCTTAGCTGCCACAATTTAAAATCTTTTTTCCCCTAGAGGATTATTCTCAGATTTGCTGGGTATGCTAAATTATTTTAGGCTGTAAATCAATATATCCTTTGCCTTCTGGAATATTGTATTCCAAGCTCACTACTCCTTTATATTGGTAGTTGCTAAATTTTAAATGAACATTACTGTGGCTCTTTAGTAGTTGAATTCTTTCTTTCTAGTTTTTTGCAGTACTTTTTCTTTGACCTGACAGTTCTGGATTTTGTCCATATTGTTCCTTGGAGTTTTCATTTGAAGCACTTCTTTCAGGAAGTGACTGGTGAATTTTATTCTATATCCATTTTGCCATCTGGTTTTGAATGATCTGGGAAGTTTTCTTCTATGATTTCTTGAAATATTATTTCTAGGATCTTTTTTTATTTTTTGTCAGTATTCAAATTTTTAAATTTTTTCTCCTCAACCTATGATCCAAGTCAGTTGTTTTTACTATGAGATACTTTGTGTTTTCTTTACTTTTTAAGTTGTTTAACTTTTTTAAAGGATATTTCTTGTTGTTTCATAAAAGCATTAACTTCTATTTGGTCCATCCGAATTTTTAAATTGTCCATCCTCCCAAAAGCTTTATCTGTATTGAATCAATGCCATTCTAGGAAGGTGAAGAGATATCTGATCCAGTGGTTTCTTGCATCCAGCCACTAGGAAGACTCACTTAATAAGTAGAAATTGCTTTTGGATGTAGTTCTTGCTGGCCTTCTGTGGCTCTTCCTTATTCCTTCTCTAGTGCTGAGTTGCCTGGTCTCTGAGGTCCTTACCCTCTCAGAGGGCTTCACATACCCTGGAGCAATGGCTCAGGTTCCTCACAATTGGCAGACTTTCTTTCCTCTGGACTGGTTCAGATGACTTCTCAGAAAGGGCTTGAAGGAGCCAAGCCACCTAAGGAAGGCAGAAACCAGGGTAACCTCTTGTAAACAGGTCCTGAAACCATCAAGATCTAAGTTTTGGCCTATCAAATTAGCAGTGAGGGAAGGGGTATGGTGGAGGTGAAGGAGAATCAGTCCCCAATAATTGGCCATTGATCAGAGAGAGAAGGGCCTACTCATAGTTATTGCATCCATAACTTTAATGGGATTCAGTGGAATTGAAACTATGGAGGTAAAAAGACAAAACAGTGCCTACTCAATCAAATCAAGATCATGGGAGGAAGTAAAGCCTAGTTTTGTACAAAATTCCAATCCAAGAATGGAGAAATAAATGAAAAACCATTACAACAAAAAAATCAAATATAAAGAAATAATATAGATTAAGAAAATCTTAAGAGGTAAACCCAGAAGAAGAAAGTCATAGAGTCTCAAAATAAAAAATGACCTGGTCAAAATACTCTAAGAACTGGAGTTGTCAGGCAGCAAAAGCCATATCTACACTTCCTCAGCCCTTTCAGAAGCCACACTGGCTCACAGGTAGATAACCATCTTCCAGGTGAAGGATTACCCTATTAAGGAGGACTCTGGCAAGAATCTTTCCAGCAATGACTAAGAGAGAAACCCCCTGTGAATGTCACAAGACAACCTATTTCCTTTACCTTTATAGAGGTGGACTTTATGGAGGCATCCTTGAACTCCTAGGGGGATAACCTCCTCTTGCCATGTAACCTGGAAAATTTCAGTTAGCTTTTATATGAGCAGTGGACTCCCTGCCTTGTAAACCTCAGCTGGAACAGAATTAGCACCAGGAGCTTTGCCACATGTAAGGAACCCCCTTCATATAACCTGTCCCAGGATCTAAGTTGATACTGAGGATTTCCCCATACTGCCATCCTCAGTATTCTCTGGCTTATTTGCCAAAACCTTCCCCTTCCCTGGGAGGGATATCGGGGGATAATCCCAAATCTCGATCCCTTTAGATGTCTCTGTGGAAGGGCAGAACTCTTCTTTCACAGGAACCAGATTTTCTCACCTTGATCAAGAAACCCCAAATCCCCAGAAAATTGTCCAAGGAACCTCTTTCCTTCTAAGTAAACCTGCATTCACCATAATTTTGTGTTGACAATTTCTGGTTGGTGATTGCTGACCTTTGTTCTTGAAGAGAACCAAAATAACATCACTATTTTGGCGTCAAGGTACAGTGTGTCTGACTGTGGCATCAAGTATGTCTGACTGTAGTTGATCAGACCAATACTAGCTCAGAAAGCTCTGGCACAGAGGACTGACAATGAAACATGCTACCTCCCTCCTGATAGAGAATTGCACTGAATTCAAAATGAGTAAAAAATTTCTTTGACGTGGCCAATGCAGAAATTTGTTTTTCTTGCCTATATATGTTTGTATTGGGGTTTGTTTTTCTTTTTTTTCTCAAATGGAGGTGAGGGAATGGAATGGTATGAAGGTAAACTTTTGCTGATTGAAAAAAATGTAATTAAAAAAATAAATAAATGAACAAATACTGATTGATGGTCTCCACTGTATTCTGCCCTAGTTAGACCACATCTTTTATGGGTGCTAAATTTTAGAAAGGACATCTCTAATTTAAAGAGTATCTAGAGGCATATGACCAGAATGGTGAAGGACCTTAATATCATTCATGTCTTATGATCATCTTATGAAGGAAATAGAAATATTCCAAAGGGAAGACTTGGGAAAGAGGGGGACATAATAGCTGTCTTCAAGTATTTAAAGATAATAAGCCGTATCTACCGAAATCCATCAGCAAACATTATATGTAACAGAGATAAGTTAGAGGCATTCCCAATAAGATCGGGGTGAAACAGAGATGTCCATTATCACCTCGATTATTTAATATTGTACTAGAAATGTTAGCTATAACAATAAGAGAAGAAAAAGGAATTAAAGGAATTAGAATAGGCAAGGAAGAAACAAAACTTTCACTCTTTGCAGATGATATGATGGTATACTTAGAGAATCCTAAAGAATCAACTAAAAAACTTTTTGAAACAATTAACAACTTTAGCAAAGTTGCAGGATATAAAATAAACCCACATAAATCATTAGCATTTCTATACATGACCAACAAAGTCCAGCAGCAAGAGATAGAAAGAGAAATTCCATTTAAAGTAATGGTAGACAATATAAAATACTTGGGAGTCTACCTGCCAAGACAAACTCAGGAACTCTATGAACACAATTACAAAACACTTTTCACACAAATAAAATCATATCTATGTAATTGGAAAAATATCAATTGCTCGTGGATAGGCCGAACTAATATAATAAAAATGACAGCTCTACCTAAATTAATTTATCTATTCAGTGCCATAGCAATCAGACTACCTAAAAATTATTTTATAGAGTTAGAAAAAATAATATAAAAATTCATCTAGAAAAACAAAAAGTCAAGAATATCAAGGGAACTAATGAAAAAAAATGCACAAGAAGGTGAGCTAGCCATACCAAATTTAAAGCTATACTATAAAGCGGCAGTCATCAAAACTATTTGGTACTGGCTAAGAAATAGAGCAGTGGATCAATGGAATAGGTTAGGCACAGGAGACAGAGTAGTAAATGACTATAGTAATCTACTGTTTGATAAATCCAAAGACTCCAGCTTCTGGGATAGGAACTCAGTATTTGACAAAAACTTCTAGGATTATACATAGAACTTGAGGATTTCACCACAAACTTGGGAGAACACTTGGGTTTGGCTTTTGTCATATCTTGAAATAAAGAGCCAACAACAGACATCAATTGGAAGGACTCATAAATTGGGCAATATAAGTTGGGATATCTTCCTTGGCTAGAAATAAAGACTATTTCTTTTCAACCTGTGTTCTACATAACACATTTTTCAATAGCACTTACTGGTTAACATAATCCCATTTTCTGCTTCAGACATCTATCTGCTGTTTAAAATAATTACTGTCTGATATATATTAAAGGGGAGAAAAATAGATATCAACCAGGAAACATCAGAAAAAAAATTAATTACAAATACCTTTCATTGAATGGCCAAAAGAGGTTTTATAAGTCCTTTGAGGCATGATTTTTGCTTGAGAATGAGGAAAGTTGATGATATGAAAAAAGAAAAGAAAAAATAAAAGGCTTAATTTTCATTCAGTAGAGATGATTTCAAAATAAGTTTTCCAGGTACCTAACCTTTCACAATGTTTACCCAAATGGCTATCTTTCAGCTCACCTTTTTCATCAAAGCTAAATAAAAGGGGACAGCTAGGTGGTGCAGTGCATAAAGCACCGGCCCTGGATTCAGGAGGACCTGAGTTCAAATCCAGCCTCAGACACTTGACACTTACTAGCTGTGTGACCCTGGGCAAGTCACTTAACCCTCATTGCCCTGAAACAAAAAAGCTAAATAAGAAATAAAATGAATGATCAATAATGATATGACATTTTGTACACCTTCATATAACACCTGTGATGTTTATGGCAATCTTCAGTTTAAGCAGTTATATGGGTTCATGTGTTGCTGCTTTCTTTACACATACTAGATAACAACATGTCATTGTATCAATTATCCAGCTAGAGAGTACAATTTCTGCCCAGCAGACAGTTCTCTATCTGAGCCACCTGTACAGCAGCTAACTTAGTTTCTCTCTAGCACATTCATGAGAATGCCTTCCTAAAGATCCACTAGATTGTTGGCAGTGCTGACATAGCCCTCCCCCTACTCTCTGCAAAGTTCCATTATCCCTGCTGGTCATCAGAGAGCATTCAGATTGCAAATTCCTATCATATGTAGAAGTGATTAGATTTGTTCTGATTAGTCCAAGAGGGCAGATCCTGAAGCAATATATAAAAGTTACAGAAGCCAGATTTGACCCTAATGTCAGGAAAGCTTTCCTAATAATTATAGCTGTCCAAAAACATAATGGCATGCTTCAAGAGGTGGTGGATTTCTCCTCCCTGGAAGTCTTCAAGCAGAGGCTAGATAATTGCTAGATATAATAAAGATTCTTTTCTTGTATAGGTCAGACTAAATGAACTCCAAGGGCCCTTTCACCTTTCATATTCTGTGATCCTTCACGTCCAAGCTCATTCTCAGTGCTAAGCAGTTAAAATCTACACTGGCCTTACCAAGAATTATCCAACAGATTAAATGGAATATAACTATGTGTATATGTATGTATATGTATATGCATATATATATGTGTGTGTGTGTATGTATGTGTGTGTATATATACATATATATATATATATATATCATATATACCATATTGGGGGGTAATGATGTTGCATTCCTGTGCAGGGGAAAGACTTTCCAAAAGAGAAGTTCAAGAAAAATATTTAAAGAAGAACTAGAGTTCCTAGAGCCACAAACATGTGAGGAAGCTGGCCCTTATCATGTCCCTTGATTCCCAGAAACTGAAATCTTAGAGACTGCTAAAAACAGACTCTACTTGATGAAATTATTCTTTCCCACTTCATATGAGCAGAGCTATCTATCTTAATCCCAGCCAAAGATCTCCTGTATATTCTTTGGTCTATTCTAATCTGTATAATTTCCCTGATTACTGCTTATTTTGATAAAAAAAGTTTACTGACTATTGGTGACGGTCTTTTGTGTAACCAGCATTTAGTAGAAAGTAGCTACATCAATGATAGTAAGCAGAGTGTTATCCTCCGCTTAAGGGTGATCAGAGAAAATGCATTTTCTTCTGAACTAATACCCATAGATCATAAATATTTGATATATAAAAGTTTTATATGATTTGAGTCCAATACCTCTATTGGAGAGAAGAGAAAAGACAGATCTCCCAGCTACAGCAGTCCTGGATCCTGCCTACCCATCCTCCACTAAGCTATTAGCAGAACTTTTCCTACCTCTGTAAAGGTAGAAATTGCAGTCTCTCATAGAGTTGAGGTGAATCAGATTCCAGATTATATGTACCTTCTTGTTTCATGAAGGCCAGCTATATTAGATAGTTAGCATTCATATATATTTTACATGTGATTCCATTATTTTCTCTGATTTCTCATAAATGCAGAATAAAGTTGGGTTATTCAAATTGTTATTTCTTCATAGTAATTTACATGACTGTTTTGTAAAATTTGCTGTTTGATATCCAAATTCTAAAATTTGGTTACTATATGCCTTAGAATTTCCAGCATGGGTTTTTTTTTTCTCTAGCAGCAAATTAGGGGTTTGATTGATGCATAATTTATTGTGTGTATTCAAAGTTTCTGGGCATTTTTTGGCATCATGTTTTTTTCTGGGAGACCTATGGTTCTTAAAGTATTTCTGTGGATCTTGGGATAATATCGAATTCACATATTCTTTTAAAGATGTTGCCTTTTGCTTCTCTTCTGTAAGTTTTCTTTCACTTAATTATTTTTGTTTTGCAAATTTGTCCTTTTCCCTTTCAGACACTCTTCTTATTTGAAGAGATTCTCAATTATGTCTTCTAAATTGAGTCTCCTGTCATTTTTCCTCTAATTCTTACTGACCTACTTTGTATCCTAATATCTTCTCTTGAAAGTTTTATTTTATTTTTTTAACCATTCTGGAATTTTTTGTTTTTCCATAATCCCTTGTTCCACAGAATCTTCTTTTTCATTTTGAATTTTTAAATTAAAATTAAGTTGAGGGGCAGCTAGATGGCGCAGTGGTTAAAGCACCGGCCCTGAATTCAGGAGTACCTGAGTTCAAATCCGGCCTCAGACACTTGACACTTACTAGCTGTGTGACCCTGGGCAAGTCACTTAACCCCCATTGCCCTGCAAAAAAAAAAAAAAAAATTAAGTTGAAATCTTTATGAATCTATCTGTTGTCTTATCTGCTTAAGAGCCTTGATTTCTAAGCTTTCTTTCTAGGATTTTTTCCCCTTCAAACTTTTTCTCGTATTCCCAAGAGCAAATCTCTTTCTTTTCTCCTCATCTATAGTCCCTCCCCACTTCTCCTTAGCTCTAGGCTGTATGTTTTCCATACATACCCTCAGTTGTGTTCCATTTTCTTCTGATGACTGAACAAATTCAGTGTTTGCCACCTCTTATCAGGTGAAAGGTATTCAGGTGACTAAGTCACTTCCATTTGGGAACTAGGCAAGGACCCCCAGGGTCAGACACTGAAGCACAAACATGCAAGTTGCTTGAGCAGAATGCAACTAATACTTGATATGAATTAGATGTGGAGACAATGAGTATTTCAATTATCTGATCTTATTTCTTTTTTTTTTTTAGTGAGGCAGTTGGGGTTAAGTGACTTGCCCAGGGTCACACAGCTAGTAAGTGTTAAGTGTCTGAGGCCGGATTTGAACTCAGGTACTCCTGACTCCAGGGCCAGTGCTCTATCTACTGCACCACCTAGCTGCTCCTTGACCCAGATGCCTCTTGGAGGAGAAGGTGAGGCTGGTGACTTTGCACAGCCCATTCTTCACTTAAGTCTTAAATCCTATTCTTTGCAGGTCATGACATCTGTCATGGTCTTCTTCAAGAATGAAGGACAAACAACAATAACAGCAAATATAGTTCAATATGGAATCAGGGTTTTTTTTGAGACAATCAGAGTTAAATGGGTCACACAGTTAGTAAGTGTCTGAGGCCAGATCTGAATTCAGGTCCTCCTGACTCCAGGGACAGGGGTCTATCCACTGCACCACTTAGCTGCCCAGTTATGTGCTAAAAATCCACTTTCAGTACTATAGTACCTGTCTGATTCCTTCTGGCTTTCCTTCTTTTCTTTTTGTGTGGAAAAGTGAGGGAACCCCATCTGTATTCTTCCTCTCCATCTCAACTTGGGGAGATTGAGGGAGCTTTATCTTTATCTCTCCTCTCCATATCTCTCCTCTCCATCTCAACTGTTTCCTTCTCCCCACTAGGAAAAAGAAGAAGAAAAGAAAAGAAAACCTTTCTGTAACAAAATTGTATAGTCAAGCAAAACAAATTCTTGCAATTACCAAGTCCCAAAATGGCTCTCTTTCCTGAATCTTGAATTCTTATCCTCTCTGTCAGAAGGTGACTAACAAGTTTTATCATCAGTTCTCTAAAAATTGTTTTGGTCATTATATCAGTCAGACTTCTTAAGACTTTCAAAGTTGTTTGTTTTTACAATGTTTTTGTTATTGTATAAATTCTTCTATTATATAAACTAGAAAAAGCACTAGTTTGGAACCAGAAGGGTTGGTTTACATACAATCTTTCTCACTAACTGTTTTTGTTGTTGTTCGGTCATATCTGAGTCTTCATGAACCCATGGACACCACGCTATCCTCCACTATATCCCAAATTCTATCCAAGTTCATGTTCATTGATTCTATGATATTATCTATCCTTCTTATCTTCTACTGTCCCCTTCTCCTTTTGCCTTCAATCTTTCCCAACATCAGAGTCCTTTCCAATGAATCCTGTCTTCCCATTATGTGACGAAAGTATTTAAGCTTCACCTTTAGTATTTGACCTTCCAGTTGAGACAAGTGAAAAATCCAAAAGACAGTTTCTAGGTAATTAATAACCAATTTATTACTTAGGCTAGCAAATAATCAATAAATTGATGGTCAGTGATTTCCCTCAGTAACCAAAGACCAGACCATGGAGATCTTTAAATACCTTTAGAAAAGGTTACCTCTGACAAGTAAAAAAAAAAAATCAACTCTGATTGGTGAACAATTAATGAGAATTTGGATTTTCAAATGTGGAGGTGAGCTAAAAACCTTCAGCTCCTTCTAATGAGAATGTGTTTTGATCATAAGACTCAGCTACCTCCAGCAATCTGGACAAAGAAATCCATCTCTATCCAGACAATCAAAAGATAATAGGAGGGCAGCTGGGTGGTACAGTGGATAAAGCACCAGCCCTGGATTCAGGAGGACCTGAGTTCAAATGCAGCCTCAGACACTTCACACTTACTAGCTGTGTGACACTGGGCAAGTCACTTAACCCTCATTGACCTGCAAAAAAATAATAATAATAATAATAATTGGAGTAACAGACAAGCTTGGCATTGGAGTACAAAATAAAGCAAGGCAGAGAGTTTTGTCAAGATAGCTCTCTGGTCATAGCAGACACTCTTTTTCAACAACTCAAAAGTAACTCTACACATGGACACCATCAAATGATCAATGCTGAAATGAGATTGAATATATACTTTGCAGCCAAATGTGAAGAAGCTCTATACAGTCAGTTAAAACAAGACCTGAAACTAACTATGGCTCAGATCATTAGTTTCTTTTTTTTTAATTTTTTTTCTGAATAGAATGTTCTTTTCCAAAATATATGTAAAAGCAGATTTTGACATCAATTTTTTAAAACTTTGTGTTCTAACTTCTCTTCCTCCCTCCCTTCCCATCCCCTATCCACAAGAACTCAAGCAATTCAAAATAATATACATGAGTAGTCATGGAAAACATTCCCACATTAGCTAGGTTGTGAGAGAAAACAGTCAAAAAACAAAACTTCAGATTAAGGAATTGTCAAAAACAAACAAAAACAATTTTTTTAATTTGTTTCCATCTTTTTTCAGATACTATCAGTTCTTTCTCTATAGATGGAATGCAATTTTCATAAGTCCTTCAGAGTTACATTGGATTACTGCCTTGCTAAAAATAACCACATGCTTCCCAGCAGATCACCTTACACTATTGCTGTTATTTTGTATACAGTACATTTCACTCTGCTTCAGTTCATGTAGGTCTTTCCAGGTTTTTCTGATAGCATCCTGTTCATCATAACCTTTATATAGTACCTTAAACTTGACAAAAAATTGTCTTCATGATAGCCCAGCAAAGTAGGTACCATACATTTTGCCATTATAATCAATCATCATGGGGCAGCTAGGTGGCACAGTGGATAAAGCACCGGCCCTGAATTCAGGAGGACCTGAGTTCAAATCCGGCCTCAGACACTTAACACTTACTGGCTGTGTGACCCTGGGCAAGTCACTTAACCCCAATTGCCCCACCAAAAAATAAAATAAAATAAAATAAAAATATATAATCAATCATCATAACTATTTCCCTCCATCCTATTCCCTTCCCATGATATTTATTCTATTTTCTATCTCCTTTTACCCTCTTTCTCCTCAAAAGTGTTTTACTTCTGTCTGTCCCCTCCCTGGCTCTGCACTCCCTTTTCTCACCCTTCCCTCCTTATCCTCTTCCCCTCCTACTTTCCTGTAGGGTTAGATAGGTTACTTCTCCCAATTGGGTGTGTATGTTATTCCCTCCTTGAGCCCACTCAGATGAGATTAAGGTCTTTGAGGTAATTCTGTGTTCTGAATTTTTCTTCCTCCCTCTCTCCTCAATCCTCCCCATGAAATAAAGCAATTTAATATGTCATACTTGTGCAGTAATGCAGAACATCTTCACCTTCCTCAAAAGTGTTTTGCTTTTTACTGGTCTCTCCCCCAATCTGCCCTTCAATCTTTCCCCTCTTCTTCCCCCCCCCCATCTCCCTTCCCTCCCTCAGGGCAAAAATATATTACTATACCTACTTGAGTATGTGTGTTATTCCCTCTTTGAGCCAATTCTGATGATATTAAGGTTCACTCACTCTCCCACTCCTTCCCCCTCTTCCCCTCCCCTCTATAAGCTTTTTTCTTATTTCCTTCATGTGAACTACCTCTCCCCAGACTATCTCTGCCCTTCCTCTTTCCCCAGTCTATTCCTCCTACCCCTCAACCCTATTTTAAAGATGTCATCATGCGGGGACAGCTAGGTGGCACAGTGGATAGAGCACCGCTCCTGGAGTCAGGAGTACCTGAGTTCAAACCCGGCCTCAGACACTTAACAATTACTAGCTGTGTGACCCTGAGCAAGTCATTTAACCCCCAATTGCCTCACAAAAAAAAAAAAAAAAGAAAGATGTCATCATGAGTTAGCTAGGTGGCACAGTGGATAAAGCACCAGCCCTGGACCCAGGAGGCCCCAAGCCCAAATACGGTCCCAGACGCAAGACACCCCACCCTGTTTGCCTCACAAAGAACAAAAATGTTTTACAGATATCATCCCTTCATATTCAGTTCAGACCTGTGTCTTCTGTGAGTTCTCTATTGAGAAAGTTCTTATGATTTTGAAGTATTATCTTAGGAATGTAAACAGTTTGATCTTCTAATATCCCTCATGAAGTCTTTTTCCTGTTTACCTTTTTATGCTTCTCCAGGGTCTTGTATGTGAAAGTCGAATTTTCTATTCAGTTCAGGTCTTTTCAACAGAAATGCCTGAAAGTTCTCTTTTTCATTGAAGTTCCACTTTTTCCTCTGAAAGAGTATAGTCAGTTTTGCTGGGTACATGATTCTTGGCTGTAGTTCCAGTTCTTTTGCCCTTTGGAATATCATATTCCATGTCCTCTGGTCCTTTAATGTAGATACTGATAGATCCTGTTTTAGCCTTATTGGATCTCCACAGTATTTGAATTCTTTTTTTCTAGCTTCTGGCAGTATTTTCTCCTTGACCTAAGAGCTCTGGAATTTGGCTATGATATTTCTGGAGGTTTTCCTTTTGGGATCTCTTTCAGGAGGTGATTGGTGGATTCTTTCTATTTCTATTTTGCCTTGTGGGAATTTATTGTGATTTTAGGACCCTGCCTTTGGGCTGAGGTTAAAAAGCCTTAGGCCCTCAGGGTTCTTCTCTGTGTAAGAAGGGCTGGTGACCCTCCTCCCTGCTTCAGCTGAGCTGAGAAGCCCGTGGGCCTTAACAAATGCCAGTTGAACAGACAGCTGGGGAAAGCCCCAGCTCCCTCTACCCTGAGGGGAGCTGCCCCAGAGATCCCAGGCTTGTCCTGCCAGGCCCTGAGCACACAGCAGGGGGCACATCCCCTTGAGCCCTGGGTGTGGTATGCATGGGACACTAGAACCACCCCCCCTCCCCCGTCCCCACCACAGCCCTAGCGCAGCATGCGGATTACCTTGGTACATGTGGGGGCGCAAGGAGCCCAAGGTTTGAGGGGAGAGGAGGAAGATATATGCCAGGGAGTTAGACAAGAAGAGGGAGATGGAGAAAAAGCTAAGAGCAAAGAGGGGGAAGAGACATTAGAGACACTGGGAGGACGCCAGAGGACTAAGAGAATGCAAGGAGGTCAGTGAGAAAAGGCTAGAGACACTGAGAGGTCGGTGAGAAAGAGACACTAGAGATGCTGAGGGGAGCAGACTGACAAAGCAAGTAGAGAAGACACAGGGGGGTTGACAAAGTGAAAGGGCCTTGGAGTTAGAAGAAAGGAGCTGAGCAGTGAAAATGCAGGGGAGCTGGAGGGAAGGTGAAAAAGAGTGAAAGCTGGAGGTGAACAGGTCCAAACAGCATACCCTCAGGCAAGAGGCAGCAATGGACCTTATTATATTAAAAGCAGACAGGTAGTTTAATTTGCATTTCTTTACCCTTATCTTTTACATTGATTTTTTTTTAAGTGAGGCAATTGGGGTTAAGTGACTTGCCCAGGGTCACACAGCTAGTAAGTGTTAAGTGTCTGAGGCTGGATTTGAATTCAGGTACTCCTGACTCCAGGGCTGGTGCTCTATCCTCTGCGCCACCTAGCCGCCCCCTACATTGATTTTTATAAATAAACTCTGCTTTGATTATTTAATTAATAGGCTTCTTAATCCTTTGCTTATCAATTTGGGAGTGGAGCAGTGTGGAGGAATTTTTAAATGGTCCATATTATATCAATAGCAGTCAGGTAGCCAGCTAGTCAAACATCCACAGATTAGGCCCCCCAGTTAGATTAGGGCCCAGCTAGTCAGTTAAAATATTCTTACAGCCTTCTGCTTCTAGAATATCACAGCAATTTTCCCTGACAATATCTTGGAGGATGGTTTCTAAGCTCTTATTTTGGTCATGGTTTTCAAGTAGTCCAATGATTTTCAAATGATCTCTCCTGGATCTGCTTTCCAGGTCAGCTGTTTTTCCAAGGAGATATTTCATATCGCCTTCTATATTTTTATTCAGCTAGATTTGCTTTACTGTGTCTTGATTTCTCATAAGGTCACTAGCTTCCATTTGTTCAATCCTAATTCTTAGGCAATTATTTTCTTGAGAGAGATTTTCCATTTCTTTTCCCAATTGGCTTTTCAAACTGTTGACTTTTTTCTCCTGACTTTCCTTCATTGCTCTCATTTTTCTTTCCATTCTTTCCTCCATCTCTCTAAATCTTCCTTTTATCTCTCCTACTTTCTCTTCAAAGTCCCTTTTGAGAGCTTCCATGGCTTGAGAGCAATTCATATTTTTCTTGGAAGCTTTGAATGTTGGAGCTTTGACCCTGTTGTTATCTTCTTCTTCTGACAGTGTATTGTGATCTACCTTTCCCCCAAAGAAGTTTTTGATTGTCTTTTGCTTTCTCTGCTTACTCATCTTGGCCAGCTATTTCTTGGCTTTTAACTCCTTCTTAAAGTGTAGCACTGCTTCCAGGACACAATGTTCAAGCTACAGCATGGCCCAGGGGGTGATGGGGCTTCTTCTCAGCCTGCCTGGCCTGTGAGTAACCATGGCTGCTTTCTCTTTGACCCGGAAACAGAAGTCTGATTGAACTCTGATTCTCTTTGATCAGAAGCTTGGCGTGCCTGTGCCCTTCCCCCACTGACCCACCACCACTCGATTTAGCCCACTAGTTCAGAACCAGAGCACTTCGCCCCAACTCCAGCAGAGACTGCATCCACTTCACCCAGGCCTATCACCAAACCCCCTCACCAGTCCGTGATTGGAGCCTCAGAAACTGCTGGCGCTGAAGACTCTGATGGGCACTGGAAGCACTGTCTGTTCCTGGCTGGGTCTGGACTGCACTCTGAGCTGTTCGGCCTGGTCAGTAGGTGATCACAATTACCCTCTTTTGCTGAAAAATAGTCTCACTCTGTTCTTATGTGCATTAGGCTGCTCTGGTTTTGGTTGTTTTTTGTTTTTTTTAAACTACATTATTTGGGAGTGAGTGGACGGGGTTTATCTGGAGCTTGTGGGAGTCACAGCCTCTCCTCCACCATCTTGCCTCTGCTCCCCAACCTCTCATTTTTCAGAGGAGGAAACAGACTTAAGAAAGACCAGAACTCTTGCCACTACACCATGATGCTTTTCGGGAGCCCTTCCCACCTCAGATTCTGTAAGGGCAATTGGTCTACACCTAGATCATGAGTTTCTTATTGCAAAATTCAGACTATCTGTGTGACCTTGAACACATTACTTCACTTCTTTGGCCTCAATTTCCTCTTCTGCAAAATAAAATGGTTAGACTAAATTCTCTCTAAAACCCCTGCCCATTCTAAATCCTAAACCAAGTCAGAGAAAGTAGGTCTTAAATCAGGAAGACTTATGCTGAATTCCTGACACTAAAATACACTCAAAGTATGACCTTGGACAAATCACTTCACTTCTCAGTGTCCCTCTGTAAGAAAGTTAACAATCTGCATTAGTAGAAGAAGTTTCTTCCCTAGGCTAATGCAATCAAAGGTCCATACCAAAAAATGACTAAATCTACTAGAGATAAAGAAGAAAAAGTGAGTTCAGGGATACCACATAGTTGAATTGGAAAAAGATACAAATTGCAGCCCAAAAAAATGGCACTTGAGTTGGAAGCTGGGTGACCTAGTTCTGTCCTATAAGCTGAGAATAATTCAATGTGGCAGGAAAAAAATGTCCTTTTACACATATACTCCCTATACTATACTCACTCATCTACCAGAGCCCCAGCCCTTATTCACACATTGTCTCACAAAGATTCATTTAGATATAAGCACTCTACCCCTTACCCTCTCCCTGTTGTTCATAAACTCCTTGCATTAAATTCACACAAGCAACCCTGTTTACTCTTCATATGGTAGTGCTTTCTCCCTTTCTCCTCAAAAACAATTATTTTCTATTTCGTTGTTGTTTAGTCATGTCCAACTCTTTGATCACTCCATTTGGGATTTTCTTGGCAAAGATCCTGGAGTGATTTGCCATTTCCCTCTCTAGATCATTTTACAGATGAGGAAACTGAGGCAAAAAGGGTTAAGTGACTTGCCCAGGATCGCACAGCTAGTAAATATCTGAGGCCAGATTTGAACTCAGGGCCTCCTGACTCTAGGGACAGCACTTTAACCATTGATCCACCCAGCTTCCCATTTTCTGTTTATTTATCTGTGTACTTGTTCTTTCCTTCCAGAAAATATGAGTTGCTTGAAGGCAGACACAAATGCTTTTTTATCTTTTAATCCTCAAAGCCCGCTGTGGAGTGGTTTGGCAATAATAACAAGTGTGTGCTACAGCCATCTCCTTCCTATTTGTTTCATTGATTGACTAGACTTAAGAAAACCAAAGAAAATATTAATGATGCAGGTTAAATTTACTTCTGAGAGATCATTGTTAAACATTTATCAGCATGCCCCAATTTAGTAAGTGCTTAATAATTATTCATGTTGGGGCAGCTAGGTGGCGCAGTGGATAGAGCACCGGCCCTGGATTCAGGAGGACCTGAGTTCAAATTCGGCCTCAGACACTTAACACTTACTAGCTGTGTGACCTTAGGCAAGTCACTTAACCCCAATTGCCTCACTAAAAAAATAAAAAATAAAAAATAATTATTCATGTTATTGAATGGAATTGGATTAAATTGAATGCAGACTCTTCCCTCCATACTCACAGGGTTCACAAACTAGAAGAACTAGATGTAGGACATCCTTGAGAAAGGTTAGTTCCCTCTCTTGCTTCCTTCCAGTAGAGGTTTCCTGGTTTGGGGTGGCTTATAACCTTTCTAAAAACTGAGACCAGCCCTGGTATACTGGAGATAGTTAGGCAGGCAAGCAAACCTTCTGACCTAGGTGGGAGGCAGTCCCTTCCCCAAAGAGCTCACCCCAGAGCCAAGAAAAAGGGTGGGGAAATCAATGGGAAGAACCATGGGTTTGAAACTAGAAGAGATCCTGGAAGAGATATTTCTTCCCGGAAATGGATCTGTGTTCCCATTAGAAACATGTACATCCTCACCCCTACCACACTCCTCAGGGACTTGTATAACAGATACAGAGTGTGTGTGTGTGTATGCAATGTTTAACTTCCAAAAGTCAGGCCAGCCATATATCTCCAGGAAACTAAGCTATTAAACAGCCTTTTCAAAGATTGTAGTCATTGAATTTATTGACTAACCCTCACTCTCTCCTTTACCTGCATGCTCCACCCACAAAGTACAGTCACTCTATGGGCCCCACACACCCACCTGGCCAAATGACCAGGATAAAATGCATGTAAATTGATCATCTGTCTTTTAGTGGTTGCTACTTGACAGAAATAAAGGAAGTCACTGAAAATTTGAGTTTAACAAGATGCTATGAATTGTTCTTTAACATGAATTATACCTCAAAATAAATCCTATCATACTGTCAGCAGTTGGAAGCAGCACAAGTAAAATAAGGGGGCTAGACTTAATAATAAATAACAAATAAAAAATAAATGAAAATAAGTAATTAATGAAATAAAATGTTAAATTATAACTAAAAATTAAATTAATTAATTAATAAGCAATATAAATGAATGAATGAATGATTCATTTCCTCCCCAAATTTCTTACAACTCACTTCAGTATGAGAAACAATCCCATGAAGATTTGCCACAGAACCCCTTAGACAACTGTGGTAGATTTATAATAAAATTTGTTCTGGCCAAGCTATGTTTTACAGATCCCCCTCTCACCCCACCCCTAGGATTAACTGGCACTGGGGAAAGGGATGAGGGGTGGAACAGAGATTATAGTTTCTCTTTTCTGCCAATGGTTTGAGCTCCCACCAATTGTGTTATTGTGTCCCACTTCATCCAATGAAGGGAGGGGAGGGAAATTAGGCTCACAGTTTAGCTCACTTTCCACATAGCATTATAGTATTATCCCCACCAGGTTCAGATCCAAAACTAGTGCAGCTGGCTTCTGCTGGTCTCTTTATCCAGAACTATGTTCCTCATGGTGCTGCTGTGACATCCCACCTGGATACCTAGACTCCCAAATCCCCATGGCTCATTCCTCTCTCTACACTGATAATGGAAAAAACCAAAGCCTTAGGCCTGTTTCTTGGGGTCACATGGCTTGAGGAGTGGGGAGAGGAGAGGTGTAAACATTCCCCCTTTATACCATGATGTGAGTGAAGTTCTTCACTCCATCACAATTATGGGAAAAAGCCACAATGATGTTCAGTCAAGCCATTTTAAGGACAGCAACCTTTCCACCCTGCAGTCCCTGGAAATGGCTGTTCCCAGTCATGTTATAGGACAACATACAATGTCCACAAATGCTCCAGTTCTCCAGGCTTCTGGAAATAAGGAATCAGTATCTTCCAGATGTATGCCACCATTTTAAGTTGAGGCACACTCCAAACTTCCATTACATAAGCAATATTTGATGATGACAAGGACTACACACCATGCTTGTATCTGGGCCAGGGGAAAGTGAGCAATATTAATTAATCCAATTCTGCCACAGATTCAAGAAAATCTAGATAGAGCCCTGGTCTGGGATGTTTCCTAAGCCTTGAATATTTTGAATTTTTTTCTCTCCTCCCAGTTCAAATGTCAAATGTCCAAATGACCCCAAACTCATTGTTTCAAAGCCCAATTTTTAAAAATAGATTTTGGGTCTTTTTTTTAATAATCTAGATTTTCCAGTGTAATTCTTCCCTTCCCCTGTCCCAGAAAGCCTTCCCTTATAATAAAGAATATATGAAAAAAAAAAACATTAAGAAAAGAGAAAAAATCAGAAAAAACAATCAACTCATGGTGTAAAAACAAACAACAACAAAAACCCTTGACATTATATACAGTGTTCCACAGCTGTGGAACCTCTACAAATTAGAGAATTGGGGGGAGACATCTTTTCATATCTCTTCTGTGAGGCCAAGCTAGTTCTTTATAATTTTACAGCATAATAGATTTGACTTTTGTAGTTGTTATCCATTCCATTTACAATGTTGTCATCTTATATATACTGTTTTCCTGACCCTTTAGCAGTATAGTAAGGCTTTCCATGATTCAAAATCATCATTTCTTTTTTTCTTTAATAAGTTTTAATTAATGACTTTTATTTTTATATCACTATAATTTCCCTCATTATCCCTCCTCCCTTCGCTCCTAGAAAACCATCTCATACTCCTTTGCAGAAATTTTTTTTTAATTAAGTTTTATTTTTGGATTAACAGAAAATTATTTTCTCTCCCTCTAATTCCCATCCCCATTGTGAAAAAAAGGAAAAGAAAAGAAAAAGAAATTCCTTGTAACAAATATGCATAGTTAAACAAAACAAATTTCTTCACTGGCTGAGTTCAAAAAACTTTATGTTTAATTCTCTGTCAGGAAGTGAATAAGAGGCTTTATCATCAGTCTCCAGAATCATGACTGATCATGGCGTTCCACATAGCTCTTAAAGCTTTCAAAGTTGTTTGTTTTTACAGTGTTTTTGTAATTATATAAATTGTTCTCCTGGTTCTGATCAATTTCATTCTTCATAGCTGTTCTCCACTTGATTATCATTTTTGTTTCCAGTTGCATATAGAGACTCTCTTTGTACTCGAACTCCTCAAGATATGTGCTTAAGAAAATGGACAAAGTACATTTTATGATAAAGAACATTTTAGTCACTGAATTTGCATAATCTCAAACTGGTTTTGGTTGTACCAATTTGCAGCTCCAGCAAGAACATATTTGTGTGCCTTGTCTTTCTACAACTTCCAAAACTATTCCTATCTTTTCTCATCATTACATATATCTCAGTTGCTGTCTGTAAGGTGAAATCTGAGGGTTGTTTTCACTCATATTTCTCTTATTATTAGTAATTTGCAGTATTCTTTCATATTATTGTAAATAGTTAGCAATTCTTTTAACACTAGGAGAATTAGGTGCATTAAAACCCAAAAAATATAATTTTACTTTGAAATTAAAATTTCACCATGTTATCTCTATTTTCTTTGCCTCCTAAGTTTTGTTTTGTGTTTTTGTTGTTGTTGTTGTTTTGTTTTTGTTTTTTCGGGTCAATGAGGGTTAAGTGACTTTCCCAGGGTTACATAGCTAGTAAGTATCAAGTGTCTGAGGCCAGATTTCAACTCAGGTCTTCTTGAATCCAGGTCCAGTGCTTTATTCACAGCACCACCTAGCTGCCCCCCTCATAGGTTTGTTGTGTTTTTTTTTTAATGAACTATGCAGAGCTTAGTACTTCAAGGTTCTTAAATTCTAGTCCTTCTAGTATTAAGATGTTTGCCTGTGTCATCTGACCACTTCACTTTTGTGAAATGCCTTGGGTCTTATATATTTCTGTTAGTTGTCCTTATATCTTGGATATTAAACACCTATCAGAGATATTTGATACAAAAATATATTTCTCAGTAAACTGTTTCCCTTCATATCCTAAATGTGTTCATTTTGTTTGCGCCAAAACTTTTCAATTTCATATAACCAAAATGATCTGTTTTATATTTTGTAATTCCCTTTAACTATTATTTTGTTTTTGGGGGGGGGGGTTTTGGTGAGGCAATTGGGGTTAAGTGACTTGCCCAGGGTCACACAGCTAGTAAGTGTTAAGTGTCTGAGGCTGGATTTGAACTCAGGTCCTCCTGACTCCAGAGCTGGTACTCTATCCACTGTGCCACCTAGCTGCCCCTCTTTATCCATTATTTTTTTTAAGAGTTCATCTCCTTCCCATAGCTAAAAAAAGTATATCACAGGCCCTGGATTCAGGAGGACCCAAGTTCAAATCCAGCCTCAGGCACTTGACACTTACTAACTGTGTGACCCTGGGCAAATCACTTAACCCTCATTGCCCTGCTCAAAAAAAATACATTTTTTTTTATTTTTAAAAGGTATATTTTTAAAAATAATGTGATCTACAATATTCAGGGCATATACCCATTTTGAATTTATTGTGGAATATGGCATAATGTATTGATCTAAGCCAAATTTCTACCAGATTGCTTTCCAGTTTTCCTGAAGTTCTTATCAACTAGGGAATTCTTTCCTAGAGAATTGATGTCCTCAGTTCTGTCAAACACTGTAAAATTATTTCAGATTCTTCTCAGAATAGAGAAGATCAATTCCATTGATCTACTTTTCTATTTTTAAACCAATACCAAATGATAATTGCTTGAGGTCTAAAAGTAATATCTCTGCCTCCTTACTCTTACCTTTTATTAGTTCTCTTGATATTTTACATCTTTTGTTTCTCTAAATAAATTTTGTTATTATATCGAGTTTTGCAAAATGTTTCTTTTAGTAGTTGGATCAATATAGAACTAAATCTGTAAATTAACTTTGGCATTATTGTCATTTTTATTTTGGAAGCATAGCCCTGTCAGGAACATTAAATATTATTCTAACTATTGAAGATGTTTTTTATTTCTAAGGAGCATTTTTTAAATGAATCTACATAATTGTTGCTTTGTTGATGGATCCCCAAATATTTTATGTATTTTAACTTATTTTGAATTTTAATCCCTTTGATATTTTTGTTTTCTGGATTCTTTTATAATTATTATATGGAAATATTTCTTTTTGTGGGTTTATTGTGTAAGCTGCAACTTTTTTGAAGCTATTGTTTTAATTAATTTATTTGATGATTTCCTAGAATTATAAATAAATCATCACGTCATGATTGTTCAAAGAAATCCTTGTCCAAGCCTTTCTCTTATTATTAGTAATTTGCAGTATTCTTTCATATTATTGTAAATAGTTAGCAATTCTTTTAACACTAGGAGAATTGGGTGCATTAAAACCCAAAAAAGTATAATTTTACATCAAGAGGAGGTGGGATTAGTGCCACCTCAGTTCCTCCCTAAGTGTTTCAATTGGTCCATATTTCAAATGAAGAGATGGGGTTAGTGAATATGCACCTGAGCCACCTGAGGCAGCTGCCTGACAGGTGTTCATTCTCTCATTTTATTGCCATTGCTAGTATTTCTAGAACTGCATAAAACATGAGCAGAGAAAAGTTACTCTTGTATATATTGGGAAAATTCCTAGTGTATTTCCATTGCATATGACGTTTGCTTTTAGTTTTATGGCATTAAAAGGCCATTCTTTGCCTATAATTTGTAGGGGTTTTAGTGTAAATGAGTGTTGTATTTTGTCACAGGCTTATTGTGTTTCTCTTGCAGAAAAATGATAAAGATAAGCAACTTGGTTTGGATGCTTCTGTTTTTTAATATGATTAATTATTTTGATTGCTTTCCTAATGTTGAACCACCTTTAAATCCCAAGTATGTATCCAACCAGATCATAATGAATGATTTATTGAGTAAACAGGAGAAGTCTTTTTGCCAGGATTTTATTTAAAAATGCTTGAATGTATATTCATTGATGATGACTATCAAAATAACTAGCATTTATATAGTGCTTTAAGATTTGAAAAGCACATTGCATATATTATCTCATTTGATTCTCATAACAACCCTGTAAGTAGGTGTTATTATTATCCCCATTTTACAGATAAAGATACTGAAAGAGTTTAAGTGATTTCCGGGATCACACAAGTAATAAGTGCCTTTGTTATAATTCAAACTGAAGCAGAATTATGTCAGACTGACAGAGAAATAAGTCATTTGCATATTGCCATCTCGTATACTCCTCTTAGTCATACAAGTTAAAGAGAAGATAGATGCATAATCTAATACTTCCTTTAATGTCATAAAAACTGAACAAATTGAATTCAACTTAGTCATAATCTCATATCCCCTAAAGAAACAAGCTTCATACAACAAACTCTATAGGTAATATAAATATATTAATATTTAATATTGATATAGGTAAACTTTTTGGTATTTGACTAAGTCAACTTACAGATTAAACTATATTTAGAGAATTCACAATAGGCTGATTGAGGAGGAGGAGGATTTAAATGTTGCTAAATAGTCAGAGACAGTTCATATTCTTCCTCGGACCTTTTATCCAAGAAATGCTTAAGGCTCTTAGGCTAATCTTTATATCCCATGGGACATCTTAGTTCAGATGAGATTCAGATTAAAGCTGACTTTGAGTTAACCAAAGATTTCAGAAGGAATATCCCTGAGTCCCAAATAATAAAAGGAAAAATAAAAAATTCCCATGCCTGTGTGGTACCTGCTGTTATTACATCCATTTTGCAGGTAAGGAAACTGAGACAGAGAGGAGTTGAGTGACTTGTCCAGGATCACACAGACACAGTAAGCATCTAAGGAAGGATTTAAATTCAGAAGTTCCTGGCTCCCTGCACCCTTACACTTGTGCCACCCAGTTGCCTGTATTGATATTGTCCCAAAGTACACTTTCTTTGCTTTATCCTTTCCTGGCTTAGTTATTAAGACTGTATTTTTCTCATAAAAGTACTTTGGTGAAATGCTTTCTTTCTTAATTAAAAAAAATAATTTGTAAGATATGTGTTAATTGTTCTTCTAAAATTTGATAGAATTTTCCTGCAATCCACCAGAAACAGAAAGTTTATTTTCTATGGTGATTCCTATTCAGCTAGTTATACTTCCTTTTCTGAGAATGGATATATAGATGATGCAAAATCATTTATCATGTGCTTACTATGTGAAAAAGCTTTGCTAAATTCTGGAGATACAAATAAAAAGGCAAGATGGTTACTGCTCTCAATATCATATTTTAATAAGGGAAAACAACACATTTCAAAGGCTTCTGCTATAAGTCAGAAAGTCATAGTGGCAAACAGGCAAAGCTAACAGTCATATATTTTCCTTAATGTTATATTCACTTTTAAAACCATATTCATTTATGATGGGAAGTATGTGACAATGCAACAGACTTTGGAGGCAAGAATTTTCTTTTCTAGGTCTTCAGTAGCTGTGGTTGCTGAAGAGTCAAGTGTTACAGCACCAGAAGAAACAATTGCTAGGTCATATTTCCATACTTCTCAATTGGTGGGATTTTTTTCTCCAGGGAGAATATGATTCTTTATGGCAATATATGGATCAAGACATAATAGACCCAATCAACTTTTAAATCTATTATCTGGGAACAAAGAATCAGGCTCTAAAAATGTCAAGCTGGGGAAAATATATACTATTGAAAGATTTAAGAGCTCTGATTAATTCAATGATTAACTACGATTCTTATGATTAACCAAGACTAAAAAACCAATGATGAATTCTACTTCTCCCCTCTTGACAAAGAAAGGATGGGTTATATACATTTTTAGACATGGCCGGTGTGTGGTTTGTTTTCCTTTATAATTTATTATGTTAGAGATTGTTTGGTTTTGTTTTTTAATTTGTAGGGAAGGAGAATTTACAATCTTTTCAGTGACAACCCTATGAAAAGCCAAGAACTCAAGCTTGTGGACAGAGTAATGAGACTCACTGTCAATTAAACATCTCCTAGCAAATGCAATTGGTTCTGGGGGACCATCAAACTCTTGATACAAGATAGCCCCCAAACCTTCCATGCTAGCATTGATGTGGGAGAAAAGGGGGTTCCTGCATAAGCCAAAACTATTTCATGAATAAAATTGCTGATTAAGTCCTCAAGGGCTTTTTCTCATTTGTCTGTCTATCTATCTCCAAAAGGCTTTGCAGATTTTAAGATTTGCTTTTCCTGCCTTTTTGGTTCTGGGTCTTTTCAATCATATATGTACAAATGAAATCATTCAATGGTTTAACAATAACAGAATATCTCTTAACCATTCTTAAAATAATAACCAACAAATCCCAGGAAAGATTTTAAATCTCTGAGATTTTGTGGATGTGGCCTCTCCAGAAGTGTTTCTACCTTCCATGTTCACACTCTTGTCTGAAGCTATCAATTGACAAGTGCCAAATTTGGAAGCTTCTGTTCAGTATTGTGTGGTAGGAACCCAAGAAACTGAAAGACTCCAACCTCCAAGGAATCCTTAAACTTTCCCAAAGGAAAAAAGCTCTGCCTCCCACTTCAGGAATGTGGTACGCATAACCCTGGGACACTGATAAGTAATGCCACAGTCTGCAAGATGATATGCAAGATATGGATGGGTGCTGCTAATCTTAGTGATGCCCCTTTATTCAAAAATCCCCTCCCAGTCATTTTATAGTTCCTTCCCAGTTGCTTTCTAATTCCCTTGCTAGTTGTTTGCTTTCTTTGTTTTGTAAACATACAAAAAGATCACCTTTTCTCTTACTCATGGAGACAGTCTCCAAAGTGATTCTGTCTCCCAGGCATATATTCCTCTCTCCTAATAAATCTTTTTTCATGATGAGCCTCCAATTCTTTGGGTGAGCTAGCTCCCCAGTCCAGGTCACAAGTCCCCTCAACATGTGGGCCAAGTAGTATAGCAACCAGGAATGATCCAATAAAGTTCTTAAATCTCTAAGATTCCATGGTTGCAGTCACTTCAAACTGTAAGCCTGGGCCAAATCACATTGAAACCCACAGTTTCACTAGGGTTTGCTAGTAATCACTGTCATAAAATTTAAGTTTCTTCACAAACATACTATACAGGTAAAATTAGAAGAAAAGCAAGTATATGGGGGAAGAGGGGAGCAAAATCTTTGCAGCAAATTTCTCTGTTATTTGTAGTCTCATTTATAAAAGGAAATCTGAATCAGGAAACTGATTCACATTTATAAGAATAAAATTCATTCCCCAATTGATCTTTGGTCAAAACACTAATAGGCAGATTTCAGAGGGGAAAAAAATCCAAATTATCAATAGCTATATGAAATATTCTAAATCACCAATAATTAGAGACATGCAAGTTAGAATAATTCTGAGGTTCCACCTCATACTGATCAGATTGGCAAAATTGACAAAAAGGGGGAAATGGCAAATGTTGGAGAGGCCATGGGAAAACAAGGACATTAATGCTCCATTGGTGATACTATGGTCTAGCCATTTTGGAAAGCACATTGAAATTCTTTCCAAAAAGTGATTAAGGGCAGCCAGGTGGCGCAGTGGATAGAGCACTGGCCCTGAATTCAGGAGGACCTGTGTTCAACTCTGGCGGCAGACACTTGACACTAGCTGTGTGGCCCTGGGCAAGTCACTTAATCTTCATTGCCCTGCCCAAAAATAAATAAAAAAACCAAAAAGTGATTGAGCTATGAATACCCAGAAATACCACTAGTAAATTTATACCAAAGCTTCTTAACCTGCAGGTAGTGACCCCATATGGAGTTGTATAACTGAATGTGGGGTCACAAAAAATTGGCAATAGCAAAAAGTTATATGTAGTTATTTTATATACCTATATATCTGGGATTGCACAAAAATTTCTTGATCAAAAAGGGGTCATGAGTGGAAAAAGTTTAAGAAACCCTGGTCTATACCTCAAAGAGATCAAAGGAAGAGGAAAAGGATACACATGTATAAAAATATATATTGGGGGGGAAGCTAGGTGGCACAGTGGATAAAGCATGGGCCCTGGATTCAGGAGAACCTGAGTTCAAATCCAGCCTCAGACATTTGATACTTACTAGCTGTGTGACCCTGGGCAAGTCACTTAACCCCCATTGCTCCGCAAAACAAACAAACAAAACAAAACTATATATATATATATATATATGTATGTATGTATATATTGGGGCAGCTGGGTGGCACAGTGGATAGAGCACCAGCCCTGGATTCAGGAGGACTTAAGTTCAAATCCGTCCTCAGACATTTAACACTTACTAGCTGTGTGACCCTGAACAAGTCACTTAACCCCAATTGCCTCACAAAAAAATATATATATATATGTATGTATATATATATATATCAGCTTTTTTCATATTGTCAAATAATTGAAAACTGAGGGGGTTCCAATCAATCACAGAATAGCTGAACAAGCTATTGAACAAGAATATAATATTTTTGTGTTCTAAGATATGATGAAGGAGATAGTTCAAAGAAAGACTGGCATGAACTAATGCCAAATGAAAAGAACAGAATCAATAGAACAATTTATGCAACAATATTCTAGAAACAATAAACTTTTGAAAGTCTTAGGATGCTGCAGTCCTGCCTTCTTTTGTTGTTGTTGAGTGATTTTTCAGTTGTGTCTATCTCTCCATGACTCCATTTGGGGTTTTCTTGACAAAGATACTGTAGTGGTTTGCCATGTCCTTCTCCAGCTCATTTTACAGATGAAGAAACTAAGGCAAACAGGGTTAAGTGACTTGCCCAGGGTCACACAGCTGGTAAGTGTCTGAGGCCAGATGTGAACTCGGAAAGACAAGTCTTCTTAACTCCATACCCAGCATTCTATCTACTGTGCCACCAACAGAAACAACCACAATTCTGAGGACATGAGTGAATGAGCTATCCATCATCTCCTGATAGAGAGGGGAAGGACTCGGAAAGAGAGAGAGAGAGAGGCAAATTTTGTTTAAAAAATAAATTTTTATTTTAAAAAAAGAACTGAATGTTTTGATTCACACAAGAACCCGATAAATGAAAAAAGTGATTTAAAAACAGATCAGTTTAAAGAACTTTATCAAAGGAGAAATATTAAGAAGGACTAAATATAATGATCTATAGGCATCTCCTTTTCAGTGATGTAGAAGAAAGCTCTTAAATATGAACTTTCTTTTGCCTGTTAAATACATGATTAGTTATAGATTTTCCCCTATTAAATTTAAACTGGTTATCTTGGTAGATTTTTACTACCTAGATTTTTATTTTTAATAGAATGCCAGACCTGGGACTAGCAAAAATTACAGTTACTATCTGGAGTAAGGAGAGAAAAAAGATGGTTCTGTAACACTGGAGGCCAATTCTGTTTTTTTTTTCTATCACTTTCTTTACAATGTAGTTAATTAAGTGCCTTCTATGTGCCAGCCACTGTGCTAAGCATTAAAGATACTGGCTGTGTGACTCTGGATAAGTCATTTCACCCTGTTTGCCTCAGTTTCCTCATCTGTAAAATGAGCTGGAGAAGGAAATGGCAAATCCCTCCAGTATCTTTGCCAAGAAAACCCCAATGGGGTCACAAAGAGTTAGACATGACAGAAATGACTGAACAACCACAGAAACAAAAATTTTATAATGAAGAAAGGGCCAGAGATGTAAAGTGACTCACCCGAAGGCAGCACAGCTAATTTGACAAAACTGGAACTTAAACCTAAATCTAGACAAACTGTCAAGTCCCTGCCAGCTTCCAGGGTTCCATTTGTATGCAAGCACCCATAAACAGCTATCTGGAGAAGGAAGAGAGGTAGCTGTGGGGCCCTTTGGATCCCACCACCATCTCTATTGCCCATGATATCATGCCTGCAACTGCTCTGCTCCTTATTCCAGGGATATGATCCTAGAGAAATGTAACCCAACTATTATGCTAGCCCTAACTCAAGGGTTGAGGCCCCATCACTAAGAAATTAGAAGGTCTGGATCTTCAGCAGTTGCCATGGAAATCATACAGTTTGCCTATCACACTACTCAGGGCCACCTAGGCTAAAGCTCTGTAAATACCACCACATTCGACATGGTTTCATTGTAGTATAGATCAAGTTTGGTACCATCTTAGTTTTCTTCCTTTGGTCTCTTGCTGCCGGTATTTCCTCAAGTGAAACTGGAGGGAAGAAGTGTGCCTGTGTTTCTAAAAACAATAGCCAGACCCTGCCTCAAGATTAACTTTCCCTTAGAATAATTTTCCACCGTATTCACAACACAAATCAGAGCCACATTAAAAAAAAGAAATAGGAAAAAAGAAATTAAAAAGAAAAAATAAAGTATGATAATGAAGTTTTTGTTTCAGTCTGGTCTCAGTAGCTGCTAATTAGGGAGAAGTAGCCTCATCTGGCACACTTGCCATTTTCTGCAAATGAGCAAACTCATTAATTACATTGACCCCTGACAGTGCATGCAGTGAAAGTGGCATCACCACTTGTCTCCTCTTTCTCCCCATCCATCTCAAGTTGGAAGATTTTCAGGCACGCTTTTTATTGACTTCCATTTGATCTGCTGATTGGCACTTCCTGGAAATGGTTAAATGTGTCCAACTCAGCACCTCATTTGATCCCTGTTATTAGTGTGAGAAAATCCTGAGTTTGCACCTGCTCTTTGCATAAAATGATAATTGCTTTGGCATAGAACTGGGCTGCCTGCATTTTCACCCAGATCTGGCTGTGGAACTAAGTACCTGTTTGCATAGAAAGTGGCTAAAGCTACTGGAAAAGGACCTCTAAGATCCCTTCCCACTGGAAGATGCTGTAATTCTAGGCACCAGTTCAGTACACAATGGACAGAAAAAGAATGGTGCTAATTCACATTACCCACACAGAACATAGATGATCCTGAGTGTTTGGGGCAAAGACTAAGGAAGTGAGGACTAAATGGCTTCTAAAATGTCTTCCAGCTCTCAATTTCTAAGTGCAAATCTATCATAGACCTATGACTAGCTACTACTTTGGCCCTGGCCTTGCTATCCACATAGTCCAAAGGAGACGATAACTGTCAAGCAAGAAAAACACCCAGAGAACTCTCACCAGATTCAGATCAGTCTACATTCTTTTGGAATATGGATGGCAAGGTCCATAACCCCGCTCTTTTTGATGTCCTTTATCCTTTTAGGACTTGAGGATGTGTCCAGTTTGCAGCATAGAATGGTCACTTGACTTTCAGGCCTCATTGGTACTTTTCATTCCATTCAATTCAATATTTATTAAGTGCATGCTCTGTGTAAAGTCTTGGTAAGGTTCTGCCTTCAAGGAGAATAAATTTTACTGGGTGGTTATGACTTGTATGCAAAGGAATAATTATAAGGAAACTTGAAAAGTCAGATTAATGAAACGTGTATATGTGTATGTAGGTATGTGTATACACGTATGTTTGTCTTATATATGTATATTGTATATACATATATACACACATGGATAGATAGATAGATAGATAGATAGATAGATAGATAGATAGATAGATAGATAGATAGATAGATGATAGATAGATATAGGAAAGTAAATAATGAAATGCTCTATATTGCCCCAGCCAAAAAAAGAGCTGCCAAACTTGGACTGACCGTGTTTCTTTTTTCTTTTTCTTTTTTCAAGGCAATGAGGATTAAGTGACTTGCCCAGGGTCATACAGCTAGTAAGTGTCAAGTGTCTGAGGCCAGATTTGAACTCAGGTCCTCCTGAATCCAGGGCCAGTGCTTTATCCACTGCACCACCTACCTGCCCCCAACCATGTTTCTTATGGTGGAAAACTCTCCTAGTATAGAATTCCCACCACTCCCTCTCTATTAACCACCTGGGTAGGGTGCACACTAGGTAAAGATATGGTAAATCAGCTAATGTCTCCGACCTCAGTCTCTGCCTCTTCCTCTTCCTTAAGTGCTGCCTTCCTTTAATACCCCAAAATATCTAAGTAAGCCTTGGCTATGTGCATAGGACATCATGGAGGGACTACTTATTCAGCAAAGATAACACTGACCAACAGAAGTTTATGGGGGTGAAAAAAGTTCTAGAGGGGCAGGTAGGTGGCACAGTAGATAGAGCACTGGGCCTGGCTGGAGTCAGGAAGACCTGAGTTCAAATCTGGCTTCAAACATTTACTAGCTGTTTGACCCTGGCCAAGTCACTTAACCCTGTTTGCCTCCATTTTCTCATCTGTAAAATGAGCTAGAGAAGGACAAGGCAAACCACTCCAGTATCTTTACCAAGAAAACACCAAATTGGGTCATGAAGAATCATACATGTTTGAAAAAAGACTGAATCACAAATACTTTTAGAGCTGGTAGGAGAGGTGTGAGGGTTGAAAATAAAGAAATAGGAAACCAAGGGTGGGGTTGAGGAAGGCCGAAGAATGTGTGGGGAGTTTGCGTCCAAAGGAAAAATCATTCAGTGATCCCAAGATAAGTTTCAAAGAGAAAGTCCTGTTCTGTCCCTCTTCAAAAATTAGGTTATAAATGAAAAGGGATAGTAGCCTAGACTCTGGAGTGCCATCCTCAAGTTAGGAGAGTATGAACAGCCCCAACAAATTTGGAGGGAGAATGCTAGGAGTGTACAGAGCTTTGCTCCCTCTCCTTTACCTTCCTTGCTAGTTTGCCTGACAAATTTTGCCCTTACCCAGAAGAGGGAGATAGAATTACAGCACCCTTATTCCAAACATGAAGTCCAGAACTCTCCAAATAAGCTGTTCTCACTCTTCTCACCCTTCCTCCTACACTCTCAACCTATTCACTGCCCAATGGGATCATTAACTGTTGAAAGATGTTAATAATCATTTTATTAATATCATTACTTGTACAGTAGGTAGAAATTAATTGAGACAGTTAAGATGTCTAAATGTTACATTATAAAACAGGATTATACCTGCAGTACAGAGAGTGCTTCAGTTTAAAAAAAAGTTTCAGCAATCACAATTGTGAAAAGCAAATGTATATGTAACCATAAACAAAAGATACTTTTGAATTTTGTTTACATGAAAAACATACCAGAAACTCTAAAAATATATTAATATCTATTTAAGAAAAACAATGATTTTGTATGAATGATGCAGCTGGTCTCTTGAATATTCCAAATATGAAAGGCAAACAAACATAAGGATGCTAACTTGAAAATTTAGAGGATAAATAATGAATTAGTTTTATTCATTCCTTGTGCAGCTTATAATTTTAACCTTTTATTGCAAAAAGCTGCTACTTCACTTTAAAAATTATTCCCTTTCCAAAAAAGGGTTTAACATGATATACTGATTATGTTTACTAAAATATGCTATACTATTAAAAAAGTTTTTTTTAATTACTCTCAAAACAATTCTAGAAACTTGTTTACAAAAGCAATAAATGCAGGGCAGCATAACAGAAACAGTATAATTGACTGACAGCCAAGATGGCTGCCTGCATGGGAAGTAGCTAATCAGTCAAGATGGCTGCCGGCATGGGAGACAGACTACTCAGCCAAGAGCTCCACCAAACCTACACCAGTAAAAAATAAAAATTGGACTAGACTGCATAATTACCAAGAAATTCAATAAAAAATTAAAGTAAATTATTTCTTCACTGGAAAAACTACACAAAAATGTTGAGAATGAGGCAGATAATAGGAAAAGGGGACTCCAACAAAGTCAGCACCATTTCAGGCAAACCAAATGGATGGTTCTCAGTTTAATCAAAGATATACCAGGGAAATGTATATCCTATAAAGCTTTTTATCCGGAGGCATCAAAAATAAAGGGTCCCCAAGAAAGTCCCATAGCGGTCAGAAACCCACAACAGAGACCTTGAAAATAACTGGGAACAGTAGCAACCAGTCTAGCCATGGGAACACTCAGACCAAAACATCCTAGATGCCATGCGGCTCTAAAGTCCTAACACTCTGTCCAAAGATGACATAGCAGGTCCTGAAAATATAATTCTCTAAACCTCAAAGATCCGGAAGAGGAGTGCTGACTCCAAGAGATGGAGATCAGGGTAGGAACCCAAGTAACTCAGGTTAAGAATAAATAAGGCTCAGGGGTAGCTATGTGGCACAATGGATAGAGCACCGGCCCTGGAGTCAGGAGGACCTGAGTTCAAATCTGGGCCTCAGACACTTAACACTTATTAGCTGTGTGACCCTGGGCAAGTCACTTAACCCCAGTTGCCTTACCAAAACAAAACAAAACAAAAAAGAATAAATAGGACTCAGATTGGCTAAAATGACAAAAAAGGAAAATAATAAATGTTGGAGAAGCTATGGAAAAATTGGAACACTAATGCATTGTTGTTGGAGCTTTGAACTGATCCAACCATTCTGGAGAGTAATTTGGAATTATGCCCAAAGGGCTATAAAGCGGTGCATACCCTTTGACCCAGCAATACCACTATTGGGTCTTTTTCCCAAAAAGATCATAAAAAAGGGAAAAGAACCCACATGTACAAAAATATTTATAGCTGTTCCTTTTGTGGTGGCAAAGAATTGGACATTGAGGGGCTGCCCATCAGCTGGGGAATGGCTGAACAAGTTGTGATATATGAATGTAATGGAATTCTATTGTGCTGTAAGAAATGATGAGCAGGCAGATTTCAGAGAAACCTGGAAGGACTTGCATAAACTGATGATGAGTGAGATGAGCATAACCAGGAGAACACTGTACACAGTATCATCAACATTATGTGTTGATCAACTGTGATAGACTTGATTCTTCTCAGCAATACAATGGTCCAAGATAGTTCCAAAGGACTCATGATAGAAAATGCTCTCCAAATCCAGAAAAAAAAAAAAAAAGAACTGTGGAATATGGATGCAGATCAAACCATACTATTTCTTTTGTTTTTGGTACTGTTGTTTTTCTTTTTTGAGATTTTTCCTTTTTGCTCTGATTCTTCTCTTATAACATGACTAATGCAGAAATACGTTTAATGTTATTGTGCATATATAATCTATATCAGATTACTTGCTGTCTTGGGAAGGGGGGAGGGAGAAAAATTTGAAACTAGAAATCTTATAAGAACAAATATTGAAAACTATCTCTACATGTAACTGGAAAATAATAAAATACTTTTAAATTTTTTTTTAAAAAAGAATAAATAGGGCTAACGACCCCACCCAAAAGCATAGTGATAGGCACAAAGCCTCAATTTAGGAAATAAATGAAGAGAAATAAGAAAAGAAAAGAAAATATAGACCACTATAAAGAAATATTATCAATCTGAAGATACCCAATAATTCACATTTGAAGGAGAGATGAAATATATAACTATAAGTAGTTTTAAAGGGGGGAAAAATGGATTTCCCACAGGAGCTATGCAAACACTTAGAAGAAATAAAATAAGTGATAAAAAAAATGAAATAAAAGCTTTGGAGCAAAGAATTGGAAAGAGAATAACTTAGAACAGAAAAAGGTAATAAACCTTACCCAAGTGAGAGGAATAATGTGTCCTCCTCAGTAGGCAAGATACATTATTCAAGTCCCAGGGGCTTCTCCCCATCTCCTCCATTCCTTCCTTTTCCTGCTGAGTTAACAGTTAACCAGTAGAGGATGCTCCTCTCAGATAAGAACAGACTACATTATTCAAGCCCTAGAGGCTTATCCCCCCTCCCCAAAATTTTCCTTCCTTTCCCTCCTGAGTTAGCAGAGGCTTTCTGAAGTTAGATAACAAAGAATCGTAAAATCTCAGGGTCTGGTTGTCTCAGGGGGTGGGGGCAGCAGTGGCGCCATATCTTGGGGGATGGTCCACATGTTTAGAAGTGTCACAAAGAATGTGAACCCGTATGGGGAAGAGACTTTGTGTTAGATCTAGGATAAAAAGGAAAGTTTGCTGTGGCAAGGCAGGCCACTCTTCTAGAGAGTCCGTACCCTTTCTTGCAAGATCGTAATAAAATGGCCTTCCTTCTTTGCAACAGACCAGGAGTCATGCCTCAGTTTTCCTGTTTCTAACACCAAGTAATAGATTCCCTTAAAAAAATTATAATAGAGAAAATAGAAATCATTGACTCTATAAAACCACAAAAAATACTAAGACAAAAAAAGTTGAGAAAATAGAAGAAAACATAAGGTAATGTCTAACAAAAGCACTTAACATGAAAAAGAAGGTGAGATAATTTAAGAATCACTGGACTCCCTGAAAAGTATGATTAAAAAATAAGGCCTGGGGGGGGGGCAGCAAGGTGGTGCAGTGGATAGAGCACCGGCCCTGGATTCAGGAGGACCTGAGTTCAAATCCGGCCTCAGACACTTTACACACTTACTCGCTATGTGACCCTGGGCAAGTAACTTAACCCCAATTGCCTCACCCCCCTCAAAAAAAATAAGGCCTAGGGGGCAGCTAGGTGGCACAGTAGATAAAGCACCAGCCCTGGATTCAGGAGTACCTGAGTTCAAATCTAGCCTCAGACACTTGACACTAGCTGTGTGACCTTGAGCAAGTCCCTTAACCCTCATTGCCCTGCAAAAATAAATAAATAAAATTTTTAAAAAATAAGACCTGGATACTTTATTTCAAGAAATCATAAATGCATACTGTCCAGATCTACTATAACCAGAGGGCAAAATGAAAATAGAAAGAATCCACCAATCACTTCTGAAAGAAAACAAAAAAAGGATAAATTTCCAAATCCAGAGCCCTTGCATCTAAGAAAATAATTACTACAAGAAACCAGAAATGCATCCAAATACCATGGAAGCAGTCAAGATCACATAAGACCTACCAGCTTCTACAAATAAAAGATCTTGGGGCATCTAGGTGGTGCAGTGGATAGAGCACCGGCCCTGGAGTCAGGAGGACCTGAGTTCAAATCAGGCCTCAGACACTTAACACTTATTAGCTGTGTGACTCTGGGTAAGTCACTTAACCCCAACTGCCTCACTAAAAAAAAAATTTTTAATTTAAAAAAATTTTTTTTAATTTTTAAAAAACAAATAAGAGATCTTGGGATGAAATATGCCAGAAGGTTAAAAGATATGGAGTTATGGAGGCAGCTAGGTGGTGCAGTGGATTCAGGAGTACCTGAGTTCAAATCCAGCCTCGGACACTTGACACTTACTAGCTGTGTGACCCTGGGCAAGTCACTTAACCCTCATTGCCCAGAAAAAAAAACAAAAAGATATGGAGTTATAACTAAGAATAACTTATCCTGCCAAGCTGAGTATCCAGAAAGGGGGACAAAATGGACCTTTACTAAATTAGAGAGCTTTCAGTCATTTCTGATGAAAGGACCAAAGCTGATTGATAATTTTTGAATGCAAACAGAAGAAGAGAACCCTAGAAAGGTAAATTTATTTGATCCATTGGAAGGAGGTGTATAATGATATAATATTAACATTTTAATAGGGGAAAAAACAAGTGTCTCTTCAAAAAATATTTATTAAGTACTGTTAAGTACATGCCAGGCACCGGACTAAGCTCTAGGGATGCAAAAAGAGGAAAAAGACAGTCCCTGCCCTCAAGGAGCTTACAATCTAACAAGGGAAACAATATGCAAATAAATATATGCAAAACAAACTATATGCAGGATAAATAGGAAATAATTAACAGAGGGAAAGCACAGGAATTAAGAGGGGTTGGGGAAGATTCCCTGTAAGATGTGGGATCTTAAAAGAAGCCACGAAAGTCAGTAGTCAGAGTGGAGAAAGAAGAGCTTTCCAGGTATAATGGACAGCCAGAGGAAATGCCTAGAGTCAAAAGATGGAGAGTCTTGTTCATAGAACAGTGGGGAAGCCAGAGTCACTGGATTGAAGAGTACCTGTCAGGGAGTAAGGTATAAGAAGACTGGAAAGAAAGGATTAGGTTATAAAGGGCTTTGAATGCCAAACAGAGCATTTGGTAATTTTTCCAGGAGGTAATAGGAAGCTATAGAGGGAGAAGGGGAGAAGACCCAGGAGGGAACCCTGAGGGACACCCACAGATAGATGATGTGATTTGGATGAGAATATAGAAAAGGAGACAAAGAAAGAGTGGTCAGATAGGTAGGAAGAAATCAGGAGAGAATGGAATGCCAAAAACCTAGAGAGAAGAAAGTCCCTTCCTATCCTTAAAGGTAATAATTGAGGGAGTTTTTAAAAAGAGAGAGAGAGAACCTGGGAATGAGTTGTCCCAGTACTAAAGATTTGAAGAGGGGCAGCTAGGTGGTGCAGTGGATAAAACACTGGCCCTGGATTCAGGAGGACCTGAGTTCAAATCTGGCCTCAGACACTTGACACTTACTAGCTGTGTTACCCTGGGCAAGACACTTAACACCTCATTGCACAGGCCCCCCCCCCCAAAAAAAAAAAAAAGATTTGAAGAAGGGAAAGAAATGGGAAGATAAAAGGAATATAGTAATGTAGAAAAGAAGAAAAGTGGCAGGGGGCAAGATCTTGCTATTTCTCAGAATAAGTGTTTGAGACAAAGAGTATATAAACATGGAAGAAGGGGAGAAGAATGACCATCATGAATCTCATTCTTATCTAAAGTAGACAAGATTGAACAGAAACACGTTCAACACATGTACAAACCAACAATTTGTTGTAGAAATATAACAAAACCAATAGGAAAACAGGAAGGGGTGGGGAGGTGGGGTATTAATCCTGGGGGACAGGGACAGTCTTAATTTAGGCAAAACAAACTTTCTGATCCAGAAATGGGGAATAATAAACTTTTGAAAAATTCTGTCTTTTATTCATTACAGGTTGTTGATTTAGGAAAATTGCTTAACATCTCTGTATTAGTATGCCTTCTTCTCTAGTTGGGTAAGTAGCATGTGAAAGTGTTGTAAAAGTGAAAGTTGCATTTGAAGGTGTGTTTTTTATATTATTGGGTATAGTATTGCACTGTCAAACATTAATAACAGTGGTTTTCAGATTCATAATAGTGATCAATGCCTAAGGGATAATTAAAATACCATTATAAATGTTTAAATTATCCACTTGGGTGAAGGAAGATTTGTAGTGGGAAGTGAAACAAAAATTTGCTGTAAGAGGAAAAATTAAGCAAAGCACTGAAAACTAAGGAAGTGCCAATTAATTGAGAAATGGCTGAACAAAACGTGGTATATGAAGGAGATGATTTCAGAGAATCTTTGGAAGTATAAACTAATACATGGCAAAGTGAGCAGAACTAGGAGAACAATTTATATGCAAGGATAAGAAAGTTATAAAGAAAAACAACTCTGAAAGACTTAAAAAGTCTTACTAAACCAGTGACCAACTATACTACCAGGGGACCTATAATGAAGCACATTATCCACGTCCTGAGAAATGATAAGATCCAAGGTACATACAGATATACATTTTGAACTTAGCCATTTTGTAGATGTGTCCTGCTCATGATGTGTGTGTGTGTGTGTGTGTGTGTTTATTCTCTATTTTTAACTGGGAAGGGAAGAAGGGGAATTATCAATAATGATGTTCATAAAAGAGGCCAATGAAACATTTTTAAAATGTATAGGAAGTGGGGCAGCTAGGTGGTGCAGTGGATAGAGCACTGGCACTGGAGTCAGGAGTACCTGAGTTCAAATCCGACCTCAGACACTTAACACTTACTAGCTGTGTGACCCTGGGCAAGTCACTTAACCTCAATTGCCTCACTAAAAAAAAAAAAAATGTATAGGAAGAAGTTCAGAAAGAAGCAGTTTGAAAAATACAACATAGAATTTATTAGATATAGATATAGATGATATAGAGATGAGAGAGATTGAGAGAGAGAGAAAGAGAGAGAGAGAGAGAGACATAGAGATAGCAAGTAGTAGGGAATGGAGATTTATGCTTTAATATACCATCCTCCTTTTTGTGTTCTACTGTGTAGACAATTGATCTATTTACTGTGTAACTTCAGAATACAAAAATTAGAATTTTTAAAGTATTTTAAAATGTGCATAGTTTTTAAAAGAACTTCTTTAGTCATATCCTACCTGACACTTACTACTTATTAAACACTGAGCAAGTCACTTAATTTCTCTGGGGCTCAGTTTTCTCACCTATAACATAATAATAATAATAAATAATGGTGGTGGTGATGATGATATCATAATAATAATACCTACCCTGCTTTTCCTAACTTGCTGAGTTCTTGGGAAAAACAAATTGTATTTTAGAAAGGCTTCACTGAAAAGGTAGTAAGTAAAGTACAGGTATCAAATGCAGCATGTTTTTTCTCTGTTATAAGGGAAAGTTCACTGAGGAGAAAGAATATGTGCAGAAATGACTCGGTTGGTTGTTGTCCTTTGTTCTCAAAAAGAATCAAAATGACAACACCATGTTAGAGTCAAGTTACAGTGTGTCCAACTGTGGCTGATCAGACCAATTTGAGCTCAGAATGCTCTACCACAGGTTAGGCACAAATAATCCAAGTGAACATTTGAATTGGACCAGAAATAACTAATTTATCAATAAAACCACAAAAATATTTTAAAAGAAAAGCATTAATATAATTATTTATTTTTCCATTATTGTTGTTTTTCAGTCATTCAGTTGTGTCCAACTCTTCATGACCCCTGGACTGTAGCAAGTCTGTATTCATTGTTTCCATGACACTATCCATCTCATCTTCTGCTGTCTCTTCTCCTTTTACTTTTAATATTTCACAGTATAAAGGTCTTGTACAATGAGTCCTGTCTTCTCATTATCTGACCAAAGTATTTAAACTTAACCTTCAGTATTTGACCTTCCAGTGAATGGCTTGAATTAATTTCTTTAAGTACTGACTTTTTTGATCTTCTTGCTGTTCAAGGGACTCCCAAAAGTTTTCTCCAGCCCCACAATTTGAAAACATTGATTCTGTGGCACTCAGCTTTCCTTATAGTCCAACTCTCACAAGCCATAGGTTGCTACTGGGGGAAAAAACATAGCTTTGACCATACACAACTTTAGTGGCAAGGTGATGTCTCTGCTTCTTAGTATGCTGTTCAGATTTGCCATAGCTTTCCTTCTAAGAAGCAAGCATCTTTTAATTTCATGGCTGTCATCCTCATCTGCAGTGATCTTTGAGCCCAAACATATAAAATCTGACAGTGTTTCCATTTCTTCTTCCTCTGTTTGCCAGTAAGTGATGGGACCAGTTGCCAAAATACTCTTTTATATATATATATATATATATATACACACACACATATACATATATACATATATACATATATATATATATTAAGCTTCAAGACAGCTTTTATATTCTCCTCTTTCACCCTCATCAAGAGGTTTCTTAATTCCTCTTCACTTTCTACCATCAGAGTGATATCATCTAAATACCCGAGATTGTTGCTATTTCTCCCAGCTTTTGATTCATCCAGCCTAGCACAACATATACAATCTTGTCATACTCCTTTTCCATCTTAAACCAATCAGTTGTTCCATGTTTGGTTCTCACTGTTGCTTCTTGACAGGCATACAGGTCCTTAAAGTAGGATAATCTGGTACTTCCATCTCTTTGAGGACTTGCCACATTTTGTTGTAATCTACACAGTTAAAGGCCTTAGTGTAGTCAATGAAGCAGAAATAGATGTTTTTCTGGAACTCCCTTGCTTTCTCCATAATCCAGTGAATGTTGGCAATTTGGTAATTTGACCATTATAGTTAGTATTATATAAGGGGGGAAAAATCTCATGAGATTTTAAAGCTTTATCAATAATTTGTTTCATTTTCCATCCCAAACCTTCCCTCACCCAGGTAAATTATCTAAATATTTTACAATGGTGTTTTAATTGTGCCCTAGACATTGATTATTATCTGAAAATCATTGAGTTATAATGTTTGACAGTGTAATACCATATATAATATCTTCTTTTAAAAACAAACCTTCAGTGGCAGCTAGGTGGCGCAGTGGATAGAGCACTGGCCCTAGAGTCAGGAGTACCTGAGTTCAAATCTGGCCTCAGACACTTAACACTTACTAGCTGTGTGACCCTGGGCAAGTCACTTAACCCCAATTGCCTCACTAAAAAAAAAAAAAAACACTAAAACCTTCAAACTTTCACTTTCAAAACACTTTTAATATATGCTACTTTCCAAGCTAGGTGGGAAAACAAATATTCAGAGATGTTAAGTAACAATTCCTTAAATCCCATACATAGCCTGTATCTAGTAGAAGTTAGTATGTTTTGAAAGTTTACTATAATTCCTCTCAAAATACTTTCAGACAACCATTTGCAAAAAAAAAAAAGTATTAACATGTATGTTAAACTAGAAACATTGACATTCAATTTCTTTTTCTGAGATTTGGTTTTTTAGGTCCTTTATTTCTTGTCCTGTTGATCTGGGCATTTCATATTTTTTTAATCATAAAAGTATTTTATTATCCTCTAGCTACATGTAGAGATAGCCCTCAACACCTGTTTCTATAAGATTTCTAGTTCCAAATTTTTCTTTCTCCCTCCCTTCCCTCCCCCTCCCCAATACAGCATTTCATATTTTTTAAATGTCTATTTCATTTAGACTGTCAGCTTTATTAACATGTAATTGGATAGTTTGCAATAATTTTATTTCTTTGTTGTAAAGTCCTCTTTTTCATTTCTGATGCTGATTTGATTTTCTTTTGTTTTAATATAAAATTATTTTATTATGGGTTTTTTTCATCAAAAGTTATATTTTCTTTATCCCCAAGTCTTACTTACTAATTCAAAAAAAAATTTTTTTTGCTCTCAATATTGTAAATTTCTTCTTTGATTTTCAGGATTTCAATTCTGGTGGTATTAAGACCACATTTCAGATGTCCCAAGCTAGTGTTCTTTTCACTAGGAGATGTTCTGGGCATTAGACAATGAAAATAATGGACAATAACACCTGTATTATCTACTCCAAAAAGCACAAGAATAAAGGCTTTCCCTTTTTTGACTTCTGCAAAGCTAAAGTACAAAAGAAAGAGGCATTGATATGTAAGGAAAGTCCTTTCAGACTGTAGGGAAAGCACTCTACATCCTTGGGAAGGGCTTATGAAAGGACTGCTAATAGAAGCAATTAATTTGCCTAAGGGCCCAAACTGCCTCCTTATTCTTTAGTTCCCAACCACTAACTTACATAAGACCCAACTGGAATCTGAAAAGTACAATTGGGTTAATCATCATAATTAAAGCAAGAAAGTCTCACAAAGGGAGCTCTGACTTGAGCCAGAAGGATTATGGAATGAGAGAGGCCTTGGCTTCTCCTACCTTCTTCTGCCTGGTAGTGAAAAACCTTAGAGCCTTGGGTCCAAGGAAGTGAAAGAGAAGAGGATTTTGCCCATCCTAGGTCAAAGGTCTTTCTTTACTTAAAAGAGCACAGTAATATCCATGAAGGGGTGAAGGCTGCAATTGTCCATCAAAGAGTGGGTCAACCTGAAATACTGTACCTGGTGAACAGTCCAGCAGCTGGGCAATGTGCTCGGTGCAAACAGCAGCTGCCAACTGACAGAGACCTGCTTATTCCTTATTAGCAGCAGCTATGCCCAACAGCTAAGCAACCTGGCTGGTCCTGAGCAATAACCTAGCCTTGGAGTGATATGCCAGGGCCAGTCCAGCAGCAGCTGCCTAGCAGCAGAGTGGCCTGCCAGGCTCAGCCTAGAAGCAGCCAAGCCCAGTGAGAAACTAACTCATGGGCCAAGAAACCTGTAAGACCCAGCCTACAAGCACTAGCCAGCCAGCCAGCCAGCCAGCATACCCTATGAGGAAAATAACTCATCTGAACTACCTATTCAACAAGCTAGACTGTGAGACTAGCTCTTCCCCACTTAGAACTTGCCTGACTGCCCAATCTTGGGACAGCTAGGTGGCACAATGGATAGAGCACTGGACTTGGAATTGTGAAGACATCTTCCAGAGCTCTAATCTGCCCTCAGGCACTTACTAGCTGTGTGACCCTGGGCAAGTCACTTAACCTGTTTGCCTCAGTTTCCTCATCCATAAAATGAATTTGTCATGGGGAGAATGGGGTAGAAGGTTTGGGGTAGGGGTTGGGGTCCTTAGGAATTCCTCTTTAAAGAATTACACCCTCTTGCACACAAAAGCAGTTAGAATAAGATGGTAGTTTATTTAGGGGCAAGGGAAGGGAAGGGAAACCATGAAAGAAGTCCCTGGACTTCTCATGGGGAGAGAGGCATGGCACAAAGCATGTGGCTCTGAGATACCAATCTCCTCGAACAGGAGACTGGCAGGTACTTTTATAGAGGACTGATGTGGGGTGACCATCTGACTGTGGAAAGTTCCCTTAGTGAGGGAGGACCATCCCCCACCGGTGGTGGCTGGAGGAGTTGGGTGAAGGGTGGCTGCAGATCTCCCAAGCCATCTCTTCAGGACACAAAGGAAGCAGCCACACCTAATCTTATCGACCCAGGGTTGAGGGAGACTAGAATGAAAGGTGGGGGTCCTGAGAGTAGCTCAGTCCGCTCTAGGCGCATCTGTCCTCTGGTTTAGTTTCTCAAGGAGAAGGTTCTTTGATGTGCCCCAGAGAACTTCTGGGGTACTCTGGGCCCATAACAAGCTGGAGAAGGAAATGGCAAACCACTCCAGTATCTTTGCCAAGAAAATTCCAAATGGAGTCATGAAGAGTTGTACACAACTGAAACAACTCCACAACAAACACTGTCCAACCTACTCCTGCTTGCCTTTGGAACAGGGATGTGCTGGTGGCAAGGGGGAAAAGTGGTGGTTCTTACATATTCCTCAATAAAGAATTACACTCTCACACATAGTGTGATTAGAATTAAAGTGTTCTTTTATTTGGTACTAGAGAAAGGGACCAAGTGGGAAGTCAAAGACTTCATCCCTGGGGAGGAGGTAGCTTAGAAACTTTCTCCTTCTCCCAGAACAGAAGGAAGGCAAAAGCTTTTATAGTGGATATGTAATGGAGGAAAATGGGATATAGGTTGGGGTTCTTAGGAATTCCTCTTTAAAGAATTATACCCTCGCTTGATCATAGATGTAAAAATTTTTGGTGTAGAAGTATGTAAAACTAAGGTTAATGGTGAGAACAGGGTGCACTTCATTAAGAAGGTGAAAGTACTGGGGAGGTAAGGGTCAACATAAAAACATGCCCTGGGGCAACTAGATGGCGCAGTGGATAGAGCACTGGCCCTGGAGTCAGGAGGACCTGAGTTCAAATCCGACCTCAGACACTTAACACTTACTAACTGTGTGACCCTGGACAAATCACTTAAGGCCAATTGCCTCACTAAAACAAACAAACAAACAAACAAACAAACAAAGTGTCCTTATCCTAATGTAGGGATTAAAATTTAAGTGGTAACTAAGGTCTTTTAGAGAGCCTTAGATAATTGGGAAAATGGTTCAACAAATATTGTTTCATTATAGGAAGTGATGAGAGGTGACTTCATCGAATCCTGGGTAGTATGAACTGTTTGATGCAAAGTGAAATAAGCAGAGTCAGAAGAAATTAAACCAGTACAAGATAAAGAGAAAACAATTCTGAAACTAATGAATACAAAGAATCAAGCCTCCAGGAGACCTGAAAATACTTTAAACATGTTACCCTTTTTCATACAGAAGGTGTGGACAACAGATGGAAAAAGGAATATTTTTAGACGTGGCCATAGTGTGGGTTAACCTCCACTTCCCCATTGTGGAGGGAGAATTTGGGAGGAAGAAAGTAAGGTTAATGGGAGGTTTTGTTAGTAATAATAGTCTTAAGGAGTCATTGTAATATTTCAGATTCACTCAAGGGAAGATCAAATACATGACAAGCAGAACTTTAAAAAATGAAATTATAGAATTATATACTTACAGCAACTGGTATAAGATAGAATTCACAATTTCATATACATTCCTATTTTTTGCATGTTTTGATTTATGTATGGAAATTGCCTTTTAAATGCAGCATTAAATTAAAAAACCCAAACAAGTTATAATTTAGCTCTTTTGGAAGACCTTTAGTGATTGGGAACCTACTGCTTTCCAAAGCATCCCATTTTGCCATGTTACTATAATGGATATAATTTTCTTTACAACAGATGATCTGCTCTCCAAAATTTGGACCCATTGTTTCTAGTTCTGTACTGCTACTTCCCACCTATTTTTTGTTACTTTAAATAAAAATGTTTATTAAAAAAAAATTACACCCTCTTGCACACAAAAGTAGTTAGAATAAGGTGGTAGTTTATTTAGGGCCAAGGGAAGGGAAGGGTCAGGGGAGGGAAACCATGAAAGAAATCCTTGGACTTCTCATGGGGAGATAGGCACAAAGCATGTGGCTCAGAGGTACCAATCTCCACGAGCAGGAGACTGGCAGGTACTTTTATAGAAGACTGATGGGGGAGGGGTCACCATTTGACTGTGGAAAGTTCCTTTAGTGGGGGAGGACCATCCCCCACTGGTGGTAGATGGGGGAATTGGGTGAGGAGTGGAGGACCATCCCCCACTGGTAGTGACTAGAGGAATTGGGTAAGGGGTGGCTACAGATCTCTCTTCAGGACACAAAGGCCGCAGCCACACCCAAATTTATCTCCCCAGGGTAAGGGAGACCAGAATGAAGGGTAGGAATTCAAAGCTAGCTCAGTCTGATTTGGTTCAGTTTATCTTTCTAGGCCTTATCTGTCCTCTGGTTTAGTTTCTCAAGGAGAAGGTTCCTTGATGTGCCCCAGAGAACTTCTGGGGTGCTCTGCACCCCATGACAGATAGATGAGGTGACCACCTGAAAATGGAAGTTCTTTTTTGGGGTGGGGAAAGCCTCATTGTTTGTCACATTCCTGAGAGTTGAAGGGGATTTTTTTTTAAATGATGGTCCTAACCTTAACTTTCCTGCTATAGAATTTTATCTCCCCTTACTTCTTAGGTGTGTCTGTCCTGATATCTAGTTGGTCAATCTAAACTTTAATAGTCCCTTGATTCCTCTACACGTCTGCCCTGTTATCTGGTCATCTTTGGTTTTCCTTCTCACAGGAGATTTCAAATCTGGCCTCAGACACAACACTTACTAGCTGTGTGACCCTGGGCAAGTCACTCAACCCCAATTGCTTCACTAAAAAAAAAAGAAATGAATTATGTATTCTATTTTATGTTTCGCTCTAGGTGATGAAAGAGCATAATGAAAAGAGATCCTTAGGCCTATGTATCTCCTAGAAACAGAAGCATCTGGCAAGCTGAAAACCAGGATCTTTGAGCATGCTAACTTTTATCATGATGACTTTTTTGTATACTCCACCAGGGAAGAAATAGATATTCATGGATATTCATGCTTCTGAATAAGCTCTGTGAATGTTGTTTCCATAAGGAACTTGTCCTCATACCCCATGATGATTGTTTGTCTTCTCCTCTGTATGCTCTACATTGCAAGGCCACTGACCTCCTCCTTGCTGCTGCTCCCATGCTACACTCCATATCCAGCTCTATACTTTCACACTGACTATCCTCCATGTTTGAAATGCCCTCCCTCCTCATCTCCCCCTTCTGCCTTCTCTGGCCTCCTTAAACCTCAGCTAAAACCCCACCACTTCTACCAAAAGCCCGACTCAGTCCCAGTTCTTGCTAGTGTCTTCCCTCTGAGATTAATTCTAATTTATCTTGTATGTATCTTGTTTGTACATAATTTTTACATGTTTTCTTTGTGACATAAAAAGTTTGAGAGATAATATCTGGGTAATTAATCAACTGATTAATTATGCTAGTGGATAATTAATGAAAGGGGTCAGTGGCACTCTCAAATGCCAAAGACTCCTCATGGAACCCACTCAACACTAATATGCCCTTGGAAGAATGGGTGTTGACAATCAACTCTGATTAGTTAACAATTAATGAGAAGAATGAATATTATAGTGAAAGGTGGACCTATTCTAATGAGGGACTGGAGGACATGGCTCTCATCACTCTTGCTCCTAGAGCTCCCCCAGCTTCCCAAAACATAGAAAAAACATCTATGTCCCATCCCCACCCCCTGTTATGGGCCTAGCATACCCCAGAAAACTTTTGGGGTAAATCAAAAGAATCTTCTCCTTGAGAAACTAAATCAAAGGACAGACACACCTAACCAGTGGGGGGGGGGGGCGGGGAATAAGATTAGGTGTGGCTGCTGCCTTTCTGGCCTGAGGGGGAGAGAGATGACTTGAGAGATGCAGAGCTGCCCCTCACCCAACTTCCCCCAGTCACCACCAGTGGGGGATGGTTTTCTCCCAAAAAGAGAACTTTCCACAGTCAGATGATCACCTCATTGGACCACCAAGGGTCCTCTATAAAAGTATCTGCCTGTCTTCTGCACAAGGAGAAAGGTGAGCCAGGCCTCTGTTCCATGCCTTCTCCCCATGAGAAGTCCAAGGATTTCTATCTTGGTTTCCTTTCCCTAGCTCCTAAATAAACTATTACTTTATTCTAATTGGATTTGTGTGCAAGAGGGTATAATTCTTTAAACAGGAATTCCTAAGAACCCCTCCTGCAAACCCCCACCGATTTTCCCCATAACAACCCCGAAACCTGAGTAGAATACAATGGGCTTCCCCACTTGGATGGGGTCTGAACAAGATTGAGGAGAAAATTAATCCAATCTCATTATCAGCAATGTCCTTCAGATGCTGACCTGACCCAGTACAGAATGAGGAGATAGGAATGAAAAAAACCCTGGATCTCCCCAATGATTATTTCTCTCACTCGCTGATTCATTTGTGAGCTCCTTAATAGTAGGGACTGGGTTTGGGGTGTTTTTGCCTTCCTTTGAAACGCCAGTGCTTAGTGCAGTGCTTGGCACATAGTAGGCACCTGATGAATGCTTGTTGACAACAACTTGAGAAGTGCAAAGACCTTAAAAATTATCTACTCCAAAAACAGCATATTGCAAAAGAGGAAATCTGAAGCCCAGAGAATTGAAACAACTTTTTTTTTAGATACATTATAAAAAATTTTTATTTGGGGATATAACAGGATATATTAAATAATGCTATAATAGCATAGGATAATATTGATAAGATCTTCTATTACTATGCATTCACTAATAAAAATCAGGATCTGGACTTTTACTATTATTAATGTAGTGTTGAAAAGAAATATATGTAAATAACCCCATAGCAAATGAAGAATAAATGTAGACCTACAATGATGAAATATGATTAAGAATGAGGAGTCAGAAAACCAGTGTGCAGGTATAGAATTTGCTTATCAAACCATATTACCAAAGCTGGGGATTTTTTAATCATAAAAGTATTTTATTATTTTCCAGTTACATGTAAATATAGTTTTCAACATTTGTTTTTATAAGGTTTTGAGTTCCAAATTTTTCTCCCTGCCCCCTCCCCAAGACTGAAAGCAATCTGATCTATGTATATATATGTACAGTCACATTAAACACATTTCTGCATTAGTCATGTTGTGAAAGAAGAATCAGAACAAAAGGGGAAAACTTCAAAAAACAAACAAAACAAAGTAGAAACAATATGGTTCAATATGCATTCAGATTTCACAGTTCTTTTTTCTGGATATGAAGAATATTTTCTATCATGAGTCCTTTAGACTTGTCTTGCTGAGAAGAACTAAGTGTATCACAGTTGATCATCACACAATGTGGCTGTTAACTGTGTACAATGTTATCCTGGTTCTGCTCACTTCACTCAGCATCAGTCCACTTAAGTCTTTCCAGATTTTTCTGAAATCTTTCTGCTCATCATTTTGTGTAACTTAAGATTCTAAATGTGGATTCTAATCTGTTCCCCCAGTTTTGGGGGAAACTGACTAAAATCACTGATAAAACGAGTTTAGGTTTTTAAGGGTTTATTGAAAAATAGAAAGAAAAAAGATTGAGAACAGAATTCCAACAGCCTGGCATTCCTATCTTTCCTCAAATTTCCTGTGAAGTCCTCTGCCACCACCACCACCATCAAGTCAGGAACCCAAAAGAGCGAGAGCTCTCCGCACAGGCTCTCTTTCCTCCTTCCTGTCTCCTCCCAGAAAATAGGAGGCTCCTCAAGGTGATTGGCTGGTAGCCTTGATAGACAACACCCATGAGCAAAACATCATTTCCTGATGCCAAGAAAAAGCCACATGGCTTTGCCCTCTGAGGCATTTTCCTCATGGCAGAGCTTTCCCACAGCAAGTCTCCAGTAGGTGGCATCATTCCAATCATTACAATTTCTTATAGGACAATAGTATTCCATTACTTTCATATACCATGACTTGTTCAGCCATTCCCCAATCAATGGGCATCTCCTTGATGTCCAATTCTTTGCTGCCACAAAGAGAGCTGCTATAAATATTTTTGTATATGTGGGTCCCTTTCCCTTTTTTATGATCTCTTTAGGATACAGATCTAGTAGTGGTATTACTGGGTCAAAGGATAGGCACAGGTGGCGGCTAGGTGGCGCAGTGGATAAAGCACCAGCCCTGGATTCAGGAGTACCTGAGTTCAAATCCGGCCTCAGACACTTGACACTTACTAGCTGTGTGACCCTGGGCAAGTCACTTAACCCCCATTGCCCCGAAAAAAAAAAAAGGATAGGCACAACTCTGTAGCCCTTTGGGCATAGTTCGAAATCGCTCTCCTGAACAGTTAGATCAGCTCACAACTCCACCAACAATGTGTTAGTGTTCCAATTTTTCCACAGTTTCTCCAACATTTATTATTTTCCTTTTTTGTCATATTAACCAATCTGAGAGTTGTGAGGTGGTACCTTAGAGTTGTTTTAATTTACATTTCTCTAATCAATAGTGATTTAGAGCATTTTTTTCATATGGCAATAGATAGCTCTGATTTTTTTTTATCTGAAAACTGCCTGTATCCTTTATCCTTTGACCATTTCTCAATTGGGGGGTTACTTGTAGTCTTATAAATTTGATTTAGTTCCCTATATACTTTAGAAATGAGACCTTTCTCAGAAACATTGGCTGTAAAAATTGTTTTCCAGCTTTCTGCTTCCCTTCTAATCTTGGCTGCATTGCTCCTATGAAACAACTTTTCTAAGGTCATATAGGTAGCAAGCAGAGCTGGAATTAGACTTAGAATTCAAGACTCCAAAAAATACATGTTTAAAGTTGTTTAGAAATGAACTATAGTCATATAATCAGAGATTCTCAGAATTGGAAAGGGTCTTAAAGGGTCAGAGAATCTAAACAGAAGTCTCTAGTTTCTGGTGAATAATTTAGTCTTCCCATTCAGTATGGGATTCCCACACCCAAGAACCCTAGATAAGTCACTGAACTTCCCTGAGGCTTATTTTCCTCATTTTGTAAAATTAGTGGCTTGAATTAAATGACCTCAAATTCAATTCAAATGAGATAATATATGCAAAGCACTTCACAAACTTTAAGCTAAATATAACTTATTACTAAATGTCCATATTATGATGAAACTCAAATAACCAGAGTATAACATATTTAATCCAATTATTTCAGCCATATTAGCAATCTGATTGGATCATGCCAAGGTCTGCATGATTACTAAGATGACTGAAAATACCATTTCAACTAGAAAATTTATGTTAGTAATGAATGAGTGAGTGAGTGAGTGAGTGAGTGAGTGAGTGAGTGAGTGAGTGAGTGAATGAGTAAAAAGCATTTTTAAATTCCATGACTGTAATGGAATATTATTGTGCTATAAGGAATGACAAGCAGGAAGATTTCAGAAAAACTTGGAAAGACTTACATGAACTGATGTAAAGTGAAGTAAGCAGAACCAGAACACAGTACACAGTAACAGCAATATTCTATGATGAAAAACTGTGAATGACTTAGCTATTCTCAGCAATACAATGGTCCATGACAATCCCAAAGGACTCATGATGAAACATGCTATCTGCCTCCAGAGAAAGAACTGATACAGTCTAAATGCAGACTGAAGCATTCTTTCTCTTTCTTTCTTTCTTCCTTCCTTCCTTCTTTCCTTCCTTTCTGAGTCTTCTTGTACAAAATGATTAATATGAAAATGTTTTACATGATTCTACATGTATAATTTGGAATTCAAAAGGTTTTTTTATTTTTAAAAATATTTTAATATGTAATTGGGGAAAAATAAAATGGTATTTAAAAGAATAATTCTCACTCTGTTTCAGGTACTGTGCTCAGATACAAGCAAATATATTAGTCCTTGACCTCAAGGAACTTATATTCTGGGACAGCTTACTTATACACCATACAAAAGCAAACAAACTTAGTCTCATGTTTGACAGATCTAAAGACTTTAGCTCATTATTCAACAAAAATTACTGGGAAAACTGGAATGTCAAACAGATAATTTTTATATTTGATCCTGGAGGTGACAGGGAGCCACTGGAGTTTAATGATTAGGGGGGATGGGGATAAGTAATAGTGGTCCCATTTTAGTTATGACTCTGCCAAAAAAAGTAATCTCTGCTTTATTTGGGCAATTCCATTTCCTCTACCTGGCCTAACTCTCCCTTCAACTCCCAATTCCATATTTTCCTCTCCTACATCCCTACATGCTCAGGAACTGTTTTCCCCAAATCTCTCTTCTCAGGCTTGGCTGTATTAACAGCATTCCCCTCACCCTTAGATAATTTGAGTTTAAAGTTCAGCCCTTAGAGAACATCCTTGTTTGCCCCTTTTTTTTCTTTAAATTCTCTTCTCCACTAGAGCCCTGGGACTTCTCACACAAGAGTAGCTTTTGTTATTTTTATTATGGACTATGACACAAAAGCACAATAAAATAAAATGAATGTTTTCATAGAGAAAATTCATTAGATGAGTTATTGTTGTAATTTAATAATGGGATAGGAAACTACAGCAAATTACCAGAGTACATAATTAAAGTAAATGTGTTTTAGAGTCCTTTATTGTTTAGTATCTTTTGGATCTCTTCCTTCCCCCCTAACCACCTTCCTCTTTTCTTTTTCAGAATGAGTGACCCTAGGTACTCTGTTCTTTTTTTTAGAATAATATACCTCAAAAATTCCAGTCACCAAATGATGAGGTAGGCAGAATACAAAGGAAGAAACAAAGGCATGCTGACTCTATGATAAAGCATTTTTTTGGGGGGGGGCAATGGGTCACACAGCTAGTAAATGTCAAGTGTCTGAGGCCGGATTTGAACTCAGGTACTCCTGTATCCAGGGCCGGTGCTTTATCCACTGGGCCACCTAGCCACCTAGCCACCCCCCTATGATAAAGCTTTAATCAGGTCCTTTAGAAAGGACTCGTGGGTCAGCTCCTGAATGATCACACCCACTTTATTTTCCCCCATGAAGTGCTATTGAGCAACCAACAGTGATCTTGAGCTTTAAATTATTTTATACAGTAATGGAAATAGATGGGGAGTATATCTGTTACTATGTGGCCAAAGACCAAATTTATGGATTTATATGTATGCTAACCAACTCCCTATGTAATAGCTTCTTGTGGTTAGCTGTAGTGTAGGACAAAGAATGTTGTACCTAGAGTTAGAATTCCTAGTTTGGTGTCCTTTGGACAAATAATTTCATCTTCACCTCTCCCAATCTTAATTTCTTCATCTGTAAAATGGACACAAGACTTAACCTATTCATCCACTGAAAAACTATAAGACTCAAGGTGATAGATATGAGAGTACTTGATAAACTCTAAAGTGCCATATAAATGTGATATCATTACTAAGCCTTGTAGAGTGGAGAAATACTTTCAAAAGGGAAGAATGCATAGAAGACAAGGTAGATAGTATATGGCTCTTGATTCCATGTTTTTGACAGCCAGAAAAACTATGTAAGGCAGGAATGAAGGAGAAAGGATTACTTAAAGGAAACAAAGAAAATCTACAGACTCCACTGATCAAAAATATCTTACCCATACACTGAATTCATTAGAGACTCATTTGGATTAATAAACTTTTAGTTTTAAAATGTAGGAAAGAAAACCTCATTCACACTTTTAATCAGATAATCAGATCAATATTTCCTGAACTCTTAAATAATAGAAACTGATTAATGGGGACTTGCAGAAAACAGGAGGGAAAGATTATAGCCAGCTTATGTCTTCTAAAATATTCCCTGGCTATAGATGAAAGAATATGCCAGATGAAGCTGTGATCAATAAAACCAAAGGAAAACACCAATAGATTTTTTCTTCCAATCAAAGACTGCACAAGAAGACAGCCAGAAGCCTGCAGGCATTCTGATCTAAAATCTTCAATCTCTCCCTATCTACTGGTTCCTTCTCTACTATCTTCATACATACCCTGCTCTCCCTACCTTTAAAAAATATTTTTTCCACAAAATTCTGCCATCTTCTTGGCTATGGTCTTACATCTCTCTTCCTTTTTCCAACTAAACTTCTAGAAAAAAGGTATAGAAACCTGGAAGGACATGCATGAACTGATGATGAGTGAGATGAGCAGAACCAGAAGAACATTACACACAGTATCATCAACATTATGTGTTGATCAACTGTAATAGACTGGATTCTTCTCACCAATACAATGGTACAAGAGAGTTCCAGGGGACTCATGATGGAAAAAGCTCTCCAAATCCAGAAAAGAAAAAAAAAAAGAACCGTGGAATATGGATGCTGATTGAACCATACTATTTCTTTTGGTTTTTGTTTTTTTTGTTTGTTTGGTTTTTTTGGGTTTTTTTGCGGGGCAATGGGGGTTAAGTGACTTGCCCAGGGTCACACAGCTAGTAAGTGTTAAGTGTCTGAGGCCAGCTTTGAACTCAGGTACTCCTGAATCCAGGGCTGGTGCTTTAACCACTGCGCCATCTAGCTGCCCCTATTTCTTTTGTTTTTGGTGCTGTTGTTTTTCTATTTTGAAGTTTTTCCTTATTGCTCTGGTTCTTCTCTTATAGCATGACTGTTGCAGAAATATGTTTAATGTTGTTTATATGTGTGTGTGTATATATATATAAAACCTATATTGGATTGCCTGCTGTCTGGGGGAGGGGAGGGAGGGAGAAAAATTTGAAATTGGAAATCTTATGTAAATAAATGCTGAAAGCTATCTCTACATGTAACTGGAAAATAATAAAATACTTTTATTTTTAAAAAATACTTTTTCCACAAAATTCTGCCGTCTTCTTGGCTATGGTCCTACATCTCTCTTCCTTTTTCCAGCTAAACTTCTAGAAAAAGGTATCAATTCTCAATGCCTCCCCTTCTTCTCATTTCACTTACTCCTTAGCCCTTTGAATCAAAATTTCAGCCATATCAATGAATTGAAACTGCTCTCTCTAAAGACACTAACAATCTCTTAAGTGCCCAATTTGATGGCATTTTTCAGTTCTCAATAGATCTGCTGCATTTAACAATATTGATCACCCTCTCCTCCTGCATACTATCTCCTCCTAGTTTTCATCCCTGCCTAGCCACTCCTCAGGCTCCTTTGCTGGCTCTCATTCAAATCACAACTCCTAATTCTGAATATTCCCCAAAACTTTATCCTGGTTCCTCTTCTCATCTTTATGCAGATGACATACAGATTTATATAACCAGCCCCTACCTCTCCCCTGAGCATCAATTCCACAACACCAATTGTCTGATGGACATTTCAAAAAGGATATTCCAAATTCAACTTGTCCAAAAAAAGTTATCTTTCCTCCTAAACTCACCCTTCTTCCAAATTCCCCAGTTTCTGTCAAAAGCACTACCATTCTACCAGTGTTGTCATTTCTCCTTCACCCAATGTATCCAGTTGCAAAAATTTTGCCATTTCAACCTCCACATCATTCATATGTGAAACCTCCCTATTCATCAAGCCAACATGTTAGGTTAGGCTCTCATCATCTCTCACCTCAATTATTACAACAGCCTCACAAATGATCTCCCTTCCTCAAGTATTCCATCCTACATCCTGCCAAAGTGATTTTCCTTAAGTAGATTTTACTCACTCAATAAACTCTAGAATCAAAAATAAATCCCTCTTTTTAGCCTTTAAAATCCTTCATAACTTACTCATCTCCAACCCATTTCCAGCCTTATTGTACATAACTTCTCTCAAATATTTAGTAATCCAATCAGACTGACCTGCTTTCTCTCTATTGCTCTATTTTCTCTATTTCTCTCTATTATTCATATAAAACATTCCATCTCCGTGTTTTTGCATTGATTGTTCCACATAACTGGAACTTTTTAACCTTCATTTCACAGAATTCCCTTTCATAGAGATAGAGATAGATATGTGATTATATATATGTGTGTGTGTGTGTGTGTGTGTGTATGTATGTGTATGTATATATATTTTTTCCTTATGGCAGTGTTATTATTACAGCTAGCTAACTTTGCTTTGTTAGTCCCGCTTTGCTTTGTTGTTTATGATAAATTGGCAGGTACTAATGAACATACATGTACACTTGAACTATATATATATACTATGTCCTGAATGTAACTTGGGCATATTGTCAGTCAGTCAATTAGTCAATCAATGAACATGTTTAAAGCACAACTATGTACAAACAAGCTATATATAGGATAAATAGTAAATAATTAACAGAAAAAAGGCACTAGAATTAAGAGGGGTTATGAAAGGCCTCCTGCAGAAGGTGAAATTTTAGTTGGGACTTAAAGGAAGCTAGGGCAACCAATAGATGGAGATAAGGAGAAAGCATTCCAGGACTGAATTATAGCCAGAGAAACTTCCTGGAGCCAAGAGATGGAGTGTCTTGTTCAAGGAACAGCAAGGAGAGCAGTGTAAAAGATTACGTGGCTTGGGTGGGAGGGGCAGAATATAAGGTTGGTGGCTCTCCATACTCAGAGAGGACCAAAATGACATCACTATGTTGGGGTCAAAGTACAGTGTGTCCAGCTGTGGCCAATCAGACTGATACAAGCTTGGAATGCTCCACCACAGGTGAGGATATGTCATGTGGACAAAAAGTCCACATGAACATTTGGAGTGGAGATGTCTCTATTTCATATTTCTTTTGAGCTACTATAATTCTGCTTTGCTCCTAGAGGATATAGCACCTTCTTTGATGAAGGCACATCATGCTGGATGGTCCTGTGCCAGTGTCTCCTATGTCTCACAATCCAAAGTTCTTCAGAGAGACCTTGAGAGTGTCTTTGTATCGCTTCTTCTGACCTCCAGGTAGCTCTTGCCTTGTGAAAATTCTACATAAAATAGTCTTTAAAGAACATTTGGCATTCAAACAACATGGGCAGTTCATCAGAGCTGCACTCTCTGCAGTAGAGTTTGAATGCTTGGCAGTTCAGCTGGAGAAAAGACCTCCGTGTCTGGTACCTCATCCTGCCAGGTGATCTTCGGAATCTTGCTAAGACAATTCAAATGGAAGTGATTCAGTTTCCAGGCATGGCAGTAGTAGACTGTCCAGGTTTCACAGGCATACAACAATGAGGTCAGCACAATGGCTCTGTGGACTTTCAGTTTGATAGGCAGTCTAATAATACCTCTTCTCTCCCACAGTTTCCTTTGGAGCCTCCCAAACACTAAGCTAGCTCTCATAATGTGTGTGTCAACCTCATCATCCATGTGTACATTCCTGGAAGCTAAGGGAAGTGAACTTATCTACAGCATTCAAAATTTCTCCATTGTTATAATCAATGGTTCTACACAAGGATGGAGAACTGCTGGCTGGTAGATAACCTCTGTTTTCCTTTTTTTTTTTTTCTTCCATAAAACCTAGGTCCTTTGATTTTATTTTTTTTTCTTTAAAAAACATTTTTACTTAAAGTTTTGAGTTCCAAATTCCATTCCTCCTTTCCTTCCTTCTCCTCCCCCCTCCCTGAGGCAGTAAACAATCATTATGTAATTATGTAAATTATGTAAAACAATTCCATATTACTCATTTTGTATAAAAATACTTGAATGAAACAAAGTAAAAATAGCATGCTTCAGTCTGTGTTCAATCATTATTAGTTTTTTCTTTGGAAGTGGATGCTTCATCATTAATCCTTGGGATTGTCTCGGATCATTGTATTGCAGAGAAAAGCTAAGTCATTCACAGTTCTTCATCAAACAATATTGATATCACTGTGCATAATATTCTCCTGGTTTTGCTCACTTCACTATACATCAGTTTATATGTCTTTCCAGGCCTTTCTGAAATCATTCTGCCTGGCATTTCTTATTGCACAATAATATTCCATTACAATCATTTACCACAGCTTGTTTAGCAATTCCCCAATTGATGGGCATTCCTTTGATTTTCAATTCTTTGCCACCACAAAAGGAGCTACTATAAATAATTTCGTACAAATATGTCTTTTTATCTTTTGGGGGATGTCTTTTGGATATAAACCTAGCAGTGGTATTGCTGGGTCAAAGTTGTATGCACAGTATTGTGTATGCACAAATAATTCCAAATTGCTCTCCAGAATGGCTAGATCCGTTCACAACTCCAGCAACATTGGATTGGCATCCCAGTTTCCCCACAGCCCCTCCAACAACCCACATTTTCCTTTTTTATTATGTTAGCCACACTGATAGTTTTTAGGTGGTACCTCAAAGTTGTTTCATTTTGCATTTCTTTGATCAATAATGATTTAGAGCATTTTTATATGACTATAGATAGCTTTGATTTCTTTGTTTGAAAACTTTCTGTTCATATCTTTTGACCATTTATCAATTGGGGAATGACTTGTATTTTTATAAATTTGACTCAGTTCTCTATATAGTTGAGAAATGATGCCTTTTTCAGAGACACTTGTTGCAAAATTTCTTTTCCAGTTTTCTGTTTTCTTTATAATTTTGGTTGCATTGTTTTTGTTTCTGTAAAAGCTTTTAAATTTTATATAATCAAGACTATCTTTTACATTTTGTAATGTTCTATACATCTTCTTTGGTCCTAAATTCTTTCCCTGACCATAAATCTGACTCATAAACTATTCCATGCTTTCCTAATTTGCTAATGGTATCACCCTTTATGTGTAAATCATGTATGTATTTTTTTTTTTGCCTAATAAACATTTATTGTACTGCATTGTGTGTGTGCCACAGGTTCATCTAGGAGTAGGGGATGTCGGTCAATGTGTTGGGTGTATGCGCACTGAGGCTGGGTCCTCACTTTCCCAGAAGCCTCTGAGGAGGACATGTGTGCTCCTGAGACCCCAGGCTCTGGCCAGGGAGGGTTGGGAGAGTCCTGTGGTTAGCTGGGATGGATGGCCTCACTAGGAAGCCTCTTTTCTCTGAGCTGCTCCGGGGAGCCTCTCCATCCGAGGAGGTTGGGGGGCAGCCAGCTTTCAGTGTAGAGGACCCGCTGGACAGCGCTGCCCACAGGCTGCTTCCTGGGTAAGAACGGGGCCTCAGCCTCTCCGGGATGCCTCGATCTCCTCCTATAGCTTGGCCTCCATCTTGAATGTGTCGTATTCTCTCATCATGTCAAACTCCAGCCGAGGCTGGCTCCACTTCTGGGTTTCCTTCATCTGCTCCTCGGTCAGGCACTGGTCGAACCTGATGCCTTTGATGTTGAACTTGGGGTGCTCCCAGCGCTTGGACCACGGCTTGGGCTACGGGGATGTCCTGGCCAGGGGCCGGGGCCACTGGCTTCATGTCCACGTCGAAGGTGCTGTACTCGGGAAGGGCGTCCCGCAGGTACATGAGGTTGTCATCCAGGCGCTTCTCCAGTTTGGCCACCTGGATTTCCTGGATCCGCCGGCTGTACAGGTCGAAGCAGATCTCGATGCCTTGGCCCTCTATGGTGTTTCGCAGCACGAAGGTGGTCCCGAGCCCCTTCCCCGAGCGCTGGGTACAGATGCCTAGAAAGCGTCTGGTTTTGCCCTTGGTGTAACAGTCCAAGGAGGTGACGGCGAGAATGCTCCCCATGTACAACTCGGGGATGGGCAGGACCTGGCGCCACTGCAGCATGTCTGGCGCTCCGCCCCGGGGAGGGATGAACTCGAGGTTCAGGAACCTGCGCTCGGGCACCGCCTCCTGTCTCTTGTCCACAATGACTGGCTTGGGGGGCGGCTGGAAGCTCTCGGGGCTAGAGAGGGAACGGCAGGCCGGACGCGGAGCACGGCCCCAAGGCGGAGGCGGAGGAGGGCAGACACCAAGCCCGTGGGTGCCGCCATGTTTCCCAGGTTGGGGGAAGATGAGCTCCGCCCATGTATGCATTTTGACTTTATTTTACCGTACAACATGCATGAGATGTTGGTCCATACCTACTTTCTACCACACTGTTTTCCAGTTTTCCCAGCAATTTTTGTCAAATGATGAGTTTTTTGTTCCAAAAGCTTGGATCTTTCAGCTGTTTTTGTGGAATGAGAATGTTTACCTTGGAGAAGATAAGTCTATGATCTGTGGAGCACTCTGAGCTACACATCACCTTCGTCGCTCACATACTGTCTATTCTCCTTACAATGATATAATCGAGTAAATGCCAATGTTTGTGGCAAAGGCGCATCCACAAAGTTTTACTGTGTTTAGGTAAATAGAAGACAGTATTGATGAGGAGAAGGTCATGAGCGCACAAGCCTTCAGTAGTAAGTAACCATTGCTGTTGCTTTTTCTGACTCCATTCCTCCCAAGGACTTCCTACCGTTTCTGATAGTCTGTGCCTATGATGGCATTAAAGTCACACAGAATTACATGCTTATCCTATTTCAGTACATTGATGATGAAGGCCTCCTGGTTTTCATAAAATTTTTCTTTCACCTCATCAGGCTTCATCATGGTGGGAGCATATGCACTGAGATATGTAATGTAATGTAAAGTAGTCAATACTTCATTTCTAACATAGAGGAGCAACACGTTCAGCAGTGAACTTGGTCGGGCAAATGTTTTGTAGCAACCACTTTAAGTTTGAACCTACTCTCCCCAGGGACCAAGGTGGTAGAATAATAAGTGTACCCTTTGTGCTGGGGGAAATGGTCTGTACTTCTGTTCTTACTATATTTGCCCAGTATTTTTTTAAAAAGCTAATTTAATAATTAATTGTAAAAGCTAAATTATGCAAATTGGCTAAGTTGATAATGGGAATGAAAAAATCACTGGGTTAATAAATGATGTAAAGGATTTATTAACTGGCATTTGTAATTGATACTGGGGAGAATACACCAGAATGGGAGCTCATCATGATAGTGGTAGAACCCTTAGAGAAAGAGATAGCCATTTGTCCTCTGAGGATCTAAGGAGCCAGTGGGAATTGGACTTGGGATAAGGACTCCCAAAGTTTATATAGCTATACAGGAAAACAACTTTGAAAGACTTAAGAATTCTGGCCAATACAATGACCAACCAAAGAAATGATAATGATCTATGCTATCTACCTCTAAATAGAGGTGATGGACTGAAGGTACAGAATGACACATCTATTTTCAAACATAATCAATGAAGGAATTTGTTTTGCCTGACTATGCATACTTGTTACAAGGGTCTTGTTTTCTTTCTCCCACCCCCCATTTTTTCAGGGAAGAGGTAGGTTAGAAAGGGGGCTAGGTAGGGGCAGTTAGGTGGTGCACCGGCCCTGGAGTCAGGAGGACCTGAGTTCAAATCCGGCCTCAGACACTTAACACTTACTAGCTGTGTGACCCTGGGCAAGTCACTTAACCCCAATTGCCTCACTTAAAAAAAAAAAGTAGTTGATAGAAAGGGGGCTAGGAGAGGTTGGCCAAAAATTTAGGAAGAGGGCCATTCAAAGAATTGGAAATTGAGGAGATGCCCATCAACTGGGGAACAGTTAAACAGGTCATGGTATATGAATGTAACGGAATACTATCATGCTATAAGAAATGATAAGCAGATGGATTTCAGAAAAACCTGGAAAAACTTACATGAATTGATGCTGAGTGAAATGAGCAGAGCCAAGAGAAGAGAAGATTATACACAGTATGAACAACACTGTGTGATGATCAACTGTGAATTCTTCTCAGCAATACAATGATCCAAGACAATGCCAAAAGACTTATGGTGGAAAATGTTCCTCACATTCAGAAAAAGAACTATGGAGTCTGAATGCAGATCGAAACACACTATTTCCATTTTTGTTGTTACTTTTTTGTTGTTGTTGTTGTTTATTGTTTCTTGTGGGGTTTTTTCCTTTTGTTCTGATTCTTCTCTTACAACATGACTAATGTGGAAATATGTTTAACATGATTGTAATGTATAACCTATATCAGATTACTTGCTGGCTTAGGGAGAGAGTAGGGAAGGGAGGGTGAGAGAAAAATTTGGAATTCAAGAATATTTTTACATGTAATTGGAAAAAAACTTTAAATAAAAGAAAATACAATTTAAAAAAGAAAAAAAAGAAAGAGGGCCACTGAAACATTTTTGATGTACAGAAAACAGGAGGAAGGCCAGAAGGAAATCCAGAAAAGCAGGACAGCTTTGAAAGTTACATATTTAATTTATTATACTTAAAATAAAAACCAGTGTATATAATAAACAGTTTCATTAACAGTCTTCTTTTCTGTCCTAATTTTTATAAGGAAATGTTCATTTTATGTGGTGTCTGTTAAATTCAGACTTTAAATATTAAAAAAGATAATGCCACCTAGTCAGCAGCCAAGGGTTTCTAGCTAAGGATTTCTAATAGTTCCCTGATATAATGCAAGCTGAGGACAAAGTCTAATGAAGACACACATGAACAAAATGTAATTGTTTAAAAAAAAGAATTTTAAAATGATTTCAATGCTTTGTGATCTAAGAGTTCATTTGTTTCCTCCTTCGTGCACTAAATAAGCCCCTAATTAATCTTGGACCTTGGAAAAAGGAAACTAGATTGCCACTTTCTGCACAAGAACACTCTTCACCATTTTGCTAAGTTTGAAGAGGCTCTTAAGCATTTTCCTTTAGTGGTATTTTATCAGCATTCTAGAGAGACTTCATTAGACTGCCAAAGCTGCTAATTGCATTATCATATTTTTAAACCTCATAGGTTCATCATTCTCTAAAAGCTCAGATTAATTTTCTGCTTTGACACATCAGGGATGAAATATGTACTTTACATTTGTTAGTGAAGGGAGACGAATGGGGCCCTTTATGGGGAGTTCTCGGCCCTTCTCTCGGGGCCCTCAGATGAGGCAGGCTCACCTCATACGTAGAGGAGGCAAATGTTTCTTTTTATTTCATGGTCCAGAGACATCTCCACTGAAATACAGATGCAACAGGAGTAATGAAGGAAGCTCCTGACTTGTTGGACAGGGACACCATCAGGGGAGCTGGACAAGTGCTCTTTCCTGAGGAACATGCATTTTGCCAAGATGGCATAGCAACTCCTTACTGTTCCCTATGACTGGGCACCTGTGTGGAAGATGAATGGTTATGGAGAGTTAGGAGGGATTGTAAATGTTGTTTAAGAGCTATGGAAAAAGCTTTGCCTGCTTTCTTTTAGGCCCTTTTTCCTGGGACTTATTTCTAATGGCTTTTCTCCTTTGGACTTCCAGCAAGATTGAGGAGGAGAATGCCTTTCATTCCCTGCATACTTGTAGTAGCAGATACAGAAGCATGGCATTTAGGAATATATGCTTGCCTAGGCAAGCCTGGGTCCCTAACCAATCACATTTGCCCCTCTGGTTCCTTCCTTCAGGACAGGTCAGTGACTGTCAATCTTGGGAAATAGAACTTTCTGGTTTGGCCATTAAACTTATAGGTCCAAAGCTCCTAGGGTTTGGGATTCAGGCATCAGCAGAAGAGAGGAATGAATTTCTGTAAATTTCTTTTTAAAGTAAATAACCATTACCAGGATGATCCTGCACCTGAAGGTCTAAAGAAAGCCATGCCCTGGCTGCCCAGAGGATCTTGACCTTGTGAATTCCCTGGCAAGTACACCAAGGTGGTTGCAAAATATCTGTTCAGCAGTCCAACATAGGGCCTTTACTTTTAGGGGTAATGAGTGTCTAATTGAGACTAACTGATTGACTGTCATATTTATTTGTTTTGTCTTTCTGTCTGTCTCTATCTGTCTCTCATCTTCACTCTCTCCCTATCTACTGATTCCTGACTCCTACGAAAAATGCACAAGTCTCCCTCATCCTTTAGAAAACCTTCCAGGGTTACCATCCTTACTACTTTCTCCCTTTCTCAGCTAATATCCTTACCTCCACTTCTTTTTTAATTTTCTTCTAAATCCTCTGTGATCTGGCTTTTAACCTCATCATTCAGCTGAAGCTACCCTATCCAAAGTTACTGATGATCTGTGGTAAAAAACGGAAGTTTTAACTGAATCATTTGAGAGTTGAGCGCATGCTACTGAAGCAGCTTTTGAAGGACTGCCCCTTTTGGGGTGGAGACTGTGTCATACTTCCGGGACACCAACTTAAAAGTGAGAGTAGAACTGAAGTTCGCTCTCTGTCTCACACACTCTGGCTTGACAGCACACGCTTTGGTAATCGGCTCTGGTTCTCAGCCTAGCAGGCAGTTTGGGGATTCAGTGAGTTTTATAAAAGAATGTAGACTAAGCTTAGATCTAAGATTATTCATTTGTATTTCTACTTTCCTATTTCCCTAATCAGTATCACCTGTTTGTTGTCTAATTAATTCCCAAACAATAAAAGCTAATCCCTCACTGATTAAAGCTCAGAGGCTTCTTTTCTTAGTGGTCTGGAAGATATATAAGGGAAAAAGTCAAAGGGGGAGTTTAATGCTTGTATATCCAATTTTAAACCTCACAGATCACATTGAATGACCTTTTCTAAAATCTTCATCCTTCAAGATCTCTCTGCATTTAAAACTGTGGACCACCCCCTTCCATTTGGATATTTTCTCCACCTTGTGTTTTTGTGATACTGCTCTATCTTATTCTCCTTTTGCCCTCTGACTATTCCTCCATCTCATTTTCTGGATCTTCATCCCTGTAATACCCCTAACTCTGGGTATACCCAAAGGCTCCGTCATGGACCTTCCTCTCTTTTCTCTCTATACTGTCTTTTGATGACTTCATAACCTCGAATAAATTTAAATTTCATCTTTATGCAGTGACAACTAAATCTATAGACCCAGATCCTCCAGCACCTTTCCTCAGTTCCAATCTGTTATCACCAGTTGCCTGTTGGCAATTGGTTGGATATCTCATTTGCAATTTATAGTCAACATGTCCACAACAAAACTCATAATCCTTTCCCTAAACCCAGCCTTCTTCTGAATTTCCCTATTTCTGTCAAGAGCACCACTCTCCTTCCAGTCACTCAGGTTTGCAACCTCAGTGTCATCCTTTACTCACCATTTTCACTCACACTTCATATCCATTCCTTTGTCAATTATTTTTGGTTTTAACTCATAATATCTCTTACATCTGTCCCCTTTTCTCCATTTGCATAGTTCCCACTCTGGTATTTCAACCAGTACTTATGTGGAATGGTCTCCAGTTCCCTCACCACCCTCTTCTGAATGCTTTTCAGATTATTAATACCAATGCTGGTGTAATATATGGCCCAGAACCAAAGCTCTGGGTTTACTGACTGAGCATCTTGAGAGACTCATCATCAAATCATGCTCTTCGGCTTGTACCTCCCCCCCTTCCAAAGTTTCCCCTAGGAACATAAAAATTCAGCCTTTATTTAGGTCTCTGCAACAAAGGGGGAAAGGCCATCAAACTAACAAGACATAAAATCTGTATGGAGATTCATTTAACCCAATTAAATGCAAAAGACTGGCACCCAAGATCGTAAACAGTTAAAGGGAACGGTCCATTCCTTTCCCACTAGCTCCACCTCCTAGGGACTTATATAAACCTACAAACTTATAGTATTATCCTATGTGTCCCACTCCCATAGGAAAAACACTCACAGATAATAGAGTCGACCTTCTCCACAACTTGTAGAGACCACATTCCTTCACAGTACTAGTGAAGCATGAGGTCCAGATGTGCTACCCCATGTCATATCTATGTCTCTTGTGAATATTCCTCCAGTTCTTGGTGTGGCCCAGAAACTCTTCACTACCTCAAGCCTGTCTCCATCTGTTGCTATCTCTGGGGACACATTGTTTCCTGGAGAGACCATCTGGATGTGCTGGCCTCCCTCCAGGTAACCACGTTTAAGTCTCTATACAGCTCTTCTCTTCTCTGCCCCTGTCTGAAGCCATCCAGGGGCCAGCCTTCTAAAGTCAATGCCCCAAAGGGGACCCAGGAGTTTAAAATGGCCAAGGATAAGCAAGTCATCAATGTGTTGTCAACTGGACAAATATCCAAAATAAGAGCAAAGGGTTCTGTCCATGGGGTAACAAGGACCTGTGACGGTCAATAATTAGGCGTACTCACTACACTAACATATGGTCCCCAGAACTGCACTTCTCTAAATGCAGCCTGACTAGGGCAGAACAGAAGGATGATCTCCCTCTAGCTAAATAGCTCAATATCAGTTACTCATCTTGGGGAGGGGGAACTGCTCAGGTGGCTTTGGTTTGTCTCTGGAAAAACAATGGGATACTAACCAGGGTTGTTTAAAAAAAAGAAAAAGAAAAGACCAAATTCTGCAAGCTACCTTTTTTGTCCCCCCCCCTCGACCCCCCAAGCATAAATGCCACCCAAGTAGCTCCTGTCTTGTAGGGAGGCTGAAATCTTGTCTATTTTGTGTCTGACAAAGAGTAAGAGGCTCTTTCTGAAATTTTTACTTGGCAGCCCAACATGCCTAGCTCTGCCACTAGCATCTTCATACAGTTATTCTTGGAAGTCTTTACAAAGTTGTTATTTTGGGGGATGATCCATTCTGCCTACCTGGACATTTTCAGGGTGAATAAAGTTATCTACTCTTCTACTGCTAATTATCTCCAGGTTGAAAACTCACAGACAGAAAAGGACGGACCCTTACAGGGTAGTCTTTTAGTCACACTGTTGTTACCTATTCCTGCTCCAAAAAAATCCAAGATAGATAATTTTATAAAGTTTGCAGTGAGAGTTTGGGCTGGGATCCAGGGGAGGGGTTAGAGAGAGTTCTAGTCATTATTTAAGTAAGAGTCCTCTCCCTTTTTGTTGTTGTTGTTGTTGTTGTTCAGTTATTTTAGTCATGTCTGACTCTTTGTGACCCCATTTGGGGTTTCCTTGGCAAAGATACTGGAGTAATTTGCCATTTCCTTCTTCAACTCATTTTACAGATGAGGAAACTGAGGCAAGTAGGGTTAAGTGACTTTTCCAGGGTCACACAGCTAGTAAGTGTCTGAGACCAGATTTGAACTCAGGAAAAGGAGTCTTTCTGACTCCAGGCCCAGCATTCTATCCACTGAGCCACCTCACTGTCCTGTTCTCCCTCTAGTCATAGGTGATAATAGCTAATAATAATAGCTAGTATTATATACACTTTAAAGTTGAAAAGCACTTTACACATTTTGGCTGATTTGTTCCTCACAACAACCATGGGAGTAGGTGCTATTAACATCCCCAATTTATATATGAAGAAACTGAGGCACACGGAGGTTAAGTGATTCATCCAGTTACATAGCATATAAGTGTCAGAGGCAGGATTTGAACTCAGGACTTCCTGACTTGATAATAATCATTGTAAAGTGTTTAGCACAGTACCTGTCACATAGTAACTACATAAATATTAGCTGTTATTACCAAAAAATTGTAAAATAAAATATTAGCTGTTATTATCATCATTATCATTATTACTGGTGCCATATCATTAGGGCCAGTGCTCTATGTACCGCAACACCTGGACGTCTTTAATTTCTTTCATTTGTCTTCTAATTTTTTAATGATATGACCTTTTCTATTTAGGCCATGTATTCATTTATAGTTTATTGCATTATCATATAATATGTTGGTCTAAACCTAATTTGTTCCAGACTACTTTCCCAGAAGTTCTTGTCAAATGCAATAATATTCGTAAAGCTCGTAGCTCAGTGCCTGGCAATTAATAAATGCTTATTCACTTCACTTTAGATAGGGAGTATTTAACTCTTTAGTAGGTATCCTTGGGTTTATTCAACACAACTTTGTTCTGTGGCTTTGGAGTCTTATTGCCCTAATCTATTCTACAGATCAAGTCTTCTTGATCTGTAGAACAAATTATTTTGATGACCACTGCTTTATAGTATAGTTGGAAATTTGTTATCACTCACCTGCTCTGGGGCAGCTGGGTGGAGCCATAACACATAGAGTGCTGGGCTTGGAATCAGGAAGACTCATCTTCCTGAGTTCAAATCTGACCTCAGACATTTCCTAAATGACCCTGGGCAAGTAACTTATCCCTGTTTGCCTCAGTTTCCTCATCTGTAAAATGAGCTGAAGAAGGAAATGACAAACTACTCCAGTATCTTTGTCAAGGAAACCCTCAATAAGGTCACAAAGAGTCAGACATGACTGAACAACAACAACAACAACAATGGCATGCTCTGGAACAGCATTCCTATTTCCAACTTGAAAGTTGAGTCCCAGAAAGCAATTGATATTTTGCCCCTCCCATCTCTAAGGAGTTCCGTGGCTCTGGGGGTTATCGTTCTAAAACTTATGGGTTCCAGGGGGCAGCTAGGTGGTACAGTGGATAAAGCACTGGCCCTGGATTCAGGAGGACCTGAGTTCAAATCCAGCCTCAGACACTTGACACTTACTAGCTGTGTGACCCTGGGCAAGTCACTTAACCCTCATTGCTGCACCAAGCAAGCAAGCAAGAAAGAAAGAGGAGGTATTTGGGGCAGCTAGGTGGCGCAGTGGATAAAGCATTGGCCCTGGATTCAGGAGGACCTGAGTTCAAATCCGGCCTCAGACACTTAACACTTACAAGTTGTGTGACCCTGGGCAAGTCACTTAACCCCAATTGCCTCATATACAAAAAAGAGAGAGAGAAAAGAAACTAAAGCTTATGGGTTCCCAGTGATATGCTTCATTATTGATTATTGGCTAATATCAGTTAGCTAGTCAATTAGTTTTTTTAAATGGGTATTTATTAAGGTGGTATAATAAGAACAATTAGTACAAAATATTGTTCTGAAAATATGTGACCAAGGCTCTACTTATTCCCCACCCTTAATTTCCTCTGGAGGCTTTTTGGTTGGGACTTATCTAAGCTGCCAGACACTTGAATGTGTTGAATCTGAACTGGCTTGCTATTTTATGATCAAATCTCCTCACCTAACACCAATACACTTTACATGCATGGGCACTATCACTTCACCTCATCCAATGGCCCTCACTCCTTCCAAACTGATGTAACTAGGTTTTTCAAACTTAGTTCAATGCCTTTGCTTGACTGCTTAAATATCAATGTTCTCACCTGATGAAGGTATCAGGGCCAGAGTATTTTGTTGGGTACTTTAACTAGAGTTGGGTGATTTGTTAACTGATTTGATCTATTTTTATATCAACTCTTTTTTCATTATTCCTTTGAGATACTTGACCTTTTATCTATATCACTAAATCTGAATATTAATTTAGGTAGTATGATCAATACATGGCAGGTTGTACTATTCCTGGCTCATTTCCTTGCAGTGTCATCCATCAAGAGATCTAGACCCCTAGAAAAGGTCTTTGTTTCAGCTCTTATCGCCTGATATCCTTAATGGGATGAAGAAATTTGGCACTTTTCTTTAGTTCTATTGTTTTCTGGTGCTTCACTGTAAATAAGTGTTGCTCAGAGGAACTGGGTTTTACTAGAAGTTTCTATGTCATCATCCTAACAAGAAGTCTGAAGCATCCTGGAGAGCAATTTGGAACTATGCCCAAAGGACTATAGAACTGGACATAGCTTTTGATCTGGCAATACCACTGCTAGGTTTATATCCCAAAGACATCCCCCAGAAAAGAAAAAGACCTATTTGTACAAAAATATTTCTAGAAGTTCTTTTTTTGTGGTGGCTAATGACTGGAAATTAAAGGAATGCCCATCAATTGGGGAATGGCTAAACAAACTGTGGTATATGATGGTGATGGAATATATTATTGTGCTATAAGAAATGACAAGCAGGATGACTTCAGAAAGACTTGGGAAAACATATGAAATGATGTATTGTGAAGTGAGCAGAACCAAGAGAACATTGTACGTAAGAGACAGCAACATTGTTTGATGAAAAACTATGAATGACTTGACTATTCTCAACAATACAATATCCAAGACAACCACAAATGACTATTTTATTAATGAAATATACTATCCACCTCCAAAGATAGAAGTGATATTGATGGACACACTGAAACATGCTATTTTTCATTTTATTTCATTTTTTTCTCTTAATCAAGTTTTCTTATACAAAATAACAAATATGGTAATGTTTTACATAATCATACATGTATAACCCATATCTGATAGTTTGCCACCTCAGGAAGGGGGAAAGGGAGGGAGGGAAAGAGGATAAAAATTGGAACCCCAAACTATAAATAAAAATGTTTATTATTAAAATTTTTTAAAACAAACAAACAAAAACCACAAGAAGTCTGTATCCACCATTCTTCCAGAAAAACCTTCTTTATTTCACAGATTTCAACAAAGTATAATTTTAGGACTGGGTTTTTGTTGTTGTTTATTTGTTTGCTTTGTTTTTTCATTTGTCTTCCAGATGTGTCCAACTCTTCATGACCCTTTTGAGGTTTTCTTGGAAAAGACACTGGAGTGGTTTGGCATTTCCTTCTCTAGCTCATTTTATAGTTGAGGATCTGAGGCAAACAGGAATAAGTGACTTGCCCAGGGTCACACAGCTAGTAAGTGTCTGAGGCCAGATTTTAAGATGTCTTTCTGCTTCCAAGACAGCGCCCTATCTGCTACACTATGTTGCTGCCCCCTCTGGGTTTGATACAGGATCCCAAAGAGAGAAAGTCTCAAGGAGTTAGGACTCCAAGTCCTAACTGACTCAGTCTTTGGAAGTCCAAAGTCCTTGAGGGGACTTGGACCATAGATGGTATCAGAAAGGATTGAAACCCCTCCAATATCCCCTGGTTGGGTTTTTGTTTGTTTTGTTTTTGCCTTTAAGATCTGGATGAATCATTCCACTTATTTTTCCAACAGAAATGATACACAAGCCATCCTATTTGCTCCCTTCTCTCATTCCAAGGGCTAGTCTCGGGGAAGCTCTTTTTATGGCCAAGTATTCCCCTCCCTAATGTAGGGGAAAGAGCACTGGAATGAGAGTCGCAAGATTTTAGGAGCTAAGTGTGAAAGGGACCTCAGAGATCAGTTTAGAGATGGGGAAATTGAGATCCAAAAACTTAAAAGGATTGTTCTAGGTCACATCAGTTGTAAGCTGCAAAGCTGGGATTCATTAGTACTCTTCCCGTTATATCCCACGGCTTCTCAGAAGATCTGGATTCGTATTTCAATTCTGCTATTTCCTAGTTGTTGTTGTTGAAGTAAAAAGTCCAAGAGCCTGGCAGTACCACCCAAGCCTGGGAATATGCCAGGTACTCAACCCCAGTGTAACAAGAACACTCTGTAGGGCAAACCAGGTTGAACCCATGACTCTTTTTTTTTTTTTTAGTGAGGCAATTGGGGTTAAGTGACTTGCCCAGGGTCACACAGCTAGTAAGTATTAAGTGTCTGAGGCTGGATTTGAACTCAGGTACTCCTGACTCCAGGGCCGGTGCTCTATCCACTGTGCCATCTAGCTGCCCCCGAACCCATGACTCTTGATCCAAAATCCTTAATTAGCTACAGTCCCCTTTCCAAAGGGAGAGAGGAGGGTCCTCAACTCTAACAGATGTCCAGGCATGTGTAAGGTATACTCTCTGAGGTAGTCATTGTATCTCTAGGTAGGATTTGAGAGGGTCCAGGTACCAGGGAAACCAACTAAGCTGCTGCTTAGGACAGGCTAAATACTGCTTACTGTTGTTTTTTCCGTCTTTCAAAAATGCCTGTACAAACAGAACAACAAAGAATTGCCAGGTGTTCCCAAAGCTTCAGAGAATATAGAAATGAGAGGGAAAAGACTTGATAGAAACAAAGATCAGTAGGACTGAGAGCTGAATGGGAATTCACAGGTCATCTAATCCATTCCTAACCAGAAAAAGGAAATAACTTCTGCAAAGTCACTCAGCTAATAAGTATGAAGACAATTATTCAAAACTCAAGTCTTCTGACTCAAATGTTCTCTCCATTCACAAAGTTCATTCACTAATGCAAATATATTTTATGGCCTATTTGGCTTTACCTTCTTCACTATTCTTTTTTTTTTTTTTTTTTTTTGCAGGGCAATGAGAGTTAAGTGACTTGCCCAGGGTCACACAATTAGTAAGTGTCTGAGGCCAGATTTGAACTAAGGTCCTTCTGAATCCAGGGCTGGTGCTTTATTCACTATGCCACCTAGCTGCCCCTTCACTATTCTAATATAGGAAAATTGGTTTCTGACCAGGCCCTCTTAGACCAGGAAGCCCAGGGTCTAATCACTGAAAGTAAGGGGCCATTAAAAAGTTGCTAAACTAACTGTAAAAATACAGTTGCAACACCCTTGTCTGTGTGACATATGTGTTTATGAAGTATTAAAAAGTTGTTTGATTGAATTAGAAAAGGAGCCTGGCAATTGGTCATGAGTGATTGATTAACCACAATGCACCTTGGGTAGCCCTTAAAATAGAGGCAAGCAGTTGAGAATGTCCAGACAGGAGCCAAGATTGAGGAGAAACCCAACTCTTTATGAGATGCCAGAAAGTGCATGGAGCAGGAGGAAGGGAGACTTTAATAAGCCACAGGGACCTGGGAATTCAAAAAGCAGGAACATGAGCACAGGCCACTGAGAAGAGGAACAGCCACCAGGCCTGGAGGAGCGAGGCCACGTGGGCCAGTCAGGAACAGATGTTGTGTCAAGGAAGGCTCTCTCTCTTCATCCAGACTTCTGGCCCCAAGAGGGTAATTTTGTAATTCCTTTCTCCCTTTGGACTCCTTCATAGGAGTCTGAATCCCTTCATCTAGACACTGAGAAAGTCTTTTAAATTTTCTTTATTTTAAATGTTTACTTTGTCCCTATAAACAGTGTTATCCACAGGCATTTGATAGACTGGGCATACTTCTTAGGAATGAAGCTAGGAGTAGGTAATTGAGGGGAAGGAGAAGAAGAAAGGAGAGGAGAGGGAAAGGAAAGAAAAGGGAGAGCAATAAAGGATAGGAAGAAGAGAAGTAGAGGTAAGGGGAAAAAGAGGAAGAAATGAGGCTAGAGAGGGGGAGGGAAGGAGAAGGAAAGAAAGGGAAAGAGAAGGGGGAAAGGAGGGAGAGCGGTAAGGGAAAGGAAGGAGGGAGGAGGGATAAAGGGAAGAATGAAAGGAGGAGAGAGGGAAATGATAGGAAAGGAAAGGGGAAGCAGGGGAGAGGACAGAACAAGAGGAAGGGAGAGAAGGGAAAGAGAGAGAAGGAGGAGGGGAGAAGAAAGATGGAGAGAAGAAATTTAATGCTGAAGTGTTTTAAGAGAGTATTGTCTGAGGTTCCGGACTTAGAACAAAAAACAGTTACTTTAGTTGCAGCATCAAAGTATATACCTAATTAAAAGGCTTACTCTATGAACTTGTGAACAGTCGAAATCAACTACTGTTAGTTGAAAAAAATTAATAAAAAATTGAATTACAACTCCTTTGTTACCACTTCACCAAAAAGAGAAAGAATATTAATTAATCAATAAGCATTTATTAAGCACCTACTATGTGCCAGGCACTCTGCTAAGCTCTGGGAATACAAAAAAAGAAGCAAAATACAGTCCCTACCCTCATGGACTTTACAATATAATAGGGGAGATAACAAGTAAGCAAATATATCCAAAGCAAACCATGCACAGGATAAATCGGAAATAATTAACTGAGAGGAGGCATTGGAATTAAAAGGGGTTGGAAAAGGCTTCCTGTAGAAAGTGGGATTTTAGTTTATAGTAAGAAACTCATCCAGACAATGAGTCAATAATAGGATGGGGGATAAATCAGAATGGCTAAGTAACCCTGCCCCTCCCCCTCACTGCAGCTCCATGAAGAGATTTTGATTATCTGGGGTCCAGACTCGAATTTGAGGAGGTGAGGGAGATGATGTAAATGATGAAGACAGGCTATATAGGCAACACTTCCACCCATAAATGGCATGTGCAAAGAAGAAGAAAGAAAATATGTAAAAATCAAACACAAGAACTCAGAAACCACACTAGCCTGGGAGCATTTAGTGAAACAAGCAGTTCTGCAAGCATTAATAAACTCTCAGGGTATCACTGTATTAATGCCAATAATAACTATAACTCGTTTTAATAGCAATTTAAATTTTACAGCTCATTTACCTCACAACAACCCTATGAGGTGAATACTATAAATATGTTTGTCATCCTCATTTTAGAGATTAGGATATTCAGTCACTTGCCAAGGATCAACACAAAGCAAAGGTCAATCATTGGCTTTATTAAATTGATGGGTGCTTGGGACAAGTCTCTTCCCTTCTCTAGGTTTCCCCTTTCTTATTTTTTTTATTTTAATTATTTTTAGTTGTCAGTTCCAAATTCTCTTTCTCCCTCCCAACCCCACCCCACCCACTGAAAAGGCAGGAAATATGATACCCATTATACATATGAAGTCATGCCAAACATATTTCCACATTGCAGGCTTCCATTTTTTTTTTTACTGGTAAGAAGAAGCAACTTTTACATAATGGAGAGAGGGTTGTTGTCAGAGTCTAGAAGTTCATGTCTTGTTTCTGATACATAATGGCTGAATGACACTAATCAAGTCTATTAACCTCTATGTGGCCCAGGCAGCTCTATAAGTTAGCTCTGGGTGGCCCCGGGGAAGTCATTTAACCCTGATTACAATGAATGAATGATTAAATAAAGAAATGAATAAATAAATAAATAAATAAATAAATACTGATTTTTTTTTTTTTAAATTACTGAAAGGAGTCCATTTCTTCCCTGGAAGTCCCCTGCATGCAGGGGTGTGCTAGTTAAGGTTAACAACAATCTAGGAGGGGGAGAATGGATAGACTTTTGTTTGCTTTTGTTTTTGTTTTTTTTGCAGGGCAATGAGGGTTAAATGACTTGCCCAGGGTCACACAGCTAGTAAGTGTCAAGTATTTGAGGCTGGATTTGAACTCAGGTCCTCTTGAATCCAGGACCAGTGCTTTATCCACTGCACCACCTAGCTGCCCCCAATGGATACACTTTTAAGCTGAATATGCATTATTTTTTAAGTCTAGATAATCAAAAGAAGAATAAATAAAGTCCGGAGCAGCTAGGTGGTGCAGTGGATAGAGCACCGGCCCTGGATTCAGGAGGACCTGAGTTCAAATCTGGCTTCAGACACTTAACACTTACTAGCTGTGTGACCCTAGGCAAGTCACTTAACCCTAATTGCCTCACCGAAAAAAAAAAGAATAAATAAAGTCCTGATTCATAGTTTTTGATGATTTTTGAGCTATAAGTGATGGTCACCCCATCTCTAAAACGGTCCCTGTATCGACTATGTCATGCCAATTTATTTTATAGATGAGCAAACTGAGACTAAAAGAGGCTTTCACACAACTGATAGGTACCACATCCAGAACCAAAACCCAGGTCTTTTGCCTCTAAACTTAGTGAGGTAGATTAGCTAGATAGATGACAGAGATAGGTAGATAGATAGGTAGATAGATAGGTAGGTAGGTAGGTAGATAGATAGATAGATAGATAGATAGATAGATAGATAGATAGATAGATAGATAGATAGATAGATAGATAGATAGAATCTCAGGTTTACCTAGTGGCCCAGTGGAAACAGAAGTACCTGAGTTCAAATGTGACTTCAGACACTAGCTGTCTAATCCTGGGCAAGTCACTTAACCCTAATTGCCTTAAACATCTGGAGCCATCTCCAGGCATCCTTATGTATATCTTGCCACTGGACCCAAATGGCTCTGGAGGAAAGAGTGAGGTTAGTGACCTTGCACTACCCTCCTTCACTTAAATCCAATTCAGTGCAAGTCATGACATCACCCCAATGTCATGATCCTGTTAGAGAATGAACAACAGCAACAGTGAGCTATACCAAACTACCCTCTCATTGTATAACCACATTATTAAATGGTTTGAAGTGTTAGGGATAATAGACCTTCTGCATTCTGATGTGGCCCTTGCACAGGCATCTGTTGCTTGCTACTCTTGGGTTCCTTGCCTGAGGTCTTAGTCACACTTTTGTCAGGATAAGATATCACTGGTGGCAGGACAAAAGGTTTTCAGCCTGGGCCTGGGCTCATTTTTGCCCAATAAATCATAGGCATGGAGGTGGGGGGAAAAGGAAAGGAGAGCTTAGAGGAAGAAATATTATTCTGAACAGGGATAGGGAAGGAGTTAATACGCTGAAGTAAATATGCATGATTTTTTTCAAATGATATTCCTCTTGTATTCTCCATCATAACTGATGTAATATATTCTTATCTTTGGGAGCAAGAAAAGTTCTCAGGGTTTCATTTGTTATGTTTATGCCAATAGAAATAAATCTCAGCCATCATGGAAAAGGTCTCTCCTGTCCCTGGTTCTGTCTAGGGAATTTAACTAATCCTATCCCTACTACAGATCAAATGAGATAATATATGCAAAGTGCTTTGCAAACCTTAAAAGCGCTGTATAAATGTTATCTATTATTATTATGCTGCCAGAGCAGATACTTTTAGAGTTATACTTTGGCCTTATTGATCAGACAGCTTCTTCATTACTTCTGTGGTGCTGCAGATCAATAAATAGGCCTACAGAAGCATAATAGATTTTTTTTTAATCAATTAAACAGAATATTTTTGCAGAATTGAGTTTGGAAAGTCATTGCCTCAGGCATATATTTTGAAATCTCCAATGTGGTTCCCACTAAAGAGTTGCTTAGAATATGAAAGTCATAGAGAGCCTCTCTGTTTTAAAGCTCACTTGCTGCAATATTAATGTGTGGCATTTGAGGAAAGAGGAGTAGATTGTGCAGTAAAACAGAGACTACAGGGGCTTCAGGCTTTAAAACACAAGCTGAATACTTTACTTTTGATGAGAAGAGGAAACAATGTCTACTCCTTAGTTCAAACCCTGGTATATAACAATGTACCTGAAAAATTTCACCATTTCCTCTTCTTCTACTTCTAAAAATACATTTCTTTTTGTTTTTTAACTGGATTTCCCTATCTTGTCTAGGCTAGAAATGTAGTGGCCATGGGTCCAATCCCACTATTGATTGACTTGGGAGCCTTGACTTCCTTCATTTCTAACCTGTGCTGGTTGGCCTCACCCACTCCTGGGTTTTACCATATTGATGCCAGACAGTGTAGAAACCCAGTGGGGTTAACTCACTACAGCTCAGAACTCCCAAGTTCAAGAGATCACCAGCCTCAGCCTCTCTGGTAGCAGGGATTATGGATGTGTGCCACTATGCCCTACTGAAAGTAGATTTCAGGAACTTTTTTGGAAGCATCAGTTAAAGTCTGGTCATCCCAACATGGAAAACCAGAAGGTGAAATTCTAACTAGTGAATTGGGGGCAATTTTCACAAGCCATGCTTCAGAGAAGCCCCATGAAACATTTCCCTCAAAGAAGCTTTCAAAGATAAATTCAGTTGGAGGAAGAGGGGAGTCGAGATGGAGTACAAAGGGACACTGCCTCATGAGGAAACAGAGATCCCTGTATATCATGAGGCTGCTGTTTCAGAGGGGAAGGGAGTGCAGAAGTTGGTGTCATTCAGAACAACCGCTTTCTTTGAGCACAGCAGCTGGAGGACTGGAGAAGACAGTATTAATTATTCTTGCTAAATGTTAAGCTCAATTGTTTCTATGCCACTGAAGGAATGCAAGTGCTATCATGGTCCTCTAAATTTCAGCACCTTGGAAAAACCTCTACTCACCTCACACACACACACACACCAATTATATTTTGTTTGGAAGGAAACTCGCCACAGTACCAAGAACAAATTTTGTTCATCTATCTTGTCCTTATTTGATGATCCTGCATTCCTCATCACCTTCACACAAGGATTCAGGCAATATAGATGTTGTTGATCTTGTACGTGGAAATAAATCTACCCATTAGGAAGAAAGTTCTAGGGCTTGAACAATGTCTAAGCTGCAGTGTGCGTTTCTTTTGAACCTAGTAAATAGGCAGGCCAGTTAACAACTTCCCTTAAAAATGGAATTTCTGGATGATTTGTCTCTCATGAATATACCTCTAGCCTAAACACTTAGATAATTGCTCTTTATTCTGATTCTTCAACAGGCCTGTAATCCTATCAGTATGGACATTTCCTCTACCAGTGCAGATTACAAACCATCCATGAATTATCAACCTATAGAATTATTGTCCACAACTTTCCATACATAGATAGTGTAACCCAGAGTAAGCCCTAGCAACTTAACAAAATTAAAAGAGTAGTCTTTTATTCCCAATTTTGATTACATCTCTTTGGAAGGCATGGGCTCCCCTGATGATTGAATGAATACTAATATGCAATGGTTTGGTTGGATCAGGCTGCTATATGAAGCAGGAACACAATTTGCTCAGCCATTTCTTAACTGATGGACATTCCCTTAATCTCTAGTTCTTTGCTATTCATAAATAGCTGGTGTAAACCCTCTTGTACATCAGAGGTATCCAACTGGAAGCCTAAATGGGATTCAAATATAACTGGGAGGGGAAGCTAGGTGACACAGTGGATAGAGCTCCGCCCCTGGAGTCAGGAGGACCTGAGTTCAAATCCAACCTCAGACACTTGACACTTACTAGCTGTGTGATCCTGGGCAAGTCACTTAACCCCAATTGCCTTACCCACCCACCAGAAAAATTTTTAAATGTAATTGGGAAATATTTAATGAAATAAATAATAATACAATAAAATATAGAAAATATTAATTTGTGGGTTTCCATGTCAATGTGTGGTCTACAGGGATCAATTTCTATTTGAGTTTGACACCACTGTTATACATATATGTGTTTGACCTCTCTAGGTGTCTAAATCCTCTCTCTTTGAACTTAGGGGTATAGGAACAGTTGCGATATTGGTAGGTCAAAGTCATGGTTTAGTAATATTTAGGATATTGTTCCAAATTTCCTTGTAGAAGATTAGACTAATTTAAATCTCCATCAATGATGCAATAGTATACTTGTTTTCCAACCAGCCCTCTCTAACAACTGTCACTTTCCTTTTTTGTCATCTTTTCATTATTGCTTTTGAGGTTCTTGACCTTTTGTTTCTCCAGAGGAGTTTTATTACATTCTTTAGCTTCGAGATGTAATGGTTTTGTCATTTGATTAGTATATTCATTCAATCAATCAAAAATATTTATTAAGTGCTTACTGTATGCCAGACACCATACTCAGCACTGGAAAGAAAAGAAAGCTAAAAAATGGTCTCACCCCTGTAGGAATGTACATTATAATGGCGGGTACAACATGTAAATAAACATACAAGTTATGCACAGAGTAAATAGTAAGTAATCTCAAACGGGAAGCCAATAGCACTTTTGGGGAGCTGGTAAAGACTTCATATAGAAAGTGGAATTTGATTTGAGACTTAAAGGAAGCCAAGGAAACTAAAAATGCAGAAGTGACTAAAGAGAGCATTCCAGGCATGGAAGAAAGACAGTAGAAAGGCATGGAGAGAAGATATACAGTAGCTTCTGCAAGGGCGAGCTGGCAAATATTCAACTGTGGCCCCTACAGGAAAAAAAGTACATTCATACAACATATTTTAAATTTAATCTGAACATGTGTACATCCACCAAGGTTGTCAAAATGCAGCTCATGGGAAACACTGATAGATACAATCAGAGGGCTGGACTCACCTGAGAAGAGGAGATCCAGAGCAGTATAGTAGTGTCCAAACTTTTAAAAAATTCACAAATTTCAGGGAGGTCAGTGATTATTAAATTATTTTTCCTTTGGTTTTGTTGTTGTTGTTCTTTGGGGGTCTGTTTGAGTTTTGGGTGGGTTTTTTTTTTTTAGGACTGGGGTTGCAGAATCGGAGAAGTAGTCAGGCCTTGGGACCATCACTAGGCAGGGTGCTTCTTCTTCTAGTCTCTGAAGGGGTAATGACTAGAATTCTATCTATCTACTCCCCTATATATTGTTGGTAGAAGTACAACAGTTTCAAAATAAAACCTGCTTCTTTGGTCACTCTTAATGGTAAGGATTGCTCTGAGCTTATGCCTGCCAGCTTGGTCTCTTCCTATTGAACACAGGTTATGCAAAAGACCATCACAAATTTCAAATAGCCAAGTAATCCCAAGAAATCCAAGCAAAACCACAGACTGAAATTAGAGAAATTATACCAATTAAAGTATACCAGAAAATAGGCAGATTCAATAAATTCTTTTTTGTTTTGTTTTGTTTTTTAGTGAGGCAATTGGGGTTAAGTGACTTGCCCAGGGTCACACAGCTAGTAAGTGTCAAGTGTCTGAGGCCAGATTTGAACTCAGGTCCTCCTGACTCCAGGGCTGGTGCTCTATCTACTGCGCCACCTAGCCCCCAATAAATTCTTTTGATTGGAAAGAGATGAGATCTCAGCTCAGTCAAATTTCACACAAAGGGAAATTCCCTGAAATTCCTAGGGAGGCAAGTTGGAAATCAGGGACATTTTAAGAGCTGGCTTCCCCTACGTGTCTTCAGCTTCTGAAATCTGTTTCTCTTTCTCTCTACATCTCTGCAGTCAGTCCTAAAGAGACCATTCATGTCCTCTCTAACCAAATGAATCTGTCTCCTCTCCAAAGCTTACATGACAATTCTGCCCTTTTCATATCTCATCACACTAAACCTCTCCACCAACCTAGAGTCACTCAAGCACAGCATGCAAAATGCCCCAGGCTTAGTTAGAAACCCATGTTGCACATAAATGAAAGCTTCCCAGATCTACTAGAACCAGAGAGCAAAGTAAAGAAAAAATTAATCTACCAATCAACTCTTGAAAAGAATTCCACATCGTAGACAAAATCCAAACTCTTGCATCAAAGAAAAAATATTGCAAGCAACCAACAAGAACAAATAGTCAGATTTATTTTATTCAAGTGGGTTTTTTTAAGCAAACTATGAAATGGGAGGTTCATGATTTCTTCTGTGTATAGGGAAATGCTTTGGTTTTTTATGTTTAAGTTCTTTTAAAAATGAAGGAAGGAAAAAAGCATTTATTAAATGCCTATTATGGGGGCAGCTAGGTAGCTCAGTGGATAGAGCACTGGTCCTGGATTCAGGAGGACCTGAGTTCAAATATGGCCTCAGACACTTGACACTTAATAGCTGTATGACCCTGGGCAAGTCACTTAACCCTCATTTCCCCCACAATAGATAGATAGATAGATAGATAGATAGATAGATAGATAGATAGATAGATAGATAGATAGATGAATGAATAACTACTATGTACCACATACTTATACTAAGGTTTTACAAATATTATCTCCTTTGATCTTCACAAGCACCCTGAGATTTAGGAGTTATTATTATCCCTTGAGAGAAACAGAAGTGCACAGGGTCACACATATAGAAGGTATCTAAGGTCAAATTGAACTCATGCGTTCCTGACTTCAGGACCAGCTCTCCATCCACTGTGTTACCTAGCTCCTTCTGTGCTCCTTTGACTCACTCAGACTGAAAAAGAGATCGAGAATAAGGACTGACAAAAGGACATTAGTTCAGGCTATTAGGAGTTCACTAATAACATTGGAGAAAGCAGTTTTACTTAAATGACAGGTCAGAATCCAGACTGCAGAAGATTTAGGATAAAGTGATAAAAGAGGAAGTGTAGACATTGAGCATAGATGGCTTTTTCAAGTAGTTCAACCAAGAAAGAGAGGAGAGATGTAGTACAATAGCTAGCAGGGATTGTCAGTTAAAGTGCAGGATTTTTAAGAATGAAAGAGACCTGGGCGTGTTTGGAGGTAGCAGGGAAGTAGCCAATAGATAAGAAAAAAACTGAAGATTACTGAGAAAGTAGGATGATAAAGGGAATAATCTGTTGGAGAAGATGAGAAGGAATGGGATCATGACTGCATGTATATGGGTTTGCCTTGACAAAATCATCTTGTCATGTCATAGAAGGGTAAGAGAGATAATGGGGGAAGACTTCTCAGTGATGTAAGGAGGGAAGGAGAGGCAGTTCTATGTGAATGCTCTCAATATTTTTGGTGAGGTATGAGGCAGGGTGCTCAGCAAAGAGCATGGGAAAAGGACATAATATGGGAGACTTGAGGAGGGATGAGAAGGACTAAAAAATCCTCTGTGGTAAACAGGATAGTGAACCAATTCGAGAGGTGCCTTACTACAATGAGGGTCCAAATTGATATAATGTAACATAAATTTGTAATGGACTCAGCACAATTCCTTTATTTTCTACAGCTCCATTTAGCAGCATCTGAACAGGGGCAAAGGCAGCAGATAGTGGGGAATAAGACAAGATTGTGATTGAGCAAAGTGTGATCCCTGATAGGACAAGGGGGCAAAAGCAGAGGATAGTGTAGAGTTGGTTCACCAAGGAGTCAAGATAAAGAAGGGAGGAGAGTGTATAGCATAGGGGTGATGTTCTGGGAAAGAACTGAGAGGTGATGGAGGTCACAGTGAAAAAAAGAACAAGGTTGGGATCATAAGGCATAGGAAAAGATGAAATAATAAAATATTATGATTAGATAAAGGAATTAAGAGGTCATGAGCATGGAGGTAAAGCATAATAATCAGCATAATCATTACTGTAAATAGCTGAGTTGGGTGGGAAATAGTTCATGGAAATTGAACAAATCAAGCAAATGGGAAGTTAGGGTTCTTGAGTATATTGAGAACAGGAGTTGTGATGGAGCTAAAGACTGTGAGGAAAGCACTAAACCCATTAAGGAATGTCCTGGGGGTTTATGGAAAAAAACTGCCAGAATCTTGATTTGTGATAAATTTGGATTGAATGAACTTTAAAAGAGGAGAGATTACTGAGTGATGATGTTAGAGAGAGAATCTTGAAGAGGCAATGGGCATCAAGGGGTATTCCAAATTGCCCCCACCTTAATCAATGAGTCTCTGGGAATGAATGAAAGTTCCACCAGTAATGGAAAGGATGACCAGAAATGTAGTGTTACCAGGAGGGAACCCGAAGTTGGAATGAATAAGAAAAGAAAAGGGTTAAGAAGAACATTTTCATTAATTATGGAACAGGCATTCCAGAGAGCACAGTGGAAGAGATGGATAGATTTGAAGTAAAACATTTGGGAGCTAGATTTGAGAGCAATGAGAAAAAAGGAGAGGCAATTAAGGATGGGAAAATAGCAGTGGGAGTTGGGGAATTAGGGATAGGGAGATCATGAGGAGTAAGAAATATGCTAACCATTGAGGAAAAAGTCCAAAAAAGATTATCAGCGAATGAAGATAAGTCTGTTGAAGGAGCAAGGTGATTAAATTGTTTAAGGTCTTCCCTTGAGGTTCAAATAAAATTCTATGTGGCCAAGGAGGCCCACATCATAGCAGGCAGGGATAGACTAAGATATGACCTAGGAGAAGTTGGCAGTTGCTGGTGAGTCTGGTTGGAAAAGTCCTCCAGCAAACCAAAAGAGGCCCTGGAATAAAGGCAGAGAATGAAAGGTCTGGATCTAGGGTTAAATCAGATCTTCCTAGGAAGGCTCTTGAGTGAAGAGACAAGAGGCAAGTAGCCTAGATCTAAACAGAAATCACTGGGAAGGTTCTGGGATAAAGCTAGAGGCCAGCAGGCCTCTACTTCATGGCTGAAGTAGGGCTCCTTGTGTAACATGAGTAAAGGGTCCCAGGAAATAATCATGATGCTGGTTATGCCCTCATTCAAGAAGTCTGAGTTTAAATGCTAGAGATCTTTACCACTTAAAGCAGCATATTTCTACCTCATCTGCATGCAGCAGCTATTCCCCAGCTTTCTCCCTGCTTGAGACTTATTCACTCCTCAGTAGTTTGCCTTAGTCTAGGAAAATGATTATGTTACATTTTCTTACTTATGGAATTCAGTCTCCTCAATTCTTTTCTCAGTGCTGCAGCTGCCACTATAAAAGAATAAAGTCTCCCATCTTTTTAAAAGGTCAAAGACCTTTCTATTGCCTAATGGCTTTAATCACACTAAGGATTAGGTAACTACAAAATTTCATATTCTTCTACACATGGACACTGCAAAGGGGCAGTGGCCATTTTAGGCTAGCAGTTCAGGAGAAATGGATCCTTAACTCTCCTTCTGTCTCTTCCTCCTCAATCTGAACTTTCTGTTGTGGGGCCAGATGGTCCTGTTTTGTTTTGTTTTGTTTTAATATTTTATTTTTTCTAATTACATGCAAAAACAATTTTTAACATTTGTTTTAAAATTTTTTCAAGTTTCAAATTCTCTTCCTTCCACCCTTTTCTCCTCCACCTTCCCTGAAATGGCAAGCAACTCAATATAGGTTATATATGTGTAGTCATGCAAATTATATTTCTATATTAGTCATGTTGCAAAAGAAAACAAGTAAAAATAAAAATATGGAAAAAAGTAAAAATAACATGCTACAATCTGTATTCAGACTCCATCAGTTCTTTCTCTGGAGGTGAACTGCATTTTTCATAAGTCCTTTGGAACAGTCTTGGATCATTGTCTTGAGAGAGTAGAGTTGATTACTGTATAATATTGTTGTTATTGTGTACAATAGTCTTCAGGTTCTGCTCGCTTCACTTTGCATCAGTTCATCTAAGTCTTTCTAGGTTTTTCTGAAAGCATCCTGTTCATTGTTTCTTATAGCACAATAGTATTCCATCACAATCATATACCACAAATTGTTCAGCCATTCCTCAATTTATGGGCATCCCCTCAATCTCCAATTCTTTGCCACCATAAAAGAGCTGTTATAAAATTTTTTGTGCATATAAGTCCTTTTCTTTTTCGTTTTTTAAAAATGTCTTTGGGATATAGACATTGTAGCAGTATTGCTGAGTGATCCTATTTTGTCTGACAAAGAGGAACACAATATCAAAGCAACCATCACAGTTAAACCCCACTATTAAATCATCAAGACACCTCCCAATATTACCTAGCTGTCCATCAATTCTGATTGCCACTGTCCTGCACCAGTAGCCCACCAGAATCCCAAGGGGATGAGGACAGGGGAGTGAGTACCCTGGATCAGATGCGTTGTACTCAACCCTACCTACCATACATCTCCAGGTGGTATACAACATGGATTGTTTTTCTGCTTCTCTTTTCCAGAAGCCTCTCTTACAGCAAGATCCACAGCACCAAATTAGTGAACCAAGTATCAAGTTGGCTTAATACTTCCCAATTCTGATGTTTCTACATCAACACTTTCAGCACAGAAGCATGGAAAACAAAGGGTTATAGAAAGATCTCCAACAGAATTTGAGGGAAGGAGGAAGGAGAACTTGCAATGCTGAAAGTACTTGGCATAACTTCTTCTGAGTTTCCTCCAACCCTCTAATTATGGGTGACCCTCATGTTTCCACCCTCCACATTCTTCTCTCTCCACACTCTGCCTTCTCTTGACTCTCAAATTTACTCACGTGGCTTCAATTATCACTTCTATGAAGATGACCCCCAAATCTTCCTCTTGAGCTCCAATGCCATGTTGCCAAATGATTACTGTTCATTACCATGCAGATGTCATTCCATAGCATCAAAATCAAAGTGTCCAAACTTAAACTCATCATATGAACATGAATTTGGACCTGGAAGGGTCCTGAGAGATCAGTCACTTCAATCATCTCATTTTATAGCTGAGGAAACAGACCCTAAGAGGGAAAGTGACCTGCCACACAGGGGCTAAGAGGCAGAGCTGCATCTTAAACTCTGGTCCAGTGAATTTGTTTTAAATTATAAATCCAATGTCCTTTCCATTATATCATTCTTCCCATCTATTCCTACACTCCACCCTCTATCCCAAACTTTCTTATTTCTTCCCAGTCAACCCAACCCTAGAGACGTCATTGACTCTTCCCTTTCCCTTCTTCTTCTTCCAATGAGTTGCTAAGTCTTCATGTATCTCACATTCATCCATTCCTCTCTACTCATGATGCTATCACCTTAATTCAAGCTCTCATCACCACTTGCCTGGACTATTTTATAGATTCCTAAGTAGTCTCCCTTCTGCCAATTTCAATAAATATTTATAAAGCACCTGGGGTCTATAAGGTGTTCCAATTTCAACTTGATTCAGATGCTGCTTCTCCTAAGAGGCAGTGTAATATAATGGTTAGGGAATTATACTTGGAGCCAGGATGGCCTGTGTTTGAATATGTCCTAAACTTTTACTAGTTGTGTGACTATGGGCAAGTCATTTAATTTCTCTGGGGCTCATATCCTCAGCTTCAAAATAGGGTAGTAACTACTTCACAGAAGGATTATGAAACACTAGTAAAATAATTTATGAAAGTACTTTTGTAGACCTTAAAGTGCTCTGTAAATAAATGTTGGCTTTTTTATGGGAATCATTTACTAATACCCTCCATTCACTTAGCTCTTTCCCTCCTTAAATATTCTTGAATTTACATGTCTACTATATAACTTGTAAAAACATGTGTAATTACAGACTCTAGTTGAATGTAAGCTCCAAGATAGAGACTCCACCCTTCCCATTTTGCCTTCACTTTTGTATCCCTGGTACATTACACATAGTAGATACTGAATAAACGTTTAATTGAATCTCATCCTTCACACAAAACTACTATAATTTTCTGGATGGTCAGGTCTGAATGACCCGTTCTCAAAAACTGTCTATGGCTCCCTATTTCAAGATGAAATACAAAGTCCTTAATCTGGTGTTTAAGGCCATCCATAATTCAATTTCAATTTTCCTTTCTAGGCTAATTTTACATTATTCCTTTCATGTGCCCTACTTTTCAGTCAAACTGTATAACTTCTAGTTTTTGCCTGATTGCCCCATGTACTCCCATCTCTATGCATTTGAATAGATCATTTCCTGAGTCTGTAAGGTACTCTCACCCTCATCTGCCTTTTGAAATGCTTTTGCTTTAGGGCTCGGATCAGGTGCCATCTTCCTGGTGAAGCCCTTCCTGATTTTCCACAAATGACAATATTGTCTGCTTTCTCAAACTATCTTAGAGTGCTTTGTTTGGATTTTGTTACACCTAGTACACTCTTCCTTGGATAATACTTCTTTGTGAATGTTTCTTTTTTATGTCTCATCTCCCCTAATAGATTAGAAAACTTTTATAGGCATTTTTTTTCTTTGTTTCCTCTGTGCCTAGCATACTTTCTTGAACAATAGTAGGAAATCCATGAAATAGTGAAGATGTTATTTTCTCTATTTTGTTGTTGTTCAGTTGTTTCAGTTATGTCCAACTCTTTATGACCCCATTTGGGATTTTCTTGGCAGAGATACTGGAGTGGTTTTCCATTTCCTTCTCCAGCTCATTTTACAGATGAAGAAACTGAGGCAAGCAGAGTTAAGTGACTTGCCCAGGGTCACACAGCTAGTAAGAGTCTGACCACAGATTTGAACTCAGGTATTCCTGACTCCAGACCCAGAACTCTATCCACTGCACCACCTACCTGCCCCTTCTCTAGGGTACGGACGGAGAAAACAGGTTCCCAAATATGTAGTGATTAACCCAGGATCTCACAGGTACTTCTATGTCAGAGCTGGCATTTAAAACTAAGGTTCCTGCCTCCAGTTGGATCCAGTATTTTTTTCACTGCAATATTCTCTCTCTGGAACCCTTAAAGTTCATTTTCAACCTGTATAAAAATGCAGTAAGATAGGGGACACACTCAGTAATGTTTTGCCACGTCCCCACAATGATTTGGGAGATGTCCTTAGTTACCTCTTCAGTTTTAAGGTAAGAGTTTCATTTGAATAGTGTCTTTTGGAAGATGTGATATCTTCATCAAAATTGGAACACTTTAAATTGAAGTTTTAAACATAATTCCTGGACAGTGGGTGTGGAGGGAAGTTGTAATTTGGGGGGGTCAGCAGGACCATTGGGCTCCCCTCAAATCATCTCCACCCCTTGGGTAGCTATTTATCATACCCATTTGGTGAATCGCCAGTTCTGTTTATTCCTTTGAGCTCCTCCTATAATCAGTGAGAGAAAGAGAGGTGGGGGAGGGGTAGAGAACACATAGAAATACAGTTCTGGGGCTTCCCCTGCCTCACCGGTATGCAAATCACTTGCAGAGATAAATGATCCAACAGAAATGCAGTCAGGGCTCCTGGAGTGAGCCATTTTTCATTTCTCCTCCTGAAGAGCACTTCCCTCCATCTATAGGTAATGGCAGGTAGCTCCCCAAGTGTACATGTGCCTATGAAAAATAAAGGCATTTTCCATTACGCTCAGTCTCCCAGATGTTTGGATAGCTGTCTGCCTCTCCTTCACACAAAGGCTTTAAAAAAAAGATGATTGGACTTGGATAACACAGTGCAATGAATTTGAAAACCTTCCACAAAAGAGAAGAAAATTAAATAGAGTTGAATGGGTCATTTGGTTTCCTAGTCACTCTGGTCCTTTGTCTCCACAAAGGACAATGTGAAACCGCAAACCTTTTTCTTTGAGCATGTAAGCTTACCAGCTAACTGACAAGTACACATCCTGAAATAGGCAGCTAGGATTTTCCATGATGTCAGCCTGGCATCACAATACCCAGAACTCCTTTAGTACCCTGTCTACAGAAAACAGAAGGGATTTTTGGGGGGACCAAATTTGGCTCTCACAATGTCTTGATAGCAAACCTGAATTTGGGGAAACTTCAAGGAATCTCCTTACACTGGTCCAATAGGGCTTCCAATTCTTGAAAGGAAATTCTTCCAAACAAACTCAGTGTGTCCAGTATTTCCTCTCTCCAATTCATCTTCCACACAATTGCCAAATGGATAATCCAAAAACACAACTTTAACTCTGTTGCCCCTTTCCTAAAATATCGTCAACATTCCCCTATTGCCTTAATGTGAAATACAAACTTCTCAATCTGGCACTTAAAACCCCCCACAATTTAGCTCCCACTTTCCAGTCATTTCATATTATTCCCTTTCACACACTCACCAATCCAATCAAATTGGCCTGCTAGCTATTCCCTATTCCATCTCTGGCCTTCATGCCTCAACAGAGATGTTCACCCATGTTTGGAACACTCCTGACTCACCTCTGCTTTCATAGCATCTCTAGCTTCCATAAAAGTTTAACTGAGGAGTCATCTTTCCTAATCTCCTCCAGTTATTATATGGTCTTCCTCTTCAAATTACTTTATATATACTTTCCCACAGTAGAATCTAATATCATTGAGGCCAGGGACTATTTCATTTTTGTCTTTGTATTTCCAGTCTTTTGCACACAGTAGGTACCACATAAATGTTGGTTGTTAGGTCTGTAGGTCTTTCAATTGTTGAAGGAATGGAAAGGCCTGGCAATGAACAAAATTAAAAGGTAAAAATGTATCATTCCTTTTGCACTTAAATGATGCTGCTAAACCATCCTCAGTAGGTCAAAGGCCTAGGGCTCTTTCCAAAAGTGATAGCAGATTGTGCTGAACTCAGCTATTCCCATTCCTTTTGGATCAGTGACATGTATTTCAGACAATTTTAGAACTAAAAGGGATATTAGAAATAATCTAGTCCTACCTACATATTTTGGAGATGAGGAAGGAAAGGAAAAGAACACGCAGAGCTAAAAAAAAAAGAAAGAGAAAGAAAGAAAGAAAGGAAGGAAGGAAGAAAGGAAGGAAGGAAGGAAAAAAAATTTAGATTCTTTCTGAAAAAGATTCTGGATGTTTCTGAGGAAGAAGCAGTGACACTTCCTCTAAGGATTGATATAGCAGAGCCACAGAAGCTATCAAGTGGGACATGATCCTGTTGAATTAAAGGAACAAGAGAAGAGCTGTGGGGCAGCTAGGTGGCACAGTGGATAAAGCCCTGGATTCAGGAGGACCTGAGTTCAAGTCCAGTCTCAGGCACTTGACACTTACTAGCTGTGTGACTCTGGGAAAGTCACTTACCCCAATTTCCTCACCAAAAAAATAATAATAATAATTTTTTAAAAAGAGCCGTGATCGTTAGAGAGTCACTGTCCAGGATAGAGAGAACTTTTGACTTTTTAATTAGATTTTGATATCAGAGAATATATCCAAGATATAACAGAAAAGGTCTCAAGATTTACCAAAACAGATGAGTACTTCCCATTTCTAGTCATTACTATGGGTACAAATGATACTGACAAAAAGGACCTAAAAAGTATCACTGAAGATTGCAAAGTCTCAGGCAGGAAAGCAAAAAATATAATTTCATAGTAAGGGCCAGGGATGGAATACAGTTATCCCTTCCATATCATGAGGGTTAAGAGTATGGTGTCCCTATGATCTGGGAAATCTGTGTAAAATTTTTGGCCTTCTCTTTGTGCCAGAGAAGACATCTAAATTTTTTCTTTTTCTTTTATGGGGTGTTTATAGTACCTTATTATAAAATTTGGATTAAGTACTTGGTCATAGGTTATATGTCAAGTAAAAATACTATATACATATATGTATATATATACAAATACACATATATACACACACATATAATGCATTTCTAAGTTTCTAATTTTTTTCTGTGTCATCTGCAAGCTTTTGCATGTCATCTGCAGCTTCCACAAAATGAGAAAATTCACTTTTAATTTTTTTCTGCCAACTCACAATATATTGAAACCACAATGGGGAAAGCTGCAATATGAAAGGGAAAACTCTATGCCTAACAAAAGCTAGTAAGAATGTATTTGCCTAATGTTTGGCAGATCTAATCAAAAGAAATTTAAACTAAAAAGGATGAGGAGTAGGGCCAATGATGGATAAATAGCACTTGAGATTGCCAAGGTCATACAGTGAGTAAGTGTCTGAGGCAGGATTTGAACTCCAAGTCCAACACTATCCACTGAGCCATCTTGTGACCTTTATATAATGATATAGGCATTAGTCCTCATCCAGTGTACTCCCCCCAATATTACTGGTGATTTAGCCCACTGATATTCTTTTTTTTTTTTTTTAGTGAGGCAATTGGGGTTAAGTGACTTGCCCAGGGTCACACAGCTAGTAAGTGTTAAGTGTCTGAGGCCGGATTTGAACTCAGGTACTCCTGACTCCAGGGCCAGTGCTCTATCCACTGCGCCATCTAGCTGCCCCCTGATATTCTTTTAATATCATTACTAACCTATTAACATCAATTTACAAAGAGATATTTATTGAAAATATATAGCAGAACTCAAAATACCACCATTTCTGAAATTGGGGATACCTACTTGGCTCAACACTCTCGATTTTTTACTGGGGAGAGTAAACTCCTACTTAAATTGTTGACTACAAAACATTTCTACCACAGAGTTCTCTTCTTAGTTCAGTACAACCTTTGGATGAGTCACTCCCTTGCCTGCAGAAATTAGCATCATGGCTTCCACATTGACCTCATGCTGGGCTAGGTGGAGCAATGGATCATTAGGGCTCCTTCCCAGGGTTGGCTACTGGATCCCTGGTAGCTCCTCTCACCTTTCAAAGATCACAAGGTCTTTCCATCTCCAGTAACAAATTAGAAACAAATAAACACAAGAGGGGAAGAAGAAAGAACAGGGCCATGTCCCTACCATGGATTGGCGGCAGACAGAGCAGACTGAGAATACTCTGAGAACTGGGCCTCTGGTGGTCAGTTCCCTATCACAATAGTGAGAAAATCCAAAAACCAGAGAGAGAAAGTATGATGGAAAATGTGTGGGTGAACATCAAAAGAGAAAGAAAGAAAAGTGATTTTATCATTACTACAGAGAACCTGGGCAGAGGATTAGGAATCATACCCAAACCTAGCACAAAAGTATAACATATGATGTTATTGTTCAGTCCTGTCTTCGGTCCACTCTTCATAACACCATTTGGGATTTTCTTGGCAAAGATACTAGAGTGATTTGCCATTTCCTTCTCTAGTTCATTTTACAGATGAGGAAACTGAGACAAACAATGTTAAGTGATTTGCCCAGGGTCACACAGAAAGTAAGTGTTAAGTAAGGCCTAATTTGAACTCAGGTCTTCCTGACTCCAGGCCCACCACTCTATCCACTTAATAACACATGATGCAAGACTTCAATTATCCTGATCTCTGCTAGCATTTTTTTCTGCCAAATACAAAACAGCTAATAACTATTTGTCCGGCTTTAAACTGGTTTTTCAAAAAATCAGGGAACCAACAAGGGGATATTCTATTGTCAATCCAATTCTTATTAACAGAGAAGAACTGACGGCTGAAATTGATTGAAACATTAGGAGGAACTGACCATTAGTCTCTTGAGTTTGTGACAGAAAGAAGAAGGTTAAGCATATTCTGATAAGCATCTTAGATTTTGGGAAACAGATTTTAAAGGGTTTAGAGGTAAGATAGGTAAAAAATCTACAGAGAAAATCAGCCCAGAAGGAATGGGAAACTCTCACAGGTAAAATTCTGGGGGAAAAAAAGACAAAACAGAAAGAAATAATTCTAGTGAGAAAGAAAAATGGGATTTGTCTGGAGTTCAATATGGATTGAATTCCTCCCACCAGGTGAGTAATACTTTGTATTTGTTGTCCTTGGCTCCACCCGTACAGAGAGATTTCTAGAGCTGAGTGACCACCACAGCCATCCGGTCCTCATCAGACAACCTACTGCTTTTTAAATCCACATTTTACTAGGGCAAAGAACAGGATCTATGTGTCCCTGTAAGAGAGAAAGTTTCTCCAACCTCAGTTTACAATACTGAAAATATAATCACAAGGTGTGAAAGGCATGAGGCGTTAAACCTTCTGCTGAGGTGTAGCTATACCCACATCCCTTTATGAGATATGAAACTCCCTCTGATTCAGTCAAAAAGGAAATAATTGACTTAAAAAAAAACCCCAACAAATTAACCACATGCCTGGGGACTATTTAATAGCTAAGCCCTGAGTAGTTTGAGGTAGTCAAGACTTGCCTCAGAGCAATTGTGGAATGAGATCCCTCTGGAAAAGGGAGAAATTTCTCTATAAAGAAGCCTAGCAGTGACTCGTCCAAAGAGAAACATCATGAAAAACAGTTTTAAAGGCAGTTCAAGAATTTTAAGATTTTCAAAGCCAAGAACTACCTCTAAAGGAGACTCCAGAACTTATCAGTGTCTGGTACTTAGTAAATGCTTAATAAATATTGATTGATTGATTTCTATACTGCTGCTTATAAATGTCTTTTTTATTAACTGTTAGATGATCTTCTAGTATCTCATTTTGTTTCAATTCCAAAATCAAACCAATAATCCAGCCTAAGTCAGGACTGGCCCAGAACATTGTAAAAATTCATGGGATGGTGCACCCCACGTTTATGTAAGGGATGCTTTATAACTGCTGTTCTTCCTGTGCTATTTCAGTAAATGTCTTTTCCTAAGAGTTAATTGGATCCACTAGCTGACTGCTAAGAAAAAAACATTCTAATAGGGGCTCATACAACTATAATTTTAGGAGAGAGTACCTGTAGAACCTAGGAATAGGTGTTATATTCTAGAGACCCAATCTATAAGTACAAGTAGAATTTGGGTGAATCCTATATTTCATTAGCCCTGTGGCCTGAAGAAAGAGTTGGGGATAGCGATGGGAATCAGACCTGTAGAGGGGGAGAACAGAGAATGAAACTTCTTTATTAAATGCAGATGTTTTTAAATAATTACAATTAGCTAGAATGGATAATGGATAATTATAAGTTTTCATTTGAAATGTTTATCATATATTTGAAAGTTATACAGTAATATAACATGGTGATGCTAGGAATATTTTCCGATTTACCTTCTAACAGTACAAGATTTCTTCAGACTTGAGCTTCTCCACCCCTTCCCCCCACCCCATCCTCAGTGCCCCAGCACATACTCTCTGCCTAGGCACTCCCACTAGCCTTCCACATTGAAAGCTAAGTAAAGGTCTCTTTCAGTTGGAGGTCAAGGGGTGGTGACTGAAGGCGTGGAACAAGATCCCACCTCCCACCAAACTATAGGATCTTATTTGAATAGGAGATGCTCTTCCATTGACTATATGAATATTGTCAATGAAATTAGCCAGTGTCATTGAAGGAAGGGGAAAAAAGACAAGGCAGCTCTCAAAACCTCAACCAAGACCTTGTCTGAATGGGCTTTTATTCCAATTATTAGGCCATTGAATTGAAAGTAGAGCTCACATTGGAACTCACTCATGCTATTGGCTGGGAAGGGGATGGAACTCTATTAATGAAAAACTGGAAGAATCTGCGTTGTACTCATTGAGAAAGCTACCTGAGAAAAGGAATTAAGTGAATTTAGGGTTTGGCGGATGATAAAATGAGCAGGCATGCATGCACACACACAGAAACACACACACACACACACACACACACATCCAGCTGTTTCCATCTAATTTCTATTTTTGGAAGGTCTTTGTAGCTATAAAAACTTCTCTCCCCTGCCCCCCCTCCCCAGTCTTTCAATAAGGAGTAAGTGACTCAGGGAGGTGGTAAAATAACTATGTCTTATGTCTCTTTTCTCCTGTGCTTATTCTTTACAATGAGAAGCTCTTTGAAGGCAAGGGTTATATCATTACAATATATTTTTGTTTCATGCATTCATTCAGTAACTCCTTATGAAGAATTTACTGCTCACTGAGTGTCCCGTGAGGCATTAGAAAGCTGAATTATTTAGCTCTTCCTGCCCATTCTCCCTGAACCTGAAGGGAGATGAGCTTTCTGAGCCTTTCTTTTCACAAAGCTAATGACCAGCCAGGCCTTAGGAGCTGCCACTTTCTTTGGCAGCTCTAAGAGCAATGTAGAAGAGAAACAGTTCATAACTGGTATCAGACTGTGTAAAAAGAGTAGAGAGGGATGATTTCAGAGTCTTTAACCAGCTTCTTGGCTAAAATATTTTTTCCTTCACAAACCTGCTGTGTACCTAGAATTCCTACCATTTCCCTGTATTAAGACAGCACATTATATCTTAGGAGGAATTTTCTAGCTAACACAACTATTACCAAAATATAAGGGTAGGATCTGAAAGAGATGGGATAGGAAGAGTTAAGAGGAGGATTGATGGAAAGAATACTTGAGGGGCAGCTAGGTGGTGCAGTGGATAAAGCACCGGCCCTGGATTCAGGAGTACCTGGGTTCAAATCTGGCCTCAGACACTTGACACTAGCTGTGTGACCCTGAGCAAGTCACTTAACCCCCATAGCCCCGCAAAAAAAAAAAAAAAGAAAAAAAGAAAAGAAAAGAAAAGAAAGAATACTCGACTGGTAGTCAGGAGACTTTGGTACTAATTCTAGTTCTCCCATTAATTCACTCTAAGTGAAGGTGGGAAATGGGGTTTTGTGTGTGAGGAAGTATTTAAGTAGGTCAATGTAGCTGGATCATAGATATATTAAGGCAGTAAAGTATAAAAAGACCAGAAAGATTAGAAGGGGACATGTTGTAAAGAGCTCTAAATGCCAAACAGAGAACTTTTTATTTGATACTACAGCAGTAAGCCACTGGACTTCAATGAGAAGGAAGGTGACATAGTTAGATCTACACTTTGCAAAAATCATCTTGGCAGTTGAGTGGAGGATGAACTAGAATGGGTGAAGACTTGAGGCAGGGATACTAATTAGAAGTCTATTTCAAGGGGGGAAGCTAGGTGGCACAGTAGATAAAGTACCAGCCCTGGATTCAGGAGTACCTGAGTTCAAATCTGGCCTCAGACACTTGACACTAGCTGTGTGACCCTGGGCAAGTCACTTAATCCCCATTGCCCCACAAAAAAAAAAGTCTATTTCAATAGTCCACTGAGAGGGGATAGAGGTCTGAACTAGAGTTGTGTTTGAGTAGAGAAAAAGGCACATAAACAAAAGATGTTGTAAAGGTAGAAACAAGATTTGCCAATGGACTGATTATTTGAGGTTAGTGATAGCAAGGGTTTAATAGTGACAATGAAGTTGTGAACCTGGGTAGCTGGGAAGATAGTGGCGCCTTTGACGAAAATAGGGAAGGGGTAAGTTTAGTGGGAAAGATAATAAATTATTTGAGATATATTTGAGATTGAGATGCCTATAAAACATACAGGTGAGTCACAATACTTCAGGAGAGAAACTAGGGCTTGATATTTAAATCTGGGAATTATCTTCACAGAGACAACATTTTAATCCCTGGGAATTGATGAGATAATCAAATAAAATAGAATAAAGAGAAAAGAGAAGGGTACATGGGAGGCAAGACCTACAGAACCTTAGAAGTAACTGGAAGTGACCTAGATAATGATTCAACAAAGACTGAGAAGGAGTAGTCAGGGCCATAGGAGGAGGGCCAGGAAAGAGCAGTGTCATGAAAACCTAGAGAGGAGAGGATCCAGGGGCAGAAGGTGATTAACAGTATCAAATGCTGCAGAGAAATCAAGAAGAATTAGAATTGAGAAAAGGCTATTAGATTTAGCAATAAAGAGATTACTGGTAACTTTGAAGGAGGCAGTTAAGATTGAATAATAATGCCAGAAGCCAGACTCCAGTATTTTTAGAACAGACTGAGAGATAGGGAAGTGTAGGTATCCATTGTAGATGGTTCTCTCAAGGAGTTTAGCCACAAAATGAATAAGAGTTATAGGATGATAACTACTGGGGAAGACCAGATCAAGTGAGGGGGTTTTTTTGTTTGTTTTTTTAGAGATCAGAAAATAGTCCAGTTTGATCAGAGTACCTAATATTTATTTATTTATTTTAGTGAGGCAATTGGGGTTAAGTGACTTGCCCAGGGTCACACAGCTAGTAAGTGTTAAGTGTCTGAGGCCAAATTTGAACTCAGGTACTCCTGACTCCAGGGCCAGTGCTCTATCCACTGCGCCACCTAGCTGCCCCCCAAGTGAGGGTTTTTAAGGATAGTGAAGACGTAGGCATGTTGGTAGGCAGCAGAGAAGAAGCCAGTGGATAGAGAGAGATAGAGATAGAGAGATTGGGGAGGATAGTGAGGGAAATTTTATGGAGATGTTGTAAGAGGATGGGATCAAGGCTGTATATAGAGTGATTTGCCTTGACAAGAAGGGTCACCTCTTCAACTGAGACCAAAGTGAAGGAAAAGATAGTAAAGGAAGATGTTCAAATGATGTAAGATGAAGAAGGGAGAAGGGATGACTGATGTTGGCTTTTTTGGTGAAGTATGAGATCAGCTGAAAGAGTGAGAGAAACTTGCGGGAGGCTTGAGGAGAGACAAGAATGTATTTGGAACAGTGGAGAATGGGGCTAGTGAATCACTTAAGAAGGAATAGGATATTTTCCTTGTAGGAATGGAGGCCCAGTTGAAATTACATATACATTTGTAGTTGACCCGATTTGCACATTTTTTGTGATTTCTCCCAGCTTTGTCAGCGCCATATGAATAGGGGCAAGTGAGAAAAATGGTGCAAGTAGTCCAGGGTTGGCAAAATCCAACATGACAAGGGGACAAAGGATTCAAGGATAGAGGGTAATGAAGAATTGAGTTGATTCACCGAGAGGTCTAGATGGAGAAGAAAGGAGAGAGATTATAGTCAGTGCAGCCTGGGAAAGAACTGAGAGGGAAGAGAAATGAAGGTATGGATGTAAGTAAGGATGAAGCACTCATATTTAAGGAAAATGGAGTGATTAAAGATTATGATCAGATAAAGGAATTTCAAATGAGGGAGTAGAACATTGTTAGTTTATGGAAAGTGGTATGACCATCACTGTGTGTAGCTGAGATGATATAGAGAAATAAGTCATGGGAACAGAGTAGATTGAGGAACTGGGAAGTTAGGGTATTGTTGATCACTAAAGGATTTTTGATGGTGTAAAACTAATGGAAATATAGCATGGCAAAGTGGGTAGAACGCTGGCTTTGGAATCAGGAATAATTAGGTTCAAGTCATGCCTTTGACATATATTAGTTGTGTAGCTATGAACAGGTTACTTAAACTTTCAGTGCCTCAGAAAATTCTCTACAATTACAAGTTTCAAGTGAATTGAGTGGAGAAATATTCTACAATGGAAGTATCTTATACTAATGAAGTCAGATTCAAACCAAAAATCTCTCCAAAATGTGACTACAGGATTTCAATATAACGTCTCCTAAACTTGAATAGACTGCTGGAACTTTGAGTTTTTGTTCATCTCCTAAGGCAAGGAAATATTGCAGGGATGGGATTTGAGAAAGCTCTTGAAAATAAGGAAAAAACACTGAGAGGGGGAAAGAGAGGCTATCCTGCCTCAAAAGCATAGTTGAAATACAGAGAAGGCATTAACTGCATTGGAGCATCTCAGCTAGAGTGATGCTGCTGTTATAAAAACTTCCAGGGTTGGGGGCAGCTAGGTGGCACAGTAGATAAAGCACTGGCCCTGGATTCAGGAGTACCTGAGTTCAAATCCTACCTCAGACACTTGACACTTACTAGCTGTGTGACCCTGGGCAAGTCACTTAACCCTCACTGACCTGCCAAAAAAAAAATCCAGGGTCCTGGAGTCAAGCTGGGGAACAAAGAAAGACATTCTCTTGCACCTTCTTCCCAACTGGTACATGGGAGAAGCGATACTTACAAATTACACCTGCCTCCTTCAGGGTGCCTCAGACCCATGCCAGTAAGCCAGACACCTGGGTCACTATAGCACTGTGAAATTTGGGCTTTTTAATGTCTTGAGAGTGAATAGTTCCAAACTCCCCTTTTCCTGCTTTTTAAAAAGCCTTTAATTAGAAAAAACACCAGGTACATCTCTGTCTCTCTGTCTCTCTGTCTCTCTGTCTCTCTGTCTCTCTCTCTCTCTCTCTCTCTCTCCTCTCTTTGTTCTGTCTCTCGCTCTCTTTCTGTCTCTATATGTGTGTGTGTATGTGTGTATGTGTATGTATGCATGTACCAGTTTCAAGAAACCTTCTCTAAAAGTGGACCAGGGATTAGTGTGCCCAGTGCCAGCCAAGAAAAAAAAAGCTTCCAAGTCAATGCTCTTCTGTATAACCAAAACTACCAAAGCTATTCAAACCCCCATGAGACAGAGAACAAAGGGATACAAGGAAGTACACATGTCTGTTTCAACCACAGATGTTTCTGAGAAAGTAAAACTAGGTCAGAAAAAATACGTTAAGTAGAGTAAATAACTGAACTGGTTTAGGTGCCCAGTCTTGCCCAGTCAAAGTTGAGCAGGGGGAGAGAAATCAGAGCCATCAGTTTCTCCACTTTTCCCACATGTATCTGTTTTAGTGAGTATTCCAGCCACCCATGCTAGTAGCTATGATTAAAAATCCTTAAACCTAAAAGTCTTATTTATACCTTGACACTTTCCCCTTTAGCTTTTACTTCTCTCTGTTAGCTTGGGAGAGGAAACTGCATCTCAGCTGCAGAGCCACTGCTTAAAAACAAAAACAAAAACAAAACAAAACAAAACAAAACAAAACAAAACAAAACAAAACAAAACACCCTGCCCTCATCTCTTCCCTGGTTGCCACAGTACTGTGGGGGTGGAATCCCCTCTCCCTCCCCCATGCCCCACTCTTATGGTGTTTTCTCTTCTTTTACACGGGTTCTCTTAAGTCCTGCCCCTCCTCCATCAGAAAACCAAGAAATACTTCCTTGCCTCAAGGAGATGAGCAAACAGTACTTCTACAAGCAGAAATGGGAACAGGGACACAGCCAAAAAGAAAGGAATACTTAAGAAACTCTACAATACAAAAAACTGGGTGAATAGCATTGTGGAAGTGTGGATAGGACATGGTCCCTATCCCTGGGGGCAGTAGCAGCATGATACTTTGAGCAGCATTATAACTAGTAAGGGTTGAAGGGAAATGGTCTTAAAAGTCATGAGAACAATGACAGAGGTAAAAACTTCAATCCAGGTCATCTCAGAAAGATTCACAGACAATTACACAGACAATGCAGATAGCCATTCCTAGAGAAGACAGCCCAGGACTCAGAACCCAAGAGCCCCAGTAATTTTGGTGCCCCCTAATCCGTTGATCCTACTTCAGTCCATCCTTCATGGCCATCATTGAGAGGAGCAACCCCAGGACTAGAAGGGTCCCCTGTCTCACAACCAACAACACCAATTGCCAACTAACTGCAATTGACTAGCATTTGTCCCATACTGCCAGGGACAGCAGTGCCCCCAAAACCACCATATCTGCTACCAACCCAGCCCTAGAGGTAAATTGTCACCTGCCTCTTCAGGAACTGTAACCCTCTTCACAGTGTATGAGATGATTATGGATTTGAGTCAGATTAAACTCTGAGAATGGGGTCTGGAAGATACCCAGCCCCGCCCCAGTATAGTTAGTTTAAAAGTTTATTGCTTGTCAAATTCTCACTGTCTCCTTTAAGTTTTATTGCCAATTAACAGTATTTTTACTTCTGCTCAGTCTCCCCACTTGTCAGCTATATATTAGTTTTTTTCTGGAATCCATTATGTGTCAGAACCTCAGTCCCTGTTGAGTGGGTCGGGGAGTTTGCCCACTAATTCAATACCCGGGACTCAAGAAGAAAGGACAGGGCTCAGCACAGGATGCAGCAATTGAGTTGAGACCAGATGTTGAGTGACATGTCTCTTTTTCTCAGAGCAGAATCCCCTTGACCCTAGGGTCCCAACAATGGATTATTCTTTATTCTATTTCTTTGATTTCCCAACATAGCCGAAGATAAATTTTAACCCTGTCATCCTTATAAAATTAACACGACTACAAAACAATGCTGAAACACCTGAGTGACTCTTCCTGTTATTCAAGGTGAATATCTTTAGAGATGGGGGCCAGGAGAGGGGAGTCAGTGGGAACTGTGAGATCTGAAACATCTGACTGTCACTCCCCCGTTCCCTCTTCCTTTGGCTCGACCTTGTTCCCCCTCCCCTTTCCCCCCTTGTTCCTGGAACACATATGCATGTCTCCATACATTGATCACGAGCTAAACACACACCCTGGGTGAGACAGGATTGGATGTTAGATTGTGAGCTCGCCCTAGTGTGCATGGGGACTTCCCCTCTGACCAACATTCCTATAAAAGGTCAAGGCATGTATTAGCTATTGCGACTCAGTTATTGAGTTTGCTCATTCCCATGGGAATGTAATAAATCTGTCTCTGCTTGACTTGGTGGTCTCCTCGAGTTATTTGGGTAAACTGAGGCAGTTTGCCCCCAAACAACAGCAACCACAGTTGCTACACAAAACCAAAAATTCTCAGCACCAAAGTTCTTGGCACCATCAAATGGTTCAACACCAGAAATACATATGGTTTTATCAGTAGAAATGAAATTTTAAAGGATAGGGGCAGCTAGGTGGTACAGTAGAGTGCTGTTCCTAGAGTCAAGAAGAACTGACTTCAAATCCAGCCTTGGGTACTTACTAGCTGTGTGACCCTAAGCAAGTCATTTAATTTCTGAGGTCTAATAATAGCATCTACCTCCAAGGGTTACTATGAGGAATATATGAATTATTATTTGTAAAGTTCTTAACAGTGCCTTGGACATGGTAAGTGCTATTATATGTTAGCTATGTTAATGTTAGCTACTATAATAATCAGTTTTGCTATTTGTACCCTAAGGATCACTGGGCTGAAACCTTTATGTGTGGTTTCCTCCATTAGAATATGAGCTCTTTGAAAGCAGGAATTGTCTTCATTTTATTATTTGTATCAACTGTTCTTGGCACAGTGCTTTGTACATAATAAGCACTTAATAAATGCTTTGTCACTCGTTTGTTCAATGAAGGAATCCTATGGGAAGGCAGAACCGGAACATCAGGCCAGGCAGGAGTCAGGCACAGCCAGTCAGCTACTTGGAGGGAAGGATTCACGGAAGCAAAAAAGGTGAGCTTGGATAGAGGTCGGGAGGTAATGGAGGATGGAAGAGGTTGACATGACTGAACAACTCACCAACAGCAACGACAAGTGGATTTGTAACAGCGACTTCATAGCATCATTGGATTTAGAGATAAAAGGGCCCTAAGAGCTAATTTAGTCATTTAGTCTATATATGGAGACTGAAGCCCAGAGAGGCTAAGCAAGTTACCCAAGGTTACCCAGATAAAAAAGTGAAATCTTTACCTTTTAATTGGCAAAAAAAAACAGATAAATGGATCCTGATCTATGCCCCAGGTACAGAAAGAATCTCTAACAATGGAATTCCCAAACCTTGCATTTAAACCAAGGTCCTTTGACTTCAAATCCAATGCTCTTTCTACTTACTACATCATGAAGCATCCATGCTTAGCCTCATTCATTAAGAGTTAGAGCTATTTAAGAAAGCATTAAGAAAGAACTAGTTGATGCTGGTGACCTTTAAACTAGCTCATTTAGTTCTGAGGAAGTTAAAAGAATTATATTATGCCACTGAATTGAATTTACTGTATAATGAAAATGATGATACACCATAAGAAATGCCAAAAGGGATATTAGATTCAGAGAAACCAGGGAGGACTTGAATGAAATGATGCAAAGTAAGTTGATCAGAACTAGGAAAATAATGTGCACAATGACTATAATACTGTAAAGGAAAACCTCTGTGAAAAACTTAACTATGAATGATGCAATGACCAATCACAACTCCAGAAAATTAATGATGAAGCATGCTTCCCACCTTTGCAGAGAGGTGATGAATTAGAGGTGTAGGATGAGACATAAATTATCAGGCATAGTAAATAAATGGATTTGTTTTGCTCTGATTATACTTATTTGTTACAAGAGAGGGCACTTTGGGGAGGGGGGTGGAGTTAGGAAGAAGATGGAAAGGATAACAATAGTGATACTAAGAAACAGAAAAAAGCATCATGCAATTATTTTTAAAATTAACAGAAGAGAGAAGGAGGTTGAGAATAGGACATATATAAGTAGAGCAATAGCTATAGTAATTAATAATAATAATAATGAGAATGTATGTAACTTTAAGGTTTGCAAATCACTTTACATATCTTACTTAAGTGAAGACTTGTGGTTTCATGTCTTCTCCTTGTATTTGTCAATGTTTTGCCAAATTCATAACAATAAAAGGGGGAAATGATAATACATTTAGATATTGCTTTAAAACTGGCAGACTGCTTTTTATAGATTTTCTCATTTGAGTTTCACAAAAACCCTGTGAGAAATGGATTTAACAGGTATCCCCATTTTATAGATGTGGAAACTGAGACTCACAATAACCCTGTGAGAAATAGATTTAACAGGTATCCCCATTTTACAGATGTGGAAACTGAGACTCACAAAAACCCTGTGAGAAATGGATTTAACAGGTATCCCCATTTTACAGATGTGGAAACTGAGACTCAAGAAATAACTCATGGGGGCAGCTAGGTGGTGCAGTGGATAAGCACCGGCCCTGGATTCAGGAGGACCTGAGTTCAAATCCGGCCTCAGACACTTGACATTAGCTGTGTGACCCTGGGCAAGTCACCCTCATTGCCCCACCTCCCCCCACACACACACATACACACAAATTTTTTTTAAAATAGCTCATCGTCAATCTCATAGTAAATAAGTGTCAAAGGTGGCACATGAACCCAGCTTCCTATTTCCAAATCTAGCACTGTAACAGCCAAGCAGTGCTGTCTGGAAGCATCAAATACATCTCAGATCCAGAAAAGTTCCCATAATCTACCAATAAGTTTCCCTCTTCCTTCATCCTAGCGTATAAATTGGTGTTACTCCCACAGGTCATGTTCTGTAATGTTGGGACCCTAGGATCTTTCATGTGTCTGCCTTTAAGTAACAGAAATAGAGATTTTGACAGGAGAGGTAATTCAGAGAAAGGGCTGTATAGGTCATAGAGAGGACAGAGAGGACTTGGGGAATACAAGGCCTCTTTGGGGAAGATGGGGGTCGTTTTCAAGGTCTCCTATTTAAACTAATTGTTCTGGGTAAATAGGCATCAAATTTAGTTGTTTCTACAACAAGCAACTGCTCTTTGTGCCTTGAATCAAAGGCTTGGTGGTCCCTCCTCAGATATTGTTTAGAGGCAAATACCTGTATGTTTTATCCCTCTATCGGGTAGAGAAGTTGGATCAGGCTTCTCAGATCACAAGGAGAAGCAGCCGGCAATAATGCAATTTGACTTCTAATAATTAGTAACTTCTCTATTACCATAGTCATTCAAGCATTCTCTTCTCTCTGTATAGTCTCTCACCTATTGGCCTCATCAGCATAGTGGACTTATCGGTTCCCACGGATTTAATTATCATTTCTTTACAGATGAGAGAGGGAGAGAATAAACATTTATACAGTGTCTAAGATGTACCAGGCACTGGACTAAACACTTTACAATTATTATCTCATTTGATCCTCACAACAATCCTGTTGCCCATTTTACAGTTAAGGAAACTGAGGCAAACAGGGGTTAAGTGACTTGCCCAGAATCGCACAACTAGTAAGTGTTTGAGGCTGGATTTGAACTTATGTCTTCCTCACTCCAGGTCCAATGTTCTATCCACCGTGTCACCAGCTGCCTCAGTGACTTCTTTTTTTTTTTTTTTTGCGGGGCAGTGAGGGTTAAGTGACCTGCCCAGGGTCACACAGCTAGTAAGTGTCAAGTGTCTGAGGCCGGATTTGAACTCAGGTACTCCTGAATCCAGGGCCGGTGCTTTATCCACTGCGCCACCTAGCTGCCCCCTCAGTGACTTCTTAATCTAAACATGTAGCCCTAATTTCTCTCTTGAAAGCCAATACATCACCAACTACTTATTGGATATTTTAAACTGAAAGACCAAAAGACATCTATCTCAAACTCAACATGTCTCCCTTCTTCCAAATGCCCATATTTCTGCTCACCATCTTTACAGTTTCTCAGTTTTGTAACTTCCATGCTATTCTTGACTTTGCACCTGCACTCCCCCTACATAGCCACAAAAGTTGCCAAATCTTGCTTTTTCTACCCCTACAATAACTCTTGTATCTGTCCCCTTTTCTCTACTCCCACAGTCACCCACCATCCTGGTTTAGGCCCTTATCACTTCTCAAAAAGATTATTCTAATAGTTCTTAATTTATGTCCCTGCCTCAGAATTCTCCCTTCTCTAATCCATCCTCCACATAGCTACTAAAGTGATTTTCCTAAAGAACAAGTGTCCTAAAGAACATATCATTCCCCAGATCAATAAATTCCAATCATTCTCTATGGCTTCTTGAATCAAATCAATCGAATCAAAACTCCATTTGGCATTTGAAGCTCTTCAAAGCCTGATCCCATCCTACCTTTCTAGATTTATTTATTAGGCCAGCTAGATGGCGTGGTGAGGGCTGGAGTCAGGAAGACCTGAGTTCAAATCTAACCTAGGACACTGGCTAGCTGTGTGTCACTGGTTATGTCACTTAACCTCTGTCTGCCTCAAGTTTCCTCAACTATAAAATTGGGATAATAATAGCACTTATCTCCCAGGGTTATTATGAGTATCAAATGGGTTAATATTTGTAAAGCACTTAGAATAGTGCTTAGCACATAAGAGGGATGCTTGTTGGCTTCCTTATTACCCACTACTTCCTTTCCTTCACTCTTTAATTCTGTCAAATTCCTGTATCTGTGCCTTTGTATTTTCATTCTTGGAATGCATTCTCTCTTTACTTCCATGTATTAGAATTCTTCATTTCTATCAGGACTCAGCTTAAGTCTCACCTTCTACCTGGAACCTTTCCTGGCTTCCTCTCCTTTCTTCCAATCTCAGCTAAAGTCCTACTGGAGGAAGCCTTTCTGATCCCCCTTAATTTTTGGGGGGGGGGCAATGAGGGTTAAGTGACTTGCCCAGGGTCACACAGCTAGTAAGTGTCAAGTGTCTGAGGCCGGATTTGAACTCAGGTCCTCCTGAATCCAGGGCCGGCGCTTTATCCACTGTGCCACCTAGCTGTCCCCTGATCCCAGGCATTAATTCTAATGCCTTTATTCTAATCTCTAATTTATCCTCTATATAGCTTGTTTATACACAGTTGTTTTCTTCTCCATTTAACTTGAGCTTCTTGGAAGCAGGGACAGTCCTTTGCTTTTGTTTCCTAGCACTTGGCACAATGCCTGGCATGTAGTAGGGACTTAGTAAGTCTTTATCGAGTGACTGATTCTCCTGGATCTCAGTGTCCTCTATCCCCAAACCTCTCACTTTGTATAGATTCAGGATATACTTCTGTAGCACATACTCTGAAGCTACAGCCAAATTTCCACCCACAAGAGCAGGTGGGATCCCCAGAGTTATTTGCTTTCTCAGAGTCTAGGAGTAGTACAAAGGGATTGAGGGCTGTTTTTCTAATTATATAACTATAGGGAGGGGCTACTCCACATGTAGCATGTGGGTGTCTATGGTTCAAAGGGAGGCAGAATAGACATCTCTAGCCTCTTCTCCTCTGCCTCCTTCTCCAAGGGAGATTTTAATTCCTACCAGGAGGGAAGCAGGAAGTTGTGGCCAGATGCTACTGCCCTGCTTTCCTCAAAGAGAAGGGGTACCTTGCTAGAAAGGCTCCCTTGGATATTATTAGGAGATGTGATTTTCAAGTTCAATCTAACTTTTGACTGCTGTTTATTATTAGGGAAGAGAACTCCAAACATTATATCCAAGACTTGATTCCTTTCCCACCAAATACCAGTTCCACAATGAACACACAAAGCAATTCTCCATATTATAGCAAAATAGAAATCAGAGAAAATATACATAGGACAATATATGCCAAACAATACAGAGTGAAGGAGCTTTCCCATTGGGAGTGAGGGAACTCAGCTCAACCAAGAAAAAGAGACCTAGATCTCACCAGAAGGGAAAATGCCTCTAGTGTAGCAAGACGGGAGCAGGGAGGTGACAGAAGCTACCTGCTCCTCTCACGTCTTCTCAGAGTCTTTTCCTTCAGCAACCTAAAGTGAGCTTGAGCTTGTCCATCTTCTCTCTCAAAGCTGGAAACCAATAGCACCCAAAGTCCAAAGACACTCAATCACTTAAAGAAGACTAGAAGAACCATTCAAAAAGACTGGAAGAAGACTGAAAAGCTTGGCTTTCTCCTACTCTCATTAACTCCAATCTGGGATCTAGTATGAGCTGCAACACTCCACTTTGAAACAGGTACTCACTACTTCAGGAAGTTCTTTTGCTGGAATCCTCAAGATATTCATTCCCCTTGAGTGTGGTGTAGCTTCTATGCCCATCTGTCTGGTACTAGTAATAGAACTTAGTAAATGCTATTGCTTGCTTGCTTGAAAAGAATGACATAGTTTGTAGCTCATGTTTAATGCTAATTTGACTATGGTAATCTAAATGTGATTTTCTGGTGCAATGATCAACAAGTGGGCACAGTGCAGAAGGAGTTAGATCCTTGCTGTCAAACTCAAATAAAAATGAGGGGATCACTAATCCAAATATAAGGATCCCTGTGTGTCACATATTGACATTTTTAAAATGTAACAATATCTAGGTTTTATTGTGTTTTTATTTATTTTGTTACATATTTGACAATTACATTTTAATCTGGTTTGGCCTGGGCCTGCGGGTGTTGCAGGCCATATGCAGCCCACAGGCAATGTGTTTGACACCTCTGAGCTAAATCCCTTCAGTCCTGACATTTTTACCATAAACAAAACCAGAAAAAGGCAGGAAGCTTCAGCTAAATGAAAGGATAGCTTACAGATACTACTTGGAAAGGCAAAGGAAGGAGTTGACAGAGCAGATTTTATTGTACACCCAGAGGCAACAAGATACATTCCTTTGGTCTATTTGGTCATGAAACATTACAGTTTTAATGATAAATATTTGCTCAAAAAACCATGAAAATAATTGCTCCTTATGTGAACCAATGTTGCTAAGCATAAAGAAGCAGAAAAACTCCACAAAGAACTTGATGAGATCCCTACAAAATAAATCAACATACTCTAAATCTTGATGACTTCTGTGCAAAAGTGGGAAATGGTAAACATGGAGAAAAATATATGAGAAAGCATGATTCAGAAAGGACAAAGACTTACAGATTACCCAGAAGCCCTGTATCTTTATATCATGTACACTGTCTTATTGCTAGACAATAGACAAGGGAAGCATCAAGTAAAAACACAAAAATGAAATGGATTATTGTTTAAAGGAAGAAAATTAACTTGTTATTAATGTAGAAGTTATCCCTAAATCATTTATACACAAACAGATCATTCACTTGTCAGAGTGAAGATTATAATAAGTGAAAGAAAATAATAATGAGAAAAAATATGGTATATAAAATTAAATAAGTAATTGATCAAAAATTGGAAACAGACAACAAAAATTACATCAACATTATTATGTAGTCATTGCAAGGCCATTTAAAGATGAAGATAGAAAGAAATATAAAGAGGAGAAGAAAAAATATAGAAAAGATTTGTAAAAAGTATTATATTAAATTGTTTCCTCCATTAATGACAGTGGAATCACCACACTTAAACTTGAACATCACTGTAGGTTTATAAGGGACATACAAATAGTACTAAAGAACACAAAGATGGAAAAAGCAACTAGATTGGACCTGCTGGAGATAACATAAGCCTGAGAGCATTTAGGGATTGATAGACAAGTAATCTGAAGAAGAAAAAGATACCAAAAATGTGAAAAAAGTTTTAGCTCTTATTAATACAAAAAAGGGCAGGGAGGCAACCTACTGTATATATCTACAATCTAATTAATACACAATCTTTTCTAATAATCATCTATACCTGAATTAAGAGAATTCTGAAGGAGAGTGTAGGTGAAGAACAAACAGGCTTTCACAAAATATAAGGGACCCCATGTTTACCATTTTCCAGTAATGTGCAAAATCCCAACATGCCTATTGTCTGTTAGTCATGAAAAATAATTTAATTTGGTAAAGCAAGATTCTACTTTACAGGTTCTTTTTCAACAAAGTGCCTCTTGTCCATACATCAAAACCACTGAAGATTCCTTGAAAGATATGAGAGAAATCATCCTGTTCAATGACCTGAAAGTGAAAGTTCTCCTATGAGAGCTAAAGATCCCAATGGCCCAGTTCAGGTGAAAAGCAGATGATGGAGATCGCCAGAACTCAGGCAGCATGGTTTAGAAATTTCCAGGAAGGAATATGGAAGCCTGGTTCGGGGTAAGATATGGCAAAAGCTCACCTATTAGAACCCAAGATCCCATTGTATGACAGAATCACATGGTGAGGGTGAAGGATGATGGATAGATAGCCTGAGAGCATTGTGAGGTTATCCTCACAATATCAGGAAAAAATCAAGGAAGGCCTCCAGTTATGTTGGATGGACATCCTGTGTTGAATCTTTGGGAGGACATGGACAAGAGTTGCACAGAATGGACAGGCATGGGCGGCTTCAGATCTGTATCATTGAAGGGAATTTCCAAATTAATGAGATCATAGATTCATTTGAACATTTAAGTATATATATGAAATTTTTCTATGTTGGTGGCCACAGTGACCTGTAAGAGGAACTGAATACCCTTGGAGAAGATCTAGAGACGAATAAAATGCATATATTCTCAGGGCCTAAGATGCCAAAGTGATATTCCTAAAGTACAAGTCACTCCCCTGCTAAATAAATTCCAGTGGATCCTTGTCCTGTTAGCTTCAAAATAAAGGAGGGAAGGGAAGAGAAGGAAAGGGAAGGGAAGAGAATAAGCATTTCTTAAGTTTACTAGGTGCCAGGCACTGTGTTAAGTGCTTTACAAATATAATCTCATTTGATCCTCTCAGCAACCCTGTGAAATAGGTTCTGTTATAATCCTTATTTTATACCTTAGGAAACTCAGGCATACAGTGGTTAAGTGCTTCATATAAAAACAAAACCCAGTGCTCTAGCCACTGGGCCACCTAGCTGCCTCTAGGCAGAATCTCTTATTACTAATTATTATCTCTAATCTTAATTACAAATTTCTCTTTTTAGTATTAGAAACCTTTCATAACATGGGTCTAACCTGCCTTTCCAGGCATATTATACATTATTCCTCTTCATATACTATACAATCCAGCCAGATTGGCTTTCTCGCTGCTCCTCACAAGCAAGTCACGTGCCATTTCCCATCTTTGTGTTTTGCCAGAGATGAAGATCTCTGCCTCTTAGAATCCCTAGCTTCCTTAAAAACTCAGTTCAAATACTGCCTCCTATGTGAGGTCTTTCCTGATGCTCTCAACTGAGAATGCACCACCCCCCACCCTGAAATTACCTTGTAGTTCCTTTGTATATATTTTGTACATACTTACATTTTTAGGTAAAAGCCCCTCCAGGAACTGCTTCCCCAATTTATACTCACAGGATGGATCCCCAGAGTATGGCTAACTCAAGTTTTTGAGTACTTCTCATTAACAGTCATGCCATCACACTCAACTAGCTCTTAGCAAGAGATTTACTCAAATGGCATAATATGAACAATAACTACAAAACATTCCTCCAATAAATCTGGTGTGTACTCTCCCACAAATACATATCATAGGAAGAGTGGCCTAAATTCAGAGTATAATAGTAAGTAACGTGCAAGTATAGAATACATGTGAAGAAAAGGCAACTCAAAACTTTCCTTCTCTATATTTTCTTTGCTTTGGCTTTCCAGGGTCTGTCCCTCTCTATAGTAAAACTCTTGATTGTCAGTAATCACGTTCCTTGAAACTGTTTCCTCTCTTAAAGTAACTGTCTTTTCGTCTGTGGCTATCTGGAGGATGCCTCTACTCCCCACTGGATGCACTGTCTCCTCCTGGTCAAGTAACCCCTCTTCAAAGCTAATGCTGATGGAGGTCCTCTATAGGCAGCTCTGAGATTTGGCTGATTTGAGTGCCTCAGGGCCCCGGGAATTTAAAGCCCTCTTCCCTCACCCCCACTGTGGTGTGACTAATCTGATTGTTCAGCCAATCACTTTGTTCCCTTCTTTACTCAATTAAAAAGGTGTTTGTACCTGATAAGGCAGTCTGGGCATGGTTTGCCTCTACAGTCAATTTAATACCTTATTAATATTTTGTGATGGCATCTGCAATTGCATCAGCCGAGTTGGAGGTATGAATAACGCCCTCCAAATGGAGATGTTGTCTCCCGTGCAATAGAATTTAAGCTCCTTGAGACAGGAATTGTTCCAATTTTTCTTTGTATACCCAGTGCCTAGCTTCTGACCCCAGATTTAGCCCTTTACTATACACTATCATGCCTCCCATCAAACAATAACCCTGCCTTCATGGCAGGCTTGTAGTCTTGGATGGGAGCAGAACATATACATAAATAACTATGATACCAAATAATAAGAAATAGGTACATAAGGAAGGTAAAACAAAGTGCCTTGTGAGGTCCTGGGGATGGGAGAAAGGTCATTCTAGACTATCCTTTCTTAGTCTCAGAAAATATCATCACTCTAGTGATAAACTCATCACAGGCATAAAGTTACCCTCCTAAAGTTCTCTTCAGGGAACAATTCTAAGTCCCACAGAGTGACGAATTGATAACTTTTTTTAATGGGCTGGGGTGATGACTCTCTTTTAAACCATATATTATGATCACTGGGGTGCCAACAGAACAGAATCCTTGATTTATTTTTACCTTCACTATTTTACTATCTCTCTGAATAAACATCTAATGCAGCTGTATTGCTATAAAATTTCGTAATTGGTGGGTGGGTGTGGTAGAACAAAACCTATGTGTACCTGCCATGGAGTCTAGGCTAGATTTTTCCTTATAAGGCAAAGAGGTCAACAAGACTTGAATGCAAGAGGTTTAAGCTATTGTTGCCATAGCTTCCTAGTTTCCTAAAGGCATAAATGAGGCTAGGCCACAAGATGTCAGACCTTCTCAAACTTAGTGGATATCTCACTCCTGTGTGAATCACCAAATTCTACTCTGATGACAAGATGCATTTCTGTATGGAAATAAGGGTGGGGGGTGGAACAGGTCCATGTAAACCAGGGCATAGTCTTATTGACTAACCTTTCCTTATTATCATGGAAAATAAACAAAAACAACTTGTTGTGAACTAGTAGATAAGTGTTTCATTTCATTCCAATATCAAACTTCAACTACAAGACTAGCCTGAATCACAAAACAAAATCACAACAACCCTCTTGCAGTTGATTAGTCTATTGAGAGGGTCCAACAGAAATCCAGAATAGTCCTCTGCTCAGCTCCTCAAACAAAAATGAAGAAAAATAAGACAAAAAGGATACAAAGATGAAACTACAAAGTAATGAGATTGATTTTTACATGTGAAAGTGGAAGTAGTCATATGACTGCATGTTTTTCAAATTAGATCATGTAAAATGTGCTTTGTAAACCTTATGCTTAAAATGTTGGGATCAACTACTTTTTTATAGGCAGAAAACAATAAGCATAGTGGGATTGTCTTCTTGGTACTTTTGAGCCATTTTGCTGTAGTGTTTGTGGAAGCCTGACTCTTTCTTTCTCATACATTCCTTCATCAAAGATGAATATTTTCATAAAGATTTTGTAGAAATGGGAAAATCAATAGTTACTGATATTTTCTTGGTAGTTTTTTGGGGGGAGGGGATAAAATGATGGGTGTCAATAGGCTATAATCTATTACCACCAAAAAATTATAAGGTGGTATCATAAAGAATACCATTAGAGAGATGTATGTAAGGGGGTATCATGTATTGAGAGCAAAGGATAACTGAAAGATTGGAATCTACACATAGTTCAAAGATCAAGGAGAAAACCTTTATCACTCACTTTAGGTGGACACCTCATGGGAAGCTTAGAAGAGATCATGGACAAGAATTACACAGGATGAAAAGGCACAGATGGGCTTTAATCTAGACAGTTGAAGTGAGTACCCACATTTCTCTTAGATAAAGTAAGGTCTAATGCCAATTAAAATGGTTTGGCCTTGAAGAAATTCTTTAAGAAGTAATGCTAATACTGGGAAATTTAGGGGGCAGAATTTTTGGTCAGAAGAAGCTTTCAATGCTTTTGAAATCACATTTAGTTGGCAACTACATGTGTGAGGCAGTCTTTGAAAGCATATTCACTTCTGCCTGTCCAAAACTCCCCAAAGGATTCTGTCGATTTCAAAATCACTTTGTTTCTTGTCTTTCAGCTTTTATGTCTCTTCAATCATACATGCTTGAGTGTAGTCATTTGGTGGTTTAGTAATAGCAACCTAGTTCTTAATAAATTTTCAAGAGTAACAGCCAAATCCAAGAAAAGTCCTTAAATCTTTGGTTGTAGCCAAGGCAGGAGTGATGCTGATTTCCCTGAGTTAGTGCTTATACTTTGTTGTGATATAATGTGACCCACATACTTGGCAAAGATGCTACAAAATTGCCACTTGTCAACTGAAAGTGTTAGGCCATTTTCCTCTAACCAATACTTTCATCAGTCTTTCCTCATGTTCTTCTGAACTTGCCTATAGATCATGTCTCTTAACTACTTAATCCATCAGTCTTTGGAAGGTGGCAGTTACTCCAAGGGATTCATTGAGGCACACATTCAAATTTATAAAATTCAACTGGACAGATGAAAGCTGTCTCTTCCCTATCTTCATTGTCACAGGAATCTGGTATTGGCTACATTAAGTAAATACAGAAAATAACCAGCTACTTAATCTGAGGCATCTTGAACTTAATCTACTTCAATTCTTTTGTTCAAAGTCTGGTAGTCTATACACATATATATTTTCCCATTCTTCTTTGATACTTCTTACAGGGTGGGCCAAAAGTCATGAAGGGATTTCAATATTTAATAATTCCTTTATTTTTGTTTTTAATTTACAATACCATAGCATCATATACAATATAAAGCATTCATCTTATAATAAATTATATAAATGAATTTATATAATGTGTGAAAAATCAAATCTTGTAAATGGTTTAAAATAAAGAAGAATTAATTTTTAAAAAGTTATTAAAACATCATGACTTTTGGCCAACCCTGTACTACAGGCACTTCTTATGGACAATTGGACTCTGTGATAACATTCACCAACAGGTTCTTGAGATATGTCTGAGGCCAAACATGACAGACAAAATTTTTTTTTAGATTTTTCTTGAAACAGTTGATCTTCAGCACATCCTACATCTTGTTCATGCAGTAACAATACACATGAATTTTTGCTGAGCTTGTGCCTTAGCCACTACTTCCATTCCTCTGGTATTTAGGAATCCTTAAAGTCAAACAAGCATCTGGGGGTAGAGTGAATAGAGTGCTGGGTCTGGAGTCAGGAAGATCTCAGACATTTACAAGCTATGTGAGTCTAAACAAGTCATATTCTAAGCAAGTTTACTCAATTATAAAATTAGGATAATAATTTCATCTACCTCACAAAGTTATTTTGAAGATCAAATGAGAAAATATTTGCAAAAAGCATAGTTTGTGCCTGCCATATAGTAGACTCCATATGAATGCTTGTTAAATATCTCATTGGCTGAAGAGCTAAGTTCAATATCACCACTTGACTCTGCAAAAGCTCCATGGATAGTCAAAGCATAAAGATTTTTAGTCCCAGCTTGTTGTCTGCAATATTCTACTAATACTCTGTAGAGACTGTAACAGGTACCAATTAGAGCTGACACCCCATTGGTACATAAAGGGTCTAGATAAAACATCATCAGAATGACCATTGTTTTGTTGACACTTGTAATATCTTCAGGAAACTCAAAGCACTTCAATGTATCCCAAATATAATCAGTTTTTGTCATCCAATCCTCTAAGGCCTAAAAGAAGCCATAAAGCTATTTTTTTCAAATGTCTTTCATAGGATATCTGAAATACAATGGCCACTTGTGTTCCATGGTCCGGTACATTCCACAGTCTCAGTTCTCATAGTTGCCTCTTTAAAAGGTTTTACGAGTCCAGATGGAAAAGACCCATTAGGAATTGCTTATGAGGTTGCTATCATTGCTTGTGGGAACCACAGCAACTTCCTTCCGAGGCCCATTTCCTTTTCTCAAAGCTGATCCCAAAGCACTCAGTTTGTCTCTTCTCAAATACTTACATATGGCTTCTCCTCCTTTGCAGTAATAGAAGTCATCTGTCTCTCTTGTTTTTTCCAGATAACAATATATTTCTGATAGCCTGCCACGGTCTCATTCCCTTTTATTCCCTTGCGTCAGGACTTTTTCAAAGGACCATTGCTTACCATGGTACTCTCCTTTGAAAGATTTCCTGGGCTACCGCTTCGTGCTCTGCATCCCTGGAATAACAATTCTGCCTTAAATCTTTAAACCATGTTTTAGTCTATGTTTCTGAACCATTTTCATGGAGGTACTGCTAACTGCAATCTTTTTGGACATCACTAGGCTTATTCTCCATGTCACTCAAAGATTCTAACAACTCTTCAAAGCTAGTTGGGTTCCATTTAGGATCTCAGCTATTCAACTAATGTCTTATTAACTTGTTATATTTCAAGCCCCTACATATTCATTTAAACCTAATCTCATACTTCTTTGGGGTTTTTTTTTGTTTTTGTTTTTGGTTTTTTTGGGGTTTTTTTAGTGAGGCAATTGGGGTTAAGTGACTTGCCCAGGGTCACACAGCTAGTAAGTGTTAAGTGTCTGAGGCCGGATTTGAACTCAGGTACTCCTGACTCCAGGGCCAGTGCTCTATCCACTGCGCCACCTAGCTGCCCCTCTTTGGGGTTTTTTTATAACAATCTGCATATTTTTATTTCCATGTGAAGAAGATTAAAATTTAGAGTAGTAGTGCTTTCTTGTTTCAACATTCCCAAAACATGTTTTTTCAAGTGTTTGTAGACAGCTTTGCATATCATAACTGGGTTACCAACCATCAAGCCTAACCCCACCAGAAAAAAATTCCAAAATCCTTTCAACTGAGGTTTTCTACCTGTCCTTAATTGTGTCAAAAGCCTTCAAATTCTGTAATGCCACCAGCATCCATATAATCCCGATGAAATTTAGTTGTTCACCAATAGGACATGACTCTACCAAGAAAATTCCTAATATTTAGTAAATAGATAGAGCTTCTCTGCTATGACATATCTAGTCGTATGCTTGCCATTAGGTGATACATTTCTTCTCAATTTAGTAGACATCTCTCCTTTAGGTAGCCTTGAGAATTGGCCCTATTCTTTTCATCCTTTCTATGAGGCACTGGTGATCTGTCTCCCAATAAGCTGCTGGTCTCAGCTTTGGGTCATCTCTTCATTGATATACTGTCTAAGTCTATGTGACTTAGAGAAATTATTTCTCTATGTATGTAGAGGTATAGTAGGGCTTTCATTTGTTGTTGATGTTGTTCATTTTTTTCCAGTTGTGTCGAACGGTTTGTGACTCTATTTGGGATTTTCTTGGCAAAGATATTAGAGTGGTTTGCCACTTTCTTCTCCAGCTCATTTTATAGATGAGGAAACTGAGGGAAACAGGATTAAGTCACTTGCCCAGGGTCACAAAGCTAGTAAATGTCTGAGGCCAGACTTAAAGTCATGATGAGTCTTCTTGACTCTAGCCTGGAACTCTATTACTGTACCACCTAATTGCCATTGAAGGTATTAATTCATTCTGGTTTTGCTGGCAAGAATCTTAGTTAATTTCTATATAAGTGACCACCTAATGTAGTTACAGATTTGGACCTCACATTCTGTACCATGTCATCGTTTTCATTCCTTAGTGCCCCCAAGTTTATTACAAACTGTTCTTTTGATGGAGGATTATAGATCAATTTATAGGTACTATCCCCTATATGTGTCTTGAATATATATGTTTGACACAAAATATTTAATTAGGTCTGGTAGCACACATAGTACATCCTTAGTATGTAGACCTGCTAACTCTATGTAGGCTCTCCTGTTGATGTCCCGCAACTCTTTCTCATTATGCTTGAAAACAAAAGATCTTCATTCTCATACTCAGGATCCATATTCTCTATCAGTAATCCCTTGTAAACTTTAATATTTGAAAAGTGGCAGTAAATTCTTTTTTAATTATGAAAGTATTTTATTATTTTCCAGTTACATGTAGAGATATATGTTTTTTAGTGAGGCAATTGGGGTTAAGTGACTTGCCCAGGGTCACACAGCTAGTAAGTGTTAAGTGTCTGAGGTCAGATTTGAACTCAGGTACTCCTGACTCCAGGGCCAGTGCTCTATCCACTGAGTCACTTAGCTGCCCCAGAGATATTTTTCAACATTTGTTTTTATAAGATTTCTAGTTTCAAATTTTTCCCTCCCTCCCCTCACTCCCCCATCCCCAAGACAGCAAGTAATCTGATATAGGTTATATATGTACAATAACATTAAACATATTTCTGCATTAGTCATGCTATAAGAGAAGAATCAGAGCAAAAAGGAAAAACCTCAAAAAAGAAAAACAACAGCACCAAAAGCAAAAGAAATAGTATGGTTCCATCTGCATCCATATTCCACAGTTCTTTTTTTTTTCTGGATTTGGAGAGCCTTTTCCTTCAAGAGTCCTTTAGAGCTATCTTGTACCATTGTATTGGTGAGAAAAATCAAGTCTATTACAGTTGGTCAACACATAATGTTGATGATACTGTGTACAATGTTCTCCTGGTTCTGCTCATCACACTCAGCATCAGTTCATGCAAGTCCTTCCAGGTTTCTCTGAAATCTGCCTGCTCATTGTTTCTTACAGCACAATAGAATTCCATTACATTCATATACCACAACTTGTTCAGCCATTCCCCAATTGATGGGCAGCCCCTCAATTTCCAATTCCTTGCCACCACAAAAAGAACAGCTATAAATATTTTTGTACATGTGCGTCCTTTTCCCTTTTTTATGATCTCTTGGGGAAAAAAACCCAATAGTGGTATTGCTGGGTCAAAGGGTATGCATAGCTTTATAGCCCTTTGGGCATAATTCCAAATTACTCTCCAGAATGGTTGGATCAGTTCAAAGCTCCAACAACAATGCATTAGTGTTCCAATGTTTCCACAGCTTCTCCAACATTTATTATTTTCCTTTTTTGTCATATTAGCCAATCTGATAAGTGTCAGGTGGTACCTCAGAGTTGTTTTAATTTGCATTTCTCTAATCAATAGTGATTTAGAACATTTTTTCATATGGCAATAGATAGCTTTGATTTCTTCATCAGAAAACTGCCTGTTCATATCCTTTGACCATTTCTCAATTGGGAAATGACTTGGATTATTATAAATTTACTTTAGTTCCTGATATATTTTAGAAATGAGGCCTTTACAAGAAGTACTGGCTATAAAAATTGTTTCCCAGCTTTCTGCCTCCCTTCTAATTTTGGATGCATTGCTTCCATTTGTACAAAAACTTTTAAATTTAATGTAATCAAAATCATCCATTTTGCATCTCATACTATTCTCTATCTCTTCTTTGGTCATAAACCATTTTCCTTTCCAAAGATCTGAAAGGTGAACTATTCCTTCCTCTCCTAATTTACCTATGGTATCACCTTTTATGTCTAAATCATGTACCTATTTTGACCTAATTTTAATATGTAAGGGGGGGATTTAAAAGATCCCCCAGGTTCCTTAAGCCCCATATAGGCCACCAATCTGTAAGGGTCAAATTTAATATGGGAAGAGTTCATTGAGAGGCTAGCTGCAATATTGGGACTCGGACAACAACAGGGGACCTCTAAGTCCCAAGCCTCCTCTCTTCCACACTGCCTCCCTCCCCAACTGCTTCTCCCAGGCTGATAAGAAACATGATTTAAAAGACTCTTTTCAAAAAAAGCAAAAAAACCAAAAAACAAAAACAAAAAACCAGGGTTTATTGATGAGAACAAATTTAGAAATAAGGACAAAGAAAAGCAGGAAATATGACCTGTAAGCCCACCCACCAGACTCAGCTGCTTTGCATTTAACTCTCTCTCTATCCCCCTGCATGTCCACGTTTAACTCTCTTACCTGCCAAAGTGAACTCCTCTCTCTCTCTCTCTCTCTCTCTCTCTCTCTCTCTCTCTCTCTCTCTCTCTCTCTCTCTCTTCTCATCTCCTCCTTTTCTACCCCCCCCCAGAATAAAAATCCCTTCTCTCACAGGAAACCCAGGCCGACCACCCACATACCCCAAGCTAATTCGTTGGCATCCCTAGAGGCAGTGCCCAAGGCCGGCTGGGGCATGGGGTTTTCTCGTGTACACCTGCTTGGCAGAGGGAGCCGGGCATGCCTGGGGTGGAGGGAGCTGTGTGAGGTGTGCCCAAGGCTTTCTAATTTTAGCCAAGATGGAGTCCCCAAATCGCAATCCATTCTTACAAGTATAAGGTGTAAGATGTTGGTTTATGCCTAATTTCTGCCATACTATCTTCCAGTTTTCCCAGCAGTTATTGTCAAATACTGAGTTCCTATCCCAGAGGCTGAAAGTGGCAGTAAATTCTAAGCATTTCATTCAAGGATTCACAATACTGATCTATAATGCATGATTTATTCAATCACCAAAAAGCAATTCACAAACTGACCAAACAATTTAGTATCAAATATATCTGAGATCAAATAACTGCTCTCTTAGTACTGCTTTTTCTCACCAAACCATTAGAATACCTAAAAAGAACTACAAGGTTTTTCAAGGACAGTTGAAAACTTCCAATGTAATAAAGGCCTCTCTTATCTGGAGTTTACCCATCAGGCAGTCAAAGTTATCAAAACTTGGTCTAGAATAAAGGAATAAACAATAAAAGAGGGTTTCTGGATAGCCAAAATAAATGTTTAAAAATTCATTCAATGACACATGCATTTTACTCAGGTGAATTCTTCAGATCTCATTTGAAGTCTACTAATTCTTACTGGGTTGCATGATGCTACCATGCTACTTTTTCTTTCTTATTCCTCACCTATTTCATCCAATTAATCACTAAATCCTATATATTCTACCTTTAAAATATCTTTAGAATCCATATTTTCCTTTCTATTGCCACTAACACTTTCCTAATACAGTCCCTCAACATCACACAGATGAATTACTTCAAAAGACTTCTGACTGGTTTCCCTGCCATCAGAACTTCTGTCTTTTAAAAAAAAAGGAACTTCTGTCTTCAAATCCATCCACATATCTTGCCATATTAATCTTTCTTCTTCACATATTTCATAATGTCATATCTCTTCAAAACATTCATATTGCCTGACATTCAAGAGTCTTCACAATTTGACATATTTGCAGCTTTCTTCAATACTCCTTTCCTCTCCATGAACTAAATTGTATTACTTCTTATGCCTCCCACATTTCTAGTGCTTTACCACCTCGGTGCTTTTGCTCACACTATTCCCTATGACTAGAAATCTGTCCCCTTCCATTACTACCTATTGGAATCCAGATTTCCTGAAAGGCCTAATTTAAAAACAACAACAACAACAACAACAGTGTATTCATAAAGGCTTCCTTAGTTCACCAGTTAAAAATTACTTTTCCTTCCTCTGACCTTACAAGCACTTTGAACTTTGCAAATGTAGATATTCTATTCAGCTGACCTGGTTGTCTGGTTTCCCAATTCTCAGTAGAGCTAGAACTCCAAAAAAAGAATAAAGTTAATGAATACTTATTATGTGACAAAAAGTTCTGAGAAAGATAGAAAGAAGACTGGCAGAAATTAAGTTTAGAACAAAATCTCACACCAGGTACCACAAAAAGCTACAAATGGATAAAAGATCTAGATGTAAAAGTTCCTATCTATCACAAGAAAATTAAAGGAGTAGTAAAGGAGATACTTTTAACAATGATGGATAGAGGAAGAGTCCAAAGAAAGGAAAGAGAATAATCAGAGATAAACTAAACAGTTTTTATTGCATAAAATTAAATAAATTATAAATAATATTAAAATAATAGAATTAGACATGTTGCACAAACAAAATCAGCAAAGTTAGAATTTTGAAAAAAACAGTTATTGGGGAAAATATCTTTGAAGAAAGTTTCTCTGATATCCTAGATATATAGGGAATTGATTCAAATATATGAAAGATTCTTCAACATTCTATTCTTTGATAAATGGTCTAAAGATATGAAGAGGAATTTATTTTTTTCCAATTATATTCTTTTTAAATTTTTTTATTGAATAGAATTTTATTTTCCAAAATATATATAAAAACAAATTTTAACATCAATTTAAAAAAAATTGTGTTCCAACTTCTCTTCCTCCTCTATTCCCACCCCCAACCCACTAGAACTCAAGCATTTCAAAATAAGTTATACATGAGTAGTCATGGAAAACATTCCCACATTAGCTAGGTTGTGAGAGAAAACAGTCCAAAAACTCCCAAAACTTCAGACTGAGGAATTGTCAAAGAGAAAAAAAAATTTTTTTTAATGTGTTTCCAGGGGCAGCTAGGTGGCACAGTGGACAGAGCACCAGCCCTGGAACCAGGAGCACCCAAGCCCAAATCCGGCCTCAGACACCCAACACCCACCAGCCGTGTGACCCCAGGCAAGCCACCCAACCCCAATTGCCTCACCAAAAAAAAAAAAAGTGTTTCCATCTATTTTCAGATACTATTACTTCTTTCTCTGTAGATGAGTTGCCATTTTTATAAGTCCTTCAGGGTTATATTGGACCATTGCCTTGCTGAAAATAACCACATGCTTCCCAGCAGATTACACTATTGCTGTTATTTTGTATATAGTACATTTCACTCTGCTTCAGTTCATGTAGGTTGTTCCAGGTTTTTCTGATAGTATCCTGTTCATCATAACCTAAATAAAGTACATTAAACTTGACAAAGAATTTTCTTTATATTAGCCCAGCAAAGTAGGTACCATATGTTTTGCCATTATATTCAATCATCATAACTATTTCCCTCCATCCTATTCCCTTCCCATGATATTTACTCTATTTTCTATCTTCTTTTAAACTATTCCTACTCAAAAGTGTTTTACTTCTGACTGTCCCCTCCCCTACTCTGCACTCCCTTTTTTTTTTAAGCCTTCCTTCCTTATCCTGAAGAGGAATTTCTTAAAATAAGGAAGGTAAGATATCAAGAACCATATGAAAAGATATTCCAAATCACTAATAATATGAGAAATGCAAATTAAAATAACTTTGAGGTTGCAACTCATATCCATTAAATTGACAAAAATAACAAGAAAGGAAAATAATTGTTCTCAGACCTATAGAAGAACAAGCATATTAATTATGGATCTATAAAGAGATCCAACCATTTTAGAAAACAATTTTAAACTATGTTTCCTACTCAAGTCAATAAATTGTTCAATGATACAGTGATAATATGTTTATACCTAAAGAATCAAAAGAAAGAAGGAAATTATCTATATTTACACAACCATTTTACCAGCTTTTTTTGTTGTAGAAAAAAAATAACAAAATGGGTGCCCAGTAATTATGGAATGTCTGAGCAAATTGTGGTATATAAATATAATAGAATTTTTTGTTTGTTTCTTTTTTCTTTTCTTTTCTTTTTTTTTTTTTTTGGTGGGGCAATGTGGGTTAAGTGACTTGTCCAGGGTCACACAGCTAGTAAGTGTCAAGTGTCCGAGGCCGCATTTGAACTCAGGTCCTCCTGAATCCAGGGCTGGTGCTCTATCCATTGTGCCACCTAGCTGCCCCCAATATAATAGAATATTATTGCACTTCAAGAAATGACTACTGGGACAGATTCAGAAAAAGGTGGAAGGATTTGTATAAATTGACCCAGAGTGAAATGAGTAAAACCAGGAAAACAATTCCTATGACTACAATACTTCAAAGAAAAACAATTATGAGAGACTAAAGAACTAAAATCAATGCACTGACCAATTACAACTGCAGAAGAGTGGCAATCAATCATACTTGTCATGATAGAGAGGTGACAACTGGCAAGAATAACAATCAGTCATACTTCCAAAGAGGTGATGAACCAGAGCTGCGGCATGAGATATAGACAATATATGGCTTTGTTTTGTGTGGCCATACTTATTTGTTACAAGAGAGGACTTTTATTTTTCTTTTTTTTTACATGTTTGTGTGGGGGGAGATAAAGAGGAATAACGATAGCAATAAAAAAGAGTAAACTGAAGAAAAGAATGAATCACTTAAAGAATAAACCAAAGCGAGAAGGAAGTTCAGAAAAGAACATAGACGAGCAGGACAGTGTTAAGTCCATGTTAAAGTTGAATTATACTGTCCCCCCCAAAAAAGTCATTATGTGGCAGGGAAAAAAAGAAAGCTGTACATTCTAGAAGTTCAGTTTCATGTAGAATCTGCCTTTGGGGGGGGATGTTGCATATTGAAATGTTTGTGTTTGTTGATGTATATTAAATTCATAATAAAAAGAAAATTATTTTTTAAAAACTTAGCACTTAGTTTATGACCAATAATATGCCTAACAGCCACATGGGTGGCATGGCTTTGGTTCGAGGTGACCAATATATGGAGTGAAGCTTTTTAGTAACTGCAGTAACTAATTATTTAAATCAAACAAAGCCTTTGAAAGACAGCATAGTGAAAGACTGAGACAATAGGCCTGGAAGTTAATGAGGATAAGTACAAATTGCTGCTCTCCTACTCACTTGCTGTGCATTCTTGAGCAGTCACTTTACCTCATTTAATGGATTCATCCAGTAGACCACCAAGGGTATTTGTTGGTAGCTGGCTGAATGACTGATACATTTTTGCCAGAAGAAACTAAGTGGTGATTTTAGCTTCTTTATCCATTTTTAGCTGAAAATGTAGCTTGACCTAGATTAAGTTTATTTGTAAGAACTGCTCATGATGGAAAACTCTAGCACAGCTTCAGGCCCACAGTTATGAGAAAGAAGAGCTGCTGTTCATTGGAGAAAGTCCAAAACATGGTTCAACGTCTAATTGTTTCCTATTGCTTATAATATCAAAAATTAGGGGGTTGGTTTGACATTTGAAGCCCCTCATTAAACTGGCCCCAAGCTACTTGTCCATGCTAGTTAGTCTCTTTCAGATAAACTAATTATTTCTCTTCATGCTAGTTCAGCCAAACTGTCCCTCATTTTCTAGACTACATCTTCCATTTCTTTTCACTGGCTATCCCCCATGCCTGCCATTCACTCCTTCCTTCCTTACACTGTGCTATCTTGAATGCTTGCTCCATAGGTAACAAACTAGATATTATCTTAAACCTCTTTTCTCACTCTCTCCATCTTCTTACACTCCCTGAGACCTAGTTCCTTCCTTATAACACAGCTAAGATGGCCACCTTTTCACACCCTCGACTCACAGGTCGTTGTGGGAGAGTTGGATTACTCCTTGTTCCCCATTGTCACTTCCAGGTTCTCCCTCTACCACCATCACTCAACAGCCTTTCCTCCTTTGAGGTTCATCCAAATCATGTTTATCACTTAATCAGATTCTGTTGTCCACCAACTTTCAGGATACTCTCCTTCCTTCCTCAATCAGTTCAGTGCCTGGTTCACATTCTTTCTCTCCTCCCCAAATCCTGCCTTCATGTCATCAAACCTCAACATACATACTGATTCTCCCTCAAATACCCTTACTTCCCTATTCCTCAACCAATTCATTCCCATGCCCTACTCCTCTATCCTATCCCAGCTACACACAGAGATGGTGACACTCTTGGTCCACGTCTTCCACCTCCATGTTCATGAATTCTGAAGTTATTTTATCTGATCATATTCTGTTTTCATTCCACCTCTCCCTCTACCTTGCAACTCCAAACCCTGTTCTTCATTCTTATGAGGACATCCAGTCCTTTCACCCATCAAGTCCTTTTCATGCAATGACCTCTGTACTAGCTACATTCTCTTTCTTTTCCTTTCTCAACCCCTTGGTGAACCAGTTCAATTCCACATTGTCTTCTTCTTTCAAGTCCCTTGCCCTTGTATCCTTTTGAAGATCTTGTCCTTCCATACCGCAGCCTTGGTAGGATGGTAGGATTATTCCTACCATCTACTCTCTTCATTCCTACTCACATGCTCGGGGAAAAAATCATAAAACTCTGCTGACTGGGTCCACTACAAATTTGTTACATAATATCACATGGATACTTCCTAAATCAAGGTAATTCTTTTATACCTCCTTAATTGATTTATTATCCCACTCACTGCAAAGACTTTTCCAAACCTTTTCATTCCTCACAAACCTCCCACAGCTCCCTTCAATTCACCCTGTCAGCTGAAAATTGTGCTACGAATTCCATTTTTATAAATGAAGGCTATTCACCAAGAGCTCTCTCTCCTCTCCTCCTCATTTCACAGCATCCTGATACCCTCTGGGCCTTTTCACTGGCTATCCACCATCCTGGAACTTTCTACCTCCTTATCTCCACTTCCATCTTCCCTGATTTCCTTCAGCCAATCTTTGTGTCTTCTCTCTGAGATTATACCATATACATATATGTTATATATACATCTATATTAATATATCTATATCTATCTTATCTATCTATCCTGTTTATACATAGTTATTTGCCTTGTCTCTCCCAGGCCTGTCTAAATCTGTAGGTTTGCCTTAGCTGTTATCTTCTTAGAATTCATCATTTCTTTGGTAGGAGTGGGAAGGAGGGAACATTAGCCCCCTTCCCCTCATTTTTTTAGGAGTAGATTTGAATATTCCTGATAGGATCTGAAGATAGAAAGAGAAAAGAGAAATTCAGGGTAAGTCCCTCCTTTTTAAAGATCCACTGAGTCAGTAGTTTCTCCTACTCAGTGGCTCTTGTAATAAATATGGATAGGCAAGCAAAACAAATTCACCCATTATTCTCATAGGAAATATGTTTTGCAATTTGAATCCACTAACACTTCATACTGTATACCAAGATAACATTAAATAGATATATGATTTAGAAATAAAAGGTCACGTCATCAACAAATTAGAGGCTCAAGGAAAGATTTTGCTTTCAATTCTATGGATATGAGAAGAGTTCACAACTAAACATGGAATAGAGATATAAATAGACATTTTTAGGGGAAGAAATACAAGTTACCAATAACTATATGGAAAAAATGTTCAAATGACTGATAATTAAAGAAATGCAAATTAAAATAACATGTTTCACCTCAAATGCATCAAATTAACAAAGATGACAAAAAAGGAAAATGATAAATGTTTGAGGACATACAGGAAAATGGGGACATTAATGCATTCATGCAACATTGGCAGAACTGTAAAGTGGTCCAACCATTCTGGAAAGCAGTTTTGGCCCGAAAGTCCCTAAGCTGTGCATTCTTTAGTTTAAAGATAGCACCATGTGCTGTTAGACCTTCAATTTTCAAGAAATAGTTTCAACTAGGATTTGGAAAGTTGTGTTTGTTGATTTAATATAAAAATAGCATCTGACTTGAATAAACTATGGTTAAATTAAAAAAAAATAAAGATATCAGTAGTGGGCCTATGCTCCAAAGAGACAAAAGAAAGATTAAAAGGGTACACATGTATAAAAATATTTATAGAAGGGGCAGCTGGCTGGTGCAGTAGATAGAGCACTGGCCCTGGATTCAGGAGGACATGAGTTCAAATCCGGCCTCAGACACTTAACACTTACTAGCTGTGTGACCTTGGGCAAGTCACTTAACCTGAATTGCCCTGCAAAAAAAAAATTATATATATATATATATATATATATATATATATATATATATATATATAAGCTCTTTTTGTGGTGACAAAGAACTGGAAACTGAGGGGAGTGACCATTAAATGGGGAATGGTTCAATAAATATGATTTATGAATTTAAGGGAATAGTATTATTCTATAAGAAATGCTGAAAGACAAAGGTTCAGAGAAACCTGGAAATACTTGTATGAACTGATCCAAAGTGAAGTAAAAAAAAAAAATCCCAGGAGAATAATTTATACAATAACAACATTTTAAAAACCAGTTGAAAAGGCTTAAGCCTTATTGATCTCTGATCAATAACCAGGAATGATTTCTGAGGACTGACAGCTGACAAATAAAGATAAAGACAACAAAAATGTATGGGTATGCATACTTAGCTATATTGGGGGCAAAAGGAAGATCAAAAAAGAGACAGGACTTTTACTTGAAGTGCATGGAATGATCACTGACAGTAGAGTGGAGGCAGAGCTGTTCACTTCTTATGAAAACCCCCTTGGGTCATACCCGCAAAGGACAGTCTTGTGCTCTGAGAGTGTTGCATATGTAGACAGATGTGACTCCCAATTGGTAAAGAGAATGCTGAACATGATATTTCATACTTAAGTAAGGGACTTATGGAGTTGGTTCCAGAGATTCTTTGAGAGAAACACATGAAAGAGAACTGTCCAGGAAAGTGGTGGAGAGACAGAGAGATAGACTTTGGACATTCATATAAACCTGACCCTATCACATCCCTGGACTTGTTTAAAATTATAGACTGCTGGGGCAGCTAGGTGGTGCAGTGAATAAAGCACTGGCCCTAGATTCAGGAGGACCTGAGTTCAAATCGACTTCAGACACTTGACACTTATTGGCTGTGTGACCCTGGGCAAGTTACTTAGCCCTCATTGCCCCGCCAAAAGAAAAAAAAAATTATAGACTGCTGAAAATCTTCCTGTCTTCTGGTTTGAGCTGAGACCTTATCTCACTCATAACTAAAAAGCTCATTCATCCTTATGCATTCTTTGGTATATTCTAATATGAATAATTCTCCAAATTCTGTTTACCATTTTGCTTGGATAAATGGGTCTATTCAATATTTTATATTTGTGATGGGCTTTGGTGGGAAGGAATTAAGTTGACTAGCATAAACTAAAGGCTAATAGAGTGATAGATCAGTAGAATAGATTAGGTAGTAAATTACTATAGTAACCTAGTATTTGATAGACCCCAAAATCCAGGTTTTGGGGACAAGAACTCACTATTTGACAAAAAAAATTCTGTGAAAACTGGAAAGTGGTTTTGAAGAAACTAGTCATAGGCCAACATCTTCTACTGTATACTAATAAAAGGCCAAAACAGGTACACAATTTAGACATAAAAGGTTTTATCATTAGCAAATTAGGAGTGCATCAAATAGCTTACCTGTCAAATCTATGAAGGGAAGACTTTAGGACCAAACAAGTGATAGAGAGGATCATGAAAAATAAAATGGATAATTTTGATTATATGAAATTACAATTTTTTGCAGAATTTAAACCAATACAGCCAAAATTAGAAGGAAAGCAGGAAACTGGGGGGGGGGGAATTACAGCAAGTTTCTCTAATAAAGTCCTAATTTCTCAAATATAAAAGTAACTGCAAAAAATTTATAAAAATAAGAGTAATTCCCCAATTGATAAATGGTCAAAGAATATGAACAGTTTTCAGACAAAGTAATCTAAGCTATTTACAATCATGAAAAAATGCTCTAGATAAAGTAAAACAGCTCTGGTACCATCTCACATTTATCAGACTGGCTTATATGACAGGAAAAGAAAATGACAAATGCTAAAGAGGATGTAGAAAAATAGAGACACAGATGTACTGTTGGTGGAGTTGTTGACTGGTCCAACCCTTCTGGTGAACAATTTGGAACTATGCCCAAAGGACTATAAAACTGTGCATAGCGGGGCAGCTAGGTGGCGCAGTGGATAGAGCACCGGCCCTGGAGTCAGGAGTACCTGAGTTCAAATCTGACCTCAGACACTTAACACTTACTAGCTGTGTGGCCCTGGGCAAGTCACTTAACCCCAATTGCCTCACCAAAAAAAACCAAAAAACAACAACAACAAAAAAACTGTGCTTACCCTTTGACTCAGCAATACCACTACTGGTCGGCCTATATTCCAAAGGGATCAAATTAAAAGGAAAAGGACCTATATGTACAAAAATATTGATAATAGACCTTTTGTTGTGGCAAAAAATTGGAAATTGAGGGGATACTCATCACTTGATGTCATATTGCTTGCCTTCTTGGGGAGAGAAGGAGGGAAAGAGAGAATTAGGAACTTGAATTTTTAAAAAATAAATGTCAAAAATAAATAAATAATAAATTTAACAAAAAATAAGCTATCCCTTAAAAGCAATTAGGGGGGCAGGTAGGTGGCACAGATGATAAAACACCGGCCCTGAATTCAGGAGGACCTGAGTTCAAATCTGAATTCAGACACTTGATACTTACTAGCTGTGTGACCCTGGACAAGTCACTCGTTGCCCTGCCACCAAAAAAAAAAAAAAAGAGCAATTAGGGAACTGATTTTTCTTATGAATCTATTTTCCTCCAGATTACTAATATTTAATGCAGGCAGAGAGATAGATTTCTGGCCCAATACCTCTTTTGGAGACTGAAGTAAAGAATACTCCTGGAACCTGCCTTCTCATCTACAGCTAGTAAACCTATTGGGAGCATAGGAACATACCTGAGCCCTCCTCCTCTCTGCAGATGTGGGTCAGACCTCAGATCCTATCTAAAGACAGTCCATGTGGGAACACAAAAAATACACTTACTTTGCTTCTGCATTCCTGCTAAATAGAATAATCCTTTCACTGGAAACAACAGGACAAAAATGAGTGACAGGGAGCTGATGCCTAAAATAAGGGGAATGGGAAAGAAACAACTGGCTACTATGTGCCAGGCACCATTCACAAGTATTATCTCATTTAATCCCCATAAGAACCCTTGTAGGTTTCCAAGTGAGGAAATTGACACAGAAGGAGGTTAAGTGACTTGCCTGGGATCTCACACAGCTTGTAAGTGTATGAATACAAATATGAACTCAGGTCTTCTTAAATCCTGATCTGTAATTCTTGAACCCTCACAAAGATGCTTTTCATTTACACAAAATCACTCACCATGATACCATTCACTCTTTTTTACATATAAGTATTTTATTATTTTCCAGTTACATGTAGAGATAGTTTGCAACATTTACCTTTACAAGATTTCCAGTTTCAACTTTTTCTCCCTCCCTCCTCTCCCTCCCCCCCTTCCCAAGACAGCAAGCAATCCAATATAGGCTATATATGTACAATCACACCAAACATATTTCTGCATTAGTCATGCTGTGCAAGAAGAATCAGAGCAAAAAGGAAAAACAAAAAAAATAGAGATGGTATGGTTCAATCTGCATCTAGATTCCATAGTTGTTGTTTTTTTCTGGATTTAGAGAGCATTTTCCATTATGAGTCCTTTGGACCACTGTATTGCTGAGAAGAGTCAAGTCTATCACAGTTGATCAACACACAATGTTGATGATACTGTGTACAATGTTCTCCTGGTTCTGCTCATTTCACTCAGCATCAGTTCATGCAAGTCCTTCTGGGTTTCTCTGAAATCTACCTGCTCATCATTCCATTGCATTCCATTACATTCATATACCACAACTTGTTCAGCCATTCCCCAATTGATGGGTATCCCCTCAATTTCTAATTCCTTGCCACCACAAAAAGAGCAGCCATAAATATTTTTGTACATGTAAATCTTTTCCCCTTTTTTATTATTTCTTTGGGAAAAAGACCTAATAGTGGTATTGCTGGGTCAAGTTCTCAGCTCTACCAACAGTGCAATTTTTCCAATTTTTCCATAGCTTCTCCAACATTTATTATTTCCCTTTTTTGTCACATTAGCCAATCTGATAGGGGTGAGGTGGTACCTCAGAGTTGTTTTATTTTTCATTTCTCTAATCAATAGTGATTTAGAGCATTTTTTTTCATATGACAATAGATAGCTTTGATTTCTTCATCAGAAAACTGCCTGCTGGGGGCAGCTAGGTGGCGCAGTGGATAAAGCACCGGCCCTGTATTCAGGAGGACCTGAGTTCAAATCCGGCCTCAGACACTTGACAGTTACTAGCTGTGTGACCCTGGGCAAGTCACCTAACCCCAATTGCCTCACCAAAAACAAAAAAACAAAACAAATAATGTGGGGCAGCTAGGTGGCGCAGTGGATAAAGCACTGACCCTGGATTCAGGAGTACCTGAGTTTAAATCTGGCCTCAGACACTTGACACTTACTAGCTGTGTGACCCTGGGCAAGTCACTTAACTCCCATTGCCCCGCACAAAAAAAAAAGAAAGAAAGAAAGAAAAAAAAGAAAACTGCCTGCAGGGGCAGCTAGGTGGTGCAGTGGATAGCGCACTGGCCCTGGATTCAGGAGTACCTGAGTTCAAATCTGGCCTCAGACACTAAACACTTACTAGCTGTTTGACCCTGGGCAAGTCACTTTACCCCAATTGCCTCACCAAAAAAAAAAAAAAGAAGAAAGAAAGAAAGAAAAAAGAAAGCTGCCTTTTCCTATCCTTTGAACATTTCTCAATTGGGGAATGACTTGGATTCTTATAAATTTGATTTAGTTCCCAATATATTTTAGAAATGAGGCCTTTGTCAGAAATACTGGCTATAAAAATGGTTTCCCAGATTTCTGCCTCCCTTCTAATTTTGGGTGCATTGCTTCTGTTTGTACAAAAACTTTTTAATTTAATGTAATCAAAATCATCCATTTTGCATTTCATAATATTCTCTATCTCTTGTTTAGACATAAACTGTTCTCCTTTCCATAAATCTGAGAGGTAAACCATTCCTTCCTCTCCTAATTTACCTATGGATACCATTCACTCTAAACCATAAAACATTTGCTAAACAATAAGACAAAAGCAGATAATCATAACTGTTGCTCATTAGAAGGCAAAACAGGAATAATCACAATATTTATTCAAGAGGAAGCAGAAACAAGAATAGTAAAACATTATAGTTATTCAGTCAAAGACTAAAAACATGTTAGTTTACCCTTAAATCTAGGTCACATTCCCCCACCAATACATGAAGTGTCTAAGAGTACATACATTCTTATAGAAAACTATTGGAGAGGCAGCTAGGTGGTGCAGTGGGATAAGGCTCTGGTCCTGGAGTCAGGAGGACCTGAGTTCAAATCTCACCTCAGACACTTACTAGCTGTGTGACCCTGGGCAAGTCACTTAAACCTGATTGCCTCAAACATCCTGAGCCATATCCTGCCATCCTGTTATATATATCTTGCCACTGGACCCAGATGGCCTTGATATCATGGTCCTCTTCGGGAACAAAGGACAAATATATAAATGGATGGATGGATAGATTGATGGGAAGAGATAGAGAGAGGGAGGGAGGGAGAGAGAGAGAGAGAGAGAGAGAGGTCCATCAGTGAGGAAACCCATGTCTTTTTGAACAATTCACCACATTGGACTTGAGGCATTGATGTTACTCCCTTCAGGAACAATCTACATCACACTAAGCAATCCTTAGCTAGCTGCCTCCTTTCAGTCTTCCCTGGGCAAAGTTGTTCCTTTTCTGCCCTCAAGCAGATGAAGTGACAAGCTCTTTTTGCTCCCAGCCGCCCTCAACAGGGTGCTAAAAAGGTGTTATGCTTTTTCAGTTAACAGTTACTTTAAGTTCCTCAGATCCATAAATAACAGAGGATTTTGTTTTGTCCAATTAGCTCCAAGCCTCTTCTCACAAAAATACTCAGCTTATGGTAAAACAGGTGCAAAACCTATCTTTCCTCCTCTGTTTCTCTCTCTCAAACCAGAGAGGTCAGTAGTGGATAACACAGCATCCTTGAGAAGCTTCTACTTCCTCAGCTCTAAATGGAATTAGAGCGCAGTAGCTCTTCATACAGCATGATTCAGCTCTCTGTCAATAAGTTTCTAGGAGCTATTTTATCCTTTTTCCAGTCAATCAGCAAAGCAATTCTCCCTTCATATTTGAACAGTTTTATTCCTTAAAATGGAAGGAAAAGAACTTCAGTGTAAGGAAAAGGAAACAAGATTAAATCAGCTTGTAGAGATACAACATTTCTCAACAAAGCAGATAAATAGTAAGCTATCTCAGCTAGAATTCTTCTTTGACTTCCATTGCTAGCTTCTTATTCCTCTCATGGTGTTCAGTTTTCTCACCTCCTTCTTATGTCCCCTTCTATGTCTTCTCAGAGCTTATCCTCCCGCTTGCTTTTTTAATTCCTTCAACATTTCATATCAAAGCCTCTTGGTGGTCAGTGACTTATTTTTATCTTACACAGTAAAACTCAAGAAAATTTATCTGTCAGGTATGAACCCAACAGTCCCCCTTGTATAATCTTTCTATACTCCACAAACAGTAATTTGACCTATAATTTTGTCAGTTATAAATTTCAAAACTTTAAAAGTCTCACTTGCAAATGAGTGAATGGACCATGATGCCTTGCAGTTATCTTTATCTTGGTTACTACTCTGTCTTCAAACCGGTCTTCTTGGCACTTTCATCTAAGGGACAGTTCTCTATCTAACCCTCAGAACAGTCTGTGTCTCTATTCAACATTTTATGCAAGAGACTGGTTTCTTCACAAATGTATTTTTATCAGTTTTCCTTAAACAATTGTTTGTTTTCTGTCCCTTTCAGCAACCTAATTATTTACATATAAAATGGAAAGTATCTTACATAAGAAAAGGTAAGTGAAATAGAAGGATGTTAATTTATAGAGTAGATTTATGGATGGGGCAAATTGGCTGTAAAAAAAGTTCAACTTTTAAAAATTAATAACTGATCATAAAAAGTTTTAATCAGGTGCTTAGTGTTGATATCCAAAAGTACTTTTGAGAAACAAGGATGAAAATCTCAGCCATTAGGAATGGGAAAGTTGTACAATGACTTGTATAAAGCAGTCTATATTTGTGTTTCTGCCACTGTCTAGGAACTGAAGATGAAGAGACTAAAAGAATACCTCCCTGATCTCCATGTGGTTTAGGAAGAATGAAGGAAGAATTCCTAAAGGAAACAGAAGCCCTTGCTTCTATTTTTATATTATATATGGGGGTATACAGGTTCTAAGGTAGAGGAGGGAAAACTTGACCCTTGTCAGGGCGATGCAGAAAGGTAGAGTGTTACATGGAGGAGAATGGAAAGGAAAAGAGCATCTGTATAATTAAGACTTAAAGATAGATTTGTTGTTGTTTTTTTTCTTTTTCTAAAAAGGAGAGAGTTAGATTCTCTGAGGAGGAAGAAAGTTGTCTGGTCTCCTAAGAATGATATATTAGAGCCACAGAAACTGTCAGGTAAGAGATCAGGTTTAAGTAAGGAGCATAGTAAAAAAGAGAAGAGTAGCAATAGTGATTCCCTGCTCATTCTTTGCCTATTGAAGCAATCATTTGTAGACTTGATAACAACAGAGAGATGTGTTGTCTTTCTGGGACATGTATCCAAGGCAAAATAGAGACCCTTCCAAGATTTATCAAAAGAGATGACAATTACCCACTTGTGGTGTTCCACATGGGCACAAATCACAATTTCAGAAGGAACCTAAAAAGTATTACCAACTATTATTAAGTCTTGTATGTAAAATGGAAGACCATTAAGGGCACAAATGGTCTTTCCTTACTAATGCCCGTTGAAGACAAGAAATGCAAAAGAGAAAAATTAATTTGTAAAATAAATAGCTGGCTAAAAAGGTGGTGTCTGAGAATGTGATTTGGATTTCTGGATCACACATTAACAGATTCCTGGCCAGAGATGATGTATTTGCCAGGTATTTGGCAAATCTAACTTCAAAAGGGCTTTAAACTAAAAAGGATAGGGAAGGGAGAGGACTACCTATGTATATCTTCTAAGTTAGATACTGTAGAGAGAAACAAAGAATAAGAATAGTAGCTGGGCCATTCACAAATTCATGGGCAACAAAATCCAAAGAAGTAGACTTTGGAAGCTATCCATGGCCTCAACTATCTATACATAAATGCCCATTTTAGGCAACAAATAGGAGCTAGAGATTCTAATACAGGGGAGTATATTTGACCTAATAGGTATCACTGAGACTTGATGGAATGAAACTAATTCCTGGATTATGATTCTGAATAGGTATACTTTGTTCAAAAGAAACAGTTAAAAGGATGCTACTGCATGTTAGAATTTATATTCAAGTGAAGAAATCAAGGAACCAAAAGGGGGAGGAATTAAGGAGAGTCAAAAGTCAAAGACAAGAGAAATAAATTATTTTGTCATTAGGATATAGTCCTGTGGTCCCTTCCAACTCTCGAACCTTGTAATTCTGTGAACATTCCACATTTGTCATCCCCTATCTCCTCAGCAAGAGGAGAGAAAAGCATTATCTCTTCTACTAAGCCAGCACAGTGTTCAGTACATATTGCCTCTTGCTCGATTTCCATGCTTCCAATCTCTATATCCTTCTGTCAGAATCATCTTCTTCTTCTTCTTTTTTTTTTTAGTGAGGCAATTGGGGTTAAGTGACTTGCCCAGGGTCACACAGCTAGTAAGTGTCAAGTGTCTGAGGCCAGATTTGAACTCAGGTATTCCTGACTCCAGGGCCGGTGCTCTATCCACTGCGCCACCTAGCTGCCCCAGAATCATCTTCTTAAAGCATTTTTTTACCTTGTTGTGCCATTGTTGAAAAAAACTTTAATAGTTCCTTACTCCCTGGCTCTAAGAATGAATGTAATTCCACAGAGTTTCTCAGAAAAGCATACTTCTTAGATAATCTATGCCCCAGAAAATTAAAGTAAAATATTTTCAGAGGGGCCTAAATGGAAGGTACCTTAAATGCATGATTGAGGGTTATTTCTATATGACTTATATTAGGGTTTAGTCAAGAGAAATGATAGAATATTCTGGATGCACAAAAATATTAGCTATTGTCTATTAATCTTAGCCTTAACCTTACTCTCAAGGCTTCAAATGTCTCATTATTCCCCTGAACCTCTAATTACTATGGAGTATTTGCTTATATTAATGCAAAAATCTGACTCCCTATTATTCATACCAGTTGCTTCTTGTATTGTGGTTTGCAATAATACAGAATGTCTATCCCCTTTCCTTCACAGACCTGAAGAAAGATGTCATGTCACCTTTGTCTTTCCTTCTCTACGTTAAACATTCCCAGTTCTCTCAGTGTTTCTTATATGGCATGACGTCTAAACCTTTTGCCAACCTAGTTACCCACTTCACTTATGTAGTGTACAGTGGGACTATTGCTTCTCTTGATCTGAACATTAGGCATCTCTTAATGCAATCTGAGATTACATTAGCTCTTTAGCAGCTCTGTAATGCTGTTGCACACATTGAGCTTTGGTCCACTAAAACCTTCAGGTCTTTTTCACATAAACTGCTGTCAAGCTCCAGACTGTACTCCCTCCAACTATACTTGGGTAATTGATTGTTTTTCAGATGAAAGACAGGGTTTGGGCCTGTTACATTTCATTTTTTTTTTAATACTTTTTTTTTTTTTAGTGAGGCAATTGGGGTTAAGTGACTTGCCCAGGGTCACACAGCTAGTAAGTGTTAAGTGTCTGAGGCCGGTTTTGAACTCAGGTACTCCTGAGTCCAGGGCCGGTGCTCTATCCACTGCGCCACCTAGCTGCCCTTACATTTCATTTTAATGTTTTTCCCAGCTTATTATTTTATCAGTTAATACCTTTACCATTAGGACTTTTGAGTGAGAAGCTGAAGGCATAGACTTGAGGGAAGAGTTGCTGATAAGGAAGCAGGAAAGCCCTAAACAAAGACCTACCTATTGGACATTTTTGGTTAGGGACTTCTCTGATAATTTATTCACTTAGTCAATAACATTTATTCAATGTGCAGTGTGTGAAAAACACCTACTACACTTCAGGAGGTTATACCCAAAAAAAGATATCATATTTGTCCTGTAGCCATTTAATACCTAATGAAAAGCTAAACAATGTACATGATAATAGGAAAAGGAAGGAGTTAAGAGCTACATTTTAAGAAAGAGGGGAAATGAGAGGTTGAAAAATTGAAGTCACATAGAAAAGTCAAATAGTCAGGACAAGTTAGAAGCCTGGTCTTACGTTTGTAAGTCCTTCTTTAGTCTATTTAAATTCTATTTATTTATAGTATTAAAGCAAGTCAAGCATAGGAACTTTTAAGAACTTTGTAAGTTAGTTGATATTTCATATAGTTGAGATATTAAGTTGTTATGTAGCCTTTGTAGCAGAGGTTGAATTAATACCATTACAGACAACCTGAACCCAGAACTCCCAGAGAAACTTCCAGGAACTTCAAAGACATTCAGCATCTGAGCAGTTAAGTGTCTGAGGCTGGCAAAGTCCTTGACTGCCAATGGCCATGCGGTAGGCCTTTGAAGAAAGGACTTGTTGCTTTGGTAAAGATGCAGAAAACCCTAGATAATTCTTTGGTCCTTTTCTGTGGTGAGGTGTGTGCTGCTTCAATTAAAGGAGGAGATGACTTTCATTTAACTCTCTCTTCACTTCCATCTTCCAGGCAGCATCATGTAACTGAGATTTCCATTATAGGGTAAGGAGAGGCTTTACCCCGACATCAGGAAACCTCATTCACATGACAACCAGTACAGGGAGACCTAACTAACTGAACTTGTGCTTTGGTCCTTGGGTACCTTTTTCACTTTTGTTTCCTTTCCTGATTTTAGGTGAATAAATGTCTTTCCTAAGATGGGTGTATGCAGATAAGGTGACCTTGTGAATTCAAAGTTTTAATGGTCCTAGATGGAATTGAATGGTGGGAACAGGGAATCCCTGGAAACTACTCCTGAGTTTTGCTGAGGATGAAGCAATAAAGAGTACTGGCTCAAGCTTGATCCATTTTATCAGGAGACCTGTTTGTTTAGGTGAAGTGTAAAATGCCTAATCATCAATTCCACAAATGGTTTTATGGTTAGCATATTTTAAATACCAACCTTGTGGCTAGGTATAAAAATAGTTAGCCCTACAGATTGTTTGGTTTCTTATTGTCAGTGTGCCCTTATGAGAGTCTTTTATGTTTTAGCGTTTGTGTGTGCATGTGCATGTGCATGTGTAAGAAATAAATACCTGTCCCCCTTCCAAGATCCCTATTGTGCATGGGGTACCTTTGTACTCCCCAAATTAGGAAAAATCCAAGATGTGAGCCTAAACCTAAGCTATAAGTAAATTATCCTCCCCGTGCCCCTCTGAGTTTTGGTTCTAATAAGCTGAAGAGTATGAGAAAAGGGAACCTAATCCTACTCATTAGAGACTGGGTTCTCCCAGAACTGAACTCCATTCAAACTGCATGCTTGGGTCCAGAGCAGAGGTGCTCCCTCAAGAGAGAGGGAGCAGGTGCAGTACTCCAGTCCCTGTAGGATAGAAACTATCCTCAATACTATGCCCTCATTTTTAGGGTATCTTGTAATTATATACCAACTTTACAAACACAGAAAAGATGTGAGTTCTTCAAGTCAAAAGAAAGTAAATAAAATGGTGAGTGGAAGAATCAGGAAACACTCAGGTTTCAATTCTTACTAATTGATGGAGGCTTTAAGAAAGGCTACACAGCAGAACCAGAAACTGGAAAATACCTTCGAAAGCTCTAAGAGAATCTGAGTATGGGAACGGTAGAAAAAAATAGCATCAAGAAGGCAGTAGTGCACAAAGCTCAAGGGAGAGTGAGGTTTAAGAAGAGAGGAACAATTTCGCCTCACGATTAGTTTTGCCCCCTTCATCCTTTATGAGGTCCTCAAAGAGATACAGTATTTTTAATCCCTCCCTGGAGCTGGGGAATTACCTAAGCTTTAAAGTAGTGCCTCTGAACCCAATGATGCAGAAAGTCGGTCTGCCCAAAATGCTATACGTAAAAATTGGAGAAAATTGTTGGTTTCATGAAATTCTTCTATGCTCTAGCTGGAATTAAAAATAATAAATGTGGTCATTCACCTCAACAAATACGTGCCTACTATGTGCAAACTACCTTCCACGAATAGCAAGGGAGAGTTACCGAAAGTAGAAGCGTTTTAGGAAACCTCCGCGAAGGAAGCTTCAGCCGCGCATTAGCTCAAGTGCTTGTGCTTACGCAGACCAGGGTATTAGCAGAAGGGGAGTGTGTTTGTGCCGTGGCCAAAAAAATGGATGTCTCATCGGGGATTGCTTTGCATTGAGGTTGGTTTGGCCCGCGAGCAGGGTATTTCACCGGGAGGTAATGCTTTTTGAAGAGTCAGGACTGGGCGGCAAGTGCAAGAGGGAAAATATGGGGTACCTGGGCGGAGGGGTTGGGGGTGCCTTTTTTGGTGTCTGTGGGTATGCATGCGTGTGTATGTGTGATGGGGGAGGGGTTCGCATGTGTTGTTAGACGGGGGGGGGGGGGGGGCTTTACTAGGGCTGCAGTACCGTCGTATAAATATCCTGAGCTAAACCTCAGGGCCCTTCTCTCCTCAAAGCATTTGCTTCGGGGACCAGTCAGATCGATTTTAAATGGAGTTGATGTTGAGACAGAGCCTCCTCTCCCTTCCTGTCCAATGAGATAACACGGAGTCGCATCACCCGAACGCGGCGGGGGTGCGGGGGGAGACCTGGTAATGGAGGAAAGAGAGGAGGAAACTGCGTGGATGCTCCCTCGCATCCCGGAGGCGGGGAGGAAAGGGGAGATGGGAGAGTAGGATGGAGAAGACTCCTCTAGATGTGCCAAGACCAGCCGGGTGCTAAGGTTTAGGGAGGGGAAGGCAGGAGAAGGCGTGGCGTAACGCCGAGGAACCAGTGGTCGAGGGCGGGGGGTGCGCTCTGGGGCGGAGCACGAGCAAGACCTGGGATTGGCCAGAACGCCTCCCTGTATGCAGATACTGTGGGTGTCACGTGCCAGGGACCGGGACTACTTCCTGTTTGAGGCCGCAGAGGGGCGGGGAAGGGGGCGCGAGCGCCCCGTCTGGCGGGAGCCAGGGAAAGGAGGAGGGGGGGGGGGCGGTTGTCTGAAGGGAGGGAGGGAGGGAGGAGGAGGAGGAGGAGGAGGTGTTCTTGTCAGTTAGAGCAACAAAATGGCCGCGGTGGCAGCTCCGCACCTCAGCGCGAGGGCCCCGGGAGCAGCAGCAGCCGCCGCCGCCGCCCAGCAGCAGTGAACACCTCCCATTCATTCCATCGCCTATCCGCTGCCGGACCTGTCTCCTCGCCTGCAGCGCTCTACCGGACGCCCCCTGGGAGACCCGCCCGAGCCGTAGGCGGGAGCGGAGCTGGCCCTGCGCTTCGACCCGGTCCCGCTGCGGAGCCGCTTCGTCGCCGCCGCCGCCTCCGCTCACCGGCTCGGGCTCTCGGGCCGGGGCTCGAGCTCTGGGCTCCCCTGTTTGAGGAGGAGGACTAGACGAGGCTGCTCGAGGACCTGGACCTGCCGGGACCCGCCGCTGCCAGCTCCTTGCTCTCCCTGCCGCCGCCGCCGCCTCCCACCCGCCGCCCGGGCCGGACTCCGCGCAGGCGGGAACCCCTGCCCCCGGCCCCGGCACTTGACTCCGGGGAACGGAGAGGGCAAGGGCTCTTTCCGCCGCCGGAGAACCAGCGAATCCCCCGGGCGGCTCCTGACAGGTTTAAGCCTCCTGTGAAGCCGGAGCTGCGAACTGTAGCCGCCGCCGGGCCAGGAGCCGAGGTGAGTGCGGCTGCACCCGGGGATGCTCCCCAAGCTGGGAGCCCTGCGCATCGCAGGAGCCAACCTTGGGAGCCCCAACTTGCTTCAAGATGCTGAAAATGTCTTTGTTCGGCTAAGTTGAGGTGTCAGGGTGGGAGGTACTGGGTAAGCCTACTCACGGAGGTTGCTTTTCCAGAAGGATGTAATTCCGCAATTCCATCAGACGCTGGGGGGGGGGGGGGAAGGGGGGGGGAGAAGAGCTGTGGTCTGTTGTGCTGGCATCACTGTTCTTCCTTTGCCGTTTGGCCAGAAACAAATGATCCCTGGGTGAATTTCTGTCTTATTCACTCTGGGGAGAGAAACAGACTAGGAAGGCAGGTTCTCATTATTGTTACTTGGGAATGTGTATTTAAAAATATGTACATACCTATTTGCGTTTATGGGCAGTCGTATGATTTGATCATTTACAAATAAATGACGCTCCCCCCCTTTTTTGGTTTGGCAATATGGATTTGAGGAAGTCCTGTTCCCTTTTAAAAGATGCCCCCAAATTATAGACATATCGAATATAAAATTCAGAGAAATTTACTTTTACTCTATGCAGTGACAGATTTTAAACTCGGATTTTGGTGATCTTATTGCTTATACATCTCCTAAATCAGGTGAATTTCCTAACGGTACTGTGGGCAGCAAGTGATGTATATGAGAAAAAATGAGCTATGCAACATCTGTACTGTTAACAGATAACGTTCCTTGGAGTACCTCATTTTCACTTGTTTAAGGAACATTTGTTTTCACTTGTAAATAGGATTTTAACTAATTGATCCAAAGCTATTAAACAGGCATATGTAAATTTTAGGATTTCCTGTTTTAAGAAACCACTTGTATGTTAAAGTGCAGTTAGAAATTAAGATTTCTTATCCAGTGAAAGATTGGAGTGTTGTGTTTTGTTTTAATGGGTAGCACCTATCATATTGTTCTTTGACTGTGGTTCCATGTGTTATTAGTTGAATTGTTTCAGATCTTTGACAAAATCCCATCTAAACCTCTATTTGAATAGCCGCCTATTTCCAGACTTCAATTGCAAGTTCAGAACTCAAAATGGTGTACAATAATGTTTTATAAGTTAAGTGCCTTCAAGGAGTGCTTTATCAGTTGTTTAGTAACTTCTGACTGGTTTATGTTGTATTGGCTTGGGCTTTTCCTTCAGTATCTGTATACTTCAAACAGAATGGATGGCTGTTTCTGGTTATTATACTGATGATTTTTAAACTTCAGAAAGTAGGCCTTTCCTTAAAGTTATTTCAAATATTTTATTTTGGATCACTAAGAGTAACCTGAATGCACCGAAAATGGGGACACTTGTTAAGTTTCCTGTTTCAGTCTGGCCTAGGTTCATTGGTCAGTGATTATATGTAGCTAGTGACCAATATTAGGTACTTAATTTGCTGATAGTTTCATGTATTGCAGTGGTATCCTTTTTTCCAGACATCAGTATCAATGACATTCTTTCTTTGTTTTGAAGAAGTATCTTACCTTTAGGCCAATATAAATCTATTTGACAGAGGGCAATAAGAAAGACATATACATGTAGAGTAAACATCATTTGAAAAACTAAATTGATACCTTGATGTAAAATAAGAATTTAATTTTTTTTCACTTTTCAACTGAAAATAACACCGAATTGTTCAGGTTGCATTTAGTTCGATTAAAAAGGATTAGAGAACCTCTTGATTTCCTTTGATCAGGGCTAATTGTCATTTTTGTAATTAGATTCCATTTTTCTTTGGAGGATAATTGGGTAACTTGAAACTTGCCATACAGAAAATCGTACCAATAAAGTTAGGTAAAATATTGCTTTATGGTGCTTCAAGCTAAATTCTTTTTTTAATATGTAAGTGCTGGTTTTTTGGTCTCAGAAAACATAATTAAGAGCTAAACTCTTATTTCTCAGATCTGATTTTGTTTACACATTACAGTTTAAAAATTTTGATCCTGATCATCTCCAAATTTTCTTAGGTTTAAACTGCAGATTATTGATTAGTACCATAATTTTAATGTCATTGTATGAAATTAAATAATCTTGAGGCTAAAATTATTGGCCAGTTCTATCCGAAAAACATGGCATTTCATTTCAGTTTGGACTTTTGACATTTATTCTTTTTAAGGTGAAACTTGGAGGATGAAATGTTGATTCCAGGTTTTCCCGCTTGAAAGTACAAATTTTCATAGTGGTGTATTTACAAATATTTTGTTAAAGGTGTTTGGCATGACAGGTTGCATTTATCTTTAGTTATCTACAATAATGAAAGAAAAGTTTTACCTTTTTACCATCACAACTAATTTGGAGGGAAGAGGCCAAAGGAATGTTGCATTTAGCAGTTAATTGATTTCGTTTTAAAAGAAAGTCATTTGAGGAATAGATGAAACTTTAAATCAACCCCCTCCCCCCAAACAGCTGGTCTTTCTGAGATAAATTTGTGCTTTTCCAACTGCTGTCATCTGGCTCTTTTCCAAAAACAAACTGGAGGAGGAGGTCAGGGGTGGGGCAGGGCAGCCTTTTTCTTCAGTGAAGGGAGGCTCTGAGTTGGAAAGAATTACAAGATAAAATCCCTGCAATACAGTATTGGCTGAGAACGTGCTGGACTTTATTCAACCTTCTCTCCTTATCCCCACCTACCCCTCAAATTAAGCAGAGAATGTAACTTTTCAAACATAAGCTCATTGCTACTGGAGTATCTAAAATGCTGCAAATGATATTAGATTAAATGAAAATAGGTACTTAATAGAAGACCACTCATTCCCATAAAGTACTGTATATACTTTAAGGAGCTCAGATCCTCAGATTAAAAAAAAAAAGTTTTATAGGCATTTTTGGATCTTGCTCCTCCCCTCCCCCATTATTGGAGTGTGTGCTAGTGAATAATATTATTTTGAACGTCCTTTGTAAATGTTTCATAAGAAAGTAACATGGTTGATTTTTTTAAAAGCACTGATTTTGGAGATAGAGGAGCTGGGGTCGTATCCCCTGTCACTTCTCTGTATGATTTTGGGCAAATTCCTTACCTTTCTGGACCCCCAGTTCCCTCTTCTGTAAAAATCACAGCATTGGACTGGATAGTTTCTAAGGTTCCTTCTAGCCATGAATTATGTTCTTAGTACACTATAAGAATAAAGGACATTTGATATGGGGTAGTTGCTTATTCTAAATAGAAGGATGGCATATATTTATGAAGGTGTGGACCAAGTAGGTATGAGGTCAAGAGAAAGTTTCCTTAACTATAGTGAAGGGAAAATCTGTAGAGGGAACTAGGTGGAAAACTAACTTGAATGAATGAATCAAAAAGCATTTATTAAGCATTTACTACATGCAGAGCACTGTACTTTATGGAAAATCTTGCATTCAAGAGTTAATTTTCAGGCAAGTGATTAGGACATTGGAGGTAGACTAAGTAGGTATCAAAGTGGGAAAGAACTTTGCAAAGTTCCCTTAAGAATTTATGAAGGGACTGCTCTTTAGAGCTGTGCTAGATGTTGGGGATAAAAAAAAGTAAAGTCTCAAGCCTCAATTAGTTTACTTTCTGTCTAGGCAGACATGTACATATAAACTGTCTACATATAAAAGTATATATAAAATAAATACAAGGTAATTTTTACGGAGAAGGTACTAGCAGCTAGGGATCTGAAAAGACTTCATTTAGGCAGTGCTTAAAGGCAGCTTTGAAGGAAACTAGGGATTCTTAAAACCTGAAGTGTGTGTGTGTGTGTGTGTGTGTGTAGAACAGAAGTAGGCCAGGATGTTAAGTTTGATAATATTTGGTGATCTGTATCTAACCTATTGTTTTAATACCTATACCACAGGTGTGCATTTGGTAAATGCGATTATTTTGATATTTTTTGTACATAAGTTAGAGATGCTTCAACAGTTTTGTACTTTATATTGAAGTACACTGTAGAGAGACTGTTGACTGTTTGACTCAAGTCCCATCTCTGTCTTACTGGTTGTGTGATCTTGGACAAGTTACTGACCTCTCACTGTCCCAGGCAACTCCTTGATATAGAATAACTTCAGAGCAAGTGTAGATCAGCAATGGTAGTTTCCTTATTTCAGGGGTTCTTAGTTGGGTTCCATGAATTTGTTTTAAAAAATATTTTGAAAACTATTTTAATGTAATTGGTTTCCTTTATAATCTTATCTATTTCATTTAATGCTTTTCAAAATATTCTGAGGAGGCTATAGACTTCACAAGACACACGAAAAAGTTAAAAATCTCCTTTTATTGGAAGTTCCTTATGCCAGTGGTATCACTGGTCCAGTCAAAAAAAAAAAAAAAGGAAATTGTAGGTTCTTAATTAGCATCAGAGTTTGAGGAACTATGAAGAAACATTTTGAGTGATTAGTGAATATGTAGTCTAACTTTTGCCCAGTCCATTGATATTTATAGTGTTTGGGTTTTTGTTGTACAATTGAGGCTTCACAAATAATTTTATGTATTTTGATTCTGTAGTAGATAATTAGAAATAAAACCTCAAACTTGAGAACTTTTGAGTAAATAATATAGATTTTTTTGCTTTAAGCAAATGTGGTTTTACAAAATTGGACTTTACAAAAAATGAGGGAAAGGGAGATTGCCTGATAAAGCACTTCTCAATGGGATTTCCATTTCTAGCTTCCTTAGTGAATTTAAGATTTAATTTACCTTCTGAAAATTCAGTTTACACCCAACTTTTCAAGAGTATGTCTATTGTCTAAATAGTAATTTGAAAGTTGAAGTATTCTTTCTGAAATAATTATGTAACACTATATGGCGAGTCGTCAATTTGGTGTCAAAACCATGAGGAACATAATTTGTAAATTGAAATAATTGCCTAAGATGTCTATTTAAAATAATACATTTAAACTATATTTTCTTTTATGAAAACTGCAGTTTTATAAACTGTACATTGTGACCAAGTGGTTGTGTCTTAATTATGTTTTTGGAGCATTTCTCTGTGCTGTTTTTGGAATTGAACTCAGTGACTATTAGTTGCAAATGAAGAATCTATTGCAAGGATGAAGAGCTGTTTATTAAGAATTCATTCCTTTTCGGTAGCCCTCAAAAGACTATAGAGCAGTGTGCAGAGCTAGACAATCTGGGCATCCAGCCATAAAACATTACTGCTGTACCACAGATAGCTGTTCACACTCTCCTGAGCCCTCCATGGTTGTAAACCACAACAGAAGGAATAAGCTTAGAAAGCAGCTTTCACTGTTGTTTTGAACTCAATATTTTAGGGCCCTCTGAGTGATAGCTAGCTTATGGGGACTTTTTTTTTAAAGGTAGAGTAATGATTAAGGATGGACACAAATAGATTTTTACTAAATGTATACTTTTTATTAAACTTTAAACTGTTTGCTTATAAAAGTGAATAATAGCTATGGGAAGGTAGTATTTTTTATAATCTCCTTTCACTTTTTGCTTTCTCCTTGTTTCCCTCATCAGCTTTCTGTAAGTCACAGAGTTCCCTTCTATGTGATGGTTGTGGTCTTCAATTTGAAGAAACTACTGTTTAAAGCAGAAACTTGTAGTAGTTAACCCACTATTTGCCATTTGGGTACCAGTATCTAGATAGAGAACCCACAAAAAGACTGGGATAACAAATTTCCTATACTTTAGAAAAATGTGAAAATGGTATTGAATACATCATCTTGACAGTATACTGCTATAGATTAGCACTGTGATAAACATAAAACTATTTTTACCACTCTTGATTCACATCTCTTTAAAATGAAGACTACCAAACAGATTACTTTTTTTCATTTAGTTTATTGTATAAACGCAAGGTTTTGCAGGTTTTAGTGACATAATTTTAGTTCAACTTTGATAATTGTACCTTTTAATGGTTTTAAACAAAATTTAAGTCAGTATTCCAGTATTCATTTGCACAGATTATCCAAACATTTTCTGTTCCTTTCTCTGCTTAAATTTGTGGCATTGTGCTTTTTTTGACTTATTTTTGTTTGTAAAGTTTCATTTTCTGTATTAAAAACCTTGACAACAGCCCCTTTATGAGTAATCTTTGAACCTATCCCCTCTAGTTTCCTATAGGAACTTGCCAATTTGTTCATCATGTATCCCTAGTTTTTAACCTTTTCTTATCCATTGATTTTTTTCCTGATGCCTAGGTCTTCCTCACAAAAACTTTCATTTCACCCTAAAATCACTTCAGCTATCTTATCTTGACTGTTTCACAACCAAACTCCTAAAAAGAGAAGAAGGGGGAGGCTTCTACACCTTGCACCCTTATTTCTTTTCTCTCGTTCTTTCCTCAAACCTTTGTAATCTAGAGTCTGTCACCATGTCCCTCCCAAAGGTCAGCAGTGATCTCCACCAATAAATCCAATTACTTTTTCTTAGTTCTTATATATGCGTCTTATGACACTGTCTTTTCCTTTTGGATACTCTGTCCTCCATGAAGTTTCTTGCACTACTTTCTAATAATGGCTCTCTTCTGGGTTGGCTGATTAATCCTTCTTAGTCTCATCCTTCTTAGCAGTATCAATTCTTTTTCTCTTCTTTGTGTGTGGGTATACTCTACAGCTCTATCCTTAGCAGGTTCCTTTTCTCTCCCTCTAAAAGTCATTCTCCAATAGATATATAAATCCAAGGATATGAATAGGCATTTCTCTAAAGAAGAGAAGCAGGCTATCAATAAACATTTAAAAATGCTCCATTTTTAAAAAATCTTGATTTTCTAGATTCAATTATCATCTCTTCTAGTCAGATGATTTCCAAAGATTTCTAGTCTACATTTCCAAACCTCACCTCTCTCCTAAACTCCATTTTTGCATCTTGAGCTGCTTACAGGACAGCTCTACCTGAATGTCCAGTAGGCATCTAAATTCAACATAGATACAATTATCTTTTCCCCCTCCTAATTTTTCTTTCTTTCGAGAGAATATTCATTTTTAAAAACATTTATATTTTTCCCCAATTACATGTAAAAAAATTTTTAACATTTGTTTTTTAAAAATTGAGTCCCCTATTCTCTCTGCCTCCATTGAAAAGGCAAGCAATTTGATATAGGTTATACATTTGCAATCATGCAAAACATATTAGTCATCTTGTGAAAGAAAATACAGACCAAGAAAAATATAGAAAGTAAAGAAAAAGTATGCTTCAATCTGCATTCAGACTCCATTAGTTCTTTCTCTTTTTATCATAAATTTTTCAGAATTGTCTAGGATCATTTTATTGTTGAGAATAGCTAAGTCATTCGCAGTTGATCATCATACAGTATTGATGTTACTGTGTACAATGTTCTTCTAGTACTGCTCATTTCACTTTGCATCAGCTCATATAAGTCCAGGTTTTTCTGAGAGCATACTACTTGTCATTTCTTATAACACAATAGTATTCCATCACAATAATATACAACAACTTGTATAGTCATTCCCCAATTGATAGACATTCCCTACATTTTCAATTCTTTGCCACCACTAAGAGAGCATATTTTTGTACATATAGGTCCTTTTTCCTTTTTGTTTTTTATCTTCTTATGATATAGACCTTGTGTTGGTATTGCTTGATCAAAGGTATAGCATGTTGGTTTTATAACCCTTTTGGCATAGTTCCAAATTGTTGAGGGAATATTCTTGACATCCTATCTAGCCATCTGCCCAGGCCATCTTGACTGCTGTCATGCCTGCTCACCAGAACTTCAACATCTTTGTACCCAGTCCCTGCAGAAATAAATTATTCTGATTTGAAACTCCTACCCTAGGGCTATGATGGTCTTAAGTAACTAAGTGCACACTAAAACATAGATGTGCCTGTTCTGTGACATCCCATGCAACAATTATAACTTTCCTTTTGTTATTTTTGTCAATTCAGTGGTTATAAGATAGGTACTCTGAGTTGTTTTAATTTGTGTTTCCCTTATTATTACTAATTTGGAGGATTTTTTGCACATGATTGTTATTGGCTTACTTTTTTCCTTTTGAGAACTACCTATTTATATCTTCTATCTATTGGGGAATGGCTCTTATTTTCAAATATATATTCATATATGTGTATATGAGAATATATATATTCTTATACATATATATATATGTGATATATAGAGTGTGTATGATCAGGTCTCTGTATATCCTGGATATCAGACCTTTATTGAAGAAACTTGTGAGTAATAACATTTTCCGGTTTACTCTTTCCTTTCTAATCCTGCCTTGATTTTGTACAAAACTATTTCAATTTTATGTTATCAAAATGGTTCACTTTTTCTTCTGTGATCTCAATTCCTTGTTTGTTCAAAAACAGTTCTCCTTATCCATAGTACAAGTGGTATTTCTTTTCCAGCTATTCGATTTTTAAAAATCATATGACCATTGGGGCAGCTAGGTGGTGCAGTGGATAAAGCACCGGCCATGGAGTCAGGGGTACCTGAGTTCAAATCCGGCCTCAGACACTTTACTTACTAGCTGTGTGACCCTGGGCAAGTCAATTAACCCCAATTGCCTCACCAAAAAAAAAAAAAAATCATGACCATTTATATCTACATCATGTAACAGTTTAGAGTTTATAGTGGTGTACATTCTGTGAGATACTGTTCTAAATCTCATTTCTGCAAGGCTGCTTTCTGGTTTTTCTAGCATGTTTTGTTGAATAGTGGATATTTTATTTCCATGAGTAGTTGATATCTTTGAGTTTATCAAACATTATTTTGCTATAATCCTTGGTTTCTGGGTGTTGTAGTCCTGATTTGTCTCACTGATCAACTTTTACCAATTTTTATCCCAACTTAAATTGTTTGATATCTGATAATGTGAAGTCCCCTTCCTTTCCACTTTTAAAAATAATTACTTCTGAGATTCTTGATTTTTTTTGTTCCTCCATATGAATTTTGTTATTATTCTAGATTTGTAAAGTAATTATTTGAGAGTGTGGTATGGAACTGAATAAGTAAATTAATTTAGGTAACATTGTCATTTTCATTGGCATGACCCAATTATGACCATTTATTTAGGCCTTTCTTGTTTCTCTAAAAGAAATTATAGCTATATTCATCTAATTCCCCAGTATTTTATACATTCTGTAGTTATTCGAGATGGAATTTCTCTTTCTGTCTTTTCATGTCAAAGTTATTGTTTCATAGGAGATCATATCATCTTCAGGAAGTGATAATTTTGTTCCCTCTTATCCCTCCATTTTATTTTTCTTGTCTTATTGCTGGGGGTAGCTAGATGGCACAGTGGATAAAGCACTGACCCTGGAGTCAGAAGGACCAGAGTTCAAATCTCACCTCAAACACTTACTAGCTGTGTGACCCTGGGCAAATCCCTTTACCCCAGTTGCCTCAAACATCCTGGGCCATCTCTAGTAGTACTGATGTATATCTTGATATTGGACCCAGATGGCTCTGGAGGAAAAAGTGAGGTAGGTGAGTTTGCACAACCCTCCCTTATTTAAATGCAATTCAGTGCAAGTCAAGGCATCACCCTGATGTCATGGTCCTCTTCCAGAACGAAGGACAAACAACACCAACTTGTCTTATTGCTATAGCAAATGTTTCTGAAACTACATCAAATAGTAACAGTGATACTAAAACAAGTAATCCTTGTAAGGATCTCTTTATTATTTCTCCATTACATATAATGCTGGTTCTTTGTTTTAGAGATTTTTTTCCATATTAAGGAAAAATTCATTTAGTCCTATGCAGATTAGGGTTTGGTTTTTGTTTTTGTTTTTTAAACAGGCATGAGTGTTGGTTTTTGTCAAAAGCTTTTCCTGTATCTGTTGATGTAATCATATGGTTTTCAATGTTTTTGTTTAATTTATTTGGGATGTTGTGTCCATAATTTTCGTATGTTGAACCAGCCCTGAATTCTTATAAATTCATCCTGGTCATAATTTAGAACCTTTTAAAAATACTGCTTTATCCTCTTTGCAAAAATTTTATTGAATATTTTTGGGCTGACAATTCATTAAGGAATAGTGAGCTATAGTTTTCTTTCTTTGACTTGTCTCTTCCTGATTTAGATACCAAGATCATTTTTGTATTTTTTTTGGGGGGGGTGAGGCAATTGGGGTTAAGTGACTTTCCCAGGGTCACACAGCTATTAAGTGTCTGAGGCCGGATTTGAACTCAGGTCCTCCTGACTCCAGGGCCGGTGCTCTATACACTGCGCCACCTAGCTGCCCCCATTTTTGTATCTTAAAAAGAGTTTGGTAGAAACTCCTTCTTTTCCTCTTTTTGCAAGTAGTTTATTTAACAGCATTGGAGTTCAATGTTCTTTGGGGGTTTTGTTTGTGAACTCATTTATGACATATTAAATTCTTTTTCTGAGATTATTACAGAGTAGTTATACTCCAGTTTGTAGTTCTGTGGCTTCATTGTTAAAGTTCCATGAATGGTGCAGACAATATAAATTTCTTTCAGATTATAGTACTCTAAAATAAATTTGCTATAAATCTAATTCTAAGATGATTATCAAGTTACTTGCATGCCTGTAATGCACTCATTCCTTATGCTACCTTCTAGAATCAGTATTTTAAAGCTCAGGCACATTTTCTCCTTTGAAGCTTTACCTGATTCTCTTCCTCCTTGGTTTTTCCTAGATCCATTTACCTTTATCTTACCTTTTGTTTTCATTACTTTCTGTTTTGTATTGGATGGGGAAAAATTACATTTATATTTCACTAACCTCTAACTGAAATTTATTATTTTCTTAAGTTATTTAAAAGCATTGTTTTGAGGAGTCCACAGGTTTCATCAAACTTCAAAGGGGCTGTTTAAAAAAATGCTTAAGAACCTCTGATCTAGAACATGAAGACAAATCTCTACCTTTTTTCAGTGATGTTTGAAGTCATGAGGTACGCAGTTTAGTTCTTTGTAAATATTCAGAAGTCTCTGGAGATTTTTTACTAACTAACAAAAGACAAAAAAAACCCACTACATACTATTGGGTAAATGCTTGTTTTTCCTATTGCAGTAAAAATGTCTCAAATAATATATGAAAAACAATATAGTGACAAAGTAAAATGCATTCCTTTATTAGTAAATATCCCTGGAAGACACAGAAATTATTGCTGAAGATTTGATGAAACAAGTCGGAACATATTAAACAGTTGGGGGGATGCATACAGTTGGATGAAAGTACATTTGTTTCTAATGTATCATAAAGCATTTGCTTGATTGTTTGAATAGTTAAGTACAAGAAAAATCTACTTTTGGGGAGCCATTTAAAGAAAGCAGATAGCAGAAAGCTACCAACTTAAAAGTAAATAACTTCTATAATAAAAATAATGTTTTATGGAAAACTTGTGCAACACCTGTAAAAAGTGTGTTATACATTTAAAATACTTTGAAGCACACTTTTATAGCCTGTTGTGTTTTTTTTTAAATCTTCCTAAGCAAGCGCTTCAGTAGGTTTTGAACCCATTTGTTAAAAATATTAAACTGCAGCATTTTCTGATTAGTTGGCAAGAACATCTGACTGACATTTGAGAAGATGGGAATTTACTAGCTAAATTTTAAGAAAAAAATTTTTGCATTGGTGAATGAGACTAAAAAATGAGTATCATAATTTACCAAGTACAGCCAATGCTACACACTGTCCATTTGGATCTTCATTACTTTGTGAAGTATCTTTTTGGAAATGAAAGATCAAAATAAACTGAATGTAGAACCACACCATCCAATTACTGTATAATACTATTCAACCAAGAGTATAAAAAATAATAAAACACTTTCAGTTGAAATGCTTTTATTAAAAAAGTCAATGTTTATATTTTAGTGAGATCAAAAAGCTTTTCTGTTTCTAGTTTTCTCATCCTTTTTTATTTTTCTGTTTTCTGATATAGATATATATTATATCTGATATATAATTATTAGTTCAATAGTACATTGCATAATTTATGAGTAAATCTACATATGGTAGGGATGCATATTTAAATTTTTAATTTTTTTTTTTACTAATAGGACTGTATAATCAAACAGTTTGAAGACTGCTGGTAGAGTGAGGAATGAAAAGCTTACATGTTCCATTGGTATTCATACAACTTAAAAGATCTAGAGGGGGCAGCTAGGTGGCGCAGTGGATAGGGCACCAGCCCTGGAGTCAGGAGGACCTGAGTTCAAATCCGGCCTCAGACACTTAACACTTACTAGCTGTGTGATCCTGGGCAAGTCACTTAACCCCAATTGCCTCACCAAAAGAAAGAAAGAAAGAAAGAAAGAAAGAAAGAAAGAAAGAAAGAAAGAAAGAAAGAAAGAAAGAAAGAAAGAAAGAAAGAAAGAAAGAAAGAAAGAAAGAAAGAAAGAAAGAAAGAAAGAAAGAAAGAAAGAAAGAAAGAAAGAAAGAAAGAAAGAAAGAAAGAAAGAAAGAAAGAAAGAAAGAAAGAAAGAAAAGAATTTATTAAAAAAAAAAAAGATCTAGAGGAAGGACCTCTACATCTTGAGTGTGTGTATATATATATATATATATATATATATATATATATATATATATCACTGTGGCAAATTTTGGGGAGGACACATAGATAAGAGTCACATATCATTGACATGCTGGGGCTGGTTATAATTTCTATTAATGAAAAAAGAACCCAGATTTAAACACAGATCTATCAAAATGGGTTATATAACTTCTCTCCAATCCCCATCTCCTAGTAGGATTTAACCTCCTTGAAGGCAGGAACTGTCATTTTTTGTTTTTGTACACTTACTACCTCATACATATCTTAAAATTATTTTTCATGTTCACACATTTTATACTTAGCTAATAGTCAACTTTTTATCATTCAGCAACATTATTAACCATCTTCTCTGTAAAGAGTGAAATATGAAAAAAATTGAAGACGACTGTTTAGAGAGGGGAAATGATTGTGTGAAAACAGTATAGTTAACATGTAATATATAACCAGACACATGGCTACAGATAGGAAAGAATATATATGTTAAGAGGAAGTAATTACACTGGGGTTGGTGTTGCCCAGGAAGGTTTCTTGAAGAAAGTAATGGATATAGGTTGATGGAGGGGATTTGAGAGAGCAAGCCAAATGGACCAGAATGAGCAGATATTGCCAGAAATGGTGGATTGATGTAGATCATATTGAAAAATAATAAATGGCAAGATTTGAACTATATGGGGAAACAATTCATTTTGGATCTTGAAGAGTAGATTGTAGAGTTTAGTTTTGTTCTCTTTGATTCATTAGGGAGTCACTCATAAAAATGGTGTTTGAAGAATAGTTCTGTTACTTAGTCTGGTTATTGAGACCATAGTCTCAGACCTTATTCTTTCTAGGAGTGAATTTTGGCTATTTCTGTCATAGGAGTAGCATCGATCTCCTCAGTTCCAAATTATGGGGAACCTAAGTTGTTTAGTACAGTTCAAAAAAATCTGTATTTTTAAGTGCATAATGTTAGGCATCAAGGATATAAAAACGACAGTGGCAAGAACACTAAACAATGGTGCAATGGCAGAACACCGAATTTGGAGGCACAGGACTTGAGTTTAAATTCTAGCTCTGCTCCTTACTGCTATAATGTAACCTTGAACAAGTAATGTAACCCTTCTGAAACCCAGTTTCCTCATCTTTAAAATTAGGGATTTGGACTACATGGCCTTTAAAAGCCCCTTCTAGCTGGAGATGCTCTGAAAGGTGGTGGTGTCTCTACTTTCAAGAAGCTTGCAGTTGCTTAATAAATGTTTATTGAATTATTTAATTGAATTATAGGGGCCAAGGCATATACAAAATAGCTATGATACAAGTTAGAAAATGATTAAATATATAAATGGATATGGACTGAAAACTGCCACTTAATTTGAGAATTCAGGGAGTCAGAAATTAACTGATTTCCCAAATCAAGTGACCCCAGTGCTATTGCACCATTTATACCAGCCTAATCATGCATGCCTTCCTGCTTCTTAACTGTTAATACCAGAAGCTGAAAACAAGCAACAATCAGGAAAACTCCTTTATGCTAGGCTTATTTAATTTTAAAAGAAAAAATTTGAGTACCACCTAATATAGTATATTTACAAATTATATACATTTACTACTCTATTACATACATATACAAAATAGGATAAAATTGAAGGATGAAATAAAGATAAACTAAAAAAAATTTATTAATGGACACAAAAAACTTTTTGCTCTCACCAAGCAAAGTGAATATAAATAGCTTCATTATTTTTTGAGAGCACTGTGTTTGAGTAAGATTATTTTTGGAAAATCTTGGTTTGACATTTTAGTATTGAGTCAGAGATCTGATTCTAGTTCATCTTATTTTGATGCTATCAGTTGAAACTGTAAGAATTTACAGATTGTAGTCACTAAAACCTATGAAAAAGTTCTTAAAGGTCATATGGGTGATTGTAGTGAAAAGGTAGTACCATTTTACTTTCTATCTCGTTAATACTCAGTTTTCCTCCCTCATCCTGAAAAACAAAACGAAAACAAAACAGTTGTTTCTCAAAAAAAATGTCCTTAGCTCTCCAGATTCTCTTGGTTGTTAATACTCTGCCTCCAGCCACTACCTCTCCTCTTCCTTACTTTGAATTTATTTAAATATGTACAGGTTGTTTTCCCCCAGTAGAATGTAAGCTTCTTCAGAACAGGAACTATTTTGCTTTTGTTTTTGTATCCCCAGTGCCCAGTGATGATGTACTAGGTGCTTAATAAATAAATAAATGTTTGTTGAACCAAATTAAAGTATCTATCTTTTTGTAGACTCTTACTATATACCTTCATTCACATATTGGAAAATAAGTGACTTTGTATGTCAAGGAATAATTAGTCTCTACCCTGACATTTCTCTGAGATTGCATACTCATTTCTATGCCATGCATTACCTGTGCTCCAGCCATCCTTCTCATCTTACAAATCGTCCTCTCACCAGAATCCTGGAATCTGACCTTGGGATATTGGACTGATAAGTGACCTTACTTTTCCTGGATCCAAGTTGCCACATCATTTCTCAGCCATTTCCAAACTCTGTTACTTCATACATACAGGTCCTTCTCCAGTACTGCCCTTGTTGTTCTCCATATAAGAATATAAATTCCTTGAGGGCAAGAGTGATCTCGTTTGCTTGTATTTCTATTTCCAGTATGTAATACAGTGCTTGAAGCCTAATAATCACTTAATAAATGCTTTACTATATTCTTCCACTCAAATAACCTTAGTTTGAATTAATTGTACTTCATATAGTTTACACTTTCTGAATTTATACCTTTCCACTATAGGGACCAATTTTTAATTTGGGAGTGTTAGCTAGGCAGCTCACCGCAATATTTGGGCAAGGAAGGAGACCAGCAGCCTCCCCCAAAACAGAGCAGAATTTATTTAACAAGAATGAACTTAAAAAAACAAACACACAAACAGGATCAGTAGATCAAGGGAAAGGAAATAAAATGGGGAAAGGGAAATTATACAACCTGAACAGCACCACCGCCCAGGAATCAGCTGAGAACACACAGCAGCATCCTGTTGCCTTCCAGCTTCACATTAGAATGGTGGAAAACCTCCCTTCTTCCCAGCAGACCCCAGGCTGACCACATACAGCCCCCAGCCAATTGGCTGGCCGCTCTGATAGTCACATGACTGTCCTTACTAGGCTTCTAATCATTATAATTTTGCCAGGCCCATGTAGGCATTGGCGAGTGGTGATGACGTGAGGTGCCAGCACCATGGCAGTGGCTACAACCAGAGGGTGGAGCACTGCACGGCTTGCAGAGCCCCAGGCTGAAGCCGACGAGGTTTTTTTTTTTTCATTCTAGCCGAAAGATGGGGTCATAAAAACTTCAAATAACAATTAATTCTTTACACCACCCACCAGTGTTAATGATTATTATGCCACCGTTCCCTAACCCTTAAAACACACACCCCTTCATGTCCCAAGAGGAAGAGAAAACAACTTCCACCTACCCAGATACAGGAGCCTGCCAGGCCTTAAGGAGAGTGTCCTCTGATAACTAACTGCACCAGAATGAGAACAGAGAGGGTAACACATGAGGGTGGTGCTATGGTGCAAGCTACTCTCAGGTAAGCTCCCAGCCCTCACCCCCTACACACACACACCCTGACTGAATAAAATTCATTTCATCTTTAAGGGAAAATTTTTTTCTGCTATTATTTTAGGATTTTCTCTGAGTTACAGAGCCTAACTTTTTAAGCACATAAAGTTCATTCAGATGAGTGGAATGGAGAGAGAAGAGAGCAGGGAAAGGGGGTAGGAGAGATCTTAGTGACCAAAGGGAGTATTGTACTAGGAAAAAATAGGGGTGTCACGAATCAACCTCATGTCTGTTTCCCAGCCAAGAGATCTACTGTGCCTCCTTCACAGAGGTTATATATGGAGTTATAAGGGTCTAGCCCAGCATAGTCCAATTTCCTTCAACCTAGCCCTGGCCATCACACTTCTGAGGACCTACTGTCCTAGGTACAGTGTTGAGAATGAGAATTGTTGTTTGTCCTTCATTTCTCAAAGAGGACCATGACATCAGGGTCATGTCATGATTTGCAGTGAATTGTATATAAGAGAGGAAAGGCTGTGCAAGGTCACCAACTTCACTTTCTCCTCCAGAGCCATCTGGGTCCAGTAGCAAGATATACATGAGGATGACTGGAGTTGGCTCTGGATGTTTAAGGCAAATGGGGTTAAGTGACTTGCCCAGAGTCACACAACTAGTAAGTGTCAAGTGTCTGAGGTTGGATTTGAACTCAGGTCCTCCTGAATCCAGGGCCAGTGCTTTATCTACTGCTCCACCTACCTGCTCCCTATACTAAAATATTTTTAAAAGAAACAACATAAAAAAGTTTAGTTTCTCATAAAGCCCTCTTTCTTGTTCTTTGCATATTGGAATGTTTGGTCGAAAGGTTACAGTTAAAAAGATTTTAAAAAAGAAAAGGCAAGATAAAATCAGGGAGCAATTGGTAGAAATAAAACTTGAAAGATAGATTTGGAGCGAGATTGTCGAGGGCTTCCATCAATGGCAATAAGAAGTTTGTAGACAAGCAATGTGGAACCATTGAAGGCTTTTAAATGAGAGAATGACATGGTAATAAGACCGCCACATTAGGAAGATGACTTTTGGCAGCAATGTGAAGGATGAATTAGAGAGGTGAGAGATTGGAGGCAAGGAAACTATGTAAATAGTTATAGTAAAAGCAAGAAAAGCAGCAAGAGTCCAGACTTCTGATCTGGGAGTGAAAAGGATGGGAGGGAGGAGAGAAAACTTGCAGTTTTATACTCAACAGAATTTGGTAATTCATTGAAAGCGAAAGGCATCAAACCTTTCGGGTTACAAGTCAAGACAGATTGAAGCTACCCATAAATATTATTCTCCCATAAATAGGAAAGTTAACAAGCTATGTAAGATTTTTTTGTTTGTGTTATTGTTGCTTAAATACAGGGAGTGGATGATGAACTTAGTTCTGACATAGTGATTTCAAGGTGCAGGGTCCAAGGAATTAGAAATTTTCATTGAGAGTCATCTACATAGAAATGATAACTGAAGTCATGGTATTGGGTGAGATCTCCCTGGGGGAAGGTACTGTTGTATAATGGAGAAAATTCTGGATTTGAAATTAGAGGCAAAGTGATGGTACAGGGAAGGGGAAAGGAATAAGCATTATATAGCACCTTGTATAAAGGCAGCTAGGTGGCACAGTGGATAGAGTGCCAGTCCTGGAGTCAGAAAGACTCATTTTCTGACTTTAAATCTGGTTTCAGATACTAATTGTGTGACCCTGGGCAAGTAACTTAACTTAACCCTGTTTACCTCAGTTCCTCATCTGTAGAATGAGCTGAAAAAGGAAATGACAAATCACTCCAGTATCTTTGCCAGGAAAATCCCAAGTAGGGTCACAAAGACACAAATGAAAAACGACTAAACAAAAGCACCTTTGTGCCAGGCACTGTGTTAAGCACTTTTTACAAATATCTTCTTTGATTTTCTCAACAGCCCTGCAAAGTAGGTGCCATTTTATTTTTTCCATTTTACAGTTAAGGAAACTGAGGTAAACAACTTAATTGACTCACTCAGGGTCACATAGCTAGTGTCTGAGGCTGGACTTGAACCCAAGTCTTTCTGCCTAGAGATTCTTGCACTGTCTTCCCTGTGCCAACCAGCTACCTTAATGAAAATATTGCTGGATATAGAGGCAGAGGGCTTGGATTCAAATCCAGACTCCACCACTTACTGCCTCTAGCTACATCTAATTACCTCTCCAGGCCTCAGGTTTTGTTTTGTTTTTAGCAAAATATAGGGTCTGATGACCTTGTAAAGGCTTTTTAGCTTGTAAGTCTTATCCTAGGAAAGGATGAGAGTAGAGAGAAGAGGACCCAGGACAGAGCTTTGGGTGTAAACACTTAGGAAATAGAAGGAGGATCAACTAGTAAAGAAAACAAAAGTTGTCATGGAACTTACTATTGGTGGGAATGTAAGCCACATTGAGGATATTGAGTAAGTTGGTGGTGAGAAAATAGGCATAACCAGTGTAGTCTTTCTTTAACAGTTAAGGGAATGGGGAAAAGAATTTGGAGGTCAGGGTCAGGGAAGGGAGTTTTGCAGACCCAAAGTAAAACTTCTTTAGGACACTGTAACTAAAGAGCCAGCATAAAGGGAAATATTTAAGATGAGAAAGAGAGAAAGCACCAGGCACATTAATATTAGGTAATTTGTGAAGTGTTTTACAAATATTATTTTATCCTCAAAACAATGTTGGTAAGTAGGTATTATTATTATTCCCATTTTACAGTTGAGCGAACTGAAGCAGACAAGTTAAATTACTTGTCCAGGGTCACACAAGTAGTGTCTGAGATTAGATTTGAACTGAGGTTTTCCTGACTCTAGGACTAGCGCTCTATCCTCTCTGCCTCAATGAGTGATAGGTAAATAATGGAGCAGAGGGGCTCAGGGGTTATTCCTGACAAGGAGAAGGGCATCCTTATCCTCTGAGATGCAAAAGAATAAAACAGGTGAAGATATATAAAAGTTTTGAGGGGGGATGGAGGGAGGAATAAAGTAAATCATAGAAGATTATTGGTAATGGATTAGATTAGGTTATCTATTCAATGCAGGATGAGATGTAGTCGAGAAATTGATGGAGGAATTTTAGAACAGTCTCTGTGAGGATTATGTTAGGAAGTTAATAAGAGATCATAATGAGATCATAGATTTAGTTCTGTTAGGAACCTTAGAGGTCACCTAGTTTTGTCCCTGCATTTTACAGATGAGGAAACTGGGGTCAACAGGAGTTACCCAAAATCACACAGATGATAAATAGCAGATGAATAAAAGTTTTGCAGTGTAGTTTTGAGGGCCCATTTTAAGTTGGATAACATAAATTTGTAGTGGACTATGCACTCTTTTTTTAGTATTTCTTACAATACTTGTCTTAAGATTGAGTGGAAGGGGACAGCTGGGTAGCACAGTGGATAAAGCACCATCCCTGGATTCAGAAGGACCTGAGTTCAAATCTGGCCTTAGACACTTGACACTTACTAGCTGTGTGACCCTGGGCAAGTCATTTAACCCTCATTACTCCACCCCCCCAAAAAAGATGGAGTGGAAAAAGGGGGCAGAGCCAAGATGGCAGAGGAAAGGCAGTGACTTCCCTGACCTCTCCCCAAGATCCCTCCAAATACCTTCAAATAATGTCATAGGGCAATTCCTAAAGCAGCAGAACCCACAAAAGGATGGGGTAAGATTATTTTCTAGCCAAAGATGGCTTAGAAGGTTGGCAGGAAAGGTCTGTTATACCAGGGGGAGAATAGAACACAGCTCCATAAAGGCTGCACTGTCCAGCCCCAGCCCCAGACAAGCTGCCCCAAAGAACTAGGCATCAGGAGCCTCTAAATCAGCTGTGGCAACAGGTGCTTCTGGAACTCAGCCTATGGATAGTGAGGGGGTTGAAAGGTTGGCCAGGGGGAGATTACAAGGGGTCACTTCTGGTGCTGAGGCAGGACTCTGTTGTTTTGCCCATGCTTGGACCTGGGTCTTGGGTGATGGCCCAGGAGGGGGAGGTGTGCAGGCACACCCACAGTGAAACAGGATTCTGTTCTGGGTTAAAGGACAAGCAGGCCTGTAGTTGCTTGCAGACCAGAGTACAGGCCAGGAGAGTGATGAGCATGCCTGTCTTTAAATCGTAGCACCTTGGACCTGCTAAAGCTTGGGACAGTACACCTTTGAAGCAGTGCTCCACTTTAAGAAGGATTTAAAAGTCAAGAAATAGGCTGGAAAATGAGCAAACAGAAAAAAAAATGCTCACCCTAGAAAGTTTCTATGGTGACAAGGAAGATGAAAGTACACCCTCAGAAGAAGATAACAAAGTCAAAGCTCCTACATCCAAAGCTTCCAAGAAAAATATGAACTGGTCTCAGGCCATAGAAGTGCTCACAAAGGACTTTGAAAATAAAGTAAGAGAAATAGAGGAAAAAATGGAGAGACATGAGAGTGGTGCAAGAAAATCATGAAAAAAAAAAGTCAACAGCTTTAAAAGCCACATTGGCCAAATGGAAAAGGAGGTAAAAAAGCTCTCTGAAGAAAATAATTCCTTAAAAATTAGGATTGAGCAAATGGAAGCTAATGACTTTATGAGAAATCAAGACACAATAAAGCAAAACCAAAAGAATGAAAAAATAGAAGGCAATGTGAAATATCTTCTTGGAAAAACTGACCTGGAAAATAGATTCAGGAAAAATAATTTTAAAATTATTGGACTACCTGAAAGCCATTATCAAAAAAAGAGCTTAGACATCAACTTTCAAGTAATTGTCAAGGAAAATTGCCCCAATATTTTAGAAGCAGAAGGTAAAATAGAAATTGAAAGAATCCTCTGATCACCTCCTGAAAGAGACCCCCAAATGAAAACTTCCAGGAATATTATAGCCAAATTCCAGAACCCTCAGGTCAAGGAGAAAATATTGCAAGCAGCCAGAAAGAAACAATTCAAGTATGGTGGAACCACAGTCAGTATAACCCAAGATCTAGTAGCTTCTACATTAAAGGATTGGAGGGCTTGGAATATGATATTCCAGAGAGCAAAGGAACTGGAATTACAACCAGAAATCACCTATCCAGCAAAACTGATTATAATCTTTCAGGGGAAAAAATGGGAATTCAATGAAAGAGAGGACTTTGAGGCATTTGTGATGAAAAGACCTGAGCTGAATAGAAAATTTGACTTTCAAATACAAGACCCTAGAGAAACATAAAAAGGTAAACAGGAAAAAGACTTCATGAGGGATATTAAAAGGTTAAACTGTTTACATTCCTACACGGGAAGATTATATTTGTAACTCATAAGAATGTTCTTATTATTAGGGCAGCTGAATGGAGTATATTTAGACAGAGGATATAGGCATGAGTTGAACATGAAGGGATGATATCTTTTAAAAATAAAATAAAATTAAAGGGTGAAAGGAATGCACTGGGAGAAAGGGAAATGGAGAGGTGGAATAAGGTAAAGTATCTCACATAAAAGAAGCAAGAAAAAGCTTATAGAGTGGAGGGGGAGATGGGGGAGGTGTGGGGGAGTGAGTAAGCCTTATTCTCATCAGAATTGGCTCAAAGAAGGAATGACATACACACTCAATTGGGCATAGTAATCTTTCTTACCTTTCAGGAAAACAGTAGGGGAAGAGGATAAGGGGGGAGGGGTGAAAGAAGGGAAAACAGATTGGGGGAAGGGACAGTCAGAAGCAAAACACTTTTGAGAAGGGATAGGTTGAAAGAAGATAGCAGGGACAGCTAGGTGGCACAGTGGTTAAAGCACCAACCCTGGATTCAGGAGGACCTGAGTTCAAATCTGGCCTCAATCACTTGACACTTACTAGAGATCTGACACCCTGAGTTTATAGTGGACCCAGTTCACTATTATTTTGAGAAGGCTGGTTGGCAGGGATAACACAGATTTTAAGCTTGGTAGGACAGGAACAACAGTAGGACAAAGCTAGAGAAAACAACTTAAAGGTAGAGAACAGTATATAATCAATCTGATAGTGTGAAAACTGTGGAATAGTGTAAAGGAAGGCCAAAGTAGGGATAGCTGGCAGAGGTAATAATTAGGGATGAAGGAGCTAGAAGCCACAATGAAGAGGAAAAGTAGGGTTAGGAGGGATGCTCACAGAGGGAGTAATAAGAATACTGGAGATAGTGGTCAGAGTGGAGAGTTTGAGTTCAAGGTAATGGAGGAATTGTGGTGATGAGATCTAAGTTCTGTGGGATAGCAAGGTAGAGTAGAAATGTAGTTCATAGGAGTTGAGGCTGATAAAGTAGGAAAGTAAGTTTTCAAGAGGACTTCTCAACACAAATATTGAAGTCTCTAAGGATGAGACTTCCTATAGGGAAGGAAAGATACTGAGACAAGAACTGAATAGTGGAAATGGTGGTGGTATCACTGGATAGAGTGTTGGAATATGTGCTTGGCACTGTGCCAAAATACACTAGAGATACAAAAAGAGGTAAAAGACAATTCCTGTCTACAAGGAGCTTACAGTCTATTAGTGGATACAACATGCAACCAAAGATGTACAAAGTAAGCTACAGGGGCAGCTAGGTGGCGCAGTGGATAGAGCACTGGCCCTTGATTCAGGAGGACCTGAGTTAAAATCCGGCTTCAGACCCTTGACACTTACTAGCTGTGTGACCCTGGGCAAGTCACTTAACCCCAGTTGCCTCACCAAAAAAACAAAACAAAGTAAGCTACATACAGAATAAATAAGAAATAATTAATGGCAGGGGGAGACGCACAGGAATTAAGAGGGGTGGGGAAGTTTTCTAGTAGAAGGTGGGATTTGATTTTATTTTATTTTGATGTAGCATTGAGGGTTAAGTGACTTGCCCAAGGTCACACAGCTAGTGTCTGAGACTGGATTTGAACTCCTGTCCTGAATCCAGGGCCAGTGCTTTATCCATTGTGCCACCTAGCTGCCCCCTCCCAAGAAGGTAGGATTTTAGTTGGGACTTAAAGGAAGCCAGGAAGGGGTCACCTCGGTAGTCAGAGCCAGGAGGGAGAATGTTTCAGGCATGGGGGACAGCCAGAAAAAAATGCCTGGAGATGAGTACATGTTGGGGAGTAAGGTGTAAGAAGATGAAATGTAGTACTAGACTCTGGTATGAAGAGCTTTGAATGCCAAATAACATTTTGTATTTGCCCCCAAGGGCAATAAAAGGCCACTGGAGTTTTGTTTTGGTTTTTTTTGGAGGGGGGGGATCATGGGATTGGAAGTCACAATGCAAAGTGTAGGGATTTGTAAGGGGAAGAACAGGGAGAGGTAAAAAGCTAATAGATTATGGTCATATAAGGGGATTTCAGAATTCTTGAACATAGAGATAGTACATTTGTGGGTGATGGCAAGATCAAGGGTGTGACGATCTTTGTGTGTAGGTGAGGTTGGTTAGAGATGTAACTCATGGGAGATGACTAGGTTTAGGAACTGAGTGATTAGGGCATTTGAAGTAGAATCTCTCTGTGTGTTGCAGTCCCTAATAAGAGTGACGGAGTTTGGGAGAAAAGGAAAATTGTAAGCCCAGGTATCAAACTCATTGAGGAAAAAGGGGAGTGACCTGGTGGTCTGTAGACAGCAGCTAGCAGGATTTTCATTGGTGGTAGATCAGAAAAGTGGGGGGGGGGCTCAAAAGAAGAGAGTTTAATAAATGATGGTGGAATGGGGAGAACCTGGATGTGGCAATAGGGAGCAAGGAGTATTTCAACTCTCCTACCTCAACAAGTAAGCCAAGGAGAATGAGTGAGAGACGAGTTGGGTTTCATTAAGAACTAATAAATGGAATAGGAAAGGAAAAGATTTAAGATGAAGGGAAACAGGTTGCCTATGGAACTAGTATTCCAGAAGGAACAGTGGAATAGTTAGGTGGAATTAATTTAAAACTTTGGGGTAGGAGAATTGAGGGGTGTGGAAATGAGGAATTAGGTAGTAGGAAGGGGTGAAATAGGGTTTGGATGATAATGTACAAGAGTTCAGAATCATGGGATGTGAAGGATATGACAAGGTGTGAGAATGTTAATTGCTGAGTGGAGGGTGACACTCCTCTACTCTCAAAGGACAGGCACAGCAAGAGATGGGAGACCCGACGTCAAAGGGAGGATTGCTCTTCTTTGTACTGGAGGTTCTCCATCTCCTACTTGAGAGATTGGGCTGGCAGCAGGGGTGGAAATTGCTTTATGCTGTCACAGAGGAAAGTGGTTGCTTCATGGCAGGTAGAAAAAGCCTGGCCCTGGCCTCTGTCAGCCTTTACTCAGAGGACATGCTGTGCCCAGGAAAAAAAGGCAGGCACAAGGCACTAGATTGTGACAAATTCACCTGAGGTGGCTGACTGTGAGGTGGTAGTATAAAGTGAGGGACTTCTTGTGCATGAGGAGGTCTTTTGGATCAGGTGGAAGACTCCCTGGCCTAGCACCAAGTAACCTTTCCTCAGTGGTGTATCAAGAGATAGAAGTCTTCTTACCTGAGGAGGCTGTCTGTGAGGCAGCAGTGTGTGCCCTGCACAGATGAAGACACAAATCCTGGTCCTGAGCAGACTTTCCTTAGGAGATGTATAAGGACAGGACAACACAGGCAAAGTGAATCTCAGTATAAATTGATGATCTCTGGCAGTAGAGGGAGAGTCTGAAAGTGGCATTGGTCAGTTCAAAGAATATGCAGCCAGTCTGCTGGCTGACTGGAATAGTGTGTTGGACCCCATGAGAGAAGGAACAACTAAGCATTGTAGAGAGGTTCAGCAAGGGATGGTACATCTTCCAGAGAAAGTCAGGTTTCTGTGAGTACTAGAAGATGGAAGTGAGGTGAGGATTAAAGGAAAGCTTTTTAAAATGACGGTTCCAGGAGGCACAGTAGAAGGCAGGAGAGGATAGAGATTGGGGAAGGATAAGACTGAACAGGTTAAGGCTGTGAGAGTTCAGAAAAAGAAATTTAAATTGGGAATTAGAGGAACAGGAGGTAGGAATTTGATAGCCATAAGTTAATACTGACTTGAAAAGCCAAGTAAGCAGGGGCTGGGACCAAAAGACTGTGTATAAAAGAGGGACCAGGGGCAGAGCCAAGATGGCAGAGGAAAGACATTAAACACACAGAACTCCTGAAACAATTACCCCCAAAACAGCAATAAAACAAGCCCTGGAGTGGCAAAACCCACAAAAAGATGCTGAGGTTATTTTCCAGATTAAAGGGGGCCATACTGGGCTGCTAGGGGAATCTGACCACCCCGCCCCACCCCCCAGCAATCATGCCAACACAGACCCCAAAAATGCTGTGCAAGGGAAATTTACCCCCAGCCTCTGAATCAGCTGCAGTACTGGCATCTTCTGGAACTAAGCTTACCATCAGGTGAGAGGGCTGAATGACTGGCCTGGGGGGGGGGGGGCGGGGAGAACACAGGGGTGTCTGCGGGCCTGAGGAGGAATTCATATCTCCCACCCCAGCAGGGAACCAGGAAGAAATCTTGAGGAGGCCCAGGTGGGAGAGTGGCACAGCCTCCTCCAAGCTAAAAACCACGGCACTCAGCTGGCTGGTTAATTAGCAAGTTGGCTTGAGATTACCTTCGGACCAGAGAACAGGCCAGATGAGAGAAAAACCTGCCCTCCCTCAAACTGAAATCCCTGGGACCCTCTAAAGCTTGACACATTGTAACTTGCAAGTAGGGCCCCACCATAAGAGGAAGCTAAAAGTCAAGTAAAAAAACGGCAGTATGAGCAAGCAAAGAAAGTTGAGAACAATAAAAGGTTTCTTTAGCAACAAAGAAGATTGAGGTGCACCCTCAGAAGAAGATAACAACCTCAGGGTCCCTACATCCAAAGCTTCCAAAAAAAATATGAATTGGTCTCAGGCCATGGAAGCACTCAAAAGGGACTTTGAAGAGAAAGTAGGAGACATAGAAGGAAGATTTAGAGAGGTGGAGGAAAGAATGGAAAGAGAAATGAGAGCAGTGCAGGAGAGCTATGAGAAAAAAGTTAACAGCTTGCAAAGCCAAACGGAAAAGGAGATAAAAAAGCTGTCTGATGAAAATTATTGCCTAAGAGCTAGGATTGAACAAATGGAAGCTAGTGCTTATGAGAAATCAAGACACAGTAAATCAAATACAAATGAATAAAAAAAAAATAGAGGGCAATATGAAATATCTCCTGGAAAAACAACTGACCTAGAAAATAGATCCAGGAGAGATAATTTGAAAATCAATGGACTACCTGAAAACCGTGACCAAAATAAGAATTTAGACAGCATCTTCCAAGAGATTGTCAGGGAAAATTGCCCTGATATTCTAGAAGCAGAAGGTAAAATAGAAATTGAAAGAATCCACCAATCACCTCCTGAAAGAGATCCCAAAAGGAAAACCTCCAAGAATATTATAGTCAAATTCCAGAGCTCCCAGGTCAAGGAGAAAATATTGCAAACAGCTAGAAAAAAAGGAACTCATACTGTGGAGCTCCAATAAGGCTAAAACAAGATCTAGCAGCATCTACATTAAAAGACCAGAGGGCATGGAATATGATATTCCAGTGGACAAAGGAACTGGCACTACAGCCAAAAATCAAGTACCCAGAAAAACTGACTATAATCTTTCAGAGGAAAAATGGGACTTCAGTGAAAAAGAGGACTTTCAGGCATTTGTGATGAAAAGACCTGAACTGAATAGAAAATTTGACTTTCAAATACAAGACCCTGGAGAAGCATAAAAAGGCAAACAGGAAAAAGACTTAATGAGGGATATTAAAAAATCATTCCTACATGGGAAGATAATACTCCAAACTCAAAAGAACTTTCTCAGTAAGGAATTCACAGAAGATACAGGTCTGAACTGAATACGAAGGGATGATATCTGTAAAGCATCTTATGTCTGGGGCCGGATTTGGGCTTGGGGCCTCCTGGGTCTAGGGCTGGTACTTTATCCACAGTGCCACCCAACTAACCCATGATGACATCTTTAAAATAGGGTTGAGGGGCAGCTAGGTGGTGCAGTGGATTAAACACCAGCCCTGGATTCAGGAGGACCTGAGTTCAAATCCGGTCTCAGACACTTGACACTTACTAGCTGTGTGACCCTGGGAAAGTCACTTAACCCTCATTACCCCACAAAAATAAAATAAAAAATTCAAAACAGTTATCATAAGAACAATTTGAAAAAAAATAAAATAAAATAAAATAAAATAGGGTTGAGGGGGTAGGAGGAATAGATTGGGGGAGGGGGAAAGGGAGCAATGGTCTGGGGAGAGGTAGTTCACATGAATGAAACAAGAAAAAAGCTTATGGAGGGGAGGGGAAGAGGGGGAAGGAGTGGGGGAGTGAGTAAACCTTAATATCATTAGAATTGGCTCAAAGACGGACTAACATACATACTTGAGTGGGTATAGTAATATATTTTTGCCCTGAGGGAAAATGAGAGGGAAGGGAAATAAGAGGGTGGGGGGGGTGAAGAGTAGAAGGATTGAAGGGCAGATTGGGGGAGAGACCAGTAAAAAGCAAAACACTTTTGAGGAAGGTGAAGATGCTCTGCATAACTGCACAAATATGACATATTGAATTGCTTGATTTCATAGGGATTGTTGATGAGGGAGGGAGGAAGAAAAATTCAGAACACAGAATTAGCTCAAAGACCTTAATCTCATCTGAGTGGGCTCAAGGGGGAATACCATTCACACCCAATTGGGAAGAGTAATCTATTTAACCCTACAGGAAAGTAGGAGGGGAAGAGGATAAGGAGGGAAGGGTGAGAAAAAGGAGTGCAGAGGAGGGAAGGGGACAGTCAGAAGTAAAACACTTTTGAGGAAGAAGAGGGTAAAAGAAGATAGAAAATAGAGTAAATATCATGGGAAGGGAATAGGATGGAGGGAAATAGTTATGATGATTGATTATAATGGCAAAATGTATGGTACCTACTTTGCTGGGCTATTATGAAGAAAATTATTTGTCAAGTTTAAGGTACTATATACAGGTTATGATGAACAGGATATTATCAGAAAAACCTGGAAAAACCTACATGAACTGAAGCAGAGTGAAATGTACTGTATACAAAATGACAGCAATAGTGTAAGATGATCTGCTGGGAAGCACGTGGGTATTTTCAGCAAGGCAATGATCCAATATAACCCTAAAGGACTTATGAAAATTGTAACCCATCTACAGAGGAAGAACTGATGGTATCTGAAAACAGATGGAAACACATTTAAAATTGTTTTTTCTTTGAGAATTCCTTAATCTGAAGTTTTGTTTTTTAACTGTTTTCTCTCACAACCTATGTAATGTGGGAATGTTTTCAATGACTACTCATGTATAACTTATTTTGAATTGCTTGAGTTCTTGTGGGTGGAGGGTAGGAAGGGAGGGAGGAACAGAAGTTGGAACACAAAGTTTTTAAAAAATTGATGTCAAAATTTGTTTTTGCATATATTTTGGAAAATAAAATTCTAAAATAAAACAAACAAAACAAAAAACAAAACAAAAGAGGGCCTAGCAGTTTTCTGGTATGTGAGGGACATATGCTGAGGAAGATTCTGTGTCCTCTGAGGGGCTGAGGGCAGGCCTGGGACAGAAGTGGAGACACCTCCTTTTTTACTCCAAGCAGTGATGGCCAGTTGCTCCCTCCTCCTGGGTCCTGAACAACGTGGTGATAAAGACCTAAAAAGGGTGTTACTTTATCACCTCCTTCCTTGAGTCTCTAATAGAGACAGTGCAGTATTCTCATCTCAAGAGTCCAAGGAAGAACAGTCTCCCCCCCCTCAACTCCCCCCTCACCCCCCAACCAGTCTTCCATCCAAGTCCCCATAGCCATCATCTCATCCAGGGAATCATCCCTTTGGAAATGTGACCCATCAACTACTTCTTCAAGGTTGCTTATTATATTAAAAGAGCCCCAACCATGAGTAATTCCTCTCTCCTGTTTTTGAAGACTCTTTCTGTCATGAATATTATGTAGTTTCATTCATATAATTCCTGTGTATCTTGGTAGGTAGATTCCCAGATATTTTTTGCTTTCTGTGGTGATTTCTAATAGAATTTCTCTCTTCTATTAGATTATGTTGTATTTTTTCAAAAGTTTTTGTTATCTGTTGATAGAATAATGATTTTTATTGGTTTTGTGTTGTTTTTCATTTAGGATTTTGGTATGTAGTTTTCTTCTTTGTCTTTCTTTGGTTTAGGTTCTATGTGATTGAATTCAGCTAGATACCTTCTAGCAAGATCATTAGAAAGGACTTTGTAGGCCATCAAATTCAACTATTTTACTTTAGATATCAGGAAACTGAGGCCTGGAAATGTTAAGTGACTTGTCTAAGGTCACAAAGGTTACTGTGATGTTAGAGGTAGGATTTGTACCCATATTCTCCAACCTCAAGTCAGAATCTCTTTCCACTATATTGTACTACCTTTAAGTATCAATATAATTTTTTTTTCATAGAAGGAATTTGGTAGACTGTCTTCTTTTCTTATAACACATATTAGAATTAATTGTTATTTGAGTGTTTGGTAGAATTCAATCATAAATCAGTCTGGCTCTTTTTTTCCCTTTAGAATTTCCTTTTGCTGCTTCATTTTCTTTTTTCTGAGCTCAGATTATTTAAAATTCTCTATTCTTTTAATCCAGGTATATTACATTTTTGTAAATAGCCTTCTATTCCATTTAAGTTATTGATTTTGTTACCCTAAAATTTAGGCAAAGCATTTTCTAATAATTTCTTTTATTTACTAATTTGTTGTGAATTCTCTTTTCATGTTTTTGATATTAGTAATTTAACTTTTAATTATTCAAATGAATTCACCTTTCTCTCAAGTATCTCTTGATAGTTGAGTTTGCATTTCAGAATTTATCCTCAGCTCTGGTCTTTTGAAAAGAACAGCACAGAGGTCAGTTTCAGACAATGGTTAGACAAGTTGGAGGAAAGCCAGGAGTAAACAAGTGTCACAAAAACCTAGAGAGGAGACAGTATCTAGGAGAAGAATGTGATTGACATTGTCATAGACTCTATGGAGTACAACCAAGATCATTGGGAACCTTGGAGAAAGCTATTTTTGTTGAATAATGAGATCATAAGACATTGCAGAGGGTTTAGAATTGAGTGAGAGGAGAGACATTTCATGTTTAGGCAACTTTTCTTAAGTTTCTGAGAAAAGTAGGGGAGCTGTAGGACAGCAGTTAGCAGAGATGTTTGGATTAAGCAAGGGTTTTTAAAGATTGGTGATAGTTGGGGTGGGGACAGACATGGGCTTGTTAGTAAGCAGCAGAGAAGGAACTTGTAGATAGGGAGAGATGGAAGATTCAAGAAAGAATGAGTATGATAGAAGGAGCAATCTGCTGGAAAAGATGAGTCATAGGGTCACCAGTGCATGAAGAAGAGTTTACCTTGACAAGGAAAAGGGTTACTTATTTATTTGAGACAAAGATAAAGGAAGAAATAGTATGAGAAGATGTCAGAATGATGTGAAATGAGGAGAGAAGAGGAAGATCTTGGCTAATGGCCTCAATTTTTTAAGGAAAGTATGAAGGTCCTCAGCTAAGAGGTTGGGGTAGTGGGTGCCATGAGTCCTGAAAAGTGACATTTGGAATAGCTGTTATGGTGAGCTGGTTGGCAAATTGACTGATCATAATAATTATAGATAACATCTAATATTATGCTTTAAGACTTGCAAAGCACTTTATAAATATTACCTTATTTGATCCTCATAATAACCGTGGGAGGTAGATGCTATTATCCTCATTTTACAGATGGGGAGACTCAGTTTGAGAAAAAGGTTAAGTGACTTGTCTAGAGTCATAAGACTAGTAAGGGGCTGAGGCAGGTTTGAAGTTGGGCCTTCCCAACTTCAGGGCCAGCTCTCTTGTTACTTTACCTAGCAAACTGCTTTGCTTTGTTGAGAACTAAGTTAAGATTAGGTAGTATAAATTTGTAGTGACCCCAGTAAGAAGTTTCTTGTGATTTTCTCCATCTTTTTTCAGTAGCACCTGCATAGGAGCAAAGGAGGCAGCATGTGTAGTCAAGCAAAATAAGTTCTTGCATTAGTCATGTTCCTTTTCTCATCTCCCTCAATCATCCACCCCCTCCCGCCCCCAAAAAAAGAGCAAGAAAAGAAAATGTGCTTTAATCTATACTCTGAGTTTATTAGCTCTCTATCTGGAAGTAGATAGCATGTTACATCATGAATTTTTGTCATTGTGGTTGGTCATTGTATTCATAGAGTTCCTAAGTTTCAAAATTGTTTAACTTTGCAGTATTGTTGTTATTGTATAAATTGTTCTTCTGGTTCTGCTCACTTCACTTTGTATCAGTTTATATAAGTCTTTCCAGGTTTTTCTGAAACTATGATCATTTCTTATAGCATGAAATTATTCCATCATCTTCATATATTATAACTTATTCAGACATTACGCATCAGTTTCCAATTCTTTGTGATTCCAAAAAAAGCTGCTAAATTTTTTTTAACATATGGATGCTTTCCTACTTTGTTTAATAGCAGTATCTCTTATCGAAGCATATGTACAATTTAATAGGTTTGGGGGCATAGTTCCAAATGTTTAGGCCAATTTATAGCTCCACCAGTTGTATTAAAGTACCTGTTTTCCTACCACCTTTCCAGCATGTCATTTCTCACTTTTTGCCAACTTTGATGATCTGATAGGTGTGAGATGGTTTCCCAGAGTTGTTGTAATTTGCATTTCTCTATTAGTGACTTAGAGTATTTTTTCAAGGCTATTGATAGCTTGGATTTCTTTCTTTGAAAACTGCCTATTCATATCTTTAGACCATTTATCATTTTTGAAATGGTTCTTTTTTTATAAGTTTGACTCAGTTCCTTATATTTCTTAGAAATAAGACCTTTAACAGAGAAATTTACTGCAAAGTTTTTTTAATCAATCTCATGCTTTTCTTTTAACTTTAGCTACATTAGTTTTGTTTGTGCAAAAACTTTTAAATTGTATGTATTCAAAATTTTCAGTTTTATTCAGCTCAATCCCTACATATTTTCCATCTCTCTCTCTCTCTCTCTCTCTCTCTCTCTCTCTCTCTCTCTCTCTCTCTCTATATATATATATATATATATATATATATATATATATATATATATAGTAATGATTGGAATGATGCCACCTACTGGAGACTTGCTGTGGGAAAGTTCCGCCATGAGGAAAATGCCTCAGAGGGCAAAGCCATGTGGTTTTTCCTTGGCGTCAGGAAATTATGTTTTGCTCATGGGTCCTGTCTATCAAGGCTACCAGCCAATCACCTTGAGGAGCCTCCTATTTTCTGGGAGGAGACAGGAAGGAGGAAAGAGAGCCTGTGCGGAGAGCTCTCGCTCTTTTTGGGTTCCTGACTTGATGGTGGTGGTGGCGGCAGAGGACTTCACAGGAAATTTGAGGAAAGATAGGAATGCCAGGCTGTTGGAATTCTGTTCTCAATCTTTTTCTTTCTATTTTTCAATAAACCCTTAAAAACCTAAACTCATTTTATCAGTGATTTTAGTCAGTTTCCCCCAAAACTGGGGGAACAGATTAGAATCCACATTTAGAATCTTAAATTATGATTTTTTGAAATGGAAAAGAAGCTTTCATTCAAATTGTAAGATTTGATTTTATTTCTTTGTTTATTTTAGTATAACTATGGTAATTATATTTCTGTATTATTTACAAATAAGGGAAGAAAATGTTTTATCTCTCAAATTCCAACAGATACATCTATATACAAATTAAAGTTTGAATAAAAAATTTTTTACTGTATATTAGGATTTCTTCACCCTAGTCATTTTGCTAATTGTTCATTCTGTTTAACCCACCACCCCAAATCATAGCACTAGAAATCCTTATAAATCTGTAGTGACTATAATAAGGGGATGCATGGTTTTTAAACATTGAAATAAATTATCAAATTCAAGTTAAAGTTTATTCATTGTTAGATGCAAGATAGGTCACTACATAGTAGAGAACTAAATAAAAAGACTTTACTTTTAATACTTTATACAGGCATGTTTTAAAGGGGGAAAAAGTAGAATTGCTGACATTTTGGGATCTTTATATAAATTGTCCTATGAAAGCATATTATAAACATTGTACAGTGGATAAGGTTCTGAATTTATAGTCAGAACAAAATATTGCCTCAGGCACATACTAGCTGTATGACTCTGGGCAAATAACTGTTTCAGTTTTCTTATCTGTATAATTAGTATAATAATAACACCTACCTCCCAGGGTTGTAAGGTTAACATGAGATAATCCATATAAAGTGATTTGCAAAACACTGTGTAAATGTTAGCTCTTTGTTGTTCAGTTGTGTCCAACTCTTAGTGACTCAATTTGGACTTTTCTTGGCAGAGATACTGGAGTGGTGTGCCATTTTCTTTTCTAGCTCATTTTTCATATGAGGAAACAGAATCAAATGGGTTTAAGTGAATTGCCCAGTGTCACACAGCTAGTAAGTGTCAAGTGTCTGAGGCCGGATATGAACTCAGGTACTCCTGAATCCAGGGCCAGTGCTTTATCCACTGTGCCACCTAGCTTCCCCTGTCCTTCATTCTTGAAGAGAATCACCCTGATGTCATGACTTGCACTGAGTTGTATTTAAGTGAGGGAAGGCTGTGCAAGATCACCAACCTCACTCTCTCCTCCTGAACCATATAGGTCTAGTGGCAAGATATACATCAGGATGACTGGAGATGGCCCTGGGTGTTTAAGGCAATTGGGGTTAAATGACTTGCCCAGGATCACACAGCTAGTAAGTGTCTGAGGTGGGATTTGGATTCAGGTCCTCCTGACTTCAGAGCCAGTGCTCTCTATCCACAGGGCCACCTAGCTGCCCTATTTGCTCTATGATTATAATGTATATGTATCAGAAACTAGAGGTAGACATGGAAACATTACATAGTTGCTTCCCATAGTAATACATGTATTTTTGAAATTTGACTGGATTGTTAGCATTTTTCCAACTGCATAAATATCAATCATCAATCAATCAATATGCATTTATTTAGTGTTTGCTCTATGTTAGGAGCTGTTTTAATAATTTAATAATAATTGGGAATACAGAAATAGAAATGCAATAATTCTTGCCCTCTGGGAGTGTTGTAGTCTGGGTCTGACTCAGGCTTTTAGTTTAATCCCCATATTAGGACAAAATGAAAGGGAAGGGGAAAAGAAAAAAAAAACTATAAGTTCTTCCTGTGTTCCAGGCACTTTTGCTAAGCACTTTACAAATATTAACTTACTTGATCCTCATCATAACCATAGGAGGTAGGTACTATTATTATCCCCATTTTGCATATGAGGAAACTGAGGCAAAGGCTAAATGTGCACAGTCACATACAGCTTTCAAGTGTTTATCATCCAATTTGAGCTTAGGTCTTCCTGACTTCAGGCCCAACTCTGTCTCCACTAAACACGTTGTTGTAGTAGATTCACTTATCTACTGAAGAGGAAGGATATTCAATCATGGTGTGTATCAAGTATACTGAAAGTTGATTAGCCTGAGTGTACTTCTTAGTGGCTTTTTACTCAAGTAGCTGGGAAGTGTTTTTAAAGACCTGAGCCTTTAGTTCCCTAGCCAGTTAACTGTCATGTTGTTGGCTTAATTACCTTTTGAAGGAAAAGAATCAGCCAAGTCCTTGTGGTAAGAGACTTCTACCCCAAGAAACTTACATTCTAAAAGAGAATATAACTTATGGAAACCTAAGTATATACATAATACATACTATATGCATACAAAATAGTTTGGAGAGGATGGGCTAGAGGTCAGTGGCACACGGAAGAATTAGGAAAGGCTCCATGTAAAAGGTAGCACTGGAGCTGAGCCTTGAAATAAATTCAAGGACTCCAGAAGGTAAGGAGGCCAAATGTACTCCAGGCACAAGAGACAGCCAGCCAGGGCCTTTTTGGTGCAACCTGCGTGTAGAAAAGCAAGTAGGCAAGTGTAGAGTACAGTTATATAAATGTAAAATGCAAAATCAAAATTGAAATGAAGCTTTTTTCCTGGAAATGGGAAGGAAACATGGTGAGGCTAGGGTTTTGTTTTTTTTTTACATGAGACCCCATCTGGAATTATTGAAGAAAAACTTTTGAGGGTCAACTCGATTAGAAAGTGTAGCTAACCTAATAGAGCCTGCCATCTACATTTTGGAGTCTAATGGGAAAGACTCGTAGCAGGAATTTCCAGAGAGACTGTGATTGACAAATTTATGTTCCATAGACTATTAAGACAGAAAAAACTAGCCATATAGTTGTTTATTTATTTTTAGGTTGAAGAGGGCTGGCTGACTCTGAGACCTCAAAAACTTATTGGTAGCTCCTGAATACTGAAAATTTTATTGTAGTTTTAGGTAGGTTACTGTGGAGTCATGGGAAGCTAAGTTTTAAAAGTTAGTATGAGGGGGCAGCTAGGTGGCATAGTGGATAAAGCACTGACCTTGGATTCAGGAGGACCTAAGTTCAAATGCGGCCTTAGACACTTGACACTGACTAGCTGTGTGACCCTGGGCAAGTCACTTAACCCTCATTTCCCCACCAAAAAAAAAATTACCGTGAAAAGTATAAAATCTGATATAGTCAAAACTCCAGCTCTCAGGTGCCTTAAATTTCATATACCAAAAGTAACTAATACAGCTTTGTTGATTTTGCCCTCTGACACTTGAAAAGGAGTCACGTTTAGATACACAAACCAAGAGTGGCAGACTTGTGTTGCTGAGGTATATAATGTGATAAAGCAGTTGATCATGGACAAAAACCAACAAAAACACCAGGGAAAGGTATCTTTTTCTTTGTGATGGTCAGGTCTTCCTTCCTGGTTGGGCCTGAACCTTGGAAAGTATCACTGGAGCTGTCTGTGAATTCTTGTTGAACTTACAAAATCTGGTCAAGTCCAAAACAAAAGTTGTAAATCTCAAGCTTGACTATACTTAAATTTCCAAGGTAAACAGGTTTTTTATGCTTGGACAACATAGATAAGGGAAAATTCATAAGCCTAACATAACTTTTTTTTTCTTTTTTTGGTGAGGCAATTGGGGTTAAGTTACTTGCCCAGGGTCACACAGCTAGTAAGTGTCAAGTGTCTGAGGCCGCATTTGAACTCAGGTCCTCCTGACTCCAGGGTTAGTGCTCTATCCACTGTGCCACCTACCTGCCCCAAACTTATAACTTTTAAGACTATGGATTCTGAAGGATGGGCATATTGGGCTGTGGTGCAGAGTAGATTTTGTCATAGATGAAATGAGGTTGTTCTTGCTCCCCAGTCTGGTGTCCCTTATTGTCTATTTCCCCTCCTTTCTCTCTGAGGAATGGTAAGTGGGGCTGGGGTGGGTGGTGGGACTGAATTTAAGTGCTGGAAGATGTTTACCCAGTGAGAGGCATAAGGGAACTGAGAAACTGAGGGAACAACAAATTCACATATATAGTTGCTCTCTTGTCTCTCTCCCCACCTCCAGGCACTTATAGTTATCAAGTGAAGTCAGTGACCTGTATGTTGTGACTGTCCGATTATAATTAGGGTCGACTCTTTTCTAATCTCCTTCCTACCCACTACCTTCATGATATTTCCCTATATCAAAATTTGTTCTGAGGAAATAACTTCATACTCCTTCATTACCAGCTATTATGCATTTTAAAAAATCTTATAGCAGTATTAGTATGTTGAGCCTCATTTCGATTGTGTCACTTATTAAAATAATTTCTTCTGTTGGTAAGAATATAGGAAAGTTATGCTTTATTTCCCCTAAACTCAGAGTTTTAATCCTGCTTATAATACATATTTCCTTGTTGGTTCTATATGAAATAGCACTGGTGTTCATTGAACTAATTTGGAGAATACTTGCAGTCAGTAATTCAGAATAATTTAAAGACTTTTGGCAGTGTTTTTCTCAAACATCAGTGGCTCAAGAGTTGATTTTGGGATTATAGATGACTATTATAAGCTATAGTGTCGAGGATAGGAATTTTCTAGATAACAAAACTAAACAAATATCAGTGAGAGGCAGCATGGGACATCAGATAGAGGGCTGAACTTGAAGTCAGAAGATCTAAATTCAAATCCCATATTCAGATACAGTATCTGTTTGTTATGTGACTATGGAAATGTCATTCAATCTTGCAGGACCTCATTTTCTTCATCTGTAAAAAGGGTATAAATGATACTTGCACAATATCAGAGTTGTCATAAAGAAATAGTTTGTAGGCCTGAAAGCACCATGGAAATTGAAGAACCCATGACTGCAAAACTGAATTTAAAGTCTTTGTGGTAATATAAATGTTTTGGCACTTGAGGGCTGCTTGTTTGATATAATTAATAAGTTGATAGTAAATTGTTGTTGACACCTCTAAGGACTTTTTAGCATGACTTTTTTTTTTTGCTCCTCAGCCAATATATTGTTTTTTATAATAAATTATAGATCTTTTAATTGATACAGGCTGTGAATGTTTTATAAAAATGATACACATTTAAGTAAACTATATTCAGAGAAGTCACTTTTTTTCATCTTTTGTTGATATATGTTTTCTGGTAAGAAAAGTAAATACATGAAAAAGTATTAAGTGCTTACTATGAGCTAAGCATTGAGGACAGATTAAAAAAAACTGGAGACAATCCTTGCATTGAAGTAGCTCACATCCAAATTAAAGAATACAGCACAGAAGAGTTCAGCTGCAGTGCAGGTGGAAAAAGCCTGGAAGTTCTAAGGATGGCATTGGCAGGCTAAATTACAGTCCCCTAGGGGTCTCCAGGGTATTGTGACAGGGCAGGCAGAAGTTAAGGCCTCGTGACCTTCCATCTTTTACTAGAATAGAAGGAACAGTGTTGGTAACTCCCAGCTCATTCAAGCAGTATGAGCAACCATTTTGCTCTATCTTCCAGTATTTCTCATCATAATTACATTTAAAAAGAAGTCTGAGCAGAAGCTGGTAAAGTGTTTTGCTAGTAATTTTGTGCTCATTGGAAACATTCAAGCAAATTATTAGGCTGTCTCTTCTGACCTCTTCTAGTTTGTGGCATCCTTGGAGATAATATTTATAAAGCAAACCTTAAAGCCATACATAAATGTTAGCTATTATTATTCTTTACATTAGTGGTATGCAAATATTCTGTTTCTCATTTGATACAATTTGGCATTTTTGTTATGTTGAAACTCTTATGGCCATGTAAATTACCAGATAATTTTTTTATTCCTTTCTTTTGGGGATTCTCTCTTCCTTTTGATAGCTTTACTTTTCAAACCTGTGGAGTAAAGTTTTTGATTGATGGTGAATTAGTTTCTTGTCTCATTTTGGTTTTGCTACTCTGCATCTTTATATCACCTTAACCTTTTCACTTTTGCTTTCAATTGCTGACTAATTTCTGATGGTTTTGTTTCCTGGATTCTTTTTTTAAATGTTTCTTTTCTGTTGCCTTTGAATTGGGCATTACATTGGCATGTAACTTGTAGCCTAGGATACTATTGACAAAAAGAAGTATCAGTTTCTTGCTGATGATTAGTGTGTTCTATTTTCAGTTTTCTTTTGCTATAGTACCCCAAACCATTATAAAAGTATTCATGTCTTCACTTCATTTCATGCGCACTCAGGGCTTACCTACTTTATTTATTAGTCAGTACCATCTGCAATGAAACATTTCCAGCAGATAGGGTATTGATATTTTGGATGTTCCTGTGTATCTTACTTTCTTGTGGTATCAGAACATGATTAGAGCACTATTCATTCCATGTCTTCTCTCTCAGGCTTATCATCATGTTGATTTTGAATAGCAGGTATATAAAATAGACTCAAATGTGGTGAAAACATTAGAGTATTTGTTGTACCTATCGAAAAATGCTCTTTATTTCTGCGGCAGCTGGGTAGTACAATGGATAGAGTGCTAGACCTGAAGTCAAGACCAAAATTGAAATTTGGCCTCAGATACTTAAAAGCTATGTGAACCTGGATAAGTCACTTAACATCTGTCTGCTTCAGGTTCCTCAACTGTAAAATGGGGATAATAATAGCACTAATCTCTCACGGTTGTTATGAGGATCGAATGAGAAGATTTGTAATGCGCTTAGCACACTTAACCTGGCATGTAAAAGGGGTTTTTTTGTCTTGTCTTGTTTTGTTTTGTAAGGCAATTGGGGTTAAGTGACTTGCCTAGGGTCACACAGCTAGTAAGTGTAAAGTGTCTGAGGCCGGATTTGAACTCAGTTCCTCCTGACTCCAGGGCCAGTGCTCTATCCACTGTGCCACCTAGCTGCCCTGTAATAGGGTATTAATAAATGTTTATTATCTCCCTTCTGTCTGTCTCTATTTAAAGCATACTACCATCAAAGTATTATCATTTCTTAGGACAACTGTTTAACCCATATAGTTCTGCCTAGCTTTAAATTCTTATTTTCTAAATATAAGTGTGACTTCCAAATTAAAAGGCAAGTTAAGCTAAAAAAGTTTGATCAATTGATGTATATGACTGAAATATGCTCCACTGAAAGACACATCAAGTAACTCATTTCTTGCAGTCTTTCTCCAATGATATAAAATGTTATTTGGACTTAATAAATCTAAAATTCTTAATGTATACTAAGGAAAGATAGGGAGACTAAAGGCTTTGAGCATAAATCCAAGATTGGACCACTGGTTGATGGTAATAACTTCAGGTACAACACATTAAGCAAAAGCTATCAGAGAGAAAGAAAGCTATGGCTGAATTTATTGAGAGTTTTTGGCATTTTGAAATCAAAGCTGAATTAGAATAATATGTTTAAAGAAATAAGTACTTTCACAATACTAATCTTAATGTATACTCTCAGGACTACATAATGGACTATTAAACATTTGGAAAGTCTCCTAACAAAAGCCCATATTATATGAACAAAAAACAAAGCCCATCACCTTAGGGTAGCTAAAGAAATTTCCCTTTAATTGTCAGAAAGAAAAAAATAGATTAATAGACATAATGAAAGCACATAATAAACAGATCAAAAAACTATGGAAATACTTTTGGAATAAGCTGACATCACTAAACAATAACAAAGGCTCATAACAATGAACACATCATTTATCAAATGGAAATAAAGAAGGTTTTGTCTAGATAGAGTCTATCAAACAACTAAAATCCTAGAATGGTACCAAACCTCCATGGATCACATCCACATCAAGTCACCTAACAATATATTGATAAAGAAGCACACTGAACAAATGACTTTGCCATATGTATTTATGTAAAATAGAGGTATTTATAGTGGCAATTCAAGACTAGATCATTGCAACAACAAACTATGGGAGATTTAGCCTTAAGGAGCCCATACTTAGTGATATATAGATATAAATATAGATTATGCAAGGAAATGATAGAAAATATACAGAAATATATCACAGCAGGCAATATAAATCTAGTATCTATTGAATATCTAGCAAAAAATGACCCGGTTAGTATAATTTTTTTAAATTATTATTTTTTTCAATTGGCAAGCTTCCCCCCCCCCCATTTCCTTCCAGTGGGATGGTGGGGAAGGGGGAAAAAGAAAATGTTTCACATAAGCAGAAATTCATTTATTATGTGAATATGTGGATGAAGACTATAATTCTCTTAATGTTCTACAAGTTCAGCATGCTACAGAATTGGCCAGCACCATAACCCTGTGCCTTAACTAACATTGCAGTTCAGTTTCCTGAATTTTCCATAAGAATATAGACAGTGTGGTATTGTCAGAAAAAAAGCAAAACAAAACATGGATTTGGCAGAGAATTAGTTTTGAATCCTGTCTCTAGTGTTTGGAAACATGTTGTTGTTTGTCCTTTGTTTTTGAAAAGGGCCAGTGACATCATAGGGTGATGTCTTTACTTGTTCAAGTGAATTGGATTTAAGTGAGGCAGAGTTGGAAAAAGTTAGCCTCATTCTCTCTTCCAGAGTCTTTGAAGTCCAATGGCAAGACAAAAGTCCGGATGACTGGCGATCGCCTAGGATGCATTGGATTACCTTAGCATCTTTGTTGTCTGACCAAACTCTAAGCACTCCACGGCACCTGCTTTGGCCACCTTCATAGCAGTTGGAAAAATTGTTCTCATCTGTCTTCACATCTTGGGGTAGACATCCGCCAAACTCACTGGTTTGAGGCCTATCAGTTACCTTCAATTTGGTTTAGCTCATCTACTGAGATGGTTTTACTGGAGTGCAACTGCTGTACAATGCCATAGCTTCTTGGAGCCATTGGTGAGAGTTGGGTGATAGTTTGGGGGACACCAAAGGTGGATGAGCAGCCCTAAAAAGGGCTCATTAAGCCCTCACACCAGAAGTGCTAGTTCTCCTTGAACACTCCATACATTCTGTGGAGACAGGCAATTATTGTGATCATGGGCAAACCATTTAACTTTTTTCATCTTCAATCAATTTCATCATCTATAAATTTGAGATGCTAATACCTATACAACCCACCTCTGACAGGAATAAATTAGTAAATGTACTGTAATTACTAAAATATTAGAAAGATTATTCAAGTCACTTAAGTTTATAATTCATTTATTTCATAAGCCTCCACGTAGAAAATCACCTTTAGAGAGTTTTGTTAGCTCCCTCATTCTTGTATTCAGCTGAATTTACCAATTTTCCATTCCTGCCAATGCTGTATTCAGAGTAATCAATGTAATCCAGAGTAACTGTTGCCTCATTTTCTTCCTTAATTTGGAGAACTGTATCAATGTTATACCTTATAGTCATTGAAGCAGAAAAATCAGTAGGGAAGAAAAGATTCATTTTATACCAAACTTTCCTGGATCAGTTCATAAGGTCTGGAGCCGGGAGGGGACATATAAATCATCAAGGCCATTTCCCTCTTCTCCTCCCTAATTTTACAGGTCTAGAAACTGAGGCCAAGTGGCACCGGGACTCAAACACAGATCTGGCTACATATCCAGTGTTCCTTCCACCTCACCAATGTTGTTATAATATATATATATGTATGTATGTATGTATGTATGTATGTATATATATTATATATTGTGTATATATATATATTCCATAAAACAAAAGATTCCTATACTAGAGGAGTAAGGGAGGGAAGGGAATACGTATTTATATAGCACCTACTATGTGCCAGGCACTGTACTAAGCACGTAAAAACATTTTTTTGCCAATAATAAATATTTTATTCCTACAGGGTAATCAAGATTTGTAATTCTCTGTCTTGTGCTCTGACAATCTGTATCTCAAGAATAAAAGTAAAACTATAAGAGAAAAATCTGTGAAGTTTACAGTATAAATTGGAATCATTTGTTAATGTAATTCTTATTTACATTTAGAGTGCTATTCATTTGACAGGGAGCTTTTCTGAGTCATCTTCAAAGAAGGCTCCTGTCTATCTTATTTTTTTTTAGTTTCTGTCCTTTTGTCTTTTAAAAAATATTTTCCTGGGCAGCTAGGTAGCGCAGTGGATAAAGCACCGGCCCTGGATTCAGGAGTACCTGAGTTCAAATCTGGCCTCAGACACTTAACACTTACTAGCTGTGTGACCTTGGGCAAGTCACTTAACCCCCATTGCCCCACAAAATTAAAAAAAAATTTAATTAAAAAAAATTACATGTATAAAACAGTTAACATTTTTTAAAATTTTGAATTCTCAATTCTCACCCCCCCTTGAGAAGGCAAGCAATTTGATATAGGTTACACATATATTTGTGTAAAACATTTCCAAATTAGCCATGTTGCAAAAGAAAAAAGGGACAACTCCCCCCCCCCAAGAAAACTAAAGCTTCAAAAAAAAATCTTCAATCTGCATTCAGAGTCCTTCAGTTCTTTTTCTGGGGGTATACAGCATTTTTCATCATAAGTCTTTTGGAACTGACTTGGATCATTGTATAGCTGAGAATAGCTAAGTCATTTGTAGGTGATCATCATATAATATTGCTGTCACTGTGTACAATGTTTTCCTGATCTTCATTTCGCTTTGCATCAGTTCATCTAAGTCTTCCCAGTTTTTCTGAAACCAGACTGCCTGACATTTCTTATCACACAATTGTATTCCATCACAATCATATACCACAATTTGTTCAGCCATTCCCCAATTGAGGGACATCCCCATAATTTCCAATTCTTTGCCACCACAAAAAGAGGTACTATTAAATATTTTTTTACATATGGTTCCTCCTCCCCCCTTTAAAAAAAAATCTCTTTGGGATACAGACCTAGTAGTAGCTAGCTAGTTAGGTGGTAGTAGTACCAGTACTAGTAGTAGTAGCAGCACAACAGCAGCAGCAGCATTTCGGTCAATTGACAAGTACTTAAGTTCTTGCTATGTGCCTGTCACTGTGCCAGGCATTAAGGAGACAAGAACAGAGAATGAAACAACCCTGTTCACAAGGAGCTTATTATATATATGTCTCTGTGTTCATTGGCCACAGAAAGGGAATGACACATCTAGCAAGGACTGCCAAGACCTGAAAGGAAGCAAGGAATTTGTCATTTAAGTTCTTGGTTGATTTGACAAGAAATAAACTTACCCAGAATAAGATAGCCCTCCATGGCTATCAGAGGATGTTGGTTCTTAGTTTTATGTGTTCTCCTTTACATGAACCTACCTTCTCTGGTGGTTAGAGGAAGTAGGATTGAGGAACCTCTAAATACAGCCCTAATTTGTTTCATTTGATGTACCAGAACTCAAACTTCTTGTTGCAAAATTTATTTGGATTAGTGAGTTTTTTAGTTTTAAAAAGGTTTGTGGCAGGCTTTCTGAAAGAGATAAATTTTAAAGTGTTTATGAAAGGAGGTGTTTTTTCTATAGTTGAAAAAGCCTGTGAATTTAGGGACCATATAGTCTCGCTAAGTAGTACTCTAATATATTTGAAAAGGGAAGTATTCCATGTGCAAAGAATTTATTAGAAGAAGGCATGACTATAGTAAAAAGTAAAAGGACTAAGAAAACATTTGACTCATTTTAGTGAATATGGAAGTGTTAGAGAAGTGATGTAAATTTGTAACCTGCTAAAGAATCTTGCAATTGGAGCTATATAGTTTGAATTTGAAAAAGCTTTAAGGAGGCAGGAAAACATCTTTAAGGGATGATATTCAAAATGGCAGGAAAGATGATTTTGTCACTGCTTATTTGGGAGTTGAGCTGAGAGAGAGGCAGGCAGTCCCAATTCAGCTTGTGCCTTCATATCTGCTTAAAATGCAATTTAAAGATCATTATACTGGGTTGCATTTTTCTTCTCATGAACTGTTAATTTCATGCTCATTATATCTGTTTACTTAGGAACCAAAGTCCTTAGTTTTACAGCAAGTTTTACTTTGGAACCAGCTTTTAAAAAGAAAAAAGTCAAAATTAGTCAGTTTTCATTCTTTTAAAATTTTATTTATTCCAAATTCTTTCCTTCTTCTACCCCTTCCCTACTCATTGACAAGCCAATAAATGATACTCATTGTACATATGAAGTCATGTAAGACATTTACACATTAAGTGTTGTTAAAAAAAACAAAAATAAAGAGGAAAAAAGTATGCTTCAGTCTGCAGAGTGCATCAGTTATCTATTTGGATGTGGATAGCATTTTTCATCATGAGTCCTTTGCAATTATCTTGGATCACTATATTGATCAGAGTTGCAAAATCTTTTAGTTGATTATCATTAGACTGTTGCTGTTACTGTGAACATTGTTTTCCTGGTTCTTTTCACTCCACTTTGAATCAGTTCATATAAATCTTTCTGAAGCCCCAGTTGTCTTAAATATCCAGGGTCATCTCTAGTCATCCTGATGTATATCTTGCCGCTGGACCCAGATGACTCTGGAGGAGAAAATGAGGTTGGTGACCTTGCACAGCCCTCCCTTACTTAAATCCAATTCAGTGCAAGTCATGACGTCACCCTGATGTCATAGTCCTCTTGGAGAACAAAGGACAAACAACAACAACAACCTAATTTGTTTATATCATCACTCTTTGTTTCTAAATCATGTGCCCATTCTGAGCTTATCTTATGAGTATTAGCTTATCAGTATGAGATGTCGGTCTATATCTAATTTCTGCCAGACTGCTTTCCAGTTTTCCCAGAAGTTTTTGTTAAATAGCGGGTTTCTTGCCTCAATAGCAGGGATCTTTGAAGTTTATCCAACACTGGACTACTGTGCTCATTTTCTTCTTGTTATTGTATGTCTAATCTAGTCCGGTGACCAAATACTTTATTTCTTATCCAGTATGAAATTGTTTGATGATAACTGCTTTGTAATATAGTTGGAGATCTGGTACTGCTAGGCTCCTTTACTTCACATTGTTTTTTCACTGATTCCCTTGATAGTCTTGGCCTCTGTTCTTCCAGATGAATTTTGTTATTATTTTTTCTAGCTCTTTAAAGGAATTATTTGATAGTTTGATTGTTGTTGTTTGTCCTTTATTCCCAAAGAGGACCATGACATCAGGGTAATGTCGTGACTTACACTGACTTGGAGTTAGATGAGGTAGGGCTGTACAAGGTTACCAATTTCACTCTTTCCTTCAGAGCCATCAGGGTCCAGTGGCAAGATATATATCAGCACGACTGGAGATGGCCTCAGATGTTTAAGGCAATTGGGGTTAAATGACTTGCCCAGAGTCATACAGCTAGTAAATGTCTGAGGTGAGATTTTTCCCAACTTCAAGGAAAGTGCCACTTAGCTGCCCCAGTAGTTTGATTGATATGACTCTGAATAAGTAACTTAGGTAGAATTGCCATTTTTATTATTTTGACTCAGCCTACTTATGAGCAATTAACATTTCTTCAATTATTTAAATTTGTCTTTATGTGAAAAAGTGTTTTGTAATTGTGTTGACATAGCTCTTGGGTATGCTTTGGCAAGTAGACTTCAAAGTATTTTATACTATCTGCAGTTATTTTAAAATGGAGTTTTTCTTTCTATCTTTTCCTGCCAAGTTTTGTTGATAATATATAGAAATGTTGGTGATTTGTTTGGATTCATTTTGCATTCTGCAACTTTGCTAAAGTTGTTAATTGTTTTAACTAGTTTTTAGTTGATTCTCTAGGGTTCTTTCTCTAAATATACCATCAAATTGTCTGCAAGAAGTGATCATTTCTGCCCTTGTTGCTTGTGCTTATTCCTGCAATTTATTTTTCTTGTCTTATTGCTATTGTTTTTAGGATAATATTGAATAACAATGGTGATAATGGACATCCTTCACCTTTGATTTAATCCCCATTACAGATAATACTCTTAGTTTTAGATATATTCTACATATCTTTTTTCCTATATATTTTTATTTAAACAAAAATACACATTTTAACTGCTAAACTGTACCAACTATAGGCATTTTGAAGACTCTATAACTATGTGATTACAATAGAAGACACAGTTAAGGTCAAGTTATGGTTTCCAACAACATTCACAGGGATGGAAGTTGAGGAGATGAGGGACAAGTCTTCAGAAAGCTTCAAGGAATGGAGATGCTCACTGGGGAAGCACCTTTAGTATTGCATTTACTTCCTCGGCCACTGCTGTCAAGGCAAACTCAAACTGCTCCTTTGTCTGGATCATGCCTAGTCTCTGGTCCCTCAAGTGCTCCATGGTAGCAGCAATATCAATCTCTTTAGCACCTTTGGCCATCTTATTGAGAACCATCTACATATCATTTTAAGGAAAGCTCCCTTTAAATTCCTGTACATTGTAGTATTTTAACAGGCATGGGTGTTGTATTACGTCAAAAGCATTTTCTGCATCTATTGACAATTCTGTTATTTTTTGTGAATCAACCCTGCATTCCTGGTGTATAAATCCAACCTGCCCATAGTGTATGAGTTTTTTGATTTATTTATTTTAAATTGTTGCATCATTATAAGGGAAATTGGTCTTTTATTTTGTTTTTCTATTTTCACTTTCCCTGGTTTAGGTATCAGTCATATTTGTGTCATAGAAGGAATTCATTAGAACTCCTTCTTTACCTATTTTTTTTTTCAGTTTATCTGGTATTGAAATTAATTGTTCTTGAAATGTTTGGAAGAATTAACTTTTTTTTTAACTTTTTTTTTTTGGTGAGGCAATTGGGGTTAAGTGACTTGCCTAGGGTCACACAGCTAGTAAGTGTTGTGTCTGAGGCTGGGTTTGAACTCATGTCCTCCTGGCTCCAGGGCCAGTGCTCTATCCACTGCGCCACCTAGCTGCCCCAGAATTAACTTTTAAATCTGTTCTTAGAGGTTTTTCTTTAGGGAGCTCACTTACAATTTATATTTTAGTAATTATTCATTCATTTCATTTAGATTATCAGTTTTGTTGACACACAGTGGGGTAAAATAGCTCCTAATAATGGCTTTAATTTCATCTTTTTTTGGTTATGCATTTACTCTTTTAATTTTTGATACTGGTAATTTGTTTTTTTCTTTTTTTATAAAAATCATTATCCAGTGGTTTATCTATTTTATCATATTTTTAAAATAAGACCAGTTCCTAATTTTACTTGAGTTCAATTTTTTTAACTTTCAATTTTATTAATCTTCCCTTTGATTTTTTAGGATTTCTTTTTCTGACTTTAATTGGGAATTTTTAGGTTTTTTTTAAACTTTGCATCCCACAAATTTTGTATTTTGTCTTATTGTCACTTAGTATGTGGCATTATTATCATCTTTAATGAAATTATCGATTGTTTCTATAATTTGTACTTTGATGCACTCATTCTTCAGATTACTTAATTTCTGATTTTTAATTTATGCTTCCAAGACCCTATATTGACTATAATTTTTATTGCTTTTTATGGTGCAAAAAGGTACATTTAACATTTCTGCTTTTCTGAATTTGTTTATGATGTTTTTATGCCCTAATAGACAGTCAGGTTTTTTTTAAAGATGCTATGCACAGCTGAGAAAAAGGTATATTCCCTTCTATTCCCATTCAGTATTCTGAAGAGGCTTGTGATAGCTAACTATTCTAAAATTCTATTCATCTCCTTAAAATTCTTTATTTATGATTAGATTTATCTAGATCTGAGAAGGGTAAAGTGAGGTTCCCCCCACTAGTATAGTTTTATTTTCTATTTTTTTCTTTAACACATTCAATTCTTCCTTTGCAAATTCGGATGCTGTTCAATATTGATATTAATTATTTTTATGGTACCTTTTAGCAAAATGTCGTTTCCTTGAATATCTATTTTAATTAGTTCTGTTTTTTCTTTTGCTTTTTCTGAGATCATGATTGCTACCCTTATCTTTTTTACTTAAGCTGAAGCATTCTGCTCTAGTTACTTATTTTTACTTTGTGTGTGTGTTTCTGTTCCAAAAGTATCTCTTGTAAACAACAAATTGTTGGATTCTGACTTCTTTTTTTGTTTTTTAATTTATTTTTTTGTGGGGCAATGAGGGTTAAGTCATTTGCCTAGGGTCACACAACTAGTAAGTGTCAAGTGTCTGAGACCAGATTTAAACTCAGGTCCTCCTGAATCCAAGGCCGGTGCTTTATCCACTGCTCCACCTATCTGCCCCTGGACTCTGACTTCTTATTCATTCTGCTATTTGCTTTTTTATAGGTGAATTATTCACATTCACATTCACAGTTATAAATTACTGCACATTTCCCTCTATCCAATTCTTTACTATTTATCCTTCTCTTTTTTAAAAATTAAAGTATTTTATTATTTTCCAGTTACATGCAGAGACAGCCTTCAGCATTTGTCTACATAAATAGATTTCCAATTTCAAACTTCTCCCCCTCCCCCAGACAGCAGGCAATTCAATATAGGTCATATATATATATATATATATATACACATACATACATAACAACATTAAACATATTTCTGCATCAGTCATGCTATAAGAGAAGAATCAGAGCAATAAGGAAAAACCTCAAAATAGAAAAACAACAGCACCAAAACCAAAAAAAAATAGTGTGGTTCAATCAGCATCCATATTCCACAGGGTGTTTTTTTCTTCTGGATTTGGAGAGCCTTTTTCATCACGGGTCCTTTGGAACTCTCATGTACTGTTTTATTGGTGAGAGGAATCTAGTCTATCGCAGTTGATCAATGACAGTGTTGATGATACTATGTATGATGTTCTTCTGGTTCTGCTCATCTCACTCATCATCAGTTCATGCAGGTCCTTTCAGGTTTCTCTGGACTCCTCCTGCTCATCGTTTTTTATAGCACAACGGTATTCCATTCCATTCATACCACAACTTGTTCAGCCATTCCCCAATTGATGGACATTACCTCAGTTTCTAATTCTTTGCCACCACAAAGAAAGCTGCTATAAATATTTTTTGTACATGTGGGTCCTTTTCCCTTTTCTATGATCACTTTGGGATACAGACCTAGTAGTGATGTTGCTGGGTCAAAGGGTACACACAGTCCCATAGCCCTTTGGGCATAGTTCCAAATTGTTCTCCAGAATGGTCGAATCCGTTTAGTGCTAACATTTTAATGGGGATGGGGGAGGAAGAAACTTTTGGTATACTTCTCTTTTTTACCAACTCTGTCACATCTGACAGAAATGTGGATCTGGGATGTCTCAAACTAAGATAGAAGTGGGTTGCTACTCAAGAAGAGGCCAAAAATTTCAAGCCTGAGAAGACCTTGAGAGATGCTGTTTGCAGAAGACAAGAGACCAACAGAGCTCAGAAACCAGGAAAAGAAAAACCGATAGCAGGCAACAGAAGCCACTGGAGCTGATAAAGCTATCAATCATCAAGTATTCATTAATCACCTACTATGTTCTAGGCACTGTGTATAAAACTACACATACATATTTACATATAGTATATATGCACATGTATGGAGACAAGTATGTATATTCATATATACAAAATAAATGTAAGTATAAAGTATAAGTAAATGTAAAGTAAATACAAGATAGTTTGTAGAAAGGACATCTAGGGGTTGAGAGGGGGGAGTAAATCATGTATTATACCAACAAATATAAAATTTTCTGGTTTCAACACCCCTCAAACAATTTTTGTTCATGTTGGTTATATCTGACAGTATTTACCATTTAATAGAAATGTTTTGAAATGAACACAGGGTGTCACTGCATTTGATTTATGTAACTAGGAAGCACAATACTAAGGGTTCAGAAGCAGTATAGACATGTATTCTTGCTCTCCCACCCACAGAATGTAACAGTGTGGAATCTGTGACTGCCCTACACTCTAGGAAATATCCCCCAGACTTGGCACGTAAGTGCAGATTGAGATGACTGGGTCAGTCTAGAGAGAGACAGAAGCATGGTTGCCACTTATACTCAAATGTACATATTCATGTTTCTTTCATCATAGTAGTTGAATACAGTTTAAAACTTTAAACACTGGTATATAAACTGCTAGTTAAGAAGTATTTAGGGCCTTTAATCCTGACACTTATTTTCTCCCTGAATTTGGAGAATTCTAACAAAATTTTTTTAAGTATTTTATTATAAAGTATATAGACATTTCATATTGGTTATCTCTGTCTAGGTTCTGAAGTCCTATATTGAGACCTTCATATTGGCAAGATGCTACCTCCAAGAAGACCCACAGCCAGTCACTTTCCCCATACACTCAACCAGCTCTCCCCCCGCCCCCCCCCCTCCAATTGTCTATAGACCTCTTTTTCTGTCTTCCTGTATTTCCCTGGTAAAATGACTCACTGTGACTTTTTGTTGACTTTTCCTCTCAAAATTTATTTGGCATTTTCTATGGTCATTTTGTAGGAAACATTTTAGGGAAAGTTTTGGTGTTACCCTTTACTCCTCTGTCTTGACTCAGGCCTCTATTAAGTCCAGGTAATTGGATTCTACTTTATGGTGATAGATTAGATGCTTGTATTCCCACTTCTGGTGTTTATTCAAGAAAACAGAGCCTTTCTACCTTTTGAGGTTGAGACTCACAAGAAGCTCTTGGGAAATTTCCCATTGCTACCCATACCAAGTATACTTTTTTTTTTAATTGTGGACTTATTTTCAAGGTTTTGTGTAAGTAAAGAGGCATACTTTTGTAATTTTTTGTATAATACATAAAATATATATATACTCCGGGCGGCTAGGTGGCACAGTGGATAAAGCACCAGCACTGGATTCAGGAGTACCTGAGTTCAAATCCACACTCAGACACTTGACACTTACTAGCTGTGTGACCCTGGGCACGTCACTTAACCCCCATTTCCCTGCCAGTACACACACACACACACACACACACATTCCATGGTGATTTATAAAGATGTGGTTGACTGAATCAGATTGAAAAAGTAGTTTGGGAGGCCAAAGAAAGACGAGGATTAAAGCAGAGTAATGTCCTGCCCTGAAAACAGTGTTTATGGGCATAAACAAAAGGAGGATTTTACTTCTTTCCACAGTGAATCTTTTTAGGCCCCTACACAGGCTCCATTGACACCAGCAGCAGATGGACAATAAGCTAGCTGGATCCAGAATTGAAAAAAGAGAAGAGAGCAAGCTAGATTGCTTTTGAAAAATTGCATAGTACTTTCAGTGATACCAAGCTTCTTCCCAAAACAAAACCCCACCTTCTTAATGCCAATTTCTTCTGGTTCCACCTCTTGATACATACTGTCTGTGTAAGCCTGTGTAACCACTGGTACTTTAGGAAATTCTCTTAAGGCTATAATTTTCAGAGAAGGTGGTGAAGAGGGAGTTTCTTCATAAGGTAGTTTTCTCTATAAATACAGAGTCTAGTCCCTATCCCTTCTGTCAGTGGCTGCAAGTCATGGCTTCTGTGGCTTCATGGAAAATTACAGTCTGCAAAGAAATAATTGTAGGTATCCCAGAGTACAGTAAAGAAACAAATGAATAAGAATGCATTTATTAAGCACTTATTATAGTGCTGATACTATTCAGTAGTACTAAGTACTCTGCAAAGTTCTAGGGATACAGATAAAAAAATCAAGACAGTCTTGCTGGAGACAACACATATAGCTGCAGAGCACCTAGAAAGGTCCAGTGAATGGTGCATTGGGTACAGAAGCAAAGCAGGGAGTAAATAAAATCTTTAGTATCATTTCTGCTAAAATAAATTAAACCATGAAGCGTCATATTCATGTCAGTTTGTCTGAAAAATGGTTGGTCAGTTTGTTGTAATCCTTCATTTTCAAAGAGGACCAAAATGATATCACTGTTAGTTAAGTTACAATGTGTCCATCTGTGTCTGATCATTCCAATACAAATTCAGAAGGCTCTACCTACCACAGGTTGGGCACAAATAGTCCGTGTGAACATTTGAGGTGGAGTTTCTAAATTTGTACATCTTGCATTTCTGTTGAGTTACTTCAATTCTTCTTTGCTCATAGAGCACAACACCTTCTCTTGATGAGGGCATGCCATTCTGGGTGCACCTGTGCCAGTGTCTCCCATTTCATGCAAACAATTCTAAAGTTCTAAAGAGAGACCTTGACAGTGTCCTTATTTTGCTTTATCTGACCACCATGTGAGTGCTTGCCCAGTGTGAGTTCTCCATAAAATAGGCTTTTAGGCAGGCATACATTTGGCATTTGAATAATGTGGCCAGTTCATTGGAGTTGCACTCTCTGCAGTAAAGTTTGAATGCTTGGCAGTTTAGTTCGAGAAAAGACCTCAGTGTCTGATGTATAATCCTGCTGAGTCATCTTCAGAATCTTCCTGACAATTCAAATGGAGGTGATTCCATTTCCTGGCATGGCGCTGGTATACTGTCCAGGTTTCACAGGCATACAACAATACAGGTAATGTAAGATAATGCTTGAAAGGGTAGCTGGACCCAGAATATAAAAGAACCTTGAATGTTAAATAGAGGAGGTTTGTATTTGATCTTGGAGGTAGTGGAAACTCTTTGGAGCTTTTTGAGCAAGTGATATGGTCATTGCTTAAGAAACATCACTTTGGCAGCTGTTTGGAGAATGAATTTGAGGAGAAGTTTGAAACAAGGAGACCCATTAAGAAGTTGTTTTAAAAGGGAGTAGGCGGGGCGGCTAGGTGGCGCAGTGGATAGAGCACCGGCCCTGGAGTCAGGAGTACCTGAGTTCAAATCCGGCCTCAGACACATAACACTTACTAGCTGTGTGACCCTGGGCAAGTCACTTAACTCCAATTGCCTCACTAAAAAAAAAAAAAAAAAAAAAAGGGAGTAGGCAATGAGGGCCTGAACTAAGGTTATGGCAGTGTGTAATTAGAAAGGGACAGATGTAAGAGAGATTGTTGAGGTCGAATTGATAAAACTTAGCAACTGATTAGATATTTGGGTGAAAAGAAACATGAAATGTTGAGGATGATATGGAAGTTGTGAAGCTGGGCGACTAAAAGGAATTTAGGAAGATGGATTTAAGGGAAAGATTATGCTGTACCATATTACCCAATCATGGCTTTATAAGACAAGTGGTGTAGATCATTGTTGCCAGTGCAAGTGTATCACATCCATGTTCTTGAGCTCTGAAATTCCTTTATCTGATCATAATCTGTTGTTACTCCACCTTTCTTTCTGCCTTGGAATTGAGTTATTCATCTTCCTTCTACCACCACCCCTCAGTCCTTTCCCAGCCCAGTGGATCCTCTGCCCTGACTAAACTTTCTTCCCTTTCCCATCTTAGGGAACTAGTTCAACTCTATACCGGCCTCTTCTCTAGAGTCTCTTGCCTCTTTATGCTGTTAAAGAGTTTGCTTTACCTTATGTTACTCCCACCATCCACTCACTTCCTTTGTTCCTACTCATTTGCAAAAAGCTAAAAAGAGTCATAAAACCACACTTACTGGGGCTGTTACAAATTTTACTATGTAATTTTAACTGGGCCCTAACTGTAGTAACAACCTTTTTCATCTCTAATTGATTCATTATCCTTCTCATGCAGTGACTTTTCCAAACTTTTTTTTTTTTGGCAGGGCAATGAGGGTTAAGTGCCCAGGGTCACACAGCTAGGAAGTGTCAAGTGTCTGAGGTCGGTTTTGAACGCAGGTCCTCCTGAATCCAGGGCTGGTGCTTTATCCACTGCACCACCTAGCTGCCTCCTAAACCTTTTTTTCAATCTCTTCCCAAAACTCCCATAATTCCCCCTCTTACTCTCTAAGCTGAGAATTCGCCTCATTTTCACTGAAAAATTAAGGAATTTATATTCTGAAGGGAGGGCCAAAATGTAAACAATTAGACTATGTGTGGGGTGTGTGTGTGTGTATAAATATATATGTGCATGTATGTATGTGTGTGTGTATATATATATTGTATGCATGTGTGTATATGTACTTATATATACATACATATATGTATATGTGTGTGTGTGTGTGTGTGTGTGTGTGTGTGTGTGTGTATACACACACATGGGGGGGGGTTGAAAGAAAGACACTCCCTGAGGGGAAGGTATGGGCATGAGGTAAAGCCCCTTAGAAGGGTGGAATTTAAGCTGAGCCTTGGAAGTCTGGCAAAATAAGAGACAAACCTTGTTTCCTTATTCAAGGAATTGCAAGTGGACTAGTGATGCTGGAATCTAGAATTGGAATGGAAAGAGAATTGAGGCAGAGAATCACTAATTAGAAGGCTATTTCTGTGGTTCAGACAACTGACCTTAACTAGATTTGGGACTGAGTGAATAGCTAAGACGTATACAGGAGATCTTGTGAAGGTAGAAATGACAAGTTTTAGCAATGAATTTTATATGGGGGTGTGTCACTGGATCAAAGAGTAAGTGGCTGAGAGCAAGATGTAAGAAAATTGGAAAGTTGGGAAGTACAGAGGGTTGGTTTGAAGGGCTTTGAACATCACAGAGGATTTTCTATTTGATCCTGGAGGTGATAGGGAGCCTCTGGAGTTTAAGTAGAAGGCTGATGGGGTTGGACTGATGATGCTTTAGGAAAATCAGTGGCTGAATGGAGGATGGATTGGAATCAGAAAAGACTTGTGGGTGACATACCTACCAGCAGACTATTACAATTAGTCTGAGTGGTAAGGGCCTGCACCAGGGTGGTGGCAGTATTAGAGGAGTGAAGGGGTCATATTCAAGAGATGTTACAAAAGTGAAAATGATAGGCCTTGGCAGCAGATTGGATGGAGGTAGGTGGGTGGTGAGAGGTAGTGAGGATTCCAGGAGTCGTCCTAGGTTCCACATGCCTGGGGGACTGGGAGAATGATATTGCCCTTGACAGTAATTGGGAAGTTCAGGACGAGTAAGACTTTAGGAGGAAAGATAACAAGTTCCATTTTAAACAGGTTGAGTTTATGATGACCACTGGACATCTAGTTTGCGATGTCTGAAAGGCAGTCGAAGGTGTGAAGACTGAAGGTCAGCAAAGAGGTTAGGACAGGATAGACAGATTTGAAAATCATCATCATAGAGATAATAATTAAATATATAGGAACTGATGAGATACCAAGAAGAAAAGAAGTCCCAGGACAGAACCCTGAGGGACACCCACAGTTAGAGGGTGTGACCTGAACTAGGATCCAGTTCAGCAAAGGAGACAGAGACGCTGTTGGATAGGTAGGAGGAGAACCAGGAGAGAGTGGTATCCCCCAAACTTAGAAAAGTATCAGTGTCAAAGGCTGTAGAGCAAGATCAAGAAGAATCAGGATTGAGAAAAAACCATTGGATTTGGAGAATAGGAGATCATTGGTAACTTTAGAGAAAGCAGTTAGGGTTGAAATTATTCCCTTAGTTACTATTCTTTGGGCCAGTTCCAAATTAATGCATCTGTACCATTGTATAGCCCGCAAAAATAATTTCATCTTATCCAAAAGGATATTATGAGATTCCCTTCCCATTCCACTCCCACCTTCCCTGCATTTATCTAGTTTCCCAGTCAGAAAAGGTGGAAAATACAGTTAGTTTTGATATAATTTCTTCCAACAACCATATGAAGTAGGTGCTATTACTTTTACTATCCCTGTTTTACAAATGGAAAAACTGAAGCTGAGAGAAGTCAAGCATCAAGGCCACACAGCTATTAAGGCTGCTCTTTTGGCTCAAAGTACCATTCACTATGCTTCCAAGACTGGTGATTAAATGTTTTCAAATTGGTGGTTTATCAATTTTTTCACATTAGACCCTAGTTTTGGTCACACATTGTACTTGATTAGATATAATTAATATGATAAATTATCATTCTTTTCTCTTAATTACACATAGGTTCTTAATACTTGTTGATTGATTAATTAAAACAAATATGCCATTCATTATGACATCTTTTGTTCAGAATTCTGACTTAAATCATGTTTCTGAAGTGACCAATTCTAATAAAAAATACCAGTTTCTTGATATTTTTGCTTTGTAGAAAGGTTTTTTTAAATGACTAAAAATAATTTTTAAATTGCCTTAAACCTTATTCTAAAATGACTTATTTTCATACCTTAAAGGCATTATTTCTTTCTTTCTTTCTTTCTTTCTTTTTTTGGTGAGTCAATTGGGGTTAAGTGACTTGCCCAGAGTCACACAGCTAGTTGTGTCAAGTGTCTGAGATTTGAACCTTTTCCAGCCTCCAAACTTAGATTTCTCCCATCATCTGCTTTCTCTGTTCTCAGTCCTGTGCTGCTGAGTTTTCACAGCTAATCCTTTTATTCATTGATGATTGACTTTCTATTATGCTTCCCTCCTTGTCTATTCTAAACTCTTTACTAAAGTCATGAATAGTCAGTTCTACTATAATGAGAGCTATATGTTCCCTAAAAAAAATCACACCACTGTACAAAAATGGTACAAAAAAATAATATGGTTTATGGAGAAAAGTAGGGTGAGGAGCACAGCCCTCAAAAACTTCATCAGTGATTCATAAAAAAGATAGGAACCTAATAAAAGTGGTAGCACAGTTTTATACATGTTAAATAGTTAAGAAATACATAGATACTACAATAAATAATGGCCGTGTCTCCTTTCTTGGGCTGCTGCTCAGCCTGCACCTTATTCCCACAGGGCTCAGGCTGGCAAAGTCAAACCACTTGGAGACAAAGGGTTAGCCTCAGTGGGCCAAAACTCTGAGGAACTAGGACCTCTGGTCAGTGGAAGGTGAAGGAAGTAGGAGGCCAACCAGCTCCTCTCAGCTCACAGCTCCTCCTGCACTAGAAAATTTACAATAAATAGGACACTTTAGCTTGAAAAAACCTGGTTTGTGGGTTAATATGAAGTGGTTCAGTTTTCAGGTTCTTTGAATGTTTCTGGTAGATGAAGTTACACATAAACAAACAAAAAATTTATGTTATGCTCAGATTATTCCATAATATAGCAATTACATTGGGATAATTCACATTTTCAAAATAAACATCATAGGAGAACTGACTGTTCATTATATTTTGATTCCTTTACTGCTGCCTAAAAATATACTATCATCTCCCCCATCCCCAAAGAAACCTTCTCCTTTTCACAACTATACTCCTAGAAAAAGCTATTTTTACTCACTACTTTTACTTTATCACTTCCCACTCACCTTTCCATTCCCTAACACTAGACTGAAATTGCTTCTTTGAAGGATACATTCCTCTCCCTTCTAGACTTTGCCTCTTTTTACACTGTTGACCACCCCCTCCTACACTCTGCCTTGACCACTCTCCTGCCTGAGTTTTCATTTCACTGCTAACTGCAGTTATCCCTTCCACATTGAGAGAGTTAGCGATGTGGCAAGATCTGGAAAATCTGTGTAAAATTTTTTGGCCCTTGCTTTGTATCAGAAAAGTCTTTTGGCATCACAGATTTCTTTCTCTTTTTTTCTTGATATTATACAATACTATACATATATGTTATGCATTTCTGAGTTTCTAAACTTTTTCTGTGTCTTCTGCTGGCCTTCGTGTGTTGTCTACAGCTTCCCCAAAACTCCCCCAGAATTCCCATTTAATTTCTTATGCTAACCCATGGATATATCGAAACTGCAGTGGGGAAAGTCATGATGTGGAAGGGATAACTGTACTGGTTCTTCTGCCTAACTAACCTTTTTTTTTTTTTTTTTTTTTTTTTTGTGAGGCAATTGGGGTTAAGTGACTTGCCCAGGTCTGAGGCCGGATTTGAACTCAGGTACTCCTGACTCCAGGGCCGGTGCTCTATCCACTGTGCCACCTAGCTGCCCCTCTAACTAACCTTTTTAAAAGTAGATTCATCATCCTACCTTGGTACCCTGCCCCTCTGTGTGGTTATACCTCTGGGTATCAGTACCTCTTTTCTTTATATACTCTGAGTAATCAGTTTTCCTAGTTCAACCCCCCTTTCTTTTGTTCTTTTTGGAAATTAGACCTAGTGTTATAGTAGTATTGTTGGATCAAAGGGTATGCACAGTTTAATAGCTTTTGGGGCATAGTTCCAAATTGCTTTCCAGAATGGCTAGATCAGTTTACAATTCTACCAACAGTGCATCAAAGTACTTGTTTTTGTACAACATTTGTCATTTTCCCTTTTTGTCAATTTTGCCTATTTGATGTGTATGAAGTAGAACCTCAGAATTGTTTTAATTTACTTTTCTCTAATTACTACTGATTTAGAGTATTTTTTTTACATGTGGCTATTGATACCTTGGATTCCTTCAACTCCCTGTTCATAATACCCTTCATTTTAACACTCTGTGAGTCCTTTTCCCCCCCTCTTATTACAAACATGTATAGTCAATCAAAACAAATTTCCATATTGACCATGTCCAGTATTCCACATTCTGAGTCCTTCAGGAAGTGGGTAATATGTTTCATTATTAGTCTTCTTGGTATCTTGGTTGGTCATATGTTCTGTCACATTAAGTACTATAATTTTCTTTTCAGACTTTACTAACCAGTAGACTTTTTGTAAATGTCCTTTTTTCCTCCTGTAGAATTTTGTAAATTCTTGCAAGTTAATAGCTTTTAAAATATTTTCAAAGGTTTCTCTAACTTTAGAGTTGTTGTTGCCAATTTGTATGATTTTGTTACTTCCTAATACTTTTAATTCCTTTCTAGTTAAAGGCAATTTTTTGTTTTCTTTGATTTGGAACCTTTGGATTTTGTTTATGTCCTTATTGGGCAGGTTTCTTTCAAGAAATGACTGGTGCGTTCTTTGTATGTTTACTTTAATTTTATAATTTTTTTTGAAATACCGTTTTTGGTTTGGCCCTAATTTTCAGGAAGTCCACTGATAACTAAATTTTCTCTCCTTAACCTGTTTTCCAGTTTTGTTGTTTATGCCTAATAAATGCTTATTGATTGGTTGATTAATAGGCCTTTGTTTTCTTCACTTTTTTCAACATTTTCATTTTCTTCCAATTTTTTTATTTATCTTATGAAGTCATTGAGTTTCATTTAATCTGTTTTTCAGGGAGCCTGCTGCTTGGGTAAGGTTTTCCATGTTCTGTTCTCAACTATTCTCCTTCCAATTATTTCATCTATGCCTCTTATTTCACTTGTGATTTCATTTTTTTAATCTCTTGTAGACCTTGTAGCTAAGCAATTTAAAAAACTGTAGGTCTTTTTGTAGTTGTTACAGTGTTACTTATTCTCTTTCCGGGTTTACCTCTTGGACATATATTGACTCATAATATATTCTTCTATTGTATTATGTCTTCTGTTCACTCAGATCGGCCTCATATCATCATTTAGGGCTTTGTTCCAGGGCCAGTCTCCCTTCCCCAGACTCTCAATAGTCTTGAACTGGTTAATCATGGGTTATGTTTCCTCTTTACTTTTGTTTGTTTGTTTTGGGGGGGGGGGCAATGAGGGTTAAGTGACTTGCCCAGGGTCACACAACTAATAAGTGTCAAGTGTCTGGGGCTGGATTTGAACTCTGGTCCTCCTGAATCTAGGGCCAGTGCTTTATCCACTGCGCCACCTAGCCGCCCTCCTCTTTACTGTTTTATGTCTCCTATGAGACATAAAATATTTATTAAGACAAAGCATTTATTAAGTGTTTACTTTGTAAATTTCTTCCCACAGTTTTCTCCTTTCCTTCTAATTTTGACTGCATTGCTTTTGTTTATGCAAAACCTTTCTAATTTAATGTAATCAAAATTATCCATTTTACCTACTGTGAATCTCTCTTTACCTCTTTTTTTGACATGAACTCTTCCTTTATACATCTGACAAGTAATTTCTTTGCTCCCCTAATTTGTTTATATCACCCTTTATGTCTAAATCATGAACCCATTTTGAATTTACCTTTGTATACAGTATGAGATGTTGGTCTATGCCTAGTTTCTTCAAAACCATTTTCCTAACAGTTTTTGTCAAATAGTTCTTGCCCAAGTAGCTGGAATCTTTGGGTTTATGAAACACTAGGCAGCTATGTTCTTTTGCTTCTGTATATTGTCTACCCTATTCCATTGATCCATTTCTTATCCAGTACTAAATTGTTTTGATGATTACCTCTTTGTATTATAGTTTGAAATCTGGTACTGCTAGACTCCTTTCCTTCACATTTTTTTCATTGATTATTTTGACCTTTTGTCCCTCTAGATTAATTTAAAATTTTTTTATTCATTTTGAACTTAAATACAAAAGACAAAAAATAAAGAACGTTTCCAGGTATATAGCACAACATAAAAAGAGGATTCAATATAAAACCATGAATTTACATTTTACAACATTTACCTTTTGGGGGTCGGGGAACTATGTAATAAGTTCTACACATCATTTTCAAAGTTATCCTGCTTTTCTACACTTCCTTCTAAGATTGTTTTGTTCTCTGCTGTGTACTTTTTGTTTTTTTCTCCCTCTTTCCACATCCCACTCCAGAAAAACTACCTTTAGACACAAACGTGTGTATGTATGTAAAACCATACTATACATACTTCAATTTATCATTTCTTTCTCTGGAGGTGGATAGGATCTTCTTCATAGGTCCTTTGTGATTGATTTGAGTATTTATAATACTTGAAATGACTTCGTTGTTCAGAGTTGTTCTTAGAACAGTATTGCTGTTATTATATACAACATTCTCTTGGTTCTGCTCATTTTACTCTCATTATTTCATGCAAGTCTTTATATGTTTTTTCTAAAATCAACAAGCTAATCATTTCTTATAGCACAGTAGTATTCCAAAACAATCATATACCACAACCTGTTTAGCCATTCCCCAGTTGAGGGGCATCTATCATTTTAGCCAATCTGATAGATGTTAAGATGATATCTCAAAGTTATTTTCATTCGCATTTCTCTAATAGATAATGATTTAGAGCATTTTTTCAATTGACTGTCTATAGCTTTGATTTCTTCATTGAAAAGCTGCCTGTTCATATTCTTTGATCGTTAATTGGAGAATGACTCGTATTCTTATAAATTTGACAAGTTCTTTATATATTTAAAATATTAAACCATTTTTGAGAAATTCTCAATGGAATTTTTTCCCTACTCCATTTTCCTTCTAATCTTGGCTACACTGGTTTTATTGGTATAAATTTTTTTTTAATTTAATGTAATAAAAATTATCCTTTTTACACTTCATCGTACTCTATCTCTTTTTCATAAATTATCCTCCTGTACATAAGTATGGTAAGTAATATGTTCCACATTCGTCTAATTTTCTTATGATATCTCCCTTGATATCTAGGTCATGTATCTTTTTTTTTTTTTGGCAGGGCAATGGGGGTTAAGTGACTTGCTCAGGGTCACACAGCTAGTAAGTGTTAAGTGTCAGAGGCTGGATTTGAACTCAGGTCCTCCTGAATCTAGGGCCGGTGCTTTATCCACTGTGCCACTTAGCTGCCCCCCCCCCCCCGGTGTATCTGTTTTAACCTTATCTTGGCAAATGGCATAGGATATCCAGATCAATTTTGTTAATTATTTTCTCTAGTTCCGTGTAGTTGTTCTTTGGTAAATTGATTGGTATGGCACTAAACAAGTAAATTAATTTTGGTAGAATTGTCATTTTTATTATGTTAGCTCAGCCTACCCAGGTGCAATTAACCTTTCTTCATTTATTTTGATCTGTCTTTATTTGTGTGAAAAGTGTGTAATTATGTTCATATAGTTCCTAAGTATTTTATACTGTCTATAGTTACTTTAAATGGAATTTCTCTTCCTATCTTTTCCTGCCAGGCTTTGTTGATGACATACAGAAATACTGGTGATTTGTATGGGTTTATTTTACATCCTGTGACTTTGCTAAAGTTGTTAATTATTTTACTGGTTTTTTAGTTGACTCTCTAGGGTTCTCTAAGTATATCATCATATCATCTGTGGGAAAAACCGATAGATTTGTTTCCTTCTTTGTTTCCTGTTTATTTCTCTAATTTCTTTTCCTCATCTTATTGCTATAACTAGCATTTCTAGTACAGCATTGAATAATAATGGTGATAATAGACATCCTTGCTTAATCTTTGATCTTGTTGGAAAGGCTTCTTTTGGTTTAACATTTTAAGAAAAGCTTTATTTATTCCCATACCTTTTTTTTTTAATTTTATTTATTTTTAAAGTACTCAGGAATCATTTTTTTTTTCCGTGGGGCAATGAGGGTTAAGTGACTTGCCCAGGGTCACACAGCTAGGGTCAAGTGTCCGAGGCCAGATTTGAACTCAGGTCCTCCTGAATCCAGGTCCGGTGCTTTATCCACTGAGCCACCTAGCTGCCCCCTATTCCCATACCTTTTAATGTTTTAATAGGAATGAGTGTCGTATTTTGTCAAAAGTGTTTTCTGCTGCTATTGAAATAATCATATAATTTTTGTTGTTTGGTTATCAATATGGTAACTATACTTAAATTTTTTCCAATATTGAACCAGCCCTGCATTCCTGGTAAAAATTCAGCCAGATAGTGTAAAAATGAAGCCACCCTTTCATCTTGAAAATGTTTTTTGATGACACTTTCACTTTCCTTTCTAGGGCAAGACCTTCCTTCCATTGCCCTTCTGTCCAGTCCCTCCCTTCCACTGATCTTTCACTGGTCTTTCTCTACCCTCCCATTTTCTCCCACACTTACTTAGAACCGGGAGAAATGACTATCTTTTAATTGCTCACCTCCAAACTTGGCAGGAGTACATCTCCATTTTCCCTCTCTTGCTTCCTTTTTCCTCATTAGACAACTTCCTAGTATTATTTCCTCTATAAATGATCACTTTAAAACTTTAGCCCCCTTAGATATTTACCCCTTTCATGCTCTTTTTCTCTTCCCCCTTCTCCCCCTCCCTCTCTACATCTCTACCTTGTTTTCAATTTCTCTCCTAGAGACATGGAGGGGGACCCTTTTTATTTCATAGAGGACATTTCTTCTATCAATGCAGATAGGCAACTCTTTACAATTTTTGGTCATATAAAATTACCTGGAACACAGAGATTAAATCACTTGCCCAGGATCATAACACCCATTGACTTGAGCTCAGGTTTTTTTATTCTAAGGCCATCTATCTCCTATGCCTTGCCGCCTTTTACCTTTTCTTGATAGTTAAACTTTTCTACCTTTCTTGTATTTCTTTTGTTTGAAGTTTTTGCAAGCTGATTCTTTCTCCTCATTGATTTTTGGTTTGGGTTTTGGTTTTTGGTAGGAAGACTTGAAATGCCTCTTTGGTGGAATGTTCCATTTTTTCCTTTATTGATTTTTAAGTTCAGCTTTTCAGAGTATGATATTTTGATTTTCATCTTGAGTTCCTTTGCTTTTTGAATTAATCCGTTTTCTTCTCTGATTTTTTTGTGTGTGGCTATGGAATAATCTCAGGTTATTCGAAGCAAGGTTTCTTCAGACCTGGTGGCCTTTCTCCTGGCTGCTTGCAAAATTCATTATTTGACATTGAAAATTCTGAAAATCAACCACTGCAAACCCTTAGGGTTTCAAGCATGTTCTTTCACCTCCCATCCCACCACCTGCATGATTTGAGGATCCAATCAATAAATATTTTTTGGTGATGGCATTTTTTAAAATGTGAGTGCCATTAGGATAAGAGGGTTGTAGCTTTTTAAGGGTTTTGGTAATTGGGTCCTGGTTGAGAGATTTTTTTTCCTTGTATTTGATGGCTAATTAATAATTTATTCTCTTTAGTTTGAAAAGTAACTGCTGAATACAGATCAGTGAACTTAGGAAAGCAAATAACATTAAGGAAATATTTCGTGCAATTTCTGAAGAGTGAACATAGCTTTCTCAGGCAGTTGAACCATTAATAAGCTGGTATATATTCTTTGTAACCCCAGCCTTTCTAGCCAGTCCTTATCCTGAAGTTACAGATCTAGCTTTCTGACTTACTCTAGCTACATTTAATATGCCAGACCTGCTATGAAAAGAGGATAATTTTAAACATTTATAATTTTTGTATTATTTGCTGACGTTAGAATCAGCTTTCCATGTAAGATGTGACTCACTGTATTTATATTATGTTCATGTTGTATTCTGGAACCTAGTAAAAATGTAAACTTCTTGAATGTAGTAACTTTTTTGTTTTGTATCATTAGCTACTAGCACAATAACTTGTACATAGTAGGTAGGTGTTTAATAAATTTTTGTTGAAATTGGATTGGATTGGGGCGGCTAGGTGGCGCAGTGGATAAAGCACCGGCCCTGGACTCAGGAGGACCTGAGTTCAAATCCGGCCTCTGACACTTAACACTTACTATCTGTGTGACCCTGGGCAAGTCACTTAACCCCAATTGCCTCACTAAAAAAAAAAAAAGAAAGAAAGAAATTGGATTGGATTACTCTAGGAAATTTTAAGGTATAATCTTTTCCCAGTTGATAGCAATAATAATGTAAACTCATCTTAGTCATGTATGGGTGTAAAGCATTAAACACTTTCTTCAATTACTCTTTTTTGTTTTATTCCTTTTTCAGTTTGTAGACCCCTTGTCAATCTATTATTGCCATGGAGGGGTATCCAGTAATGTAACAGGCTGCCTTGATAGAAGGCAAGTTTCTCCATCACTAGAAGTGTTCAAGCAGAGACAGATGGCTTTCTGCCAAGGATATAAAAGAGATAGCCACATGGACTGGAAAGTGGCACTAGATGAGGAGTTTTTATGGGGGGGGATCCCATGAATGGACTTCAGGGGGTCTATGAAAATTATTTTCACTGATCTTTGGTTTCCTTTGTAATCCTATGTATTTTATGCATTTGAAAACATTATTCTGAGAAGAGATCCATAGGCTTCACCAGGATGCCAAGGGTCCATGACACAAAAAAAGTTTGTTTGTTTGAAGATCATTAAAGATTACTTCCAAGGCTAAGATTCTTTGGTCTCTGACCTTAGGAAATTAGACACTTTTTTCTCCCATAAAGTACTTGCTTCCTTATTTAGTTTTCCTAAGCTGCACTGTCTACGCATCTACTTGAGTACATCTGGGTATCACCACCATCAACACCACTTAAAGCAATTAACATATATGCAATACCAGTCTTAATATACACATTTGGAATTATAAAGCGGATTGTAATAGATATAGAGAGTATCCTAATAAAAACGTCTACAATATTAACAAGCACAGCTCCTACCACCTTAAGGCAGCTATATAAAGATTAACACTTTTATGCTGTAAAGGAGGAAGATGATTGATAGACATCCTTAGAATACACAATAAGCGGTTTAAAAACTTATGGAAATACTTTTGGAATAAGTAGATATCAGTACACTAAGTAAGGGGCTAATAATAAGTACATGTCATTGCATTTGTTCCATATAACCAGAAGTTGCTTACTTCTGGATAAAGTTTACAAAACAACTATTTGGCAATGTTTGCATCAATGCAGCAAAAAATATGTATACAAAGAAGCTTAGCCATGGCTGAGTAATACAAATCTGTTTCTGGAAATATAAGGCCTTATTTTGATAACTGTTTAGGACCAGGTTCCTGCCACTAGAAACTTCAGAAGAACCTTATCTCTAAGGAGGCTTGATTTAGTGATCATTTTAAATTATAAAGGAAAAAGTAAAGACAACAACATATTACAAAGGTTGTTTATAAACTTAGCACCTACTAAATAACCTCAAAAGATGATAACTAGATTTAAATATCAGAAGTTGCTGTCTTTCAGGGACTGCAAATAGTAAAACCTCAGACTACAAATATCTCAAAACATCCTGGAAAACTCAACTAATAAATTCTTTTCAAACCAGATCATTATCATAGACCCAACTGTTTCCCATAATCACCCAGATGCAACATTAATGAAAAAATAATTGAGAAAATGTTTTTGATAGATGTTAGCTTCCTATATATGCCAAGCTAGAGAGAAATAAAAGCTTTCAAAGTGTAAAGACACGGGCTGAAAAAATTAAAAATCACATGGGAACAGGGTAGGTGTCTCATCTGCTATTGAAGTTGTATCAAATTTGTTCTCAATGAGCCAAAAGAATAAACTTACATATTAATATTTATTCACCTTTTTTAAAAAGTACTTATTTTATCTATTTGTGCACTAAATACTTGTCTCAGTAGTCCTACCTAAACCCTGTCAAAAAAAGATGAAAATAATGTAAATGTAAAAAGAATAATGATAATAGTAGTAATAACTTTAGATTTGTATAACCCCTTAAGTTTTTCAGACTTATTTCACAGACATTATCTGAAGTTTAAAATCCTGTGAGGTAGGCAGGAAAAATACTTGGCTTCCCAATAAATCAATGAGAAAATTGACCCTTAGAGAATAGCCAAGATTCATATGACTAGATCTGTCTCCAACCTCCTGACATACATGCGTCTTTGGCCTACCTAATTTAGCTTGGAGACCTAAGAAATGAGCATGAAATGTACCAGATGAGGTTGTGTTACACACAAAGTGAAGAACTTTTTGACTAAGGGAATCTAAGTAGGCCTAAAATGAGTGGATTTTAATTAAAAATTTGGTTTAAGGAAGGGCTTCTTAAATTTTTTCCACTTGTGACCCCTTTTTGCCTGAGAAATTTTTACGTGACCCTGGATATATAGGTATTTTTAAATAGGTATACATAACCTTTTACTGTTGCCAATTTTTTGCGACCCCCCCCCACATTCAGTTATGTCACCCCATATGGGGTCACAGCCCAAGTTTAAGAAGCTTTGGTTTAAGGATCCATCTTCCTCATTCACCTCCTGTTGTGCTACTTTTTGTCTCCTGTTGTCATAATAACACTATAGCTCAGTGACAATTCTCTCATTTTACAGCTGCCATAACTATGGTATAACCATTTTTATGGTTAGGTCATTGGTTAAATCAGTAACTACTAGTATAAAACTCATATTTTCTCATCATTCTGACTGCTACCCCTTGTTTAAATACTCCTTGATCCTAATTTAAAAATGAAATAGTGAGACAAAAGTATTAGTAGAGCTGGACAGAAAATTTACCCATTCTTTCTCCTGTCACTGAAGGCTTTGAGAAGCAAATGAAATAACATATGTAAAATGAATTTCAAACCTTAAAGAGCCATATAAATGTGAACTGTTACTTTTAGTATTATTATTATTAGCAATTACTGGATTTACTGGTTAGGTTTGGTAGAAGTATTCATTTCCTAGACATTTATTGATTGCTTATACAAAATATAATTTGTCTGACCTGCTAAAAGCAATGTATTAACATTCTGAATTAAAACAAAATTTATGCTTAATTTTTAATAGGGAGAAAGAACAAGAAACATAAAAAGAGGAACATTTGATGGAAGAAAAGAAAAAGAAAAAACAGGAAGAAAAGAAAAAGAAGGAAAGTGCTCAGAAAAAGGTTTGGTTAGAATTATTATCTTGAATTCAATGTATTGGTAAATTAAGTGTCTCATTAGCATTACCATAGCCATTACAGTACCATGTCTCCTTTTATTTTTTCCTTTTTTATGCTGACTTGGGTGGTGTTTCTAGCTAGAGTAATAATGTGTTGATTAAATATTTATGATCTTAATAGCATGGTAAACTAGGTATATGCTCTAAGTATTTATTCCTAGAAGTCTTCTGTTCAGGATGGCAGAAGTCTTTCTCGGGTTTGTGGTGATAAGATACCCATACCCTTAACAGTTAAAAATTACACTTTGTCAAGAACCAACTATGACTAAAAAGTGATAAATAGATCGTTTAAGAGCATGAACTTATGAGAGAAACTAGATATGTTTATTGAAGCATTATAGCTTTTCTATGTACAGATTACATTACAGAATACTTGATTTTTTCGAGGATCCTTGATTTTTTTCAAGGAATAGGTAAAACTTAATAGATATCTGTGATATAGTAGAAAGAGCATATAGAAGACCTGGGTTCAGATCCTGACTTTTTATACTTAGTAACTGCATGTGACCTTGGATAAGTACATAGATATAGACCTTAGAGAGCCATCGACTTCAGCCTCCCCAGATTTACAGATAAGGAAACTGAACCACAGAGAGGCTAAGTAGTTTTCCTGGAGTAGTTGTTGTTCAGTGGTGTCCTTCTCTTCATGACTCCATTTTGAGGGTTCTTGGTAAAAAGCTTGGAGTGGTTTGCCATTCCCTTCTCCAGTTCATTTTACAAATGAGGAAACTGAGGCAAAGAGGGTTAAGTGACTTGCCCAGGGTCACACAGCTAACAAGTGTCTGAGGCCAGATTCGAACTCAGAAAAATGAGTCTTCCTGACTCCAGGCCCAACACTATATCCAGTATGCCACTTAGCTGCCCTGTCTAGTGTTACTCAACTAGTATCTGAAGCATAGACCATATAGTATTTAAACCCAGGTCTTCCTAACTTCAAGTCTAGTGCCCAATTCACTACTGTAAGATTTCTTTCCACTTAACCTTCCCTGGGCCTCAGTGCTTTTCATCTGCATAATAGGGGACCAATTAATGTCTAATGTCCCTCACTCTAGAGTTATGATCCTATACTTGAATATGATGGTCTATGAATTCCCAATATGTTTTTAATAGGATAACAATATAATCAACAGTGTATGTATCTTTAAGACAATTAAAAAGTATAGATTAGGAAAAAATATCCTGGATGTGTTTTCTTTTTCCCACTTAGAGTAGAATATATACAATTTGAAATTTTTTTTAATGGTAAAATTCCAATAAATTAAAACATAGGTAAAACTTAATAAAAACAGTAGAAGTCTGATTATAAACTTCATAGATCATACATATGGTATTCCTAAAGAATTTCTGGTTTTTTTTTCCAGGCTGCTGATCAAAAAACCAAAGGTAAGTTAACTTAACTTTGGGGGGGGGATATATTTGATGCCAAAACCCAACTTTTCAGTGTGAAGATGAGATTTTTTAAAAAAACCAAAAACCTCTTTTTTAAATATATAACTTTGTTATAAACTGTGAAATGTTTCCTTTATTATTGATTTCTTTGATGTATTCTTCATCTCATTGTACCATTTGTTTGCTCTAAAAATGTGTTAAAATAAATGTGCATATTTTAAATTTTACCTTCAATTTGCCCTTAAGGATTTCCATCAAACAATATCTTGTGAATATTCCTAGAACCTTGGAAATTAAAATATTATATCTTTGGTCTATTACTGTAACTTTGAAAAGCAAACTTATTATAAATATTAAGGGGCAACCTAGTGATTTGGTTTGGGTTTGGGTTTTTTTTTTTTAAAGTAAACAAGTAGAGAGGGTTAGTGGAAAGAGAGCACTGGATCTGGAGTTTAGAGTGTGTCTTTTCAAATCCTCACTCTGCCACTTAGTGTCTGTATGACATCGGACAAATCACTTAATTTCTGTGGACCTTAGTTTTCTCATCTGTAAAAAATGGAAGTAACAATGGTACCTACCTCACAGGGTTGTTGTGAGGGTTAAATGAAACAATATGTTAAGCACTTACATAAATACCAGCTGTTACTATCTGATAGATATCCTTGCAGCTGAAGCAAGCAGAAGCAAAATGGATGGCTCTGTTTCATATTCTTAAGAAGAGCCCTTTAAATTCATATACCGTTTCTTTTTCCTAAAGAGTTTATCGTGGTACATGTTTGTGCTTGAATTGGTGGTTTTAAATGAAAAGTACTAACTTATACTTGTCATTTAAAGAATGAATTAAGGAAAGAGTTGTTGGTGGAATTGGTTCCCAAGCTATCACCGTGAAGTATTCTTTTCCCTTTTCACATTTGTTGAAATGTGTCTCTAGCTGATTCAGTACCAACTATATTCTATTGTCATTTTCATTGTAATTGTTTTTCCTTGCACAGTGACAAATTGCTTATTCTTGTGTAGTAATATTGAATTACATTGTCCTGCCACTTTACACACAGAGAGTTATTATTTCTATTATATTTTTGATGGTTATTTTCATTCTTCATTCTCAGTGCTCACTAGATTTTTATCTTATCTAAAATACTGCTCCTTTGGGAACAGTTCATCAGTAACTGTACTAACTATACTAGCAATAAATAGTAATAATGTTTTGAAATTACTTTGTAAATAAAAAATATTTATTGAATTCTAAATAATTCAGCTATGAGTAGTATCATCATCAGGGTTTGTGAATCTCAATGTTAATATAAACCAAGTACTCATCATTTTGTGAAGGAAATTGTGTAGTTTTCATAGTTATAAATTCCTAATAGGGCATTTGAGCTAGGTATGGTATAGTATAAACTTAGGTGAATGAATATGTTATGTATGTATTGTAGTGTGATTAATATTTCTCTTATATTTGCAATAAATTAAATTTTCTAAACTTCAGATTATTACATTTTAATTTTCTGGGGGTAGGGACTGGGGGGACAATGCAGAGAAGGGTTTCTATATTAATTTGCTTGAAGGAGGATGGTAGCCAGTGTGGTAGAGTTGTATAATTGGAAGTTTAGTCTATAGGCTGAGGAGTCTCAGTAGACTCTAGCTTGAGAAGGCAAAGGATCTCTGAAGCTTTGTCATATCACTTGTCTTAAATGTTTAACGGTATAAACTTAGGTGCTTTTATTTGTTTGTTTTTATGTTTTGATAATTATATTTCAGTGTAATCATTTTCACTTGTAATAATGGAAGGTACTGACATCATAAAGTTAGGAAACCAAGGCTGGATGCCCAACCTCTGAACACTTAGATCTAATTCTTGCCTTAAGGCTACTCCACAATCTTTATTGTTACAGTTCTTCTCCCTAAAACAGAGTTTTCCAAACTGGAAACTAGGGTTGTGGCATAAGGCCTTCTTAAAGTAGGCATAAAGGAATTTAGAGCATGACTCCTGTGTAAATATATCTACTATTTTAAAGGAAACAAAGTTCAATTCAGCGTCAGCAAAAGTATGATTAAGGAGAAGAATTTGTTCCATCTGGTATATGTTTGAGTGCTTAGGAGATGGCTGCCCTGAAGAACTTATGGCTAATCTTCCCTTACTGCCTGCTTCTCCCACTCTTCTTCTTGGCTCCACATGCTTTTATTGAAGTCCTTGTTGCAAGAGGAATGGATTGGGAGCCTCCACTTTTCCTCTTGCTCTCTTCTTAATTCTTTTCAGTCTGGCTTCCAAACTCATCTGTCATCCAAAACTACTCTCTCCCAAGATGCTAGCGATCTTTTAATTGCCAAAGCTAATGGCCTTTTCTCAGCTGTCATCCTTCTTAATTTTTTCTGTAGCCTTTGATGCTATCAACCCCCTTCTTCTTGATACTCTATTCTCTCTAGGTTTTTATAACACTCTTCTCTCCAACTTCTCCTCCTACCTTTCTGACCATTCCTTGTCTCCTTTGATGAATCTTCAGATCGAGCCTAACTGTAGATGTCCCATAGAGCTCTTAGACCTTCTTCTCTTTTGCCTTTATATCACCTGGTGATCTCATCAGCTCCCATGGATTCTGTTATCATCTCTATGCTGATCATTCTCAAATCTACTTAGCCATCTGTAAACTCTTTGCTGATCTCCAGCTTCACATCTCTAGCTGCCCATAAACTGGATGTCCAATAGACATCTTAATATCAAAATACCCCAGACTAAACTTATTTTCTTTCCTCCAAACCCTCCTCTCTTCCTACCTTCCCTATTACTGTTGAGGGTGTTTCCATCCTCCCAGTCACTCAGGCCCACAATATAGATGCTATCTTCAGCTCTTCCTTCTCACTCCCTGTATCCAGCCAAGGACTGTCAATTTTGCCTTTGTGTCATCTCTCAAATATGCCCCCCTCTCTCCATTGATGCTGTTACTACCCTGTACCAGACTTGCATCACCTCCATCCTTCATTGCTTGGACTATTACCATAGCCTGCTTGTGGATCTCCCTGACACAAGTCTCTCCATTCTAGTCTACCCTCCATGTCACCTCACCTTTCTACTAAATAAACTTCAGTGGCTCCCTATCATTTCCAGGATCAAACATAAAATCCTCTGGCATTCAAAGCCCTTCATAACTTGCCCCCTACCTTTCCAGACTCCTTATATCCTACCCCTCATCATGCACTCTGTGTTTCAGTGACATTGGCCTCCATACTGTTCCTCAAACAAGACACTCCACCTCCTGAATCTGTACGTTTTCCATCTCCCATATCTGGAATGCTCTCACTCCTCATGTCTTCCTCCTGCCTTCCTATCTTCTTTCAAGTCCCAGCTGAAATCCACCTTCTATAAGAGGCCTTTCCCAATTCCCCTTAATTCTAGCGCTTTCTGTCTATTGCTTATTTTCAATTGATCCTGTATTATACCTTGTTTGTTCATATTCATTTACATGTTGTCTTTTCCCATTAGACTGTGAGCTTCTTGAGAGCAGGGATTGTCTTTTACCTTTGTTTTTATCACCAGCAGTTATACAATGTCTGGTACATCAGGGGTGCTTAATAAATATGACTGACTAGGGGCAGCTTGGTGGCACAGTGGATTGCCAACCCAGGAGTCAGGAGGACCTGAGTTCAAATCCAGCCTCAGACACTTAACACTTACTAGCTGTGTGACCCTGGGCAAGTCACTTAACCCTAATTGCCTCACCAAAAAAAAATACACACACACACACACACACACACACACACACATACATATATGACTGACTAACCGTTAAAAATCTAAAAGGCATCAGGATTGAGTTTCTTGGAAACTAACTTTCTCCTGATGATTCAGATAGAAAATCAGGTATTTTATGCAGTTTATCTCAGTTTCATACAGTTCTTCAAGAATATAAAAGATGTTATGTAGGTTGAATAACCATATAAGTTGTTAGATCACTTTTTCTCTACCGCTAAATATATTATGATAGTTTGGAGACTCACCAATCTTTAATACCTTGTGTTTAGAAGGAAAATCTACTTGATCTTTGACACACAGCAGAAGATAACAGTTTTAATCCATTTTCTTAGTGTTTCCTCTCTTCCCATGATTTGTACCTGCAGTCTGCTTTCCTTAAAAGCTTATTAATAGGGGCAGCTAGGTGACGCAGTGGATAGAGCACCAGCCCTGGAGTCAGGAGTACCTGAGTTCAAATCCGGCCTCAGACACTTAACACTTACTAGCTGTATGACCCTGGGCAAGTCACTTAGCCCCAATTGCATCACTAAAAAAAAAGCTAATTAATATCACTTAAGAAACTCCATATGACATTGGCTATATAGCCTGTGTAGTATACATGGTACCTTTTCATTATAACTCTTGAGTTTGACAGTGTTCCAGAGACTTAACTATATGTACATAGAAAAAAAGGAAAATTTGCTTGAGAATTGACTGCTGCTCTTTTCTACTTCAAAACTTACATGCTCTTTTCTCAGATGGACTCTTATTTTGGGTCTTTGAGTTTCTTTCTCTCAAAATTAGTAATGAATGTAATTTCCCAATGAGAATAATTCTGCTGTGTGAGTATTTATCTCAAGTATCTACCCTGTCTATTCTCTCCTCCCCCGCCTGTTAAAGTAGTCTGACTGTTGTTTTCTTCTTCCTCAAATAATTCTGGTTGTTCCTTATTACCTCCAGGAAATAATACAAACTTCTGTGTAAATAATTTAGCTAATGGCTACCTTTCTAGCCTTATAATACATTACTTCCATTCACATACTTTGCAATTTTGCCAAACTGGACTTTTGCTGTTGCTAACATATAATGCTCTGTTTTTTGTCTCATTGTCTTTGTACAGTCTGTACCACTTACCTGGGCTACTCTCCCTTGTCACTTCCACCTCTTATAATCCCACGTTACTTAAAAACTCAGTTCAAATGCCACTTCCTACATGAAGCCTGCTCATTCCCAATATCCAGACTCATATCTACTAATGTCTCCCTTCTCCTAAAAATTATCTTTTATTTATTTTGTATATATTTATATATGTATGACTTTTCTTTACTGATAGAATATAAGTTCTATAAGGCCAAATACTGTTTTCATTTTTGTCTCTGTAGCTTCCATAGTTGTGTGCTTAATAAAAGTTTGTTCATTAATTGGCAATAATTGACATGTCTATGTTGATGTAGGACTCAAAAAAGGGTTAATAGAAAAACCCAAGACCCAAGCTCTAATTCAGATATTAGCTCTAAAAGGGAGTCAGACCCCAGTTAATGGATAACTTATACTAGGTTCTTGTACCCACAGAAATCAGTGTCATGACGGGAACAGAGGGAGAGAGGCCATGATGACCTTAGACTAAAATGACAAGGCTATAGAAATTCTAAAGAAAAATGATTATGTTTTGAAACTAGCCATGGGAATCAGAGATATGCGCAGAAAAGGCCAAATTTGTCCCCAGATTCACCTTATGATGTGTAAACCCCCAAAACACACATCCACTGAAAATGGTACCCGCCTCAGGGGTTGGCTTAGGACCCCAGGAACTCCAAATTAGGATAAGCCCTCCCCTGTAACACCCCTAGGTGGAGAATATTATAATGAGGACTGGTTCTCCCTTGTACCTCCTCAAGGTGAAGATTATTATAATGAGACTGATAATCGATTTATCTATACTATAAATATAACTATCTTTCCTTTCCTTATTGGAGAGATACCTTTCCAATATTCTGGTTCTCTCCCTGTGGTCACCCATAGTATTGCAATAAAACTTGGGAAACTGAGTCACTGAGTCTTGCAATTCTTTTGGGATGATTCAAGATCAGTTTGACCCTAAATTCTAGCCCACATCAATATCACTTAATATTTTTGTTGTATTTGATGATTTGATGGCTCAGAGATTATTTATGATTCATATAATTTTAGAGCTAGAAGTTGGCCTTGGTGATTTTGTAGGCTGATTCTTTCATTTTACAAAGGAGCTAGTGATGAAATCTAGAACTCTAAACTAGGTTGAAATTGAATTGAAAAATCACAACGTAAAATATCACTTGAATATGCCAACACTTTTTACTTTTTTACTACAATTATCCTGATTTTATCATGTAGAAGTATAGCTTTAAAGATAGTTTTCTCTTATTATTATTAGAAGATTGCAGTATATTGTTATCATATAGAATTCCTTTTGGTGAAGAGTTTTAGATGTTTCTGTTATGCCTCAGTTCTTGGTCATTTTTATTGAGTTGATAAAGAGAAGTCAAATCAGAAAGGACCTCATGGGATGGTTCTTCTTTTCATGTTCTTTAAAGGATGGGTGAGATTTTTATCATGTGAGAGTGTACAAAGGGGACAAGGAAAGTTTTAAGACAAGTTCAAGATTGCTGAATAATTCACTTTTAGTTAGAGGAAACCTGGATTAAATCCTTCCTCTCACATTTAATTGTTCTTTAACCTCTCTGAATCTGTATTCTTATCTATAAAATGGGAATAATAATACCTTTAGTACCTAGCTCATATGGTTGTTGTGAGGATCAAAAGTGAGAGTATACATAAAGGGTTTTGTAACTCTTTAGACAACTATATAAATTTCAGCTATTACTATGATCATAATAGAAATAGAGAATTCAAGGCAGTTTAGAGAAAAGCTAAGCTTTTTTATTCTGTTTGCTCATTTTCCCTAACTATTTCTTGACTTTTAACTCTATTAAAGTGGGACACTGCTTCCAGGGTGCAGAGTTCAAGCTTCAGGGGGGTTTTGCAGCTGTTTTCAGAGATACTTCTAGGAATTTGGAGGTTTTTAGTTCTTCCAAGGTGGTGTGATTTAAGGAGAGATATGCTTACTACTCTCCTGGCCTGTGCACTGGTCTGCAAACAACCATAGGCCTGCTTTTCTGCCCTGGAACTATGAACATAGTTCTGCTCTACTATGGCTGTGTGCTTGTGCTCCTCCCTGCTCTGGGACTGCCATCCAAGACTGTGACCTGCATCTGAGTATAGGCAAAACAACAGACTCAGTGCTAGCAAAGAGATCCCTGTCATCTCCTTCTGGCTAATTGTTTGACCCCCTTATAGTCTGTGCACTGAGTTCCAGAAGCAGTTACTGCTGTAGCTGATTCAAAGGCTCCCAAAGCCTGCTTCTGGTTTGCTGTGGCTGTGACTGGGTCTGTACTTAGGGCTAGGTCTGCACTGGTGCAGCCTGCGCTTGTCTCACTCTCGTACAGTAGGCCTTTCCTTATGACCTTCTAAATTGTCTTTGGCTAGAAAATATTTCACCCTGTCTTTCTGTGGGTTCTGCTGCTCCAGGAATTGTTTTATGGCATTATTTGAAGGTATTTGGAGGGGTCTTGAGGAGAGCTCAGGAAAGTCACTGCCTTTCCTCCACCATCTTGGCTCCACCCCTCAAGCTAAGCTTTTTCTAAAAATTAAATTCTTTTTTTTTTCCACTTAAACAAAAATGCCCCTCCTCAGAATTGGGGGGAAAGAAAGGAAAAAGAAAACCCTTATAATAAATAAGTAGGAGCAAATAAAAAAATCTCATATCAACTGTCCAAAAATATGTCTCATTCTGTGTATTTATTCATCACCTCTTTGTCAGGAAGTGGGTAGTCTTCATCTTCTGTCCCTAGGAAACATGGTCGATTATTTCATTGATCAGAGTTCTTTGTTTTTCAAAATCGTTCTTTTTTACAGTATTGTTGGTATAGCTTAAATTGTTCTGATTCTGCTCACTTCATTCTGCATCAGTTCATATGTCTTCTCATATTTCACTGAAATTGGACCTTTCATCATTTCTTATGACATAATAGCATTCTTTTATGTTCACATTACCACAATTTTTATAGCATTCCCCAATTCTCCACTTTATCTTTCAGAACTCTTTTTCGATAGTGAACAAATGTCCCCTAGTCCTGGACCTTTTTTCTAATACTCCTTTTATCTTCAAGCCTACCCTAAGTCCTGGCTTCCTCTTGATGGCAGTAATCTCTGGCCTTGTCCCTAACCTACCTTTCAACTATCAATTGTACTTTCACCTACTTTCAGTGGTCCTGAATGAGGTATCAGTATTCATTGCTCCCCACTACTACTTCAGACTCTCTCCAAACTAGCATCACTCAGAACTACCTGTCCTTCTCTGAAATTCACAATGTCAGAAGTTCCCACCCCATCTAGATTATGGTGGCTATTGTATACTAACCCTCAGAAATTTAGCACCTGGCTTACTATGTTCCTGTCCTTCCCACTTCCTTTGCTCAATAACCATATCGATGCTCCCTCAAACTTCCTCCCAGTTCCTCAGCCCTCCTAAATACCATGAGCTCCTTTATTTATATCTGAGCCACACATACAGACGGTCACATACTAAATCTCATATTACACATGTACTACTTTCTTAAGTAAAAGATCTGACATTCCCCCATTTGACTTTATTTTCCATCTTTTCCTCTGCTTTATCCTTCCTAAATCCACTTTTCACCCTCTAGTCCTCTACCCCTTAGTATTTTCTCAGGCAGAGAAAGGGGCAGCAAGGTGATGCAAGTCACTTAACCCCAATTGCCTTAAACACCCAGGGCCATCTCCAGTCGTCCTGATGTATATCTTGCTACTAGACCTATATGGTTCCAGAGGAGAGAGTGAGGTTGGTGACTTTGCATAGCCTTCCCTCACTTAAATCCAATTCAGTGCAAGTCATGACATCATCACAATGTCATGGTCCTCTTGTAGAGTGATGGACAAAAAAAAAACCAAACAAACACAACAACTTTCTAAGACCATTATTGCTGCTCTGAGATCATTTCCTTCTCTCCCGTCTTGACTCTAAAGCGCTAGCCATTTCAGCTCTTTACTGTCCTCTCAAATCCTTTGCCTCTTTAACTTGTCATTAACTCCTATTACATGCTGCTGAACAGCACTAGAGGAAGTTATACAACTTTCCTGATTATGACCATTATATAAATGGTTGTTACCTAACTTCAACTGGGCTTTTATTACAGCAAGGCAATTCTTTTATTCCTTGTAGTAACACCTATTTAACAAGATTGTTGGTAGATCCAGATGAGATAATGAATGCAAAATGTTTTCTAAACTTGGAACTTTTTTTAAAAAGAAACACACATAATTATTTTTAAGTATGAATAGGAATTGGACCTGTAATTTCAGTGATACAGGCACTCCACGTGAGGAAACAATTTTACTAAAACTGGTTGGTACCTTCTCTGCCATTCTTGCTCTTAATTAGTTGCCTAATGCATTGAGACAAAATTACTTGTTGAGGGTCATGCAGACAGTATATGTCAAAAGTGGGGCTTGCGATCTATCTAGCTTACCACAGCGCCTACTTTAATTCAAGTGATTAAATAAACTTGCACAGTACCTACTTTAATTCAAATGATTAAATAGACTTAGAGGCATTTTGAGGTAACTCTGGTGCAAGATTTATATAAGATTATAAAGTATGTTTTAAGGTTCTAATCAAGCAAGATTATAACAAATTCATGACCTGATTTATTTAAGTATTTATAGCTTCCTCTAGAATAACTGTTACCTTGTAAAGTGCTCTATTTTTATTGTATTCCTTGACATTTTAGTAAGAAAACATGCCATATATCATGAACACAATGGGGAAAAGCAGCTCATTGGTAATAGATGTTAGAATTAAATATCAATACATAGCTATTTGTTAATCTATGCTAAGAACTTTTAGGTTCATCAGTTTAGAACTAGGAAGGATCTCTTACGTCCAACCCCTTTATTTTATAAATGAAGAAACTGAAGCTCAGAGAGGTGAAATAATTTGCCTCAGGACTTGAGCTCATTCCTTCTGACTCCAAATTCAGCACTCTCTCCTGCTGTACTAATGCAGTACATATATACTTATAAACATAATTTAATATTCTTTCAGTGGTCATACTCTTTTTGTTAAAGATCTGAAAAATATTAGAGTGAGGTATGGAAAGAGGAAGGGAATGGTGTTACAAGCTCAGTAGGAGTCACCAGTGTGTTGGGGTAGACAGAAAAGCTAAAAAACAATTTTGGGCTATGTTAATAAAGGCATAACTTCCAAGAATAAGAAGATGAGTGGTCCTACTGTACTCCACTCCCATCAGATGTCATCTAGAATACTATGTTCAATTTTGGGTACCACATTTAAAAAAGGACACTGATTAGCTGGAGAGCAAGGGCAACCAGGAAGTTGAAAGGACTTGAGTATATATCATTGAAGATTAGTTATAGCAGGGCTCTCGACCCCTTTTCACCCAAGAAATTTTTACATGGTTCCAGGTAGAAAGGTATATAAAATAGGTATACATAACTTTTAGTGTTGCTAATTTTTTTTGCGACCCCCACATTCAGTTACACAACCCCATATCAGGGTTAAAAAGCTGAGTTAAAGGAACTAGAGATGTTTGGGGAAAAAGCCTTGGGAAGAGCGTCATCATTCCCTTCAAGTATCTGATGGGATATAATGTGCAGGAGGAATTAGACTTGTTCTGTTAGCTCCAAAAGGTAGAACTAGTACTACTAGGTGGAAGTTTAAAAGAAGCATGATAATAATAGTAATAATAACAACAAAAAACCAGCATTTATGTAGTACTTTAAGGTTTGGAAAGTGCTTTATATATGTTAACTCATTGGATCCTCATAAGAACTGTAGGCGCTATTGTTTTCCCCATTTTACAGATGAAGAAATTGAGGCCAAGATTAAGTGATTTGCCATGGTCACACATGGTCAAATCTAGGTCTTTCTGACTATAAGTCTCATGCTATATCCATCTGACTACTTCAAGGATCGATATAAAGAAAATCTTTCTAACAGAATTTTGCACTTACCTCTGCAAAATGGACTGCCTAGAAAGGTAGTAGATTTCCCTTCCTTGGAAGTCTTCAAGCAGAGGCTGGATACTTGCTTGTCAAGTATGTTAATCTAGAAATTTCCTTTCATCATGGGTTATATTAGATGACTGCTGTGTTCCTTTCTAATTCTTAAATTCTGTGATTCTGTAATATGGTAATCATTAATTCTCAGAAGGGACTTCATGTCTCATTTGGTCCAGCTCATACCTAAACTTAGATCTCTCTTCTAAAGTATACCTGACAAGTGGTCACCCAAAATTTTAATTCCTCTGTGAAGTTGCTATAATTCAATGCTTCAAGGATGTGTCCTTTCCTCAGTGTGGGCCTTCCCACTACTGAAAACTGACAAACCCTATGTAACTTAGTAGATGATCCTCAAGAGTAGCTAGGGTCAAAAAATTAATCACCATTCAGGCAACCTAGTACTGAGCCTCTCTACATTTAGCTAGGTTAGTATTCAGATAACGGGCATAAAGTCCACCATTGAGTCTGTGCTCAGAATATTTTAAAGCCTTTCATAGCTTGGCCCCTACCTCCTTTCCAACCTTCTTATGCATTCTTCTTCTTCCCCTGCTCTAAAGGCCATCCAAACTGTCCTTGCTGTTCCTCGCACAACACTCCTCTCCAGTCTCTGCACTTTTATGCTGGCTTTCCCCCATGCCTGGAGTATACTCCTTCCTCACTTCAGTCTCTTAGAATCCTTTGCTTCCTTCAAAATTCTGCTGAAGCATCCCCTTCTGCGGAAGGCTTTTCTCATCCCCAAAGCTGCTAGTGTCCCTCTCTACCTCCCAAATTTACCCTATATATGTATATATTTTGTATATGCTCCTTATATACATAGTATCTCCCTTCATAGAATGTAAACTCCTCAACATTAGAGGCTATTTCATTTTTGTCTTTGTATCACCACTGTCTGCCATATGGTCTAGTGCATAGTAGTGTTAGTATTAATATTAATAATAGTAATAGGATTAGTAGAAATAATAAGCATGCTTAATAAATGCTAGCTAATTGATTTTTCCAGTTAGGACTGCCAAAGTTTGTAATTGCTGGCAAAAACCTTTAGAACCCAAGGACATCTCCGAATCATGATGAAGCATCAGAGAAATTCTTTCATGTGGAAGATGTTTAGTAGTTGGAGACCACCAGAGATAAAGCTAGCAGCCAACATAGTGTAATGAATTTTTCCAAATTTAGCTAGGCTGGTACCAAGAGATTAGAAAAAAATTTAAATTCTTTGAATGAATATTTAGAAGCTCAAGATTTTTCTTAAAATGTGATTTTACTTCACAACTCATTTTTAGCTTGACAAATTTTTTCCTCCCCAAAATTTCCCCATTTATTATGAAGGATTATTGAGGGCCTGCTAATTGTACAAAACTATATTAAACAGTTAGTGATGATGCAAATGAGATGAGGGATAGCCTCTTGAATTTCTTTCCCTAAACCTTTTCTCCTCCAAACTTCTATCAAGGGATCATGGATCTGGATTTAGAAAGAAATTTGATCATCTAGCCCAACCCCCCTCATTTTACAGATGAAGAAACTGAGGCCTGGAGAGAACAAGTGAGTTATTCAAATTTACATAGGTAGTTAAGTATTAGAGCCAGGCTTTAAATTCAGGTCTTATAACTAAATATAGTGTTCTTTCTATGGTACTAAGAACCTTTCAAGCTTTTATAGTTAGGAAGACAAGATTTATAATACAAACAATATACAAAGTATTAAGAAAACTCAAAATAGTCTAACTTGTATTGTGGTTAAATTAGGAAAGGCTTTTTGGAGGAAATCTTGTCTTAATGGAACTAATGAATATAAATGGACTGAAGGTAGGAGCAATAGAAACGTATTAGCAAAGGTTTAAATTTTGTAATGACCAAAATATTAGGTGAAAGGATATTGCAGGGGAGAGATACGACAGAAGGAGTAGAATAGCTGTTAGGATATAAAATTTACAATGAGTAGTATGGATTTGATCTGTGAGGCACTAGGGAGGCATATAATGAAATAATTTTAAAAGATCATAAGATCATAAATAGAGAATTGTGTGGAATATTTTAAATGACTGGGGCTAATTTGGGGGCTAATCTGACTGGGGTACTAATTCTGGGACTGTTGACTATTTGGCTATCTGACTGCGTTTAATTTAATATAGGCCGTTTATAAAGTTCCACCACACTGCTCCCAAATTGTTAAGCTAAAGATTAAGAAGCCTCTTAACTAAATAATCAAAGCAGAGTTTATTTATGAGATACTATTTAAAAAAGAATACAGGGAAATAAAATGTACAACCTGACTGCGTTCCTGGGTGCTTTCACCTGCTGCCCTTGGAATTTATTTCAATACAATAAGGGCTTTAGCCACCTCTTGCCTCAGGGTGTGTTACTTTCCCTGCTCAGCTACTTTCTTCTAACTCCTCTCAATCTTCACTTTCTCCAACCTGCAACCTGTGCTGACCGCTTCTGTGCTCTCGGCTGCCTCCTGGTCAGTCTGCCCTCTGCCACCTTTGCCACCCCTCTAATCTTGTCCACCAGCCTTTCCTCCTTGCTCCTAGTCCTGCGTTACTGTTTGTCTCGTCCCCTCTTCTAATATAACTCCCAGGTCTATATATACCTTTTTTATCTCCACTCAAATCTTGGGGCTTTTTGCACCCACACACCAAGCTAATCCGCCAATCAGGGCTGCGGCTGGGTCTGGGGACACTCAAGCATCCCGTGCTACACCAGAGGCTACCCCAGAGCCCAGTGTCTCTGGGGGCTTTTTCCCCCCAGCTGTCTGACTTGGGTCTTGTACAGCCCACGGGGCTTTTTGGCTCAGCTGAAGCTAAGGGGGAGGGGCACCAGCACCTCCCACACAGAAGAGACCCTGAGGGCTTAAGGCTTTCTAAATCTCAGCCTAAAGGTAGGGTCCCCAAATCAAAATAAATTTCCACAATTGGAAGGTACCCCAGAGGATACCTAGTACAGCCTCCTCATTTTACAGATGAGAAAACTGGGGCCTGGAGAGAGGAAAGGACTTGCCCGAGGTCACATAAATACTAAATGGTACAGCTGAGATTTGGCCTCAAGTCATATGACTTAGCACTCTTTTGATTACAGCATGGGTATAGGAAAAAAACAGTGGATTTAGAATCAGAGGCCTGAAATTTTAATCCCAGTTCACTACTTATTACTTCTTTAACTTGGGCCAGTCAGTTTACTACTATGAGTCTCAATTTTCTTTTCTTTATAATGGGAATTTGGACTATTGAAACAAATGGAGGAGGATGGAAGGTTCATAAACATAGATGAATCTTCAAGTAATGGGGCCATAATATTATAGTGGTAGGAGTAGAGCATTTAGTTGAAAGAATGATTGACTGAACATCATTATAGTGAGGTTTCATAACCTTAAACTGGAATTTGGCAATAATATATTAATGATGGTGTTGTGATATTGACCAGTAAGATCTTATTGACATATGTGCCTATATTTCTTCCCACAACAGTCTTACTGTTATCTCCAGGTCAAGTAGATCTCTAATATCTCTGTCTCTTCTCTCCATACCTTTGCATTGGTCATCTCACATACCTGCAATTCACACCTCTTTACCTTTGCCTCAGTTACTCTCTTCTTTTAAGACATTCTTATACTTTTTCTACTCATGACTCCTTTTCACCTGAGAAATTTTTACATGAACGGCATACATAACCTTTTACTATTGCTAAATTTTTCATAACCTCAATCTACTTTAAAGCCTTTTCTGGGGCAGCTAGGTGGCGCAGTGGATAAAGCACTGGCCCTTGATTCAGGAGGACCTGAGTTCAAATCCAGCCTCAGACACTTGACACTGACTAGCTGTGTGGCCCTGGGCAAGTCACTTAACCCTCATTGCCCTGCCAGAGGGGAAAAAAAAGCCTTTTCTGATCCTCATAACTTACTCAAACTCTCTATGTCCTCCTAATTACCTTGTATTTAATTTCTTCACATACATTTGCATTTATTCTCTTTATATTTATTTGGTATGTATTTATATTTGCATTTTTTGTCTCTTCCCCCCCCCCCCGAGAATGTAAACTACTTGTGAGTAGAAACAATTTCATTCTTTTTATTTTTATCTCTGGTGCCTTCGCACAATCAGTGGCACATGATAAGCATTTAAATATTTATGCAAGTATGGCTTTGCACATGTATGGAATAAAGTCTATATAAATTACTTTGGCAGACACCAGTCCCCGGTGTGACTTTTTTGTTGTTGTTGTTTTATGGCATAAAGAGTATCTAATGAGCTGCCTCCCTCCTAATTCCTCTTCTTCGCTATTGCTAAAATCTGGGGAAAAGAAATTTGCACATAATTGTTCTCTCTTCTTTGTAATATGAAAGTGTGGGTCAAAGAACTATTCCTCTTTCCCAACATTTCCCAACCCTACCTTCCCACTGCCTCAGGAATTCCAGGGTCCATTTGACCTGGACCCTGCCTGTACCCACCCCCAAAGACAGAGGCTCTGTATATTGTTGCTTTGTCCCTCAGTCAACCATCCTTGAAAAAACCTTATTCCATTTCCCTTGATCTAGCATGGACTCCATGGCATCAGCTTATTAACCAAGAGGAAACATGAAGAAAGAGTAATGAAGTTGAACCCAATTAAATTTTGTGAGTCAGACATAAAATATTTTTTTTAATTTTTTTTTTTAGTGAGGCAATTGGGGTTAAGTGACTTGCCCAGGGTCACACAGCTAGTAAGTGTTAAATTCTAATCTCAGGGGCAGCTAGGTGGCGCAGTGGATAGAGCACTGGCCCTGGAGTCAGGAGTACCTGAGTTCAAATCCGGCCTCAGACACTTAACACTTACTAGCTGTGTGACCCTAGGTAAGTCACTTAACCCCCATTGCCTCACTAAAAAAAAAAAAATTAGGGGCAGCTAGGTGGCGCAGTGGATAGAGCACCGGCCCTGGAGTCAGGAGTACCTGAGTTCAAATCCAGCCTCAGACACTTAACACTTACTAGTTGTGTGACCCTGGGCAAGTTACTTAACCTCAATTGCCCTGCAAAAAAAAAATTAAATCAAAAAAATTAAAAAAAAAAATTCTAATCCCAGCTCTGCTACTTTGGGCCTCTGTTTCTTATAAGGAGGGTTGTTGGTTTTTTGTTTTTTGTTTTTTTTTTAAGATAATTATAGTTTTAAGATTCAGGGGGCAGCTAGGTGGCACAGTGGATAAAGCACTGGCCCTGGATTCAGGAGGACCCGAGTTCAAAGCCGGCCTCAGACACTTGACACTGACTTAGCTGTGTGACCGTGGGCAAGTCACTTAACCCTCATTGCCCCACAAAAAAAAAAAAGTCCATAAAAAAAAAAGATTCACTGATCACTCAGGTCATTATGTATTTCAAAAGTAGTATGACATACTAATGCTAATAAAATATTAGTGCTCTTAACAGAGCATAAAGATTAGAAATACAGCCAATTCTTAATATAGTGGGACCATTTAGTGTAGGGGCAGATAGCCTTACACACCTCAGGAGCCCATGAGAACACTATTATATAGTGAATACTTGATGAATATAGTTGAATACTTGTTATTCATGACAATTAGGTTTTCAATAAAAGGTCATCATTGGTTTCTGTTTAAGAACTTGGTTTTATTTCTTAAAGGGATAAATGTCAGGTCATTAGGAAACAACATTCTCAGATACTATTGGAAATCATTTTCAACAGGTTTTAGTTTTGTTTCTTCTCTAGGATTAACTTTGGAGGTATTTGTAATTTAATCTGAAACAAAGCTATCCTTTTGAGATTTTTTTTTTTCCTATTAAGCTTTAGCATTGGTAAACAAATGAATTCTTTTAACTTGGGCTCCCTCTTCTGGCAAGTTGTATGATTCAGCCTTAGCATGAAAACTATAGTATTCTATTTTCACAATTGTTGATCTGCTGAATTGTTGATGTGTTTATTTGCATATTTTTTAAAACCGTACAGCAAGGTGATGTTACTGAAATATGTTATTGTATGGAATTTATTTTGTGAATCAGATTGGGCACAAGATATTTATTTGTATTGGACTATGAGTTCCTTGAGAACAAGGACCATTCTGCCTTTCTTTGTATCCCCAACATTTAGCACCGTACCTCGTACACAATAGGTGCTTAATAAATGCTAGCTGACTTAGCACTTACTTGTTTCTCGTAACTACACAGCTAATTTCTTTTTTTTTTTTTTTTGGTAACCCTGCAGATATAACAGATTGAAGGATCATGTTTTTGTTGGAAGGGTAGATAGAGGACTTATGTATGAAAATAAATAAATGCTATAGTCTGATCCTGTGTAATTAATGTCCTTTTCAATGGAAGTTATATAATATATTGGGCTATATCTATACTTTGCGACTGACAGCATATACCAAAGTCTCTATAGAAGTGTTTAATTCTTATCCCTTTTTAACTAAGTTGTTTATATAAGAAGTATTCTTTGGTTTCCTTCATGTCAGGTAACTTAAACTGCCTTAAATGTTTCAACCTCTGTTGTTGCTGCTTTCTACTAGTTTATTCCATTAGACTGTGAATTCCTTGCGGGCAGGAACTATTTTTGTCTTTTTTTGTATCTCCAGTGCTTAGAAAAATGTCAGGCACATTGTTAGCACTTAATAAATGCTTATTGACTTGACTTAAAGAAGTTTAAAAAGAACTTCCAAATAACTTTGCAACCTTTAGAAATAAATAACTTGTTTATAGAATTATCAATTTTCTTAGAGCAGCAACATAAACTGAAAGATTTACTGAAATACCAGTGACTGAAATCTTTAGATGTAATGACTCTTTTCATTGCTAATCATTAAAACACTTTTACATTTAAATTTTTTTCTTTTTCTCTTAAAAAATTTAGTGATGTTCATTATTATTAGACAATATATATCTAAATACATTTTTCCTTACTCCCTTCCCCAGTAAACAAGCTTAAAAAAGAAAAAGGAAGAATGGTATATTTCTACTTTGTTTGTGTCTGTGACCTCTTTGGGACATGTGCTAGCAATGGGGATGCAGTGTATGGACATTTTAGTCACTTTGCACAATTCCAAATGGCTTTCTTTGGGGGCAGTTAGGTGGCACAGTAGATAAAGCCTCAGCCCTGGATTCAGGAGGACCTGAGTTCAAATCTGTCCTCAGACACTTGACACTTACTAGCTGTGTGACCCTGGGCAAGTCACTTAACCCTCATTGCCCTGCCAAAACAACTACAAAAACAACAACAACAACAACAACAACAACAACAAATGGCTTTCTGCAATGTTTGGACCAATTCATAACCATTTCGTTTTTTTATACATTAATGTTATCGAAAATAATTTTAGGAATGGCATTTAATTCAAAGAATTAACTCTTAAGCATTAGTACAGAAAATTACCTTCATGCAACAATTTTTATTGCTGACATGTAAGTTCATTTAGTTATGAGTAATATTGTGTTCATTTTAAATTGTGCAATGAAAGTTGTCATGGTAACAGTTTGATCAACCAAGAGCTGTCAACTGAACAACAAATATAAAGTAACTTTACAACTAAGAACACTACTATCACCCAGTAAAAACTGACAGATGGACATTCCTGGCTTTTTGTTTGTCTGCTATTTGTAGCATAATGTTAAGTGGACTTAACTTGCTATAAAAGTTTCACAAAATTTTACACTAATGAGGACTTTTTCTGGATGATTGATCATGTAGCAGAAATGTGAAAATTCATTTATCTTTTGCAATTGCAAGTTTGGAGTTAAATTTAATTTTAAGTTAGCAATATGTCTTTGTTTTTCTTCCATTTTATTTGTTTTGGGAACTCAGAAAAATTTTCGTTTGCATAACTGCAAAAATTATACATTATTTATGTTTCTGGATAATTTATTCCTTTTGTTAGTCATTAGTAAATAATGGCTCTTCATACTTAAAATAACTTTAAAATTGTTCAGTAATTCCCTAGGTACTCAAATTAGTATCAACTTAGTAAGTGCTATATTCTTAGTTGCCTCTCCAATTAATTTTATGCTGTTCTTCTCCCCCTCCCTCCCAAATATAATTTAAAGCTAGTGATTTGTAGCTAGTGAGAGTAAATCTGGACTACAATAGTCAAATGGATCTGTAATCACATTCCTGGAAGCTTTCCGAGATTTCTACTGATATTCCTGATTTCTCCTGATGTTGAAGCATTTCAGTAGAAGTTGGTATTAAAAAGATCGGCCTTTGATTTGATATGACACTTGGGATCAGTAAAGGAGATTTACAGTTTCCAAAAGGTAACCCAGCTTACTTTCTTCCTCCTGTTCAACTTGAAGCCTATTTTGTCCATCCAAGATGTACAGGGTCAGGGAGAAGCTCTTTAGGTTATATTTCTAAATGCATGTTATAAACTGGGTAGTAAATATTCTTCAGGCCAAACTGTTGAGTGATTACAGGTCTCTGCCAAGAGGCTTTGCAGTGTATTGAAAATCTTATCTATGCTAAAATCAATTAGGAAAAAACCAACCCTGTAGTAGTAGTAGTAGTAGTAGTAGTAGTAGTAGTAGTAGTAGTAGTAGTAGTAGTAGTAGTAGTAGTAGTAGTAGTAGTAGTAGTAGTAGTAATGATATACAAATACTACATAGGGAAGCTCTTGTCTTTCTATCAGTTTTTAATGGTATATTTCCACTTTGGCTAGTTAATTGGGGTTTTCAGGTTTCTTAAACCAATTGTAGTATTCTAGAACTTAATGTTTTCCTAAATAAATTTGTCTACGTTAGAGAAAAAAAGACAAGAGAAAATCCCAGTCACAAAATAGATAAATGAAGAAATTGTTATTCATCTTTCAAAATTGCCTTACCCTTTACAGAAACATTTTACCATAGGTTTTTTTGAATAACATATTCCCCTGACACTTAAAGTTATTCAAAATTTGAAATTAGGCTTATGGTCAGTTTTTTAGGGGTGTTCATATCATGTCAGGTTTGATATCTGTCCTGTTATTCATCTATATTTTCTCGATTTCTGTTCATTTTGGGGAGAAGAGACTTATGTGCTACTAATTTGAGCCATCAGCTTTCAAGGGAACAAGAAAATTGAATGTATCGATTCCTTTTGTTTAGTTTAGCAAATGCAGAAGTCCCACTTTTGTTTCTAAATGTTATTTTAGAAAATGAGTGATATTTAACTAGTTTTTACCATGACTAAGTAAAAGCTATTTCCATCATCCATGATTTAATATATAAAAACTGTACAAATGCAAGGTGGCATTGCCATCATTGCATTGGTAATTGTTTTCAAATCCAATTGCCAAATTTTGAACCAAATCAAATTATGTCTTGCATTTTAATTTATTGTGATCCTTATCCTTCTTGTCATTTGTGATGAATTTTGCTGTTGACTGTCACTTCCTTCTTGTGCTCCCTTGGATTCCATAAAACCATACTTCACTGATTTCCTTATCTCTGGCTATATCTACTGACTCCTCTTTTTTCTTACCATTAAGTATTTTGTTGTCAGCCACCTTCTTGTTCCATACTTTCCATCTTGGAAACAGTACCTTCTTATAATTTTAAGTTGCCATTGATCTAATTGCCAGAATGGCTGTTTCAAATCTTCTCTTCTTTCCTCAACTATCATTCAGTGCTTTCTCCTCCCATCCTCTCAGCTAAGGCCTTATCTCATCTTTTACCCAGAAAATCCAGGCTCTTTGCTAGGAAGCCTCTTTTCTCTCCTCCCCATCATCCCACAAGTCACATTTAATGCTCTAGTATTTCCATCTTTACTCCATTCTCTAATGAAAAGGAGGACCTCCACCCTTCTCAGTCCAAGGCCAACCCTTCTACATGTATTCTTGATCTCATTCCTTCCTGTTTTCTCTAGCAGATTGCCCCTATACTATCTTTTCTCCCCTCACCACCCTGTTTACTCTAGCCCTTTTTCTTTTTTCTTCATCTTTCCTCCTCCCCACTCCTATCCTACCCTCCTCTCCCTCCTCTATCCTTTTTTTCTCCCTTCTATCCTTTCTCCTTCCCTCTCTTCATCTCTTTTTCCTCCATCTCTTTTATCCCTCTGCTCCCCACTATCTTCTCCAGTCTCTCATTTATCTTCCCTTTCTCTATCTTCAAATATAAAGTCTCTCCATCTTTAAAAAAAAAGAAAGAAACTCTTACTAAATCTCACAGTGATGCTGTTGTTCAGTCATTTCAGTCATGTCTGACTCTTCATGACCTTATTTGGGATTTTCTTTGCCATTTTCTTCTCTAGCTCACTTTACATATGAAGAACTAAGGCAAACAGGGTTGTGATTTGCCCACAGTCACACAACTAGTAACTTTCAGAGGCAGGATTTGAATTCACAAAGATGAGCTTTCCTGACTTTAACTGCCTAATTGCCCCCCCAAAATCTCACAATACCTATTGTCCCTATATTTCTTTTCCCTTTCTTAGACAAACTCCTTGAAAAAAGTCTTCTGTACTCACGCCTTCTCCTTTTCCTCTCTACTTCTTCTAAATTATCTAACTTGGCTTCTGACCTCATCACTAAGTTGAAATTGCTCTTTCCAAAGTTACCAGTGATCTCTTAGTTGCCAAATCTAATGATCTCTTCACAATTTCTCATTCTTCTTAACCTTTCTGTATCATTTGGCACTGGTGACCACCACCTTTTCCTGCATATTCTCTCCTTTCTTATTCCCCCCCCCCACTTTTTGTCTCTGTTCTATCCTGGATCTCCTATATGATTTGGCAATAAATTAAATATATGGGATTAGGGAGAATTAGGAGTTTATAATGAGGAAATTATGAACCTGAAACACTGGAAGGATGGTGATACCTTCCTTCAAAAGAAATAATGAAGAGGGATGGTTTTCAGGGGAAAGATGATAAGTTCTATTTTAGATGTATTGAATTTATTGTGCTGCATGTATGTCATGGCAGACACTGACAGCCAATTGTTCTCCAGCTCTCCATCCTGGACTTCATGGTTGTTTTCATACCTATAATTTTGATCATTGCATGCAACTTGCTGTATGGACCTTGTATTTTCAATATTGTCACTTCTTTAGTTGCTTCTAGGATTAGAGCTTTCACTGAAGCTGCAGCCATGCCTCCTGTAACCCTTGGACTATACCCACCAAACTTTTCACTCCCTCTATCTTTAAAGACAGGAACATCTCTTTAAAGACAGGAACATTTTTCAGCCTTGAAGAAGCTACAGAAGAAGGGAACTTTGCCCCTTTTTCCCCAGAAATAAGGAGATGGGGGAATGTTATGGAAATGCAATAGGACCCTAAGAAACCTAAAGATCTCCAACCCCCAAGGAATCCATAAAATTCTTCCAAGAGAAAAGCACTTCAGGAATAAGATGTGGCAGAGCAGGACCCTGGTATGCTGATAAGCAATATCAAGGTTTTCAAGGTGATGTACAAGATATGAATGGGTGCTGCATATCTTACTGATGCCCCATTATTTCAAAATCTCTTCCCTGAATTTCCCTCCCAGTTCTTTGTAATGCCCTTCGCTCCCTTTTGTTTTGTAAAGATACAAAAGACCAGGCTTCTCTTACTCCCTTGGGACAGTCACCAAGGTGATCTGTTCCCTAGCCATATTTCTCTCTCCTAATAAATCTCTTTTTATCTTACCCCCCCCCCAAAAAAAATAGACAAACTGAGTTTAAGATGACACTGGGATATCCAGTTTGAAATGCTTAATAAGAAATTGTCAGTGTGGGTCTGAAGGTGTGGGGGGGGGGGTTCTGGGTATATAGTATTGCATATAATCTTAGAGTTGACTGATACTGAATGATTGCTTTTTTTTTTTTAATTTTTAATTCTTTACTGGGGAGAGAGGGGTAGGGAGGTTTCCCTCTGGAAGGGGTTGGGAAGAGGATTATATTAGGGCTAAGCTTGTTCATAATTTCACAACATTCAGTTTCAGTTTTATTGTTGTTTCCATTTACATTGTTTGGAACCCTTGTGTATAGTTTTATAGTTCTACTTACTTTACTTTGTATCAGTTCAGATAAATCTCCCCATGCTTCTCTCTATTCCTAAAATGTGTTGGTAGGACAGCTAGGTGGCACAGTGGATAGAGCACCAGCCCTGGAGTCAGGAGTACCTGAGTTCAAATCCGGCCTCAGACACTTAACACTTACTAGCTGTGTGACCCTGGGCAAGTCACTTAACCCCAATTGCCTCACTAAAAAAAAAAAGTGTTGGTTTTAGTAGCACAATAATCTTCCATAATATGCATATATCATAATTTGTTTAGCAAATCAGTGACATCTACTTTGTAATTCTTTGCTACTACAAAAAGTGCTGCAATTGTTGTTGGTATTTATGGGGCCTTTCTTTTTTAATATTGAGTTGCTTGGGCTATACACCTAGCAGTGCAGTCTTTGGGGTAAAGGACATGATCAATTTATTCACTTTCTTAACACAATTCTAAATTACTTTTCAAAATGATTGGACCACCTCTCATTTCTACCAAGTCCATTAGTGTGGTTATTAGGAATACAATAGGATCTGTGATTCTGTTGATATGAAGAACTTCTAGGCAATGAAATTTCCTCTAAAATGTGTAGTCTTAGAGAGTTGTGTAGAGCATTGAGTAGTTAATTGACTTGGCAACAGTTACTATGGGGAATGCAGCAGGGATACTCAGTAAGAGATAAAGAAAAAGGTTACTAAGCGTCAGTTGAGGTCAGGTGGCATGAATCTCTGGTAGACACAGTAGAGATACTTAGGGTTAGGAAAGCACATGCCAGGTAGAGCATATGAGACTCTGGTACCAGCCTCGGATGGCATCCAGGCAACTAAAACAAGAATGGGACAAATGGAGGAAGAGAGTAGAGAATAAATGGAATGAGGGCAGCAGAGCAGGCTTAGTAGGGAAGGTGGAATATAAGGACAGGTGGTCAGAGATTGTAGTTCACACTTAGATGAGGCCCAGGATATTCAGGTAGACACTGTACAAGCTCAGAGATTTCATAGTTTTAAGGAGCTTCAGATGATCTCATTCAGCTTTATCTTAGAGCCAAGGGAACTGAAAGTCCAAGAGATGAGGTAACTTGTCTAGGATCCAACAGGTAAGAAGAATCAGAAACAGGATTTGAACATAATTCCTGGAAAGGAACTATAAAAATTGGTTTTACCCTAATTATCCTAAGCACTGAGATTTTTAAAAAGTGTCAGTGGCAACCCCTCAAACAGCTGGGGATTCTTGTAATTTATTGATATGAGAATCAGTAGGTGAGGAAAACTAATGAATGTTTAGTTCCTATTATGAAAACACTCCTTGAACAGTTTAGCTTATCAAGAAAGAATTGTGAACTTCTTAGGAAGAAAGTGTTATAAGAGAGAGGTGAATCTATTTTATCATATAATAGTTTATTGACATTTTCCTTTTTTCCTTTTTCCTTGGGGGGGGGGGGGAGGCAATTGGGGTTAAGTGACTTGCCCAGGGTCACACAGCTAGTGTCAAGGGTCTGAGGTTGGATTTGAACTCAGGTCTTCCTGAATCCATGGCCTGTGCTCTATTCACTGTGCCACCTAGCTGCCCCCCGACCTTTAATTTTCAGCAATAGATGTTATCCTTGTTTCTTATACTAATATAATTGTATAGGTATGCATGCTAAATAAGAGGCAGTTTATAAAAAAATTAGTTTGCAAGAGGTTTGTCTAAGTATGGTATTTCTTAATATGTAGTCTATAGCTTTGAATTTAAAATATGATTTATTGAACACTCATGAATGTCATTATTAAGAAAAAACATCTTGTCATCTACAAATTTTTATATCACTGTGGGAATTTAATGTTAGTGCAGAATAGAATCTTAGGTGAATGTCCATTGTTGGATTTGCTTCAGGTCTATACTTATGTACTCACATTTTTTCATGTGCTCAAATAACTTATGTTAGAAGATACTAATTTGTCCCAATATCTTGTTTCTTTTTGCAGTGTTATATTCAAAGATTTTGTTCTGAAAAGGTAGTTTCTTAAGGTTAATTTTTAGGAGGAAATGGCAGAATTAAGTAGACACAATTGCTTACTTGATGAAAGATAGATCAAGTTATGAAAACTTTCTGCTTTTTGCAATGAATTCATAAATGCCTGTTCAATAGTGTGACTTGAATGATCAAAGAAAAATAGACATTATTTGTCTAAGATATGACATACATAAATCCTATCATGAAATAGCATTGAGGGGGGGAGGTTGTTTTGTTTTGTTTCCATGTTAAAATGACATAGAGATGGAGTTTCCTACAAATTGTAATTTTGGAAGAAAGAATAGTTATAGGCATAAAACTAATTCAACAGTGCATAGAAATGTTACCCAAATAAGAATACTTGCATAAATCGGCATTTATCAGCATTTATCTCTAGCATTTTATGCAAATTATTTCCTTATATTCAGTAACAAAAAATGTGATTTAAAATATTTCAGAGACCTATATTTTTTTTGCGTGTGTGTGAGTGTGAGAGAGAGAGAGTGAGAATTGAGAGAGAATTGTTGGTATTGTAATTATTTGAATGCTTCTGTGGAGAGGAGGGGCAAGATTACATCTAACAAAGCTTTGTCTATATTATATATACCATATATTATAATATAATATATAAGTGATTATTATAGGTAAACAGTTCTCTATATGTGCATCACTTACATGTAAGAAAATAAATTCATATTCCAGCTGTAAACTAAGGGAGCTAGGTGGCTTAGTGGTAGAGTACTGGGCCTGGAGTCAGAAGACTTGAGTTCATATCCTCTCTCAACACTAATTGTGGACAAGTCGCTTAACATTCTGCTTTCCTTACTTTCCGCAACTGTAAAATGGGAATAATAACAGCACCAGCCTCACTGGGATGTGAGGATCAAATGAAGATAATATTTGTAAAGCATTTAGCATAGCACCTAACACATAGCAGACATTATTTTAATGCTTATTACCTTTTCTTCTTTAAGATATCAGGTTCTTTTCCAGTGGCCCAAGGCAAAGGGTTTTAGTGCATTTGAACTAATTGATGTGTGAGCAGGTATTTTAAGAAGAATGGAGTCTTTATGGCTGGTAAAGATGAAATGACTGAGGAAGCATGTTAGATCTCCCAAGCATATTGATTTATTAAGCAATGAGTGCCAGTTGCATAATAAATTGGGACTAATGGCCTTCTTCAACTTTGGCAATGGACTCCAAATACAAGGGGGAGACAGATTCTTATGCATTAAAAAAATTAATCAAATAAGACCAATTAGTTAAAAGAAAGCAATTAACCAGGATACAAAATTAATTGATGCTGACTTCTAATTGGAGGAAATATTAGGGACTTTACATGTTGGGAGGGGGAAAGCAAACAGGTGCAATTCCCTGAAATCAGAAGAAGAGGTATCCCACTCTACCCAGTCTATATTCAGTCAATGAAATGTGGAATTAATAACTGATTGACCAGTATTGGGCCAGTTTTCATCTAAGACATATGAGTTGTTTGAGATGTATAATTGTGAGAAAAACTCCTTTTATCAGTCTTCAGGTCTGAATTGAGCTTCTGGTCAGTATGACCTTAGTTAAGAGTCTCTAAGCAGCAGGTAGTGGTTGTCCAGCTTCCTAGCCACACAATGCAATGAAGTTTTCTCACAAAACAGAAATTGGGCTAAATCCATAATCGAATAGAAAGAGAACTGAGCTAGATCCAGAATTGAGTCACAAGGTGGAGAAAATTCACCCAATTCCCACTATCATTTGCTGTTGTAATTTCCTCACTTTTTTAGATGACACAGAGGAGGGGATTAAACTGTGTTATAAACTAGATACAATAATGAATACAGTATAAATAGAAGAAATTCATGCTAGAGGTAATGCAATTTTGAAAATTTTGAGGTTTCTGACTTTTTCAAGATATTTGGAAGAGCCTAGAAGATACCAAACAGTCAGAAAAATGAATAGATGCAACTATTGCTACACACACACACACACACACACACACACACACACACACACAATAAAGAGTAACTGCTACTAGGCCTACTTTATCATCTCTATAAAATCTCTTAAAATGATCCACAGGCAAATCAGGGGTATACTTGATGGAAATATAAGAACAAGCCTAGTGTTGTCAAATATATTCCACACTAGATTATATGTTGACTAGATGGTAGATAAAAGATACAAAAGCCTATTATTTGTTGATTTTTTTAAAAATAAGCATTTGCTTTAGTAGAGCAAAACATAGTTTTAAATAGTCTTCCAAACAAGTGTCTCCTATGTTATATGTTGAGATCATATAATATTCCTTTATAGGAGCAACAAAATAAATTGATAATAATAATAACTAGCATTTATATAGTGCTTTCAGGTTTACAGAGTGCTTTACAAATATTATCCTTTTTCATACAACAAACTTGGTAGGTGTAGTTAGAGTTAGGCTTAGAGGCAGAGTTTTGGGTTAAAAATAGGGAGCATTTCCAGATGAGCAAATTGGAATTTTAGAGACTTGCCCAGAGTCACAGAATCAATAAGAGTCTGAGGCTGTATTTGAGCTTGCTCACTCCAAGCCCAGTATTTTATCCACAGTGTCAGCAATCCTTTGATTAATCTTTCAAGTGAGGAATAAAGCAAGGAAATGTATTTGACATGGAGTTTGATGTTGTTAACAAGGATATCTGGTGCAGATGAGAAGGAAGAGAAATTCTCCATGGTGAGAAGTGCTCTTATTTAGATATTGATAACATCAAACCCCAGCCCCTACCAAGGTCCCTTCAATGAGATTAACTACTATTCAAAATTTGCAGTGGGGCTGGAGGGGTGGGGTCGATATGGGCATACCGTCATACAGATAGTGACATACAGTTGGAAGAGAACCTTGTTCTGTTAGCTAATTAGCACATATATCTTGGACTGGCACTATAATGGTCAGAGCTGGTCTGAGAATTTAATATGAAGGAGAGAGTAGGCTGGATTGTATTTGGGAAAAAATGTTTTTGGAAAACTGGATAGTACATTCAAGAATCTTAAACTATTCCCTCATATTCAAACATGTTCTACAACATAGATTTTTTTTTTCCTGGGACCAGCAAACCATGGCCTTAAGGCCCTGTTTTTTTATCCCTGTTTTTGATCAGCCTGCAAGAGTGATTACCTAAGTATGCTGACCCCTACTGCAGGTGATGATCTACAGTTATGTATGTTTCCCCCTAAACTGACTCTTCTTCCAAACTTCCTTAGTACCGTTGAGAATACTACCATCCTTCTAGTCACTCAGGTTTACAACGTCAGCTTCAACCTTAATGTCATCCTACATAGCCAATCAGGTTTTTTTTCTCTTTACTCAGAAGACCACCACACTGGTTCAGGCCCTCATCCTCTCACCTGAACTATTTAATCTCCTAGTTGGTTTCCCTGCCTCAGGTCTGTCTCCTGTTTTTCACATGGTTTCTAGTGAATTTTCTTTTTAAGATTATTAACTTATTTTAAGAAATAAACATTTCAGTATTTCAAGAAACAAAAAAAATTATATCCAAAACTGTGAACTTATTTGTTTTGTTTTTGATTTTTGGCTTTTGGGTTTTTTTGCAGGGCAGTGAGGGTTAAGTGATTTGCCCAGGGTCACACAGCTAGTAAGTGTCAAGTGTCTGAGGTTGGATTTGAACTCAGGTTATCCTGAATCCAGGGCTGGTGCTTTGTCCACTGCGCCACCTATCTGTCCCCTGTGAACTTATTTTTTACAGTCTTCCTGTTCTATATATCCTCTGCTATTAATAATAATAGTGATTAAGGGGCAAAGGTATTTCTGTTGATTAGTTCTCACCACCAAATTCCTTGACAGCATCAAATGGATCAATACCGGAAACAAATATGTTTTATTAGTGGAAATGACATTCAAGAAGATACATTTTAGGGACAAGAGTTAGCGTTGATGATTGACTCAAGGGAGGGTTTTTATAAGGATGGGGAAGACATGTTCATGTTTGCAAAGGAGCCAATAAATAGAGTTTAAAGATTAGCCAGAGTGAGGATGATAGAGGGGGCAATCTCATCTAGAGACAACAGGATGGAATGTGATCAAGGAAGCATAAAGAGGTATTTGGCTCAGCAAGGATTACCTTTTCATATGATGTGAACAAAGGAAGAGATAGTGGGGAAATACATGAGTGATGTGCTTTTCCTGTCCTTGTTTTCTTTGGTGCCATTTCTTCTTCCTCATTTAGCACGTAAGAAACAATAATGTTATAATCTAAATGTGGTGGCTCTCAGTAAAAGAGAAAAGAGATTTTATAAAACTCTACATATCTTTTTCCATTTTTCATCTATTTGTTGACCTTTCATATCCATCCTTAAATGGTCTCAGAATGATTTGGCTTAATTGGTTTTCTTACCAAGCTTCTCTAAACTTCTCATTAAACTTTTACAAACTTGTTTTTCATGATCATTACATTAGAATTCTTTAAAGACTAAAAGATCAGCTAGTCTAAGTTCCTCATTTTACTGAAGAGACTAGTGGCAAGACTGGCATTGCAATAAAGAAACCTGGGTACAAGTTCATGACTGTTTCCACTATATTGTAATATTAGTTGCTTTTTTTTTTTCATGAGACCATATTTAAATTTGGGGCTTTTTTTCTTTCATTCCTTGTAGTGCCAGAACCTACTAAGACCAGTTCAAACCAGCCCCAACCTGCTGGTATCAGTACCAGTACTTCCACCAGCACTATCACCAATAGCAGCAATGGCAAACGTGCATCTGCCAATGGCCAGCAGCCCACTGCATCCCGTTACCTGCCTCGTGAGGTGCCTCCACGTTTCCGCCAGCAAGAACAGAAGCAGCTATTAAAAAGAGGTCAGCCATTACCTCCTGGGACTCTTACCAGTGTGAGCCCAACACAAGGTACTGGACAAGCAGGAGCAAGTCCTCCTCCTCTCACAGGAGCAGGTGGACAGCATCATCCAAGTAAACTCCAATCAGGTAAGTGTTTTTTATGTAAGAAGACATTCTGATAATCTCAGAAGAACCTACTTTTTGCTGAGTAACAAGTGTACTTTGCATTGTAATTCTTGGAAAACTATGTAAACATTATTTTTCTATTTACTTGAATGATAATTTCAGCTTATCGTCACTTTTTATTTATCTTCAATTAGCTGTGGCTACATACTCCCATTTTTATACGTTTTATTCTATGCCTCCATTCCTCATTAAAATAGTTAATCAACTACAACCATAATCTAATTATAAATTATATATTCTATAAATTTAATTAAGTAGTAGAAATTTAATGTGACCTGCATTAGCTTTAGTTCACAAAGTAAACAAGAAACTGAATAAAGAAATTAACAGCTGTGTTTTTTAGTATACTCAATATGATAGCAACAGTTAAATCTAATAGACTCTGAATTTTAAGTATGTTGAAAGCTTAGTGGTCACACAAAAATGTGGAAGAAATTTTTTTTGTTGTTGTGTCTCGTAAAATTTCTTTAAACTTGTGTTTCAAGTGGGAAACAAGTCTTGAGATAATCATACTTTACCTATGCAAAAGATTTTTTAAGATTATTTTAAAAATTAATTTCCAACAAAATTTACAACATATTTTTAATTTTTAATACCTCTTAACCAAGTTCCTGACTGAGTTAAACTTTTAAATAATTTTTATAGTAAAAAAAACTTAGGATTTTTTCCCTTTTTACTTCAGGAGTCTACATTCAGAACAATATAGAAATTATTGGCTAGCAGTTCTATTGTAAAAATTTTGCACATTCATTTTAGGATCTATAAAGAATACTCTTAGTCATTGGGCTTATAGAGAAAAATAAATTTGTTAGAATTCAATTAAACATTTATTAAGTACCTACTATATGCAGTCTACTGTGCCAGGCTCTGGGAATATATGAAATGATGTTGTCCTTCTTGCCCTTGACAAGCTTGCAATCTGATGGGAACAAGTATGCATACTGTAATAAATAACTAAGATACAAGTTATAAGTTCAGATAGAGTGGCATAAAAGATTCAGAATGGGAGAAAATGGGGTGGGTTAATGGGACAATGAGGAAAACTTTTTAGAAGTGGCACATTGGGTCTTGAAGGGAGGAAAGTAGATAGAGGGAAAAGACCTTTTTTCCCCCCACAAAAGCAGGTACTAAGAATGGTAGAGCAAAAATTAGTGTGGTCATTAGCCCATTTTGGCTAAAATATAGTGTGTTAATAGGAGTAATATTTGATAAGCCTGGAAAGGTACATTTGAGTCAAATTGTGGAAGTCTTTGAATGCCAGGCTAAAGAATTTGCATTTTATTTAGTAAACAGTGAGGATCTCACTGGAGTTCTTAGGACAAGGAATTGATGTCACTAGTACTTTGAATTATTCAGACAGTGGTGCTAAGGTTGACTTCAAAAATAGAGGAAGGGTAAAAGTCAAGAGATCAGTTAGGATGATATTATGTAAGTCATGGGGAAAGATGATAGCAGAGCCAATAGCATTTCTTTGGTTTTTCTAAAGTAGCATTAGTTTATAAGAAGATACAAAGTTATATTGATTTTTCCCGTACAGTCTTCTATTGCAAGCTTATTTTCATCAAGCTTATGAATGTATACACTATGCTTGCTCAATCTAGAGTAATTGTCTTGTTTTTCCTGGTCATTTGCCCTCTTTGCATAGGCCTAAAATGTAAGGTACACTCATAAAGACATTAATCTTTTCACCTAAATCTTGCTCCTTCTTTGCTTTTCTTTTTTCCAGTACATCCTATAACTATCAATCAGTTGGCAGGTATTTACTTAACAATGACTGTGTGCCAGGTACTGTGCTGGAGATTCAAAGAAAAAATAAAAACAGCCTCTATCATCAGGAATAGATTGAAAAAAAATTAAACAAGTACGGGGACAGCCAATGAAAAGGCACAGAAATGGAATGTCATGTGATACAAGTAGCAAGTGGACCAATGTAGCCAGACTGTAGATTGCATGGAGGGGAAATCATGTGGAAGAAAACTAGAAAAAAAAAGGAAAGATCCAGAATGTGAAAAGCTTTAAATGCCAAAGTTTATTTAGAAACTTAATAGGGGGGCAACTAAGTAGCACAGTGGATAAAGCACTGGCCCTGGAGTCAGGAGGACCTGAGTTCAAATATGGCCTAGACACTTAACACTTACTAGCTGTATGACCCTGGGCAAGTCACTTAACCCTCATTGCCCTGGGGGGAAAAAAAGGAAGAAACTTAATAGCGGGGCAGCTAAATGGTATAGTGGATAAAGCACCAGCCCTGGATTCAGAAGGACCTTGAGTTCAGATCCGGTCTCAGGCACTTGACACTTACTAGCTCTGTGAGCCTGGGCAAGTCACTTAACCCTCATTGCCCCACCCCACCCCCCAAAAAAAGAAAAAAAAGAAGCTTAATAGGGTGGGTGACACGGACATGTTCATGCTATAGGAACACCACTTTGGTAACTCAGTGAAGAATGGATTGGCGTGAGTTGAGACAAGGCAGGGAGTCCACTTAGAAGGCTGCTAAAAGAGTTGATCCAAAAGGTAATGAGGGCCTGAACTAGAGCGATTGCCTTCTAAAGAGTAGAAAGATGTAGGAAAGGGGATGATAAGATTTGTCAACCAACTGGAGTTGAAGATAACACTGCAGTTTCAAACCTGGGTGTTAGGAAAGATGGGGACATCAATAGTAATAGAGGGCAGCTAGGTGGCGCAGTGGAGAGAGCACCGGCCCTGGAGTCAGGAGTACCTGAGTTCAAATTCGGCCTCAGACACTTGACACTTACTAGCTGTGTGATCCTGGGCAAGTCACCTAACCCCCGGGCTTAAGTTAAGTGACTTGCCCAGGATCACACAGCTAGTAAGTGTCAAGTGTCTGAGGCCGAATTTGAACTCAGGTACTCCTGACTCCAGGGCCGGTGCTCTCTCCACTGCGCCACCTAGCTGCCCCCCCCAAATGTTTTTACATAATAATAATAGTAATAGAGAAATTCAGAAGTGGGGTAGGGTTAAGTTCTGGGGGAAAGATGATAAATTTTCATTTGGATATACTCTGAGAAGTCAAGTTTGAAATATCCAAAGGCATTTGGTGATGGGGGATTGGAATTCATTAGAGAGTCTAAAGCTAGATAGATCTGCATAGAGATGAAAATTAAATCCAAGGGAGCTATTGAGCTCACCAAGTGAGATAGCACTGAAAGAAAAGAAAAGAACACCTAAGACAAAATGCATTCAGTCAGCAGAAGTTTAAGTATCTACTTTGTGCCAGGCATGAAACAGACCTTTACCCAAGATTTAATGGTCTCGATATGGATGAAGATCCAGTAAAGGAGATTGAGAGGGAACAGTAATTCAGGTAGGAGAACTTACAATCCATAAATGAAACATTTATTCAGTACTATGGAATTATGTAACATAAATTTGTAGTGGACCCAGTCAGCTTGGTTTTGACATTTCCTCCTGCTCATTAAAAAGCACATGTTGGGTAGTGAAGGAATCAGGTAATGGGAACTAATCCAGGGTTAGGAGTTTGCAAAGGGTTAGAATAAGATAACAAGGATTTGAGAACTAGTAATAGTGTAGAGTTGAACTGTTTCAGCAAGGGGTTGACATTGGGAAGGGAGGAAGAGTATAGAGAGTAAAGGTCTGGGAAAGTGCTAAGGCATCTTCATGTTGAAGATGAAGAATAAGGTGAGGAATAGGAGGAGATAGAAAAGGAAGACATTATGATTGCATAAAGGAATATCAGAGTTCTTAAACATGGTAGTGTAACACTTATGGGTAATAACAAGATCAGTGGTATGACTATCCCTGTTTATACCTGAGATGAAGTGAAGAAGTAGGTGATGGGAGTCAAGAAGATTGGATAACTGGGAAGTTAAAGTATTTCAAAGAAAAGGAAGAAGGGAGAAAGGAATGCTTCAGTTCCCCAATAGTGTCCAGTGAGTTGTTGGGGGGATATGACTCCAGCCCGCATAGAAAAGTATGGATAAAAATACAGTGTCATTTTGCGGGAGTTAGGTATCAGTGAATGCCAGAAGATAGAATGAGCAAGAAAAGAAGTGGCATAAAATGAAAAGAAGTTTGTTAATTATGGAACAGGAATATGAGAAGATACAGTGGAAGGGACAGGAAGATCTGGAGTAGAGCACCAGTGGGGTAGAGTTGAGGTATTTTTCAGTGACAGAAGGAAGCAGCTAGGATTGGAGAAAGGGGTATTTGTTCTTTGGCAGTTGGAGGTTCAGTATCTCTGGGATAAGAGGCAAGTAAAAGGATAATAGGTTAACCATTGGAAAATAAGGTCAGGAAGAATTTAATTGAGTTCTGATGATGAATACAAGGTGGTAAGAAGATTCAACCCTCTAGATTTTGGCACAGCATTCAACCACCTAATTTGTGCTGCTGTTATGTTTTTATACGGAAACCTCCCTCACAGCAGACATAAGCAGAAGTGTGTTCCCAGTCAGAAGATCTGCTGTGTCCCAGTACTTAATTTGGGACAAACCTAGTGCTACTATGTGACCCTCCCTGAACAGTAATGCCTAAATTAGTGTACCCCTGTCTTCCTCACAGACCCTTTGTAGCTATTAGGGCACCCAGAAGCTTAGCATGTCTTTCTTTCATAGTATCACCATATCACAATTTTTCCTCCATTTTTTCTTTTGCACTGATTTTTAGATTCCTTTCCTCATTTAAGTTGCTGTCTTACTCTAAGAATTTTTGCATTTACTTAAAATGCTGATTTCTTTTTCTTTCTTTATTAATATATTTCTCCCCTTTTATCCCTATTTTTCCTCCACCCTAAGTATTTCAAAATTTCTTCTTGCCTTCAACCTGTGATTTTTAATAATTTTCTTTGCTGCACCCTTTTCAAATAAAGTTTTCTTTGCTTTATCCTATTTATTTTTATCTTCCTTTCAATTCTATTCTAAGTTTTATTTTCTGATTCATGAACTATACCCTTATTTGTTCCTTCCTTATCCTCTCTGTCCTTCATGGGGTTAAAGTTTCCCAAGTACCAGGTTTGAGCTCTCCTCTATTCAGTTTCCATATTGTTGCCTTTGTAGATCCAGTCAACAAATATTTATTAAGCATCTATGATGTGCCAGGTAATGTGGTAGGCAAAATTAAAATATAAAAGACAAAATTTTAAATAAAATAAAATATTTTTAAAAAATTTTTTAAATGACAAAATTAAAATAACTCATCCTCAAGGGGTTTACAATCTAGGCAGGGAAATTACATCTATAATGATATATACAAAACAAATACAAGATAATTATGGGAGAAGAAAGCACTGGAAAGTGTGGGGATCAGGAAGGACTTCATATAGAAAATGACCTTTGAACTGAGTTGAAAGAGCTTGCCTATTCCAAGTGGCACAAGTAAGGAAAACGTGCATTCTCAGTACAGGGGACAACCAAAGCAAAGGCACAGAAATAGAAGATGATATGAAGTCATTAAGAAAGTCAGTTTAATTGTCAAATGCATGGAGAATAATATATAATGAAACTAGAAAGGTAGGTTAAGTTGAGGTTTTGAAGGGCTTCACATGCCAAACAGAGGAGCTTATATTTGATCTTAGAGAAGATAGGAAGCCAATGGAATTTGTAGAGAATTTATTGTACTTTAGGACAATCACTTTGTCAGCTGTGTAGAAGACATATTAGAGCAAGGGAAGACAAGGAGAGAAGACTGTTATAGTGGCTTGAACTAGGGTGAGGATTGCATGAATGAAGAGAAGGGCAAAGAGGTAAGAGAAAGCTTTGGCAACCAATTGGCCATGTAGAATGAGAGTGAGGAGTCAAAGATGATGAGGAATGACAAACCTAGTGACTGGATAAGGGAAGTTTGGGAGAGGGGTGAGTTTTTGAGGGGTGGGAAGATAATGAGTTGTTTTCAACATGTTGACATCTTTCGTTTTGGACATGAGATATCTCTGGAACGTTTTTTTTCTTGCTTTGCCTTACTTTTAGGAATAATTTTTGAAGGAAGCAGTATCTGTTTGGAGTCCCTTATGGCATGGTATGAGTTACTCAATGTGCTGAATGGTGAAGCCTGGCTCTACCACACCACCATTACATTGATTAGTCTCCATCCCACCCCATCTCTGGATGTATGTCTTGCACACCACTCTGTATTCTAACTGTACCTGGAAAATCTCACATCTTCTCTTGTGGTGTAATTCTGCAAATGGAAGCTCAGTATTCAAAGAAGGCAGCCTCCTAGTGTACAAACTACCCCCAGATTATCTTCCATGAGGATCTCCTCTTGCATCTCAGACACATACCACCTCTTGCATGAAAATGCTCTTCAGTTGTACCTTCTCCTTCCCCTTTAGCATTAGACATATTCACCCTTCCAGACTCTTCCCACTCCATACTCACTGGAACTTCCACACCCATTCTCCTGAAGATTCTCTTTTGCTAAGAGACTAAAGTAATCAGCATCCTTTCACTGCTCATATATGATCTGGTAGGAATATAGTACCTGTTGCCCTTTTTCCCCCTCTCTTCCCCTCTGTGCAAATGTTCATTCTACTTTCCCTCATGTAAAAGACAGTGATTCTAGAGTAGGTTATCAGGAGACTTGGTAGTAGTACATAAAATCAACTTTTTTTACTACCTTCTCCTGATTATATAAGTTCCTCTGGTTCATTTAAGTTTCCCTCGAGTCTTTAATGCCTCAGGTCTTTTAACCATTTGTTGGTTCCTTTTTGTTCTCTTCCCCCCATAAATCCATCTATTGTAGTTGTTGTTCAGTTCAGTTGTGTCAGACTCTCCATGACCCTGTGTACCATGTCACGCCAATGCCATCCCATGGGGTTTTCTTGGCAAAGATAGTGGAGTGGTTTGCCATTTCCTTCTCCAGTGGATTAAGGCAAACAGAACTTAAGGCTATTTTTAGCAACCTATAAATATGAAATAATTGGCCACATTTTAACTTGTCTCACCCTCTTCTATCATAATTCCCTACTTTATCCCAGTACTTCAACAAAATGTTCAAAGAAGGCAGCCTCCTAGTGCACAAAATAGTGAACATTTGAACTTCAATAACAAAAAATCTTTTTATTCTGTAATATTCCTTAATTCTCCTCTTTCCTTTGTTTAATATCTACTGATTGCTTTCATTCCTGAGGATTCCCTCAAAATTTTGCCTACTTGTTACTGAAATTAATTGACTTTTGATTAAAAATTATGCTAAACAAAAAAAAATAAAATTTAAATTATGCTGAACTTTTATTGTATTACATACAGGAAATTATAGACTTTTAAAGATAGAAGGGATTTTAGAGCTCAAGAGAGCTCTTTTTCTACAGAAGAGGAAACTGTATCCTAAAGAAGTTCATGCCTTGCCCAGCAGTCCCATATCTAGTTAATGGTTATAGCTGGGACCCAAGTATCCTGATTCCAGTCTCCACTTCCATGTTCATGAACTCAAAAACTCCTTTTCTGATCATAACCTATTGATTCCATCTTTCTCTCATATTACTCCTAACTCTGTTTGATTTTTGTCCTCACTGTGATAAGTTAATTCCCTCTCCCAGATGCTTCTTCATTAGGCCATCACCCATGCACTGATTCTCCTCCCTTCCCTCTCTTCACTATTTCTTTCACCCCTTGTTGAATCAGTTCAACTCTACACTGCCCTCTACATTTGAATTCCTTTCCCCTCTATCACGATCTCCCTAATCTTAGCAATGATCATGCATTGCTGAGCCTCTACTTTTGATCACTCCCACCATCCACTGCCTATTCACAGCTGCTTGAATTCAACAGAATGCACTGAGTGGATCCACTTCAAATTTTGTAAGCTGAAGCCTCTCTTCTTCTCATGTCACATCTCTTACAAATTTTCCCCTACTCTCTCCTTTTTTTGCCCTTTTCACATGAATAGGTGCTAAGACAAATCCTTGATTACATCCTATTCAATATTCTCCAGTAGAGAATGTTCTCTCTCTCATCTTCACTCTCTCCCTAATCATCAGCCTCTCCCTTTCTACTGGCTCTTTACCTGATATTAACAAACACACCAATGTCTTCCTATAGTTAAAAAGAAAACAAACTCAGTTTATCCTTTCATCCCTGCTAGCTAATGTCCTATATCTTTCCACCCCTTCTCAGCTAAACTCTTTTGAGAAGGCTTACTGCCTCTACTTTTCCTAACTTTCCCTGTTATACTTTCTTCTAAACCCTCTGCCATCTCACTAACAACTTCATCATTTAACTGAAGCTCCTCTCTCCATGGTCACCAGTGATCTCTTAGTAGCTAAATCTAATGTCCTTTTCACAATTTTCATCCTTCTTGACCTCACTTCCACCACCTTTGACATTGTCAGTGATCCTCTTCTAAATACTTTCTCTTCTCTAGATGTTAAATCTGTTTAGGGCTTTGTACTTAAGTGTCAAAGTAGGTGGAAGCCCATCATAGGAGCCTCAGAAATTGGAGGAGAGAATCAAATGGGGTCTGATCACTCCATGCAAGAGTGCAGAAGATTAACTCTAGCACAAACTCCCAAAACAGTGACTGAAAAGCAGAAGTGAACAAAACACAATGCAGAAATACTGTGCAAAGATGCCACCCCCCCCCAAAAAAAGATGCCTAAAAGGTAAACGCAGAAAAGAATAACTCGACAACAACTACAATCAAAATCTCAGAGGACAAAAAATGGTTTTGCCACAAGAGCTTCAGAAATTTCTAGAAGAATTAAGAGATAAAAATGAAGAAAGAGTTCCGCATGAAAAAAATAGACAAATAGCTTAGAACAGAAAGTTTTTTAAAAACCTTACACAAGTAGTACATTTCCTTAAGAGAATGGAGCAAAAAACACACAACAACAAAAACAACAACAACAAAAAAAACAGAACCTAATGAGTGAAGGAGATGATGAAATATTTTTGTTGTTCATCTTTCATTTTCATAGAGGATCTATGACATCACAATGTTGGGATAAAATAGTGGATAGTGGATGATTTCTTGATTTGTGTATCAGTTGGATTTAAGTGAGGCAGAGTTATGCAAAGTCATCAGCCTCACAGTCTTCCAGAGTAATCAAAGTGCAATGGCTGGACAAAAGTTAAAATGACTGGTGATGACCCAAGATGCATTAGATAACCTTGGTGTCTTCGATGTCTGATCAAACAGTGCCTGCTTCGGCCACCTTCCTGGACATTGGAACAAATTTTTCTCATCCATTCATTCCACTGGAAGAAGTCTTCACATGCTTTTGGTGGACAATAAATATTAGAATAAAGACATAAGATTGAGGAGAAAAATAAAAGAAAATGTAATCCACCATCAAAAACAGCCAGACAGGGCAGCTAAATGGCACAGTGGATAAAGCACCGGCCCTGGATTCAGGAGTACCTGAGTTCAAATCTGGCCTCAGACACTTAATACTTACTAGCTGTGTGACTCTGGGCAAGTCACTTAACCCCAATTGCCTCACCAAAAACAAACAAAAAACAACAACCAGACAACAGCATATGGAAAGTTTAAGAATCATTAATCTTTATAGAACTTATGAATAGTTTTGCTTTCTGGTGATTGATGAACAGGAATAGAAAGGAGACAGGGAATTTTTTCTTAGCTATTCATGTCACTTTTGCAAAAGGTGTACATGCTATAGCATTTGAATCCTCATAAACAAATGCAGAAATGTAGATATGTTAAATACATTGTATATTGACTACAATGCAGCAAAGTTTAATCAGTTTTTTAAAATCTGAACTTAAATATCAAGTAAAATGGGCTTTTCAGTATATGTAATAAGAGAAAAGAGGATTGAATATGAAACTTTCAATCTCTTACATATAGTTTGCTTTTCTATTAAATATTTATTACTTAATATGTAACTTTCAAAGCTCCTCTATTTGTGTGGTTTTTTTCTTTCTGGCATTCCTTCTGTTCTTTTCTTGCATTAAAAAAGTAAAGCAAAAAATAAAGTAAAACAATATATTTATTAAGCTCTTACTATGCACTGTGAGAAGTACTCGGGAAACAAACACAAGCAAAAAGAGACAGTCCTTGCCTTTGAGGAGCTTACATTTTAATTGGGGAAGACAACATACAAAGTGTTGCTGAAGAGGGGTTTGGGGGAAAGGTACGTGCATGGTGGCACTGTTTCAAAGTCCAGAAAGTTAGAAACAGAGCCAGGTGAGGAAATGAAGGTTAACTGAGCCTCTCCCCAAGATGGCAGCCCCAAGAGGAATTCACCAATTTAAAGATGAGGCTGGCTTGGCAGAGGAATATTCCCAAGTGAGCAAGCCACAATGATGAAATGGATATTTCAGGTGAAGCTTCAAGTGCTAAGAGAAGTTCCAGAATGAGATGGCAGCTGACGCATGGTATTAAAGTCCATTGAGTCAGAAGCAGAGCCAAGAGGAGAATGAAGGTTGGCTAGCCTAGACCTTTTCCTTAAATAGAGGCCCCAAAAGGAACTCACCATTGGGGAAAAGGGAACAGCATAGTACAAGGGTATTCCAGGTTGAGGAGGCCCCAGCTGCTGAGGAAAGTTCCAAGGTAACATAGCAGCTGAGGCACAGTGGCAAAGTCTGGAAAGTCAGAAGCAGAGCCAGGAAGGGTATGCTCAATGATCTTTCTCCTCCTCTTCCTCCATCCTTCTGTTCTGCCCCACCTCTTTTGGGAAAAAGAAAAAAACAAAGCCAATACAATAAAATATGTGGTAAAGAAGAACAAATTCCTACATTGTCCATTTCTGAAAATATATCTTATTCTGCATCTTTGGTCTGTCATCCCTTTCACTTGGTGGGTAGCGTGGTTCATCATCAGCCTTTTGGAATCATGGTTAATCATTGCATTGATAAGGGTTCTTGTCTTTGACAGTCTTATTCTCTATAGTGTTGTCATTGCATAAACTGTTCTCCCAGTTCTGCTTACTTCACCATATATCAGTTCATACAAGTCTCCTTAGGATTCTCTGGAAACATTCTTTTTATCATTTATAGTGCAATAATATTCCACTATATTTATATATCATAATTTGTTTAGCCATTGCATACTTGATGGATAGTCTATTCATTTCAATTAATGTCCTGGTTTAAGTATTTTTGAGGCAGATAGTGGCACAGTGAATATAATGCTGGACCTAGAGTCAGGAAAATTCATCTCTCTGAGTTCAAATCTGGCCTTAGACACTTACTAGCAATGTGACCCCGGGAAAGTCACTTAAGCCTGTTTGCCTCAGTTTCCTCATCTGTAAAATGAACTGGAAAAGGAAATGGCAAACCATTGCAATATCTTTGCCAAGAAAACCCTAGATGGGGTCAGGAAGAAACAGACAGGACTAAATGACTGAACAACAAGAATTTCTTAGGATGTAAACCCATGAGTTGTTACTGGGTTAGAGGATTTACACAGTTTAGTGGCTTTTTTAACATGGCTCCAGATTCCTTTCCAGAAGGCCAGTTTTCTCAAATTTAAAAGAGGCTAAATAGAGGCAGCTAGAAGGCGCAGTGGATAAGGCACCAGCCTTGGATTCAGGAGGACCTGAGTTCAAACCCAGCCTCAGACACTTACTAGCTATGTGACCCTGGGCAAGTCACTTAATCCCCATTGCCCTGAAAAAAAACAAACAAACAAAAAAAAGAGGATAAATTTTTTTTTTTTTTTTAGTGAGGCAATTGGGGTTAAGTGACTTGCCCAGGGTCACACAGCTAGTAAGTGTTAAGTGTCTGAGGCCGGATTTGAACTCAGGTACTCCTGACTCCAGGGCCAGTGCTCTATCCACTGCGCCACCTAGCCCGCCCCAAGGCTAAATAATTTAATTCTTAAGTATGGTCGGTCAAAAAACAAATTATAAAACCAATAAATAATTTCATCAAGAAAGGTTCCACTCTGTGCTCAAAGGTCTATAAAACTGCATACCCATTGACCCAGCAATACCACTACTAGGTCTGTATCCCAAAGAGATCATAATGGACAAAAATATTTATAGCAGCTCTTTCTGTGGTAGCAAAGAATTAGAAATGAGGGGATGCCCATCAATTGGGAAATGGCTGAACAAGTTGTGGTATATGAAATAATGAGCAGGCAGATTTCAGAAAAACCTAGAAAGACTAATAAACTAATGCTGAGTGAAGGGAGCAGAACCAGGAGAACCTTGTATACAGTAACAGCAACATTGTGTGATGATCAGCCATCATAGACTTAGCTCTTCTTAGCAATACAGTGATCCAAGACAATTCCAAAAGACTCATGATGGAAAATGATATACGCCAAGAAAAAGTACCATGGAATCTGAATGCAGATCAAAGCATACTGTTTTTACTTTTATTGTTTTTTGTTTTTGTTTTGTTTTCGTTTTTTGAGTTTGTTCTGGTTCTTTCACAACATGACTAATAGGGAAGCATATTTAACATGATTGTACATATATAACCTATATCAAATTGGTTGCTGTCTTGGGGAGGAGTAGGGAGAAAAATTTGAAACTAAAAAATCTTATAAAAATGAATGTTGAAAAGTATCTTTACATGTTACTAGAAAAAAATAAATATTATTAAGATTGAAAAAAAAGACTTTAATCAACAAAAGAGAAAGAAAACAAATCAGTAGTCATACAATTGAAAACCTAAAAAACATCAAATCAACAAATCCAACTAAATACAAAAATAGCAATCTTGAAAATTAAGGCAAGGTAAAAGTGAAAGCAAAATGCTCGTTTAGTTGATAAAACTAATAAAGCAGATAAACCATTAGCTAATATGATTTAAAAAGAGGAAAGCCAAATTACCAGTATCAAAAATGAAAAGGGGGGGCAGCTAGGTGGCACAATGGATAGAGCACCGTCCCTGGATTCAAGAGTACCTGGGTTCAAATCCAGCCTCAGACACTTGACACTTACTAGCTGTGTGACCCTGGGCAAGTCACTTAACCCCCATTGCCCCCCCCCAAAAAAAAAAAAAAACACAAGAAAAAGGAGAATTTACAACAGAGGAAGAAGAAATAAAGCAATTTAAATAACCTAGTGTCAAAAAAAAGAAATAATTCCCTAAAGGGATTGGGTGGGGGAGGGCCTACCAAGATCAGATAGATATGGAAGAGAATTCTATCTAATGAACAAAGAATAATTGATTCCATTATTATATACTTTTTTTTTCAAAAATAGGAAAAAGAAGTTTACAAATTCCTTCTATCAAATAAATATTGTCAGTACCTAAAAGAGGAAGAGCCAAAGCGGAAAAAGAATAAAATAGACCATTATCACTAATCAATATCAAGGAAAATATATTGAATAACTAGCAGCACAATTAATATAAGAACATATTTTTAAATTATAGACTATGTTCTGGTTGGGTTTATATCAAGAATGTTAGAATGATTCAATATTAAGAAAATTATATAATAGGCCATATTGATAAGTAAAACCAATAAAAATTACATAATCATCACTTTATTCAGAAGTTATTTACATATTTTTGAACACTAGAAACTATAACCTTTCTTTACTATGATAAATAGTATCTATCTAATAACAAGGGCATGCATTATCTGTGATGGAGAAATATTAGAGTCCTTTCCAATAAGTTCAGGATTAGAGCAAAAATGGCCATTGTCACCCCTGCCTTACATATTTCTTAAAATGCTAAAATAGCAAAAAGAAGTAGTAGAAATTGAAAGAATAAGTTAGGTTAAGAGGAAAATAATGTCATTTTGATAGTTTACTTACAGAACCATTGGGATTTAACTAAAAATAATTGAAACAATTTATGTGTTAAGGCAATAAGATTTTTTTCAGTCTTTCAATCTGTATATTCTACCCTCCACCCTCCAAAAAAATTAGGAAGAGACAGAAAAGAGAATTCCATTCAGAAAAATTACAGAATGTGTAAAGTATTTGGAAGTCTAACCATGAAGACACCCAGAGGAGTAATATAAATACTACTACAAATCACTCTTTACAGAAATAAAGACAGACTTAAATGTTTGGAAGTATTAATTTTTCATGGTTGGGCTGTACCTATGCATCATAGAGCTGATAAGTCAATATTTCTAAAACTCCAGTCACTCCTGTTGGCTTGAGGATAACAAATTCCTCAGTTTGCCTTTTAAAGCCTTTCACAGTCTGTCTGCAACCCAGTTTTCCCTCATAAACTTTGCATTCCAGCCATAGCCATCTTGCTGTTACCTATACACAGTGTTCTAGTGTCATTCTCCATAGCTTTGCATAGATTATTCCCTGTTTGGGAGGCAACTGGTTGCACAGAGTGATGGGCCTGGAGTCAGGACTGACACATAATACCTGTGTGACCCTGGGCAAGTCACTTAACCTCTGTTTGCCTCAATTTCTTCAGTTGTAAAATGAGGATAATAGCTTCTACCTTACAAGTTACTACAATGAGGATCAAACAAAATAATATTTGTGAAAAGTGCCTGCCTAGCACAGTGTCTGGCACATAGTGGATACAATATAAATGCCTGTAATATACTCCCTCCTCACTTATATCTTGTAGAATCCTTAACGTCTGGAAAACTCATCTTGAGTATTACTTCCTACCACAAGCCTACCCTGATCCTCCACATACTGGTGTCCTTTCCCTGAAAATTACCAAAAATTTATCTAGATTATAAGCTCCTTTGAAAACCACTGCTTAGCCCCAGATCCTTTTAACTGAGAAAAGGTTCAGTACTATTTATTGATTTAATGATTTCCAGGAATGAACTACTTAAAAATATTTGAAACCTAAGTGCATTTTACTCGGTTACTTAGACAAGTCTCAATGCTTATTAACATTAAATGCATGGCACAGTGCTAAGTCATGGATGTGCTGTTTAGGCAAGGATTACTTAATTTTAAACTTATTTTAAATTAAGCACATAGTGGTTTTTTAATTTTCATTCTCATTTCATTGTTCCTCAGATAATGATCAAAGAAAAATATAATTATAAGTAATTCTAGCAATTTTAAATATGAATTTCTAAGTCTTTTGAGTATTATTACAGTCAAATATTAGAAGCTTCTCTTTGAGAAACTTAGGTTGAGCATTATCTTTAAGCCCTTTGTTTTGTTTTGTGAAGCACTTGGGGTAACACAGTAAATGTCAAGTGTCTGAGGTCAGATTTGAACACAGGTCCTCCTGAATCCAGTGCTGGTGCTCTATCCACTGCACCACCTACTTGCCCCTAACATTTTCTATCACTTATGTTAATACTTCAAAATAAGAAGTGTTTTCAGCTTCAATATACCATCTTTGCCATGCAATTTTATACAAGTCAACTACAGACAGTTCTTGCTTTACCCGCCCGGAAGGCAGCAGTACAAGCAGGGTCCCAGGCACTGAAGGGGGTAGAAGGGCATAGGACAGAAGCTGCAGAGAGGATGGGGATATGTGGAACCCCATGAGGAAAGAGAAGGGGAGGTGTGCCGAACAATCCACTTAATTTTAAGTGGGAACTGGGTATACTATTGAAATATGAATTTGTAGTCATCGACCTCACTCTTCCAGAGTCATTAAAGTCCAGTGGGCAAGACAAAAGTCAACATTGGTGAAGAATTAGTCACCTTTAAAGATAGCTGTATTTGAAGGTAATTTGAATTATCTAAGATTGCCTATAGAGTCATTCACATTGAAAGCTTGCATTTTTCTCATTACTCTCATTACTTTATTAAAATTTTTAAAATTTTTCATCTTTTAAAAGTAGACCCCCCTGGATTCAGGAGGACCTGAGTTCAAATCCGGCCTCGAACACTTGACACTTACTAGCTGTGTGACCCTGGACGAGTCACTTAACCCCCATTGCCCCACCAAAAAAAAGGTAGATCCATTAAAATTTGGCTCCATAAATTAGTGTTTCTTTCTGTTTTTTGTTCAAATAAATAATCACTGAGGGTGATTTTATGAGGAAAAATAATGTCTAAGGATTATAGTGTGGGCTTATATTTTTTACTATTTCCCATAACATGACTATTGGCAAAGATTCTAAAGTAGAAAATACATGGACTGATCTGGTTAAAAGTCAGATATGTAACGAAAGGAGCAAGCAGGCTTCTCCTATTAGATTGGCATTTTAAAGAGTGATTTCATAAATAATGTTAATGTAATTTGTCTTTGATTTTAGGCTGCTGTTAAATTTTGTGGAGAACTTTGAACTGGCATAGAAACATTTATAAGCAGCCATTTCAAAACTGTGAATTGGGATCCAGTAGGTTTCTTTATCCCTTTTCTCATTCTTGACTTATTATTTGAATTCCTCTTATATAAGGGATCATCATCAAAGACTGGTGAATGAGTGAAGATGGAGGAGAAAAATTAAAGAAATAATTATATTAATGGTAGCAATAATATGTAAATAATTCAAGAATGTAATGTCTGTTTAACTGTGCACAGATTCAATTCAAATTCAGTAATTACTTAGTATCCTTGAATGTAGTCTTCAGGAAAATATTAGAGTTTAATAGTCTCTAGTCATACCTAAATAGTTTGTTTTGGATTTGACATATTTATCTTGAAGATTGAAGAAAAAAACAAAGACATCTATCTTTGAGTCCCATTTACCCTAAACTCTAGGGTTATGAATAAGACCTGTGATTTCATTTGTATAGAGTGGGGAAACTCCCTCTACCAGAGCCAGTAGCTACCTTCTTTGCAATTTATAGTGTCAGAAAATTGCCTAGACCATTGAGAGGTTAAGTAATTTGCCCAATTACACAGTCTTTAATGTGTCAAAAGTGGGACCTAAATCTAAGTTTTCCTGGCTTCATTACTTTCTACCTTCAATACCTTCAACCTATTATGTCACACTACCCCAAACCATACAATAATAATCTGATTAGTAAACAGTATTTTTTAACTATTCAATAAAATACTTATCAGAAAAGATAATCTTCCCCTTAAATTTTTTGGTATTCACATAGGGCACCTTAACTTTTTTATCTTTGGAAATAAAATATAATTTTATAGGAAAAGAGATGGAAGGCATCTAGGTAGCACAGTGGATAGAGCACCGGCCCTGGATTCAGGAGGACCTGAGTTCAAATGTGGCCTCAGACACTTGACACTTACTAGCTATGTGACCCTGGGCAAGTCACCTCATTGCCCCACCCAACAAAAAAAAAAAAAGAGAGATGCCTACTTCATTCTTTGACAGTAAATAAACACACATTAAACATGAAAGTCAACTTTTGTTGGAGTAAACTTCATAGACTTTCCATCTTCCATCTGTACTATTACACAGGCTATTTCCCTGGGATCACAGGAAGGGCAGTATTTTTGTATCAATATTAAGAATATTGGTTTAGGGGCAGCTAGGTGGCGCAGTGGATAGAGCACCAGCCCTGGAGTCAGGAGTACCTGAGTTCAAATCCGACCTCAGACACTTAACACACACTTACTAGCTGTGTGACCCTGGGCAAGTCACTTAATCCCAATTGCCTCACTAAAAAAAAAAAAAGAATATTGGTTTATAGTTTGGGGTGTTTTGTTTTTTAATTTTCTCTCTCCCTGGTGTACACTTCATAAAATTAAGAATTTATCTTCTGGGGCAACTAGGTGGCACAGTGGATAAAGTACCAGCCCTGGATGCAGGAGGACCTGAGTTCAAATCTGGCCTCAGACACTCGACACTTACTAGCTGTGTGACCCTGGGCAAGTCACTTAATCCTCATTGCCCCGCCCCCCCAAAAAATATCTTTGCTAAGCTTCCCTTTCCCTCCGACAAAAAAACCCTCAGATTTAAATTCATCTCCAATGAAGGCAGACAACCAAAAGTAAGGAACACCTATCTGTTGTCCCACCAAAAGTGAAAAAAAAAATACTAATATAAAACTAAAGTACTCTGAACTCCTTATACTGCAGCTGTTTAGACAACGTTGGCTCAGTGTTATTGGTACTTCATTTTATTTCTGATCAGGTGGTAGTTGTATATTTACCTCCAGTTTTTCTAGTTTGTGAAAAGCTGGTCTGTGTTAGAGCTTATCTGGGTAATTTGAATTATCTAAGATTGCCTATAGAGTCATTCACATTGAAAGCTTGCATTTTTCTCATTACTCTCATTACTTTATTAAAATTTTTAAAATTTTTTATCTTTTAAAAGTAGATCAATAAAAATGCATTTAAAAATTCAACTCTTGGGGCAGCTAGGTGGCGCAGTGGATAAATCACTGGCCCTGGATTCAGGAGGACCCGAGTTCAAAATCGGCCTCGGACACTTGACACTTACTAGTTGTGTGACCCTGGGCAAGTCACTTAACCCTCATTGCCCCACCAAAAAGGAAAAAAAATCACCTCTTTTCCAGAGTCATGGAAATTACCATGCATAAGATCCAAACAAGCATATTGACATCAAGGTTTTCCAAATATCCCTATTTCCAAATGACTATATAGTTATTTCAGCAAGCCCCAGTATACTACACCTCCTTAGAAAAATCTATATTAATACCAAAGAGAAATCTAACCATCCATACTGGAAAAGCAAAGTAGATAAAAATATAGACCAGACCATGGCACAGAGCTAAGCTAGATATTCAACCTGTTGAATTAGGCCGCCAAATATGTGTATCTTGAATGGTTTCTTTTGGGGGGGGCATTGGGGGGCGTTATTTTCACCAGAGTTTACTGAATACTATTTGCAAAGGCATGGAGGTTGTGGCTTTTTTTTTAATCATAAAAGTATTTTATTATTTTCTAGTTACATGTAGAGGGAGTTTTCAACATGTTTTTATAAGATTTCTAGTTCCAAATTTTTCTCCCTCCCCCCTCCCCAAGACAGTAAGCAATCTGACATAAGTTAATCACATTAAACAGATTTCTGCATTAGTCATGTTGTAAAAGAAGAATCAGAACAAAAGGGAAAAACCTCAAAGAAGAAAAAAAAAAAGTAGAAACATCTGTATCCAGATCTGTATCCAGATTCCACAGTTCTTTTTTCTGGATGTGGAGAGTATTTTCCATCATGAGTTCTTGGATGGCTTCTGTAGAAAGATAATAAGCTGGTCTCATAATAGATTAAACTGTCAGTATCTCCTCTTACACATTGTGGCCAAGTGTTTTATGGGACAGCTGGGTGGCACAGTGGATAGAGCACTGGGCTTGGAATTGAGGACTTTATCCTCCTTCATGAGTTCAAATCCAGTCTCAGACACTTGGTAACTGTGTAACCCTGGCCAAGTCACAACCTAGTCCCATTTGCCTCAGTTCCCTCATCTGTAAAATCAGATGGAGAAGGAGAAGGAAATGGCAAACCACTACAGTATCTTTACCAAGAAAATCCCAAATTGGGTCACGACTCAGCAACAACAACATGTTTTACAGCGTTCAACTCCTGTTTTTCTTGGGAAATTCACCCTTATCACTTAATCTCTCTACCTAAAAACTTGCAAATCTGGAGTAATGTAGTGCAATGAAAAGAATGATAGAAATCAAATTCTTTACTAGATTTTAGTCTCATCTCTGCATTGGACAAGTACTTATTCTCTCTAAGCATCAACCTTAGCTATAAAACCAAGGAGTTAGATTATTCATCTAATTGGATTAGATTATCCCTTTCAGTTTTATGATTCTTTGGGCTTTAGTTCTATTTCTCTGCCATTTGGATATTTTAATTTGACTTTCTCATTGTTACTAAAACTACCCAATTCTAAATTCCACTTGAGTATGAACAAAAGTATAGAGGCAGAAAAGTACAAAATGTTTTCAGAGAATGAGTAGGACAGTTTGCTAGATCATAGGATCATACATTTAATGCTAAAGGGGACCTTAGAGGCCACTTAGTTCAATACCCTCATTTTACAAATGAGGAAACAGACCAAGAGATAGTAAAGTCTCATAGTAAGGAGCAGAGCCAAGATTTAAATTCAGGTGTTCTGACTCTAAACCATTATGCCATCATCATAGAATGTGTGAAGGGAAGTACTAGAAAGGAAAATGGAGGCTAGATTGTCAAGGGCCTTGAATACCAGGCCGAAGAGCGTGAACTTTTTTCATTCTAGAAAATGTGAAGCTTTTGGGGGGAAGAGGGACAGTAGTTAAAATGATAGAATTAGAGCTGTGCTTCAGGAAGATTAGTGTGACTGCAGAATATTGGGTAGATTTTTTGGGGGGGGGTTAGTTAGGAAGGCATTGGAATAGTTCAGGCAAAAGGTAATAAAAAAAAACTAGAGTTGTAATAGTGGGTCTTCTCTACCATGACTTAGCATACCTGCCCAATGGCAGTTTATTGGTATTTCTTTCAAGGAGGAAAATAAAGTTATTAGTTTAGAGCTTGAAAAGACATTGAAGATCATCTAGTCTTAACACCCACACTTTATAATTTGGGTCCTGACACCCAAAGAAATTAAGTGACTTTCCCAAAGTAACAAAGACTTAGAGACTATAAACCAAGTGCTAAGTATTTTCTGAATGTGCCCAGTCATCATCATAGAATGGGGCTACAATGCCAACTGTAAGTTCCCCGAGGGGAAAGAATTCCCTGACACAAACACTAGCCAATCCTTACACTTCCATATTTGGAATGAAAAGTCAAGGAAGCTGACACCACCATCCCAGCATCAGTACCTTAGTCATCACAGGACTGATGAGATTAAATAACAGAGCTGGGATTCAAGTCCACATAATAGAATTTGTGTTAGAAGGGACCTCAGTTGCCATCTACTCCAACCATTACCTGAAAGGACTCCCCACTGTAACATACCTGAAAAGTGGTCATCCAGCCTCTGCTTTCTGAAAGACTTAAAAAGAGGAAAGTTAACAGTTCCTCAGTTAAACCATTTTACTCTTCCACGTGAGTAGTTGTTAGGAAGTTGTTGTTTTTCTGACAAGTAACCAGGAGTATTAAATTCTGTAGAAGTCAAGGAAGATAAAGACAGAGAAAAGATAGTAATGATCTTTATGAGAATAGTTTTATGAGCTGTGGGTGAAAACTACATTGTAAGATACTTAGGAATGAATAAGAAGAGATAGATAAAGGCAAATGAATGTAGACATTTTTGTGAGATTCAGCTATCAATCAATATTTAAGTGCCTTTTATTGCACCAAGTACTCGACTAGGTGCTTTGACTAGGAAGACAAAAAAGAAACATTCCCTACTCAAGGAACATATGTTTTATCAGGTAAAATAACACATATATATACAATATATATAAATGAAATAAATACATTAAGTACAAGATAATTAGAGGGGAGAAACTAAAAGGTAGAAGGTTTTGGAAAGGCCTCATGTAAATGATGCTTCAGCTGGTCTTTGAGACCATGAGAAAAAGGTGCATTGCCTGGTATGAGGGAGGATGATATAGAAATGGGAACTGGAGTATAGTCTGTGAGGACAGTTTGACTGAACCATAGAGATGACGAAAGAGAATAATGTAGAGTGAATCTGGAAAGCTGAATTGGATTAGAGCCAGGTTATAAAGGGTTTGTATGGTTGTGCCTTTGATAGGGATGGTCAGAAGAGGCATGGGTTTTGTGAAAAAGAGGAGTTCTGTTTTGGACATGGAATAAGGAAAGATGTGGCATAGATAGTTGGAGTGTATCAAGTTACAGGAAGAATTGTGTTTATCAGTATCTATGTTTAAGATGGCAAAAAGTAACATACATTCCTAGCAGCCTTTTAAAGCCCTCTATAGACTGATTCCAGTCTACCTATGCAACCTTTCAGCTCCTAAAAAATACTTATCATTATGGTCAAATCTGTCTCTTAACTGTGCCACACCTATTGATTCCCTCACTGTTTCCACAAACTGTAATTCATTCTCTTTTCCCAGTCTTCACATCCATAAATTGCTTATAATTTTTTAAGTGAGGCAATGGGGGTTAAGTGACTTGCCCAGGGTCACACAGCTAGTAAGTGTTAAGTGTCTGAGGCTGGATTTGAGCTCAGGTCCTCCTGAATCCAGGGCTGGTGCTCTATCCACTGTGCTACCTAGCTGCCCCTGTAATTTTTACTGAATTCATCTCTTCCCTGCAGCTTGTAAGCATCTTGAAATGCTGTCTTGTAGTTCTTAAACTTCAGAGCACCTAAGACAATGCTAGGCAAATAGCAGGCACTTGCTAAATACTTGTTTAGGTAAGTAAAGGCAGTTTATCTGTCTTAACCTCACCAAAAAGCTGTCTTTACTAAGCCCACAGATTGGACACTAAGGAATATAGAGTAGTTTGAACAGATGAGAACCTAAAGCAAAATTATAAATTCACATTACATGTCTTTCCATAATCTTAAAAGACTTAAAAGGTCTCCACAGTTCAGTGGAAAGAGTGCTGAATTTGGAACCTGAGACCTGAGGTTGGATCCCAGGTCTGCCACTCACTGCTTATTTGGATCAAATTTATACCCTTAATGTCTCTGGACTTCAAGATGTATGTCCAAAACAGAACTCAATATCTTTTCCTCCAACACCTGCTCTTCCCGCACTAAACTTCTCTATTTTTGATCAGAGCACTACTATCTTCCAGATTTATAAACCTTTGTGAGGTAGCTAGGTTGGCACAGTTGCTAGAGCACTGGGACTATAGTCAGGAACACCTCAGTTCAAATCCAGCCTTAGACACATAACTAGCTATGTGACCCTGGACAAGTCACTTAACCTATGCCTCAGTTTCCTCATCTATGAAATAGGGATAATAATAGCATCTGCCTCTCAAGGTTTTTGTAAGAATCAAACAGGACATTTGTCAAGAGCTTATTAGCAACGTGCTTGGCTCTTAGTAGAAACTTAATAAATGTTTGTTTCCCTCCCTCCCTCCTTCCTTTCTTCCACACTATGTACTCAGTTAGTTGCTGACTTTAATCATGTATACCTCCCATAACATCTCTGATATCTATCTGTCCCCTTCTTATTACTCACATGGCCACTACCTAGTTTCTGGCCCTCATCACATCTCAACTGAACTGTTGTAGTGGCCTCCTATTTGGTCTCCCTGCCTTAGGTTTCTCATCATTCCATTCCATCTTCCACTCAGCTGCCAAAGTGATTTTTCTTAAGTGTAGATGTGTTTCCCCCCTATTCAATAAACTCCTCTAGAATAAAATAGCAACTTCCAGCTTTATTATACACTAATACCCTTCATCTAGTCCAACCCAAGTGACCTTTTCTCTGTTCTTCAGTTCCTGTGTATATCTCTTTTATCACTGTGCCTGGCTGTGGCTGTCTACCATGCTTGACCTGTACTCCACTTTCTTCATAGAATCTCACTTTCTTCAGAACCCATCTCAAGAACCACCTTCTAATACAAATCTTTACTGATTTTCTACCCCATTCAAATGCTAGTGTATTCCATCCCCTGTAAATAAATATCTTGTATTTATTTGGGTTTTATTCTATTTATCCTTATATATGTAAGTGTGTTACTTGATAGAATGTAAGCTTCTTGAGAGTAGAGACTATGTCCAGTTTTTGTCCTTCTATCCATAGTGCCTAGCACAGTGCCTGGCACATAATAGGTGCTTAATAAATATTTGTTGAGTAATTGATTTGTAAAATGAAAGGGTTAGGCCAGATGACTTCTAATGTCCCTTCTAAAAATCTCTGATCCTACAGTCTGCATGACTAATGTGGACACATTTCCATTTTGTAAAGTAGTAGGGCTTCTTAGGAAAAAAATTACTAAGTTAGCCACAACATTTTGTTACCTCTTTATGGTCTGTTCTTTTAATACACTGTTATATTTTAAATTGGTCTTCCAGGACTGGATGTGTTCTCTAAACTTTATTTTACACATTGCAGGTCAACAGATGAATTCACATTCAGGTCATATTATTTTAATGTGAATTTCAAGGTACTGTCCAGAAAGTGGCACTGAAATTTTGTGTCAACTATTACTTGAAGTAGGTAAGCCATCAGCTAGAACTTAGATATCTTTCTGTTATACAGAAATTTATATTTATTGTACCAGAATTTGACACATGGTATTATATTTTCAAGTTGATCATGTAAAATACAATTATATTTTTATATCTAGCTGTTGAAGCTTATGGTTTAACAGAATGAAGAATGGATTAACCAAGCAGGGGACAAATGATTGGTTTATTCCTAAGAAACTCGCAGTAGATTATTTCTAGTCAGATGAATGAAATTGGGAGTTGTCATGTGACCAGGAAGGATAATCTCTTGAAGCTGTTTCACTTCAGCTGCTTTTTCTATGTGCCCTTTAACCAAGAGTTACCATTCATGAATCCATCGTTTCTAGGTTTTGGTGTGCCTAAAGGGTACTAAGCACTGTAGCCATATGGTATCATTGGAATGATATTCGTTAGGAGGAGATCTGAGTCCTTCAGCATTTTAATAGCCTTAGATGAAATTAGGACACTTGCAGGAAAGATTATGTTTAATCAAAATTTAGGGGAATTGTAACTTCCTTTTTCATGGCTTGAAAAAGTTGTAAGGTGTAAGTCAACCAAGAATAATATAGATGTTTAAAAATTTGCATCCCCACATCTGAGTGCTTCACTGTCTAGTCTATAAGTGTTTGGAGACAGTTACAATCCTGTGTGTCTCATTTGCAGAAAACTTTTGTCACCTTTCTGGAAAACTATGATGAATTTGAAGACTCAATTGAATATCATAAATGTTAGAATGCCAGTGTTGTAAAAAAAATAGTTGCATATACATGTTTCTGAGACAATTAGAATATACATGTTTGTGATCATAATAATAACTATTTACATATATGTTGCACCTAAAGATGTTTTCTTTGCAACAACCCTGTACAGTAGATAATGTCAATAATATTAGCCCCGTTTTACAGATGAAAAACTGAGGCTTAGTGATTTGCTCATAGTTTCAGGAAATATGTGCAGTGGGATTTGAACTCATTTCATAACTCTAATTCCAGCATTCTAACCTGCCTCTTTGTGAAGATTATGGTGGAAAACCATTCAGATTTAAATAGGCTACAGCAATGATTTCCACACACAAAAAAGTAGCATAAAAAAGTATTATCCAGGAAATGTATGATTAGAAATGGAAATGGTCCAATAATGAATTGAGAGCAGTGAATAATAAATGATGGACAGCTTGAATGCTGATAGTTCCTGTGGAATGATAAAAGAGAAAGACCTGCACTATTTGGGGTAAATCCTCTATAAGAGAATGTGAATTAATCAAGCACATTTCTAAAATATTTGTGAACCTAAGATTTTGCTTTTCGCTTAGAGATTAAGCACATCAAAGTATAATAACTTTAAATCTGCCTAAACAACTTTTTCTTTTATAGGCCCTTGAAAGAAATCCAAAAAACCAGTATTATGATCATTTTTTTCTTTCTGTTCTCCTGGGCTGTCTGTTCACCCAGTCCCCCTCCTCAAGCATTTAATTACAGTGGAATTATTTAGTATAATTTGCCATCAATACTCTTATTTATATATGCCAAAATATAGTTTATATTTATTTGACCATGATAATATTACACCCATTTGACTCATCCTGATCTTTTTATTCCAAGGCATGAATACTGTATATTTCCTCACTCTAAATAGTTGTTTGATTTCAACTGAATTGAATTGGCTTTTTAGGCTTAATAGTTGTGGAATTTGTTATTCTTTAATATACTATTGTTTCCCTATTAAGTTCAGCACAATTTGTTTGTCTCCATTATATTTTTCACTATATTTGGAACTTAGAAAAATCCAGGTATATGAAATAATTCAGCAATTAATTATGTTTGCATTTAATTTGGTACACATGCATACAGCTGCCACCTTTTAAAAATTTTCCACTTAATGACCATCATCTTCCCATGTCTCTTAGAAATGATGGGGGGCAGCTAGGTGACGCAGTGGATAGAGCACCGGCCCTGGAGTCAGGAGTACCTGAGTTCAAATCCGGCCTCAGACACATAACACTTACTAGCTGTGTGACACTGGACAAGTCACTTAACCCCAATTGCCTCACTAAAAAAAAAAGAAAAGAAAAGAAATGATAGGGACAGGGGGCAGCTAGGTAGCACAGTGGATAAAGCACTGGCCCTGGATTCAGGAGGACCTGAGTTCAAATGTGGCCTCAGACATTTGATACTTACTAGCTGTGAGACCCTGGGCAAGTCACTTAACCCTCATTGCCTCACCAAAAAAAAAAAGAAAAAAGAAATGATAGGGACAGGAAATGCAAGGTTGAGTTGGGACAAAAATAAAATCCCCCATTTCCTTTATAGGCCATCCCTCTGCTTACCTGCAACTACTGTTAAATTCTGTTTATTTATTGAGAAAAAAAGAATAGAGAATATGAAAATAAATATTCAGTAAACTTATTATATTTCAGAGACATTGAGAACCAAGAGAAAATTTTGTCTTATCCTCTACTTCACAAAATCCTCTGGTTTTTTTAATTGTTTTAAATCCTACTATGACTGGATCTTCAAACATCGGCAACATCTAATACTGCATTATCAAAACTTTGGGGGCATCATTTTGCTGGAATAGCTTTGTTGATTCTGTGGTGATAGTGAACCAACAGTGTTATTTTTAGGATCTGATGAACAAACTGTTGATTATTGATATACAAGAATAATTTATGTCCAGATTTTAAGGTTCAATAAAATTTATGTTAAATTGAAATTTTGATAATAATACAAAAGAATCTTTCCTAATGGGAACCAATTTGACAAAATTATTTTTAGGCCATTAAGAGTGATTAAATTAATAGCTTTTTCATTATAGAGATGACTTGGTGGCATGCAGGAATTTTTTTAAGCACAGAGAAAACTTCTGATTAAGAGGTTGTTCATCACAGTATGGTGGAAAAAATAATAGACAAGAAATCAAGGGATGCTTGATTTTAATTTCAGCTTTATCACATCCACTTCTGAGATTTAGTAGGCATATCCACTAACCAGAAAACATTCAAGAGAAAGTTACTAAGGATGGTAGGGGTTCTGTAAATCATAATATAAAAATAGTTGAGGGAACTGAGAATTTAATAATAGCATCTTGAATTTACATAATGCTTTATGGTTTTTAAAGCTTTTTGCATACATTCTTATAGTCTATCCTCAACCCTCTGTGACTGGGAAGCCCCAACATACCTTTCCAAGCTTAATTATACATTACTCCCCTTCCACTATTCTACTGTCCAGCTAGACTGGACTTGTTATTCCTTACAGTCTGTCATCCATATCTGGAATGCACTCCCTTCTTTTAGTGTCACTTGTTAAATATCAGGTCAAGCACCACTTCTTTAGGAGACCTTTCCTGATTTCCTGCCCCCTCCTTCAGTTGCTAGTGACCTCCCCCTCAAAAAAAATTATCTTGTATTTATTTTGTGTTATAAACTTATAGTGTTTCCCTTAATAAATATAAACTCCTTGAGAACAGGAGCTGTTTCATTTTTTCCCCTTTGTATCCCTAGCTTCTGTAATAGAATTGGCACATAGTAGGTATATAAATGCTTTTTAATTAATTATCCTCATTTTACAGATGAGAAAGCTGAATCTTAGGGAAATTAAGTGGTGTGCCCAATTTCACATAGGTAGTAAGTGACAGAACTGGGACTTGAACTCAGGTCTTATGATACCAAAATCTACTCTCTTACACTGTAGCACAACTGCTTCTATGATTCCACAAGAAGACTTAAGCATGGTAGATCTATAACAAGTATTTGTTACAGACATACTATGGATGAATGAATGAATTTAGCCCAGAGAGGTCAGATGAGCAGTGATTATAGCTGAGAGACTAATTAGATTTATTAAACTTAATTTCAGAGTGCAGAACTACTACCAATAGGTAGAAGTTATAAAGAAGCTATTTCAGCTCACTCACTAGAAAAGTATTAGTAAATTTAAAATATGCCTTACAATAAAATAATATTTGAGAAGTTTGGCCCCTTTCTTGATTCCTATGGACCCTAGTGTACCCATATAAGGATTGTCTGAATTAGCATGCTGTTACTGTATAAAGGCAATGAATCATGCCACTGTTGAGATCCGGAAAATGTCATTCTGTTATAGTGTTTACTATTCAAACAATGCCTTTACAAATCTGCAATATAACTCCTCCAGTTTGCAATTTTTAAAGATTTGTTTTTCTTTTTTTTTTCTCTTGATGAGAAAGAAATGTGTTGTTTGGGGTGGCCATTCTGTACATTTATAAACAGGCTTTGATTAATTTGCTCTCGTGTTCACTACTTTGATCTTTTTGGAGAAAGAAACAAAGAAATCATTAAGAAGTTGATGACTTGGCAGTTTATACATGGGGCTCATTTAGAATATTATCACCAGTGCTAATATGCCAACTATCTAGGATCATTTGGAGAAAGAGGAAGAGAAAAGGATGAGATGTATAGAAAGAGTCTATGAAGGAGGCAGGAATTTATTTGCATGTACCCCATTGCCAGTGTGTGGTTGTTGTTTTGGCTGACTTTCAAAAAACAGAAGAAAAACAGTTACAGTGTTAATTGTAGTTGGGTCCTAAAGTGAAAATGTTTTTGACAGTTGGAAGAATTTAAAGAGGAAGGAAGATCGGTTTAGTGTCAGCTGTGATTAGATAATCAAAGCTTTAAAATCTCATCTGTTGCTAACGTAACCTAGCATTGAATAATATGGGGATACCTCCATATACAGAAAGGGCATATCCCAATCAGTATAGCTAAAGCTCGAATGAGCTTGCAGGTTGTCTGAGAGCACACTTGCACTGAGAGATTTTTTTGGCAGCCCTACAGGATGAGGCTCATGCTGTACAAAGCCGACATATTGAAGCTGAGAGCCCAGGCGAACATAGATGCAGACGTAGAGGCAGCTCTGCACACAATGTAGCGTCTCCTAGGATGGTTGGGCGACACCTTTCTTCAGGTATTTCATTACCCATCAGCCCCTATTAGAGAAGGAAAACGTAACACAGCAAAGAATTAGTAAATAGCATGTGCGTCTGTTAAATCAATTTATTACATAACATTTTAGGAGCTGCAGTAGCATGGCATCCTAAGCTCTTGGCTGCGATTCAGATTTGATAAAATGGCGTCTTAGCAAAAAGAGCTGCTTGCTTAAAGATATGCTACACTGAGCAGAAAAATGAAAATATTGTCCACTACTGTTTTGTCCGTGGCTTATTATTAGTATTTGTGAAAGTCCCCCTTAATAGTGTAGCAAGCTCTGTCCCCTCATGCCCTCCCCCACTCAGTTTTATATTATGAGTGCTTTTAAAGATTCCTAACCTAGAAAACAAGCTCATTTTACTACATTTTCAAAGAAAACCCAGGATTGTGGGTTTATTCTTTTGGATACTTTGATTTTTTTTTTCTCATTAAAACACTTGGTTGTGTATTTCATAACTACCTGCATTTAAGTCAGTTGACAGTTTAAACATCTGTGTTGTCTGTGTCCCAATGATGGAATTTTGAATGCAAAATACTTTGTGTGCCTTTACAGCCATTAATTATGGTGAGTTGGCATATTTAATTCTTTTACTGTGAAGCCAGTTCTAATATTCATAGTGTTCCTCAATACAAATAACATTTAAATCATTGGATCATCATGTGACATTTTAAAACATTATTAAACATATTCTAGCCTGGAACATTTTAATTGTTTCTCTTATGTAAGCTATAGTGTTTAATTCTTTTAAAAACAATGGATGGAGAGATTTTTTTAAAAATCAAGTAATTGTCCATTTTGTAAGTAGCTTGAACGTTCAGCATACCTATTGTCCTATTCAGAGTAAATCTTGCTGAATAAATTGAGCCTGTATAGTTAAAAAGATAGCTAATGAAAATTTTGTTTACTATAAATGTTAATATTATATTAAACATTTGTAAGTAGAAAAATTGTCAGATATTAACATTTTGTGAACAAAAAATTACTCTAACTTTGAGCAGTCAAAATTCAAATTAATTTTAATTTTAATCATTTTAACATTTATAATTTATTGTATTGTCTGATTTTAGCACAATCATTGAATAGTAGGAGGAAAGAATATAACAGATTTCCTTTCTGGTTTTTTAAACATTAATTTATAAGTAAATTTGAATTTTTATGAGAGAAATCATCTTGTAGATATGAAGACTATTAGGTAATCTCTTTAGCAAAATACATTTTGTGTGTATAAATATTCATATTCTAAAGGTTATTTACACAGTACTATGGTAGATCTTCCTGCCCTCTTAGATCTTGAATTTAGTACATTTTGATCATACAAATGTCTGATCAAAAAAATCAACATCACTTTACAAATCATTTTATTTTGTTTTCTCATTCCTTTAGACTTATGTTTATTTTTTTCACTCAGTCTATAAATCAAAGATTTGATAAAGGTAATCTATATAGTAGCAGTTTTTAAAATATTTGGAACTTCAGCTTTTATTTCATATTGTGAAAATACTGCATAGTTGATTAGAATAATAATATGGTACTGGGTAGCAACTGGTTTCACTTAGAAGAATCTAGTAAAAAGTACTCTAGTTGAGTTTGGTTCTTGATCTTATATTTTGAAACTATAAATACATATATACAAAGTGCTAACTTTTGCTTTCTGTTTTCAAATATTTTGAAAGCTTTTCCTATTTTAGGCCCATTTTTTTCCTTTTAACTACTCTAGTTTTGTATCTAAAGAGTATTTTGTGCACAATGGGTATGTAACTTATTTTTCAAGTCCTTAGGAGAAAAAGGAAATATCCTTTAGTGAGGGAAAAGAATAGGGAAAGAAGGAAGGAGAGAACCTCAGATAACTGAAGGAAGGTCTGGAGTTATAAGGGAACATACTTTGGTATTGGGAGGTTGAATAAACTAGCTAAACACAAAGGGAAGAAAGATAACAGAGTTTAGCATTGCATGAAGAGAAAAAAATTGCTTGAAAGAATAAGAAAAATATTTTTTTAAATGTTATTTTGTGTCAAGCACACAAAGAACTACTGGAGATATAGATACAAAAGCAAAGACAAGCCCCTGCCAGCAAGAAGATTACATTCCGGTTAGAGGAAAGCGAAAACATATTGGGGAGCTGTAGCCAGGGGGAGGGATGTTTTCATTTGGAAAGTTATAGTGAGTAGAAACATAGAGGAGTAGAATAGATTGATAAACTCTTTCCAGGACAGTGACAGGAATTGATTTGTTTAAGGTTCTAAAATTGGAAAGGGGATGGCCAGAAAACAAAGAATACCGCGAATCACAATGGGGACTGGTGAGGAGAAGTTGGGGGAGTTAAGTTAAACATAGCCCTAAGCCTAAATATAGTAGGTAACTGAGGGAAGAAGTGTTCCAGCCATGAAACGGTTAAGTCATCCAAAAGCTTTCTTTGAAATTGTGGAAATAAAGGAAATTGCTGAGGGAAAATAATATCAAGAGAAAAAAGTATCAAGTACAGAACCTTGAAGGATCTTGAGAGGTCTGGAAGAAGGAAACAAAGTGCCTTCTGTGCTAGGCACTGTGCAAATGCTTTACAAATATTATATCATTGGATCTTAACAACAACCCTGGGAGTTAAGTACTTCTATTATCCCCATTTTACCACTGAGGAAACTGAGACAGATGGCAGTTAAGTGACTTGCCCCCAGTCAAACTGTGTTTGTGGCTATATTTGAATTTGGGTCTTCCTGACTGCCAGCCCTTTATATTATTACCTAGCTGCCTGTAAGAGTAGAGAGGCAGTAAAGAAGACAGTAAAAGTGCAAGTAGAGGAGTAGAACCATAAGAATATGGTATCTCCAATGTCAAAAAGGAGAACAATACACAAGAAAGGGATTGGGGGAGGGGAGGGGCAACATTCAAAAGCTATAGGAAGAGCAAGGAAAATTAGGACTGAAAAAAGTCCATTGGATTTGGTGATTTGGGGCATTGGTTTTTAACTGACCTTACTTGGGAAAAAGAAGTCAGATCTTTTAAGTGGTTAAGGAGAAAGTAAATAGTGAGAAAATGAAAATATCCTCTTTGTATATGTGTGCCTATTTTTTTTCCAGAAGTTTCGTAGGTGTTAGGAATCTCAGTTTTAGCAAGTCTCTTATCTGTTGACCTGACTAGTCAACATACTTCTAAAAAAAGTTGAATTGTTTATTATAAATGAACTCAGAAAATAAAAGAAAGTTACAGCTGAATTAAGAAAGAAATGAAGAAAGCTGTGAATTAAGAATTGACAGGTTCTCTATGAGGTGGTACACAATTAAAACAGATCCAACTGCCCTACTTTAAAAATCTCTTGACCCTGGAATGGAACATTAATAAAGGAACAGATGTCAACATCAGTAGTCACCATTTCGTATGGAAATTTAACCAATGTAAGACAATCACTACAATGTGAGAGCAAAAGAACTTCAAACTGCCTTGGCTGACAAACCCTGGTCTTCTTTCACTTTATAGGAAAATGCAGCTACCAGTAGCAGTGGTTAAGATATAGTCATTACAAATTACGCAGAGGAGGGCGTAGATGATTATGAATAGTATTGTTCCATGAAACATCCAGAAGTAATTAAAGGGAAAAATTAATTGGCATAAAGTTTGGTGCAGACCAGATTAAGCCTAAGAGTATTTAAGGATACAACTGAAAGGACAAACAAATGGGAAATATTTATTAAGCCTTTTCTCCATCAGTGTTACTAGAACTACCAATAACTGACAGCCTCATTGTGCTTCATAATGATGTAGAGAGAAAATTGATTAAAAACTAAAAAAGATGAGAACAATTGGGCTATATCAAATATATACAGATGAGATAAATCCTAGAGGTGACAATTTTGAGGGCACCGAGGGATTCCCTCTTAAGATATCAGAAAAGGCTGGGTATTGAATGGTTAGCAAATATCAGGAACAGTATTATTGGTGTTTAAAAAAAAGTGATAGTGATGACATCAGTAACTACAAACCCTTATGTCCTCTTTCCCATTTTTACGAAGTCTTCCAAAAATATTTCATACCTAGTATCATAGATAGACTTCTTATCCCATAGTTTTGTATCGGGGGCATCCTTGATTAAAATATAGGCAGGGAACAAGTAAGTTGTTTTTTTTAAAAAATTAATAATAGATTGAATAAAGCAAAAAGCATCCCAAATGGATCTCCAACAAGATGTTTCCTGTGCATATTTTAAGACCATAGAAGATTCCTTAAAAGACGTAACAAGAGAAATAGTTTTAAGTTCTCTTATTAATATCAATCATTGCAAAGTTCAAACAGATTACAAATTCCCTATAGATGCTACGGTCCTCCAGATGTTTCTGTTTGTGGTAATTGTGCTAATTGCATCAAACTCTAGAACATATAAGAACTTAGTAAATAAGATCCACAGTCACCCAAGGCTTCAGCATAGACTTCTGGTAAGACACAGAGGTAGTGGTGTGAACAGGAGTGTCAAAAAGGAGCACCACACCAAATGAAACCAAGAAATCCAAAAAGAAACTACAGTTAGTGCCTTTATTCATCCCAGGTCTGCACAATGGGACAGCCTAAAGCCTGTTGGAAAGGAAAAGGTTCATTCAGAAAACTCCAAGGCCAGTGCAAAGCAAAGAGGCTATAATACACCAATGAGGAAGCTCCTAGGGCAGCCAGACACTCAGAGCCAGTGCTGTCTCTCACCTTCCATGGAGGTGGGAGCTTATGAATCTCAGACAGAAACAAGTAGGCCCTGACATCCTAGGGATACTAAAAGTGTGTAGCATGTTGAAACCTGAGAATCCTGAAGAACATAGCACTCTGTACTCAGAGAAGGTAGGCAGACCTAAAACTTGTCAGCACTTAGCAGAGACACCAGTAGAAGGGAAAGCCTTCTAGCCAGACCCAAGATAAGGATTAGAATCAAACAGGGCCACCAACATTTTTATACAAAGCCCCATTTCAGGAAGTAAGACTGGGAATAGGAGTAAACAGAAGACACATACAGTAAATTCTATGAATCCAAGGACATCTGAGACAAAAACTGAGAAGAGGGGAATAACTACAACTCTAGTCTGATAAAAGAAGAGCTTGGCCAGAAGGTCTATAAGATATCATGAAAGAAATGAAGTAAGAAATGTTAAAAGGGATATTAAAAATAAAATGAGAAGCCTAGAGAAAAGAATAGGAAGGAGAATAAATAACAATATATGAGATGCTAAACCTTACCCAAGTAAGAAACTCCCTGAAAAGTAAAATGTATCAAACATAAATCAGGGGCAGCTAGGTGGCGCAGTGGATAAAGCACTGGCCCTGGATTCAGGAGGACCTAAGTTCAAATCCAGCCTCAGACACTTGACACCTACTAGCTGTGTGACCCTGGGCAAGTCACTTAACCCTCATTGCCCTGCCCCCCCCAAAAAAAAAGAGATGAGGGGAGGGGAGGAGAGAAGATGGATGATAGATGGTTTTTAATCACTCCATGAAAATCATGGCAAAACGAAAAACCTCCCAGACACCCTATTTCAGTAAATCATTTTTTAAAAAACTACCCAGATCCATTAGAACCAGTGTAGGGCAAAGTGAAAATAGAAGAAATCTACCAGTCACCTAGCAACAAACTCCAAATTGAAAATACCCCAGGAATGTAATAGCCAAAATCCAGGACTTCCCAAATGAAGGAAAAAATATAATAAGTATCCAGAAAGAAAGAGTTAATGTACTAAGGAAATAGGATTACATAAGACCAGGGAGTAACTACTTTAATGGAGAGGAGACACTGAAATTCAGCATTGCAAGCAAGCAAGCAAATAAATAAATAAATAGGTGTATGGGTGGATGGATGGATGGATGGATGGATGGATGGATGGATGGATGGATGGATGGATGGATGGATGGATGAATGAATGAATGAATGAATGAATGAATGAATGAATGGAGATAAAAATATAAAGGCTTTCAACAGAAAATAGCTTGCTCTATAAAACTGAGAATAATCCTACATAGGAAAAGTGTGAGGAGAAAGGGGGAGGGACCATTAATCAGAGAGAGGATTTCAAACATTCTTGATAAAAATATTAAGTCTGAATAGAAACTTTAAAATACAAACATAGGTGTGTTGGTAGTGTTTTTAATTGGTCTGGTCATTCTGGAAAACAATTTGGAGTTACGCCTATTGACCCATTGAGCCCAATATTAGGTTTGTAACTAAAGAGATCAAACAAAGAAGAAAAAGAGCCTGATACTCAAAAATTATGGCAGTTCCTTTTGTAGTGGTAAAGAATGAGAAATGTGGGAGATGCCTATCAATAAGGAATGGCTAAACAAATTATGGTATATGAGTGTAATGCAATATTAGTATGCTATAAGAAATTATCAAAGTGAGAAATTCAAAGTAATATAGGTATATTGTATTAAATAATGCAGAGTGAAGCGAGTAGAACCAGGAGAATAACTTATACAATAACCACAACATTGTAAAGAACAGCTTTGAAAAACATAAGAATATGGGATCAATGCAAGGACATTTCAGGTGCCACAAGATTGATAGAGGTGATGAGCATGAGATGCAGAATAAGATACATACTATCATATGTATTTATTTACTGGACTATTCTTATTTGTCACGAGAAGGATTTTTTTTTTAATAGAGGGGCAGGAATAGGGTATTATAATGTCAAAAAGGGGGGGGGAAGAGGTTTGTTGAATCATTTTTTAACAGTAGAAGACAACAGCAGCTAGGTGGTGCAGTGGATAAAGCACCAGCCCTGGATTCAGGAGAACCTGAGTTCAAATTCGGCCTCAGACACTTACCACTTACTAGCTGTGTGACCCTGGGCAAGTCACTTAATCCCCATTGCCCCGCAAAAAAAAAAAAAAAAAAAAAAAAAAAAACCCAGTAGAAGACAGACAAGCAGTTCAGCTTTAACTAACATGTTAAATCTATTACATACTCCTAAAAAGGATTTCATTATAACAATCCACATAGGAGAAGCCAAGTGGATAAAGAATGCCTCTTGTATATATTATGGCATACATTCAGACCAATACTTGTTTTGAACAGATACTGAAGGTGGGTAATAATAACTTGGTCCCACAATTGAATAAAAAGATAACATAAAGAGTATGTTGAATTGTACCTGGGATATGACACATATGTGGTAATGTCAAACTGCTTCTTAAAAAAAAAAAAACATCATTTTTTTTAACACCAATGTTCTAGTAATACTCATTGGCCACTGCAATACTACAGTCTCTAAAGGGTAAAAATTTCAGGTTATCAAAAGGACAGTAGAAGGATACATGGTGGTAGTCAACCAAACTGCAGCATATCGAAGGTTTGATGGAAAAGATAATCTGAAAGAGGAAAGGATACTGAATGATTACAAAAAGTTTAGTGTTACTGTTATAAAAAGGCAATTGATGACTTTTTCTTTCTTCAGTCTTTGAGATCATTTCACATGTTTCATGTTTCAAATAACAAACTGTACACAAGAAGCAGTGTTGGGGGCAGCTAGGTGGCGCAGTGGATAGAGCACCGGCCTTGGAGTCAGGAGGACGTGAGTTCAAATGCGGCCACAGACACTTAACACTTAATAGCTGTGTGACCTTGGACAAGTCACTTAACCCCAATTGCCTCACCAAAGAAGAAGAAGAAGAAGAAGAAGAAGAAGAAGCAGTGTCATCTATTTCAAAGTAGCCATGAATGGAAAAGTTTAGCCAATTATTTTAAAAATCCAGTGATAGCAAGTGGATAGGCCATGTGCTTCATTGAGATCTGTGTAACTTTGAGACCCAGAAAAAGACCCAAGTACTAGAATACCCTGTGAAAGATTGATTTGGACAGTATGCACAACAGGCACATAGAATGTGAAGGAACAGAAGATAAGACACTGAAATTAAAGTCAGGAAGACCTGAGTTCAAATCCTACCTCAGACATTTGCTAGCTGTGTGATCCCTGCATAAGTCACTTCAACTCTCTGTGCTTTGGTTTCTTCTTCTATAAAATGAGGGGGTTGAACTAAATTACCTTCTTATAGTTCTAAATCTAAGAGCATAAGAGGTGTTGACAAATTTTGATCTGTACCATTGGAAAAGAATATCCAGATTCAGAACCTCATCACTTGAGAAAGGAAGGTGAGAGAGGATTGAAGTGAAATTTCATAAAAGTGAAGCTCTTTTTTTTAAGTGTTCAAAAGAACTGAATACATTCATGAGCAGATTGGAAAGAACCAGTGCATAAGAAGTACAGGTAGCTGCAGGAAATGCCTAGAAAAAGTAGGAGCTTAGTCTTAAGAGCATTAATTGAAGAATGTTGAGAATGTTCTAAAATGCCCTAACATCCTAGTTCTTCTGTCTACTTAATTCCAATGACTTACTCCTTAATCTTTTGATCACCCTCAGATGTTCCATTCCTATGTTCATGAACTCAAAAATTCCATTAGCTGATTCTAATTTTTTATCATTTCATCTTTCCCTTCTGCCTTATGATTCCCTAACCCTGTTCTTTAGCCTGAAATCTCTAATTCTCCTCTACACAGTTCTTTCCCAGACCATTACCCTGCACTTGTACTCTTTTCCCTCCCCAATCTTGATCTCTTGATGAATCAATTCTAATATTTCCCCTGTTTTCAAATCTCTTGTTCCTTTGTCTAATCACACTTATCCAACTCCCAGCCTGGATTAACTCCCACCATTTCCATCCTTCATTACTACTCATGTGCTGCATTAAAGGAGCTGGGGGAAATAACAAAACCCATGCTGATTGGATCCACTACAAATTTGTTACATAACCTCAGTTGGACCCTCACTGCAGCAAAGGAGTTTTGGGGGTTTTTTTGCATTTCCCTAATCACATTCCCCTCCCACTAGCACAGAAGCTCTCCTAAACTTTTTCATCCCTCCTCAAGCTTTCCATGACACCCCTATCCTCTCAACTGAGGATCTCAACTCAGCACCAAAATAATTGAAGCTATTTGTCATGAGCTCCCTTTTCTGCCCACCTCCTCATCTCAAATTACTCAGATATCTTTCTCCTCTTCTTGCCTCTTTTTTTGTTTGTTTTGTTTTGTTTTGTTTGCAGGGCAGTGAGGGTTAAGTGACTTGCCCAGGGTCACACACCTAGTAAGTGTCAAGTGTCTGGGTCCAGATTTGAACTCAGGTCCTCCTGAATCCACGGCCAGTGCCTTATGCTTTATCCACTGCACCACCTAGCTGCCCCCATTTTCTTTCCTCTTGAAAAAAAATGACCCTTCACCTTGCCAAAGCTAACCCTTTTACATGCACTTTTTTTTTTGGGGGGGTGAGGCAATTGGGGTTAAGTGACTTGCCCAGGGTCACACAGCTAGTAAGTGTCTAGTGTCTGAGGTCGAATTTGAACTCAGGTCCTCCTGAATCCAGGGCGGGTTTCTAGCTGCCCCTTACCTGCACTTTTGATCATATCCCATTAACATCTTGTCCAGCAGATTTTCCCAACTGTCATTCCAACTCTTTCATCTTCAGTCTTTGCTTATCTAGTGATTCCTTCTCTGCTGCCCACAACACATCCATTTCTTCCTCATTCTTATGAAGGGAAAAGTCTTTATCTTTTCAATCCTGCTAGCAATTGTCTTATACACCTCTCTGCCCCTTCTCAGCTAAACTCCTTGAGAAATCTTTCTATACTCACTGCCTTCACTTCCTCTCCTGACTCTTCCTCACTCTCTTCTAACCTTCTACGATCTGACTTATTATTTCATTCAGCTGAAATTATTCTCTCAAAGTCCCCAGTTATTTCTTAATTGCTAACTAATGGCCTTTCTTTACCCTTCATTCTTCTTTACTTCACTGAAGCCTTTGACATTGTCAGTCACCCTCTTCTGGATACTTTCTTATTTCTAGGTTTTTGTGGCATTGCTTTTTCCTGGTTCTTATTGCATCATTTTCTCCTGATTCTTCTTCCAATTTGCCTGTCTGACCTCCCCTGTTTAGTCTTCTTTGTTGTGTCTTCCTCTGTGTTATGCCCAGATATTTCTGTCCTTGAAGGCACTGTTCTGGATCCCCTTCTCTTTTCCCTCTGTACCATCTCATTTGGTGATCTCATCAGTTCTCTTGGGTTCAGTTATCACCTCTATGCAAATTATTCCCAGATTGTCATATTCAGTTCTTTTCCTTTCTCCTAATTTCCAGTCTCACATCATCAAGTGCCTTTTGGATATCTCAGACTAGATAGGTATCTCTAACAAAAGAAAATTCATTATCTTTCCCCCAAATCCCACTCTTTTACAAACTCCCTGTTACTGTGGAGGGTACTGCCATCCTCCCAGGCCTCCAATACCATTCTTGACTCCTCCTTTTCACTCCACATTTCAAATCTGTTGCCAAATCATGTCATTACTACCTTTACAACATCTTTTGTAAAAATATCTTTTCCTCCTTTCACACAGCTACCAGCCTTCCACTTGGATTATTGCAGTAGCCTCCTAATGAGTCTCCCTCCCAACAAGCATTTCCCCACTCCTCTACTCAAATCCTCTACTCAGCTGCCAGAGTGTCTGCATCAAAGTTCTGATCATGTCAGCCCCTTTCTCCATAAACTTTAGTACCTCCATATATTCTCTAGGATCCGATATAAATTCCTCTGATTGATTTCTAAAGTTCTTTATAATCTGTGACCTTCCTAATAACTTTTTTTCATTCCTTGCACACAAATCATTTTCCTACTTCATGACTTTTCACCACCTATTTCCCATGGCTGAAATGCATGAGGTACACATGATGTGTGAGGGCAGGGTTGGTGTTTTTGCTTTTCATTTTCTCTCCAGTACTCAGAACAGTGTCTGTCACACAGTAAACATTTAATAAATATGTTTGCTTCAATTTCTTCAGTGAAACAAGAGTACTTGGGAATAAGGCATAGAGATACAGGAAGATTTGGGATAGATCCAGAATGAAACTATAATATTCGTATATTAATATGATTTATTCTCCCCAATTTTTTTTTGTGAGGCAATTGGGGTTAAGTGACTTGCCAAGGGTCACACAGCTAGAAGTATCAAGTGTCTGAGGTCAGATTTGAACTCAGGTCCCCCTGGATCCAGGGCTGGTGCTCTATCTACTGCGCCACCTAGAGGCCCCCCCCCATTTTATTTTAATAACTATAATTTCCACCCCTTTATTCCTGCCACAGCAGTAGTTAGCCTATAGGATAGATGAGAGCCTGCAGTTGACACATAATATAATTTTTTGTAACATTGCCTTCCACATATCTGCATCCTTTTATCTGTTTCTCCGTCATATATTAATGCCTGCTAGTGACACAAGCACTGTTATTCAGCCTTGCTAGGGGTCCTCAAACCCAAAAGTTTTTTGAACCTTGTATATATGTTCCTTCTTTATCTACCAGTACCTATCAGCATGGACTGTTCGGGAAAAGCCTGGGCATGCAAGATGGAAATAAATACATAAGATTAAAAAGTACTATAATACATAATTTCTATAAACACCAGTGCTATTATTTGACCTATTTTTCTGGCAGTTTGATATGATACACTAATAAGATAGAATAAAGTGAGGCTTACAGACTTAGGGGAGTATGAGAAGATGAAGGAAGTGATATTCACAACTAGTCAACTATAATGCATGAGTGTAAAGCAATGTCATTACCCATAAATAAATCTCTGTATGGAAGAGGGGAAAATAGCAGTAGTATTGGAGCAATAGTGATAAATATAGTTATGCAATAGGATATTTGATTTGATGGTTGAATTTAAAATATTACTGTATTTCATTTATTAATAATGGAATCCAAATGAAAGTTTTAAAAATTCCAATTGGAATTTGCAGCTTTCTAATGAAGAAAAAAAAGCTTTGTATGTAGTAAATATGGTCTATGCTAAGATGTTTATTATATAATTTTAAGAATCATCTAGGGGCAGCTAGGTGGCGCAGTGGATGGAGCACCAGCCCTGGACTCAGGAGTACCTGAGTTCAAATCCGGCCTCAGACACTTAACACTTACTGTCTGTGTGACCCTGGGCAAGTCACTTAACCCCAGTTGCCTCACTAAAAAAAAATAAATAAATAAAAATCATCTAGAGCATTAAGAGACCTCACATAAACTATCTAATTCAAACCTCTCATTTTTACGGATGAGGAACTGGGACCTTATGGGTATTAATTGCAATGTAGCTAGTAAGCATTCATGTCAATTTAGGGGCATTATATTAAATATAAAATTCTAAGTTCCATTGAGAGACTTTTTCTTTGAATAAGCTTCATAAGAGGCAGTGGATAGAAAGCCAGTCTCAGAGCCAGGAAAACCTGGGTTTAAGTCCTGCCTCTAACACATATTAGCTTTATGACCCTAGCTAGTCACTTAATTTCTTTTTACTCTAGGCAAAAGTTTCAAAGAAAATACAGACTGAGAGTTTCCTCATCAGGGAGTTTCTTATACCTCTAAAATCACAGGTCAGGCCCTATCCCTATAAGCCACTCACATTGATCTTTCTTACCTAATCTGTAAAATGTAAGCTAGTACTTTTTTATTCTAGATGTAATCTGGCACTCCTTTCTCTTATGCAGAAAATATCAAAATAACTAATTATATGAATGTTTTGTGATCCTAAAAAATGGTCCATAAAAGAATGGACAAGTCAAACAGATGAACTAAACCATATCTGAATTTGAGCTTTACAATTGTAAAATTTGAGCTTTACAATTGTAGAATAGGTTATTGTATTTTATCTTATGTAATCACCTGGTTTTAAAATATGCAGATTTATTATTATTTTTCTGATAGTCATAGTTTACTATTTTCAGGAAAATATAGTTCTTATTCTTACTATTTGATTTTTCCATTTCATTTTCATTACATATATTTCAAATGTCAAGTGAGGTTGGTGTAGCAAGACCAAAAAAAAATCTTAAGAGACAAGATAGCGGGCAGCTAGGTGGTGCAGTAGATAAAGCACCAGCCCTGGATTCAAGAGGACCTGAGTTCAAATTTGGCCTCAGACACTTGAACTGGAGAAGGAAATGGCAAACCACTATAGCATCTCTGCAAAGAAAACCTAAATGGGGCCATGAAGTGTCAGATATGACTGAAAATGACTGAACAACAACAAAGCATGTATAAAGCACTTAAAGGTTTATAAAGCACTTTACAAATTTTGTCTCATTTGATCCTCACAAAAAACCTTAGAGGTAGGTGCCATTATTATCCCCATTTTACAGATGAGAAAATTGAGGTGGAAAGTGGTTAGGTAATTTGCCTAGGATCACATAGCTAAGATTTGTACCCAAGTTTTCTGTCTACTGAACCACTTGTCCACTACAGATAAAAATTTTTTTGTGATAAAACACTGAAGACTATGTATTCAATAATTGGAGAATTGCTGAAGGAACTTTGGCATATGAATGAAACGAATATAGAGAATTTAGAAGCACTTAAGATGACATATGAAATGATGCAGAGTGTAGAAATCAGATCAATATACACAATGTCTACAAACAATGTAAATTTAAAATTTCTGAAAAATGTTCTTTAGAGTACTTTGGGTGTGTTTTGGTGAAAGTGTGTCAAAATAAAATATCACCTTTTATGAAAAAAGCTCTATCTAGAGATAAATGAGATAAGGTTGGACATGACTTTTTTTAAAAAAGAAAAAGAATGCCCACAGTTGGGAAAAGTGTAATTAATTCCTAGAGATTCTAAGTAAAGTCATCTAGTCCCAACTAGACCTGCCAGAGAATGCCATCCCCATAATCCCTGACAAATAGTCAGTCAGCTTCAGCTTGAAGATCACCAATGATGAAAAACTCATTAACACTCCCAATTTCACTTTGAAACAGTTCTAATTATTGGGAAGTTTTTCATTAAATGGAGCTGAAATTGTCCCCTTCAGCTACCACCCAGTACTTCTAGTTCTGACTGTGGGACCAAGCAAAGAACATTTGATCTTTCTTCTACATTAACAACTCTTCCAGTAATTGAAGGGAATGGCACTTGTGAATCCACATTATTACTTGAAACACAAGAAACTTTCTCTTGAGGAGGTCCATCTTCCTCCACAGGAAGTGCTTCTTATTTTACTCTTAGCTCTAAATATCCAGTGGTCCTTCTTTCATGTTGTCATGGTTGTCCACCCTTCAACCTCCTTTCACCGGGGCTTCTTAAAGATGCTTAATTTATTTGGGAAGATTTTCCTACTTTGTTATAATCTGCTCAGTTACCTTTAATTGGATGTTAGCACATTCTTGCCAGGCTGAAATGGAAACAGAATCCAAACCACAAGCAGAAATTGGTTTATCTAATTAGATCTAGATGCTTTATAGTTCCTATACTTCACTGGCTCCTTAGCTCATTGAGGAACTATCAGTACAGTGTCAGAGTAGCACATGGACGAGGTAAAGTGATTGATTGGAAGTGAAATCTGGGGAGTTCAATTTCCCATTTCTATAAGAATGTAGGTAATTTACACAAGTTTTAGGCTAAAAGTTTTTAAAACATCAAGATTTAATTATTATCTCTTATACAGATGACTCCTACATCTAGATACCCTGTCCTAATATCTTTCATAAGCTCTGGTATCCCAACACCACTGGCCCACTGAACCTCTCCACCTTAATGATCCATGGGCATCTCAAACTCAGCATATCTAAAACAGAACTCATCTTTCCTCCTTAACCTATGCTTTCTCCCAACTTCCTTATTTCTGTCAAGGATACCACCATCCTTCCAATTACCCATCTTCATAATTTGAAGATCATTCTCAACCCTTTCTTCTTCCTCATACCCAAACAATCGCCAAGTCTTGTCAATTCCAACCTCATATCTCAAACTCATCCTCTTTTCTATTCACACCACAACCACCATAGTTCAGGCTTTCATCACCTCCAAACTAGACTGTGGTAGTAGTGAATCAATAAGAATTTATTAAATGCCCACTCTACTAAGCACTGGTTATGCAAAGAAAGCCCCCCCAAAAAAACCCAAGCAAACCCCCCCCAAAAAAAAACAGTCCCTTTCCTGAAGGAGTTCATAGTCTAATGGCAGAGACAGCATGCAAAAAACCATGTATAAAAGATTTATATAGGATAAATTGGAGATAATCTTAGAGGGAAGGGATTAAGTTTAAGGAGGACAAGGGAAGGGCTTCTTGCAGAAGATGGGATTATAGCTGAGACTAAAAGTCTCTTAATTGGTCTACAGTCTCTCTCCCTCTCCAATCCATCTTCCATATAACTGCCAAAATAATAAAGCACAAGCATGACCATGTTACTCTCCTACAGCCAAGTTATTGATTAGTGTGAATGATAAATTCCCTTGAAAAATAAAATGGATTTGTATTTACATAATTCAAATATAGAAATATGTAAAATGTGATCATTGGTTCCAGACCTTATGGAAATATGTGGTTGGAATTCAAATAATGCAACTATTTCAAGGGAGATTCATTATTTGCACTAATGAGACCTGGCTCTATTGTCATATAGACTAAACAATTACTAATTAGTAATCACAATTACTTATCAAGTCAGATAAAAGTATTAAAAACTTGATTGAATAGCTCTTGGTATGCATCTGTCTTAAAGATAGTATTTGAGGTACTACAGTTGGGGTAGCCCCAAGCTCTAGAATGCATATTATCAACACCACTGCTGCCATTGCCCCTTCCCTGGATGAGAACTCCAAGACTATCAGGAGGTCCTGAATCCCATGCCTTTGCTCCATTCCAATATCACTTGATATTTTTAAACATAGTTCTTGAATACAACAACAGGTATTAAGTGCTTAATATGTTCAAGAGGCAGCTGCTGGCACAGCTCAGATACTTATTAGCTGTGTGACCCTGGGCAAGTTATATAACTTCTGTTTGCCTCAGTTTCCTCAACTGTAAAATGAAGATAATAACAGCACCTACCTCAAAGGGTTGTTGTAAGGATCAGATGACATAATATTTATTGTAAAATACCAGTGCTTATTCCTTTTTCCTTGCCTTCGAGACACAGAGACAAAAAGCAGCCCTTACCCTGAGGTATTTTTGGTAATTGATTGATATCTGATAATTAGCAATTAACCAGAAAAGCCAAAGAACTATATTGTACACCCTAAGAAATGTAAGATAAAATGGGGGGGGAATTTTTTTTAACCTGATATGTGATTTCATTAGTTCAGGAAATTCCCTCAATCAGTGCAAATTTGTAGTTTCTCTGCAACATATAATCTTTCAGAGTTGTCAAAGGCACTGAGGGGTTCGCTGAGACTTATTTAGGGTCACACAGCCATTATGTATCATAGACATAAATGGAACTTGTCTTCCTGACTGATGCCAGTGTTATATCCATTATGTAACACTGCGTTTCAATACAGAAATTAGCAGTCCTAAGTTACAGGTTGTAGCAGTCATATTGTCAGAGTATATGGCAATTCAAGATGACTAGCTTAAACTTTTTTTCTTTAAGAGATTTACAGCATTGGTTTTCAATCTGAGTGCCATAGACTTAGAGGCTATGGAGTTATTGCAAAGGATCTATCATCTGACTTAATAAAAATAAGCAAACTCACCCTCTATAGACTGAAAAATCTCTCATATATTATTATTTTACAAATTTATATAGGTACTATTGAATATGATAAAATACATATTCATTTGAAAGACTTAGTAAATTCATAATATACTAATCCAGGAGTCAGGAAGACCTAAGTTCAAATGTGACCTCAGATACTTATTAGCTGTGTGATCCTGGGTAAGTCACCTAACCTGTTTGCCTCAGTTTCTTCATCAATAAAATAGGAGTAATAATAGCACCTACCTTTCTAAGTATCAAATGAGATAATGATTGTAAAGCACTTAGAACTGTACCCAGCACAATATAAATACTATATAAATGTTTGCTATTATTATTTATTATAATAACTTTTTTTCCTCTATGATTACGAGTAATATAAACTACTACTATGGGGAAGGGAGGTCATAATTTTTCCTTTAAAAAAATAATCCTTTTACTTAGGTTAGAAACCAATGATTTATAGTAATTAAAAGTCCCCTCAATAGATTAAAAAAAAAAAACAGGTTGTCAGACTTGACAAAAAAGCCTAATTTTGAATCTTATTTAATCTTTTTCAGATCTCAGTCACAGTGGATTGGTAGACCATTATGAAAATTCCCAGTGGGGACAACAGCCTACTTTTAGAAGTGAAGCCAACTGCACCTGGGATAAAGTGATAATAGATAGGACTGACAAGGAGGCGTGGCCTTCCATTACAGTAACTGAGACTGAATCTGCTTCAGAATGTACTACAGACATTGACTCTGCCTCCAACTGTGGCCCAGAGAATAGTAGCATGGCTACAGGGAGTGCCCACGGCAACTTCACTGGACATACAAAGAAAAATAATGGCAATAATGGCGCAAATGGAGCACTCGTCCAAAGCACTTCTAATCAGAGTGCCCTTGGAGCAGGTGGAGCAAATGGTAATGGAAATTCATCTAGAGTGTGGGGTGTGACCACAGGCTCCAACTCTAATCTAGCTCACTGCTCTATCAGTGGTGGGGATGGGAAAATGGACAATATGATTGGAGATAGTAGAAGTCAGAACTGCTGGGGTACTTCCACCTCAAATGCTGGCATTAATCTTAACCTTAATCCTAATGCCAACCCAGCTGCCTGGCCTGTACTTGGACATGAAGGAACTGTGGCAACAGGCAACCCTTCCAGTATTTGCAGTCCAGTCGGTGCCATAGGTCAAAATATGGGCAACCAGAATGGGAACCCAACAGGCACTTTAGGTGCTTGGGGAAATTTGCTGCCTCAAGAGAGCACAGAACCACAAACGTCCACTTCTCAGAATGTGTCTTTCAGCGTACAACCTCAGAACCTTAACACTGATGGACCAAATAACACTAACCCTATGAACTCTTCACCAAACTCTATCAATGCAATGCAGACAAATGGACTGCCGAATTGGGGGATGGCTGTTGGTATTGGGGCCATCATCCCACCCCACCTGCAAGGCCTTCCTGGTGCTAATGGATCATCAGTTTCTCAAGTCAGTGGGGGCAGTGGTGAAGGAATTAACAGTTCAGTGTGGGGGATATCCCCAGGTAATCCTGCCACAGGAAATAATAATTCTGGGTTCAGTCAGGGGAATGGAGACACTGTGAACTCAGCATTAAGTGCTAAACAGAATGGATCCAGCAGAATAGATCCAGCTGTGCAGAAGGAAGGCAATGGAGCAAATGCATGGGATTCAGGGCCTCCTGCTGGTCCTGGAGTTCTCACCTGGGGACGGGGCAATGGCAGCAATGGTGTTGGTAATATGCATTCTGGAGCTTGGGGCCACCCCAACCGTAGCACCTCAAGTGGTGTGAATGGGGAATGGGGAAAGCCCCCAAACCAGCATTCCAATAATGACATCAATGGGAAAGGAACAGTGGGGTGGGACAACCCCAGCGTTACCAACCAGAATCCTGCCATACAACAGGGCAGCGAACAACTGAACTCTTGGGCCAAAGCTACGAATTCTGGCACTGCAACAAGTGAAGGAAGTCATGACAGTTCTGGAAGTCAAAATGAAGGAAGCACTGGAAGGGAAGGAGCTGGAGAGAGCCGACGGAGAGAGAAAGGAATTATAGACCAAGGGCAAGTCCAGTTGCCAAGGAATGACCTTGACCCAAGAGTACTGTCCAATACTGGTTGGGGACAGACTCCTGTAAAGCAAAACACTGCCTGGGAATTTGAGGAATCCCCTAGGTCTGAGCGAAAAAATGACAATGGGACGGAGGCCTGGGGTTGTGCAACTACTCAGCCTTCAAACTCAGGGGGGAAGAATGATGGGTCCATCATGAACAGTACAAATACCTCTTCAGTATCTGGGTGGGTCAACTCACCCTCTGCTGCTGTTCCAGCAAATACAGGTTGGGGAGACAACAACAACAAGGCACCAAATGGCCTCGGGGGTTGGGGGGACTCAATAAGCTCTACTGCTGTCAATAATGCTGCTGCCAAAAGTGGCCATGCTTGGAGTGGGACTGTAAATCAGGGGGACAAATCACCTACCTGGGGTGAACCTCAGAAACCTAAATCTCAAAACTGGGGAGATGGACAAAAGTCCAATCCAGGCTGGACTTCAGGGGGGGGAGATTGGACAGATTCATCATCTGTCCTTGGAAATTTGAGTGATGGAAAAAAGAATGGATCAGGATGGGATGCTGACAATAATAGATCAGGTTCTGGTTGGAATGATGCAAGATCTGGGACCAGTGGATGGGGTAGTGGCACAAATGCTAAGGTTAATCCAGGTACAAATTGGGGGGAGTCTTTAAAACCTGGTCCCCAGCAAAACTGGTCTAATAAACTCCAAGACAACAATGTGAGTAATTGGGGAGGAGCTGCTTCTGTTAAACAGACTGGATCAGGATGGGTTGGTGGGCCAGTACCAGCCAAACAGAAGGACATTAGCGAGGCTACAGGTTGGGAAGAACCTTCTCCCCCCTCCATTCGACGAAAGATGGAAATTGATGATGGTACCTCAGCTTGGGGTGACCCAAGCAACTACAACAATAAAACTGTAAATATGTGGGATAGAAACAATCCTATAATCCAGAGCAGTACCACAACCAATACCACTACCACCACCACCACCACGAATAGCAACTCAAACATGGTTGAAAATCTACCATCACACCAGTCGAGCACTCAGCTCAATCGATCTCCGTTGCTTGGTCCAGGTATGAAGAATGCGTTATACTCTCTGAAAATAGAAAATATTTTTCATCTCAGTACATACAGTATACATGTACAAATATACTGTGATAAGTATCAAAAGGCATTTAATTATCTTCTTGTAGATACTATATTGCATTTGTGAAATAGAAAGAATTACACAGCATTACTTGTAAACATTTACCAACAACAAGATTAATCAATAGAACAGAACCGTCCAGTTGGTAGTATCACTAGCTGACTAGTTTATAGGGCCTTCCCTACAACTGTCATTTCCTCTAACTCTCAGTAGGTAATATTAAGTCTTTTGAAAAACACAAAGGAAATCCCTTCAACTAAAGGTTAAGGACATCACTACACTAAAATATTTCATTCATGTAATTTTAGTGTCAATTTACAGATATCTTACTTTTTTTATTCAAATAAACCAACAGAAAAATTACATGGATTTTGTAACTAGGTAACTAGGTGTTACCTTTTGACTCTTGAAATAAAAATCATGTTAATGGCAGCAGATCCTCCAGTATATCTGAATTTTTTTTTCTAGAATTCTATATCATGGGATATTTTCCATGATTTAGAATACTGGTGTCAAACTCAAATAGAAAATATTATGTAATCTCATTATGTTATCTAATTTAATATTTATTTGTTTTGTTATGCAATTCCCAATTTTAATCTGATTCCAGTAGCACTCAGCTATTTTGCTGCAATGTATTTGACACCTCTTACCTAGAAAACTTAGTCATAGAAACTACAAAGGTGGTAACGAGCTATATTTGTGGCCTCATTTATCTTAATAAGAAAAATAGATAAGCTTTTATTCAAGAATAAACACAGCAAAGAGTTTGAAGAGAAAAGAGTAAAATAATACTACTTTACGTTTAATTGGTTCTCAACAATGACTATAAAAAGATATGTACTTTTTTATCCCAGAGTTGTGATTTTCCTAAAGTCACAAAGCTAATAGTGAATCAAATAAAATTATGAAAAGCACTTTATAAATCATAAAATACTATATAAATGTCATTTAATTTTCATCACCTTATTTCTTTATCTCCAAGCCATGTAGAAAATACCATATAACTTTTTTTCTTATTCTGTGTATCTGAAAGTTTCCTTCCACAAGAAGATCAAATGCCAACAAAAACATTTCAGATGAGAGAATTAAGGTTTTTTATTTATTTTACAAAGAAGATGAGTATTCTTAAAGAGAAATCTAGCTCTATAGTCACTTTTTGAAAATATTACTATTACCCTGTATATGGTGGCTGACATTTTAATCTTAGTGGGTTTACTACACTCATTTTTAAGGGCACAGATTAGGACAATCAGACCAAAACTAGAAATTGATTTTTTTTAAAAAGACTTCTATCATAGCATAACTTATATCATATTGTATCATATAATATAGGAAGTGGCATTTCGGCACTACAAAAATTAATTTGCTTTGTATTTAAATTATGTTAAATTATACATTTGTTCATTTTCATTGTTAAATTCCCATTTCTTATAACTCCTCTGAGATAGGACACCATAGTTAGTAGCAGGTGGCAGTGGATTTTATTAATCTCCTGGTACTTACAATGAGATTTTCCATGAGACTAAGCACTAGTATCAATAATTGAGCTCTTTACAACTACAACTGGGACTCAGCAAGGTCTAACTTTAATCACTGCAGAGTTATTTGATAAAAGATTTCATAAATCTCTTACTTTGTCCTAGTGATGGAATGAGGCCCCATAACCCACTTTATATGCTTTTTGTTAATGCCTAGTTTTATTTATCAATACGATGATATCTTTATTTTTTATCAATACAATGATATTTTGATTTTTCATTGATTTTTTTTTAGAATTTCTATTTTTGTGTTCCATGGGGTTTTTTGATTACTTGGGTTGCTTTTTTAGTGCATATCCAATTTATTTAAGTGTTCTTCCAGATGTAATTTTAAATAGACTGTTTACAGGTCATTGAAACTCTTTAACTTGAGCTCTAATTAACAAAAATATTCATTAGTCACTTGTTTCTTTTCTGCTATCTTCATTCAAGAAGATGACCTACATCAGAGATCTTAACCTTCTTTGTGTCATGAACAATCTGGTGGTGTCTGTGGAACCCTTCTCAGAATAATGCTTTTAAATTCATAAAATACATAAGATTACCAAGGAAACCAAATTCACTGTTATACAGTTATCAAAATATTAAGCAAACAGGTTTATGGACCCAAATTTTAAAATCCCTAATCTAGATGAAATTGGATTCTCATACTGTTGTTTTCTGGAATTCTGTATCCAGCCTAAATTGAGGCTTTGTACTGAAATTGTTGTTCCTAGAAATTGAAGATAAACAAGAAACAGCCTCATTTCTAACTTCATTCAGCTGAAACTGCTGTCTTCAAAAATTTACCAATGATATTATAATTGTCAGTTCTAATGGCCTATACACAATTCTTCTTAGTCTCTCTGCATCATTTGCCACAAAGTTCTCCACAATTCTTATACGGGGTAGGCCAGAAGTCACAATGTTTTAATAACTTTATAAAAAAAGTTTCTTTATTTTTCACCATTTATGAGATTTGATTTTTCACACATAATGTAAATTCATTTCCTATATATACTGTATATGATGTTGTGGTATTGTAAATTAAAAACAAAAAATAAAGGAGTTATTAAATACTGAAACCCCGTCATAACTTTTGGCTCACCCTGTATAGGTCCCAGTCTCTTCATTCATACAGCCACCTCATTAGTTCAAGCTCTCATCATTTCTCACCTGCTCTATTATAATAACTTCCTAATTGGTCTCTCTGCTTCAAATTCCTCCCCATTCCAATCCATGCTTCACTCAAAAAACAAAACTATTTTCTTAAAGTACAGGTCTGACCACATGTCCTGTCTTGTTCTTCCCATCTCTCTTCTCACATCCTCTAGAAAATTCTAGTGGTTTCCTTTTACCTCAAAAAGCAAGTTATTTGTTATATATATGTTCAGTTATTAATTTTTCAGATTATATAATCTTATAGGATCAGTTTTTAATTTAGCAAACATTTATTGGCATGCTATGTGCAAAACACATAGGGAGTTAGGGATACAGAGAAACAATTTTGTCATTGACTACATGGATTGTATGGTCTAATGGAAAATATATGATATGTCTTTTGCATAAAGTAGAATTAAGAGCAAAGTAAAGATGCTAGTCAAAAGGCATTTATATATTTACTGTGCCAGGAATTATGCTAAGATTTAGGGAAATGAAGATGAAAATAATATAAGAATGTTTTCTCATGTTAATTTGAAGGAAGAGAAAGTAGAGAAAGAGAAGTAGAAAGGAAGGCATCCAAGGAGTGTGAAGTGAGGAAAGCCTGTGCTGATGTATGACAACAGGCACATTCAGGGTGAAATCATGCAACAATAGCAACATGACTAGAATAGAGCATAGTCAGAGAATAGTTTGAATTAAGGCTAGAAGGGTCGATTGCAACCAGATTTTGAAGAGTGTCTAAATGTTTGTATTTTCTTCAAAACAACAATTACTTATTTGAGCAGAAGATTGACATATTAAGACTTATATTCAGAATTTTAATTTCCCGTCTTCATCAAGGATAGGTTACAGAGGAGAGAAACGAGAGGTAGGGAGACCAGTGAGAGAAGGTTCTTATAATAGTACCAGCAGGAGATAATGAGGACAGTGGTATGAATGAAAAGGAGGGTCAGATACTGCTAAAGAATAACTGACAGAGTGATGGGTCAAAGATTAAGGTTTTGAATCTAGATAACTGGAAGAATATCAAAAGAAATAGGGATGGATGTCTTGATATAGAAATTTTAGGGGCAGCTAGGTGGCTCAGTGGATAAAGCACCAACCCTGGAGTCAGGAGGACCTGACTTCAAATCCAGCCTCAGGCACCAGACACTTATTAGCTGTGTGACCCTGGGCAAGTCACTTAATCCTCATTGCCTGCCAGAAAAAGAAAAAAAAGAGAGAAATTTTTTAAACTTTAAAGAATTTGATATAGAAATGAAGTTTCCTTCATTTTTTTGGAAAGGGAGATAGAAAAATTCTTTCAAGCACAAGCAGCTATAAATATATTATAATTTGGTAGCTTACTGAGATGATTTAAATATGGGTTTTTATAATTGTTAATGCTATTTCTTTTTTTATGAACAATAACAAAAATAAACATAGTCCTACAACTACCATGGGCATTTAAGAATTAAACCTGGGGTTATCTGACACTTATTTTCTTCTACTGTTTACCAAAGGACAAAAATCTATTTCAAGTGGACATAGTCTTACTGTTAAACTTTAAGAGGGATAGTATGTTCTGTGGTATCAAAGTAGCCATTCTGTAGCATGTATCCAGAATTCCTCTTAGCAGCAGAAGCTAAAACTTGTACAGTTCCCAATAAACTAGCTTGTATCTCTGTCATTCTTTAAGGAAAAGAATATTGCCTAAAGTTGTCTGCAGGTAGAATGAGGTAAGATCAGCTAGCCTCTGTTGCAATAACAGTTCAGCTGTTCTTGTAACTCAGCTTCAGAGTTAGATCCCACTGACCTGTCCCAGCTAGCAGTCACTATTTTAAGCCTCCTAACTAACTAAAAATAGAAATGCTGCACTATATCTGTTGCAGCTTGTTTTTTTTGTAGGGCAGGAGGTTGAATTGAGAGGGAGAAATGGGGAAAGGAAATCCAGGTGAGAGGTGGTTTGGTGAGCATGTTCATGCACATAAAAATTAGCTTAAATTATTTTCTTTTTCAGCACCCAAATGTGTTTTTGATCCTGTTTGTTTAATTGCACAAAGAAATAATAAAATTATTACTCTTGGTATCCTATAGTCAAGCTTCCAAAGTAGCAATAAGAAAAATCTACTAAAATGATCATTATTAGAGTCAAATAAAATTTAATGCAACTTTTTTAAAAGTTTCTGATGCCTGATGCTTAGAAGAGACATTAATCCACCTGCTTTGGATACTTTAATACGTGATTGGAACCCATATATGCATGCCTTTCCTGTATATCTCTTATCTATGTCCTCTCGGATATGAAGAGCCACCTTTTTTGACATACTGGGGGCTCCTCCCTTTATCTTTGACATTATTTAGATACCAGTGGAACATACAGATTGTCCATCCCAAACCTTTTTTTTTTTTAAACTGTACAGTTTTCCCAAAGCAATGAATATTGGTCTCTAGTATTCAATTTTTGTCCCAGTTCATTGTCCACTTGTAGCATCTATTGAAGGAACAAAGGAAGGCTTTGTTATCCAACTAACTGCAAGTCACTGGACAATAGGCTGTCCTCACATACCAATTTTTTTCTACTTAGGCCATGATCTTTTGAATGATTATAGACTTATTTTTTGCAATATCATTTTTTGGGATTTGGTGAATAACATAATGTCATTTGTAAACAAACATGTAGAAGAGCTCATCTCTAAGAGATCCCTCTTAGATTTTAATTCCCTGACAATATCTTCCATGACAGTGGCAAGGACCTTTGGGAAAATATGCCTTCCATTTTTATGCTTAGTCAACATTAATTATCCAAAGATCATTTTTTTTTAAGTTCTGTTAGATCTTTCAAGTGATTTCACTTAATTTTAACTTCCCAGTCAAGGAACAACCTCTACCAATGCAGATCTGCAATTGAGACTTTGCTCTGCTAGTGTGTTCAGCTCTGTTATTTGTGTAAGTCATTGTCTCTCTTCCATATCTCCCTTCTCTTTCAGAGCTCAATCCTCCCTTTGTTCTTCATAGATATTCTGAAAATATCAATCTTGTTCCTACTTCTTGAATCTGTATACTCAGAATCTCTCCCCAGTTCTGAGATAGTTCCTTCTATTTATACAAATTGCTTAGGGTATGAGTCAGTCCCCCACCCAAGAGATTTGTTCCTACTCCGTTTTGATTGTTTGATTTCATCAAAAACTGTTCTTCTTCTCCTTAAAACACCAGAGGCAAGATGGGGTCATTTGAACCCTGCCCTTACACTCTCCCTCCAGTTTTAATATTTATTATTCTTAATAAATCTACTCAAGATTTGGTTCATTGGTTTGGTTTGTTTGTTTTGGCACAAATCCTAAATACCTCTTTTGTGACTTGAGATTCTGCATTATCTGACTATTGAAAAAAATTTCTGCTCTTCAGTTTCTATCCTAATATAGCTTTTCTCTCTTACCAGTCTGGGATGAAATATAACTCCCACAATCTTCAGTGACCTAGTCCCCCCTTTCAAGATAGTCAGTCCAAGCCTTGCTGGAATGATTTTACATTCTACTTTTATATTACTTAATCTTCTACTAATTAACCTCTCTTTTTTAGCTAGTACCAAATAATTTTTTATTATTGCCATTTAGTAGGAGAACTTATGATATGATACTGCTGAGTCTCCTTCCTTCCCATTTTTTTTTTGTTTGGTTGGGGTTTTTTTGAGGGGTTTTTTTGTGAGGCAATTGGGGTTAAGTGACTTGCCCAGGGTCACACAGCTAGTAAGTGTTAAGTGTCTGAGGCCTGATTTGAACTCAGGTCCCCCTGACTCCAGGGCCAGTGCTCTATCCACTACGCCACCTAGCTGCCCCCTTCCCATGTTTTAAATTGAAATTCTTGACCTTTTGTTCCTCAAGATGAATTTTATTTTTTTTTCTACTTCTATAAAATACTCCTTTGGTAGTTAGGTTTGTATATCCCTGAATAAGTTAATTTTTATTTTGTCATTCTTATTATATATTCTCAATCTACCCATGAGCAACTAATATCTTTTCAGTAATTTGTTTGTCTTTGTTACCATAAAGAGTGTTTTGTAGTTGTTTTCTTATGCTTTCTGTATGTATCCTGGTAGGTAGATTCCCAAATATTTCATATATTCTGTAATGATTCTGAGTGTAATTTCTCTTTCCATTCTAGGTTGGGTGGGGGGTTTTTGTAATACACAGAAAAGCTTTATATTAATTTATTTCATAAATACTACAACTTTGACAAAGTTATTTTAATTATTTGATTTAACTTTTGGATGTCTTTAGAGTTTGTCAGATATTTTCTCAAAAGTGAATGAAGGGCAGGGGCGGCTAGGTGGCGCAGTGGATAAAGTACTGGCCCTGGATTCAGGAGAACCTGAGTTCAAATCCGGCCTCAGACACTTGACGCTTACTAGCTGTGTGACCCTGGGCAAGTCACTTAACCCCATTGCCCCGTAAAAAAAAAAAAATGTGAATGAAGGGGAGCAGCTAGGTGGCTCAGTGGATAGAGTACCGGCCCTGGATTCAGAAGGACCTGAGTTGAAATCTGGCCTCAGACACTTAACAATTACTAGCTGTGTGACCCTGGGCAAGTCACTTAACCCCAATTGCCTCACCAAAAAAAAAAAAAGTGAATGAAGGGGGGCAGCTAGGTGGCGCAGTGGATAAGACACAGGCCTTGGATTCAGGAGTACCTGAGTTCAAATTCGGCTTCAGACACTTAACACTTACTAGCTGTGTGACTCTGGGCAAGTCACTTAACCCCCATTGCCCTACAAAAAAATAAAAAATAAATAAAAAGTGAACAAAGATGGGGCAGCTAGGTGGTATAGTAGATAAAACACTGGCTCTGAATTCAGGAGGACTTGAGTTCAAATGTGGCCTCAGACACTTGACACTTACTAGCTGTGTGACCCTGGGCAAGTCACTTAACCCCAATTGCCTCACCAAAAAAAAAAAAGTGAATGAAGGGGGGCAGCTAGGTGGTGCAGTGGATAAGACACTGGCCTTGGATTCAGGAGTACCCGAGTTCAAATCCGGCTTCAGACACTTAACACTTACTAGCTGTGTGACTCTGGGCAAGTCACTTAACCCCCATTGCCCTGCAAAAAAATAAAAAATAAATAAAAAGTGAACAAAGATGGGGCAGCTAGGTGGTACAGTAGATAAAATACTGGCTCTGAATTCAGGAGGACTTGAGTTCAAATGTGGCCTCAGACACTTGACACTTACTAGCTGTGTGACCCTGGGCAAGTCACTTAACCCCAATTGCCTCACCAAAAAAAAAAAAGTGAATGAAGGGGGGCAGCTAGGTGGTGCAGTGGATAAGACTTGGATTCAGGAGTACCCGAGTTCAAATCCGGCTTCAGACACTTAACACTTACTAGCTGTGTGACTCTGGGCAAGTCACTTAACCCCCATTGCCCTGCAAAAAAATAAAAAATAAATAAAAAGTGAATGAAGATGGGGCAGCTAGGTGGTACAGTAGATAAAATACTGGCTCTGAAATCAGGAGGACTTGAGTTCAAATCTGGCCTCAGATACTTGACACTTACTAGCTGTGTGACCCTGAGCAAGTCACTTAACCCTCATTGCCCTGCCCAAAAAAAAAAAAAAGTGAATGTAGTAAGCCTGTCATTTGAGGAAAACAACTGAAAATATTTGTTGCCAATGATAAAAATCAAGCTTTTAGGGAAAATTAGAATTTTGGAAAATTTCTGTCTGAAAGATCAGTGGTGACATTAACAAATAAGATTTTTTGATATTATATTTTGAAATGTGTCAGTACTGGAAAATCTGGGTAACTCAGTGAACCAATATTTTTTAAAAGACCTGTGCATATTTCAAAATCATACATGGATTAAATATAGTAATAATAATAATATCTAACATTTACATAGTACTTATGTATTCGAAGTGCAAGATAAATCAGTGGATTTCAATATAACAGACAATAAAAATTTCATTGATCAGATTCCATATTACAACTAACATTTAAGAAACAATAGTTTCTTTTCAAGTTTTGGTAGAATATCCAAATTACCTAAAAAAGCTATTATTAAAATACTCCTCCCTTTTCCAATTACATATCTGTAGAAGGCCAGATTTTCTCCAAGCAAAATAACATTTAGCAAAAATTTAACAAAAGAAACAGGTGTGTGAATCTAGCCATCTTTTGCTAGCTGCCATAAAGTAGTAATTGTTCAGTTCAGTCATGTCAGACTCTTTGTGACCCCATGGACCATAGTATGTCAGGCCCTTGTATTCTCCACTATTTCTCAAAGTCTGTCCAAGTTCATGTTCACTGTTTACATGTCACTATCGATCCACCTCAGTTTCTGCCATCCCCTTTTCCTTTTGCCTTCAGTCTTTCCCAACATCAGGGATTTTCTAGTGAATCCAGTCTTCTCATTATCTGGCCTAAGTTTTTAAGCTTCAGCTTCAGTATTCGACATTCCAGTGAATAGCTTGAATTAATTTCTTTAAGTATTGACTGATTTGATCTCCTTGCTGTGCAAGGCACTCTCAAAAGTCTTCTTTAGCACTTATAGTCCAACTCTCACAGTCATACATTACTACAGAAGAAAGCATAGCTTTGACAGGACAGACCTTTGTCTCTGCTTTTTAGTATGCTGTCCAGATTTGCCAGAGCTTACCTTCCAAGGAGCAAGAGATTTACCAAAATATAAAACGGTGCCACTTTTCTCACGAATTTTAATAAGGAAGCTATTTTTCATAAAAAATAATAGTTATTTAAATTTTTATATACCAATTATAGTTTCTAATATGATAAATATTGATGTATATAATAGAGTGTGCTAAAGTCAGCTCAAAGTAGCTTATGGGAACTCCTTATAAAATTTTCAGTGTATTTAACCCTTGAAAATTCCCGAAGGCTTGGTTGTTATCTCTAGTGATTTGTTGTTTTGCTGATTTTCTAGACTTAAAACAATGGAGAAAATGTTTATTAATACAAATTAAACTTAAAGGTGTAATCGGCTTGCATTTTGGAGGGAGAGCCAATTACTGAACATTTACCAGCATACCGCTGGATGTAATACAGTACATAAAAGTTCTTTGGAGTCCTCAATAATTTTTTAGAATATATTTTTTAAGAGTCCCAAGACCCCAGAATTTGACAACCACTGCTATAGTACAAGGGTTCTTAACTTTTTTGTCTTACATAGAACTTTTTAATAGTGTTGTGAAGGGGCAGCTAGGTGGCACAGTGGATAGAGCACTGGCCCTGCAGTCAGGAGTACCTGAGTTCAAATCTGGCCTCAGACACTTAACACTTACTAGCTGTATGACCCTGGGCAAGTCACTTAACCCCAATTGCCTCACTAAAAAAATATATATATATATAGTGTTGTGAAACCTCTATACCCCTTCTCAGAATAATGTTTTTAACTGAATTAAATAAAATTAATTGTATTATAAAGGAAACCCCATTCCGAATTGTTTTAGAATAGTTATCAAAATACATATTTTTAAAGTTCACAGACCCCAGGTTGAGCCCCTGCTGTAGTAATCTGTCTCCTACATATATATGCCAAAATTATAATATACTCTCATATACTCATGGATCTGTAGTCTCAACCATTCAGGAGTTCCTTCCAGTAATGCAAATCTCAGCCCATCCATGCCTACCCATCCTGTGTGACTCTCATCTATATTGCCCCAAAGATAGGGGGTCCATCCAACATACCAAAAGGCCACCCTACTTTCTTCTGACGTTGAAAAGATCTCAGTGGATGTCCCTGTTATTCCTCACTTTTACTATCCAGAGGAAAGACCAGATGGATGAACAATGCCTATTGTCCAGATTTTTACCCTACAGGTGAATGGACACCTGTAGGATGTATATCTGGGACAGATGATACAGATTGACAGTGAGCTGGGCCCAGAGTTGAAAACAAGAAAAGCAGGTGCAAAGCTCTTTTACTGACCCCAGCCTTTCCAAGAAAGCAAAGGCCTATCTTTTATCTTTTCAATCCAGACATATTACCAATGTTACTATATGGCAACAAGACCTGGAACTCTACTGACTCAAAAAAACTAAAGATGAGTATCATATAGAAGGCAATGGAAAGATGTATGGTGGGTGTGAGTAGGTTGCAATATATAATCCAGATAGAAATGTGGAAGACAAAAATAAAGAATATCATCAAGGTATTATATGACAGGAAAGGAAGATGAATTGGTCACATGGCATGTAACATACGATAGCAAAATTTGGGAGAAAATGTTATCTGTGAGCCAGAAAACCCAGAAAATGTAGCTTGCTTTGTATTCCCCTTAGTTTTTAGCATTCAGCTTCTGTAGCCATCTAAATAAAAGAATATTTCCCAGTCTGAATCCAGGTATGAAGATATATTGATGTTGCGACTTCATTTCTGATTCTAACTTCAAACTTCAGTACTCAACTCGGAGTCATAATAAATTCACATGGTTTGAATGAGTATGAATAAATGCAATATAAAGTGCTTACTGTGAATAATTGAGGCAGCTAGGTGGCACCATGGATAGGACTCTGGGCCTGGAGTCAGGAAGACTTGAGTTCAAATCCTCCCTCAGACACTAGGTATGTAACCCTGGACAAGTCATTTAACCTGCCTCAATTTCCCCATTTGTAAAATATTTTTAAAATAATAGCACCTACCTCCCAGAGTTGTAAGGATGAAATGAGTTAATATTTATAAGGTACATTACAAACCTTAAAATGCTATATAAGTGCTACCTATTATGACTGTATATATTACAAAACTAAGTAGGTTAATTTCCCCAAGAATCATAATTCTCCATGCGAGTGTACTGCACAAGTGCTGGACCAGTTAAGGAGAAAGGGTGCAACAGAGCAGATGGCAATCTAGCCCAAATGAATGGTTGAATGGGTTGTGATTGAGAAATCCCATCTTGTGTGTCTTGTATCAACCACTGATAATGCTAAGCACATAGAATTTTCTCAATAAATATTTATGAGTGCAATTCTTTTTTGTCCATCTTCATTATACCTTCACCTAGTTAAATTTAGCCACTTTTTACATGTACACTTTTTACAGAAAAAAAAAAAAGAATTGATTCTTATCAGAAATAGAATCCTCAACCCTAAAGGAAAATAATCCTGGATCAAATTACCTAGTTATGAGAATTTGTACCATCTAGTGTTATTTCATGCAATGCCTTTATTGAAGTGTGAAGTCATGTTAAGATTCCCCATCCTATGACTCTAGCTAAATACAATTCTACTTCTACTTCTTCAAATACGTTCCTTGGCTGTTAAGTTTTGGGGTTAATGTATGTACACTTTCCTAGGTACCCCATGTACATTCTCCATTTTCCCTATTTAAATAAAAAGCTGTCAACTTCTATTGATGTGATGCCTAATATTTTTAATTAGATGAAAGTATGGAATATATACTAGGTGCTTCTATCATTTTTAATGAATTGAGAAAGGCATGTGATGTCTAGAACACATAAGCATAGAAACATTATTACATTTTTGCTTAGAACTTTATTGAAAAGAATTTGAAGTGTCATTTTATCATTTTAAATCTTGTTACTAGTCTCTTGTGCAAGGTTTGGATTTGTTGTTAAACAGCAAATCAGTCATTTATATGACTCCCATGACAATTAACTATCAACCTGATTTATAATTAGCTTCAATGACAACTAGAATAAAACAATTAAGATTATTGACTTTGTAATTATGTTGTCATCCTAGTGTGAAAACTTTTCTTATTCACTATGAAGTATTGTTTCTATTAAACCTATAATATATATTTTTGCCCTTCAGGAAAATTATATGTTGCACCTTGGGGTTTTTTTTTTACCACTTCTTGATGCAGTGCTTTATTTTTGAAATGGCATCACAACAGTTATTTTTTGGTAGTTGACAATGAAAGTTAGATTATTATTTTTGTTGAAGAATAATTTAAAATGAAAGGACTTCTATCTTGCTTTTTGAATAAGTAGGCATTCTGCCAGTTTGTGAGTTTGAAGTTATGCTATGTATGTAGAAATATTTTCTCTTTTTTCCCTTTTTAATCAGTATTTCCCTTTCTAGAGTAGGAGTTCAAAGCATTATGGTTCCAACAATCTTAGTATTTGTTTTATATCTGATGATTTAATGTGTTTGCATTTCAAAAATGTTTAAATGTAGAGATTACAAAATCTGAGTGAATGAATTAATCACTTGTAAATAATACCTTAGCTTTGCTGAAATTTTATCTTTAATATTCCTAAGTTAGTTTCCCAGGATGCCCACAATTTTTTCTTTATTTTAATAATTCTCCTGATTTAATTTGTTTGAGTGTGAAAAAACTTTTATCCAATGTATATTATCATTTTCTTTGTAAATAAGTATTACTACATCCAATTATTACTAGTAACAAGTGGTATAAACTTCCTTGTGAGTAAGAATTTATATAATACATTGCTTATCTTGAAGCATTTAGTTCTAAATGATTCATACAAAAGACGATATTGCAAATATTGGGAACATTTCAAGTAGTTACCTAATTAGTAGATGGAGGTAACTTTTGTAGGTATTGCTTAATGAGTTTAAAAATGTAATATATAGTAAAGAGGGGAGAGTGTCTAAATTAAAAATCATAAACTTTTAAAAATAGGAACACCTGTTTGAAAACTAGAAAAACACTACTCATTTTTACTTTTATTTTCCCTCATCTTTCAGTTTCAACAGGCTGGGGAGACATGCCTAATGTTCATTCAAAGACTGAAGCTTCTTGGGGAGAATCCTCATCTCCTGCTGCTACGGTTGATAATGGCACAGCAGCTTGGGGAAAGCCACCCAGCAGTGGTGCAGGATGGGGAGATAATTCTGAGCCATCAGGGACATTTGGAAGAACAAGTGCCCCAGCTGCTGCCCCAGCCCTGTGCAAACAAGGTGAGCAAAGTCTAATACTTTATTGCCACATTTTAAAAATTGAAGAGATATTTAATGAATAGGAAGCTTGTTACCTTACTTTAATTAAAGCATGTATTTTACATATAATAGAGAGAGATTAAGTTTGATTTGTTCAAACACAGAAAGATCTACAAGTTATTTATGTGTGGGCATTGCAAAGTCTCCTTGGCTCTATTCTGCTACTTTGAACTTTACTAATTGGAATGACGGTCCTGTTGGCTTGGAAGTCAAAATCTCACTGTAAATTGTCACGTACCACTCCCAAGATTACATTGCAGTGAAACAGCGTTTCCTCTATATATTATAGATCCATTAAGTAGTTATGTCATTTTTTTCCTTCCAGCTTCAAAATCTATGCAAGAAGGCTGGGGCAGTGGTGGGGATGAAATGAACCTCACTACCAATCAGTGGGATGATGAAGAAGGAGATATGTGGAATAATGCTGCTTCACAAGAAAGCAACTCCTCCTGCAGTTCCTGGGGGAATGCCCCAAAGAAAGGACTTCAAAAGGTAGGCTTTTCTTTAGAAAAAAGAAGAGAAAAATCAGGGCCAGTATTATTATATATTTTATATATATATAAAATTTTATATATATTATATTTATATTAGTATATATGTTAAGTAGTAATAAGCAGTCTTTCCCCTCTGAATTCCATAATTATTATGGGAAAACTAAAATCGAGCCCATTGGTGTTGGAAGCAATTGTGTAGCCATGTGCAAAATAATTCTTTTGCACTTAAATTGATAAGTAGAAATCATTAATATTGATGGGTCCCACACTAATGCCAAATTTTAGAGTTAAAATATTGAATTAAAATCTTGAATCATTAGTCATGACATGCACTAATTTTGAAATTCAACTATTATGAGCACAGATTTTAACTCATTATTAAAAGGCAGCATGGTAAAGAAGAAACTGCTGGATTTGGAGTCAGAGAACACCAGTCACTTAACCCCTCTATACCTCTTTTCCTCATATGTAAAATTTAGGTCTTGGATAAGATGACTTTTAAGGTCCCTTGCAAATCTAAAGCTATGATTGAATGATTATATAATATAGTAATCATTAAACTAACCTAATAAGATTATTTAATGAAAGAGAAGAATTTAATAATATCATCATACATTTTTATTACATAGTTATGAAAACCTTTGTGAAGAATACTTTTTAGGGTATGGGGTATATGATAAAGAATTATAAGGCTTTCTTATCATTTTAGAATTTAAATGAGGAAGTTTTAAAATTTAGGGGTTTTGCAGATCTTTAGGTCTTTTATCCTTCTGTGCATTTATCCTTTCTATATTGTCCCTTTTCTATCTTTCTATAATTGACCTTTCTTCCCTTTTCTCCATTATAAAGGCCATATGGAAATAGAAAAAAAAAATGAAATGAAATGGAATTGTTTTGTTTCTCAAACTCCTTATCTTTTTGTTTGAAAAAAAGACATTATTTTGTGTCTGCCTTTATATTTTTAAAGTCCTAAAAGCTATCGTATTATTTTTCCTTAGCCCTTTTACTGCTCAATATAGGTTTTTTTTGTTTGGTTGGTTTTTTTGCAGGGCAATGGGGGTTAAGTGACTTGCCCAGGGTCACACAGCTAGTAAGTGTCAAGTGTCTGAGGCTGGATTTGAACTCAGGTACTCCTGAATCCAGGGCCGGTACTTTATCCACTGAGCCACCTAGCTGCCCCTCAATATAGTTTTAATAAGAACATTTAATTTCAAAAGTGTACATTTATAATTAGCTGCATTAATTCTCTGAGGAAGAAAAAGAAATCGTTTTGCTTTTCCAGTTAATCATTATTTTTATGGATACACCCCTGCCTACAAATACAGAAACAATCCATAATATTAGCAGTGACCATATATTAAAAATGTCCCATGGGCAGCTAGGTGGCACAGTGGATAAAGCATCAGCCCTGGATTCAGGAGAACCTGAGTTCAAATCCGGCCTCAGACACTTGACACTAGCTGTATGACCCTGGACAAGTCACTTAATCCTCACTGCCCCTCAAAAAAAAATGTCCCAGAATATAAAAATTATTAAGTAGTGATCCAAATAAATTTTCTTATTCTAAACTACAATAGATTAGGACCATGCCCTATTTTTCATAAATACAACAAAGAAATAATTAATATATTTTTCCTTTGACCATATTTCATTTGTCTAGGGCATGAAGACATCTAGCAAGCAAGATGAGGCCTGGATCATGAACCGTCTGATTAAACAACTCACGGACATGGGCTTTCCGGTAACTAGCATTTTCTTTTGTTGCTACTATATCTGACCACTAATACATAAAATGACAGATTTTGTTAAGTGATTAATACACAGTTTTTCACTTGTGCTTACTGATCAGGAAAGGAGTTATTTTAAGGTCGATGCTGAAACACACTGACTTTGAAATTGTTTTCTATTGGTAGATATGATTAGGAAAGGTCTGGTTCCCTTGTAATCTCTTCTATTCTGTGGGTAAAAAACAACTTGAAAAAAATATCTAAAAGGATGAAACCTATATGACTTCATTTTCATTCATATATATATATATATATATATGTTCAATACTGCAAAGATAAAAGAAAATAACTTGGTATGAAATACAAAAGCTATACCACTGATAGTCTATTCCTCCCTCTACATGGTCTCTCAAAACCTCTATTCAGATGGCTGTAGGTATATTTTTTTGTGGAATAGAGAGAATTTATATGTTTATTTTTTAAATGATATTAAACATTTTGGGGCAGCTAGGTGGCACAGTGGATAAAGCACCAGCCCTGGATTCAGGAGGACCCGAGTTCAAATTTGGGCTCAGACACTTGATACTTACTAGCTGTGTAACCCAGGGAAAGTCACTTAACCCTCATTGCCCCACCAAAAAAAAATTTTTTTTAATATATTAAGCATTTTTTTTTAACGTTTTGAGTTCCAAACTCTATTCCTCCTTCCCTTCCTCACCTCACTACTCCCTGAGGAGGTAAGCAATCAGACATAGGTTATACATGTGCAATTATGTAAAACATTACCATATTAGTCATTTTGTATAAGAAAACTTGAATAAAAGAAAAAAATGAAAGAAAGTGAAAAATAGTATGCTTCAGTCTGTGTCCAATCAATATCAATTCTTTCTTTGGAGGTAGATAGCAAGTTTCATCATTAGTCCTTTGAGATTGTCTTGGATCATTGTATTGCTGAGAAAAGTTAAGTTGCAGTTCTTCATCAAACACTATTGCTGTCTCTGTGCACCACATTCTCTTGGTTCTTCTCACTTCACTATACATCAGTTCATACAAGTCTTTCCAGGCCTTTCTGAAATCATCCTGTTTGTCATTTCTTATAGCACAATAATATTCCATCACCATCATATACCACAGATTGTTTAGCCATTCCCCAATTCACGGGTATTCCTTTAATTTCCGATTCTTAGCCACCACAAAAAGAGCTGCTATGAATATTTTTATACCAATAGGCCTTTTTCTCTTTTGGGGGATGTCTTTGGGATATAAACCTAGCAGTGGTATTGCTGGATCAAAGAGTATGCACAGTTTGATAGCCTTTTGGGCACAGTGCATAGGTATATTTATGTAATAAAATGGGTATCCACAAAGTAATAAATGTACCACATACGTTAAAAATACTCTTTAACTCACTTTTTCTCCTTATATACTCTTTTGACACTTGAAAAGTCAGTTGATCTTTCTTAGTTCATTACTTAGAAACTAGAGAATTATATGGTAGAATATTTGAAGAATTGAAAAGGCCTATAAAATACTTCAAATTTCCAGAGTATAATTTTAATGTGAAAAGTTCTTCCAAAACAGTAAAATGCTTAGAAAGGGAAATTGAAGAAACTGTAAATGAAATCCCAAAGAAGAAAACCATAAGACCACATGGATAATTCTGTCAGAATTCTATCAGACATTCAAAGAACAACTAATTTCATTAGACTTTATTGATATCTTTTGTTTTTATCTCCTGTTTCCCCTTATATGCCTCCTCCTCCAAGGGACTTAGCCATTACAAGAGAATTTTTTAAAAAGAAAAAATATTGAGCAGAACTAATCAATACATGGGGAAAATATGATTTTATATCCAGTATTCCATATCTATAGATCCCAACCTCTGCAAACACGCAGGGGAAAGGGCCTTCTCATTTGTCATCTTTGAGTTTATTCACATTCAGTTTTGATTGTTTTTATGATGATTGTACTTTCTGCTTAAAATTTTCCTGACTTTGCTCACTTCACTTTAAATCAGTTCATGTAAATGTTTCCATTCTTCTGTATTCATCATACTTGTCATTTCTTACAGCAAATATGGTTTGGGTACATAAACTAGATTAAAAATCAGAGAAAGAAAATTGCAGACCAATATTCTTGGTGAATATTGATATAAGCATTTTTTTCTAGCTCATTCATTTATTCAATAAAGCTTTTATTGAATGCCTCTTATGTGCCAAGAATTGTGCTATATTCTAAGGATAGAGGGACAACAGCAACTGTCGCAGCCTTCAAAGTACTTAAAACTAATTGGGTGGAATAATAGATATCCATTTACGATGTAGACAAAGTAAAAACTAAAGAGTTGGAAAGGGGTGGTACTACCAACTCAGGAGCAAGGGGCAGGAATGGAGTCAAAGAAGGTACTTATAATCATGTAAGGGATACCCTATTTCACATCCAGTACCAGACTACTAAAAACTGAAATGTTTTACTTCATGTTTTATATATATATATATATACATATATATGTAAATAAAACATTTTTATTTAAAGTTTTTATTTCCAAATTCTATCCTTCCTTCCCTCCCCCTTCTCTTACCACCTCAGGATGGTAATCAATCAGATGTAAGTTATACATGTGCAATTAGATACAAGAATTTTAAATAACATAGAATAAACTTTATACATCATGAGCTAGTTGTATTAATACTAGGAATCTGAGGTTGGTTCTATATTATGCAAACTATAAACATAATAAACCATATTAGTTTAAAAAAACAATTAAAGCCAAATATCATATGCAGAAAAAGCATTTGACAAAATACAATATCCACTTCTGTTGAAAAAATATTAAGAAGCATCAAAATAAATGGACATGTTCTTAATGTGGTAAATAACTTTAAAACAGAAGCAGTATTGGGGCAGTTAGGTGGCACCATGGATAGAGCACCAGCCCTGGATTCAGGAGGACCTGAGTTCAAATGCGGCCTCAGACACTTACTAGCTATGTGACCCTGGGCAAGTCACTTAACCCCCATTGCCCCGCAAAAAAATAAAATAAAATAAAATCGAGGGTAAAACAAAGATATCCATTATCAACACAATTATTTAATGTAATGCAAAAAAGTATTGGCTGCAGCAATAAGACAGAAAATAATAATTTGAGAGAGAATAAGCATAGGCAAAGAGCAAAGAAAATTATCATTTTTTGCAGATGTCTACTTAAAGAATCTTAGAGAGCCAACTAAAAATTAAAACTAACTTCTGCAAAGTAACAATATAAAATAAGCCTACACAAATCATCAGCCTTTCTGTATATTTCAAGCAAAACCCAGGAGGAAAAGATAAAAATTCCATTCAAAATAATTACAGAAAGTATAAAATATGTGGGAGTCTACCTACCAAGGTGCACATAGGAACTATATGAATGAATACAACTTCAAAACACTACAACTATGGATAGAAGAGGATGTTATGACTAACAAGAGACAGAAAGGGTCATAAAAGATGATTTGGACAATTTGATCTATATAAAATTTTTAAAGTTTCACAATGAAATTAAAATTAGAAGGAAAATGGCCAACTGAGAAAAAAGCTTCTGTTAGCAAGATATAAAAAGGAACTAGTTCATAAATAGGATTGAAAGCCATTCCCTTAGTATATAATCAATGGTTATGAAAAAGTTCCCCAAGGAAGAAATACAAGCCTTCAACAACCATGTGAAAAATTGTCCTAAATCAATAATAGTAAGAGAAATCCAAATTAAAGCAACTGTGAGATTCTAACCTTCTACCCATCAGTTTTGCAAAAATGGCACTTTCAGGAGGGGCTATGAGAAATAGGTATTGGTAAAGATGGAAATTAGTCCAGCCATTTTGGAGAGAAATTTGGAACTGTTCCCCCAAAGTCACTAAACTGCATATCCTTTGACCTAGCAATACCACTTATTATACCTATGTCCCAAAGAGATCAAAGAAAGAGGGAAAGTACCCATATGTAGAAAAATATTTATAGTAGTTCTTTTCTTAGTAGAGAATTGGAAGCTATGTGAGTACCTATTAAATGGGAAATGACTGAACAAATTATGGGATATAAATGTGATAGTATATTATTAGGCTGTAAGAAGTGACAAAATTTTTAAAAAAATTTTTTTTAAGTGACAAAATAGGTTTCTGAGAAACCTGGAAAGACTTATATGAGCAGCTGCTGAGTAAAGTGAGCAGAACTGAGAGAATGATTTATATGATCTTTTTTTTAAAAAAATTAACTTTGAAAAAAAAAACAACTTTGAAAGACTAGAGACCTCTGATCAATGCCATGATCAACTACAGTTAAAAAGTACTGGTGATGAAAAATGCTATCTATTTCACCTAGAGACAGAATGACATACACATTTTCAAACATGGCCATTTGGGGGAATTGTTTTGCTTGACTATGCACATCTAATACAAGAGTTTTATTTTTCTTTCAAAATATTTTTTGAAGAAGAGTTGGGAAGTAAGTTAGGGATGGGGTTACCAGAATGAAGGTCAAGAAAAGAGGGTCATCTTTTAAAATATATAGAAGAAAACAGAATGAAGTTCAGCGGGAAACAAGCCAGGTAGTTTTGAAAACATGTTGAATTTTAATTGTATTTTTAAAAAGAAAATCAAGTTGTACACAATGCACATTCACAGTTTCATGTACAATCATCTTTTCTATTCTACTTTGTCTGTGGAAACACTTGTCTTATTTAGTGAAGGATTCATTCATAATTTTTTTTTAAATCATACAGAGGTAAATTATTTCCCTAAAACATCTTTTTTTTTTTAACCACATCATTCTCCTGCTTTAAAAAAAACAAACCCTGGGGCAGCTAGATGGCACAGTGGATAGAGCACCGGCCCTGGAGTCAGGAGTACCTGAGTTCAAATCCGGCCTCAGACACTTAACACTTACTAACTGTGTGACCCTGGGCAAGTCACTTAACCCCAATTGCCTCACTAAAAAAAAACAAAAACAAAAAAACCCTAAAACCCTTCTACCCATTGCTTTTTCTCTGCAACTATACTTAATTTCTCTTTCTCCCTCCGTGGGAAGTAATCTTGAATATAGACGCATAGGGGTTTTTATGATGATGATCATAAAAGAGTACCTACTTTTACCTTCAGTCTTAACTGACAGGTAACAGTAATGGTAAGAAATGGGAAGTGGAAAGGCTGTTCTACTCTGATTCTTTTGTCATTACTTGAAAAAATCCATCTAACCCTGAGAAAAGACAGGTAAAGAAGTTGTTGGCTACCATACATTGAATATCTGAGGAGTCTACATCTGCCTCACGCTTTAATTTTTTAAAATCTCATCTTTGGTGAACTACTGTAATCCATTCTTCCTTGTGCTGTGCTTAGAAAGATTTCTATATACCATTAAATGTAATTATATTAAGGCTATATTGGCTGTAGTCAAATTCTATAGAGAAAATCATGAATGTTAAATTGAATAAATAAAAAGCATTCAATTATTTTTATTATTGCAATTAATTTAGTTTAAAAAATAATTCCTTTGATGTATGTTTAAGTCTTCCCAAGTTCTTTAACTTTTTAAATAGACACTTATAATGAAAATTATTTTGGGGGGGTTTCCCACAGAGAGAACCGGCTGAAGAAGCTTTGAAGAGTAACAATATGAATCTCGATCAGGCCATGAGTAAGTAATAAAATACTATTCCCAAAACAATACTTTAAAAAGAGGGACATGTAAATGAAGTTTCAGTTTTAAAAGATTTATTCTCAATATCGAGTAGTGTTTAAGTATTTGTTAAGGAAAAGAGAGAATCTTAAATATATCAGAAGTGACACAAAGTATGATGTTCATTTACTTAGAAATGAGCTATTTGGCTCCCAAGAAGTATACCACTAAAGGTATAAATTATAGTACGCATTTAAAAAATTAAGACTTTGTCTATCCCCACTCCCAAAATACATTTTTTTAAATATACAGACATAACAATGAAATTCTTTAACTGCTTTGCATCATTGGACCTATTTGGCAGTCTAATAAACTTTCTCAGAATAATGTTTTATTGCCCACATTCATATTGTGGACCAGATATTGAAATTCCCTTAGCTAAAGAACCACTGTTCAAGGATTATGTACTTCTAACACAATATGACATTTTAGGGAAAAGACTTAGAAACACATATGCATATCTACATATACATACATACACACAAAAAATAAATTAGAGATCCTTTGTTCCAATTTGGTAGAGAGAAATACAGGGTTCTATATAAAAACAAGTATTAAATGAGAGGCACCATTTTATAGCAAATGCCTTAAGAGTAAGAAAGTCCTAGGGGCAGCTAGGTGGATAGAGCACCGGCCCTGGAGTCAGGAGTACCTGAGTTCAAATCCAGCCTCAGACACTTGACACTTACTAGCTATGTGACCCTGGGCAAGTCACTTAACCCCAATTGCCTCACTTTAAAAAAAAAAAAAGAGTAAGAAAGTCCTGAGTTCAAGTCAAGCCTCTGACTAGTTATTTGAAAATAGACAAATCCCTTAACCTCTACATATATCATCAATAATCCCATCCAGAAGATTGCCCCCTTGTAACATACCTACCTTGTCACTAATCTTCACTCTCTCTTTGTTTCCCCCAACCTTGAAAACCCCTAACTTGATATATCCGTCACCACTCGCTATCATCCTATATCTCTCCTCCATTTATGGCTAAACTTAGCCATACTTTTGCTTCCTTTCCTCTCACTCCGTTCTTAACTCTCTGTAGTTTGGCCTTCAGCTGAAACTATTTTCTGAAGTTAACCAGTGATCTCTTTTTTTTTTCTTCCTTTACTCCTTTGTTGTTGTTGGGTTTTTTCAAGTTATTATTTATTTTGGGCATTCTCTTTAAATTTTGACTTCCAACTTCTCCCCCCTCCCGCCCCTTCCCAACCCACTGAGAAGACATTTCTTATGTATATTTCAGTAGTACTCCTTTATAAGCTACATCACATACTCCCAAAGAGATCAAGGTAAAAAGAAAAGGGCCTATATGTACAGAAATATTTATAGCAAGAGGGCACTTAGGTGGCACAGTGGATAAAGTAATGGCCCTGGATTCAGGAGGACCTGAGTTCAAACCCAGCCTCAGACACTTGACACTGACTAGCTGTGTGACCCTGAGCAAATCACTTAACCCTCATTGCCCCACCAAAAAAAAAGAAAAAAAATATTTATAGCAGTTCTTTTTAGTGGTGGCAAAGAATCTAAATTGAGGAGACACTCAACAATTACGAATAGCCGAACAAGCTGTGGCTTGTAGAAGTATTTCTTAGTCAAAGTTATATACGGTTTTATAGCCCTTTGGGCATAGTTCCAAATTATTCTTCAGAATGGTTAGAATAGTTCACAACTCTACCAACAGTTTATTAGTGTACCTACTTTCCCTTATTCTTTCCAATATCTGTCATTTCTGATAGGTGTGAAGTGGTACTTCAGAGTTTTTTTAGTTAGTATTTCTCTAATCAGTAGTGATTTAGAGCATATTATCATGATTCTAGATAGCTTTGATTTCTTTGTCTGAAAACTGCCTTTTTATATCCTTTGACCATTTATCAATTGGAATGGCTCTTAATTTTATAAATTTGATTCCATTCCCTATATATTTGAGAAATGAGACCTTTATCAGAGAAAGTTGCTATAAAAAATTTTTATATTAGTTCATTGTCTGTGATGCCTTTTAGCAAAATGTGGTTTCTGTGGTTATCTCTTTTCATTGAGTCCAATTTTGCTGTTGCTTTGCCTGAGATTATGATTGCTACACTTGGTTTTTTGGGGGGGTTTTGGGTTTTTTTTTTTACTTCAACTGAAACACAATAGATTCTGCACTGGCCCTTTATTTTAACCATTTGCGTGTCTTTCTGTTTCAAGTGTGTCTCATAAACAATTTATTGTTTGTTGAATTCTAATTTCTAATCCATTCCACTTTTGTTTTTATGGGTGGGCTCATCCTATTCACATTCACAATTATGATTTGTTCTGTATTTCCCTCCGTCCTATTTCCTTCTGTTTAACCTTCTCTCTCTTTTTATCCTTTCCCTCTTCAAAAGTCTGTTTTGCATTTGAAGACCACCTCCTAATCTGCCCTCCTTTATATCAATTCTTCTTTCCCCATCCTCTGCTGTCCCCTCCCCCCCATAACTATTATCCTCTCCTATTTCTCTTTTGGATAAAGTAGATTTCTATACTCAGCTCTGTGTGTGTGTGTGTGTGTGTGTATGTATATATATAATTTTCCCTCTTTGAACCAATTCTAAAGAGAGTAAAATTTAAGCATTGCCCAGCGCTGCCCATTTCCCCCTCCACTATAAAAGCTCTTCCTTCCACATTTCTTTGATATGAGAAAATTTTCCCCGTTCTTCCTGTCCCTTCCCCCTTTTCCCAGTGCATCCATCTTTCTTACCCCTTAATTTTTTTTTTAATCATCCCTATATAATTGACTTACACCCATACCCTCTGGCTATGAAGTCTCCTTCTAACTGCCCTAAGAATAATAAAGTTCTTAGGAGTTACATGTATCATCTTCCTATACAGAAATGTAAACAGTTTAACTTTATTGAGTCCCTTATGATTACTCTTTCATGTTTACCTTTTTATGCTTCTCTTAAGCCTTGTATTTGAATGTCAGATTTTCTATTCAGTTCTAGTCTTTTCATAGAGAATAGGAGAAAGTCCTCTATTTCATTAAATATCCATTTTTCCCCTAAAAGATTATACGCAGTTTTGTTTTGGGTTTGGTTTTTTTTTGTTTTGTTTTGTTTTGGGTTTGGTTTTGGGTTTTTTTGGTGAGGCAATTGGGGTTAAGTAACTTGCCCAGGGTCACACAGCTCATAAATGTTAAGTGTCTGAGGCCAGATTTGAACTCAAGTCCTCCTGAATCCAGGGCCGGTGCTCTATCCACTGTGCCACCTAGTTGCCCTGATTATGCTCAGTTTTGTTGGGTAGTTTATATTTTTTTTGTAGGCATGGGAAAGGACAAGGCAGTCGGATTAAGTGGCTTATAAACAGCTAGTAATTGTCAAGGGTCTGAAGCCAGATTTGAACTAAGGTCCTCTTGACTCCAGGGCTACTGTGCCACCTAGCTGTTCCTGGGTAGTTTATTCTTGACTGTAATCTTAGCTCTTTGCCTTCCTGAATATCATATTCTAAGACCTCCAGTTTTTTCACGTGTAAACTGCTAAATCTAGGTGAGCCTGACTATTCCTCCACAATATTTGAGTTGTTTCTTTCTGGCTGCTTGCAATATTTTCTCCTTGATCTGGGAGCTCTGGAATCTGGCTATAATATTCCTTGGAGTTTTCATTTTGGAATCTCTCCCTCTGGAATCTCTCTTAGAAGTGATCTGTAGATTCTTTCAATTTCTATTTTACCCTCAGGTTCCAAGATATCAATGCAGTTTTCCCTGATAATTTCTTGAATTATGATATCTAAACTTTTTTTTTAATTGTGGCATTCAGGGAGTCCAATATTTCTTAAATTATCTCTCTTCAATCTGTTTTCCAGATTGGTTGTTTTTCCAATGAGATACTTCACATTTTCTTCTATTTTTTATCCTTTTAACTTTGTTTTATTGTTTCTAGATGTCTCATATAGTCATTAACTTCTATTTCCCCAATTTTCATTTTTAGGGTATTGTTTTCTTCACTGAGGTTTTGTTGTTGTTTTTGTTGGTTTTTGAGGGGCAGTGAGGGTTAGGTGACTTGCCCAGGGTTACACTGCTAGTAAGTGTCAAGTGTCTGAGGCCAGATATGAACTCAGGTCCTCCTGAATCCGGGGCTGGTGTTTTGTCTACTATGCCACCTGGCTGCCCCCTTCAATGAGTTTTTGTTCCTCCTTTTCCATTTCCATTCTGGTTTTTAAGGAGTTCTTTTCTTTGGTGAATTCTTGTGTCTCTTTTACCATTAGGCCAATTATGTTTCTTAAGATGTTAGTCAATATTTTTTGTGCCTCTTTTACCAGGCTATCAATTCTCTCTCCCTCTCTCTCTCTCTCTCTCTCTCTCTCTCTCTCTCTCTCTCTCTCTCTCTCTCTCTCTCTCTCTCTCTCTTTTGGGTGAGGCAATTGGGGTTAAGTGACTTGCCCAGGGTCATACAGCTAGTAAGTGTCAAGGGTCTGAGGCCAGATTTGAACTCAGGTCCTCCTGAATCCAGGGCCGGTGCTCTATCCACTGCGCCACCTAGCTGCCCCTGTCAATTCTCTTTTTATAATTTTCTTGCATCATTCTCATTTCTTTTCCCAACTTTTCCTCCACCATTCATCTTTTTCTTTAACTCTTCTAGGAATTCTTGGTGAACTTGAATCCAATTACTGTTTTTGAGGCTTTTTTGGTAACTATTTTCACATCGTTGTCTTCTTGTGAGGTTAAGTCTTGGTCTTCCCTGCCACCATAGTAGGTTTTTTTATTATCAAGTTCTTCTTTTGTTTGCTCATTTTCCCAGCTTATTTCTTGCCTTTGAACTTTATGTTAGAGTTCAGCCTTGCTCACATAGGGATGGGGTTGCACTTATCCAAGCTTCAGGCTTTTTTCTACTGCTGTTTTCAGTGATAGTTCTGGGTGTATGCAAGTTTTCAGTGCTTCCAAGGTGGTATGATCCAGGGAGAGGAATGGTCACTGCTCTCCTGGTCTATGCTCTGGTCTTTACCCAGCAAGGGCCCCTGCTCCCCTATAGCTATAAGTACTAGCATTCCTCTTGGCCCTAGAACTGTGACTAAGTACCCTGCTTTCCTACAGCAAGAAGTACTAGTGCTCCTCCCAGTCTTGCAACTGTGACCAAAGTCCCTTATTCCTTGTTACCAACCATAAACACTCCTCTCTTCTCTATCTTAGAACTGTGACTCAGAACTGCATACTGGCGAGATAGTTGCCAGTCAGTGCCATCTGTGCCTAATGCCAGCAAAGAGTCCCTTATAATCTCTTTCTGGTCAGTTGTCTGACCCCTTTAACATCTCTGGGCTAAAAGCTCCCATAGCTGCTGCTGCTGCTATATACATTCTGGACAGGTACCCACTCCTGTATCACAGACCTCTTCTGCTGACTTCCTAAGTTGTCTTAGGCTGGAAAAATATCTCACTCTGACCTTTTATGGTCTCTGCCACTCCAGAATTTGACTTGAGATGTTATTTGCTGGTTTACTGTCTACCTTCCATCATCTAAGTTCTGCCTTTCTGCCCTTCTCCAAGTACTGCCATTCCTATTTTCCATCCATAATCTTGACAATATTATTGACAGTGACTTAGCAATCACATATGTCAGGTTTTTGTTTGGGGTTTTTTTTTTCAGTTGCTAAAAATGTAGCTAATTTGGGCCAAGTGATTTAAATTCATCCAAGGTGCTCTCTTACAAATCTCTTTACTTATTATGAATATCAACTTTAATAGCCATTTTAGTTTTGTGATTTCCCTGGCAGAGGAAACAAGTATAATAAAAATTGAGGATCTTTGTTTCCTTTTTGTTTTTGGAAAATTCCAACAAATCATTGATCTGACTGAAGACAAAACATAAACAGCTAATTCACATGACTTAAATTTTTTTGTATATAATGTTTAATATAATATAATAATATAATATAATGTTTTACATTTTTTATGTTACTTATTACTTACTATGTCTGGTTCCCTACTTCCACTTTTTAAAAACTATTCATGATATATAGATGTGAGACTTTGGCTTCTTTTGTTTTTACTTCGGAACCTTTTTTCCAAAATTTTTCATCCTCCTCCTCCTCTATACCTTTATACCTTTGCATTGAAGTTACTGCATATTAAAATATGTTTATTTAATTTGGAGGGTCTTATTGAATTTTTTGTAAAATCTACTTGCATAAATACAAAGGGCAAATAAGAATCTCACTTGATTAACAAAATTCAAACCATTTTAGCAATGCGTGAATTTAATCCTTCTGACTTCTTGTTTTAGATCCTTGTTTTTCAATCAGTAATGAAAAGCATTAAGTACTTTGTCTTTTTCAAGTATGGTCCTAAGTGCTGAGAATATAAATAGAAAATGTGGGACTGTCCTAGCTCTCAAGGAATTCACATTCTAATTGGAGGTGATAACAATTAAAGGAGAATTTAGCTATTGGATAGCCCTGAAGCTCCAAGGCCTCATTTAATTCAAAATCAAATAATGCAAGGTCTGATTTAGTACAGATCATAAAATAATAGCCACATTTAATGTGAGACAAAATTCAATTAATTCATGGATTCATGGCCTAGGTAGGGGTTTTTAAACACCACTGTGGTGGATAATATGCCATCTTCTGTGCTGCTGTATCTTCTGTGCTGCTGTGTATGTGTTTATTTTAAGAGTGCTTAACAAAATGAACAAAAGGAAGAATACTTCAGATTGAAACACTGCCCACACACACACACACACACACACACACACAAGGCTTGTTGTTACATTTAAAGAAAAATTTTATTTAATTGAATGGCATGAATGTGGTCTTAGTTACTCTAAAATTAGATGATATGTCAGAATACCTGAATACACTGTATGGGATATTATAAAACATGCACGCAAAATAAAACAGAAAGGCAAAGTTACATCAGTTTTTTGTAGTTCACATACAATTACAGGGAATAGAAGTGTTACAGTGATAGAAATGGAACATCTAATAGTTGTGTAGATAGAAATTACAATCAATAAACTCATTTCTCTTAGCAGAGCAGCTTATTAGACAAAAGTTTCAAGTTTACTGAAGGCAGTGAAAGAAAACGGAAATGAAGCAAATAGTGAATACTGCAAGCATTAATTGTTTCACTAGCTTTAAGGATCCATTTGTTCATTTAAGAATGCAGTTGCATAGTGTTAAAATTACAAGAGAAGACCTTGGCAGCTAAATATACTGGTGTTTTAAAGAAAACAATCAAAGAAGGTGAACAGTCTGATCAATATTTTAATTTGGATAAAAAGGGTACCTTCCAGATGCCTTACATTTCCAGGAATGAAAAAACTACACCTGGATTTAAAGTGTCTGAGGATTACCTAACACCAATTGGGAGGTAATACATAAGGGTCAGCTAGGTAGTGCAGTAGAGTGCCAGGCCTAGAGTCAGAAAGACTCATCTTTCTGAGTTCAAATCCAGCCTCAGATACTTACTAGCTGTGTGACCCTCAGTAAGTCCCTTAACCCTGTTTGCCTCAATTTCCTCATGTGTAAAAATAAGCTGGAGAAGGAAATAGTGAACCACTCAGTATCTTTGCCAAGAAAACCCCAAGTGGGATCACAAAAGAGTCAGAAATGACTGAAAGTCTGAAACAACTGTACAACAACAACAAATGCATAATGGGATTTTTAATTAAAACCAGTGCTTGTTTATCAGGCTCACTTCTTGTGCTCTGAGAGGCCATCCCTTACATTCCTTTGATGGTCTTGTCCTGGGGAAATGGTGGGGGTCCTTAGGTATTCCTTAGTAAAGAATTACACTCTTGTACACATTTCAATTAGAATTAAAGTGGTCTTTTATTTGGAGCTAGAGAAAGTGACCAAGTGGGAAGTCAAAGACTTCACTCCCCCCCCCCTTCCCCCCCCCAGGAGAAGGTGGTTTAGAAACATCCTCCTCCCAGAACAGAAGGAAGGCAAAAGATTTTATAGAAGATAGATAGGATATCCTCTAGAAAACTGGAAATTTCCCTTTTGGGGTGGGGTGGGGAAAACTTGGATGCTTGTCATTCCTTAGAGTCAGGGGATTTTTTTGAAATGATGGTACTGGCCTCTGGGGTTATACCTAAGTGACTTTTCTGCTATAGAATTTTGTCTCCCCTTACTTAGGTGTGTCTGTCTTGATATCTGGTTGGCCAATCTAAACTTTAATAGTCCCTTGATTCCTGGATATGACTGCCCTGTTATCTGGTCCTCTTTGGTTTTGCTTCTCACAGGAGAAGCTTCTGAGTTATCCTAAGCCCCATGTCAGTCTCATAAGAAAGCACAGATGACTAAGGCTGTTTTGGAAGACTGTTTTCAAGTTATTTTAGCCCAACTTTTGAAAAAGATTGCAAAGACAACAATATCCTTTTTAAAGAATTATAGATTTTATGTAATACTTCAGGTCATCCAACTGTACTTATTTCATTGTGTGAGAATATGAGCATGCAGATTAGCTGAGATGTGTATAAAGCCCTCTGCACTTACCAGCATATAAAGATTTAAAGAAAAATAAGACTAAGGCAGTCTAAACTGCTAAGATATTTTAAATGACAATAATGACATTTTCATAATATTGTCAATAAAGGTTTATCTTTAGGTACCAGGTTCAGTCTTTTTTTTATTTTGCTTTCTATATAGCTGTTCTATTACTTTGATATAAATTTGAATAAGAAATACATCTTCTTCTTTGCTGTTATTTTACATTAAGAGATTAAAATTTATTTTAAAACATTTTCATTTCATATTTCAATATATTGCATATTTTACATATAATTATGACTTCAAATAGTGCAGATTTAAATGCTGCTACCACTTCTTGGGATCAGAATCAAGCTATATTTGTAAGATGGATGACAAAGGCCACAGGTCCTTATGGTACATCAATGCATGAGTTAACAGTGCCAAGGAATCTGGAGATTATAGGGAAAATAGTCATGTCTGGTAGGTCTCTCTTTGGTTATCAGAAAGATCAGGTGAGGTAACAGAGTAGGGTTTTATTAGAAGTCCTTGCACTTATCCAGAAGCCAAAATGGAGCCTCCAGAGTCAGTCTCCTTCAAAGAAGTACGTGCAACACACACAAGGCAAAAGAAATTCATCATGATGGAGCAAAGCTAACAGTTGAGGTTATTTAAAATGTAGGCATGTATTATCTTAATATCACCAAAAGGTATTAGAGGAAGACTTTGATAATAGCTTATTGAAAACTAGTCAGTAATCATTTATTGAGAGTTTACTATGTACCAGACACTGTGCTAGGTGCTGGAAATAGAAATTAAAGCAAAAGGGCAGTCCCTGCCTTCAAGGAGATTACATTCTTACCAGGGAATACAATCATTAAAACAACTTAATCCTTTAAACAAAATTCAATTATTCTTTCTCCAGTTTATCTTTGACAAGTTATCTTTTAGGCAGACATCACAGGGGGTCCTTAGGTATTCCTCCTTAAAGAATTACACCTTCTTGTACACAATTCAATTAGAATAAAATAGTCTTTTATTTGGGCACTTAGAGAAAGTGACCAAGAGGGAGTCAAAGATTTCCCTCAGGGGAGATGGTTCAGAGACATGATTCTCTGAGATACCTTTCTCCTCAACCAAAAAGGAGGCCAAAGCCTTTATAGAGGATGGATAGTGGGGGGACAGATGCAGTGACTACCTGACTATGGGAAGTTCCCTTTGAAGGTAGGGAAAGCTTCCTGAAAGTCAGAGAGAATTTTCTTTTGGAATCATAGTCCTGACCTCTGGAATTATCTCTGTCTCCTGGCTCAGGTATTAGCCACACCTAACTGACTTTCTTTCCAAAGAATTTAATCTTCCCCTACTCAGGTGTGTCAGTCCTGATAGTTAGTTTGCCAGTTTAAACTTTAATAGTACCAACCCCTATGTTATTCCCCACTTCTCTACATGTAAGGAAAAAGAGGCAAAGATTCTTTTGTAACTGCTTCAAGCTGAACAGGGGAAGATGGGCCTGGTCCAGAGGGTGAGAGGAGATATATAAGCATGAACCATAGCTGCCATGAGATTGAAGCTTTGAGCCTGGATGGGACAAACTTTAACAAGTGGTTAAAGAGGCAAGGGCAAGAATCAGAAGGACTTAAGGTGACAAGAGTATGTGTCAAATAAGTTGTACTTAAGGTATTTCTGATTCAGTTTTTAAATGTATAGCTAATAGCAGACAAATGACAAAGCCAGATTTTTATATACTTTAGTTGTTTAGAAAATAAAAAGGACTAGAATTTCTATACCTGCATGTCACTATAGTAATCCATTTGTAGTACTAACCTAAGAGATGAAAATCCAATATTGTGTTCATGCTGATCAAATGACATGATTATATGAATTTTCCATAAAAGAAGAGGGACAAAGCTCTCAGGGAATAATGCTTCCCTAAGCTTCACGTGCACTCCAGGCAGAAGTTGTATAGATAGCCAATTGCAGTGGGCCAGGCTTAAAATCAGTCAGGTGGGATAGTTTTCATTCCATGTGTCATATTGGAAAAATTAAGTCAGGAGAATACTACCTCAGCCCTTGCTAAAAGTTGTTCTCCCAGCCTTTCCCATGACAATTCACTACCTACAAAAAAAAAAACCCCTTAGGATTGCTGGCACCGTGCCTTGATGGTCATACCTGGAGTTGGGATATAACAAGTCCCATAATGTCAGATACTTTTCATCCTTAAGTTAGTATTACACAAATGAATTTTGCTTAAAGTTGCTTAATAACAAACAAGAGTTGGGGTAAGTGTACTGCCTTCAGAATTCCTTAAAATAGTGGGAACATGGGGCAGCTAGGTTGCACAGTGGTAAAGCACCGGCCCTGGACTCAGGAGTACCTGAGTTCAAATCTGGCCTCAGACACTTGACACTTACTAGCTGTGTGACCCTGGGCAAGTCACTTAACCCCCATTGCCCCACAAACAAAAAAAAAATAGTGGGAACATATTTAAGGTGACTCAGCTAGTTTGCATGCAGTTCCATGCATGTTCTAATTCCAGATTAAATAACAAATGTAGGTTAACTCAAGATTTTCCATTTTAACAGAAAAAAAAAATTTTTTTAAACTTGACATAACATTTTAATTTTCTAAGAACTAATACTTTTAGCACTTTAAAAGAAAAATACTCTTATCTAAAAATTCACATGGTATATTTTATAACGTGGTGAGTTTCCCAGCTAGTTTAATTTCTTTAAAGAGCTGAGATGTCCTTACCTTAGGAACTTATCAGATAAGGAGTCGATGTGGCCACTTTTTTTTCCTTTTCTTCAGTGGCTTCCCTACCCACCTACCCACCCCCCAGAGTTAACTAATTAAATCAAAGCCAAAAGCTGGTCTTAGGGCAGTGTGGTTCAATGGTTATAGAATTTCTTTCTTTCTTTCTTTTTGACTTTTTTTAAAATATATTTTTCTTTGCTACTTTTACACATTACAAATAATTACTGATTTTAAACTATTCTGCTATAAAAGATTTAAAAAGTAGCAGTATATAACAGCCTTGCTAAATTCTTAGACACTAGATGCTATCAGATCGTTTCTCCCCCCCCCCCCCATAGCAGAAACCATGAGGCTCAACTCTATTGTAGAAGCTGCCGTGTGGAAAAAGGGTGGCTTTAGTACTGTCCTCCATTTTTATTTTAACCCCCTGTAACCATTTTGGAAATTAAAAGAATCCATCAGACTTAATTAACCCTTTTCATGGTTTTGCAGCAATTATCCTTGTAAGCCAGACACACAGTCATGACAATTGATAGACACATAAATGCATGTAAGACAAGGTAGCAAACTAGAGCCCACTGCCAGTGTGGTAGAGGCTGATCTGGCTTAAGGCCTTGAGGGCTTTCTCTAATGCAAAATGAGTCCAATTTTTTTTTCCTTCAAGTTCCAAGTTCCAAGGTCAAATTTAGCTCAATTGTTCAGAATTACCCAAAGGGAAATCCCTCAGAATATTCTCTCTCTGCCCCATGGATGTAAGGCTGTCAGTCCAATTAGTGTACTCAAAGGGGAATCCCTCTGAATATTCTCTCTGCCCCTAGGGTGGGGTCCAAACACAGTTTGGAAGTCTGGCAGAGCTTTTAGCAAGGGAGGGAGATGCCAAGCTGCTTCTCTCCATACTCTGGAAAAGCTGATCCCCACTATCCCTCTGTGAGCCTGGGCAAGGTGAAGGGTCAGGCAGGAGAGAGAGAATAAATGAAAAGGGAGTTCTTACCTCTGGGCTTTTTGTTGAGAGGAAAGAGGGATTTCCTGTGCCTGTGTTGGACACCAGAAATATGTCATGGGGGAAATAAGTGATGAGGGGTCCTTAAATATTCCTTTTTTTTTTTTTTTTTGGCAGGACAGTGAGGGCTAAGTGACTTGCCCAGGGTCACATAGCTAGTAAGTGTCAAATGTCAAGGCCAGATTTGAACTTAGGTCCTGAATCCAGGGCTGGTGCTTTATCTACTACACCACCTAGCTGCCCCCTAGATATTCCTCTTTAAAGAATTATACCCTCTTGCACACAATCCAATTAGAAGAAAATAGTCTTTTATTTGGGCCCTTCGAGAAAGTGACCAAGAGTTAAGTCTCAAGGGGAGAAAATGGCTTAGAGACATGATTCTCTGAGATGCATTTCTCCTTGACCAGAAGGCTTGCCAAAGCCTTTATAGAGAGCGGGGGAGAACAGATGGGGTGACCACCTGACTATGGAAAGTTCCCTTTGGGGGTGAGGAAAGCTTTCTGAAAGTCAGGGAAATTTTCTTTTGGAATGATAGTATAGTCTCCTAGCTAAAGTAGTAGCCATTCCTACCTGACTTTCTTGCTATAGAACTTAATTTTCCCCTACTTACATGTGTCCATCCTGATAGCTAGTTGGCCCAACCCCCATGTCACAAAGAACCTTCCTCTTGTTTATGACTCACCTTTAGTTTAGGAAAAACTTTCTGTCCCTTTCCTGATAATACTATGCATCTTAGTAGATATTACACGCATGTACCATAAACTTTCAACTCACCCAGGGCTTCAAAAGTTTTTAAAGCTTTGAATCTTTTTTCTTAGATTGATAGCCACAAGTCTTATACCTAATGGTAATAACTAAAATTAAGCACTTTTTTAAGCTTTTCCCTTTGTTCTTTCCAGGTGCTCTGCTGGAAAAGAAGGTGGAAATGGACAAGCGTGGAATGGGAGTGACTGACTATAATGGAATGGTCACCAAACCCCTTGGCTGCCGCCCACCAATCTCCAAAGAGTCTTCCATGGACCGCCCCACCTTTCTTGACAAGGTGAGTTATCATTTTGTTTAGATCAGTATTCTGATGTTTGCTTCAGTTGAGTGAACTTCAACAAGTTACCTGCCCAAATTTCTCTCAATAGTCTTTCCATAGTATATATTTCACATTTGGATATTCTGATTTTGTAACAAATCTGATTATGTATTTAATTTACCAGCCGAGGTCTATAAGCAAAGATGATTTTAGTCACGTTGAACATTTAGCATACCTAGCTTAACTACTAGATCCATCTAAGTTTTTGCCATTATTAATGTCAAATATAATGATCAAATAAGATAATATTTGTAAAGCACTTAGCACAGTATCTGGCATATAGTAGGGGCTATATAAAGTTTTATTCCCTTACCTTCCTCTAATGTCAAAACAAAAGAACTGGATCTCAAAGATAGAAGAGTATTATAGAAAAGAAGAAGGGCAAGTAAGAAAATGCTAGAGATCATGGGCCGACTGCCAAGGATCGGGTTTCTTTTTTGTTCTCTGTTAGACTTGTTTCTATGTTGGAATTACATCCCTTATTGGTATGTTTTGTTTACAAAAGGGATCTAGGTGGTTAATAAGTTTTCTATTCTGTGTTGGGCCAAGCTGTGTAACAACACAAAGGAAATCTGCTTATTTGAGGATAATCAAAGTCCTGGTAGGACTCTTAGTATAGTTTTCAAGTCTTTGACCCTTCTCCTTTCCCTTAGTGGTTTCTAGGATTAGTGAAAGTATTAAAGGTACTGTTCGTGGGGGATGTAGGGGGAGCTTCTATATATGTGCATTTGTAAAATATAAAAAAATTTGAAGGAAAACTATCTTAATATTCTTTCTCTTTCTCTCCTCCCTTCTCTTTCCCTTTACCCATATTCTTCATTCCCTTGTTATTCATGCTTTTTTGATATTTTAATCCTTTATTCATCCATATCCTTTATATTTCCTTGGGAAATTGTTTTGTGCTTTGTCTGCTGTTGGACATTGCACACAGCTCACCCTTTCTTTCTCCAATCAGGATGGCGGCCTAGTGGAAGAGCCCACTACTTCACCATTTTTGCCTTCACCAAGCCTGAAGCTCCCCCTTTCAAACAGTGCACTCCCTAATCAGACCCTGGGTGGGATTGCCTCAGGGCTGGGCATGCAAAACTTGAATTCTTCTAGACAGGTAAGACTACTTCCACAAGTCAAATTGTGAGGTTTTTAAAAAATTTCCTAGAAGTTATGTTTTGAAGGAATGAATTTTTATCATCCTTACTTAATATTAGCATTTCAAACTATAATAAAATTGATAAGATAATTTAAAACTTTAAATGCTATATTTATATTTACTGTGAACCCTCATGATATACTGACATCAAAAACATAAGAAGATATTGAAGGAAAATTAATTTATTTTAGTCTTATCACAATTCTTGCAAATTTAGCTTTGAGTGTTAGGGAATTTCTGTAAAAGTATTATGTAGATAGATAGTTTGAGGATTCTTTTAAGTAGCACTAACTTGCTGAAGTGGAAATATCCCTCAGATTAACATCAAGTTGCTGGATATTTTCAGTTACACTAGAATCTAGGATGAAAGTTCATATTAGTATTTAGAGATCAATACTGGCATTTTTTCTCATACCTTCAGTACTTTCAGAAAAATTAAAAGGTATTTCTTCAAGGATGTCTTTAGTGTGAAGACCTAGGATTTTTTTTGTTTTGTTTTGTTTCTTGGTTTTTTTGCAGGACAGTGAAGGTTAAGTGACTTGCCCAGGGTCACACAGCTAGTAAGTGTCAAGTGTCTGAGGCGGGACCTGAACTCTTGAATCCAGGGCCAGTGCTGTATCCACTGCACCATCTAGCTGCCCCTGGATTTTTTTTTTAATGTGATGTGCTAGAAGCATGTTTTCTTAAATAGAAATTCTCTAAGCTAAAACAAGGCATACATACATAAAGTTTTCTTATATTTCTGAGTTTTACAGGAATTCTCTTACTGGATTCCACTTTTGAGTAAGTTTCCAAATTTTGAGAGAATATTTCTGCATATATGAGATTTTCTCTTTAGCATAGATTATATAATGTTTCAGTACAACAATAGGGGTATTGGTGTCCAGTTGTAACATTGTATTGTTTTACTGAAGTTATAACAAGACAAACTATTAAGGGAACTATCAGCACATGTAACTAATGTTCAAATTACAATGAGTTTGCTCATCACACAACTATTTTATGAAAAATTTTGCATGATCTTAGAGGAATAAAATTTGATGCCTTTGAGCTCAAAGAAAAGGGATATAATGTTACAAGCATATTGATTAAGTGTGTTTAGGCAAAAATATAAAAATTATTAGTAGAATCTTGTTAGAGTTAATTTGAGTAGCAAGTTAGCACTGGCCCTATTGTCTCATTTCCCTCACTTCACAGTCTTTACTATATGTTTGAATGTTCAGCTATTAACTATTTAGAAATTTTAAAGTTCTTTAAAGTGACAAATTTCCCAACTGAAAATAATTATTTTGTCTCTGGCTAATATTCTGTTTATAAATCTCTGCCCAATTATACATATTAATAACTCTGTGACTGCTACGAAATTATTCCTTTAGAAATATAAATTGTCTGAATAGTATGTATCGTAGTGTCAGTCTGAAATACTTTTTGTATTCTCCATTAGGTTGGCTAAATGATGTTTCTTCTCTCTTTCTTTTTTTTTTGATAGTCTTATCTACCATCTTAAAAGTTGTATCCACTGTAATATAGCTTCTATGAACTTATTAATGTCAGCAATGTTCATACTCATTTGAAATTATTATAAGATGCTTAACATCTTTAGTTAATTTTTTTTATTACAGGTCTAGACTGGTGAAAAATATTCTTTTTAGAAAATGAAAAAGAATAAACAACTTTTTTTTAATCATCTTCCAGATACCGAGTGGCAATCTGGGTATGTTTGGCAATAGCGGAGCAGCACAAGCCAGGACCATGCAACAGCCGCAGCAACCGCCAGGACAACCTCTTAACTCATCCCAGCCTAGTCTTCGTGCTCAAGTGCCTCAGTTTCTATCCCCTCAGGTCAGCCTGATGCTCAACAGTTGTTAAAGCTAAGAAGTGCTGTGGACATACCATCCTTATAAACAAGATAATAAGACTAGACTAGATAATACAGTCAGATGGATTCAGAACTGTTTGAATGATCAGACACAGAAAATAACTGTTGCCTCAGGAGTACTCTCTCTACTGGAGTGCCCCAGTGATTTTTCATTGGCCAAGTGTTGGTCAACATTTTAGTCAACAACTTAGATAAAGACAAAAATAGGTTACTTATCAAATCTGTAAGTAACACAAGTAACATATAACCTTATATGAAATTAGATGACAAAATCCAAAAAGGCAAAATTAAGGTCAAAAGGCACCTCATTAAGATGATATTTACTAAGCTTATAGGTGTAGACATGAAAAGGATCAATTCAGCTCCCTCATTATACAGAAGAAACTGAGGCCCAGAGAGATTAAGTGATTTGCCCAAGATTGCCCAGGTAGTGTCTAGTAAGTAACAGAGATAGGATTTGAACACAAGTCTTCTGAAAAACAATAGAAACAAATATAAAACATGTACTTAGGTTCAAAAAATAAAGGCAAGACAAGCATTTATTAAGTTCTTACTATGTGTCAGGCACTGTGCTAAACATTGGAGATACAGATATAAGAAAGCTGCCATCAAGAAACTTAGACTCTCATGGGGAAAGATAAGAAACAAAAGGGAGCTAAAAGGTAGGGGGAGGAAAAGAGAAGTACCCAAACTGAGACCTGGTGTCAAAATCTAGAGTCAGAAGGGGAAATGGCCAGCCTGGAACCCTCCTCAAAATGGAAACTCCCAAAGGAACTCACTTATGGGAGAAGAGAGTACCATAGCAGAGAGATATTCCACGGTGATAAGTGTTCCAAGATGAGGAGGCCCCAGCAGAGGCAGCTGAGACAAAGTGGCAAAGTCTAGAAAGTCAGATGCAGCTTTACAAATTGGATGAGATTACCTGGGGCAGTAGTGGAAAGACCATTGAATTTGGTATTTGGATTTGAATCCCATCACTGCCACTTAGTCTGTGACCCTGGGCAAGTCACTTAACTTCCCTAGGCCACATCTAGTCTAATCCCCTGAGGGGAATTTGACTAGATGACATATAATGTACCTTTAAGATCCAAATCTGTGATCTTTTGAATAGTGGTTTATGTGAAAAAGATCTAGAGGTTCTAGTGGACTTCAAGCTCAATATGAGTCATCAACATTACCTAGTAACGAAAAAAGTTCATGTTATTTCAGACTATATTGAGAGATAAATATATAGTGTCCAGAACACTGGAAGTAAATTTCCTGCTCTATTTTGCCCTAGTCGGTCAGACTACATTCAGAGTCTAGTGTTTAACTGGATATCCTATTTTCAGAAGTATACTTTTATATCATGTCCAGAAGAGGGGAAGCAAGCATAGTGAGGAGTTTCAACTTTGCTTCCCAGTGATCATTTGAAAGAACTTAGGTGCTTTGGGAGTAGGGTAAATGACATAATGGTTTTCATGTGTCTGAAGGGTTGTCCTGTGGAAGAGGGATTAGGCCTGTTCTGTGTGGCCCAGTAAGGCAGAATGGGCAGCAATAGGTAGAAATTACAGATGAGCAGATTTAAGTTCAATGTGAGGGCAGTCTTCCTAATAGAACTATCCAAAAGTGGAATGAGAAACCTCCAAAGATGGTGGGTTTCAGAGTCTGAACTTGTTGGAGATTTTGTTGAAGGGATTCCTGGTTAGGTACAGATTGGAGTAGATGGCCACTGAGCTCCTCTGAGATTAAGTGAAATATGAATTTGGGGGCTTTGCACATTAAGATAGAAATAATTATTTTAATGTACCTGTTTGATTCAACTTTTAAAATTAACCCCAGGCAAATTAACTTCAATGTAAGAATTGGAATTTCTTTATGAGTTTAGCAACTTTAGAATGTCTCCTTTTGAACAATTTATCTAATGATATATTAAGAACTGTTGCTGGAACTAACAAGCCATCAATGAAAATAATAGGGGCAGCTAGGTGGCGCAGTGGATAGAGCACCGGCCCTGGAGTCAGGCATACCTGAGTTCAAACCTAGCCTCAGACACTTTAACACTTACTAGCTGTGTGACCCTGGGCAAGTCACTTAACCCCAATTGCCTCACTTCAAAAAAAAAGAAAAGAAAAGAATAGATCCTTTTATTTGGCAACTAAGTGAATGCTACATGTCTTAACTGGGTTTACTCAGGAAAACAAACACACACAGAGGCATAAACAATAAGGAAAGGGTACTAGGGCAGCCCACTGACCCCCAGTCCCATCCCTAATGTCCAAGGCAAGGAGATGCCAGCCAACTAAGATGGAAATTGTTAACCTGAGATGTAGAATTCCAAATATGGAGGGAAGGGATCAGGGTTCCAGAAAAGGTAGGTACCAGGAGAGAGGGTATATGATAAGGGCATAGCCTTTTGGACTGAGGAAGAAAAACAATAAGTTTTTCTCATGGTTTGGGGATCCTCAAGATCCTTTCAGTAAGTTCACATGGTCAGCCCTTTCATAATAATAAGACATTTTGTTTTCCAATATGGTAAACATCAACATATATAACCCACATAAACAAAAGCTCTTTGGGGTCCTCAATAATTTTTGAAGACTGTAAAGGGGACCTGAGACCAAAAGTTTGAGAACTGCAGTTAAAAACTAAAACATTGACTCCCCACCCTCTTTGCTTAAGAAGTGTTAGGAATTTATTTTCTAAATGGCTTTCAGTAAAGGGGAGGAGAAAAATGAGTCAGAACCTTGGGGTTTATGCAGAACAACTAGAGGAATAAGTGGAATGTGTGAGAAAGAGATCCTAAGTGTATCATCCAGGACCATATTTTATCTTGGTCCTTCATGAATAAAATTCATTATATGGCTATTAGAATATACCTAAGTCACATCTTTGAGGATGAAGAGTTGTGATAAAATGAACAAAAGAAGAATTGTTCAGGCCATAGAAGTAAGGATACAGGAATTAGAGAAGGATGGAAAATTCCCAGTCATTCTCCTCATCTATTCTAACTTAGTACATAAATCGCAGGACTAAGTCATATGTGAGTTAAGTGATTTGCCCAGGATCATTAGAGCTAAGAGATGTCAGAAAAAGAATTGTGAGCCCTTCTTTCAGGAGCATCTTTCTGACCCTAAGCCAAGAGGCCCCTCTATCCACCATCTCCACTCAATAGCTTTAAAAGTCAGCGTATAGAAAAGCCCTGGGTAAAACAAAAAGATTTACAATCATATGTAGTCCATAGATTTACATGATGTGATAAATTTATCAACTTGTATAAAAGGTGTCTAGTTCAGCCACTCTATCCTGGTTGTGTCATCCTCTGCCCAGGTGATCCATGGGCAAGTCACATAATTTCTTTGGACCTTTTTCTTCATCTCTAACAGTTCGGGGAGGGACTAGATGACCTCTGAGTTCTCATCCTACTCCATTATTCTAGAAGTGGTTATTAGCACCAAATCCCTTGGTTCCTTTAGAATTTAGTTATCAAGATAAGTTTTAGTAGTTTGGAGTTGTAGCTTCATATTATCTTGTGTAATAATAGCTTACACATTATGGTGCTTAGGGTGTGAATTTGTAATGTAGTGTCATGTATTTGAGGGTTCCCTGATCATGTTAACTTCCAAGTAGTAATATCTCACCAGACTTTTCACCAGCAGATGTTCCTAGTTACCCTTAGAGGATGCAGAGGTATAGAGTTTAGGGTTCCTAGATATAAAAGAAACCCTTGAAATTCTTTTTTTTAATGTTAACATTATCTTTGAAATTATCATCTTAGATCCCTTAGATTGTCAAAGAGGAACACTCTCCTTATCTCTGCCTCCTGGCTTCCCTGGCTTCCTTTAAGTCTCAGCTAAATTTCCACCTTCTGTAAAAAGCTTTTCCCAGTCTTCCATAATCTTAGTGCCTTTTCTCTGAGACTGCCTAAAGTTTATCCTGTAGGTATCTTGATTGTCCAGAGTTGTTTCCATTTGTCTCTGTTAATAAACTAGGAGCTCCTTGAAAACAGGGACTGGTTTTGCCTTTGTTTGTATGCCCAGCACTTAGCCCAATGCCTGGCACCTAGTAAGTGCTAGGTGATTAGTGCTACCCGACTAGCTGGTGGATTAAGAAAGTTTTTTGGCACCCTGGAAGAAATCTTTTTTTTTCTTCTCCATTCATCACAAAAACGTAGTATATGCTAATTCAGATTCCCTACATTGTTATAAATTTCATTTAAATACAGTTTATTTTCTTCTTTTTAAAACACAAGTCTAGCCATACTACTCCCCTGTTCAAGAACCTTCCTCCCAGAATAAGAACCTTGCTTCCTGAGCAAATTACTTCATTTATTGCCTCTATGATAAGATGCAAAAATCTATTTTTAGCATTTAAAGTCTTTCATATCTGACTCCAACCTACCTTTTTAGGCTTACTCACATTACTGCCTCTTATGTGCTATATGTTCCAGCTAAATTAGTCTACTTTATTTTCCCTGAACTTAACATTCCAGCTCCCATTTTCATACCTTTATTCAAGGCTTACCTGTATTGATGGAATGCCCTCCCTCTTCACTTCCACCTTTTATGATTCCTAGTTTACCTCAAGGCTCATCTATAACCTCCTATAGGAAACTTTTCCTCCTCTCCCTAGTTATTAGTGTTCTTTCTTTCCATAAGTAATTTTACATATGCTTATCTATTGAACTGCCCTTAACGGGCAGGGACTGATTTTCATTTTGAATCTCCTGTCCTAACACAATGCCTTGCAAATAGTAGTAAGTACTAATTAGAAACCAGTTACTGATATGAATAATCTAGTACCCTACAATGTCTATTATCACTACTCTATTGTTTTTGCTTTTTAAAAATTATATTTTTATTAGTAATTTTATTGTTACAACACATTTATTTTTTAATATTCTCCCTCACCCAGTGAGCTGTCTCATCACATGGGAGAAAAGGCAATTCTATAAAACTAACTAAACACAGCTGACTATAGATGCAACATTCCACATCCATAGTCTCTCACCTTTTCAGTGAAGGGAAACCACGTATTTTCTCAACTCTTCTCTGGGTCCATGTTTGTTCATTATTATAATCACTCATTCTAGGGGTGGGTGGGAAGGGGGAGATATTCTTTCATTTCGATTATACCCACACATAATGTATATGACTATATATATATTTTTTTCCTGGTTCTGCTTGCCTCACTCCACATGAATTCATATGTCTTCCTCTGCTCCTTTGAATTCTTCATATTAGTAATTCCTTGTGGTACATAATATTCTATTATATTGATATGTCATAGTTTGTTTAGCCATTTCTTCCAGTCGGCATCCACTTTGCTTCCAGTTCTTTGCTGATAACAAAAGGTGCTGCCATAAATATTTTGGTATATATGGGATCTTCATTTCTCTCTTCGACTTTCTTGGGATAGATGCTTAGGAATAGCATCTCAAAGTCAAAGGGTATGCACAATGTAGCCATTCTTATTTTATTCCGTTATCAAGCACTTGTTGTTTCATGCTCTCAACTCTGCAGGCACCCCCTACTAAAAAAAAAATAAATAAAAGCAAAACCTATTAACAAAATATGCATAGTCAAGCAAAATGAAGAACCTATATTAGCTGTATTCAAAAATGTGTGTCTCATTCTACGTATCAGTCTATGACCTATATATCAGAAGATAGGTAGCATTCTTCATCAGTAATCCACTGAAATTATGACTGCTCAGTGGTTTGATTAGAGTTCTGAAGTCTTTCAAAGTTGTTTCTCTTTACAGTAATATTGTTATTGTATAAATTGTTCTCCCAGTTCCATTGACTTCATTCTACTTCATACAAGTATTCCCAGCTTTCCCTGAAACCGTCTACAAATATTTTTCAAGTGTGGATCTTTTTTCTCTTTCTTGGAAATCTTTGGGATAAAAGACCAGTAGTTATATTGCTGAGTAAAAGGACATACATAGTGTAGTGTACTTGGTTACATGAGCATAGTTCGAATTCAGATTGTTTGGACCAATGCACAGCTCCACCCATAGCATAGTAGTGTGTCTTTCTTCCCATAGCCCCTCTGATAGTGACTACTTACATCTTTTGTCATCTTTGCAAATTTGCTGGATGTGAAGGAAAATCCTAGAGTTCTTTTCACTAGCTTATTTAACTAACACCTTTAAAAGACTTTTTTGTCCTGCTTCAGAAATGCAGGTAAAATAGTAGCAGTGATAGGCATTTTTTTCCCATTTTAAAAATTTCCCTTGAATTTTAATTCATTAAATGAATCTAAGTGTATTTTATTAATAATCCATAAGTCTTTAAAATTTGCTTTAATAAATATACAACATTCAGTGACTAGTGTTTTCTATTATGTAGGTTCAAGCACAGCTTTTGCAGTTTGCAGCAAAAAATATTGGTCTCAACCCTGCACTATTAACCTCGCCAATTAATCCTCAGCATATGACGATGTTGAACCAGCTCTATCAACTGCAGCTGGTGAGTTAATAAATATGCAGACAGTAGAATAGATTTGAAGAACAAAAGGAAAGTGTTTTTTTGACACTTATCCACTGCTTTGTTTTTCCACATACTCCTTAAACAAGCAACTAAATTTTAAATTCTTACTCCATATTAGCTAGACATATTTTGATAAACACATATGACAGATTATTTTTTGTCACATAATAGCATACCGTTCACATTTCTCTAAAGTTTCTAAAACTTTTTGGAAATAATCATCATAAAAACAAATTGATAAAGTTGCTCTTGTTAGTGGGTTATATTTTCTGTTATAACCCTAGATTGTTTGTACATTGTTTTTTTTTATTGATGTGCAATAAAAGACCAAATTAGTTTATTATCAAAAACAGTGGCATTTCATTTTTCTGGAAGTAACATACTTGGCATCCTCAATTATGGAGCATGACCAAGTATCAGAAAGGGAGTATAAACAGCCTCTAAGCTTCCAAAATATAATCACTAAAGCTTTTATTGCTACATCCATAGAACTCCCTCAAGCTTAGCATAGTGACTTTCATTTTACATTCAGTTTTAATAATTATAGTCAGCTAGAGTGCAAATAGGAAATTAGACTCAAACATCAGGGAATATACTGAAAAATAGATAAAAAGTAGACATAAGCCAAAAAAACAAAGGAGTAGTCTGGAGTAATTCATAGTGATTAGGGATTATAGAGCCCTATAATCTTCAGTAATTCCTGAGGACATCATATTTCAAGATAGTACAGTAACTGATATTCATAATAACCAAGTATCAAGGTAAATTTAAGAGAACAAGAAAATATTTCATTACAGTCCACAAAGAAGATGTGGTACATATTTGAATTATTTTTATGAAAAATTATGAAAATCTTAAATCTAGTGCTTGAAGGGGAAAATTTACACCTTATAATATCATTGTATTCACAGTATCTAACCAACTAGGTTGCACAGTAGATAGAATATTGGACTTAGAATCAGGAAGTCAGGCCTCGGATTCAAATCCTGGCACAGACACTAGTTATGTGACCCAGGGCAAGTCACTTAACCTTCTTCAGCCTCAGTTTCCTCACTAGTAAAATGGAAATGGTTATAGTACCTACCTCACAGGGTTGTTGTGAGGATCAACCAAAATAACATATATGTAAAGCACTTTGTCAACCTTGAAGCACTGTATAAATGCTTAAAAATTATAATTTTGACCATTGAATAATACCTTTTCCCAATAAGCATTCTATTTTATCTTACCCACTTTTAATAAGTAAAGTTGGATTTTACTCTTTAAATCTAAACAATGCCTAAGTTTTGTGCTGAGGAAAATATCCACACGTTTCTTGCCAAATTTTTTGAATGATAAAGGAAAATGACACTGTACAAGAAATCTTCCCAAATGTCTCACATACAGAGGGATAACACTAAAGGTATTTTCATCAGTGCTTTATTAAAAGCTTCTCAGCTCTAAGAGTCCTCCTGTAATTTGTTACAGTATAATTCACTTAGGTTAAGCTCCCAGTAATATATGTTTAAATAATCTTGTGAACTTATAATATTTATAATCTTTTATAATTTTTAACACATTCTTTGTTCATCTGGGACAATCTAATGCTAGTGTTGTGCCAAGCTGTTTGAGCCATTCTGGACAACTTTAGCCTAAATCATTGTTAGAATTAATAGTTTTTCATGTCTTTCCCTCACTTTTTCAATGTTTAATTTGTATTAATCATGCAAAAGGATTTTGATATCATCCTTAACCGAACAATATTAAATGTGGGGGGTATTAGCAAAGTTACACAAAACTTTTTAGTGTATTCATTTTTTTTAATGACAATAATCTTTTTAAAATTGTTTTGTGCCAGAAAATATACTTCAATAATAGTGACTACTGTAAGGAATTCAAGAATACTGGAAATTTGCATTTCTGTTTTTGGCCTAATCACAGAAATTGAACCATTCAGAGTCTTTCATATGAATTCTCATTTTTCTGCCAACAGGCATACCAACGTTTACAAATCCAGCAGCAGATGTTACAGGCCCAGCGTAATGTTTCCGGACCGATGAGACAACAAGAGCAGCAAGTAAGTATTCCCTCCCTGATTAAATTTTCTTTATGTTATCTCCTGGAGCATTAATCTATAATGTCTACTGACATAAGAAATTTCAGATAATGAAGTAATACAATTGCTTGCCCCTAAGGCCCCCCCCTAAAAAAATAGCCTTATGATATGAAAGAAAAGCACACATTTTAACTCAAAATAATGAAAATTCTTCTTGCTGAAAATAATAAAATTAGTTAATTGTTCTGAACTTACTAAAATTCTTTTTTTTTTATTTTTCTCTTCCCAGGTTGCACGTACAATCAATAACATGCAGCAGCAGATCCAGCAGCACCAGCGCCAGCTGGCCCAGGCCTTGCTCATGAAACAGCAGCAGCCTCCCCCTCCACATCTCTCTTTGCACCCCTCTGCAGGCAAATCAGCCATGGAGAGCTTTTCACCCCATCCCCAGGGTCCCGGCCTACCTGACCTGCAGACCAAAGAGCAACAGTCTTCAATGAACACCTTTGCTCCTTACCCAAGTCTCGGTGAGCACCTTGTTTTTGAAACAGTCATTTGAAACAAAAGAAGTTTTAATAAAAACTGTAAATACCAAGCAGTTTAAACTTTTATTCTATAGACAGGATGAAGGCATTGAAAAGTTTTTGAACAACATATTAAAATAGAAAATATTTTTTCCCATTATAGAAGTAACAAGGGCAGCTAGGTGGCGCAGTGGATAGAGCACCGGCCCTGGATTCAGAGGACCTTTTGAGCACTTACAAATTGATTATATTACTATGCCAAAAGCAGGACATTATAAATTTTGCCTTGTTATAGTTGATCAGCTCACTCGGTGGGTAGAGGCATTTCCCAGCCCCCGAGCCACAGCTGCATTTGTTGCCAAAATTCTTCTTAAAGAGATAGTACCTCGGGGGCGGCTAGGTGGCACAGTGGATAGAGCACCGGCCCTGGAGTCAGGAGTACCTGAATTCAAATCTGGCCTCAGACACTTAACACTTACTAGCTGTGTGACCCTGGGCAAATCACTTAACCCCAATTGCCTCACAAAAAAAAAAAAAAAGAGATAGTACCTCGTTTTGGCCCACCAGCCCGCATCGATTCTGACAAAGGCACACATTTCACTGATTCAATTTTATCCCAAATCTACTCTTTCTTGGGAGTGACTCCAAAATTCCACATGTCCTACCATCCACAAAGTTCAGGCCAAGTCGAACGTATGAATAAAGAGCTTAAGAGTATGATTGGCAAATTATGTACTGAAACCCATTTGAAATGGCCTGATGTTCTACCATTGGCATTATTCTATCTACGCAGTAGACCAAGAGGAGAACTTCATATATCTCCTTATGAAATGCTTTTTGGTCACCCTCCTATCCAAGCTAAAACTCTTTCCCCAGTTTATACATCACTGGTGGGAGGTGATACTTCTGTTGCCTCCTATATACAGGAATTACAGACCAGGCTACATGAACTCCATGAGGCAGGAGCTGTGGTCCAGGCAGGCCCATTAGACTTTTCATTGCATAACTTCAACCCAGGAGATAAAATATATGTAAAGAATTTTCAGAGAACCAGTGGAACCCAACCTGCCTGGGAAGGACCTTTTCAGGTATTATTGACAACTCCTACTGCCATTAAAATTGGTGAAAAAGACTCATGGATTCATTGCTCTCATATAAAGCCTGCACCATTCATAGGTGAAGAGATTTCCAGTTTTCTTATATCCTATAGATCTACCCTACCCCTACTGATATCCAGTGATGCCGGTCTCCTCCTTGTTGTTCTCACTAAACCCTCCATCTTTCACCTTTGGTCGTTTTCACTTGCTGTACCCATGCTTGGAACTATCTCCCTGCTCATCTCTCTTCTGTCTTCCCTGGTTTCCTACAAGTCCCAGCTAAAATCCTATCTTCTATAGGAACCCTTTCCCAATCCTCCTGTTAGAGGTTGTGGGACACAAGAGGGCAGAGTGGGGGAATTACGGTGAGGCTAATGCCTTTGATAATCTCCACTTTGACCTTAGCTTGTTTGTACATAGCTGTTTGTTGTCTCTCCCAGTAGACTGTGAGCTCTTTGAGAGCAGGACTTTAGTCTTCAGTTCCATCTAATTAGATTTGGCACATTACCTCAGATTGTATAGATCTGTTTGGATCTTAATGTTCTAATGCAGAGTGTTAACTATTTAAGTCTCCTGGTCCAGACTCATTCCAAACTACTAAAGAACTTGCAGATGTGAATACTTAATTATTGCCAGAATTGTTGAAGAATCATAGAGAATGAGAAAGATGCCTGAAGATTGGAGATGGGCAAATGTTGATGTAGATTTCGTAAAGGTGGGGAGCTGGTAGATCCCAGAAACTATAGCTTGCAGTTTGACATGATCTTTATTATGAAAGACAGATTAAGGAGAGGAACCAGATTTATTCTCTGTGATTTGGGGGTTTTGTTGTTTTTTTGTTTTTTTGAAGGGCAGTGAGGGTTAAGTGACTTACCTAGGGTCGCACAGCTAGTAAGTGTCAAGTGTCTGAGGCCAGATTTGAACTCTGGTTCTTCTGAATCCAGGACCGGTGCTTTATCCACTGTGCAACCTAGCTGCACTCTTTTTAATTTTATTTTATTATTTTTTTTAACAAGAATGCAAGGATGCTTCACCTTTTTTTTTTTTTTGGTGGGGCAATGAGGGTTAAGTGACTTGCCCAGGGTCACACAGCTAGTAAGTGTCAAGTGTCTGAGGCTGGATTTGAACTCAGGTCCTCCTGAATCTAGGGCCGGTGCTTTATCCACTGCACCACCTAGCTGCCCCTATTCTGTGTGATTTTTGGAGGGAGTAAACTAGAACCAGTGTGTATAAATTTAAAAAAGCTGGATTTAGGGGCAGCTAGGTGGCGCAGTGGATAGAGCACCGGCCCTGGAGTCAGGAGGACCTGAGTTCAAATCTGGCTTCAGTCACTTAACACTTACTAGCTGTGTGACCCTAGGCAAGTCACTTAACCCCAATTGCCTCACCAAAAAAAAAAAGAAAAAAGATTTTTTTTAAAAAAAAGCTAGATTTAAATTCTATATAAGAAAGAATTTCCCAACAGTTGTAACTGTCAGAAAGTGAAGTGAGCTACTGAATGAAGTAATAGAGTTCAACATCCTAGACCAAGTGCTACATGACAGCTCCCCTTTTAACTTTCATTCCCTCCTATTCTTCTTCCTGTGAGAGGACACTACTATTCTTTTACCAGAAGGGGAAGTGGGCGAAGGTAAGATGATGCTCCACAACCTTCCATGTGGGTACAGTATCCGAGATAAACAAAGCCTTGGAGTTGTAGCACCTCCCAGCTAATCCTAAGAAAAACCTTCTGTCTTAAACAGGTTTCTTGACTCTCTGAATTTCACTTTTTTTCATTGCCCAAGTCATTTCAACAATGATTTATTTGTTATCTACTATGTGCTAGTTAATGGATATAGAAACACCAAAATAAAATAGTCCTTACCATAATACAGATCACATTATTTGGGGGAAATACATGTACACAGAGAAGTAAATACAAAATACATACAAAAGTAATTTAGAGAAGAAGAACATTAAAACCAAGGGAACTGGGAAAGACTTCCCAGTAATGTGGTTCATTAGCTGAGTTTTGAAATGAGCAAGGGGTTCCAAAAGTGGAGACAGGGAGGGAGAGAATTTCAGGCCTGTGGAATTGCCTGTGCAAAAGCATTATGATGGGAAAGGGAAAGTTATATAGATGGAAGAGCAAAGTAGATGGCCAAAGGAAAGGGATATGTAATTATCCTAGAAAGGAAGGCTAGAGCCAGATTATGAAGGGGCATTTCTATGGCTGCTGTGAGTTTCTAAAGGTTTTCGAATTGGAGAATGATGTAGTCTGTGAATCACGAATGCCAATTTGGCAGTTATGTGGAATATGGACTACAGAAGGGACTTCAGGCAGGGAGACCAGTAAGGAGTCTGTTGCCTCCTTTAATGTTTATGAGAGGTGGTGAAAGCCTAAAACACAGTGAGTGTGATGTGAATGGTGAGAAGAGGAGTATATGAGAGAGATATTGTGGAGGTAGAAACGGCAAGACTTAGCCACGCTAATATGGGGGGTGGGTAAGAGCAAAACCTCCTAGGTTGAGAAGAATGATAGTGCCTTCAGAAAAAGCAAGGAAATAGAAGAGAGGGGAAAATGCTAAATTTTAGATGCCTGTGTGACATCCAGACAGCAGTGTCAAGCAGGTAGTTGAAGGCCTGGAATCAGAGATGAAGAGACAAATGATGGCTAGATATGTACAAAACCCTAAGTTAGAGTCATGCAAACTCAAAAAAGAAGGATATGAATGAAGAAAATGAGAAGGATTGGTCAGGCAGGTAGGGAGCAAAAACAGTGATCAGTGTCACAAAAACCCAGGGAGGAGAGAATATTCAGGAGAGATGGTCAGCAGTGGCAAATACTGCAGAGAAACCAGGGAGAATGAGGACTGAGAAAAAACTACTGTATCTAGCAATAAATAAATCATTAGATGAATAGAATTTTAGAAAAGTTAGATATGACAGACCTCTGGAGAAAACTGAATGGAAATAGAAAGGAATATACCTTTTTTCTCAGTGGTACATGGCACCTACACAAAAATTGGACATGGGGGCGGCTAGGTGGCGCAGTGGATAAAGCACCGGCCCTGGATTCAGGAGGACCTGAGTTCAAATTCGGCCTCAGACACTTGACACTTACTAGCTGTGTGACCCTGAGCAAGTCACTTAACCCCCATTGCCCCGCCCAAAAAAAAAAATTGGACATGTATTAAGGCACAAAAACCTCACAACCAGATGCAAAAATATTAAATGCATCCTTTTCAGATCACAGTGCAAAAAAATTACATTCAATAAAAGGGCTGTGGAAACAAAAAAAAATAATTAGAACTAAATAATTTAATCCTAAAAATTGAGTGGGTCAAAGAACAAATCATAGAAACAATCAATAATTTCATTAGAGAGAATGACAACAATGAGACAACATACCAAATTTATGGGATGTAGCTAAAGCAGTACTTAGGGTAAATTTATATCTCTAAACACATATATCAATAAAAAAAAAGAAAGAGCAGACCAATTAATAGGGTCTGCAACACAAAACACTAGAAACAGAAACAAATTTTAAATCCCCACTAAACACCATTTTAGACATCCTGAAAATCAAAGGAACAATTAATAAAATTGTAAGTAAGAAAGCCATTGAACTAATAAATAAAACTAGGAACTGGTTTTGTGGAAAATAAAATAAACCATTGGTTAATTTGATTTTTTAAAAGAACGAAGAAAACCAAATTACTGTTAAAAAATATAAAGGGTGAATTCACCACCAATAAAAATTAAATTAAAGCAATTATTGGGAACTATTTTGCCAAATTGTGTGCCAATAAATCCAACAATTTAAGTGAAATGGATGAATATTTACACAAATATAAATTGCCCAGAATAACAGAAGAAGTAGAATACTTAAATAACCCTCTCTTAGAAAAAGAAATTGAATAAGCCCTTGATAAAATCCCTAGGACCAGATGGATTCTACCAAACATTTCAAAAACAGTTAATTCCAGTACTGTATAAACTATTTGGAAAAATAGGCAAAGAAGGATTCCCTTTAAATTTAAGGATTCCCTTTAAATTTAAATTTAAATTTTTTATGATACGAATATGGTGCTGATACCTAAATTAAGAAGAGCAAAAACAGAGAAAGAAAACTATAAACCAATTTCCTAATGAATATTAATGCAAAAATTTTAAATAAAATACTAGCAAGAAAATTACAGCAATATAACACAAAGATCATACACTTTAAGCAGATGGGATTTATACTAGGAATGCAGGGCTGGTTCAGTATTAGGAAAACTATTAGCATAATTGACCATATCAATAACAAAAACAATAGAAACCATGTAATTACCTCAATAGATGCAGAAAAAAAACTTTTGACAAAATACAACGCCCATTCCTGTTTAAAACACTGGAAAGCATAGGAATAAATGGAGCTTTTTTTTTTTTTCAGGGCAATGAGGGTTAAGTAACTTACCTAGGGTTACACAGCTAGTAAGTGTTAAGTGTCTGAGGTCAGGTCCTCCTGAATCCAGAGCTGGTGCTTTATCCACTGCACCACCTAGCTGCCCTAAAATATTTGTTAACATGCTATTTTCTTTTTCATTTCCTTTCTTTCTTTCTTTTTTTTGCGGGGCAGTGAGGGTTAAGTGACATGGCCCAGGGTCACACAGCTAGTAAGTGTCAAGTGTCTTTGAACTCGGGTCCTCCTGAATCCAGGGCCAGTACATTTTCCACTGTGCCACCTAGCTGCCCTTAAATGGAGCTTTCTTAAAATAAGTAGTATCTATCTAAAACAAAAAATAAATATTAACTGACCAGAGCAGTTTCCATTGAGTAGTAAAGACAGAAACTATCTATATTGGACATATAGGGAAAAGAAGAAAATGGTGACAGTAAGTAGAAACAGTTTTTTTCTAGATTTGGACTGCAAAAGGGAGAAGAGATAGAGGATAGGTCAAGTGAAAAGGTTTTATAAGGATAGGAGGTGATACTGACAAATCTTCAAGAGAAAAGCCAATAGATAAAGAGAAATTGAAGTTGAGTTTAAAAGAGATTCTCGGGGGCAGCTAAGTAGCGCGGTGGATAAAGCACCGGCCCTGGATTCAGGAGAACCTGAGTTCAAATCTGGCCTCAGACACTTGACACTTACTAGCTGTGTGACCCTGAGCAAGTCACTTAACCCCCATTGCTCCGCCAAAAAAAAAAGAAAAGAAAAAGAAACAATCCTAGCTTCAAAGGAGCAAGCTTCCAGAAGAGAAAGGAAGAAATGAGATCAGAGATACAATTACAAGGGTTGGTATTGACAAAAAGATCCACCTCGAGACTAGAGTAAAGATGGAAAAAATGGGAGAAAATTTGAGGTGATTTTAGGTGTAAAATTGGTATGAAAAAGGAGTCTCAAATTTTTTCAGTAAAGTATGAGGTGAGCTCTTCTGCAGAGAGGGAGAGTTCATGCCCTTTCCTTAGGATCTGAGGATCACATGGGGCAGCTAGGTGGCACAGTGGATAAAAGCACTGGTCTTGGATTCAGGAGGACCTGAGTTCAAATCCAGCCTCAGACACTTGACACTTACAAGCTGTGTGACCCTGGGCAAGTCACTTAACTCCAATGGCCTGACCTAAAAAAAAAAGAAAGAAAGAAAAAAGAAACTAAGTCTGGGATAATTTTAGAACCTTCTTATTTGCAAGGACTCACTAAAAACTCTCTTTTTTAGCTATCCTAGTTCATAGGTTTTTCTCTTGTTTTAAACTCAAATCAGATAGTTTCCACATCAAACTGGTATGACTTGTCGGTTGCATAAAATTAACATGTTTATCTTGTATTCCTTTGCTAATAACATAGCTTTGGCAAAGGCCAAGGCTCAGGTCAGGAATGTTGATATCCAGTCTCTGGGGTCCCTTCTCTTCCTCTTGTCTAAGATTCTGACAGCCAGTAGAACTGAACATACTTTTTGCCAGGGCACTGGGCAAATTAGGTCAAAGCTGAAAATTGCACTGTGGTTTGTTAACCCACACCCAGCCCCTCTCTCCCCACCTCCACCTCCCCAGACCAGTTTTTCCTATTGTTCATCATTTCACATTGTCTGAAACAAATCATCAACTCAAAGTTTTGTTTTAGGTTGTTGATAATTGTTTGCTTTTTTGAATGCTTGTATTATTGTACGCATTTGTTTAAAATCAAACAAATTGTCATACGTAGCTCATAAATATTCTTTTGATTTGATTTTATTGCTTTTAAACAGACTTAGACTGCTTGCCTATTATGAATCCAGACAGCTTGTCTAAGGTCTTTAGGGACTGAAAGTCTTTAGAGTACTGTTGGCCTGCTGGTAGTAATCAATCCCAAGTGTTTAATCCCTTTTGGGAGCCTCATACTTCTTTGAGACATTTTAAAGTTAATCTATTTATCCTAATGAGGGATGGTTTGAACATTGAGTAAGATTCCCTTTGTGATTCAAGGAGCCTTGGAAAGATTAGGGGGCCCTGTGTTTTGCAGAGACCGAAAGGAACTTTCCACAATCAGACCTGGTTTGTGCACATGAGTCCACAGGAGCCCTTCATGGGCAAATGGAGGGAGTCAATGTTGTAGCACTTAGTACCTGGCAAAGCCCAGAATAGATGAGCAGTGAGAAAATGCCAAATCCCCCAACCTCTTACCAGTGGTGCTTGCTATATAAGCACTAAGCCAAATTTGATTGGTTTCTCACCTGAAGAATGAAAGAGAATGACTGTTAGTCACCCTCAGGTCCTTAAACTCTTTTGGTAGAGTGCCAAGTATTCTGAGAGTCCTGTAGGGACAAGACTTTCCCTTCAGAGGAGTGAGGGCTGATTTTCTTTTCCTATAATTAGGTTGGGGGATGTTTTTGTAAGCCTAAGACAACTGGTAACCTGTGGGACTTTGTAAATATTATGTTTTAATGTTTAAGTTGTATTCACTATGTATTTGGAGTATCGTGAGAAAATGTTAGTTTTCACAGTTCATTTGAACTGTGCCACAAGGACTATTCTGAGCTTTAGTATAAAACACTAGAAAAGGAACCTCCCCAAGTCACTAAATAACTGCTCAGAATTTGGGATGGACTTTGCCAAAAAGTATTCCAGTTGATTTGCTAGACACATTCTCTCTCCTTACACACCCCCTTCCTCTCCTCTCTGTTCTCCATCGATCACTTCCCCCACCCATGTAATTGTAATTAGAAAAACTAGACTAGTAAGAGAAAACACATCTAGCCAAGGAGTAATAATACCCATTAAAAAAGGCAGCTTCGGGGTAGCTAGGTGGTGCAGTAGATAGAGCACTGGCCCTGGATATTAGGAGGACCTGAGTTCAAATCCAGCCTCAGACATTTAACCTTACTAGCTGTGTGCCCCTGGACAAGTCACTTAACCCCAGCTTCACTAAATCTGATCCTTAGAAGGAAGGGCGGCCATGAGCTCAACAAAACACCAACCCTCAAAGTTCAAAACAGATACACACTTTTGGGAAACATCTTGAGGAATCTATCTATAAGCATGTGTTAAAAAAAAACCAAACAAAAACAAAAAAATGGCAGTGAGGTGGTGCAGTGGATACAGCACCAGCCCTGGATTCAGGAGGACTGGAGTTCAAATCTGGCCTCAGACACTTGACACTTACTAGCTGTGTGACTCTGGGCAAGTCACTTAACCCTCACTGCCCTGCAAAAAACAAACAAAACAAAAAACTAATTAAGTCTGGCTAATTGTTTAAGGGAAACACGACATTGGGGGCTTTTGAGGAGTAGTTCTAGCTCACTTGTTGCCCCCCTGGGGATTTCCATGAGGACAAAAATGAGAGATTTTATGAATGCTTTGCTAAAATCTAGGTATACTAAATATATAGCATTTCTATCATTTACTAGTTTTGTAATCCTGAAAAAAAATAAAATAATAGTAGTCTAGCATTAAAGGCCATGGACTTCAGTGTCAGAGGAGCTGGATGACTTGTGATAAGTCAGTTACCCTCTCTGAGCCTCAGTTTCTATATCTCTAAAATGAGGGAAGTAAACTGGACACTAATGCTCTGAATCTTTTTTTAATCCTACTTAATAGATGAGCTTAGTGTTTATGGAAGTAGCACCACACAGTACTCTCTACACCTGCACCACACAGCACTAAATTGGAGTCAGAGGACCTGGGTTCAGATTCTGGTTTTGCTGTTTACCGCCTGTGTGATCTTTAGATCATTTGATTTCTTTGGGCTTCAATTTGTTTCCCTCATAAAAATGAAGGAAAATTTTATTCTGAGAGACTGAGTGGGAAGAATAGAAAGTAAACAGACTCTAGAGCAGGAAGACTGATTCTACTCCTTATTCCCCAGATACCTTGGGCAAGTCCCATAACCTCTCTTACCTCAGTTTCCTCCAGTTAAATGAAGGAATTGGACTAGATTAAGGGCTTTTTGTGTATGTCATGGACCTCTATGGCAGTCATCAGTGAAGCCTATGGCTTTTAATTTTTAATGCTTTTTAATGAACAAAATATGGAGGAATTATTTTTAAACCAATTGTGTTATAATAGAGTTATTAAAATCTTTTCTAAAAACAAATTCAGGGCTGGGCTGGGCTGGGCTGGGCTGGACCCCAGGCCCCCTAGATCTCGAAATTGTACAATATGGTCTGCTATAAAACATAAATCTTCCAGCTGAAAAAACAACACCAACAAATTCAGGGAATCCCAGGTTAAAAACCACACATCTAGATGATGTCTAGGCACCCTTCTAGCTCTATATGCTGCAATCTCTGGTGTGATAGAACTCTAAGTGTAGTAAGGGAGTATTTCTGGTAGTGGAGATCAGAAGGCACTTCTGTGAAGATGACGTTTAGAGCTGGCCCTTAGCAAAAAAGGAGAAGCAGTCAGACAGAACTGGAGGAAGAAGGACATTCTTTTTCTTTTCTTTTCTTTTCTTTTCTTTTTTTTCAGGGCAATGAGGGTTAAGTGACTTGCCCAGGGTCACACAGCTAGTAAGTGTCAAGTGTCTGAGGCTGGATTTGAACTCAGGTCCTCCTGAATCCAGGGCCGGTGCTTTATCCACTGAGCCACCTAGCTGCCCCAGAAGGACATTCTTAATGAAGAGAATAACACAGACAGAACCAGAGAAAAGAAAAATGCAAGAAACAATTCAAGGAACAATATGTAGTTTTGTATCAAACAACACCAAAACATAATCGTACCTTCATTTACAGTCTTGTCTTCCTTCCTTTGCTTCATTGGAAGGTTATTTTCTGTATCATAGAGGTAAGGGCCTGAAGAATAGTTAGTTGACTGTGCCAATTTTAAAGATCAACCTATATAGTTTGAGACTAAAGAGTTCATAGCAATAATCAGTCTGATCCTTTCAGTTATAGTTTAGGAAACAGATCCAGAAGTGAAATGACTTCCATAGGGGCAGGCACACAGCAATGTAGGGACAGAGTTGGGTCTCCAAATTCCTAATCTAGTTTCTCTTTCTAACACACCATGTTGCCTGTTTCCTTAAATTCTTGTCCTCAGTCTTTGGCAAACAGATTTATTCTTTAAAATTAGAGCCTACTTAACAGGACAGTCCATGACTTTAGCTCTTAAAGAATAGTGTTCTGCCTGGAATTTGTATATTATTTATGCATCTTATCTACATGTGTTATTTCTTAAAAACTATTGCTTAGGGACAGCTAGATAGCGCAGTGGTTAAAGCACGGGCCTTGGATTCAGGAGTACCTGAGTTCAATCCGGCCTCGGACACTTGACACTTACTAGCTGTGTGACCCTGGGCAAGTCACTTAACCCCCATTGCCTGCAAAAAACAAACAAACAAAAATACTATTGCTTATACTCAGACTGCTGTGAATATTTGCTCTTGCAATTTTACAATTCTTCTCAATTTGACATCTGCCCCTATGTCCTAGAAGCTAGTTGAGTGAGTAAATGAATAAATGAATGAAAAAGCATGTATTTAATACTTATTATGTGCAAAGCACTGTTCTAAACAAAGTAGGATATTCTCTGCTTTAAGAAGTTCACATTCTAAAGGTGAAGGCAACAGATATATGAGATTTCAAAGCTGCAAGTCAGATGTCAAGGAAGAGGAAGAGAATAAATATTTTAATTTGCCAGGCACTATGCTAAGCACTTTTACAAATATTTCACTTGATCCTCACAACAACATTGTAAGGTAGGTGCTATTTTTATCCCCATCTTACAGTTAAGGAAACTGAGGCAAACAAGGGTTAAGTGACTTAACCTGACTCCCAGAGCTAGGAAGTGTTTGTGACCAGATTTGAACTCAGGTCTTATTCATTCCAGTATCACTTTGCCACCAGCTACTTCCTAAAAGGTCCATGATCCTTAGGATACTAGGGCTAAGCAAATGACAATACAATACCTTTAATGTAATGTTCCTCTGATAAAATCATATAAATTTCTGGTATTGGACCATTTGACAATGTGAATGAGTTTGGTGGCAAGAACCTTCATTTCTAGGGTGCAAGTACCATCATTTCTAACTTTCCTCATGAAAGCACTTACAAGTCAAATCTCCACAAGGCTAGCTTCCCAGGATGATGGCTATGTGGGCCTTACACTGTCACTCTAGGGCTTTTAGGCTTACCTGCATTTTGGTGGCAGAAGGTCAGCACTTGGTATTGATGTTTGTGAGGCACTTGGACCCACATCCTGAATGATTTCTCTCTTCAAGTGATGGTAGCATGACCAGTGGTCTGAGGAGCACTGCTATTCCACAAGGCTATTAGGTTCAGAGTCCTGGGTTGTCTACATCCAGACTCAACAGAGGCGGGTTATTTGACTTGGCTGTCACAAGTTGTTTCTTATTCAGAGTACTTCGCTGTTTCAACTAGACTAGGTTGCCTGCCCATTAGGTGGCAGTTGGTCAGGAAAGCTGTCTCTACCGAAGTTGCTTTCCTGGATACAGCCATAATAGCCAGCCACCTGTAGGTGACTAGCACAATTCCATTCCATCTTAGAATTTTACATTTTCAGTATTTGTTGAATGTTGAAAGAATGGACAAATTAACTAATCCCATTAAGTGAAGCTACAGGTAAAATTTGGTATTCCTTGTCTAATTTCTTTTTTTATCAATTAGAGATTTGAATTGAAACCATGAAGTATCCCATCCCAAAATTTAAAGTAAAACTAAAATTCAAACTCAGAATTTCTCTTTATAGGAGATATTTATAATACATTTTCTTTACAGCTGGACTTGAACCCAACATGAATGTAAACAGCATGGACATTACTGGTGGTTAATCAGTGAAGGACACTTCTCAGTCTCAGTCTCGCCTTCCTCAGTGGACACACCCCCAATTCAATGGATAATTTATCCAGTGCTGCTTCTCCACTTGATCAGAACCCTAGCAAGCATGGTATGTTTCATTAGAAATGTATGTGATTTTTATTACTGTTGTAATATATGCCTCCAAAAAATTGTACCTCAGTGCTTTATCATGACATGGAGGTAACCTGAGTTTTCAAAGGCTATGTCAGAAGAGCATAAGCTCACACTGGTTGTACCCTCTTGGGAAGGTTTCCAGGGACTGTCCAAGCAACAAATCAAACCCACTGTGCAATGACCAGCCTTACAAAGTAAGTACACAAAGGCGCATCACCAGAAGGCTGGCCACTTGGTGATGAATTCTTTGGCCATGACCACCCAAGAAATGAAGAAAAATACAAAATAGTCCTCAGTCTTGTACAATCACAGTGATGGTGGCAGAAAGAAAGGTGCTAAGAATCACAGTTTTTAGCTGTCTCTAAGCTTTAATTTGATTATTACTCTAAATGTGAGATCCTTTGTCCAGTAATCAGTCAGGAATGGACATTTGACTATAAGAAACTGAATCATATCAATCTTGATGTTCTCACCATAAGCAAAAACCAGAGGAAATAAAGATGTTATGGCTTAAATGGAAGGGGAGCTTACAGGTTCTCTTTGGAAAGGCACATAAGAAATTGACATAGAAGGTGTGCAGTGGATAAAGTACCGGCCCTGGGTTCAAATCCAGCCTCAGACACTTAACACTTACTAGCTGTGTGACCCTGGGCAAGTCACTTAACCCTCATTGCCCTGCACAAAAAAAAAAAAAAGGAAAAAAAGAAATTGACAGGGGACAGCTAGGTAGCGCAGTGGATAAAGCACTGGCCTTGGATTCAGGAAGACCTGAGTTCAAATCCAGCCTCAGACACTTGACACTTAACTAGTGGTGTGACCCTGGGCAAGTCACTTAACCCTCATTGCCCTGCAAAAACAAAAGAAATTGACAATGTGGATTTTATTACACACCCAAAAGCAGCAAGAAACATATTTCATGATACTTCTTGGCTTTCAGTGTTCATAATTAGCATTTGCAAAAAGACCGCTATGAAAATAATTGCAATTTATGAATCAACATCCTTTGGAAAGAATGAAGAGTAAAGTTATTCCACAAAGAATTTAGTGGCTCATTTAGAGCCTGAAAATTAAATCAACATACATATTACATTGATGCTTTATGGCTTCAATGTAAGGATGGTAAAATAAGCGTGTGTGTGTGTGTGTGTGTGTGTGTGTGTGTGTGTGTGTGTGTGTGTGTAAGAGAAAACATGAATCTGGAATAATGAATGAAAGAGAAGGCAAAGCTTTATCAACCACAAAGAAACCTCATGCCTACATGTTAAAAATCTTTTCTTCAAGAAAAGAACCAGTAGATAGTAGACATGGTAAGCACCAAATAACAGGGGGAAAATGATTATGTATTTACGGACAGGAAATGAGGAAAGGGAGATTTTCTAAACATAAGGCACAGGCTGAATGAAAGCATAGGTATATATGAATATAGTCCTTATCCTGTACTTTGACTAAGTAAGTGTCAGTGGGACAGAAGAAAGAACAGATGAGAAAAATGTTCAAGAGTTGGAATTTTTACTGGTCTGGGACTACAGATTCAGAGGCAAGCCCTCACTACCCTCTCTTATTCAACTCCCTGAAACTGTAAGCAATCCAATATAGGTTTTACATGTGCAGTCATGTATAACATTTCCATGTTAGTCCTTTTGTGGAAGAAAATTCAAACTAAAAAAAAAAAATTGAAAAATATACTTCAGTCTGTAAGCTGATGCCAACAGTTCTTTCAATGGAAGCGGATAGCATTTTTCATCATGCTGGTTGCAACAAGCCCCTGAACATTGCAAGGCCTCCTGAAAGAGACACATAACTGTTTGCTACAAACTAAAAAGCAATATTACCCAGATTTGATTTTGACATGCAGTCTTTTTAAATGAACAAGATTTAAATGAGTTTATAGTGTATGTATATGAATTACAGTAAAAATGGATAACAAGCTGAGACTTGAATTAAATAGGAAAAGGATAACAAGTTGGATTGCCTCTAAGAAATTGCAAAGCTCCTTTAACAACTCCAGACTTCTCCCAGGAATACAGGCTCATCCCAGTAATCTAATGGTAGCATTCCATGGCTTTGAAATAATGAAACACAACGATTTCCACAGGATTAAAAATAAGTATCACTTGAAGAAAAGAGTATGATAGATGTTATATGCAGGCCGGAACAAATTTAGAATTTAAAAGAAGGACTGGACTAAAGGATGTCATCAAAAAAAGATGATGGACTAGTCATATGACAAGAGCTTTATTAGTGAGAGATTAATATACAGTTTGTGTGCTCCACTGATATCTTCATAATTTTTTTAAAAAAGCAATAAAGGCCTTTATTTGCCACCCTCTGTGACACATTTAGAGTAGCTAGGTGGTTCAGTGGATAGAGTGATGACCCTAGAGTCAAGAGGACCTTAATACAAATCTGGCCTAAGACACTTAGTAGCTGTGTGATGCTGGGCAATCACTGAACCCTGTTTGCCTCAGTTTCCTCATCTATAAAATGAGCTGGAGAAGAAAATGGCAAACCATTCTGGTATCTTTGCCAGGAAAACCCTCAGTTGGGTCACAAAGAGTCAGACATGACTGAAAAACAACTGGACAAGTAACACATTTAAGGGAAGACATAGATAGATGAACTGTACAAGATGGGCGGGCAAGACTATTGCTATGGTTGGAATTACATAGATACTTGCATAGATACTTACTGAGGCATGGAAATAACACTTTTTAGAAATATTTCAACCCAAAACAGCTAAAAAATACAACTTGGAGTGCTTCAGTTATTTTTTTAAATCACTTTCCCAAAACACCTGATTGATTGCTCAGTCATGCTTGATTGTCATTATGACATGTCATTAAAGAAGGGCCAAGTTTCAGCCTCGGATTTCTCCCACCATGCCTGCTCTCCTATATACATGCTGCCAAGCAAAGCTGGAGAAAGTGACGAAACTATGCTGACTGCATCCTCAGTACATCATATTACATAATCTGAAATGGACCCACACTGGAGCAAGTCAATCCTTTCACACCTCCCTAATGGACTCATTATCCAGCTCACCACAATAGCTTTTCCACACCTTTTCATCCCTCCCTGAACTTCCTATAGTTGTTCCTCCCCCACCCTCTTAGATGAGAACCTTATCTCATATTTTACTGAAAAAAAAAAAACGATTGAGCCCATTCACCTAGAGGTTCCTCCTCATCTCACATCATTCAGAAGCCTGCCACTTTTCTCCTCCACCCCTAAAGAAGAAGCCCTTCTCCTTGCTGGAACAACCCCTTTTCACCCATAAATAATCTCATTCCCTCCCAACTTCTCTAGCAGATTGCCCTCTCTCTCATCCCCACTCTCTCATTTACCTCAGTCTCTCCTTGTCTACTGGCTGCTTCCCAGCTGTTCACAAACATGCTTGTGTCTCCCCATCCTAAAAAATTTTTTGCTTGATCCATCCATCCATATCTCTCTTCCCTTTTGTGGCTAAAGATCTTAGGTTATCTACAGTTGATATCTCCACTTGATTTCTTCTCATGCTGTCTTCTTAACTCTACAGCCTTGCAAGTCCTCACCCTACTGATCTCTCTGCAGCCTTTGACACTATCCTTCACTCCTCTTTTTCTTGGTAATCTTTTCTCTAGGTTTCCATGACACTGTTTTCTCCTGGTTCTCTACCTACCTGTCTAACTAATCCTCAGTCTCCTTTGCTCTATTTTCATCCAAGTCATTTCCACTAATGGTGGGAGCTCTCTGGGCATTCTTTTCTTCTCCCTCCATACTATTTCACTTGGTAATCTCAGCAGATCCCTCGGATTTAATTATCATCTCTATGCTAATGATTCTTAGATCTGTTTATCTAGCCATAACCTCTCAGCTGACCTCCAGATTTTGATTTCAGGCTGCCTCTTGGGTATTTCAAATTGAGTATCTCATAGAAGTCTTACTCACAATGTCCAAAACTGATCTCACTATCTTTTCCCCAAAACCCTCCCCTCTTTTGAACTTCCCTATTACTATCAAGTGTACCAGCATCCTTCTAATGACCTGACTGAGATATCATCCTCAACTCCTCACTCTCACCCTGCGTATCTGAACAGTTTCTAAGTCCTGTTGATTTTACCTTTGTGACATCTCTCCTATATGCCTCCTTCTCTCCTCTGACATTGCTACTACCCTAGTGCAGGCCTTCGTCACTTCATGCCTGAACTACTGCAGTAGCCTCTTGATTGGCCTCCCTGTCTCATCTCTCCATACTACAATACATCTTCCACTCAGCTGTTAAATTGATCTTCCTAAACTTCAGGTTTGACTGTTACCTCTACTCTATTCAATAAACTCAACTGGATTAATGAATGGAATGGAATAAACATTTATAAAGCACCTACTATATGCTAGGCACTGAGCTAAGCACTTTACAGATATTTCATTTGATACCCTGTGAGGTAGGTGCTAATATTTTCCCCATTTTACAGTTGACAGAACTAAGACAGCTGTTAAGTGACTTGCCCCCAGGAAGCATCCAGGCCAGATTTGAGTTCAGGTCTTCCTGACTCGAGGTCCAGTGGCATACTGTACCACCTAGCTGTCACCAGGGGCTCACTGTCATCTCCAGGATCAAATATAAATCCCCTGTTTGCTATTTCTTTTACCTTTTACCCTACCACATGGTCTGCAATCCAGTTATACTGGCCTCTTTGTTATTCCTTGTGTAAGACTCCATGCATTTTTAGTGGATATCCCCATGCTTAAAATTCTCTCCCTCCTCACCTCTACCTCCTAGATTCCCTTGCATCCTTCAAGTTCCAGCTTAAATCCCATCTTCTCTAAGAAATCTTTCCTGATTTTCCTTAATACTGATGTCTTCCCATTATTATCACCCACTTATCTTTGTTTATATATAACTGTTTCATGTTATCTTACTTATTAAACTTTTCCTTTTCTTAGTATCCCGTATACTTAGCACAGTACTTTGTACATAGTAGAAGCTTAATAAATGCTTATTGGCTTAGCTTTACAATAAACAATAATTAATCAGTGTAATTATGAAAGAACAAAATTCTAAATCAGAGACCTCATTATAGGCTTTGGGGTTTACCACTTATATAGCATGTTTTATTTGGTTCTTCTGCTTTTGTTTCTCACTACAGGTGCTATCCCTGGAGGCTTAAGCATTGGGCCTCCGGGTAAGTCCTCCATTGATGACTCTTATGGCCGGTATGATTTAATCCAAAACAGCGAATCACCAGCCAGCCCTCCTGTAGCCGTTCCCCACAGCTGGTCACGTGCCAAATCTGATAATGATAAAATCTCAAATGGTTCCAGCATTAACTGGCCACCAGGTAAAATCATCATTTTTCTGCAGTTCACACAGATAGGACCTAATAAGAAGCAACATAAAGTAGAGATTAGAGAAGACCTATATTCATGTCCTACCTCTGACATATACTAACTTGATTACAATAGCTAAATCACTGTCCCTGAGTGCCCCTAGCTCAGCGATATCAAACTCAGAGCCCTTGGGCCCCATGTGGCTACAAACCTCCTGAGTGTGCCTGAACCAGATTAAAATATCATTTGGGAATGTCTAACAAAATAAAAACACAATATAATATAAATAATGTTAATTTGTGATTTTCTAAGTCAGTATGGTCAGACAGGGATTTGTTTCTTTTTGAGTTTGACATCACTGCCCCAGCTAACTATGACTATAAATTACAAATTAATTGCCTGTCTACATCAGTGAAGATGGATTCAATACCAAGAGTCCTCTATACCAATGAAATCACAGGTCTTAACCCCCCCCCCAAAAAAAAGGCCCAGAGGAGATTGTTTTAGAACAAAGAGAAATCAAGTACTAAACTAATGTAACTTTCTGTAAACATTAATATTCTATTCTATTAGCTTTTTGAGTTTTCATGGGAATTTCTTAGTTACATTTTGAGACTATAAGCTTTTCTTTGTCCTCTTTGGTTAATACTATAATAAGTCACTTTTACTAAGAGTCAGTGTATCAGATGTCATTAGTAAAAATCAACAAAGCTCATGAAAATGTATATTCTGTCCACTATATGTGATTCTTATTTAAGACTGCTGTAAGCTATTATCTATGAGACAAATTTTAGTTATTTCCATAGGATTCATTGGTTCATTGGAAGATTCTGAAATGCACCAAAAAAACAGATCAGTAGCTATGAAAAATTGTTTTAATTAAAACATACTAGACAAATAAGGCACCAAAAGGAGTCATCTGCAGCAATCAAGAATTTGATAAACTCAGGGCTACATATAACTGGAGGAAGGATTTCCCATTCACCAATAACATCTGGGAAAACTAGAAAGCAATTTTACAGAAATTAAACTTAGGCTAGTATCTTGTGTGGTATATTTTTACTACACCTAAATAGAAAAGGTCTCATCAGAAAAAACAATTAAAGAACTATGGAAGGAGGTATCTTTAACAATTATAACTAGGGGAATTTTTTTTATGCCGTGAGAGTTAAAAGTGATCATAAAAGATCATTTTAATTAGATAAAATGAAAAAAAAATTGCATAAACAAAACCAGCGCAGCTAAGAAGAGAAACTGTTGAGTGAAGTTAAAATGTTCCTATCAAGTTTCTTAGGTAAATCAGATATTCCAGATACATAGAGAACTGATTAAATATAGACATATGAACAAGGGCCATTCCTCAGTAGATAAGTAGTCAAATTTCATGAATACAGTTTTCTAATGAAAAATTGCATTCAACAATCATGAAAAAATGTTCCAAATCACTAATGATAAGAGAAATTAAAATAGTGGAGATGTCACTTCATACCATGAAAGTAGCAAAGATGATATAGGAATAGTATTGTAATGACAGTGGAAAAACAGGCCCACCTGTGGGTGAAACTCAGAATTGTGGTGCAACCATTCTGAAAAACAATTTAGTCATTTCAAGAAAAGTCACTGAACTTGATATATCCTTTGACCTGGTGATCCCATGACGGGAATAGATACCTAAATAGCCATAGAAGCCTTGGTAGCAAAAACCTGAAAGCAGAGTTTTCTCATTGATTGGAGGATTGCTGAACCAATTATGGTATTGTGAATGGAATGGAATACTATTGTGCCATAAGAAACGATGGATATGAGGAATTCAGAAAAACATGAGAAAAACTCGAATGAACAGATGTAGAGTAAGCAGAATCAGAACAGTGGTATATGCAGTGATTACAATAATGTAAATAAAAATTCTAATGACCAATCTCAATTCCCAAGAAAAAGTGATAGAATACACCTCCCTTCTCTCTGAAACCATGGGTTATTACAGATACAGAATAGAACAAAGCTTCTTAAAGTGTAGGTCACAAACCCATATGGGGTTGCATAACTGAATGTGGGGGTTGTGAAAAATTTGGCAATAGTAAAAGGTTATGTATACCTATTTTATATACCTATATCCCTGGGGCCACATAAAAATTTCTCCAGTCAAAAGGGGTTGTGAGTGGGGAAAGTTTTAAGAAGCCCTGGACTAGAATATGCTATCATGCTTAGTGGCTTGATGGTTACATTTACTCTTTCTTTTTTACAAGAGTATGTTCAATGTAGAGAATAACTGTGGTATACAAAGAAAAGGTATCAGTGCAAACTTTTTTTTTAAGTACATTGGCAGGATCAGAATATTCAAAGTCATGTTTGAAAATAATGACATTGGGGCAGCTAGGTGGTGCAAGTGGATAAAGCCCTGGGATTCAGGAGGACCTGAGTTCAAATCCGGCCTCAGACACTTGACACTTACTAGCTGTGTGACCCTGGGCAAGTCATTTAACCCTCATTGCCCTGCAAAAACAAAAACAAAAACAAAAAAGAATGACATAGATTATATAGATTCTTACTTTGGTTCTCATAAACAGAATTTCAATCCTGGAGTGCCATGGAAAGGACTTCAGAATATTGACCCTGAGAATGATCTGATGTCACTCCGGGAAGTGTCCCCACTGGACCTACAATTAATACAACAATACAGGATGTTAATCGTTATCTTCTCAACAAGTGGAGGTAGGAAGGAAAATACAATATGTTTTTAACCCTGCTCCTAGAAAAATCATGATTTTTATAGATAAGAATGATGATTGAGTTAGTTCTGTGACTAACTGTATAAATAATGATACACATTTGGATATAGGGTTTCTTATTGTCTTGTATAGTATAGTATGTCTGGTATTTCTCATTAATCTGCACACTGTACTGATGCTAAAAGTAGGAATCATAGAGGTGTTGTTTTGCATCTATTTGTATGTGTATAAAGAAGTCAATTTTTTTAACCATGTTGTAGTATAATTACATACTTCTTGTTAGAGTTCTTTTAATTTCAAGTTTTCTACTTGGAAATTTAGAATTGTTACATTAAATGTATAAATATCATTTTTACACATTTTCTAGATTTAATTTCACCATATTTAAAACAATTAGTTTTGTTTAAAAAGATATGTTAATTTATCCTCCAAAATATCTCCTGTAAGATATCTATAGCAACCTCACTGTGCCAAGTTTGGCACACAGTTTGGCTCCTTTTACAAATTGTCTCACTGTGGAATCTGGTACAAAAAATGAATGAGCCATAGAATTGTAGAATATAAACAGTGAATATAAGTATGGTTATCATAAAGGGACATAACTTGATTTCCCTAAGGCACAAAACTCTCTGCCCTCAGTATAAATTATACCATTAGTTTATTAATTGTACAAAAAAATAATTTACATTGCATTGGATGCATTTCTCTTTATTAAATAGTAGTTTGGCATGTAAATTGTTATCTCTAATTTGACATGTGAGATTTTAGTGGTTTTGGCATTATTTGATTATGCCAACTGAATTTGATCATGTAAAACTTGGGCTTAAGGATTGTACAACAAAATAGCTATCGGTTATCCCATAAGAAGGCACGTGGGGTTTCCTGTGGGGATCAGTCAGATTCCTATTCTGTTCATTATCTATTTTTTATGACTTTGATCATCAAGCCTATATTATATTTATTATATATATTTACATCAATAATAGAGAAAAGCATTCTCTTAAAGGGGAATAAATTTCAGTAGAGACAAGTACAAAGTGGTATGCTTAAAATTAAAAAACTTTTCTACTGACAGGTCTTTAAAATGAATCATTGTAATAAGCGAATTAATATTTATGAAGGATCTGTGAGTCAGGCACACTGGAGGATACAGAGGCAAAAATGGAATCGTTCAGACCCTTCAGGAGCTTCCATTCTCTCAAAGGAGATCAGTTTTATTTATATACAAAATAAACACAAGGCTTTTTGGAGGTGTGACACTAGCAGATGGAAAGTCTCATGTGGAAAACAATACCTAAGCCATGTTTTTTAGGAAACAAGGAATTCTAAGAGGTGGAGGTGGAAAGGAAGGGCATAAAGGACAGCTAGTGAACAGGCACAGAGGGGCAGCTAGGTGGCACAGTGGATAGAGCACTGGCCCTGGAGTCAGGCGGACCTGAATTCAAATCTGGCCTCTTGACACTTACTAGCTGTATGACCCTGGGCAAGTCATTTAACCTCAATTGCCTCACCCAAAAAACAAAACAAAAAAAAAAAAACAACAACAACAAAAGAAAATAAAAGGCACAGAGAGGAATTGGAATGCCCAATGAGCAACAGCAAAAATATATGCCATAGAGTGTGGCATATAATAAGGGATTTAAGTGCCAAACAGATGAGATAGATCTGATCCTTGAAGCAGTGGGGAGCCATTGGAGTTGAAGAGTGACATGTTCAGACCTGTGCTTTAGGACACTCACTTTAACAGCACTGTAGGATGTTGGCAGCTGTGTGGAGGGTGTTTTGGAGAGAGGAAAGAGACTTGAAGCAGGAAGATCAATAGGAGGTTATGGCCTGAACTAAAGTGATGGTTATATGAGTAGAGAGAAGGGGCCAGATGCAAGAGATATTGTAGAGGTAGAAATGGCAAGATTTGGTAGCTGGTTGGATTTGGGGGAGAGAGGAAATGGTTCAGGATAATGCTAACCTGGGAAACTGAAAGGTTGGTGGTGCCTAAACAGAAATAGGATAGTTTGGAAGTGGAGTACTGTTAAGGATAGACCTGACTCTCCCACACTCTATTAGATTAGGTCTGATGTTGGAATGAAATTAAATACTTATGAATCCAGTTAACAAAAGAAATTAATTTACCTATAGCAAAGAAAGGATAACACCAAGTAGCTCTTAGCTTCACCTTTGGTAGAAGAGGCCTTCCTTGCTTTCTTCTGGAAACACATCTGGTCAGGATGTGATCACTTCTGTGGTCTCAGGCAGTCACCAAGTCTGAGAGGCCTGGACTCCATGTGCATGAAGTTTTATTCCTTTAGGTGACCAGGAAGCTGCATCAAGAGAAGCAGGGACAATCAGGTCCTGAGAAGTAGGCAGTGGTGGAAAATGGACTTACCCAATATTGTATGGAAAAGCTTTTAGGACTTTTATTGGACATCCTTCCTTGCATGGAGAGGACTAAGGAGGAGAAGAAAAAATAATTTTTTAATGTACAGAAATACCCCCCCACCCAATGAAGATACCATAGTAAAAAAGAAAAAAGAAACTTAAGGAAAACAAAAGCCAGAGATCTTGGACTTTTCCTCCCCTCCTCAGAAGAATCAAGTCTCAGGTCTCAACAGTCTGGTCCATGTTATAGATGATACCAAATCTTTGAAGTTCACAGTGGGTTTCCTAATGAAAGGTGACAGTGAACCAGAGCCATAATGCAGATGATGTCACAGTATAGTCACAGATTTTTTTCTCTTGGTCTAATGTGGTAACAGTGAGGAAGAATAACTCCAAAACATTGGAGTCACAGCATGGACTTTTATAGCACATAAATAATTCTTCATCACTCGTAAAAGGCATCTCTAGTAAAGTGGCTCAGAGGTCTCATAGGCCTCTTGCATGCCATCTGTCCTGGAATCTAAATTGATACCAAGGCTGTCTCTGTAATGCTTCCCACTCATTATTCTCTTACCTACCAGCTAAAACCTCATCTTCTTGCAGTCCCCATCAGGGAGATAATAACAAATCATTGTCTATTTAAAGGTCTCTGCTAAAGCTCTGCCTTCTGCTTCCATGGGGTCTCTCTAAAAACTGCCCTTACCTTCACTGAGGGACTCAAGATTGCCATTAAGTGGCATGAGGGCTCTCCATTTTTCCAAACATGAACCCCACAGGGTCATAAGGACCCAGAGGGAGATACTGTTGGACAACCTGCTTTAGGTCTTCTAGGGCTGAAGCCTGTTCTTGATCCCACTCAAAAGAAGCATATCTTCACATGATTCAAAAAATGGAGTCCATCAGGATATGCAGATAGGTAATGTGAGTTCTCCAAAATCCAAAATGTACAATGAGCTTCTTGGATTCCTTTTAGGATTGTGGGGAAACCAGTGTCAGTAATTTATTCTGCACTGTGTCTAGAATCTTCTCATCCTGTATTCTCAAGAACTTTTCTGAATGGACTATATCCCAGATTTTCTCAGGTTTAATTTCCTACCCCTTGTCCCTAATATGGGTCACCATTTGGTCGAGGGCCTAAACCACCATTTTGTATGTCCTGGGCAGCATTATGTCATCAATGTAGTAATGTACTCCAGTGCCTTCAGGAAGAAGTGTCGCTTTCAGGTGCTGGGAGGTTTAGATCACTCTGAGGAAGAAGAGTGAAGATATACTGGACTCTTTCTCAACCTGCTCATAACTAGTCTCAGCCACAAAAATAGAGAAAAGGCATTGATAAGATTGATAACCACATACCACTCACCACATTGATGAGTTCAGGAATAGCTACAGTTATAGGCATAACTTTGTTTAGTTCTCTGTATTCCACTGGAAGCTTCCCGGTGCTATCCACCTTGCTAACTGGCCACAGCCAGGTTGTTATAAAGAGGGATGGTATACAGTACTCTGGAAGAAAGTACTTTGGCCTCCTTTATCTCCATCACTAGAGAGGAAATGTCTTTCACCATTATTGTCTTTTGGCCCTACCTAGTTAAATAGTCAAATAGCATTACTAGCACCTATTGTGTGCTATGGAACAGCTAAGTGGCACTGTGGATAAGATCTGGGCCTGGAGTCAAGAAGACTCATCTTCTTGAGTTCAAATCTGACCACGGACACTGGCTATAGACCCTAGGCAAATCACTTAACCTATTTGCCATCAGTTTCCTTATCTGTAAAGTGAGCTGGAGAAGGAAATGGTAAAAGCACTCAGTGTCTTTACAAGAAAATCCCAGAATTGGGTCACAAAGAGTATGACGTGACTGAACAACAACACTATGTGCCTGTTGAAAGGGCCCCCATAGCTACTGACTTCAAAGAGCTCATTATGTCTATTCTTGTAATATAATGCTGATTAGCTACCACAACTGTGATCCACTTAGTGACTAATTACACACACAACAAAAAAATACTCTTTTTTTTATATCTTACAAGTTTAATATGAGTTAAAAAGATACTACTACTGGGGCAGCTAGGTGGCACAGTGGAAAAAAGCACTGGCCCTGGATTCAGGAGGACCCAAGTTCAAATCTGGCCTCAGGCAATTGACACTAGCTCTATGATCCTGGACAAGTCATTTAACCCCTCATTGCCCCGCAAAAATAAAAATATATCTACTACTACTACTACATGAAAAACCAACACATAATAGAGATGATAAAAAGATTCATCTACAGACACCCAATAAAGTATACCTTCTATCCTCTACAATTAAAAGATCCTCTTAATGTATATATAGAATCTAATTTTGTCAACAGCACTTTTAGAAGGATATAGAAAATCAGAGTCCAAAGAATTAACAAAAATAAAGAGAAGGGAAATGGGGAATTTAAAAAGAGCTTAGAAAATTGAGGTTTTGATTTGAAGAAATCTAATGTGTTGTGACTTTTTATGGAAAGAACCAGCTAGTTCTCCATGTCATAGAGACTGAATGAAAAAGAATTATAAACAGGAACTAAAAGGAGGAAGAATGGAGTAATGGATAAAAATCCAGCTTTGGAACCAAGAAAACTTGGGTTCATGTCCTGCTTCTAACAAAAACTGGTTGTGTCACCCTGATCAAGTCACCACTTAACCTCTCAGTTCTCTTGTACCTCTCTAAGACTACAAGTCAAAAAGAATGTGGATTTGCATTGGTAAAAGAGTTCTTAAACTATAGTTTGCTACACCAATGAAATCACAAGTACAGTCCCTATCAATCCTTTCCATAAGACATGTCCATCATTATGAGAAAGCAGTGTTATGATAAATAAGAAAGATAATAAAGTCTGACCATAGAATCACTTAAGAAAAAGACTAAAAATAATCTATCTTGGATAGCCTTAACTACCCAAATGACCATAGGGAGACTCTTTAGCCTCTTTAAACTTTGATTCTATATTAGGTCCAAAGCCTTGTATTAGAAAATATGTTGGAAAGTTATTTTGTTATTGATATATTATGTTATTGAGTTATTTCTTTTTTAAACTTTCTTGCAGAAGATAGTGTAATTCAACCTCTGTTGACATTAAAAGTTTGCTACTAATTGTACATCAAGGGGGCAGCTAGATGGTGCAGTGGTAAAGCGCTGGCCCTGGATTCAGGAGTACCTGGGTTCAAATCCAGCCTCAGAACACTTGACACTATACTAGCTGTGTGACCCTGGGCAAGTACTGAACCCTCATTGCCCTGCAAAAAAAAAAAATTGCACATCAAAAACATCTGAGCAAAATAGCACTTTTGAAGGGGAAAAAAGCTAGAAAAGCCTCTTAAGTGGACCTTGTATAAAAGATATGGGCTATTTGTCATGGTGAAAATGAGTACTTGCAAGAACACAGAGACCTGAGGATCTATTTTCAGCAAATTTGGAAAGAAAGGAATTTTACAGGGACCTAAAGAGATCATATTATATTTGTTCTTCCAGCACCAATTATAGTCTGCATATGAAAAGAAGTTGGTCATTCTGCCATTAAAAAAAGGGGGGGCAGCTAGGTGGCGCAGATGGATAGACGCAAACTGGCCCCTGAGGATTCTAGGAGGACCTGAGTTCAAATCTGACCTCAGACACTTAACACTTACTAGCTGTGTGACCCTGGGCAAGTCACTTAACTCCAATTGCCTCACCAAAAAAAAAAAGATGAAAAGGCTGAAGGAATATCTTCCCACTCTCTAGCTTTTCAAGGAGAATTAAATGTGCTTTAAAAGAATGAATGAAATGCTTCAAGAAAAATATTGAAAGAATTTGTGATATGAGGTTGAAGTGTAAAAGAATGTGAAGCAAAAGTGAAAGGACAGCTGGACCAGTGGAGCTGAATAATTTATTCTGAGTTCATCTCATAAAGAATGAAACAAGTCCCTTTGAAAAGGATCTTATTTCACCAGTAAAGTATTTGCCTCACCCCTGTATAGTTGCAGCCTCTCTGAGACTTAATAGATGGCTTTAGAAAGTTGCTATAGCCAAGGCTAGGCTTATTTCACATTATTCCTTCATGTACTCTCCATTCCAGCCAAATTGTTACACTTTTTATTCCCCAATTTAGCATTATGTTTCCACCTTCCATACTGTTGTATGGACTCCCTCTTCATCCCTGCCTCTTAGAATCCCTAGATTCCATCAAGGCTCAGGCATTAATTCCTATAGGAATCCTATCCTGAACCCCTAATTGTTAGTGACCTAGCCTCTGGAAAGTATCACATATGTACTCTCTACTTACATGATATATTCTTCCTCTCACTCCATGTAGAATATAAACTCCTAAAGTAAAAGGACAACCTTTTTGTGTTTGTGTCCCTAGTTCCATGAACATAGTAGGACTTTGATAAGTAACTACTGAACTGGGTGGGTTTAGCTTAGGTTGATTGTGGAATGCAACATTCGGGTCTATCAACAAGCCTATCTGTCTTAGTATTGTAGGAAAACATAGCTTTTGACATTTCAAGGTCACTTCCGTGCCATAATGAGATATCAGAGTAGAACTTTAATAGGAAATTCAAATTCAAAAATAAGAAATTCAATTAAAAGGGATAGTGTATTAAATTTATTACATCAAGGATATAAGTTCCTCTGGAAATCCACTAGAATCCAGAAAAATGGTAGGGAGAGCTTTTGAGTGAGGCTCGGTAGAAGGGAAAAGCAAATCATCCTGGGCATCAGCTTATAAGAGACTGCTGTCAGGAGGAACTGAATAGCAAATCCAACAGCCAATCACAGAGGTTAGCAGAGGCCAAATAGAATAAGGATAGGGAACTTCAGCAATCAAGGCATCTGCTAGAGCCCTTTTGTTTTCTTAAAAAGCAGAGCAGCTGAGAAATTGGATTTGTTTTGTAATAATCTTATTCTTCAAAAGGAAACTGCTCTTCTCATCCTAATTCTGATTAATAAGGAAGAACTGACTGCCAAAGTAAAGATTACAAGAAATTCAGCAAACTTGGGAAGAAACTTGTAATGATGGACAGGAAAAGGAACACCAATTGTAATCTAAGTACACTAGGGTCTAAGTATATAGATTTAAAAGAAAAGAGGAGATGGAATCCCACTCACAGGGCCTCTCTCAGTACCTTACCACCTCACACCTGAACCCATAGAGCCTCCTGAGTGGTCTCTCCATTGCCAGTCTCTCCATTCTCTAGCCCATCCTCCACATAATTTCTAAATTAATTAATTAATCTGACCATGCTACTCCACTGCTCAGAAACTTTCAGTGACCCTGGGCAAGTCATTTAACCTGTTACCTCAGTTTCCTCATCTGTAAAATTGGGATAATAATAGCATATACCTCATGGGATGGTTGTAAAGATAAATTTGAGTTAATATGTAAAGTACTTTGCAAACCTTAAGGCACTACATAACACACTAGCAATGGTGGTGGTGGTGCAACAAAAAAAGTCTATTAATTACAGAGGGCACAGTGCAGGCAGATCTGGAGATTGTGATGGTGGAGTTGAGGTAGACAGGAATTACATAACAGATAGCAGGGGGGTGATTTGCAGGATTTGTTCATTAGTAACTGGGGGTTTACTGTCACTCAAATCAAAAGAATGAGGAGTATGCCAACAATGCATGGCAAGAAATCCACTCATGCCCATAGTTGATTAGAATAGTCAGGGGGGCAGCTAGGTGGCGCAGTGGATAAAGCATCATCCCTGGATTCAGGAGTTCCTGAGTTCAAATCCGGCCTCAGACACTTGACACTTACTAGCTGTGTGACCCTGGGCAAGTCACTTAACCCTCATTGCCTCGCAAAACAAAACAAAACAAAAGAATAGTCAGGGTTTTGTCTCTAAATCAGAGGTTCTTAACCTTTTGTGTATATATATCCTGGAAATCAGGTGAAACCTATAGACCCCTTCTCAGAAGGATGTTTTTAAATAAGTGGATTAAATGTTAAATTTCAACTACAGATTAGTGGAAAACAAAGAGGTCAATTTTTTCCCATCCAGGTTGACAGGTCCCCTGAAATTTAACCCCAGGTTTAGAACCCTTGTTCTAGGTCTTGGCACTTAGGAAAAAAGTCCTGGTATTGTTGGGAGTGGGACAGTGCCTTTAGAAGCCTGACTGGGATGTAGGAGATGGTGTGTCCAGAGCTCTAATTCATGACAAATGACAGTCAATGGCAAACATCTTATTTGTATTACAACTTAGAGATAAGTGTCTAGGGATTCAATTAGAAAAAAAAAACCTGCCTGTTCCAAGTGTGTGTATTTGGTCTGTGGTGTAGCTAAAGCAGTTATGAATGAGCAGCATTGCATTAGATCTTTGTTATAGCCCCACTTCTGCCATTAACTGTATAATTTCATGCAAGTCACTCATTTTCTCTAGGTTTATACTGGATGATTTCTAAGGCCCCTGTAAGCCTTTTTCTTTTAAAAAAAAAACAACCCTAGGGTCAGCTAGATGGCGCAGTGGATGGAGTGCTGGCCCTGGAGTCAGGAGTACCTGAGTTCAAATCCTGCCTCAGACACTTAACACTTACTAGCTGTGTGACCCTGGGCAAGTCACTTAACCCCAATTGCCTCACTAAAAAAAAAAAAAAAACCCTAACTTGTACCTGATAAAATGAAAATGGAAGGAGTGTGGATATTGGGACAAATATCAATTTTATCTTGAATTTACTTCATACTGTTGAGTAGTCTAATTTGGCCTCTTCTATTTTTGAAATTCCTAAAGTTATTAATATCACATCATACTTGGATTAAAAATACTTAACCAGTTATGTGTTTAAATAACCGTATTGATTTCCTTAGGTCAATTTGAGGCTGGAAGTATTCCCCAATCTTTTTTTCATTTAGGAATTTTATTTTTTTTAAAAGAGATACCTGGGTATATGATAATGATATAATTGCTAAAACTAAGCAGATATCAATGTGAGTGCTTACTTCCTTCTTGCTCACCCCAAGTTTATTTCATTGCACTTCAGGACAGTTGATGAACCCACTGTAGACCCCTGAAAGAAATGAAAAAATTATACAAAACTTTTATATATTTTGGGAACCCTGAAATGAAATTGTTGCAAAACAAAATCTGTTAAGTTATAGTTCTTGCTTCTCAACTTCACAGATACTTTGAGATTGAATGAAGTCTTACAATACAGTGATTTTATTTCATACCTCCCAACTAAAGGTTACACTCTTTTCTATTCCCACTTATTTCTCTCTGTCTGGTGCCCCTCTTGTCCATTTTTTACAATGCTGCCAGAGCAGTACTCCTGATGTAAAGGTGCACTTCCAAGCTCAAAAACTCAGTTTCTCTCCATTACTCACCCAATAAAATATAAATCCTTTAGCCAGTCTATCTAGGCCCTCAAATTTTACTCCAGCTTATATTTATTCCTTCAAGAATACCACTTTCCTTCATGTACTTTACAATTAAACTGGACCACTTTGAGTCTTTTGCATGCTCCCTTATCCTCTTGAGAGAAGTATACAATATAAATTATATATTTCTGGATTGAGAAATTAAGGCTACTTAAAAACAACCAGAGATGACCTTCACTATGCTTGCATGTAGGGCAAGGAACCAGGACAGACTTTTATAAAAATGTTCAATCTTTGATATCTTACTACATGTGTGCTTCATTGTAGTACTTAATAGTAAAAACAAAAACAACTCAAGTAGGGTTGTCTCTTTTTTTCAGAGATCAGGATAAGGAAGGAAAGTAAAGGCCTTCACTTGTTTCCTACAGGAATGAGAGAAACTTACTCCAAAGCAAAATGCAGGGACTAGTGAACTAAATCCCTGAGATTATAGACCCACAATAAGCAAAAACACAGAGATGCCATAATTTGCATAACATATTTAGACAAAGAAATAGATTCCCAGTTAATGCTTTCTTTATGTTACTGAAAAGAAGTAAGGATGAAAGCCATCTTGGATTCTAGGAGAAATAGAAATGTTTTGAAAGGAAAAGTCAGGAGATGAAAGTGGTGTTTTGGGATAGAAACTTAATATGAGAAAAACTTTTTTGTGTTTAATTTGTGAGATTATGTGTGTGGTGCAAAAAAAAAGGGGTTGAGGTGTAGTTTTTCAATCTGCCTTATTTGGAAGTGATAAAATTCTATTACTCCTTGCATCAAAATTTAAACCTGAGAAAAGTTGGAAATCCTTGTCGTCATTGCCTACTAAGAACAGAGATCTGGGGAGAAGGGATAGAACTCAACTTAAAGAATGTCCCTGAGTCTGCCCGCCCCCCCCCCCAAGTTGAATTCAGATCATTTACCAAAAAAGGGCAAGTTCCAGGAAAGTTCTTTTACTGGCTTATATTCCCACCTGCTGAAGGTAGGACAGCTGATACAGCAAACATTTGGCCCAGCTTTCTTAGTTGCTTCTTTGCTGGTTCTGCAGGGTCATCCCCAACATCATCTCAGAATGCCACGCTGCCTTCATCGAGTGCCTGGCCTCTTAGTGCCTCTGGCTACAGTAGCTCTTTCAGCAGCATTGCATCCGCACCTAGTGTTACAGGTATGAAAATGGTCTTTCTACTTTCATTTAGTTTTTTTGTACCTCCTGAAGAAAAATCTTCAAAGGCTTCTCAGGTAGGTCATTCTGATCTTTTTTCTGAGTAGATGTGACTTTAAGATTAGTATCCATATAGCATTTAGCTAATCATAACTCTTGCCAGAAAGCATTTCTTCAAAAAAGTGGTATGCCTGTTAAATGCCACATAAGAAATCAAGGAAAGGTAGTAGTTTAGCAGATCCCTATGTTTGCTCTCAGCACCAAAAGTGTAGCACTTTTTCCATCATTTCAACATATTTGCTAAAATACTTCTATATCACTTTAGAATCCAAAGGTGTTTTTTTTTTTAAATAAACAACCCCTTTTAATGAGACTTTATGGAAATATGTGGTCAAATCTGAAGATTTTAATTAGAAAACTGACAATGATCAGCCGATATATAGGGCTTAAGATTTGAACATATTATACAATCAACTAGGTGGCACAATGAATAGAGTACAAGACCTAGAAGTCAGGAAGACCCAAGTTCAAATCCAATATCAGACATTTCCTAGCTGTGTGACCCTGGATAAGTCATTTAGCTTCTCTCCATCTCAGTTTTCTCAAATGTAAAATGGAGATAATAACAGCATCTACTTCCCAGGGTTGTTGTGAGGCTCAAATGAGACATTATTTGTGAAGTGCTAAGCAGAGTGCCTGGCACATGGGTGTGTGTGTGTGTGTGTGTGTGTGTGTGTGTGTGTGTGTGTGTGTGTGTGTGTGTGAGTGTGAGTGTGTGTGCGTGCGCGCGCGCGCAATATAGTATATGTTATTTATATGTATATATTATTATTTATAGGTTCATATAGCTGTATATTTGTGCCTTTGGTTATTCCCTTTTCCCTTCCTCCATAGTCAAATTTAATGAATAGATATAGTTCCTTAAGAGCAATAGGGAGGGATTGCTACGTTTCTGTCCAAAATTTTCCTATTTCCAATAGGATCTTTTTATCCATTTTGAAAGGGGAGAAAAAAAAAACAATGAACATAGGAATGTGTGTCTTTATACCAGTCACTCAGTAAAAAACAGAATTAAATTTAAGCATCTAGGTGTTATGGTGGGTAGAGAGAGTGCTAAAGTTGTAGTCAGGAAGATCTGAATTTGAGTTCTATCTCAAAACACTGTGTGACCCTGGGCATATCACTTAATCTCTCTCACCCTCAGTTTCTCCATCTGTAAAATGAAGATAATAATAGCACCTACCTCCCAGGAATGTTCTGAGGAGCCAATAATATATGTAAAGTGCTTTGTAAACCTTAAAGCATTTTATACATTTTAGCTATGCTGCTTTTAAAGTAGCAAATATCATCTTATGTTTTTATTCAGTCATAACATTTAATAAATTTTAAGGAATTCACAAAATACCTACTTTTTAAAAAAAATAATGCTTTCATTTAATAAATCCACAGTCATATTTTGTATGTTTTCCTTTTTGGGAAAGCATTTTTTTTCAGTTTGCTTTGGTTTTCTGTATTATATTTGTTCATTGAGTGAAGTAGGCAGTATTATTGGGTAAATTTACTATGCCTGTGCTCTTTTGTATGAATGAACCCAGTGCAGTGTGAGGAAAGAATGTTTGATAATATTGGCAACTACCTGTTTTCTGTTTTTCTTCTATTCTAGAGTTGAACCATTCAGACAGGAGGGGTTTTTTCATGATCCCTGTGGTGATCTTAATTAAAAGCTATCTCCAATTTCCTAATTTTTATTTCATAAGATAACTGAGAATAGGTTTTTTAAAGACAGCCTTATGTGTCATAATGATATTAAAAGGTATTTAAATATGTGGCTATTAAACAAATGCCAGACTTTGGCCCACAGGATATTTCCTTGTTGTATTTTTTTAAAAGCCATGTAAAGGAATTCATGTGTTTGCCTGTTTTCAACTTGATTAATTGGGTGCATGTTTGTTAGCAGAAGTTGAACTGTTTAACGATTTTCATGGTACCAAATTAGGGTTATTTGAGCAACTCAGGAAACTAATAAATTTAGAAATTGTTGTAGGCTGTACTAGTTTTCTTAGGTATAGGAGGCACCTTATTACTTACAACTGTCTGGGAATAGAAATTAAAATTATAGTATTCATAATGATGTTTTACTTCAGGATGTTTTACAAAATTCTGCATTTACTTATTGCGATATTCCTTTACTTCAGAGCTCCAGGCTTTGGAATATTAATGAAATGTCTTGATGGTTTTCTCCTAATCAGAACATGTTTTTACAATTTAAAAATTATATTATTCATATGTGTATGCAAGTTTTATGTGTCTGATTTTATAGGTAAACTGTCAGACATTAAATCTACATGGTCCTCCGGCCCAGTTTCTCACACACAAGCCTCTCTGTCTCATGAACTGTGGAAGGTACCCAGAAACACTACTGCACCTACTAGACCTCCTCCAGGCTTAACAAACACCAAGCCCTCTTCTACCTGGGGTACCAGTCCACTTGGCTGGACCAGCTCTTACTCCTCTGGTATGCCGTGATTCTTGGTTTGCAACAGTGGGAAGTGTGGTAGTGCTCATTGTTAATGTGTTTCTTAGAGTAGGATATTTCAGCATTCTCCGGGGGCATTGCAACCTTTTTCTATCCTTTTCACCATGGTCTCTACAATGCATTTTTGTGAGGATTCTACAACCTCCATCTACCCTTGGACTCCAAACCAATTCAAAGATTGCAAGTTCTAGTAAACCACTACAGAGTCTCAAGCTGTATATAAGAGGACTCCCAAAGCCCCTTTGAGATTCAGAAGCCATGGGTCAGAGGGGGCACAGGCTATCCAGCCTGAACCACCCTTATCTCAGGATGTAATTGTTATTTTATGTTTTATGTCAAAAATAGTCACAAAAAGACCAGCATTACATAGTCAAAGAGATACATTTTCAGTATCTTCTTGCTGTACATTTATAACATTTTACAAAGATCTCAATAAGTACTGTATACCCAACTTTACTGGACAACCTTTATGTGCAATAAAATGAAGCAAAAATCATTTTTGAGTACATAGGTAGAAAACAAATGCTTAAAAGGTTTGGGGCTTTCTCTTTTTTTAATTTTGTATTTCCCTGGAGACTTGGAAGAAAACTTCTGTTTTAAAGAACATAGTATTTTAAGGGGCAGCTAGATGGCTCAGTGGATAAAGCACCAGCCCTGGGTTCAGGAGGACTTGAAACTTACTAGTTGTGTGTGACCCTGGGCAAGTCACTTAACCCCAGTTGCCTCACCAAAAAAAAAAAAAAAAGAACATAGTATTTTATAGCATGGAATGCTGACCTGTGTTGCCACAAATTATGGGTAAAGCTAGAAACCAGAATGAATATGTCCTATTGCCCTCCTTTCTAACAATGTTTTCTCATGGGGGTTGGGGGGTGGGGCTCATTGTGCAGGTTCTGCCTGGAGCACTGACAGTTCAGGAAGAACGAGCAGCTGGCTGGTCCTCCGTAACCTCACACCCCAGGTAGGCAGAATGCACTACCAGTGGTAGCATAGGAGCATCCACGAGTGAGATGCTGCTGAGCAGGGCTGGCCCACTAGTCACCTTAGCAAGGAGATTCCCTTCTTTCATACATGGAAACAAGTAGATCTGCTTATAATTAATGTATAGAGGCCAGTAATTCAATGTAAACTTTCAAGGTCGAGATCGGAAAGGCACTTAGGAGTAGATACATGCCAGTACACATTTGTGAATTTCTATCTGTCTTTTAAATTTTTTTAAGAAAGAGGCTGCATAATATAGTGCAGGGCTTCTTAAACTTTTTCCACTCATGACCCTTTCTCACCTAAGAAATTTTTCCACAACTCTGGCTATGTAGGCATATAAAATAGGTATATATAACCTTTTACTGTTGCCAGATTTTTTTACAACCCCCACATTCAGTTACAGTTACCTACAGCTTAAGAAGCTAGGATATAGTGGATTGAGAGTTGGTCTTAGATCATGAATGACCTGACTCGTACTGTCTGTGTGATCTAGGACAAGTCATCGCTCTAGTCAACTTTCTAAGATTATAAGTTGCAGAGAAGGTATTGACTTGCTCTTTAATTTTGCATGTGGTGGCACAGGCCTATAATCTCTGCTACTGGAGAGCTGGTGAATTGCTTGATCTTGGGACTCCTGAGCTGCAGTGGGCTAAAGGGATTGGGTGTCATATCTAATTCTATCGTGAATATGGTGAACTGCAAGGAATAGGGGGTCACCAAAGTGCCTGAGAAGGAAGCAACCAGCCCTAGTAGGAAATGGAGCAGGCTAAAGCTTCTGTGCTGATTATGCTGAGCCCAGGAATGCCTGCTTTACTTCTAGCCTGTGAGATAGGCCCAGTTTCCCAAAAATATGTAGATATGTATCTAAAGGCCAACTTGTTAAAACTGCCTAAATTATATTGGATCCATTTAATAATACTTTAGTCAAGTTAACTGATCTGTTTAGGGTAAAGATGTCATCTGAATCACTAATCAGATCTCTAGCATCATAGTATCATTCCCTAACCATGTGACCACCCACCTACTTTTCTCTTGTGAATACCCAGGATTATAGTGCTGTTAGGTACTCTAAAGTATAAATTTGGCATAGGACCTTTTATAAACCAGCCTAGTTAGAAAAAATAAACGCTAATTTTTCTTTTCTTAGTCTAGGTTTAAATTCACTTGATACCTGACTTCTGTTTTCCTAATGTCTTGTCTGGATCCATGATCCTTTTCTTTTTCTGTGCTTAGTTTTAGTTAGTAAAATATAGTTTGAAAATCCATCCATAAAGAATATGTGAAATGACATTGGCACTACAAAATTGCATTAGACTGTGCATTAAATGGTTCAAAAGCACTTTTTAGGTCGAGTAATTGGGATTCCAATCCTGAATTTATTCTGATGTATTCTTGATAAAATCAAGTTTTTGCTTAACTGTTTTTCTTTACAAGAGAGGGCTCTTTTCCTGATCTTTGTTTCATATTTGTATAAGGAAATGTTCATGTTTGTTGATGTTTGTCAAGTTCATGATACATTTTTTTAAAATTTGAAAGAAAATAAGGGAAGGTTCAGTGGTAGGTGGGAGATTGCTTGCAGAAATGACTGTGATATAAAATAAGTAATTACTTAACAGAAAAAAATGACAGATAATAACAGAAAAACCCTGGTCTGTTTTCCTCAATTAGATTGATGGTTCTACACTGAGGACATTGTGTTTGCAACATGGTCCTCTCATTACATTCCACCTGAACCTGACTCAAGGAAATGCTGTGGTCCGATATAGTTCCAAGGAAGAAGCTGCCAAAGCTCAAAAGTCTCTGCATATGTACGGTTCTTCTCTAATTTCTTCGTGGGTGTGGAACAGCATTAGATTTTTTTACAGTATCAAGAGTAGTCTGCGCAACATTGGTTATTTTTTCTTTCTTCTAAATTTAAATTGCTGCACTTCTTGTTTGGGTGTGGTTGGGCATTCCTTTAAGTAAAAGCTTCCTAAAAAAAAAAAAAACTTTCATTCCCATTCATAAAATTAAAATGTAACTATTTGTAACTGAAATATTCTACATGATTTTGTCCATGGTACTTTTAACAGTACTTTTCCCTAATTAAGAAATGTCTGAACTCTCTTAAAGATAAATAGGGAAGTGACCCCTTGTTGAGTGTCATTAACTAGATCTGGAATTTTGAGTTGAGGTTAGAAAATGCCTTGTTCTTGAATGGCAAAGCCCAACATTTAAATTATACCTTTACTAAATAGTTCCCTAGTCTTGTGGACTGAAAAAGTTCATGTACTTATTAAAGAAGGAAATGTACTAAGAGAAGATATAGCTGATGAAAAAAGAGAAAATGGGAGAAAATGCATAAATTCCATTTATATTGGTTTTGAGGGTAGCAGAGATAAATTACCAGAAAGATGTAGAAATATATATCATAATCCTTTGCTATTTTTCCCAGGAAAGAAAAATGGTCCCAAGGACTTATATTTTTATATATAGTTGTAAAGTGGAAGGTAGCATAATGTAAGTAGAGATACCATTAAATATATCCTCTTGCAGAGAAGAGGCCAGAGTTTTAGTCTCAGCTGTACTACAGATTAGCTATATGATCTTGGACAAGCTTCTTTCCCTTTTTGGTCCTTAGTTTCTTCTTCTGTAAAAGGAAGTTAGACTAAATTATTTCTTCTAGCTCTAAAAATCTATGATTCCATGACTGCTTAATTGAAAATCAAAATATACCTTGAGAAATGGGGTGGTTGTCTTATTACTTTATCTTATTTGTTCTAGGTGTGTCTTAGGAAACACTACCATACTGGCTGAGTTCGCTGGTGAAGAAGAAGTAAACCGTTTCTTAGCACAAGGCCAACCACTGCCACCCACCTCCAGTTGGCAGTCCAACACTGGAACCAATCAGACTCGTATGGGCTCCACAAGCAGTTCTCATGGATTGGTGCGAAATGATGCAGGCCACTGGAACACCCCATGCCTGGGAAGCAAAGGAAGCAGTGATCTGCTCTGGGGTGGAGTTCCTCAATACTCCAGCAGCCTTTGGGGCCCTCCAAGCACTGATGATGGCAGAGTTATTGGAAGCCCTACACCTTTAAATACTCTGCTTCCTGGTGACCTTCTCAGTGGGGAGAGTATCTAGGAAAACAGATCAATGAAATGGAAATAACAATCATCAGCACTAAAGGAAAAAAAGGATAACCCTTTCCAGTCCAGGGCTTCACGAAGAATCCAGCTTTAATAGACCAGACTGGCAGCCCTTTTTTAGTACCTCTGTCCAATATTGACTATGAAACTCTGCCAAAGTCCTTGTGAACTGTTATGAAAACAGTATGGGCTACTTTTGGTCAGTTTCAAATGCTAATGACAGGTTGTTTTTTCCATGGCTTTTTGTTTTATGTTGTCTTATGTTTATATGGTATGTTTTGTGTTTTGTATTTTTTTTTTAAGTATAAAAGCTGCTTAGAATAGTTCTATCATGAAGGGCACTTTTCAGATTGTGGGCTGGAAAGGGTTATTTTATCAAGGTGGGGAGGGGGTGGGAGGGAGAAGTGAAAGCCTATTTAAAATGAGCCTGTGACTATTATGCACATTACCAGAGGCGGACCCAGTCATCAGAAGGACATAGAGCATGGTTATATCATTGGTACAGTAAAGTCATGCATCTGAATGGTGACTCATGACTGTAAAGTACAGGTTAAATGGGAGGGGGGGAGAGTTTCCTATTCTCTGCTCCCAGGGATCCGCCTATGCACATTTCCCTTGTTTGGTTACTTTTCCATGTCATTTTTTTAAACCCCCAAAATAGAAAAAGTTTAAAAAAAAAACATATCAAACATGCAAATACTTGAATCCAGCAGGCCAATAATGAAATGTGAACACTTTCTAAGTCTAATTTTACACTTCCAGGTTGACATCAATATACAGAAACAGGCTCTAGGAAAAAATTTCTAACTTCATATACTATTGTGTGTGTTGGAACAGAAGTGTGTGTGTACGTGCGTGCGTGTGTGTGTGTGTGTGTGTGCACATGTGTGTATGTGAGAAAGTGTATGAATGATTTAACAATGTGGGGTTTTTTCCCTTTTACTCAGTATATGCTTTTTTTTCCTCATTGGTCAAACGTTTAATTGTTGTTAGCTTCTAACTTTGCACTGAGTGTCAGCAACCCTTCCCGTAGCTAATCCTATATGTCTGAAAAAATTAATAGGATGGGTCAGCGACAATTCATGTGTAAATGTTTACTCAAGGACTCTGTTGTTGCGTTTAAATTACATTGTGTATCTCTGGAAAATAATATGTATACCTACCTTTAGCAGCTTTTTATTGTGGACTAATGCAAGAAAATTATTACCGGAGTATTGCACCATTTTTCCATTCTGGATATAAAGATTAAAAAAAAAAACTTTTTGAACTGTGGCCATAGATACTTGTAAAGAATGGATGGTTCCCTGCAAGCTGGAACAGAAACAAGCACTTGGGACATAGGTTTAGACTGCTTTTAGAGGAGCCAATGGTTTGGCTCCCACCTGTTTACAGACCTTTTTTTCTCCTTCAAACTTTAAAATAAAATTTTAAAAGGAATAAAAAAAAAGACTTCCATCGCTAAAGAAACCTATTTTCAGAATGAAGATATGCTACTTCAGAGCTCTGGGATTGAACAGTGTTGTTATATTATCCTTTCTTTGGCCATTGTTGTGTACTTTTTGTTATTTTTTTTTTATTCCTCTTCGTCAAAGTGGCGAAAACTTTGTGGTCACTATCTTGCACATGGTGGAAGAGGTCTCAGGAAAGCCGGGTTTCCCGAGGAGCAACTCCACACCATTTCATGTATTTTTAAACCCAACTCCTAGCACTGAAGATATTATTAAAAAAAAAACAACAACAACAAAAAAAGAGACACAAAAAAATACCTAATCTAATGTGTAGCAGTTACATATTTACCAAATAATGGACTCAAAAGAAATAGATGTTTGAAGAGTGCTTTATATATTAAAAAAAATTGCTTTATGTTTTAAAAATGATCAATGTTTTGATTGTTTTGAAAGGAAGAAAGACAATGGAATAGCATACTGTCAAGTATGTTTTTAAATATATATATGAACATTGTGCTCCCTGCCTGCTTGGATCAGGAAACTTGTGCATTACATTTTTTTTTAATTAGCTTTTTAATGGTTTTATCAAAAAAAAAAAAAGAGGGTCCTGAAAGATGGCAAATCAACAAAAGCTGGTTTTATAGAGGATCATGAACTATGCACAAACTGGGTTCAATACTTTTTTCCTCAAGTTTTAGTAGTGTATTTAGCTAAATAAAACTTCCTCAGAGTAATTGCATCTCATTGCCATTACATACATTATATATATTTGATCTATATAGCTGAATATGTATATCAAATATATGGGTGTGTGTGCTTATATACATACAGTTTTCCATGCTGAAGTCTAGCATTGAGTTGTAGAAAAACAACTGATATTTTAAAATTGGGGATGGAAGTAAAAAAATCTGTTTAATTTTTGTCTTTTATTTTGCATTAAAGATGTCTGTAACTCTGAGATTTTTTTTAAAAAGTTTGTGGCTTTTAATGTTTTTTCCTCATAGAATGTGATTGTTGAAGAACATGCACCGAAAGTTGCTTTCAAAAGTACGAAGCTTCATTGATACTTAATAAATTGCAATTTTTTTCTTGGCTGTTCAAATAAATGTGACTTTTTTTTAAAGCAAAGACTATAAAAAATATTTGTCACTTCATGTGTTGAAGTTAGTAAAAGATTAGTTTTTAGAAATTTCCAACCTTTTTGTAACGCACTTACCTTCTATGAGAATAAGTATAGTTGCTAGGTGTGAAATTTCCACTGTTTATGGTCTGATTTATAGGATATTATTTTGCACTTAATTAAGAAACTTAAAAATAGTTACTAAGAGGATTAACAGATAGTACACTATTTCACCCATAAAAATCTGGCATTTGTACTTTCTCATATAAATCTGTTTTAGTCAACAAGCCAGTAATATTTATTGTACGGTATCTAAGAACAGTATCAGGTATCTGCTACTACTATCAAACCATTGGCTCATTTTCACTTATGACCAAAAGTCTTGTATCAGGGAGATCAACCTGATTAACGTAGGAATTAACCTGAATAAAATTTGATTATGACACCCTTTTTTACCCCTTTGTTTTTTTCATACTGAACATAAAATAACTACCTTGATTTTGACAGAATCTCAGAATTGCAAGGGACTTCAGAGGCCATCAGATGCACTCTGGACCTGACTGAGAAATCCCTACTAATAAATGGCTGCCAATAGTGAAAGTTAGGAAACACTCACTTATGTTGGATGGCATCAGAAGGACAGCAGGAAATAGTATATTTAAGTAGGAGAAAAAAATTGGGGCCAAACTATGAGAATGAAGTTAGTAAAAAGAGAAGGACATTTTAACTAGTTTTAGGGTGTGAAATCATACGGTCCTAGAAATACCAACTTCCCTAGGAACATGTTGGTAATAATAGTTGGTACCTATTTGTGCCTCTAGCCACAAAACACTTTCACATGCATTCTCTGATCATTCTGCTGTCCACAGTTTGGCACCAACCTGCCTTTCCCGTCATAACGCTCACATAATTGTTTCTAATGAACTCTGCATTTCAGCCAAATTAGACTGATCTAATGAAGTCCCTCTCCATCTCACTGCCTTTGTTCATGCTGTCCCTAATGCCTAGAATGGATTTATCACTTGTTCCCTCAAGGCCCAACTCGAGACATCTCCAAGAAGCCTTAACATGTTGAACTTAGTGCATTCTGCCTGGATAGTTATCTCTGTACATGCTTCATCCTTGTTTGCCAACTACTGAGATCAACTCCAGTACATGGCACTTCACAAAATCAGAGAATGGACTTCAAAAGCTATCTAATCCAACTCACAGCCAAACAAGAATTCCCTCCACTCTAATCCCAAACCTCCAAGGAAGGAGAAACAAAGAACTTGGCCAGGGCAGCCAATTCTATTTCAAGATGACTCTAATTCTTAAAAGTTTTTCTTTAAATTGAGACTACCTCTTTCTCTAAAATGTCTACTATTCTGTTCTAGTTCTTCCCATCTAAGGCCAAACAAAACAAGTCTAGTCCCTACCCAATTTGACAGAACTTCAAATGTCTGAAGAGTTCTCTAAGCCTTCTCAGTTCTTTGGACCAGTCCTCAAATGTACTCAAGTCCCTAGACTATCTCCCAATATAGTATATCAAAAACTGAATATAGTACTGTAATTATAGTCTAACCGAGTCACAATCAGATTTTCAGAATTGGAAGGGAACTCTGGCCATCTAGTCAATCACTGGTTCATACCAACAAATAGGAGCCCCCCTTAAAATGAACCAAACAGGGGCAGCTAGGTGGCGCAGTGGATAGAGCACCGGCCCTGGATTCAGGAGGACCTGAGTTCAAATCCAGCCTCAGACACTTAACACTTACTAGCTGTGTGACCCTAGGCAAGTCACTTAATCCCAATTGCCTCACTAAAAATAAAATAAAATAAAATGAACCAAACAAGTGGTCATCTGACCTTTGTTTAAAATAAGTGAAGGAAAACCCACTACCCTTGAAGCAATCTATTCCCCTTTGGAATATTACTCATTCTAAAGAACTGTTCATATTTGTCAAACCTATGCCTAAATTTGTTTCCCTGTGGTATTTGGATCAAATCAAACCTAACCTTTTCCACACAATAGTTCACTGAGTAAGTACCAAACATAGCTATTCTGTCACCTCTCTCTGCTAAACAGGCCCTCCCTCCACCCAGTTCCTTCATCAACCCTTCATATGACATGAGAGGCAGGTAGGTAGTGCAGTGAATAGAGCACTGGCCCTGAAGTTGGGAGGACCTGAGTTCAAGTATGACCTCAACTAGCTATGTGACCATGGGCAAATCACTTTAATCCCAATTGCCTTAAAAAAAAAAATCAGGACCATCTCCAGTCATCTTGATGTGTATCTTGCCACTAGACCCAAATGGCTCTGAAAGAGAGAGGTTGGTGACTTTGCACAGCCCTCCCTCACTTCAATTCACTACAAGTCATGACATAACTCTGATGTCATGGTCTTCTTCAAGAACAAAGGACAAGGGGGCAGCTAGGTGGTGCAGTGGATAAAACACCGGCCCTGGATTCAGGAGGACCAGAGTTCAAATCCGGTCTCAGACATTTGACACTTACTAGTTGTGTGACCTTGGGCAAGTCACTTAACCCCCATTGCCCCGCAAAAAAAAAAAAAATTTAAGAACAAAGGACAAACAGCAATAACAACATATACCATGAGCTCCAGGCCCTTTGCCATCTTGTTTGCCCTCCTCTGAGCTCTTGAGTCTTAAGACCGTGATGCCCAGGCTTAAGCACAATACTCCAAATGTAACCTGTTAGAGTACAAGATTGCCATCATTTCCTTAATACTTTGATGTTGTCCCTAATGTCACGCTAGCTTGCTTTACTGCCATATTGCCCCCATGTTGAGACTATTCTACTTTGAATTGCTTTTGCAGTCCACTTAAGTTTTTTTTTTTTCAGATGAACTCTGCTAATTCATAACTTAGATTTGTAAAGGGTTTTTTTGGCCAAATGTAAAACCTTAGGTACATTTGTCCCTATTAAATTTCATCTTAATTGATTTAGTCCAAAGATCTATAGCTTTTTGTTGTTGTCGCAGAATGGAATTTAATGCACCTGAATACTGTAACTGACTATTGTTATTCTCACAAACGTTTTTCTTTAGATATGTTTCACAAAGATGAAATGTGACTGACTTGGAAAGCTATAAAAATATATATTATATATATACATATATGTATTTAATAAGATCATTAATGTTTCCGTTCTTTCAAATACAAAGCCATTTGCTGTGGCTGCTCATCTCATGAAAGAATTTCCCAAACTGTCCTAAACATACAATTCTTCACTTTTTCCTTCAATTTTTTTCTTTTTGTTAAGGAAGAACTAGGGAATCCTTGAAGCTAACTAGTTGAGGTAGTCCTTTCCCTCAAGAAACTTAAATTCTAGGGGCAGCTAGGTGGTGCAGTGGATAGAGCACTGGCCCTGGAGTCAGGAGGACCTGAGTTCAAATCCAGCCTCAGACACTTAACGCTTACTAGTTGTGTGACCCTGGGCAAGTCACTTAACTCTGTTTGCCTTCAATTTCCTCATCTGTCAAATGAGCTAGAGAGGGAAATGGTAAACCACTCTAGTAACTCTGCCCCAAATAGGGTCATGAAGAGTCAGACATGACTGAAACAACTCAACAAGTTAGTACGGTACTTGGCCTACAGTGGGTAATTGATATTTATGGAGTTAAAGCTTTTCAGATAGAATGTCCTTTCTCAGACCATGTGTTACTGATTGGGGGTTCTGGTAATACTGCCAGTTATATATAGTTTTGTTTTTGGCGGGGCAATGGGGGTTAAGTGACTTGCCCAGGGTCACACAGCTGGTAAGTGTCAAGTGTCGAAGGCTGGATTTGAACTCAGGTCCTCCTGAATCCAAGGCCGGTGCTTTATCCACTGTGCCACCTAGCTGCCCCATATATAGTTTTGATAGAAGAAAAAAAGTGTCATGTGTACCAAGGGAGAAAATATGAAGAGTGTTTGTGCCCAATCCACAGAACATGGCTGTGAGCTGTTCTATCCACCCCACCTTCTGAGAAAAAAAAAATCAGTTTGAACAAACAAAATAAAAACACTATTTATTTCAAATAAATACTAAGTCAGGCCATTCCCCAGTAAACTTGAAGAAAGAGAATGGGGAGAGGAAGTGGAATTCATTGCTGAATAAATTCCCAATTTCAGTGGTTGGTCTCTGACCAGGTCAGCCTCGAGCTCTGAACCTTTACCTTTGTTCTTCAGCCTTAAGTATGCTTCAACTTTGGGGCCTCAGGGATCTGCAGGTCAAAGCAAGAGCAAAGATGGGTCAAATTAACAAGGATGTATTAAGCATTTAGATTTTTTTTTTTTAGTGAGGCAATTGAGGTTAAGTGACTTGCCCAGGGTCACACAGCTAGTAAGTGTTAAGTGTCTCAGGCCGGATTTGAACTCAGGTACTCCTGACTCCAAGGCCGGTGCTCTATCCACTGTGCCACCTAGCTGCCCCTAAGCATTTAAATTTTAACAGGTATGTAGCCACATGGCCAAACCTATAGAGAACCACCCCAACCTGCCAGGGTGGATTCAGGTGAGGGTGAGTGAACCAGCCCCAGTTCAAAGAAAGAAAATAGTTGGAGATTGGTGCCATACCCACTCTACACTTGTAAAATGAGGTTAGCCTAAAGTATGATCTCCAAACTTTTTTTATTAAGTGCCCATAGGAGCAAACCTTTTAACATACACCCTCAACATATATATTTATTTATAAATCATATACAGGACATCCCAAAAGTCCTAGTGTATTTAAAGCTCTAGTAGCTTAAATCTTTAATAGCTTTAAGCTTTGATAGCTTAAAACTATTTAGATTCTTGGGCATCCTGGAGATAGGAGATGATCTCACAATAACCAATACAAAGTGTATTGAAAAGTTTGTGAATGACAAAACCCACATCTGCCTCCTCCTCAGGGTGAACAGGATAAAGCACTAGCCCTGGAGTCAGGAGGACTTGTGTTCAATTTTCACCTCAATTTTCACCTCAAACAATTACTAGCTATGTGACCCTGGGCAAATCACTTTTTCGTGTGTGTGTGTGTGTGTGTGTGTGTGTGTGTGTGTGTGTGTGTGTGTGTGTGTGTGTGGCAATTGGGGTTAAGTGACTTGCCTAGGGTCACACAGCTAGTAATTGTTGTCTGAGGCCACATTTGAACTCAGGTCTTCCTGAATCCAGGGCCAGTGCTCTATCCACTTCACCACCTAGCTGCCCCCTGGGCAAGTCACTTAACCCCAATTGCCTTAAACATCTGGGACCATCTCCAGTCATTCTGATATATATCTTGCCACTGAAACCAGATGGCTCTGGAGGAGAGAGAGGTTGGTGACCTTGCACAGCCCTCCCTCACTGAAATCTAATTCACTGCAAGTCATGATATCACTCCAATGTCATGGTCCTCTTCAAGAATGAAGGACAAATAATAATAACTCCCCCAGAGTGAACCAAATTGACTCTGTAACTGAAAGCTCTCCAGATATGCAAGCTAATGTAATCCAAAGGGTAGAGTGATGGCTTCCTATTGTTCTGGGGAGAATAACTTTCATTACAGAAGTGAAGAGTTTCAAAGTCAACCTTAAACTATGATGTCCAGTCTTTCAACTTTACTACTGTCTAGCCTTCATCTGAACTTCTTGTCCATGTAGAAAACACACACACACACACAAACCTTTGTCAAACACATTGCTGAAATCTAAATAAACTATGTCTCTAATATCCCCCAATCTACAAAGATAACCCTGACCAAAATAGAAAAGAGGTTAGTCTGGCATAAAGCATTCTTGAAAAAGTCATGCTGATCCCCAATAGTAATTGCTTCTCATTCTAAATGTTCACGAATCATCCCTTTAACAATATGTTCTAGAGAAGATGATGGAGAGAAGCCAGGAAGTTGTCTGAGCTTTTCCAAGTTTCCCTCAGAAACATTAAATCAAGCCTCTAAATGGATTCTGGAGCTACAGAATTTATAAAAAGATAGAGTGAAACAATCTTCCTGCTTAAGATAAGTTAGAAGGACTTCAGGTCTTCTTACTTTCATAAAAGGGGAATGCAGTACAACACAACACAGAGAGTGTCTGGGCAAGACAGCAGGAGACTCTTAGCCACCACACAGACCAGCAGCTGAGGGTCCTCAGTCCTGGCTCAGGAGGCTAATGGCACAGCAGTCCAGTCATGAGGCCTCTGGCCCTAACACAGAAAGCAAAGTGCCAGCTGGGGTAGCCCCTATACCACAGGCACAACTAGGCTAGGTCACCCCAATGCAGTGACCAGGCTGTGAACTCCTGAAGCCTTAGAGCAAAAAGCCAGTGATCAGGCCCCAGGCCCATAGCAAAAGAAGCTTGGGACAGGGCCTCCTGTGACCCAGGATCAGAGTTCAACTTAAAAGGCATGAAATAAGCTAAAATATAAGTAAGAAACAAAAAAGAACCCTCACCATAGAACGATACTATGGTGACAGGGAAGGCCAAAACACAAACTCTTAAGAGGACAACACTGTCAAAATGCCTACATGTGAAGCCTCAAAGGGGAAAATGAATTGGACTCAAAACCAAAAAGCCTTCTTGGAAGAGCTCAAAAAGGATTTTGAAAATCAAATAAGAGAAGAAGAAAATCTGGGAAAAGAAATGAGGGTTATGCAAGAGAGAGTTGACAGCTTAAAAAAAAGAACAATATGTTCTGGAATTTTGCCAGAAATCAAAATTAAGCTCATTGACTTATGGTTTGCAGATTCACAAGATGTTTGCCCTTGTCTAGCCCTCTAACAAATAAATCATTTTCCATTGATCTTTCAGAGATTGGTAGAAGCAGTTCAGCAATCATATTTGTCAGGATTTTTAGTACCCTGGTAGTTTGAGTGTGATGATCTAAATTAATTGAAGACTACAAAGTGCTCATTTTTTGTTGTTGTTGTTGGTTTTTTGGTTTTGTTTTTTTTTTTGCGAGGCAATTGGGGTTAAGTGACTTGCCCAGGGTCACACAGCCAGTAAGTGTTAAGTGTCTGAGGCCGGATTTGAACTCAGGTACTCCTGACTCCAGGGCCGGTGCTCTATCCACTGCGCCACCTAGCTACCCCACAAAGTGCTCATTTACTAACTGGATCCTTACTTAACTTTCATCTGAGTTTCAATTGTTAGCCATTTTTTATCCTATCCTTTCCAGCACAAAGACTCTCCTTTCAGGAGCAGAGAAAATTGATACAAGATCTGATTTTAACATTTCCCACTTTCTTTTCATTATCCCATCCACCCTAAGTATCAAGTTTATCCTTTCTTTAAGTCTCCTCTTTTTTACCTTTGTTCTTGGTATTTGTTGCCAAATTCAGCTCATTTATATCTTGAGATACTATCCATACAGGATCAGGTCAATCTTTCATATTCATCTGTTAACTGACCTTGCATCTTCCATATGTGTCTTCTCAAAACCTAAATTGGTTAATGAGTTCCCTGTGTTTCTTTTTCTTTTTGTTTTCTTGCAGGGCAATGAGGGTTAAGTGATTTGCTCAGGGTCACACAGCTAGTAAGTGTAAAGTGTCTGAGGCCGGATTTGAACTCAGGTCTTCCTGAATCCAGGGCCAGTGCTTTATCCACTGCACCACCTTGCTGCCCCCCTCTGTGTTTCTTAATTGGCCATAGACAGATCCCCATTTGATTCCTCACTGGAATTATTTCTTGCATGTTCAGAATTTCAGTCTGAACTTCCCCTACAGAATTTTAGGACGGAAATCCTATCTATCCCTTCCCAGAAACCTTTGAAATTTGATATGCTAAAATCTAAGGGTATATTAGCCTTTGCTGGCTTTCCTCTCCTCAGTCACAAACCCTTAAGGGACTGTGGTCAATTATCTCCAAAGTTCCCATTATTTGTACCTTAGCCACCTTCCTTATTTGTCAGAATTAAGGTTCAGAATAGAAACTTCTCTAATCACTTCCTTCAGCTTTTGAAAAATGAGACTATTAAAACAAACCATTTTTTGACAGTATTCCTGTAGATGTCCTTATCATTGAAGTAGCCATTAGTAGTGGGTCATGCTACCTTGCCAATATTGTAATGTTTTCAAACTCCTTTTCTTATTTCCTCTTATGTCTAGGGGGTCAATAGTATGTTCCCATGACAATGTAACTTCCGTTGATACATTTGTTGATCTTCACCTGGATGCTCATCCATCATCCTTCCCCACTCTGGCTCCTGACTTCTTCTTCTTCTTTTTTTCTTTTTCTTTTTTCTTTTTTATGTGGGGCAGTCAGGGTTAAGTGACTCAGCTAGTAAATGTCAAATGTCTGAGGCCAGATTTGAACTCAGGTCCTCCTGACTCCAGGGCCAGTGCTTTATCTACTGTGTCACCTAGCTGCCCCTCCTGATTTCTTCTTGAAAGTATATTGGTACATTCATTCAATCAACAAGAATTCATTAAGTGCTTACTATGTTCCACAGCTTGGACAAAAATTCAACTAGCATTCCTAGAAGAGATGAAGCAAGGATTTTGGTTTTTTAAAAAGAGTTTTAAATTGTTTTATAAATGTAAATGAAAGCACTTGAAGAAAAAATTGGGGTAAAAAATGAGACCTATTGAAAAATTGCAAGGGGAATTAACAACCTGGACAAAACCTTGCCCAAGCAACAAACTCCTTAAAAATTAGAATGGACCAAATAGAAGTCAGTGACTTGATGAGGAAATAAGAAATACTAAAAACAAAGTAAAAAACCAAAAAATATATTTTAAAAGTAACATAACAGATGGAGGAGAAAAAATTTCAGAATCATTGCACTCTCTGAACACCATGACCAAAAAAAAAAAAAGAACCTAATACCCTACTTCAAATCTTAAAATTGCCCAGATCTCTTAGAACCAGAGGGCAAAGCAAAAATAGAAAGAATTCACCAGTCACCTTCTGAAAGAAACTCCCAAATGAAAACTCCCAGGAACATTATAGCCAGAATCTAGAGCTTTGGGGTAAAAAAGAAATTTATATATATATACATATATGAATGATAGATAATATATAGTAAGAAACCAGAAAGAATTCAAATACTGAGAAGCCACAGTCAGGATCACATGTTTTAGTCGCTACCACTACAAAGGAGTAGAAAACTTGGCATACAATATTCTGGGCAGCAAAGGAGATGGGCTTACAGCCAAGAATAACTTACATCTAGCAAAACTGAGTATAACACTACAGGGGGTGGGAAATGGATCTTTAATGAAATAGAAGGTTGCCAAGCATTTCTGATGATAAGACTAGTGCTGCATAGAAACTCTGAAGTTCAAACACAGTAATAAAGAGAAACATAAAAAGGTAACAATGAACAAGCAATCATTAAGGACTAAAAAATGTTCAACAGTTTACATTTTTATATGGTGTGTCCCCTCTGATCCCTATCATTACCAGGTTCACAGAAGGAATCCAATTACACAAGGCCTGGGAGTAGTTCTGTTATATCTTGATAACCTTAAGAAAAGAATGGAAAGAGAAGGGAGGAGGAATATGCTGGGGGCGGGGAGGAAGGGAAAGGAAAATTAGAGAAAATTATCTCTCATAATTAGGATGTGTAAGTGAATGTCCACACAAACAAGGAAGAGGGGTTGAGGGGAGCAGTTGATAAAAACCCCACACTTATCTGAATTAGTCAAAAGCACACACGTGTCACACACACAATTGGGTTCAAAAATACATTTCACTCAAACAGGGAAATGGGTGGGGAAAAGGCAGGAAAGGGGAGGGGAAAGTACAGGAAGAGAAAGATTAAAGGATAGATTAGTCCTAAGTAAAACAAATTCTAAGGATGCACAAAAATATTTATAGTGCTTTGAGGCAACAAAGAATGGGAATCTGGGGGTGGGGTGCCCATAAATTGAGGAACTGAACAAGTTTTTTGTATATAAATGTGATAGAATACTATTGTGCTAAACTTTTATCAGCATATGACCAACAGAGATTCCAGAGGACTAATGATGAAACATCCTACTCACCTGATAGAGAGGTTAAAGGACTCAGAATGTAGAGTGGGAGAAATGTGGGGGTTTTTTTGGACATAGGAAATGTGTATACACATTACATACATACAAAGAGTTTTGATTTTGTGTTCTCATGGTAGGGGGATAGGGTGAGGGGGAGAAAGTGGGTTTTGGCTGATTAAAACAAATTTTAGGGCAGCTAGGTGGTACAGTGGATAACGTACTGACACTTACTAGCTGTGTGACCCTGGGCAAGTCACTTAACCCTCATTGCCCTGCAAAAAAAAAAAAAAGTAATTCAGTACAACTGCTTCATTTTTTAGATGAGGAAACTGAGGCACTGAGAGGTTAAATTACTTGTTGAAGGTCTCATGGCTTTGCAAGGCTCCCTAGTCAACCAGAGAACAATGTTAAATATTATAAATTGATGGGAATAGTAAATGTTGAAGGGATTATGGAAAATTAGGTATGTAAATTGCATTATTGGTAAAGCTGTGAATTAATATAATTATTTTGGAAGGAAACTAGGAATTATAATAATTAACAGCTAGTATTTTTCTATCATTTTAGAGTTTGAAAAGTGCTTTATATATGTCAACTCATTTGATCTTCACAACCTTGTAAGGTAGGTGCTATTATTATCTCCATTTTACAGATGAGAAACTGAGGCAAGAGAGGTTAAGGACTTGTACAGGGTCACATAGCTAGTAAATGTCTAAGGCAGGATTTGAACTCAGGTCTTCCTGACTACAAGGTCCATGCTCCATCCACTGAGATACCTAGCTGCCTATGATGCAAATAAACTGACCCAGAGATTCCATTACTAGGTATGTACCCAATGAGGTCATTGGTAAAAAGAATGTCCTTGAAATATTCTAGGTGAGAAGGGATAAGGGATTGAACTAAAGTGGCAGATGGCTATGTGAATAGTGAGAAGGGGATGGATTACAAAGATGTTGTAAAGATAAAAGTGTAAGAACTGGTGACTGATGAGAACACTAATGCACTGTCAGTGGAGTTGTGAACTGATCCAAACAATCTGGAGAACAATTTGGAACTATGCCCAAAGGGCAACCAAACTGTGCATACCCTTTGATCCAGCAATCCTACTACTAGGTCTGTATCCCAAAGAAATCCTAAAAGAGGAAAAAGGACCTACATGTGCAAAAATATTCATAGCAGCCCTTTCTATGGTGGCAAAATATTGGAAATTAAGGGAATGCTCATCCATTGGAGAATGGCTGAACAAGTCATAGTATGTGAATGTAATAGAATACTATTGTGCAATAAGAAATGATGAGCAGGCATATTTCAGAAAAACCTGGAAAGACTTACATGAACTGATGCAAAGTAAAATGAGCAGATTCAGGAAAACATTGTACAAAGTATGAGCAACACTATGATGATCAACAAGTGAATGACTTAGCTCTTCTCAGCAACACAATGATCCAAGACAAGTACAAAGGACTCATGATGGAAAATGCTATCCACATCCAGATAAAGAATTGATGGACTCTGAATGCAGATCAAAGCATACTTTTTTCACTAACTTAACTTGTTTTCCTTTTGATCTGTTTCTTCTTTCATAGCTATGACTAATATGGAAATATGTTTTACATAATTGCATACATATATATATATGTAAATAAACTACATATAATTGCCTAACATTTTAGGAAGAAGGGAGGGGAGGGAGGAAGAAAAATTTGGAACTCAAAATCTTGTAAAAATGAATACTAAAAATTGTCTTGACATATAATTGGGGGAAAAAATAAAATAATATTCAAAAAAGAATTGATGACTGACTAGATATGTAACTTGGGGGAGGGTAAGGAATATAGGGTTTTTGCTGAAATTACAAACCCCCAAAATTGGAAGAATGATAGTACTCTTGACAGAAATTTGAAGTTCAATAGAGGATTGCATTTAGAGGAAAAGATAATGAATTGTTTTGGATACAATGAATGTGACGTCTCTGAGTTATCCAGTTTGAAATATTCAAAGGTAGTTTGTTATGAAGAACTAGAATTACGGAGAGAGACCAAGGATGGATATATAGATCTCATAGCCATTTACAAGGAGTTGATCATTAAGCCCAAAGGAATGGATAAGGTTTACCAGGAGAGAGAATCTAAAGAGAGAAGTGGAGCCAGGACAGCAATGGAGGGTACAACCACAGGAAAGGGACATGAGATGGATGACAGCAAAGGAAACTGAGAAATGGTCAGAATAGTAGGAAGTAAAAACAGGAGAGAATGGAGCAGCTAGGTAGTGCAGTGGATAGAGTTCCAGCCCTGGATTCAGGAGGACCTGAGTTCAAATCTGACCTCAGATACTTAACAATTACTAGCTGTGTGACCCTGGGCAAGTCACTTAACCCCAATTGCCTCACCCCCCAAAAAAAATTTTTTTAAGTGATTCTTAAAAAAAAAACAAAACAGGAGAGAATGATATCATGAAAACCCATAGAGGAGAGAGTGGTCACCACTATCAGAGGTACCAAGAAGGAGGGAGATGCAGAACAACTATCAGAATGAGCAACTACGGGATTGTTGGTAACTTTAGAGAAAGAGGTTTTAATTAAGTAATGATATCAGAAAGCCAGGCTGCCGGTGGGTTGAGGAGTGAGAGAAGTGGAAGCAATGAACATGAAAACCTTTTCCTAGGAGTTTGGCTGAGAAAAGGAGCAGGATAGGATGATGATGTGAGAGGACAGTAGGGTTTAGTGACTTTTTCTCTCCAAGTTGCCTTAGATTTACTTATCTGTGTATTAAATTTATTGTATTCTTCCTTCCCAACCCCAAGTAGAAGGCACATGGCTACTCATAAAATCCATCACACCCATACCTTTTTATCTAGTCTTTTCCTTTTTCAACAAGGTATATTCTTCCATTGTCAGAGTGCTATTTTGAGTCACAAGTCCCATCCCAGAAAGTCTGAGTAATGCCCACAAGGTCAAATTTGCTTCCCAATAGTAGGCTTTCTACTTCTCTTATCTTCTTCCTCTGTCATAGCTGCAGCTCTCACCAATACTTAGCTTGGAGGGGATGGAGAGAATAAGCATTTATATACCACCCACTATGTGCCAGGCACTGTGTGAAGTGCTTTTTACAAATATCATATTTGATCATCACAACCCTGATAGGTAGGTACTATTATTATGCCCATTTAACAAGCAAAGAAACTGAGGTAAACAGAGGTTAAGTGACTTGCCAGGGTCACACAGCTAGTAAACGTCTTATGGCATATTTGAACCCAGGTCTTCCTGACTGCAGGCTCAGGGCTCTATTCACTGAGTTACCAGCTGCCTCAATGCCTGGCAGATGTACGTAAAGTGTCCTTTCTCTCTCCCCCACCCTTGTCAAAGAAGCAGCTCAGCATAATGTGCCAGATCTGGACTCAAATGGTTTTTCTGGCACAAGCTGTGTGACCACAGACAAGTCACTTAACCTTGTCTGGCCTTGCTCCCTCATCTGAAAAGTGGGGATAAAAATAGCTGTAGATCTCATTTATAGGGCTGTTGAGGTCCAACTAAGCTAATGTTTATCAAGTGCTTTCCAAACTTCAAAACTGCTATGTAAATAAATGTTCATTATCAGTAGTAGCAGAAGTAGTGTTTGGTTTGGACCTGTAATTTAGTTAGTGTATGGAATTTTCAGTGAGGAAGTCTTTACTCTTCCCCAAAGTAAGGAGAGGTTTTCTCACACTGATAAAATCACAAATCCAGAACATGAAGATGATAATGGACTTAGATAGTGTCTTTTCTTTTTCTTTCTCTTTCTTTCTTTCTTTCTTTCTTCTTCTTTCCTTCCTTCCTTCCTTTCTTTTTAATTTTTGAGGCAATTGGGGTTGTGACTTACCCAGGGTTATATACCTGTTTAGTGTCTTGGGTCAAATTTGAACTCAGATCCTCCTTACTCTAGGGCCAGTGCTCTATCCACTACGCTACCTAGTTGTCTCTGACACAGGTGGTGCTTTAAGAGAGTCCTCTGGTACACTGAAGACTTAAGTGATCTGTCGTCCTTCTTGACATCATATTTACATGTCCTCCTTATTTTATGTCCAGCCTGATGTCTATTAAACAGGAGGCTCCTGAATAAGGTTATTTCTATTGTTACATCTGCCAAGGAATCTTAAATGAATTTAATATATGGATGGGAGACTTTTTTTAAAAAAGAACCTATAGGGGCAGCTAGGTGGCGCAGTGGATAGAGCACCGGCCCTGGAGTCAGGAGTACCTGAGTTCAAATCCGACCTCGGACACATAACACTTACTAGCTGTGTGACCCTGGGCAAGTCACTTAACCCCAATTGCCTCTAAAAAAAAAAAAGAATCTATAAGGTGGCATATTTTTCTACCAAATAAAATGCTTTTTCATAATCAAACCATTAAGCACAATGAGATCTTACATTCTCTACATCTTTCAATCAATTGAGAGAAGGCAAAGATGCAGTCCCTTGTTGAATATCACTTATGAAAGAAAGCCTGTTTAAGTCACTTAACCCCCATTGCCCTGGAAAAAAAAAAAGAAGTGACTTGCCCAGGGTCACACAGCTAGTAAGTGTCAAGTGTCTGAGTTTGGATTTGAACTCAGGTCCTCCTGAATCCAGGCCCAGTGCTCTATCCACTGCACCACCTAGCTGCCCCTCATTTCTATTTTTTAAAAAAATTTTTTACATTTTAAAAAATAAAATTCTGTGTGCCCAGACTGATATAAATAAAAATAATTTTGAATTTCACTTACTGTATTCTATAGCAAAAACTCAGGTTCAGTAAGTTTTTGCACAGACTTTTACTCAACATAGAGTGGTTTGCCTAAACTAAGAAATGACTGGGCTTTCTAATAGAAGTACAAACAGAATTTTGAGTCATTCTTTTTCTTTCTAATTTTTCTTATATGTTATGCTATATATGAATTTTTTTTTTCTTACCTGTTATGGTATATATGGGCAGCCAGGTGGCACAGTGGATAGAGAGAAGGGCCTAGAGTCAGGAAGACCTGAGTTCAAATTCAGCCTTAGACTTTTACTAGCTGTGTGACCTTGGGAAAGTCACTTAATCCTGTTTGCCTCAGTTCTCTTATTTGTCAAATGAGCTGGAGAAGGAGATGGCAAACCACTCTGGTATCTTTACCAAGAAAACCCCAAATGTGGTCATGAAGAGTTGGACACAACTGAAATAACTGAACAAAATACTCTGTATAGCATAATAGTTAGAAAAAAATATATATGTGAATATAAACCCTCCCCCTCCACATCCTTCAACCTCTAACACACACACACACACACACACACACCCCTCAGTGTTTCTATGACTAGTGGCAATTGTAAAATGATAGAACGTCAGTGCTAGCTGGAAGGGATCTTAGAGGTACTCAAGTCCAACGCTCACTTTACAGATGAGGAAACTGAGACCTGGGGTGGGAAATAGCTTGTTCAAGATTATAACCTTCCCTAGTCAATGGAAGTGAGGAATAGAAACAGAGTCCTCTTGACCAATGAGATAACAACAACAGCAATGACAACAACAACTAGCATTTATGTAACACTTGAAGGTCTACAAAAAACTGTACATACATTATCTTATTTCAGCCTCACAACCCTGTGAGGTAGGTGCTATTATTATCCCCATTTTACAAATGAAAAAGATTAAGTCATTTTTCCCAGGGTCATAGAGCTAATAAGCATCTGAGTGAGGATTCAAACTCAAGTCTTCTTGACTCCAAATCAAGCACTCTTTCCATTTTAGCACCTTACATCACCACGTCATCCTTAGCTTGGAGATGGGGCCGTACGCAGAATAGAGATCTTCTTTGGCCCTGTTGCCAGGCAGGTCACTAGCAAGGTAGTCAGGGGTGTGGGGAAAGATAAAGAATACCAGACCAACGATCAGAAGAGATAGGTTTAATCCCTGACTGTGTGATCCTAGGCAAACCACTTAACCTCTCTGAGGCTCAAGATGCTTCATCTGTGAAATCAGCATCCTCATACCTGCCCCCGGTGAGAAGCTGTATGCAGTGCAAAAGTACTCTGGACAACAGAGAATTGCCAGAAAGCATCACTAGTGCACTGGGCTCCTAGGAAAATATTCTAGTCCTCAAAAAAATGCCAACCTGGTGGCAGCTAGGTGGCACAGTGGATAAAGCCCTGGAGTCAGGAGGACCTGAGTTCAAATCTGACCTCAGACACTTGACACTTACTAGATGTGTGACCCTGGACAAGTCACTTAACCCTCATTATCCCCACAAAAAAAAGAAAAGAAAAGAAAAGAAAAGGCTAATCTTCTGCCCAAGCTAGAGCCAGTTAGTTCAGGTTGGTACCTCCCTTCCCTTCTCAGGTCTGCTACCCCTGCCACAGACCTGCATTCCCCTTCCCTTCATTCTGGTCTCTCACCTTAGCTGCACTCTCTTAGCTTCAGACCTTTAGCTATTGGCTTCCTTCTTCTCATAAATGGAGTGAAGCTTGTTGATGAGGAAGATTTTGTCTTCTCCCTCCTGGAATAGTGGAGACACAGAGAAGAGAACAGTGAATGAGAAAGGGACGTGGCACAACTAGGCAGAGGGGACAAGACTGTAGTTCACCCACCACCACCATCACATATACATAGATGCACACACATACATATACACATACCACCTACATGCACACGCACACAGTAAACATGTAGCAATTCATGTTGGCACATGCCACACATGTATCATACCATGTACACAGGTGGTGCACGCAAACACAGGTGTGTGCATGTCACATATAGCTGTGTACATGCCATACACCCCATACATGTATGTAGTGCATGGCACCTATGCACATACATGCTCATGCACACACACACACAAGTATATACACTTACATTACTAATCTGCTCCTTGAGGAGGCAGATGACTTTCCGCTGTCCCTTTACCACCTGGATATTGAAGTAGATGACAGCTCTAAAAGACACAAGAGTTCATAAACACACGCTGCTCTTTGCAAATGAAGGCAATTCTAGTGGCCCTTCCATTCCCTGGTAAGCAGGTGTTAACTAAACCTCAGCTCATTAGCTTAGAGGGTGAAGTGGAGAAGGCTGGGATAGCAGGTTCTCTCCTCCTGTGGGCTAGTGAGCCTCCCTCCCACACCCACCGCAGCCTGTACCCCTTATCCTAGCCAACTGTAAAGGACAAAGGACTGGAAAGTGAAGGAAATAGCCATATTAGGCAGCAGAGTAGAGAATGTTGGACCTGGAGGCAAGAAGGCTGGAGTTCAAATCTGTCTTCAGGTACTTACTAGCTGTGTGACCCTAAGCAAATTATTTAACTTCTGCCTGCCTCAGTTTCCTCATCTATAAAATGAGCATCATGAAAGGACCTACCTTTCAGGATCATTTTGAGGATCAAATGAGATATTAGTAAAGCACTTTGTAAACCACTAAAGTGCTATATAAAAGCTAGCCATTAATATGATAAGTAGGGGGGCAACCAGGTGGCGCAGTGGATAGAGCACTGGCCCTGGAGTCAGGAGTACCTGAGTTCAAATCCAGCCTCAGACACTTAACACTTACTAGCTGTGTGACTCTGGGCAAGTCACTTAACCCCAACTGTCTCACTAAAAAAAAATATATATATGATAAGTAGGACCTAACATAAAGGTGAGCAGAAGGAATCAATGCTCTTGAAGGCACTGTATCATTCTCATAAATAAGGGCGATGAGTCCTTTTCTTGAGCAGGGCCCTGTAACAAGTGTTATTTGAGGGGGAGGGGAGCAGAGCATTTGTATTGTTTTCAGGAATACAGAAGGAATGTCTTGCCTTCCATCCCTTGTAAGAGGGAGAGGAGAAGCGATGCTAGACAGGTTTTCATGGCCATTTAGTCCAATGCACTCAGTTTTTGTTTGTTTGTTTGTTTTTTGTTTTTTGTTGTTGTTGGGATTTTTTTGTGGGGCAATGAGGGTTGAAAATGAGTTGCCCAGGGTCACACAGCTAGTAAGTGTCAACTATTTGAGGCTGGATTTGAACTCAGGTCTTCCTGAATCCTGGGCTGGTATTTTATTCACTGCACCACCTTGCTGCCCTGCAATGCACTTGTTTTACAAACAAGAAAACCAAAAACGAGATGGGGGAAGAAAAGTTACACAATTACATGTCTTTGGGCAGAAGCCAAACGGCCACTTGTCAGGATGCTGGAGAGGGCATTTCTGTAAGTTCCTTTTCAATTCTGTGACCCAGTGACATGCCTGAGTCACACGTATTTATGTGACTGAGCCTTTGCTCAAAACACATACAAGATGGCAGGACAGGAGCGGTCTGGTGATCAGGGAGGTGGAGATAGGGAGCTGCTATCAACATGGTCTGAGATATGGGCCCTGTTATCTTTCAGAGAGAATGGTGGGATTTCCCATTCCCACTACCGCCACTCCACCCAGAGAGAGTGCCTTTCCACTCACAAGAGCATGGCTGATAGCAGGAAAATACAAAAGGTGTTTTCCACCAGATTCTGATGGGACCCAGGTAAACCAAATAACACTGGGGCTGGCATCCTCCAGGTGATGAATCCAGATCTTTGCTAGCCTCATAAATAGTGTTCAAGGTCCGGTAGGGGCCTACAAGTCCTGGAGGGCCTTCACTCTGAGGAAGAGAGGCTGCATAAGCAACAGGAGCCTTACGGAATTGACCCTCAGATCCTAAAATAATCCCAAGGGTAGGTGCCTCCCTCCCTCCTCCCACCTCCTAGCTCTAGTGTAGCACCTCCTCCGGCTTGGAAGGATTGGTCCTTCATAGACACTCAACTGAAATGTCTTCCTCGCTTTTTGTCAGCTCTCACCACCCAGTTCCATCCCTAGATCCTAAGAGAAACTGGCAGCCGAGTAAATTCAATCAATCCGTCCCAAAGATGACCCTCCCAGAGAGGTCGACTTACTGCCAGATGGCATAGGAGAGGAATATGGCAGCCCCCAAGAAGGAGGGGAAGCAGAGGAGTGTGATGAAAACAGTGGTCATGTGCGAAGCTCTCCAGGGTTTCCTAGGTGCCTGGCAGTTTGCCATCAGGCTGATCTAGAAAGGATAAAATAAGTTGTTTTCTGTGGTTGGTCTGTTTGTCTGTTTGTCCATCTTACCAGCTCAGAAATCTAGGGAAGGGGGTAGCTAGGTGGCACAGTGGATAGAGCACTGGCCCTGGAGTCAGGAAGACCTGAGTTCAAATTTGGTCTCAGACACTTGACACTTACTAGCTGTGTGACCCTGGGCAAGTCACTTAACCCCCATTGTCCTGCAAAAAAAAGAAAGAAATCTAGGGAAGGAGGGAGGAAAGCACACAGGCAGACTGATGGGGTCCAAAGGGTTTGGGGTCTTTGTTTTTGTTTGGTTTGGGGTTGGTTTTTTTTTTTTTGCAGATACTGGAGGGTTGGGGAAAGACCCATTTTACAAGTGAGCCTTGCTTGCTATGTGGCTACAGAGTGGCCCACAGAGCCAGCCAGAAGGTAACTCCTGCCACAATTTCTTCCTCCAGGTAAACATTCAATGGTGAGCTCCTTGAGGGTAGGGACCATCATTTGCCTCCTCTACCCAGCATTTCATGCAGCACCTGGATGACAGTAGGTGCTTAATAAATGTTTACTGGGGCTTCATTACCTTCTTGATATAGAACAGGAACAGGAGCTTGAGAAGCTGGATGGCAGGGAGAAGAGGGGAAAAGAGAACACCCAGCCTGCAGGAACAAAAGCAGAAGAGAAAGACCGTTCCAATCCTAGAACTATGAGAGTCTCCTCCAAGGCCACCCCCACCCCCATTCCCTGTCCTTTGAGCCCAAAAGCTGAAGGTCCTGTGTCCAAAGAGGTGATGGAGCAGGAGTCCTATGGGTCATGGGAGGCCTGTCATAGGAGAAATGCTAAGAGAAGTCAATGAGTTCACTCAAGGGCATATGGTGGACTTTAATGCAGGGTCCATCTCCTGCTGGCTAATGGGAAAGGCCACAAATCCCCTCCTCTCTATCTTCCAGGTCATCACAGGGGAAATAATGGAATCCAGGCCTGGAACAGACTCTTAAAAACAACCCAAAGGGGGCAGCTAGGTGGCGCAGTGGATAAAGCACCGGCCCTGGAGTCAGGAGTACCTGAGTTCAAATCCAGCCTCAGACACTTAACACTTACTAGCTGTGTGACCCTGGGCAAGTCACTTAACCCCAGTTGCCTTATCGGAATAAAAAAAAAAACCCAAGGGCAACCTCACTGCTGTTAACAACAGACCTGCCCCCAACTCGCAGGGGGTAGCAATGGAAATGAAATAAGTCTCTCTCTTCTTCTCTTTGCTTTTGAGGAGACTGGGCAAGGAGTTTCAAAAGCTAGTCTCCCCCTTAGCCCCTAGGAATAGAGGGGGAACTTGAATGGTCCCTGTCCTTATACTGAAGAGCCCAGGGGGAGGCTGCCCTACCTGTGGGATGCCCCTGTACACCTTCCCAGAAGAAGCATCTCTTCCACCTCAGAGCCAAGGAGCTAATCACACAGGCTCTTGTGAGGCAGCACAGTGGGGCAAGTCTGGGTGGGAAAACTCACCAGGTCAGGGTCTGTCCATAAATTAGCTCCAGAACATTTCGAGCAACATCGAACTCTGGTTTCCGATCCTGCTTCATCCTTTCTGTGATGAGCCTGAAGGGCAGAAAAAGTCATTGTGAGGCGTGAGCTGGCATCATCATCGTCAATGGCCTGGCTGATAGCCATTCACTCAGAGGAGCAATAATCCAGACCTTGGGAGTGGCAAAAAATGTAGATGTCATTCACTTCTCTCAGTAGGTGGGTCAAAAAAATCCAGACTGAGTCTATGCGACTTAATTTACACAACATCTGTAAAAGACTTCCTGGGAGGTTTTGTCAGCTAGATGGTACTGTTGGACATGGAGGCAGAAAGTCCCAAGTTCAGATCTTGTTCTTAGACACCAAGTAGGCAAGTCATTTAACTATTGTCTGCCTCAGTTTCTTCATCTATAAAATGGGGACAATAGCATCTAACTCCCAGGGTTGTTGTGAGGACCAAATGAGATTGTGTCTGAGATCTTAAAGTGCTATATAATAATACTAACTCATTATTATTATTATAGCTAGTATTCATATGGCTATATAAGTACAATATAATAATAATTACTATGATAGTTAGCACTTTAAGGTGTGCAAATTGCATTATAGATACAATCTCATTTAGTACTCACAAATGTAAGTGATATCATTATCCCCATTTTATAGATGGGAAATTGAAGGAAACCAAGGTTAAGTGACTTGCCTAGTGTCATAATGCTAGCCATTATTATCATTATTCCAAAGAGATAAGAACATCACATGTTATTATATTGACTAGGGCTGTCACCACTCTGCCACTAAGTAGCCATGTGATCTGGGGGGAGGGGGGTCAATTTCCATTTTAGGATCTCAGGTTTTCTTCCATGTTAAATGAGGGAGTTTGACTTTGGGGGGGGTGGCAGGTGGGGGCAGGGAGTTGTCCATGTAAAAGCACAGAACTGGGCATTGTATAGACCCCGTGATCTTTCACCACATCACTTCCGGGGCTAAGAATGCCAGTATTTGTTATACTGAATTAATGTGAGAATGAGTCATTTGCACATGGGAGGAGAGGGGACAAAGAGAGGCCAAGTATCTTGCCAGAGGTTACAGAGTAAGTCAACAGACTCCCTGAGGAAAGGAATATAAAGTGTGTCTTTTTTTTCTTTTAATTTTTGTTGTTATTCTTCCCTATATCTATCCTAATACTAATAATAACAATATATATCACTTTAAGGTTTGCAAAACTCTTATTTTTGCTATTCTCTCCTTTGATTCTTTCAACAACCCAATGAAGTAGGTACTACTATTAGTCCCATTTTACAGTTGAAGAAACTGAGTCTATGAGAGGTTAAGTGACAGGCCAAGGGTCACATAAGCAAGTGTTGGAGCCAAGACTCAGAATCTAGGTCTTCCAGACTCCTAATCCAGCCACCTATCCTCTATATCACACTGGCTTGTGTTAAGTAATAGCTTTCCAAAATCACTATGTTGGAGAAGGCAGAGATAGAGGAAGGAAACCTAAGGGCAAGAAATGGAGGGATTAAGTGATCCCTCCAGGTGCATGCCAGATTTAATTCTATCCTTCTGCTGCCTCTCTTACCTCCAGACCAGCTCCCCAAAGAGGGTGTCCACAAGTGTAAAGATGAAGTCCATCACCATGAAGCGGTAGAGCTCCTGCCCCACAAATGTCTCCCAGCACTGATCACGATTTAAAAAAAGAAAGAAAGAATCCTCTAGCAGCTGCTTACATGTGTAAGTTTTTTGTTTATAAAGCACTTCCTTCCAGATTATTTTATTTAATTCTCACCACCACTGTAAGAGGTAGGTTGTACAAAGAGTATTTATTAGTCAGCTGGTGGGCATCCCTGTTAGCGCTAAAAGACGAATATTCTCTTACTCTGTTCTTACTAGATAAGGAAACAAGGTCAGAGCAGGGAAATTACTTGACCAAGGTCACAGTTGGGACCATAATTCAAACCCAGACCTCCTGACTCCTAGACTTTCCAACCACCTCCATGATGAAATAAAAGTCACCTTGGGGCCAAGGGTACTTTGCTTTCCCCCAAGTCTGAGTAAAGCTGGCATCTTCCTAATTCTTTTTTGGAGGGGGGAAGCAGGGAGTCAAGAAGGGGAGGTGCTGAGAAATGTTCTCAAAACAAATGGGGTCTCAATCATTTTTATGACACCCACCATGTTCAATTCAACTCAGCAAACACAAAGCACTTGTTTATGAGGCACAGGGTGCAGACAGTGGCCTCGAGGCAACCAGAAGCAGCTTTCTTGGCACCCTTACCTGGTCTTCCATCGATCTAACCTTACGGCCCATCCAGTGGTAGCAGAGAAGTCCCAGAATAACCATCTTGAGAATCAGGTTCCTGAGCAAAGGAGGAGAATGAGTGAAGGATGCTGTTGGTGGGGAAGTAGACAGGCAGGCAAATCAGTCAGATCCTCCAGGTGTGGTGATGGGGGAACGTAGCCCTGCCCTACCTGCAAATGGCCACATACACCTCCAAAACAGGAGAATCATGCTGCTCCCAGATGGCCAGGACATTGTAGAGATAGGGAACCACCAGGTTTATGATAGAGACTATGAGGGGCAGAGCCAGCAGACGGGCTTCCTGGAGCTTCTCACTGATCTTCTGGGTCCTAATCTCATGGTTCTGTGGGTGGAATGATAAGGGAGCAAGCTTGCTCTCATAGAAGAGGTAAAGTCAAGTTAACTCTGGGACAGGTTGGGCCTATTTCTGCCAGGGTAAATTACTAGACTGAGCCTTGGAGAGGAGGGTACATCAGGGTGAAAAGTCTACAGGGTTGGGAGGGTGTGTGTATGGGGGCGGGGGGAAGAAAGGTTGAGACAGGCACTCAGGGTCCTGTCCTCCCTTCAAAAAACATCTGCGGGTCAACTAGGTGGTACAGTGGATAAAGCACCGGCCCTGGATTCAGGAGGACCTGAATTCAAATCCAGCCTCAGACACTTGACATTTACTAGCTGTGTGACCCTGGACAAATCCCTTAACCTTCATTACCCTGCCAAAGGAAAGAAAGAAAGAAAGAAAGAAAGAAAGAAAGAAAGAAAGAAAGAAAGAAAGAAAGAAAGAAAGAAAGAAAGAAAGAAAGAAAGAAAGAAAGAAAGAAAGAAAGAAAGAAAGAAAGAAAGAAAGAAAGAAGGAAGGAAGGAAGAAAAGAGAAAGAGAGAGAAAGAGAGAGAGAAAGAAAAATCTGCAAACTGTGGGCTAATTACCCAAAATCCCACTGAGTGACTGATGGCAAAGGTAGGAGAGAAATAGTAAAGTAAAGGAGAAAGGAAATAATAACTAACAGTTATCCAGTGCTTTAAGGTTTGCAAAGCACTTGACAAATTATCTCAGAGAAGACCAAAATAAAGAATGGAAGACAAAGAGAGGAGTAAAAAAAAAGATGAGGTATACAGAGTGAGGAGTGGAAGAATGCTAATGAAGCCTCAAAAGACATTCAGGTGCTGATGCTGGGCCCACAGTTCAAGGTTCAGTCAGGCTCCCGGGGCAGAGGGAAGGACAGTCTAAGACATGAAATGTAAGAGACCATGAAGAGGAGGAGGAAGTCCATGAGATGGAGTCCTACTTCCCAAGCCCATCCCCCTTCCTAGGCACAAAGTGACCCAGAGCAGGAGGGTTCACCTCATGCATGAACTCTGAGAACAAGTAAACAGCGATGGCACAACCCAAGGCAGAAGCCAGGGACAACAGCCACACCACAAGCAGCACCATCATCTGTCTCAGCCTTCCACACACACTCCTCCGGTTCTTCTTCAGCTGCCACTCAGCCAACAGCTCCTGCAGGGAGGACCATAGGTCAGTCAGTGCCCAGAGCCCTCCCACACCACAGCAGAGACCCAGAAAGTTGGTGTCTGTGTGGAGGAACAAGGAGAAAAGAGACAGCTGGGAAGAGATCAGAATCATGCTAGGGCCACACCTGGCTGGCAGTATCCCTTAAGGACTGACCTTCCCACAGCCACTGCTTTATCCCTGGCTACTATCCCTTATTCCTGGAAGGTCCCCAAAGAACGTCCTAGCTCATTTTCTTGACTCCAAGGCCCAAACGAATAGCTCCCATAAAGCGCTTTGTTTTTAAAAAGCATTTTCCTGGCAATCACCTTGTGAGACAGATATTACAAATTATTATCCACATTTTATGGAAGAGGAAAATAAATCTCAGAGAGGTTGAATGATTTGTCCAAGGTAACACAGCAATTCAGAAACGCAGCTCTTTTCCTTATGTCACTTTGGTGTTCAAGAACCTACAACATTTCCCAACACTGTCATTTTTTTTAAACAGCTCAGTAGCTTTTTAAAGCCCCTCTGCCACTTCTTTACCTCCAATCCTCTCTCAGGAAGTCAGTGGTACAGGAGAAAAAAGCATCAATATGGAGTGAGAGAACTTGGGTTCAGATCCTGACTGACTGATGCTTACTATTTGAGTGACCTTAGGTAAATCATGTAATCACATGATTCCCTCATCTATAAAACTAGGGGTTGGATGAAATAGAATTCCAGGGAACCTTCCAACTCTAGCTTCGTGATCCTTTGATTCCCCAACAAGGCTCCTCTGCTCCAATTAACTTAATATGTTCATCTTCCCCAAATTGGCCTGATTACTTAATTTCATGCCCACCTCTTGGGATGCCTGCCTGCCTGCCTGCCTTCCTTCCTTCCTTCCTTCCTTCCTTCCTTCCTTCCTTCCTTCCTCCCTCCCTTCCTCTTATCCACCAATTACTGTTTTAAAAAGTCCCTGCCAGAGAACTGTAGAGTAGAGATACTGATTGAATCATACTATTTCATTTGCTTTTGGTGCTGTTGTTTTTCTATTTTGAGGTTTTTCCTCATTGCTCTGATTCTTCTCTTATAATATGACTAATGCAGAAATATGTTTAATGTTATTATGTATATATATATAACCTATATCAGATTACCTGCTGTCTAGGGGAGGGGGGAGGGAGGGAGAAAAATCTGAAATTGGAAAGCTTGTATAAACAAATGATGAGAACTATTTTTACATGTAACTGGAAAAAAGTAAAATACTTTTATCAGAAAAAAAAAAGTCCCTGCCTCTTTCCCAAGAGATAGGAATAGGCAATTTTAAAAAATGAAAGTAAGATATTCATGACCATTTGAGAGAATGTTGCCAAATAGTAATAATAATAATAAGAGAAATGTTCACATTAACACAACTCTGAGATTCCACCTCATACCAATCAGGTTGGCAAAGATAATGACAGATGAAAATAGTAAATGATGGAGGGGCCGTGAGAAAAAGGACATATGAATGCATTGCAGATGGAGTGGTGAATTGGTCCAACCACTCCAGAAAACAATTAGGAATCATACTCAAAAAGTCACTAAACCATGTATGCCCTTTGACCCAGTGACCTTTCTCCTTAGGGATCTACCTCAAGTAGGTTAAAGTCAGAGGGAAAGATTTCATGTCTTGTCTAAACAAAAACATTTAAAACAGATCAGTTTGCCTTTGAATTAAAAAATATATATATATTAGTGATTTGATTACTCTTGTTTTTGATATCCTTATTTTTGAGTCCATTACTCTCCTCTTCAAAGACCAGCAAACCATAACTTGTAACAGAACAAAAAAAAAAGAAAAAGAAAAAATTTTTTGGCAAAACTAACCAACACATCAGTCTAAACTGATCACAGTCCCCCACTTCTATGAAATTCTTTTTTTTTTTTCCTCGGGGCAATTGGGGTTAAGTGACTTGCCCAGGGTCACACAGCTAGTAAGTGTCAAGTGTCTGAGGCCGGATTTGAACTCAGGTACTCCTGAATCCAGGGCCGGTGCTTTATCCACTGCGACACCTAGCTGCCCGCTCCCCGCCACTTCTACAAAGAAGAGAGGGAGGAGCATCTCTTCAACTGTACTCCCATCCTATCCTTTAGGAAGCCACTCCAATAGTGCTAATCTGCACTCCATTGATCTGTGTTTATCTTTGGGCTCTTGTGCCTGTTTTGTGGGTGTGTCATCTCCCTAACCAGCTTGAAAAGTCCAAGAAGGCCAAGTGTTTTCCTTCTTTTGTATCCTTCCCACAATTCTCAGTACACAAAGGGAACTTCTATTGTTGGAAATGACTGAACAACCCAGCTGGTACTTAAAATTCCCCAGCATGTAGAATTCCTGCCAGCATGAACCCTCAGGATAGGTGCAGATACCCCTACTAAAGTGGCTGGGGCAGCCTATGCTTGGGCTACCTACACCCTGGAAAAGCCAGCCCAAATATATCTAGGCTCCATGCATTGGAAGATCTACCCAGATATCTTATTTAATCCTTGTATCTAAAGCAAACTCTTGGGGTTTTTTGCAGTTCCAATTTATTACTTCCTGTCTAGTTTTAGGTATCAGATCTCAGGCAGAGGGTGAAAGTTATTTGGATAAGTCACAGGGTGGGATGATATGTGTGTGGGAGGGGGAAAATGTATGTAGTAAGAGAAATAATTGATCCCAGAAATCCCTGGACCCCATTCACCTTCAACTGTGTCCTAATGTTGTCGTGTTGCAGACGAGAAGCCCATTTTTGGGTTACCCTGTAGTCCCAGGAGCAGAAGACAGTGATGGCATGGACTCCGAGGGTACTGCCTACTTGGTAGCTCTTTCCAAAGGAACGAGACATGCTAGGGAGAGAAGGTGATGCATGGGTGAGGCAGAGTGAGAGGAGCAAGAGAGAGGAAGATGGGAAAGGGAGGCAAAAGAATCAAGAGCAAGGGACTGAGAGGGGAACATTTCAGTCTATCTTCAACTATATAAAGAGCCAGCTGTTTTGTGGAAAGTGGATTAGATGTTTCTCTTTGGCTCCAGAAGGTAGTACTGTGAGGAGCAGGTGGATATTACTGAGGAAGGCTCACAATTGATATAAGGAAAGATTTCCTAACAATTAGAACTGGGCATCTAGGGGGCACAGTGGACAGAGCACTGACCCTGGAATTAGGAGGACCTGAGTTCAAATCCTGCCTTTGACACTTACTCGCTATGTGACCCTGGGTAAGTCATTTAACCCTGATTGCTTCTAAGGAAAAAAAAAGAAGAAAAAGAAAAATTCTCCAAAAGTTAAACAGGCTCCTTGGGAGCTATGGGTTCTCCTGTCCCAGAGATCTTCAAGTAAAGTTTGTTTGTTGTTCAGTCATTATCAGTTGTATCTGACTCTTCATGACCCCATCTGGCATTTACTTGGGCAGAGATACTGGAGTGATTTGTATTTCCTTCTTCGGCTCATTTGACAGATGAGGAAACCGAGGCAAACAGAGGTTTATGTGGCTTGCACACAGTCACACAGCTAATCTGAGGTTGGATTTGAACTCAGGTCTTCCTAACTCCAGGTCCAGTGCTCTTTTTTTTTTTTTTTTGGTGAAGCAATTGGGGTTAAGTGACCTGCCCAGGGTCACATAGCTAGTAAGTGTCAAGTGTCTGGGGCTAGATTTGAATTCAGGTACTCCTGACTCCAAGGCCAGTGCTCTATCCACTGCACCACCTAGCTTCCCCCAGTGCTCTTTCTACTGTGCCAACTAGCTGCCAAGTAAAGTCCAAAAAACACTATTCTGGTGTTTGTAGACAGAATTATGGAATGTAAGAAATAAAAAGCACCTTAGAGGTCATCTAGTCTAACCTCTTTCTGGAAGAGCCTCTTCTACAAAGAGTAGGAGGGGTTTGGGGAGGTGGAGCAGGAGAGAAGACAATTTTGAAATAAATAGGATGAAGGTGAAGAAGGGAAGATAGGATAAGATACCAAGGTCAGGAAGAGTGGCTCCCTGTGGAAGTAGGAAGGGTCTCTTCTTACCTGTATACCAGTGTGATGCAGGTGGTAAAGAAGGAAATACCAACAGTAAAGAGGTAGGCCAGGGGCATGTTATACGGCAGATGGACTGCCTTTGGAGGGCAGAGGTCACTGTTCTGATGGGAGGAGCATGGTTGGTTCAAGGTGAAGTTACTGTAGTAGCCATAGTACATCACTGTGTGGGTGAATCGGCCCTGCAAAGACAGGAGTAAGAAAGCTCAGGAGGAAAATCCGTGGACCCTTCCCCTGCCAAATCCCACCCATCCTACTAGCAACCAAACTGAGTAGGGAAGCAGAAAAGGGAAAAGGCAAGAGTGGGAAGGAGTACAGAGCTGAAGGAGAAATGAAAAAAGGAAAAAAGGAAAGACCTACAACTTGGGCCAAAGGTAGGGCTGCCACAAGAATACAAATAAGAGGAAACAGAATCCTCTGGTTTCACGATGGGAAGGTAGCCCAGGGGTCCTGGAGCTGAAGCCCCCAAAACAGAAATTCCTTCGTTAATATCCAAGACCACCTCCCTGTGGAGCCCACACTTCTTTTAGACAGTTGGATTATTAGGGAGTTCCTTGTTAAGAGCTGAACCTCATCTTCCTGTCATTCCTACCTACTACTCCTAGTCCTACCTTCTGGGACTATGCAGAAAGAAACTGGATCCTTGTTCTAATTGAAATATTTCAAGGATGAGAATCCTTAGTCTCTCCTTAAGGTCTACTCTCCTCCAAGCCAAGTAGTTCTTTTCCCAAAATCCTCATCTAGCATAGTTCGGAGTCCTCTGGCCATCCTGGATAGCCTTCCAGTGGACAACATCCAGCTTGTCAAGAGTCTTCTTATAAGGTGGCATGCAGAACAGAAGATAGCACTCGAAATGGAGTCTGACCACGGGACTACTGCCTCTTTGTTCTGGACACTCTGCATCTATCACATCACATCACTCTCTATAGCTATCACATCACATGGCTGGCTAATGGCTAAAAACAAGTAAGCATATCAATGTTGAGTTTGCAGTCTCCCCAGATCCTTGTGTCTTTTTGCATATGTATGACTTCCTAAACACATACAGTCCAAGTCCAGTCCCCTAATCCCAATATTTGTAAGGAGGTGAGGTAAGAATAAAAAGTACTTGAAGGGGCAGCTAGGTGACGCAGTGGATAGAGCACCGGCCCTGGAGTCAGGAGTACCTGAGTTCAAATCCGGCCTCAGACACTTAACACTTACTAGCTGTGTGACCCTGGGCAAGTCACTTAACCCCAATTGCCTCACTAAAAAAACAACAACAAAAAAACAAAAAAAAGTACTTGAGTGGTTGCTATGGTAGGGGAAAAAATGACTCCATACATCTGGCCCATTAGGTACTTGGGGAAAGGAGAGGTTTTTTCCCTCAAAGGTGCATGAGTTTCAGGTCATTTTTAGCATCAGCTTGGCAAAGCAAGGATATGATTTTTACATTGGCTGCACTGTCAGAGCAGACCTCCACAAAACCCTCATTAGGCTCAGTCAAAGAAAATGAAGGAGCATCCATGGACAAAGAGAGAGAGGAAGAGAGTCAGAAAGACAATCCCATTTTAGAGGGATGAGGAAAAGGTCTTAGGTTCAACCAAAGGCTTAGTACTAACCAGTCCCTCTACTCACCCCTCCAGTGAAGAGTTCCAGGCCCGTGAACGACTGGGAGACGGGGGACTCCGAAGCAGGGGGAAAGGCCACCTGCATGGCCACAATGAAGGGCAGCAGCAGGAGGAGAAGCAGGATGTTAAAGGAGATCAAGGTCTTGAGAAAGAGGAAGTAGGAGAGGACACTGGAGCCGAACTGGCCGCTGATTTGCTTCAGAGAGTAATGCCAGGGCTTCAGGGCATACAGACCAGAAAGAAGGCCATACCACAAGCTGCGGAAGCCTGTGGGAACAAGAAGAGCGTCAATAATAATGACAACAGTGATAATGGTGATGATGATTATTTAATGATTAGCACTTGCAAAGTGCTCTAAAAATATATTACTTAATCCTCACAACAACCCTGGGAGATTAGCATTATTATTATCCTCATTTTACATATCAGGAAACAGAGGCCCATGGAACTGACTTGTCCAAAGTCACTCAGCTGGTATCTGAGGATGGCTCTGAACCTGACTCTAGTGTGCCACTAGGTGGAGCAGTAGGGTCATACCTCTAGATCCACCCTAGGACAACAGCTTAGGGAAAGTCCATTAAAGAAGTATTATAGGGAGAAATATCGAAAGCTCAGACCTTGTCTTGTGAATTAGAAGACCAGAGTTCCAAGTCCCAGTCCCACCACCGATTTGTCTAATCCCTTAACCACTCTGGGTGTCTCCTTTAAAACGGAGATTCATCATTGTTCTCCCTTTCTAAAGGGCTTCAAAAAGGTATCAACTAGGGGCAGCTAGGTGGTGCAGTGGATAAAGCACTGGCCCTGGATTCAGGAGGATGTGAGTTCAAATCCACCATCAGACACTTGACACTTACTAGCTGTGTGACTCTAGGCAAGTCACTTAACCCCAACAGCCTCACCAAAAAAAAAAAAAAAAAAAAGAAAGAAAAAAAAAGGTACCAACTGTTCTAGAATCTCGCAAAGAAAGAACAGAGGTAGTACAAGGTGAAGGATGTCATGGGACTATTTTTGCCTTAGAGAGACATCTAGACCAGAGATTAGCCTGGATGGAGTCACGGGGCAATAGCCAGAGGGTCATCTGACATAACATAGGTGAGAAGCTGCATTTTTGTCTTTAGAATTGCAAGTACGGGAAGCTTAGTGAAGATGGCAAAGGGCAGGGATACACCTGAGCTCTCCCAAATTCCTCTCCAAACAATTTTAAAATGATGCCTCAAAATGAATTCTGGAATGGAAGAACCAACAAAGGTCAATTTCCCAGCCCAAGACAAATCGGAACATCAGCAGGAAAGGTCTGTTTTACCAGGGTGAGAGTGGACCACACCCTGGGAAGCCAGCAGCAGGCCTTGGGGACACATGTATCAGCAGAAGGGACTTTCAGAGCTCTCCGCCCATAATGGGGAGGTCAGACAACTAATCAGAAAGAGATTACAGGGGTCCCTTTGCTGGCACTGGGTGTAAGACTCTGTTACAGTGCCCATACTAAGTTCTGAATCACAATCCCAGGGCAGAAAAGAGTATTTGTGATTGCTCACAGACCAGAACACAGGCCAAAGGAGCAGTGACCACACCCTTCCTTACATTCAATAAAGGGCTGTGGAAACGTTGATTAAAAAAAACTTGGTAACTAAATAATCCTAAAAAATGAGTGGATTAAAGAACAAATCACAAAAACAATTAATAATTTCATTAAAGTGAATGAACAGGGGGCAGCTAGGCACAGTGGATAAAGCACCAGCCCTGGATTCAGTAGTACCTGAGTTCAAATCTGGCCTCGGACACTTTACACTTACTAGCTGTGTGAACCTGGGCAAATCACTTAACCCTCACTGCCCCACAAGGAAAAAAAAAAAAGAGAATGACAACAATTAGACAACATCCAAAATTTATTGGATGCAGCCAAAGCAGTACATAGGGGAAAATTTGTATCTCTAGATATGTCTCAATAAAATAGAGGATCAATTAATTAGGCATGCAATTAAAAAAAAACTGGAAAAACATTTAAAAATTGCCAATTAAATGTCAAATTGAAAAACCTGAAAATCAAAGGAAAGGTTAATAAAATTGAAAGTAAGAAACCCATGCAACTAATGAGTAAAATTAGGAGATGGTTTTATGGAGAAAAAAAATAAAATATATAAATCATTGGTTAATTTGATTTTTAAAAAGAAAGAAAATAAAATTACCAATATAAAAAATGAAAAGGGTGAATTCACAACCAGTGAAGTTGAAATTAAACTCTTCTGTTTTTGTTTTTTTTTTAGCAGGGCAATGAGGGTTAAGTGACTTGCTCAGGGTCATACAACTAGTAAGTGTCAAGCATCTCAGGCTGGATTTGAACTCAGGTCGTCCTGAATCCAGGGCCGGTGCTTTATCCACTGCGCCTCCTAGCTGCCTTATATTCCTCTTACAACACAAATATGGTGCTGATACCTAAACCTGGAAGAGCAAAAACAGAGAAAGAAAACTACAGACCAATTCCCTAATGAATATTGATGCAAAAATTTTAAATAAATACTAGCAACAATATATCACAAAGATCATATACTGTGACCAGGTAAGATTTATATTAAGAATGCATAGTGGGGGCGGGGGTGGAGGGGGCAGCTAGGTGGTGCAGTGGATAAAGCACTGGCCCTGGATTCAGGAGTACCTGAGTTCAAATCCAGTCTCAGACACTTGACACTACTAGCTGTGTGACCCTGGGCAAGTCACTTAACCTCCACTGCCCCACCAAAAAAAAAGAAAAAAAAAAAGAATGCATAGTAGGGAACAGCTAGGTGACACAGTAGATAAAGCACCGGCCCTGAATTCAGGAGGACCTGAGTTCAAATCTGACCTCAGACACTTGACACTTACTAGCTGTGTGGCCCTGGGCAAGTCACTTAACCCTCACTGCCCGGGGGGAGGGGGGGGGGGAATGCAAAGTTGGTTCAAAATTAGTTAAACTATCAGCATAATTTACCCTATCAACAACAAAACCAAAACAAATCATATGATTGTCTAAATAGATGCAGAAAAAACTTTTGACAAATACAATATTCATTCCTATGAAAAACACTAGAAAGCATAAGAATAAATGGAGCTTTTAAAAAATGATAAGTAATATCTATCTAAAACCATCCACAAGCATTATCTATAATGGGGATAAGCTAGAAGCCTTCCCAATGAGATAGGGGTAAAGCAAGGATACCCATTATCACCACTATCATACAATATTGTACTAAAAATGCTAGCTATAGCAATAAGAAAAGAAAAAGAAATGAAAGAATTAAAATAGGCAATAAGGAAACAAAAATATCACACTTTGCAGATGTTATGATGGTATACTTAGAGAATCAGCTAAAAATAATTTGAAATAATAACTTCAGCAAAGTTGCCACATATAAAATAAGCCCACATCAATCATTAGCATTTTTATATATAACCAACCAAGTATAGGAGGAAGAGATAGAAAGAGAAATTCCATTTAAAATAACTGTAGACAATATAAAATATCTGGGAGCCTACCTGCCAAGACAAACCCAGGAAGTATGTGAACACAATTACAAAACGCTTTTCACACAAATAAAGTCAGATCTAAACAAATGGAAAAATATTCATTGCTCAAGGGTAGACTAAGCCAATATTATAAAAATGATGATTCTACCTAAATTAATCTATTTAGTGACAAATATTTCTAGACCTTTCTGAAATCATCCTGTTTGTCATTTCTTATAGCACCGTAATATTCCATCACAATTATATACCACACAGTTTCATTTAGTCATTCCCCAATTGATGGGCATTCCTTTGATTTCCAATTCTTAGCCACCACAAAAAGAGCTGCTATAAATATTTTTGAACAAATAGGTCTTTTTCTCTTTTGGGGGATGTCTTTGGGATATAAATCCAGCAGTGGTGCCCTTTGGGCACAATTCCAAATTGATCTCCAGAATAGTTGGATCAGTTCACAACTGCACCAACAGTGGATTAGTGTTCCAGTTTTCCTACATGTTACTCTGACAGGTGTGAGGTGATACATCAGAGCTGTTTTAATTTGCATTTCTCTGATCAATAGTGATTCAGAGCATTTTTTCATATGACTATAGATAGCTTTGATTTCTTCATCTGAAAACTTCCTGTTCATATCCTTTGACCATTTGATTCAAAAATTCTTTCCCAATTTTCAAGCAGGATGCTTTCAGAAAAACCTAGGAAGACTTACATGAACTGATGCAAAATGAAGTGAGCAGAACCAGGAGAACATTGTACACAGTAACAGCAATATTGTACAATGGTCAATTGTGAATGACTTGGCTTTTCTCAGAAATACAATGATCCAATACATTTCCTGAAGGACTTAGGATGAAAAATGCTATCACCCTTCAGAGAAAGAACTGATAGAGTCTGAATATAGATCAAAGCATACTTTTTTTTAACTTTCTTTTTCTTGGGGTTTTTTTGGGGGGGAGGGGTGTCTGTGTTTTCTTTTATAATTTTAAATTTTATAATGATTAATATGGAAATGTTTTGCATGAGTGCACATGTATAACCTATATCAAATTATTTGCCAGGGAGGGAGGAAGAGAGAGAATTTGGAATTCAAAATTTTTAAAAAGAAATGTTAAAAATTGCTTTTAGGGAGCAGCTAGGTGGCACAGTGGATAGAGCACTGGCCCTGAATTCAGGAGGACCTGAGTTCAAATCTGGCCTCAGACACTTGACACTTCCTAGCTGTGGGACCCTGGACAAGTCACTTAACCCTCATTGCTCTGCCAAAATAAAAATTGCTTTTACATAATACTGTGGGAAAATAAGATATTAAATGTTTTCTTTAAATTCTATCCACTTCCAGAGAAACAACTGATGGTATTTTAATACAAATTGAAACATACTTTAAAAAACTTTATTATTCTTGGGTTTTTGGTCTGCATTTTCTTTTGCAACATGGTTAATATGGAAATGTTTTGCATGACTACACATGTATAATCTATATCAAATTGCTTGATTTCTCCAGGAAGGGAGAAGGGAGGGAGAAAGAGAGAACTTGGAACTCAAAATAGTAAAAAACTAATATGGGGGGGGGGGGGAAGCTCTTCACATCCTGGCCCTTTCCAGACTTCTTACACGACTGGCTTTCAAGTATTCCACAATCCAGCTACCCTGACCTACTGACCCATTTGTACTTCCTCCCACATTCCACTCCCATCTCAAATCTATCTCTGTACTTTTGAACAGACTGTTCCACACCCCCACACCCCCCACCTGGAATGTACTCCCTCTTTATCTCTGTTTCCTGGCTTCCTGAAAGACTCAAGCTTAAATCTTACCTTCTACAGGAGGCCTTTCCGGTTCTCCCAAGTTGCTAATGACTTTCTCTTTCAGATTACTTTTATACTCTATTGACTCTGTATATATCTTATGCAAACCTAGTCATATCCGTGTTGTTATTCACATTAGAATGTGGGGCTGGAGGGGCAGCTAGGTGGCACAGTGGATAAAGTATTGGCCCTGGATTCAGAAGACCTGAGTTCAAATTTGACCTTAGACACTTGACACTTACTAGCTGTGTGACCCAGGGCAAGTCACTTAACCCCAATTGCCTCACCAAAAAAATTTAAAAATTAAAAGAATGTGGGGCTGGGGCAGCTAGGTGGCACAGTGGATAGAGCACTGGCCCTGGATTCAGGAGGACCTGAGTTCAAATCTGGCCTCAGACATTTAACACTTACTAGCTGTGTGACCTTGGGCAAGTCACTTAACCCTCATTGCCCCACCAAAAAAAAAGTTTAAAAGAAAAAAAGAAAAAAAGAATGTGGGGCTGTGTTTTTGCCTCTCTTTGTATTCCTATCACTTAGCATAGCACCTAGAACATAGTAAACACTTGACAAATGCTTGTTGACTGATTGACAGATGTGGCTAAAAAAATAAAAATGAAGGGGCAGCTAGGTGGCACAGTGGATAAAGCACTGGCCCTGGATTCAGGAGGACCTGAGTTCAAAGCCAGCCTCAGACACTTGACACTTACTAGTTGTGTGACCCTGGGCAAGCCACTTGACCCCCATTGCCCTGCCAAGAAAAAACCCCAAAAAAAAACCCAAAACAAAAAAATAAAAATGTAAAAGAATTGTTAGCACTCAGATGCCAAGAATCATTTCAATTTATGTAACGAATATTTGTTTATCAGTTGGTGTGAAGTTGAATAATAATAGTAGTCCTTTAGGGTTTATCATGCAACCTTCCCCACAACTAGCTAGTGAGACTGATAAGACAAGTATTTCCATTTTACAGATGAGAAAACTGAGACTTAGGGAACTTAAGCAATTTGCCCAAGAGTATATATACACCTAATATTCAAACCTGCATCTTCTAATTGATTTTTCTTTCTTTCTTTTTGTTTTTTTGCTGTTTTTTTAAAATAGCATGCTTCAGTCTGTATTCATCCAGCATCAGTTCTTTCTCTGGAGATGGACAGTATGCTTCATCATTAGTCTTTCGGGACTGTTTTGGATCATTGTATTATTGAGAATAGCTAAGTCATTCACAGTTCTTCATCAAATAATATTGCCATTTACTATATACAATGTTCTCCTGGCTGTACTCACATCACTTTGTATCAGTTCATGTAAGTCTTACCAGATTTTTCTGAAATCTCCTGCTTGTAATTTCTTATAGCACAGTAATATTCTATCACAATCAAAGTTTGTTTAGCCATTCTTCAATTGATGGGCATCCCTTCAATTTCCAATTCTTTGCCACCAAAAAGAGCTGAGATATGTGTATATACACAAACACATATGTACATATATGTGTGTGTGTAAAATATGTGTGTATGTGTACATATTTATATATATATATTTGTGTACATATATATTTGTATACATATATTTATATATGTACAAATAGGTCTTTTTCCCTTTTTTGATGTCTTTGGGATATAGACCTAGCAGTGGTGTTGCTGGAACAAAGGGTATGCACAGTTTTATAGCCCTTTGGGCATAGTTCCAAATTGCTCTCCAGAATAGTTGGATCAGTTTACAACTCCACCAACAGTGTATTAGTGTCCCAGTTTTCCCACATTCCTTCCAACATTTGTCATTTCCCTTTTTTGTTCATATTAGCCATTCTGATTAGGCACTTCCTCTCCTTTTTGCTCCATCTCAGAGGTCAGGGGAACAAGATGACTTTAAAATTGAGTGGGCACAAATGGAGAAAGAAGAGGTAAGGAAAAGAAGATAGAACACATGGATCAATACTTACAATAATACAATGATACTTGAGGCGACTACAGCAATACAACTGGGTCTGCCTGCCGTGGGGGTGCCTATGTCTTCCTCTCTGGATACAGCTATCCTGTCTTAAAAGCAGGAGGTCATCAGTACTTATGGGGGGATGAGGTGGAGATGGTAGCAGTTCCTTCTATTTGGGTGCCCCCCAGCCCTGGTCAGTGAATCATTCTCACATACCTGGAGTCCTCCCCTCCAGGGCGACTGGGGAAGAAGGAGATTAAATGAAGAACTTGGGTCAGGTTGGGAGCAGAGGGAGCATACTAACCGGATGCAGCGTTTCTCAGCCAGGCTCAGGGGCATGTCCCGCAGCATGTGGTTCCTCTGGGTTATTGTCAGGCCCTGCAGTTCCTTCACCAACAAGCTCCGCTTTTCTGTTAAGGAGGGAGGCGCTGAGAATGGAGCTAAGCTCAGAGAGCCTGAGTCATCAGTCACATCTCCTATGTTTTTCCAGATGGAGGAGCATTTTTTTTTTAATTTGGACCTTTGATTTGGATTTTGATCTGGAGCGAAAATGAAGAAAACTTCTGGGCTGAACTTAACCTTTACCTAACACAGCCTAAGAATCCTCTTGCTAAAGAGAAGTTAGAGATGGCAAGACAGAGTTTGTAGATTAAAATGCAAACCGGAGAACAATCTTATAAGTAATTTAATAGTAAACTGTGGACTTCCCAGATCCTTCAACAAGATATGTTGAGAAGCCCAGAAAAGGGTATGAAGTAAAGGGGATTTCATTCAAACTTCAAAGGGGTATGGGCCCTCCAACAGGGCTAAGTACTGATTTAGTGGAAACAATTTAAATCAATGGACTATTGCAATAACCTTCTAACTTTTCTCCCTGACTCAAGTTTCTCTCCACTATAAACTATCCTCTATGGCCACCAAAGTGATATTCATAAACTGCAGGTCTGACAATGCTATGCCCCCCTTTCCCCTCCGCAACTCAATAAGCTACAGTGGTTTACTATGTCCTCCAGGATCAAATACAAAGTCCTTTGCTTTGCATTTAAAGCTCTTTGAATCTTAGCCCCTTCCTATCTTTCTAGTCTTTTTATATTCCACTCTGCTCCATTCTGTCTATAACCCAACTTTGTTCTTGTTCAGTTGTTTGAGTAGTGTCCCCATTTGTGGTTTTCTTGGCAAAGATACAAGAGTGGTTTTGTGATTTCCTTCTCCAGCTCATTTTACAGATGAGGAAATTGAAGTAAACAGGATTAGATGACTTGCCCAAGGTCAAACAGCTAGTAAGTGTTTGAGGAGAGATTTGAATTCAGGAAGATGAATTTTCCTGACTTCAGACCCAGCACTCTATGCACTGATAATCCCACTGCACCAGGCTAATTTCTGTTCCTTACACAAGACATCTAGAATCTGTGGCTTTGCCGAGGCTGACCCCATTCCTGGAATCTGCTCCTTCCTCACATCCACCTCCTGCCTGGCTCCCTTCAACACTCAGCTCTAGTGCCACTTCCAGTAGGAGGCCTTTCTCAGTTACCTCAGCTAAGGTTTCCTTCCAGCCGCTCTATATGTATCTCGTATGTAGAGCAGTGAGGTGGTACAGTGTATAGAGCACTGGGCCTGGAATCAGGAAGACCTGAGTTCAAATCCAACCTCAGATACTTACCAGCTGTGTGACCCTCTGTCACTGAACCTCTGTTTGCCTCAATTCTCTCATCTGTAAAATGGGGACAATAACAGTATCTACTTCTCAGTTATTGTTATGAAGATGAAATTAGATAATAATTGTAATTATATAACACACAGTGCCTGGTGCAGAGTAAGATATATAAATGTTAGTAATTGTTGTTGTTGTTGTTGCTATGACAATGACACCCATGTAACAATTTATATGGAGCAGCTAGGTGGCACCGTGGATAAAGCACCAGCCCTGAATTCATGAGGACCTGAGTTCAAACCCAGCCTCAGACACTTGACACGAGCTGTATAACCTTTGGCAAGTTACTTAACCCTCATTGTCTTCCCTCTTCCCCCAAAATCTGATCTCAGACATTTACTAGCTGTGTGACCCTGGGCAAGTCACTTAACCCTGTTTACCTCAGTTTCCTCATCTGTAAAACCAGCTGGAGAAGGAAATAACAAACCCCTCCAATATTTCTGCCAATAAAACACCAAATGGGGGGCAGCTAGGTGGCACAGTGGATAGAGCACCGGCCCTGGAGTCAGGAGTACCTGAGTTCAAATCTGGCCCCAGACATTCAACACTTACTAGTTGTGTGACCCTGGGCAAGTCACTTAACCCTAATTGCCTCACTAAAAATTTAAAAAAAGAAAAAAAAAGAAAAAAAAAAGAAAACACCAAATGGCGTCACAGAGAGTCAGACGTGACTAAACAACACCAACAAAGAACAATCAATTTATATATGTGGTCTTCAAATTAGACCAAAAAGTTTCTTAAGGGCAGTGATTGTTTTTGCTTTTACCATCTGGCACTTAGTGCTTACTAAGTAATTGATTGATTGATTGATTGATTGATTGATTGATTGATTTAAAAAAGGAATCCTTTGTCCTCAAGAAGCTTGCATAGATAGTGTATACTTGAAGGCATAGACTTTCATTTTTCTTTTGATAGCCCCAGCATATAAAAGGCACTTCACACTGATTGATTAATTCCACTGTGGATAACAAATAGCTAAGGGGAAGAGACCAATGGAAGGAACACTCTCTTCTAAAACAAAACAACTTACAGGATTATTTCAAAAAAAAGAGAGAAAATCCAAAAAAAGGAGGAGCTGGGGGAATGTTCACCAGTAGAGCAAAGGCTCAAGGAAGGTGGGAGAAGGAAGAACTGGATTTCTAGGGGTCAGAGCCCATGTGATGTGATGAGGTTGCTTTAACAGGTGGCTACTGAAGCAACAAAAAGGGTGGGGTATCCCTCCTGCCAAACTCACCTTCCTCTTCCCTGGGGGTCAAGTCCGACTCCAAGTCATATTGCCGAATACTGGTCGGGCAGATCCTGACATGGCCCTCAGCAGGGTCGGCTGTTCTTCCGCCTCAGCTTGACTGTTTGATTGTAGTACTGAGAGATAATGGCCCCCCTGCTTCGGCCTGTAGGGTTGGGGGGTTGAAATTGTGGAGGGAAAAGGTATTTAAGCTTGGGAAAATTCAGAGATGAGCTAGGTTAACCATGTTCTGTTTCTTCTTCTCTTCTCCTTCCCCATGACTAATTCCCCATATTATCTCTCTCTCTGGAACTGATGCTCTGGAAGTTGCCCTGAGATGAAGGAGATGGGTGTGGGATATTCACAGTGCCATGGTTGTCTCTCTACCCTTTAAAGGTCTGTCTGGGGCCTTTCCCAGGCTCCCAAGTATATAGAGAGTAATGAGGAGACCCAAGTCCCTGAATGAGACCCAACAGGAAAACCTCTTTCCCAAGAGGGCTCAAGGCACCATCAGCATCCAAAAGCCTTCTATTTTTACCCTTGTTACTATAGTCTTTTTTAGAAACCAAGAAAGCATTTGATCAAGGATGCCAGGCGAGGCAGGGTAGAAGATACAAGCTCTGAATACACACAAACCCCAACCCCCATTTAGCACAGGTGAGAGCAACACAGCTCAGAGCCAGGTGAAGTACCTGGAAGAGAGCAAGGATGGAACAGGCAAAAGGGAAACAGGTTTGGCAAAGAGATTTCCCTCACTCACCGATGGTTCGACTGGGCATATTGGCCAGGATCCGAAGTGTGGCTGAGCTATATTCCTGGGGGGCCCTGCGGGGATGGGAACCTCCACCTATAAAAGAATCCCAGAATCTGAGAAATAGAAGAGACTTCACCAGTCATTTAGTCTGTTTTTTTTTATTTTTTATTTTTGCAGGGGCAATGGGGGGTTAAGTGACTTTCCCAGGGTCACACAGCTAGTAAGTATCAAGTGTCTGAGGCCGGATTTGAACTCAGGTACTCCTGACTCCAGGGCCGGTGCTTTATCCACTGTGCCACCTAGCCGCCCCCCCAGTCATTTAGTCTGGAGAAAACTGCTAAACACCTCTGGGAATCAAACAGTTGTTTCTTTACTCTAAGTAACCTAAAAGCCGAGGTGGTAGGTAATGAGGGGAAGTGGATTGAGTACAAGATTTAGGTCAGGGAAGACCTGGGTTCAGATTAAGCCTCTGACACTAACTGTGTCACCTTAGGCAAATCACTTAATCTCTCTGGTGCTCAATTTTCTCATCTACAACATGAGGAGGTTGGAGTAGATGGGTAAAGGTAGGAATGAGTATTTATTTAGTGCCTGCTAAAATATCATCTCATTTTGATTTATACAACAACCCCGGGGGGCAGCTAGGTGGCACAGTGGATAAAGCACTGACCCTGGATTCAGGGGGACCCGAGTTCAAAGCTGGCCTCAGATACTTGACACTTACTAGCTGTATGACCCTGGGCAAGTAACTTAACTCTCATTGCCCAGCAAAAAAACAAAACAAAAAAAACCAACCCTGTGAAGTTTGTGCCATTGTTATTGTTTAATTGGGAAACTGAGACAACCAGAGGCCGGGTGACATGTCCAGAGTCATACATCCAATAAGTGTCTGAGGCCAGATTTGAACTCAGGGCTTCCTGGTTCTGGGCCCAGCACTCTATCCATTTCACACCTGACTGCCTAAACCTATAGATAGAACCTATCTCAGACACATCTACTAGTGAAAGGAACCTGCACCTCCTCTCTGGATAAACTACTTACCTTTGTCCCTAGGAGGCCACTCATGGAGTTCCATAGATTCAGCTTCAGCCTGCTGACTCTGTTCCTGATGAGTTGATGGAAGAGGCGTGTACAATGCTCTCATCATATGGGCTGGGGTCCTGGCTGTTGGGAAATAGAAAGGCTAGGGTGCTATGGGTCAGGTGGCTTTCCCCTTTGCCTTGCTCTTCGAGAAAGAGCCTAGCCAATATCCCAGAAGCCCTTCCTTATCAAAATCTGTCAGAGGTCCCTGTGAAAAGATTCCCCTCCCTATACGCATGAATATCTCCCATTACCCTCCATAGTTTTTTTTTTGTTGTTTTTTTTTGCAGGCAATGGGGGTTAAGTGACTTGCCCAGGGTCACACAGCTAGTAAGTGTCAAGTGTCTGAGGCCAGATTTGAACTCAGGTACTCCTGAATCCAGGGCCGGTGCTTAACCACTGCACCATCTAGCTGCCCCCCTCCATAGTTTTTAACCCTATAAACCTTTGAGGCAGGGATGGAGGACATTAATTCAATGGGACGGCCACTGTATCCATTTCCCAGACAAGGACACAAACACAGAGGAGTTCAAAGATTGCCCAAATCCATACAACCCATACGTATTGGAGCTAGGATTGGAACCCAGGTGTCCCAAATTCAAGACCAATGCCACGTCTACCATGTCACATTGGCAATGAGAGAGCTCTGCCCCTAACCCAGCTGGCAACTTACCTAGGGCTTTCGCTGTCTTCAGGAATGGAAAGGATCAAAGAAGGAGACCGGGACATTTCAGGAGCTTCCCAGGGCTGCTCAGGCACCTATCACAACTGTCTCCCACCTAAAGAGAAATGAAAAGTTTGGTCATATGACATCTAGAGCTAAGCTCCCTGGGATACTATGTAGCACCAACAAGGCACTGCCCCCTTCCCAGGCCCCAGCCTGTGCCAATCAAAGCTCTAGGCAATGCTACCCCTCCTTCCCCCCTCCCCATGCCAGGACTGTGCCAGCTGAGCACATGATGAGTGAGTTTCCCCAAAGTCCAGCACAGAACTAACTTAGGAATAATGCTATTCTAATCATATTGCCTGCCTTCTCAGTGGGTGGCAGAAGGGCAAGAGGGACGGACAAAATTTCAAAATCAATTTTTAAAAAACGATAAAAATAATAAATGTTTAAGAAAAAGGAAAAAAGAATATTTTTTTTTCCTACTGACTGAGGGGAGGGGAACTGACTTTCTACTCACTGAGGGAGAGGAGAGAATGGGGGGAGGGAAGGGAGGGAGGCACAGTCTCAGTGTGATTTTCTCTAGGCAGGGTCCCCATCTGTTTCCTGGATGTTGTAGGCCTCAGGAAGTTGAGGGTGGGGTGTTTAGTAACCTCAAGTTACCTCCCTATCTTCAGTTCCTGACCCTGTTTCAAACAATCCAGAGGTCTGGAAAAAGGGTTTTACAGAGGTAACAAAGGCCAAGGACTGCAGAGAGATTGCTCAGAACACCCTGCTGAAACAGGCATACACCTGCACACACTATCACTTGATGCTGGGATAGGTAGTCACCCCATAACCCAGTACCCACTTCTTCCTTCACAGGAAACCTGTCTAGGGTCTAATAATCACCCTATTTCACACCCCCGGGGACAAGCACTGGGGGACATGGTGACCGGTGTGTGGAAGTAAGGGAGGGTGCAGGGGTAATTAAGTTTCCATCAGCTTCCCAGCCCCCTCCCTGCTTTCTGTGGTGCCTCTGGGAAGTTGAGCCTAGGGATAAGAAGGGCTCCAAGCTTAGTGACCAGAGTTAATTAAGGTCCTTTTCCAGATTAATTAAGTTCACCTCACTTTTACAGCAAACATCATCATTTTCCCCCTCAGTCCAAGAAGAGACGATCCCTCCTTTCTCATATCAGCCCTCCTCTGTCCCCACCCCAGGAGAGCGGCAGGGATAGGGACTACAGCAAGGAACAATCTGCCTTTGTCTGCTCTGCTCCCCTCCCCTCAGTGGGCAGAATTTGGATGAGAATGGCTTTGTTTTCATGTCCCCAACCTAGGGGAGGAAGAGATGAAAGTGGGCAGGAGAAAACAAGACAAAAAGGCCTTCGACCCACAACTCCAGTTCCTGACTTTTATCTCTGAACCTCTTTTCCTGGGTGCGGGAGTAAAGCTGAGTCATGAAGTGAGTTGAGACAACTCCTCAGAAGGGCCCTTTCTATAAAGCCAGCTCTCAAGAAGGAAGTTATGGATAAGATAATAAGTAAGAAAGGAGTTCAGCTCATTGGAGAAAAGGGTCCCAGACAAGACAACACTTGACCAAAAGCCACAGGGAGTCCTTCAGCACAGCCCCACTAGAGACAGGAGGGAGTCTTCCAAACTCACAGCCATTCTAGCCCCACCCAACAACAAGCTCAGACTTCCCAGCGGATGGACCCAGCTCTTCCACTTCTGAGGAACCCAAGAGGCCCTCCTCCCTCGTTCAGGTCTCCATCCTTTTCTTCTCCAGGACTGAGGAAAGGGCAGGGAGAAAGCAGCACTACCCTTAGCCCTGCCCGGGACCTGGCGCCAGGCCACCAGAGAAAGCCAAGCCCCAGGAACTGGGCTAGGAAACACCAGGAGCAGCTAAGCATCTCATCCCCAGCTGTTCCCTGACAATCCCACTGCACTCTGCCTCCTAAGAGACCGACTTACCAAACAGATCATTTCTGGGGCCTCGGCCAAGTTGAGGAGTAGGAGAGGGGCTGGGAGAAAGGAAGGGATGGATGTTTACCTAAATTCCCTCCAGTCTCTAAACCAGCCTTTAGCCACTTCTGCAAACCCCCTCCCCACCAGGGCCTGGCCCACGGTGAAAGTCAAGCATGACCCCAGGCAACTGGACAACACTCCTCAACCCCGCACCATTAACATACAAACCACCCCCCGCTTCAGCTGCCCACAGATGTCTCTAAGCTCATTCTGCAAACCCTAGTAGCTGTTTTCTCTCCCATCCCCTCCTACAGATCTCTCCCCCTCCACAGTAGCTTTATTAAGAGCTGAAGTCATCTATTGTAACCCCTTCACTTCACAGAGAGGAAACTGAGACTCAGAACAAGGCAACCCCACATGTAGGCTGGCAGATTCTGACCTCAAGTGCAGTGATCTCTCCCTTACAGCTCACAGCTTCTTCCACAAGATCTCTCCTTCTTCTCTCTCCCTGCCCCTGGCCAGACTCAAATTCCACTAGGTCTTTGCCTTTTGTTTCTCTTTTTTCCTCCGTTCCTCCTTCCCCTCCCCAGCTTTGGAGCTCGGGTCAAGGAGCAGCAGGGGGCATTCCATGGGAGTGTCCCCTGCCTACAACACCTCTCAGAGGTCAGGGACCCTCAAGGGTTCCCACATGTGCCTGAGTTATAGAGGGAGTACACACAGAAGTATCCTATAGAGGGGAGAAAAACCCACAGTCCCTACCCCAAAGTCCTCCGGAATTTCTCCTCCAGCTGGCAGGGAGCGCTGGAAGGGGTGGGAATAGCCTAGGAAGAATTCCTGTGCCTCGGGAAAATGGAATTACCATTTGGAGGCTGGGCTACTGAAAGCTATATCGGTCTGATAGGCAGCTCAGCTTCAGGGCTCAAACAAAAGGAGGCCCCCAAGCCCAGCCTGCTAGCTGCTAGCTTAACCAAGAAGGTCCCTAAGCTTATCTCTGGGTCAGCTGCTCCTCTTCAAGTTCCCGGTTCTTCAATCACCTCTAAGATTGGTATCTTAATACTTAGAAATCACTCACCTGCATAGGAAAGGGAAAAGGGTAAAACTTGTCTCGGTCTAAGTTCCTTGGGGATGTGCCTGTCTGGGAACTGCCTCACCTGTTCACACATAACTCTCCTCCCAGAGGCTGCTGGGAATTGTAGTCTTCATCAGTCACTTCATTCATAGGAGCCTAGAATTAAATCTACCCAACACATGGAAAGAAGACCCTTCTATCACATCGTCAATAAATGGACACCCAGACTCAAGAAAAAGACCTCCAGTTATAGGGAATTCATTAGGAGAGTATGGTGTAGTAGAAAAATACTGGCGTTAGAATCAGAAATCCTGGGTTAAAATCCAGACCCTGTCATTTTAACATCTATGTGATTTATGGTAAAGCACCCAATAAGCATTTGATTTGCATAATTAAGATGATGAGGAATAGGGATACAAAGATCTTAAAAAGTCCCTGCTCTCAAGGAGCACAGTACCAGGCAATAAACCTGAAAGGCAGGACACAGATGGCAAATAGCTTTAAATACAAAGTTTTAAATGCCTTTCCTGTTCCTCACACACTAGGTCAAGAAAGATTTTTTTTTTTTGGTGAGGCAATTGGGGTTAAGTGACTTGCCCAGGGTCACACAGCTAGTAAGTATTAAGTGTCTGAGGCCAGATTTGAACTCAGGTACTCCTGACTCCAGGGCCGGGCTCTATCCACTGTGCCAACTAGCTACCCCTCAAGAAACATTTTTAAAATGCTTAGTATGTGCCAGATACTGGGCTAATCACAGATGATATGAGGGGGGAAGGGAACTCTGTCCCTGCTCTCAAGTAGCTCACAATCTAATTCGGGTAACAACAAGTAAACAACTATGTATAAACAAGTTATAGACAGGATAGACGAGATAACCAAGAGGGAAGGGATTAGCATTAAGGAGGAGTAGGAAAGGCTTCTTGTGGAATGTGGGATTTTTAGCTGAGATTTGAAGGAAGTCAGGAAAGCCAGGAGGCAAAATGAGGAGGGAGAGAGCTGTAGACATGGGGAACAGTCAGAGAAAATGCCCAGAGTCTGTAGGAATAAGGAGGGAAAGAGGGGCAAGATGAAAGCCTAGAAAGATAGGAAAGAGACAGGTTATGAAAGGGCTGTAAAGCCAGAGGGGAGGGGGCAGCTAGGTGGGGCAGTAGATAAAGCACCAGCCTTGAATTCAGGAGGACCTGAGTTCAAATTCTGTCTCAGACACTTTATGCTTAACTAGTTGTATAACCCTGGGCAAGTCACTTACCCTTCATTGCCCTGCAAAAAAAAAAAAAAAAGGCCAGAGGGGATTTTTATATTTGATCTTGAGGGTAATATAGGGAGTCACAGAAGTTTTTTGAGTGGAGGCCAGGAGGGGTGACATGGTCAGATCCATGCTTTAGGAAGATCACTTGCATGACTGAATGGTTCACTCCTTCTTTGATCTCTCTGCCTTTGCTCGGGTGTCTCCATGATTAAAATGTGCTCCCTCCTTACCTCTGATTCTTAAAATCTCTAATAATAATAATATTTATATAGAACTTACTATGTGCAAGGCACTATGCTAAGCACTTTACAAATGATATCTCATTTGATCCTCACAACAATCCTGAGAGGGTGGTACTATTGTTATCCCCACTTTTTGGATGAGGAAACTGAAATTAAACTTTCCCAGAGTCACAGAGCCAGGTTAGATTTGAACTCAGGTCTTCTTGACTCTTAAGTCCAGCACTCTAACCGCTGTTTCACCTAGCTGCCTTGAGAAGTAGAACTCCCTTTGAAGTCCTACTCTGCTAGCACCTCTTACATGAGACCTCTCCTGACTCCCTTAGCTGCTAACATCTCCTTCCCCAATATTACCTTGTCTGTTTTTTGTATGTGTTTTGCATGTATATGTGTGTGTATATATATATGTATGTATGTATATACATACACATATATAAATCTCCCCCTCTCCCCTATAGACTATAAATTTTTTGATGGCAGGAATTGTTTTATTTTTGTCTTTGCATTTCTAGTCCTTGGAACATGGTAGATTTTTTTTTTTTTGCAAGGCAATGAGGGTTAAATGACTTGCCCAGAGTCACACAGCTAGTACATGTCAAAGTGTCTGAAGCCAGATTTGAGCTCGCTTCCTCCTGAATCCAGGGCCAGTGCTTTATCCACTGCACTACCTAGCTGCCCCCGACATGGTAGATTTTTAATAGAAGTTGATTGATTCTCTTGGGAGGTCACAGAGTTCCTCAAGGTTTTTGAGCAAGGAAGTAGCATGGTCAGACTTGAGGATGATTGTTTTGGTAGCAATGTGAAGAATGTGTTCATCAAGTTGAGAGATAATTAGGGGGGCAGCTAGGTGTCGCAGTGGATAAAGCACCGGCCCTGGATTCAGGAGGACCTGAGCTCCAATTTGGCTTCAGACACTTTGACATGTATTAGCTGTGTGACCCTGGGCAAGTCACTTAACCCTCATTGCCCCACAGAAAAAGAAAGAAAGAAAGAAAGAAAGAAAGAAAGAAAGAAAGAAAGAAAGAAAGAAAGAAAGAAAGAAAGAAAGAAAGAAAGAAAGAAAGAAAGAAAGAAAGAAAGAAAGAAAGAAAGAAAGAAAGAAAGAAAGGAGAAATAATTAGGGCCTGGTGGTGAATTAAAGAACATAGAAGATACTAATTCTTCTCAGCAATACAATGATCCAAGATAATTCCAAAGGACTCATGATGGAAAATGTTCTCCACATCCAAAAAAAACCTGTGGAATCTGAATGCAGATTGAAACATACTGTTTATACTTTTTTTGTTTTTGTTTTCTTCTTTTTTAAGGTTTTTCTCTTTTGCTCTGATTCTTCTTTCACAACATGACTAATACAGAAGTATGTTTAATGTGATTGTACATATATAACCTATATCAGATTGCTTTCTGTCTTGGAGAGGGGGAAGGGAAAGGAGGGAGGAAGAAAAATTTGGAAGTAGAAATCTTTGGTTTTTGGTTTTTGGTTTTTGCGGGGCAATGGAGGTTAAGTGACTTGCCCAGGGTCACACAGGTAGTAGGTGTTAACTGTCTGAGGCCGGATTTGAACTCAGGTACTCCTGAATCCAGGGCCAGCGCTTTAACCCCTGCACCATCTAGCTGCCCCCGGGAGTAGAAATCTTACAAAAACAAATATTGAAAACTATATCTAACTAGAAAATAATAAAATACTTTTATGATTTAAAAAAAAAGAATATAGAAGATACAAACCTGGATGACTGGAAGAAGAGTGGTTCCCTTAACCTATCTCCTTCCTGAATCTCGGTTCTCTTGTCAGTAAATTAAGAGGATTGGACGGATCTCCCATTACACCTACATGTGCTTATGTTGTCACCCCCCCACACATCTTTCCCATTAAAATGTAAACTTGTCATTGGTCCTGTTACATAAGTATATATGAAATAAATACAAGGTCATTAAAGGGAAGGGGCATTAGCAGCTAAGGGGATCAAGAAAGGCCTCAGTCAACAAGTGTTTTGCAAAGGATGAGGTGCCAACTTTCCCAGCTCTAGCAGAGGGATACCATTTGGTGAAACTGTCAGTGCTACAGAGCCCTCTCTTGATGAATTCTGGAATAGCCAATGGGCTGGCTGTTCCTCACCAGTTCTGACCTTGGCCATGCCAGGTCTATGCCTGAGGGTTCTTGAGCTTGTATCAGCCCCCTGTGAGCCAGCCTAGCCCAGTCGATCCACGGCTCCAGTGATCACAACCCTGGGTTGTAATCCTGAGCTCCCTGGTGGAATCAGTCCATGCTCCAGTCTCTCTGCCCTACCCCATATCCTGCCATACTCTTACTTCTACTCTCACTACATCATGCTGCCAAATCGTTCCTTGCTAGGATCTCAGGACTTAGGAGGTGATAATTTTATATGTGTGTGTGTGTGTGTGTGTGTGTATGTGGGTGTATGTATGTATATGTATCTGTGTGTATATATGTGTGTATGTATGTATATGTATTGTATATATGTGTCTCTATATATGTATATGTGTGTGTGTGTATATATATATAAAATGGGGGGAATGGGGTAATGAGAGTTAATTGACTTGCCCAGGGTCACACAGCTAGTAAGTGCCCCAGTATATATATTTTTTTTAAGTGAGGCAATTGGGGTTAAGTGACTTGCCCAGGGTCACACAGCTACTAAGTGTTAAGTGTCTGAGGCCGGATTTGAACTCAGGTACTCCTGAATCCAGGGCCGGTGCTCTATCCACTGTGCCACCTAGCTGCCCCTCCAATTTATTTTTTAAATAAGAGAAATGAGACCCAGAGAGATTCCAGTGACTTGCTCAAGGTCAACTTTCCTGACTCTTTTTTCCCTCCTTTTCAACATGTCTAAAGTCACATAGCTTTAGGATCAAGGAAATGAAGACAAGTAATAGAAAATAAATTCATGGAATAGAAATAAATTTTAAAAAATAAATTCTGAGAAATAAATACAATATAAATTCAATAATAAATTTATTTATTCTGAGAAATGAATTCTAAGAAATAAAAAATTAAATTAAAAATTAATAAATAAATGTTGAAAAGTAAGTGAAAAAAATAAATTCTGAGAGTAGAAAGTGACCCCAGAAGTCATCTAGTCTAACCCATACCTGAACAGGGCAGCTAGATGGTAGAGTAGGTAGAGTGATAGGCCTGGAGTCAGGAAGATTTGATTTCAAATTTGGCCTCAGACACTTCCTAGCTGTGTGACCCTGGGCAAGTCACTTAATCCTGTTTGCTTCAGTTCCTCATCTGTTAAATGAGCTGGAGAAGGAAATGACAAACCACTCCAGTATCCTTGCCAAGAAAACTCCAAATAGGGTCACAAAGAGTCAGATACAACTGAAAAACAATTGAACAAAAATCCCTCAGCACTAAATCTCATTATCCTAAGACCATACACAAATCAATGAGAAAATATGCCTGTTGTTGCTGTTCATCCTTTGTTACTGAAGAGGACCAATGACATCATGAAATGCCATTTTTACTTGCTCATGAATTGGATTTAAGTGAGGCAGAGCTGCACAAAGTGGTCAGCCTCACTTTCTCCTCCAGAGTCAACCAAAGTCCAGTGGCAAAACAGAAGTTGAGATGACCATCAATAGCCCTAGGATGCAGTGAGTGACCCTGGCCTTTCTAAATTAAGGTTTTTCCCAGGTCTCAGTTTGTATGTACCCATTCATTGACTAAGGGATAGGTAAGAATTGAGACAAAAGATGGCCTAATTTACTATCACAAAAATATCAATCTGGGAGGAAAAGACTTTCAAAGTTTCTGGCCAGAACAGAAAACAATTGCTATTTACACTCCTTCTATTAGGGGCTAAACCATAATTAGCACATTATGAGTTCAGATGAGGGAAAGATCAGTACATTCTGCAGTTTTCATGGAGAAAAAGCAACATAAGCTAGACCTCATGATGGATATAATTTCTTTCTTTCTTTTCTTTTTTTTTTTTTAGTGAGGCAATTGGGGTTAAGCGATTTGCCCAGCCAGGGTCACACAGCTAGTAAATGTTAAGTGTCTGAGGCCACATTTGAACTCAGGTCCTCCTGACTCCAGGGCCAGTACTCTACTGCGCCACCTAGCTGCCCCCCCTTTTTTTTAAAGTTCAGAGCGTCTTCTTTATTTTTTATTTTTTTTTTGGCGAGGTAATTGGGGTTAAGTGACTTGCCCAGGGTCACACAGCTAGTAATTGTCTGAGGCCAGATTTGAACTCAGATCCTCCTGAATCCAGGGCCGATGCTCTATCCACTGTGCCACCTAGCTGCCCTCGATATAGTTTCAATTAAGTAGAAAGTAACAGGGAACCCGGTGCCTGACAATTAGAATAACATACAAGCAAAAGCATAGATTCAGACGTGAGCCTGGCCTATAGTAGGACATTAAGGAGTCCAACACTCTTCATCCCATTTTACAGATGAGATAACTGAGTCACATAGAGATGAAGCAACTTATCAAAGGTGACAGCAAGTGACTAATCCTGATTTAGAACCCAAATCTATTTCAGGGCCAGTGCCAGTTTGCACCAGGCTGGTAGTAAAATCATGCCGCCAGAAACCAAGTCATTCATTGTCCCACAGCAGCCTCCCCTTTAAAACTTTTAGTTTCTTTGCCTCCTTTGCCAAGAAAACCCCAAATAGAGTCGCAAAGAGTCAGACATGACTGAAAACTACAACAATAAGAGGTTAACTGTAATTAGCAATAACAGTAGACCAAAGAGTGAGGAGACAACAATTTTAACGTGGGTTGTAGTGGCAAGAATGGAAAGGAAGGGGCAGCTAGGTGGCACAATGGATAGAGCACCGGCCCTGGAGTCAGGAGGACCTGAGTTCAAATCGGGCCTCAGACACTTAACACTTACTAGCTGTGGGACCCTGGGCAAGTCACTTAACCCCAATTGCCTCACTAAAAAAAAAAAAAAAAGAATGGAAAGGAAGAGACACATATGTGAGACATAGGAAGAGAGAACTAGATAGTAATGGAGTTAAGGGATGAAAGAGAGAAGGCATCTAAGATGCCCTTGTTTCTGGCCTGAGGAATGGAAAAATGATGGTGTCAATGACAAAAATGGAAGATAACTGAAAAATATTGTCAAAATATTTTTAAGAAGTTAAAAGGAAAAAAAGAAGTTAAAAGAATTAGACATTGTTGTTATCAACACTTTCCAGGTGCCTCACTGGTTAGTGGTTACTGATAAGAAAGAATGTAGTTTTTAACCATCCCCCTCATTTGGAAACTTAAAAAAAAAAGTTTCCAGTTGCTCTCTAGAGCAGGGCTTCTTAACATTTTTTCATTCACAACTGCTTTTTGGACAATAAATTTTTATGCGACCTCCAGTATGTAGGTATATAAAATAGGCATACAAATTGAATATTTGCTGCCAAATTTTTCTCAATCCCCACATTCAGTTATGCAACCCCATATGGTGTCACGACCCACAGTTTAAGAAGTTTTACTCTAGAGAAAGGGTTCTTGATCTGAGGTCCATGAATTTACATGTATGTGTGTATATGTATACATACAAATACATATGTACAATTATATATACATGTATAGATAACTACGTTTCAATATAATTGTTTTCCTTCATAATTCTATATTTTTTCTGTATTTAAAAACATTATCCTGAGAATGGGTCCATAAGCTTCACCAGCCTTCTAAAGAGGTCCATGACACAGAAAATGGTTAAAAACACCGGTCTATTCTAGAGACTCCCTCTCCACCCTGTGTCCCCAGGCCAGGGGCTGTGGGCAGACTAAAGCCTACTGCACACATGGTATGCTCAGTATAGGCCTTCATCTGTGAAATGAGAAGGTAGGACTAGATGATTGTTAAAGTCCCTTTTAGCACTAAGTCTCGTTATCATAAGACCATACATAAATCAATGAGAAAACAATTAGAAGAGTCAGTAGCTGTCACAGGCTTCTAAAGGTCCCAGCAAATTTGTTGCCAGCCCTGCCTAGGCTGCAAACTGCACTGTGGGAGCTTCATTGACCCAGTTTGGGGAAATTCAAGCCCAATCCGCAGAAAATAATAATAAAAATAAAGATCTGAGAGCCTGTAAGCCCTAGAATAAAGTGTGGAGTTGGAGGAATGTGTTTAACACCCATCGGTATCTTTCCCCCTCATCCTATATCCCTTCAACAATGATCTCAGAAATATCGGAGAGTCACTTAACCCCAATGGCCTCACCAAAAAAAACACAAACAAACTAACAAACAAAAGAAATAGCGGAGAGGTAGCACATAGTGGAAATAAAAGATGGATTTTGAGTCATAAAGTTTGAGTTCAAACCCCAGCTCTATTATTCACTATCTATATAACCTTGATATAATCAGTTCATATTCTCTGGACTTTAGTTTCCTTACCTGTAGAATTTCTTCATTTCAAGGGGTCTGTAAACGTGGGGGAAAAAATACATATTTTTATTTTCACTAACTTGGCTTCCTCTGTAATTCTATTTTATGCATTTTAAAACATAATTCTGAGAAGGGGGTCCCTAGGCTTCACCAATCTGCCAATGGGGTCCATGTGACACGTAGAATGTTAAGGATCCCCGGACTACACGATCTTTAAATCTCCTTCCAGCTTTGGATATGAAAATTAAACTTTCTTTCTCCCTAAAAACAACCTAACCGTACCATGTAATTTCTCTTGCCCCCAAGTCTTACTCCTTTTCCTTGCTACTCACCTGACCTGTTCCTCCACTGCACCCTCTAGGGTAAGATGCTTCTTATTTACTTGCTTGTCAGAGGAAATGAGTTAGAACTCAGCCCTCCTCGCTAGTTTCTGTTCAATCTCTATGTCTGGGTTTAGCTACAGAGGAAACTGGAGGGGGAGGGAAGAGGGACTGTGGGAAGAGACAGGCTGGGGCCCAGGGGCAAGTTGTTCCTGTCACGTGAGGCTCCCCTGTCCCCCTCTCCACCCTCACCTTCCCCCACCCCCAGCTTACTATCAATTCAGTAGAGTAAGGCATGCATCACAGAGAGAGAGGCATTGCATCAGTCTGCACCCAAGGAACGCAACAAATCCTGTGAGTATGGGCACCAGAGGGGAATCAATCAGACGGGAGTTATTAGAGCAGGGGGCTATTCAGAGGGAATTGTGGGATAGGCAGATGGGAAGTGTAGGACCCCAGCACGGTCAGATCAGAGCAGGTCCACCTTAGATCTGGGGACAAAGAAACCCCTACCTAAGTCTCAAACCCCATTATCTCAGCTCAAGATCCTTTCTGTGGCATAACTGTGCAGGAAGAAAATATTCTTTCAGCTGGCAGAGGTAAAGGGCGGGGGAGGTATCTTTCAGTTCACTCCATTTTCCTTACCTTTGGATAAAGACAGTTGTGGGAGGAGTCGGAGGGGTGGAGAGAGAAGCAGAGCAGGGACCTGGGAAGGGTGGGGCCCCGAGAGAGAAAGGGTCCCTGATATTCTGGGGACCCAGGACTCTACACCATCTACAATGTATCTGTGGTCTTTTTCTCAGGGGGACCTAAGTCTCATCCCTAAAGAGGAAAATTGAAATATGGAAGTAGGAAGAAACTTGCCCTCGTCCAAAGGACAGACAGCTCCCAAATCCTGCTGCAGTCCACAGGAACCCTGGGCTTCCAGTTTATCTATTGCCTCCTGAATTTGATTAGTCCTACTTAGCATTGCCTACATTAGACTTCCAAAGAAAGCCCTTTCTCCTCAACTTAGAGATGGAGAAACTGAAGGCAATGGGGTCAAGTGACTTCAATTTTTAAAAGAAAGTTTCCAAAAATAGAAAGAAAAAAAGAAGTTTTATTGATACTTATTGTGCTTGCATCACAGTCACTTCCTCTCTCTTTCCTTATTGAGCCCTCTCTTTTCAACAAAGAAAATTTCCATTTTTGGAAACAAAGTTAGGTCTTCCCAACCATTTAGGGGTTAAGGCAAAAAATAATGAAATTGCATAGGTAATAGGTAAAACAAACAAAGTATCCTAAGAAGCTTTTTAGGTTTTAGTCTCTAACTGGTTTGGGTGATGTCAGTGGCAAAGACCTTGAGATTTGGTCCTCTAGGGAGAACAATAAGAAGCTATAGCTTTCCTGTTGGATTCTGCTTATGAATTTTGACTGTGGGGTCAGGGTGGAGGGCAAGAATTTAACATGGAATCTATTGTGAAAGAGAAAAAGGTTTCAATTTATCAATATAACTACAAATGCATGTATACAGTTCATGAAGGAAAGTTGGATTACTTACTTAGAAAAACTCTAAACTACATGTATATTGGAAACAGGGGTAGAGCAGTATAGAGAAAGAATAGACATTGCAGAATCGCTGCAATGTTAGTGTTTTAATGGCTGTCCCTTGGGGGAAGGAAGTTAGTTTTATCTCTTCTCCAAGACCTTCATTGGTGTTTCTATTGTCATTCCGGCAATAAGCATTTAAGCACCAACCACTACCACAACTCTAGAGTTGTTTCCTTTTAGTCATCTTTCCTTTTACATTGCTGTAGTCTGAGTGTTTCCCTGATTCTGTGATTCTATTTATCTGGCTCTGTATCAGTTAAAACACATCTTCCTACATTTCTTTGAATTCTTCATGTGTCATTTCTTACTGTACAATTATATTTTATTACCTTGATATGTCACAGGGTTTTTTTTTTCAGTCATTTCCCAACTAATGGACACCCACTTTCCCCCCAGTTCTTTACTGCCATGAAAAGGACTGCTAGGAATATCATGTTATATATGGGACTTTTGTTACTGTCCTAGATTTCCTTGGGACATATGCCCAACAAGGGGCTTGATTGAAGGAATGAAAGAAAACATTTATTAAGCATTTACTGAGCATTGGGATAGAAGAGGCAAGGTTGTGTCTACTCTCAAGAAGCTCACCTTTTTTTGCAAATTGAATTTTTTTTCAATGAACAAAAAATTGTTTTTCTCTTCTTCCCTCCTTCCCCCACCCCAATGAAAAAGAAAGAAAAACAAAACCTTTGTAGCAAGAATGCATAGTCAAGCATATCCAATTCCCTCATTCACTGTGTCCTAAAAATTTGTTTCAATCCATACTGTAAGCTCCATTATTTTAGCATGTTTCATCATGAATCCTCTGGAATAGTGTTTGGTCAAAGATTTTAAGTCTTTCACAGTTGTTTGCCTTTAAAATGTTGTAATTATTTAAATTATTCTCTTTCTGCTCCCTTCATTCTGTATCAGTTCATACAATTATTTCCAGATTTCTTTGAAACCAACCCCTTCATCATTTCTTACAGCACAATTGTATGCCATTACATTTATATACCGCAATTTGTTCAGCCATTCCCAATTGATGAGCATCCTCTTAGTTTCCGGTTCTTTGTCACCACAAAAAGAGCTGCTAGAAATATTTCTGTATGAATGGGAAAGAGCTCACATTCTAATGAGAAAGGCAGCACATAGGAGGTTTCAGCTGCAAGGCAGATTGGAAAGGTCCTATGGTCCTTACGATGTAGCAGCAAAGCAGATAGTAATGCATCTTCTTTCATTTTAGTTCTTCTGATAAAATCATTTTATATTCAGATGCTGTGCTAGTTAACAGTGACAAAAACTTTGGTGGAATAACTTTGCTTTTTAGGTCTTCCATAGCTGTGATTGCTGAGGAGAAAGAGGTAACAGCACCCACAGAGGTAGTTACAATTCATATCTCCAAGGGGATTTCTTCTTGGGATAATGTCTACAAGAGCCAGGCAGAAGTATGAATGGTTGGAAGAGTGCTGCGCTTTGGGAGTTCTTAGGCTTACCTACCTGTTGGTGGCAGTTAGCAGCTAGTGTTGGAGTAGGCAAGAAATTGTTGGGTCAAAGGGTAGGAAAAGCTTAGTCACTTTTCTTGCATAATTTCATACTGATTTCCAGAATTATTGAACCACTTTACAACTCCACCAACAATGCAACAGTGTCGGTCTTGTAACATTAACTATTCTCATATTTTTTTTTCCATCTTTGCTAATTTTTGTTTTCAGATTTCAATTTCAGATGAAACCTTAGAGTTGTTTTAATTTCTATTTCTCTTGACCATTAATGATTTGGAGAATATTTTCATGTGATCATTTATAGTTCGTGAATTTTTTTAACTTCATGTTTTTTGACTGTTTCTTTTTGGGGAATGGCTCTTGGTGTTTGTTATATGTTTGTATCCAAGTGACCTATAATTTCTATGGTATAAGGAACTTCCTGAGAGGAAGGAACTCCTTCTGTCAGTGCTTCTTGAATGATTCCCTGAACTCTAGACCCTTATTTCTCCCAACCTGCTCTCTTCATGACCATAACAAAACCTCAAAACCAATTCCAATCTCTATATACTTCTCAGGTGAGCACCCAGCACCTATTTACCCTTTGGGGTCAAAGCTTCTGCAGAGATGACCTCTTTTCTCCAAAGACAGAGGTCTAGCCAATCAGACCTAGAACCTCCTGAATTTGCATCAATGGGCGAAGTGCTTTCGGAGGAGGAGATGGAGAGAATATGCAGCACCAAGGTAGCATTACAGGCACTGCCCTATGCCATGATGGACAAACGGCTCATCAGGTGGGTTTTCTAGAGAAGCTCTTAGCAGAGGCAGGAATGATGCCCAAGGGTGCTTTGCTAGTCATTGGTCTGCATCTCTGGTATGGGTGAGAAGTGGAGGTACTGTTCAGAGAGCTTAAAGGAAGGTAAATGAGAAGAAGAGAAATGGGGTGTAGAGGGAGGGAGAATAAGTAGAGAAAAAGGAAAAAGGAGCAAGCTTGTGCCACCAATCCTGAGATGACCAGCTAGCTCAACTTAATAAACATTTATCGGCTAGGTGCTGATTCGTGTGAATATTTTTTAATTTCTGCTATTCACAGATATAATTGTATAAAATATGGTGATGGGTTCCATCCCAGTGGAAACATGCAGGGCAAATTCAAACAAGGCAACCACTTTAGGGGTTCAAATTCAAACTAATCAGAACCTAGCTGCATTAGGCTTCTTCTGTGGGCAAGGCCCCAGGGGACTCAGAGACAAAAATAGTCACTCCTCTAAAGGAGCCTACATTCTGCTGAGGGGATATGACAGAAAGGGATTGCACCACAGTGGGAAAATTATTAGGGCTGAAGTCAGAGGAGCTGGGTTCAAATTTTGCCACTTGCTACCTTTGTGTCTTTGGGCAAACCGCTTAATTTTCCCCAACCTACAAAATGTAAAGGTTGAACTATGATCTTATGTGAACCGGGAAATCTAGGTAAGAGATGATAAATACATGGAAATCAGGTTTCATGAAGGAGTTGATCCCTACATAATTAGCTTTGAGGGAAGAGAAAGCTTCTGAGAGGCAGAGAGGAGGGGGGACTGCATTCCACAGATGGCTAATGGCCTATCCCAATGTATGGAGGCAGGAAATAGAATGTCACAGTCAGGGAACCAGTAGCTGATTTTTTGCTAGAACATAGCATTAATCTAGAGGAATCATGTAGAATGAGGATGTAATCATGCATGCCTCTCTCACCTCGCTCCAGTGCCAAAAAATTTCCAAACCCTCTTTTGTCCTGGAAGTAGGTAAAGAGCATAGGCAAGAAGCTGGAAATTAGAGGTGCCCCCTTCACCACCATCCCGTTCTCCCAGGCACCTCCGGCAGCCAGACGGGGTAAAGGCCTCTTTCTGGGAACAGTGGAAGAAGAAATGGCAACAAGTCCATCAGCAGTTCCTGGATGTGGGCCAGAGGCTGACAGGAACCTTTGGGCTCTGGAAGACTGACCTCTATGAGATTGGTGGTAGGATCCCCGTCCCCCCCCCAAAAAAAAGCCTTCTCTAATACTTCTAATTGTCCTACCCTGCCCTGCCCATCACAGTCAGACAGGGGAGAAGTAGTCTCAATGTCCAATTCTGAACATGATGTGGGAACATGACCACATCGGTGCTATTGATCAAATCCCAGATCTTCAAAGGCACAGTCTAGACTCCTCCTGCCAATCCACCCCCTAAACTCTGGGTGGTTATTCTGGATCTAGTAAGAGGAGTTATGTTCCCAGCCCAACCTTACTTCAAATCCCTGCCAAGGAACCTGAGGAAAGGTGCCTGTGGGAGCTGTGGTCCAGGCCCACTGCTGGGACTCAGGGAGCAAACCTTTAGGACTGACTTGATGCCCCAAAGACCTGAGGTTTGTGTATGGTCACCTAAGGCAAACAGGTGAATTGCTCTCTGAATTGAACTCTCTCTGGCTCCCCCATCTCCTTCTCTCCATCTCCCCAATTGAACTTATGCTTTGGAGCCCCACCCCTTTTTTTGCCCCATTGGGTGACCTTTCCTACTTATTTTAATCTTATGTCACCAATATAAAAATGAGGGTGGCTATACATGTGATACCATCCAGGATTTATATACCCCTGTCCAAATCAACAACAGCAGCAACAACTAGCATTTACCAAGTACCCTCTGGGTACGGAGCCCAGTATTGGGCTCTGGGGATAGGAGAGAAACAAAGTTCAGCTAGGATAATCCCTGTCATTATGAAGCTTATGGTATCATAGGGATGACTTTGGACCCCTCCCATATACATGCAGAGCTCTGTCCTTGGCCAACTCTATGCCCTTGGATCCTTCCCCCTCCCCCCCCATCCTCAATCTAAGGATCTAGCAGGTATGGGCAGAAGCCTTTTGGGAGCCAGGCCTTTGAGAGGGGCTTAGTCTAAAGAAGGCATGAGGATTCAAATCCCACCCCTTCTGATACACCCTCTCCCAAACTGTGAGAATCAGAGTGCTACCAACCTGCTGAGAAAGATATTGCAGGGAAGCTCTGCCATGAAAAGAACACATGTGACACATATGCTTTGTAGGGAGCAGCTATCTGAACAGTTCAATTTGAAAAGCCCTCTCCATTGCATCAGCTCCTACCCATAGATGAGCTGGTAAATATTTAACAACCAGCTTGGGGTTGGGGGATGTAATATGTACATGACACGCTTCTCGGTTTAATCTGAATTATTAACATTTTCTTCATCACTTTCTTAAGTCTAGACAACTAACAAAACAAATTTCAGAGGTGTCAATGTTAACACTGAAAATTTAACAATCAGCTCTCCAGAAGTAGAACTGGTTCCTGCAGGTCCCAGGGCTCCACACCCCACCCTCATCCTATCTGTTCCAAGCCACCTTCCCTACCCCTTTGCTCTACAGGGCTCTTTGGCACAGGGATCCAGTCCTATTTCACTTTCCTTCGTTTCCTGATGGTCCTCAACCTGCTCACCTTTCTGCTAACCACCAGTTTAGTGCTGCTGCCTCTGGCTTGGCTCCACTTGCCCGACCCAGGCCCTGCCCCCAACATCTGTGAGTAACTGCTTCACTCTCCCAGCCCAGTTCCCAACCCGTGACCTCAAATTCTATCCTTCCTGGCTTGGCCTGCTCTAGAGTGTCCTGGTTTGGGGGAGGGGTTGTGGGGGGGGAGGGATAGTAGGATACTGGTTTCCCCTCCACACATCCCCAGAGCTAAGGTCAAATTACCCTAATACAGAAATGTTTAATCTTTGAAGAAATTAATAGGATATATAGGATTGCCAAGGAAAGCAATATATTGAAATATAATTATTAAAATATTTGTTTAAAAAAAACACACACACATATATATATATATATGTATATGTATAGAGATATATAGATATAACCTATATCAGATTACCTGCTGTCTAGGGGAGGGGGGAGGGAGGGGTGGGAGGGAGAAAAATCTGAAATTGTAAAGCATGTATAAACAAAAGTTGAGAACTATCTTTACATGTAATGGAAAAAATAAAATACCTCATACATAAAAAAAAAAAAAACACATACAAGCTAAAGGAACCCAGGTTAAGAACCCCTGCAGAGAGCATAAGGGTATTTGTTCAAATAATACCAAGAGGTTAAGAAGCATTTGGAGGGGGGGAGGGGAAAAGGTTACACCTTGTACCTGACCTGTAGTAGGTAGCATCAAGGAAAATATCATCAACTGCCCACCCGAAGAATGTTTGTGACCCCAAGTTATGGGAATTGGTCTAGCCTTCTGTGGGGTGAGGATTCTACTCTTCCCAGGTAATAATAATCATAATCTTTAATATTTATATTGTGCTCACTATGTACCAGTTACTGTGCTAAGTGTTTTATAATTATTTTCTCATTTCATCCTCACAACAACCTTACAAGTGTATGTGCTGTGATGAATGTGTAGGTGCTGTCATTAATCTCTATTTTATAGATGTGGAAAACAAGGAAAACAGGTTAAGTGACTTGCCCAGGGTCACACAGCTAGTATGTATCTGAGGCAAGATTTGAACTTCAGGCCTAGAACTTCATGCACTGCACCATGTCACTGCTAGTTTGAGAGGCCCCAGACATAGCAGATGAGAACAGTCCTTGAAGGAGACTCCATTAGTACTTTGCTTTGCATCTTGCCATATACCTGAGCAACTAAGCATGAGACTTTGACCAAGAGGCTTTGGCTAACAGGCTAACATGATGTAAGAGAATTTTAGTTAGGATGCTCACCTTCAAGCTCTGGCCCCAGTGTTAACTACCTTAGACAAATCATTTTACCTCTCTGGGCCTCAATCCCTCAATTCCTTCAAATATAAAATGAGGGGGTTGCTCACCTAGCCCAAGCATTTTTCAACAATCTGATAACCAGCTTTGTCTGGTCAACCTTTCTCTCCCTCCTCTGGGGTAAAGAGATCTGAATTGGTGAGGTGATATTAGAAAAGTGGAGGGGGGCGTAGCTAGGTGCTGCAGTGGATAAAGCACCGGCCCTGGATTCAAGAGGACCTGAGTTCAAATACAGCCTCAGACACTTGACACTTACTTGCTGTATAACCCTGGGCAAGTCACTTAAGCCTCATTGCACTGACAAAAAAAAAAAAAAGAAAAGTGGGGAGGTGAGGAAGCTGTGTGACCTTGAGTGAATTTTTAAAAGCTTGTGCCATTTTACTCTGAGCCAAAACTAGCAAGGGTTTTTTTGTTTGTTTTTTGTCCAGGGCAAACAGCACAAAATGTATCCTCAAGTTAACTTATAGTTTGGATACTTGATGGCACAGACCTCATGAGGCTGATGCTAGAGAGGCCACTGAGAAGAGGCAGGCTCAGGGGAAGCTCATCTGAAAGGCAGCCAGATTTGGGGAAGGAAAAACCACCCTCTCGTAACTTCCGTTTTTAACTAACTAGGTGCTAACCTCAGTTGTTTCTACATTTCTGAAGGACTGTTAAGTATTGTCAACACCCTCTAATTTGTGTCATCCTGAAGCAAATCCCTGATTGCTCTACCCTCCTTGTGGCACTGCTTTCTACCTAACCTGTTCCTCTTTCTCCTAGCATACTACTGTCCCAGCAGTCCTGAGCCTGAGTCTAATCTGACCCAGATCCACTTGCACTTGTGGGATGTCTTCACTGGCAGGGTAAGTGTGACTTTGTCTAAACAGAGGAGTAGAGAGAAGGTAGGAGAAGGGAAAGGGGGAAGGCAGCTTCAGGCTACTCCAGGCTAACAAACCAAGCCCCTAAATCTTTTAGGGGTATCTTAGATCAGAGTGGCCCAAAAAGCACAGACCTATTTTCAGGCAGGGCCAATTTGTCCGCAGGCTCAGGCCAGAGTGTTCTCATCTTTCTCAACACCCCACAGAAGGTCAGGTGGGCTACCCTATGCGCCCCTATGCATGCTCTTCTCATCTAAGAAAATCTGACCCTGGGGGCAGCTAGGTGGAGCATTGGATAAAGCACTGGCCCTGGATTCAGGAGAACCTGAGTTCAAATCCGACCTCAGACACTTTACACTTACTAGCTGTGTAACCCTGGGCAAGTCACTTAACCCCCATAGCCCCACCAAAAAAAAAGAAAATCTGACCCTGCTCAAAGCCTGGGAGAGGGAGATCATGATCAGGCTGAGGGATGGGGGGGAGGGTAGATGATCTCTTAGTCTCTGAGATGGGGTATGCCCTTCCTTGTACCCTCTTTCAGGCTCTCAGCAACACCTACCTTTTCTATGGCTCATATCGAATGGGACCAGAGAGTGATTCCCAGTACAGTGTTCGCCTGGCCTACCTCCTCAGTCCGCTAACCTCCCTGCTCCTCTGCTTCTGTGGGACTGTGCGACGGTGAGATTAGAACTCTTGCTCCCTACCCACTTCTCCATGTTCCTGTCCCACATCTAGGTTCCTTCTCCTCCCTAAAACTTAGCTCCATTTGTCTAGACCAAATTCATTTGTACCTGTTGGCATCTTTTCTGACTGGGGCTGCCCGGTGACCACGGGGGTGTTATACATCCCTGGCTGCGAGCCCCCTCAATGCAGTCGCCTCTGTATGCCTCCCCATCTCTGTTCAGTGCCCAGGAAGGGCTGCGACTTGGAGTTTCTTAGTCTGTGGGGTGGACAGAATGACTGCCTGGAGGTCTAGAGGAGAGATGGCCATAGGGGCTTGAGAGGATCTGGAGTACTGTTCTGGCTCCTTCCTTCCCCCAGCTCCCAAGAAAGGCACACGCACATGACCATGCACATGCATGCACACACACTCAGGCATGCACTCATATATAGCTATTCTGTCTAGCATGGTGAAGGGGCTACTCCATAAGCAATTGCTGAGCAAGGATTACAGGCCCCGGCTCAGCAGCAAGGTGTTTGTCTCCTGGGATTTCTGCATCCGAAGCAGGGAAGCTGCCATCATCAAGCAACACAGCATCAGCAATGATTTCAAGGTGCCACATCTGGGGCCCATGACACTGACGGGGTGGCGAGGGCAGTGCTTACAAGGGAAGTGGGGGACACGGTTAACCCACCCAAATACCTCAGCCTGGGTATAGAGGACATGAAGGGTCTTCATGAATCCTGGGCTTCTCAGAGCTAAAAGCCACAGGGAAGAGGAAGGAAGAAGTTGTGATTTCTTAGAATAATAAGTACAGAAGACAGAAAATATTCTCAGGGTAAGTGGCAGGAAACATGCCCTCAATCCATTTAGGGGGAGTAGTGGTCATGAAGAACCTAGAACAATGAGAGGCCTTGCATGGTGCAGGGAGCTGGGGAGCTTATCATTAGGGGATGTAGCTATAGAGAAAGGAAATGCATCCTAGGATGCATCTGACCCCACCAGGACCCCACTCCTATTCCTCATTTATAGTTCTCTCTAATACATGTCTATACCAGCCCTGTTCCTGTTCATCCCCTCAATTTTCTGACCATGTGCCTGTTTTAGGTATCATATGATCCTTTTTTGGGCCACAACCCTGTCCCTGTCCCCGTCCTTGCCCAGTCCTAACTACTCCCCCTCCCACCTTTATCATCTGTGTCCCCATTACAGATAGAACTCCAAGAGGAGCAGCACTCCCTGCAGATGCAGCAGCAGACAGGAAAGCAAAAGGCTCGGCAGCTTCTTTTTTATTTGGGGCTCAACATGTTCATTGGACTCCTGGTGGTCGGGGGTATCAGTGCTATCTATTGGGCCACAAAGTTCTCTCAGAACTACAAACATGTGAGTAAAAGTCTCCTTCTTGGGGCAGCTAGATGACTCAGTGGTAAAGCACCGGCCCTGGATTCAGGAGTACCTGAGTTCAAATCCGGCCTCAGACACTTGACACTTACTAGCTTTGTGACCCTGGGCAAGTCACTTAGCCCTCATTGCCCTGCAACAAACAAACAAACAACAACAACAAAAAAGTCTCCTTCTTCATGAGGGCCCATTGTTAAGCTCCCTCCTCTTCTGGGAACCGGCCTCCATGGAGGAAAACGGAATATTATGTGATAATATAACGATGGGGGAGTCTCACCTTAATCCCTCCGTGGCACAGATTCAAACCAAGATTCTTGAAAGCTACACCAGAAAAGCTCAAGCCATGAAAGGGCCTCCCAAACTGGAAAGTTCTCTGACTAGGACCAATGACAGGATCTGAATCATCAAGAACCAAAGTGCTGATTTTTTTTTTTTAATCAAAGCAACTCCTTAAAGATCTTCTACTGAGGCACAGGAACGATTGCAATTTGAATTAGTGTAAGATGTCGCCACACAATGAGTTCTTATAATATGGAAGTATGAGGTATCCCCTCCCTTCCTCCTCAGTCTGCCTCCTATGGGTTGTCTCATTCTGTAGAGCATCCTGCCTTCCAAGTTATTTACCCATCTTAAACTCCTCACCCCTCTCTTCTCCTAGGAGTCCCTCTCTTTGCTGCTTCAGTACCTGTCCCCTGGAGTCATTGCCCTTGTCAACAGTCTGGGGCCCCTGGTGTTTGGATTCCTGGTCCAACTGGAGAATTATCCTCCCAACACGGAGATCAATCTCATCCTTTTCTGGTCAGTACTACCTTCATAAGAGAGGATACGACCCCTGAGCTTCAGTTTGAAATGTTAGCACCTAATGGATCTATCTTTAGGCCAAAGTCAGAGAGACCTCCAAAAAAGAGGCTCCCTGAATTTGTGCCTCTTACCACCCAAGTATCTAAAAGAGGGATCTCCTTTTTAGACTGTTAGTCTTAGCACCTCAGTTCTTTCACTCCTTTTCAGTTGCATTCCTCTGTGGTAAGTCATGATCATATTATACTTAACTAGCTATTTATTGTAACAGGAAACAACTTGATCATAGGAATCCAAGGGTACAAACATAATACATAGAAGCAAATTTGGGGTACATGGTAGAATTAGAGACCATATTGATCTAGCTTAAAGCAGCAAAAATCGTACTTAGGATTTTCTCAAGTTCTGAATTGTTTCTGTCCAATTTTCCAAGCTTGGCCCCACCCAACCTGTCTTTCTCCACTTGCCTCTGAAAAGTTTATTTCATACACAAACTTTTGCATTCAAAACAAGCTCTGTAAACTCTGCTGGATGCTGAAGAAACAAGGTCCTTTCCTTTTCAGTTTCCCGGACAGTTGTACAAGTCCTAAAAGACTCATATTTCTAAGCATTTTGCTTAAAAAAGTTCAGCTCTCCTCATTCTTTCTAACTAACGTATGCTTTATCTCCTTGTTCATACGTCTTCCCAGGAGTGTCTTGTTTGATAAACACATGTTTATCATGTGTTAACAATTAAGAGCATATGCATTAGCATCTGGCATGTGAAAGATAGCTTTATCTCTGCCATAAAACCAGCATGACTGGGAGAGGGCTATTCATCACACCTTTCTATTTCTTGGAAATAATCCTTGAGAGCTTGGCTTCATCCATGATAGCTACTTTATTCTCCTACCAAACACCTCTGGATGTCCAGACTCTGTGGCATTCTTTCTTTTTTTTTTCTTTTTTTTTTTTTTTACATATAAGGTTTTTTATTTTTTCTGTTACATGTAAAGATAGTTCTCAACTTTTGTTTATACAAGCTTTACAATTTCAGATTTTTCCCTCTCCCTTCCCTCCCTCCCCCCTCCCCTAGACAGCAGGTAATCTGATATAGGTTATATCTATATATCTATATACATATACATATAGATATATCTATACACACACATATATATACACATAATAACATTAATCCTATTTCTGCATTAGTCCTGTTATAAGAGAAAAAATCAGAGCAATGATGAAAAACCTCAAAATAGAAAAAAAAAAACAGCACCAAAAACAAAAGAAATAGTATGGTTCATTCAGCATCTATACTCCACAGTTCTTTTTTTTTTTTTCTTGGATTTGGAGATCCTCTTCTATCATGAGTTCCCTGGAACTCTTCTGTACCATTGCATTGGTGAGAAGAATATAGTCCATCACAGTAGATCAACACTCAATGTTGATGATACTGTGTACAATGTTCTTCTGGTTCTGCTCATCTCACTCATCATCAGCTCACGCAAGACCCTCCAGGTTTCTCTGAACTCCTCCTGCTCATCATTTCTTACAGCACAATAGTATTCCATTGTATTCATATATGTGGCATTCTTTCTTAAAGGTCCTCCAGGAAAATAGTTTATCAGAAGTGGGTCTAGGGACCAACTCCTTCCAAAGTCAGAGGGTCACTAGAAGTTGAGAAGGGTGGTCTCAATCTCAGGCATGGCAGACCCCCTAAAGGACCACCCTGACTTCACCTTCTACTTCCACGGGGAATAGCTGCTCCCCAGGTCTGTGCTCACTCAGTCTTAGTGAGCTAGACCTGCAGTGGGTACCCCTGCAGGCTGGGTCTCCTCCTCTTCACACTATGACTTGCACTTCCACAGGTGCGTGGTTCTGAAGCTGTCTAGCTTGGGCATGTTCCTTTTTTCACTGAGACAACAAGCAGTACTATGCACTGGCAGAAGTGACCCTTCCAGCTGTATGCCCCATGACTACAATCAATGTGACCAGGTGACAAGCACCTCAGGTTGAAATGGAAGGAACCTAGGCTGCTGCCCCCTTTCTCTCAGAAGCCGGGAAAGTTAAGCATCAGAGCTGGTCAGGGACATGACTCAGATCCAGCCTTTGTGCATCCCCCCTTCTTAGATCTTTCCTTTTGGCTTCCCCTGCCTCCTTTGGAGACTGTATTTTGGCATAACACCTGAGGCACTGATGTCTCCCCTCCCTTCTCCATCACTGACCAGATCAATCAGCTACCTTACCTTCACGATGGGAATGTAACAGCAGAACTCGAGTGAGGGTAGTGCTCCCTGGGTATCCAATTTCTAAAAAGTGGAAGGCAGGGACAGCTAGGTGGCACAGTGGATAGAGCACCGGCCCTGGAATCAGGACTACCTGAGTTCAAATCTGGCCTCAGACACTTAATACTTACTAGCTGTGTGACCCTGGGCAAATCATTTAACCCCCATTGCCTCACTAAAAAAAAAAAAAAAGTGGAAGGCAGGTAGGCAAGATGACAGTGAGGAAAAGGGGGTAGGTTACTAGAGTCCTCTCTGTTTTCCACTTCCAGTGCTGGGAGAACTCAGTGGGTCAGGAGTTATACAAGTTGAGCATATTTGACTTCTTCCTCATGCTGGCCTTTGCCTTCCTGGTCACCCTGCCAAGGAGGTAAGAAACCTCACCTCCTTATCTTGCCCTGTCCTAATCACTCTGGAAGATGAGGAAAAAGAGGCTCAGAAAGATGGGTCAGAGATAGTAATAGGAAAGGAGTGTGTATATGTTCACTCTGTTTACCTGTATAAATATGGACAGGTATAAACCCATATTTTATATGAATGTATATGCGACATCACAAAATCTGGATCCAAAATGTGTATATACCTGTGATTAGTATATGTATGAGAGAGAGAGGAGAGAGAGAGGAAAAAGAAGAAGAAAAAGGAGGAGGAAGGAGGGATAGAAAGGTATAAAGGTGAGAAAGAAGGGAAAGAGGAAGAGAGGAGGGAGGCAGAAAGGAGGAGGGACAGAGGGAGGGGAGGAAGGAGAGAAGGGAGGAGAGGGAACAGAGAAGGGTAGAAGAGAAAAAGGGAAACAGAGAAGAGGAGGAAGGGAGAGAGAGAGAGGGAGGGAGACAGAGACGAGAGACAAAGACAAAGAGAGAATGTATGTGACAAAAGCATGAGAAAAAATATCAAACAGTATCTGGGCCACCCACAGGAAACTATGCTCTATATGGATGCCTTGTTGACCTTGGACACACACTTCTGCTCACTGGCCTTAGTCCTCTTCCTTCAACTTTGACATCCTACAGTTCCATGATTTTAAGTAGGAGATCAACATCTCTTACTTCTTTGCATATATGATGCCTAGGGGGTACTCACTGGTTCCCTTGCTCCCCACCTCACTTCAGGCTGCTGGTAGATCATGTAGACGGCCAGTTTTGGGGCTGGCTGGGGCAGGAGAGGAATTTTTGGTACCCAAGAATGTGCTGGACATTGTGGCGGACAGACGGTTACCTTGATGGGGCTTTCTACTGCCCCCTACTACCCCTGCTCAGCAGCATCTTCATCTTCTTCACTTTTTTATGTCAGAAAAGGTAAGAAGCTGGCAGCTAGATGCGCAGTGGGATAGAGCAGCACGGCCCTGGATTCAGGAGTACCTGAGTTCAAATATCCGGCCTCAGACACTTAACACTTACTAGCTTGTGACCCGGGCAAGTCACTTAACCCCACTGCCCCGCAAAGAAAAAAAAAAAAGGTAAGAAGCCATTAGTGGACAGGGAAGATAAGCATTTATATAGTGCCAACTTAGTTCCAGTGTAAATTGCTAAGCATTTTACAAATATTAGTTCAGTTGATTCTCCTGAAGGGTGGGTTGTTACCTTCCATTTTACAGTTTGAAGAAACTGAGGCAAACAGATTAAGTGATTTTCAGTGTCTGAGATAGGATTAGAACTCCATTCTTCCTGACTCCAGACCCGAGTTGCCCTATTCATTGTGTACCTAGTTGCCCCCTGTAGTGGGACATAGGGAAGGAAAGTAGAGAAGCAAAGACCAGGTAAATTTGAGGTAGGAGAATATAATAAGTAAACTATCTCTAAGTCCAGGGGGAAAATAAGAACTTAAATAAAATTTTTTTTTCCCTGATGAAATTCAGGTTGAGAAATGTGTCCACATGACAGAAAGAACAGTGTCCCCTGCATGCACCTTGTTGGTTGTCTCCCAGTAGAGTACTGCCTAAGCTAAGGCCAATGGATACCCAGACCCTGGTGAGATGACAGGACAGGAAAAAGAAGTAGAAGGACACTTCCAAGACAACAGAAAGAGGAATGTACAACCTTCCCATGTTGCTCCCTGGAGCAAAAGCCCCAGTTGCTCACCCCTAGTTATGGCTCTGAAAGAAATGTGCTTAGGCAAATGTGAAGACATTGGGCAGTGAAGTCTCAGTAAGCACTGGGTTATGATCATTCTGCCTTTTAAATCTCACGTCCTAATAGTACACACTCCTCAAGAACTGCAGGCCTTCCCCTCGTCTCTTCCAAGCCTCCAGCGCCACCTTCTTCTTCCAGCTGGTCCTCTTGCTGGGCCTCCTGGTGGCATCTGTGCCTCTGCTGTATGTCATCAGCAGGTAAGAAGTTTCAGGGGTAGGGGGATCCCTTATGGGGACATCTGCCCTCCTCCAGCCTCCTTGATCTTTCTCCTCCATTTCCCCCACAGTATCCCCTCCTCTGTAAACTGCGGCCTCTTCTCCAACTACTCAGCACCCTGGCAGGTGGTTCCAGAGGCAGTGGCCATTCGACTTTCACCATCAGTCCAGAAAGTCTTTTACTTTGTTGGTTCCAATGGCTTCTGGTACCCCATTCTCATCTTCCTTAGGTACCATCTCTGGGGCAGAGGAGGGGATGGGGTTCAGGAGCCAAAGGACAAGAGGCAGATGCACCTGGGACCTAGCACATTCTGACAGCGCTTCTGCTTATACAAACATTAGGTTTTCCCTAGTGCCTAGAACTGTGCTCTTTATAAGAGGTGCTTGGTGCATATTGTGTTAAATGAATAAGATCGGCCTGATATTTGTGAAGTTTGGGAAACACAGAGAGAACTGCAAAAGAGGCTGAGCGTCAAAATTTTAGTGTAGGAATTCTGTACAAAAGGGGCCCCTGAAGTAATTCTATAAGCCAGGGAGAGAGCCTTTGCATGAAGATCACTGGCTCTCTGAGAGCTGCCAATCAAGCTATCTAGTGAAGTTTTCATTCTTATATTCTTACCATGCTGGCTGCCCTGATGTTGATTGACATGTGCACCAACCAGGGACCAGAGGTGAGAGGAAACTAGAAATTTCCTCATCCTTCCCCTTTTTTTCTCTGGGCCTCAGTTTAACCATATGTAAAGTACCTTCTAATCTAAATCTATGATCCTATAATCATAAAAAAAAAACCCATAGTCATGCAAAAATTGTCTTGCTCCAGAAATAAAGTCAAGAATCCAAAAATTTGGACTTAGCGCCACTGAACGTTCTAAAGGAGGGGATTGGAAGAGTGAGACCTACCTATACTTTGTAGCCTGTTGCTCCAAAATGCCCCTTCAGGTTGATTTTAACCCTGCTGAAGAGAGAGTCAGGACACTGAGAGTAAGGATAGAGTGGTCCATTGTCTTGACTATGAAGTATGCTTATATAATGCAACTTAGGCATCTTGAGATCTGGAGGGACCTCAGATAGGGGAGGGTGGCTGCAGCTGGGACCTGAGTGGGATAAGAGAAATGCAGCCAAGGATAGGGAAGATGTTTCTAGGGCTGAATGAAGCATGGGATTTGTTACTTTCTTTTTTTCCCCGTTTCCTCAAAGCCTACTTTGACCGTATGCATCTCCCAATCGGGGGCCAACAAAAGGGCTATCAGGGTCTTAGGAGACAACTGCTATGGGTGAGTACAGTGCAGGAGCAGGGATGGGAGGGGCTCTGAATGCAGAGGATGAGCTGGGGTTGGGAAGGGATCCCTGAGCTGGAATCTACGACTTGAGTAGGCTTAACTAAGCAGGACTTAACTCCTTAACTAAGAGATTCATCTGAGAGCCCAGTCCTTGTCTCTCATTTTAGCAAGTACGGGAAAAATGGCACCTGGTGGGAGGACCTGTCACGACTTTCTGCAAGATTCAGGAGGGGTCTGTTTCTTGGGGGCCTGGATCCCCCATGTTCCCGATCTTCCCGTCCTCAGATCCTTCTGCCTCTGGATTCCCTTGCCACTGGATCTCCCAGGCCCAGATCATTCATGGCAGGATGCACTCATTCTCAGGTCACTAGTTTCTTCTCTTTTTTTTTTAATCTACCTACCCCTGAGTTTCTGGTCCCCCAGTCTTGTCACATGCACATTTCCCTTTCTTATCACCCCAGAGCTCTAGTCCCCGAGGGAGGTGAAGGGGAAGAGGCCTCAGCTGTGACCTTTTACTCCAAAGTGTGAGGCTCTAGTCTAGCCCAAGAGGAACTTCTGGGTGATCATGTTCCTAGTCTCTCCTCCCAGTCATAACCATTTTTTTTTTTATTGCACTGCTTTTTGAAACCACCTACCTTTTTTTCTCATATGTTCCTTGGTCACACAATTGACCTCCCACTAATGGGAGTCTTTCTTCTCTGGACCAGAGAAAGGCATCTGGAAGCATACTACTATACATATCTACATTTCCATATATTGTATGAATCAACGAGAAAGCATTTATTAAGTAAACTCTTACTATATGTTAGATACTACCCCAAGCTCTGGGGATACAGTCCCTGCCCCTCAAAAAGCTGATATTCTAAGGGAAGGGAGAGACAACACATAAAGAGGAGCTAGGAAGGAAAGAGGATGAGTACATGTGTTTTAGAAAATGGCTAGAGAAGTTTCTGGGCAAGATTTCAATCTATCGAGACAATAGTGGCCCAGGGTAGAGCCCATAGCGATCTAGACCAGTAAGCCAGAGAGAACCAATGAATTGGGATTCCCAACTTTGCCAGTTGATCTCAAATGTATTATTTAACCTTTGGGAGTGTTTTCTCATCTATAAAATGGGGTTGAGGCATAATTTTCCTTCCACCTCAACATGGATAATTTTGAAGATTAAGTGAGATTTTATACAGAGAGAGAGAGAGAGAAAGGAGAGAAAGGAATGCTTTGTAATCAATCATAAAGGCCTTCATAAATTCCAACTGGTTTTTTGTTTTTGTTTTTTTTTCAACTGTTATTATTTCCATGAGCTAGGGGAGTCTATGAAGTTTAGGCAGAACTGGAGGCCCCAAGTGAGATAGAGTAATGTGTCTGGAGTAGAATTGAGCCCCTCTTTAGATGGAACACACGTTCTCTGAAAAGAAGTTGTGCCCAGAGATCCTCCAGTCTCTGTTCCCATCCCTACTTAAGTCAATCACAGTACACTGCCCTGTACTCCCGAACTGTGGTATTGGGCCATGGCTACACATTTGCATTATCTTCCTCCCCAGCAGCCTCCCAACAAAGGACTTGGAAGAGGACTAGAGTTCCTGGTTCAGCCTTGTCTCAGCCCTCCTGGGTTTTCTGTGAGAAAGACCTGGACTAACATAGCTTAGGTGACTAATGGAGCATGTTTTCAGGTTCTCTTGTTAGCCAAGTCGGCCACACCTAGCTGATACATATATGGTCACCCAAGGTGACTAATCAACAGCCTTGCTGCACACTCACATTCCCTCCCTTTTTCCTCCTACCCATTCTTTATTCCAGGTTGGGTGGGGGCAACTGAATTCCTTTCGGTCTTGTCATACCCCTGAGAGCTAGTTTGTACCTGGGCCTGGGTAAATTGCCCTGAAATTTTATAGCATTGAAATATTTAGCATCACTGGAGGGGAAAAAGGATGACCTTTGTCCTACATTCCTGCTGCCTAGGCAAAATAGCCCAGCTCTTTTATGTGTATAAAATGGGGGAAGGTGAGTATTATAAGTAAAAATATTTACCTGACAGAGACCTTTCTAGGACATTATTTTGTAAACCTTAAAGCTCAGTGAGTTGGTAACTGGTAGCCCTCATGTAGTTCTATTGTCTAAACATTTACTATCTTCCTCTAGGACCCTGGAGAATAGATGATTTGGGAGAAAGATTCTAGCAAAGTGTTTCTGATGATTATCTTTCTCCCCTCACTGGAAAGCTCAGGGAGTGCTCCCTACGCAATTTTGGAGAAGAAGCCAAGTTGATAGGATGGAAGAATATATGAGACCTGTACACTGTCTATGCAGAACTAGCTGGTCTCGTTCCTTTCCACTGCCCCTTCGAAAAGAGGACTTTGCTGATAACAAAACAAGAAACAGGGCATGGGACGTGAATAGCTGGTGACAGACTGAGACAGATTGTTGGAGACCTGTGTTGTGAAAGCAGTAGAGAGCTTGGAGCAGAATGGAGACTGGGAAATTCAAAAAGAGAAGATTGTGAATCCCAACTCGCTGATGTGATTTCCATTGGGCTGGTGAGCTGGAGAGGGAAGGTTGATTTCTTCTCATTGATATTCCCTGCTTTTTACTATCCATAATCCCACAGACAGGATCACAGGATACATGGAATCACATGGGCATAGAGGTGTGCACACACACACTCCTTCGCTTACCTTCCCATACTCCTTTCTATGATCAATGGTTATGAACAATTAAGGAATTTTGTCTGCCACCTCCAAAGAACTAGGAGGGCAGTTGGAAAGAGATGGGTTTCATGGGGAACATGTGAACCATTTCCTGTCTTTTTTTTTTTTGCTATATTCAATAACTATGTGATCATGGTATCTTAAGTATCTGAGTTCTGTGGACATGGTGGAGGTGGTGTCCAAAGAGAATTGGGTTGAGGTAGTGGCTCCAAAAGCCATCCAGACATGGGGTGGGGAGGGAGGGTTTAAAGAGTCCAGACATGGGGTAAGGACTCTAGAAAATAGGGGTTTTTTACTATTTTAATATAATTTTTAATATTATTTTTAATATTTTGAGTAATATTTCAATTTCTTCCTTAGTTTAATTACATAGCTAGCCAGCATGCAGCTTGAAAACATAGGCTCTGCAGTATAGAAAAAGCCTAAGCATTGCAGGCTGCATAATCCTCTGGTGGTCACTGAAGATACTGCATGTCCTTTCAGGCGTGTGAATGACAGCTCAGTCATTGGGCTGCTGGTTGAGTAAATCAATCAATCAATCAATAAACATTTATTAAACATCTACTATAATGCCTGGTACTGCTGTGGATTAAAAAAGAAACAAAAAAGCCCCCACCAGTGCCCTGCCCGCAAGGGAGGCTTGACAATCTAATGAAATACAACCATAATATGTGCCTATATTCCCTCACTAGATAATTAAGATGGTGATGTGTTGCCTTTTTAGGGTTTAGGGAAAGCATCATATGAACCTATTTAGACTGTTTACAAACATCGCAAATTATTGCTATTATACATGTATATTCTTTTTTTTTTTTTTTTGGTGAGTCAATTGGGGGTTAGTGACTTGCCCGGGGTCACACACCTAGTAAGTGTAAGTGTCTGAGGCTGGATTTGAACTCAGGTTCTCCTGAATCCAAGGCCAGTGCGCCACCTAGCTGCGCTATACGTATATAGTTCTTGAGCCCACAGGCAAGGACTGCTTTCACCAAGAGTCCCATCCCTTAGTTCCACCCAGCATTGTAGACCTTTTCTTTCTTTTTCTTTTTCTTTTCTTCCTGCCTTATTTTCTTTCTATTTATTTATTTGTCTGTTTGTTTGCTTGCTTATTTTGCAATTGAAACAATCAAAAAACTGCAGGAGAAATCTCTGCATGTGCTTAAAATGCCCTAGGGGTCAGAGAAGTCTAGAAGGACTCCTGTCCCTAGAAGAAATTCACTTCAGCCTGGGGAGAAGGGTTTAGATTCAGAGTACTTCTTATTGTCTATTACTCAAGTTGTGGAGAGACCTAGGAAATAGGGCACCCATACTTGGAGACTCAAGCCATACTGAAGTTCATGATTGTTGCCCAGTAGGTCTGAGAGTGATGACAGGAAGCCTGGGCCATCCACAACCTCAAGAGGTCATGACAGAAGGGCCAGGCCTATTAGGTCAGTGACCCAGCTCACATACCATGCTGTAGGAGAAAGAGGAGAAATGGTTGTCCATGGAACCAATGATGCCAATTACTGTAGTACAGGATGCTTTGTGTATAATTGGAGAATGCTATTATGAGTAGCTTATGGCTTCTGTGTTATGCAATATGCTTTTTTTTTTTTTTTTGGTGAGGCAATTAGGGTTAAGAGCCCAGGGTCACACAGCTAGTAAGTGTTAAGTGTCTGAGGCTGGATTTGAACTCAGGTACTCCTGAATCCAGGGCCAGTGCTTTATCCACTGTGCCATCTAGCTGCCCCCTGCAATATGCTTTTATTGCTGTATTTAGCATCATTGCTGTATATGCTGGTATGCAATGTTGTGAATGCACTATTGCTTTGATGCAAACATGATCTTTGTATGTGGTCACTGGACATAATTCTGTTATGTGATAGCTTGTGTTTTATACTGGTGCCCTTAGTTTAATATATGCCATGTTGTCATATATGCTCTTGATTATATGTAATATGTTTATGAGATGTGCTAATGCTAGCTGCACACAGAGTATGAGTGTCACGTATTAGATATCTGCATGTACGCTGTACCATGTTGTTAGAAATTATTTGTCATTTATGTTACGCATGTTGTACATTCACAAATACTCAAGGTGTACCCCATGACATTTTAGGACTGCAAATTCTTTAGTGGAGGTGGGGGAGATGTAGAGAGACACAAAAATGTTTTTCACTGGCCAAACTTACAGTATCAGAGGGTTTGTGGCTGACAGAGAAACATAATAAAGGAACAAATGCAGAGTAGGGTAGGGGGTGGAGAACAGTACCTCACCTTCTTGGTTTACTTTTTGTCTGTGGCCTCAAATTCATTTTCATGCTAAACCTGATAGACTCGGGAATATCTTAGGAACAGAGATCTTCAATCTCTGCTCCTTGTTGTTTTGTCCTGTCCAACTCTTCATGAACGCCCCTTTGAAGTTTTGGGTTTGTTGGTTTTTTTGGCAAAGATACTGGAGTGGTTTACCATTTTCTTCTCCAGCCCATTTTACAGATGAGGAAACTGAGGCAAATGGCGTTAAGTGAATTGCCCAGGGTCACACAGCTGCTACATGTCTGAAGCCAGATTTGAACTCAGGTCTTCCTGAATCCAGGTTCAACGCTTTATCCACTGTGCCACCTACCTACCCCAAATCTCAGCCATAGGGATGGGGACAGAGATTGGATTAAGAATTTCACTGGTATATGGAAAATTCCTCTACCAATTTGGGTAAGCATCTTTTCTGCAATTTATAGTCTTAGGGAGTTGCCTATAGCATGAGAGGTTTAATGAATTGTTCAGGGTCATACAGCCAGTAATGTGTCAGAAGTTGGTCTTTGAACCCAGGGTCTTTACTACACCATACTTTCATGTTTTAATGAATTGCATTGAGGATTTGTGTCCTTAGTTTTATCAAGCTATCATATATGTTATTGATTATATGCCATGTATTATGTTTATCGAAGAGGCAACTAGGTGGCACAGTAGATAGAACTCTGGGCTGGAGTCAAGAAGACCTAGGTACAAATTCTGCCTAGACACTTACTAGTTGTGGTGACTCTGTACAAGTTATTCTGTCTGTCTCAATTTCCTCCACTGTAGAATGAGAATAATAGTATCTAAACCCTCAGGGGTTGTTTTGAAAATCAAAGCGAGATAAATTTACACACTTATGTAGCATAGTACAGTATTACGTAAAGTACTTAATAAATGCTCCTTTCCTTGCTTCCTTAGAGCAAATAACATGGATGTGTTCATCAACCTTAAGGATTGAAAGGACTCAATAAAGCCTAGAACAGTCTACCTGGCCTTTGTTAGCTGGGTGTGATAACTACACTCAAAGAGCCTCAACTTTCCCTTATCACGAGAGGTTTTAGCCACTATATCCCAGCCGACTGGGGCTGATATGGTTTGGCAGATGGCCCTGGAATGGACTATCCCACCACACCTAGCAGCTACCCTTAGATGAGTAAAGCAGTGCCCAGGTGAGACTAGATACTTAGCAGTTACCCACACACCAGTGGGAAACCACACCAAATGGGGAACAGGTGCAGTGAGAGGGTGAGATGAATATCACCAGAACATATCAGTGATACCAATAGGTAAAAGTTGCCCCCTCCATTTGTACCCACATTTCCCATATGTATGCCCTTATCCCAATGTGTGGCAAGTCTCCCCCAAAGATACTGTAAATATTTGTGTAAGAATGCACCCAGGTTTATGGGGGAAATATTCTACTGCAATTCTCTTTACAGTGTTACTTAATTAAATGCCTTGGATTTTAACTAATATATCCTCTGGTTGACTAGAGAAAAAGGGGTTTGTGAGCAAAGGTTTTGAGCGAAATAGACATGGACACACAGAATAGCTATTAGAAGAGCATTGTGGGGGCAGCTAGGTGATGCAGGAGGACCCGAGTTCAAATCCGACCTCAGACACTTAACACTTAACTAGCTGTGTGACCTTAGGCTATGTCACTTAACCCCAACCTTGCCTCACCCAAAAAAAAAAAAGAAGAAGAAGAAGAGCATTGTGTATGCAAGGGAGTCACCAAATTCTACATTATTATTATTACTATATGCCCAGCTCTATATGAGGCACTGTTTGAGAGTGGGATAGGGAGACTATGCCATGCTTCCTTTCTCATATCACTCCTTAAATTAGCTATGGAACATTTACTGTATATAACACACTGTACTAGGAGATATTGTGGGGGGGTTCTGGATCTGCCCTCAGAGAAGCTTACAGTATAGGAGTGGGGATAAAACACTATAATAAAAGGTAGGGTCTGAATGCACAGTAAGATATGCAAAGAAAGTACTGCTGGGAACAGAGGAGGGAGAACTCACTTTCCTTTAGGGGTGAGAGGGTAGACAGAGTACAGGGTAGGCCATCAGGAATAAAGAGAAAATTGTCATGGTAAGACAAGTTGCCTCTGGGGCAGCTAGGTGGCGCAGTGGATAAAGCACTAACCCTGGATTCAGGAGGATCTAGCCTCAGACACTTGACACTTACTAGCTGTGTGACCCTGAGCAAGTCACTTAGCCCTCATTGCCCTGCCCAAAAAAAAAAAAAAAAGACAAGATTGCCTCGAAGTATGGATAGGAACTATGGACAAGAAGGATTTTTCCAGGGACAGAAGACTAGGGACATATTTAGTGATCAGAGATGAGTACTATTTCTACATGAAGGGGAATTAGTCCTCTTACTTGGCAGCTCTCCAGGGGGATGTACAGAAAGGATATTTGAGGTGAGGGTGACAGGTGGGAAGTAATTTATAATTTGTCTGACTCCATTTCTTAGGGTTCCCCAGCAGACAGAGGCTCTCTAGGCATTACCGGGCTCTCCTAGTTATCTGCATGCTGCAGGCAATTCCTAATGGGGCAGGGCCACTCTGTGGGTGTGTGTGAACCCTGGTGGCCCCCAGGGCCACAGTCAAGTGGGTGAATGAGTGAAGAGGAGCATTAGAAGGAGCAAAGGGATCTGAGGATTAAGCTATGGAGCTTCTTCTGCTCAGCATGACCATGCTTGGTGAGCTAACCTTGGATCAGTGGGCACAGAGAGGGCAGGGGGAGGAGTCCTAGTGATACCAAGGGTTAGGTTGCAGAGTATGGTCTGGAGGCATGCAGGGGGACAAACTGGAGGTACAAAGAAGAATGAGACCTGGGACTATCCCTAGTGCCCAGTGTCCTCTGCCTTGTTCCCATAACCTCCTAGGGATCAAACACTTCTCTCTGCTTGCCCTCCTTTGGCCCCTCAGGCTGTCTTGCCCCTTAATTTTACGTTGAGACCTCTTCTTACCAAACTTGTCTCTTTTACAGCCATCAGCAGCTCCTCCAGAGTGCAAAGAGAAGAAGGTGAGTCCAAGACCAGACAGGGGACAAGGAGCATCTAAGTCTGGAAGCGGCAGGGAGGCAGTAACAGGACATTTACTGGACCCCATTTCTGCCACTTATTATTTGCGTGGTCTTGGGAAAAGCCCTTCACTCTTTTTTTTTTTTTAGTGAGGCAATTGGGGTTAAGTGACTTGCCCAGGGTCACACAGCTAGTAAGTGTAAAGTGTCTGAGGCTGGATTTGAACTCAGGTCCTCCTGACTCCAAGGCCAGTGCTCTATCCACTGCGCCACCTAGCTGCCCCAGCCCTTCAATCTTGAGTCTCAGTTCCTTCATCCGTAAAGTGAGGGGTTTGACTAGATGACCTCTGAGGTCCCTTCCAGTTCTAAAATTAGGATTGTATGATCCTATCCTGTAATTTGAAGTCCATCCCCAGGTTCCCTCCTATACTGGTTGCATGGGGCCAGTCTAGATACTCTGAGGTTGCTGGAATTAGGAATCCCTTTGGCCACAGCTGGAACTGCAAACAGAAAGCACTAGAGAATAGATAGCCCAGAAAAAAAAGGGGGGGGGAATATTTCATCAGGACCAGGGCCAGATGTAAGCTAGAGAGGTAGCCAAGGGCACCACACCTCCCAGAAGATGCTGCCAGCTCTGGAGGAGAGTGGGATGAGTTTGAGTAGTAAGGGCTTGACTCCCTGAAACCCACACTTCCCTCTTGCTCCATTCTTATTTTTTGTTTTTTTAGTGAGGCAATTGGGGTTAAGTGACTTGCCCAGGGTCACACAGCTAGTAAGTGTTAAGTGTCTGAGGCCCGATTTGAACTCAGGTACTCCTGACTCCAGGGCTGGTGCTCTATCCACTGCGCCATCTAGCTGCCCCTTGCTCCATTCTTATTTCCTGGGTAAGTGGGCAGGGGCACATAAATCCAGCTGTGCCCAGAAAGGCAGGAGATTTGAAGGGAAGCGAGTTTTCACTGGGTTTGTGAGGAATGTCAGACTTTTTTTTAAAGGAAAGGGAGCAGCAACAGCTTGAACCAAAAGAAGCTGCCTGAGTGGCCTGGCCTGGCCTGGCCTGTCTTGGGTGAGAAGAGATCTTATGCAAAAGAAACCTTTGTTTCCAGGGTACTCACCTTCCATTTCCAGGATCCTTATCAAAAGGTATAGGTCAGGGGCCCACTCTTCAAGGAGTCCCACAGTCCTTCTAGAAAGATAAGGCCCCAGCCAGGGGAGCAAAATGTCAGAAGTGTTCTAGGGTTGGCATAACCAGGAATACAGGGACCCAGAGTAAAAGACTGTTAGACTGACTCAAGCTCTTTTCTTTCCCCCCTTCCCCAACAAGCATGGAGGATAAATCTCCTTGGGAAACAAGGGGATTAATCTTTTCAACAGGAGAAGGGAGTAGCTGAGGTTAAGAAGAGAATGGATTTTCCAGTGATGGGGTCTGGGTAAGGACTTAGAAGTCCTGGAACAAGAGGTTCTAGTACCTACTGTGTCACCTTCTATGTATAAGATCCTGAGCAAGTCACTCTTTGGGTCTCAAACATTCATCTGTAAAATAAGGGAGTAAAATCATAGAGTTAGAATGGGCAATCCCCACTATTTTATAGGTGAGGAAACCAACGCTTCAAGATGTACCCAAGGTCTCGCCAATAACAAATAGCCAAGCCAAGACTCAAACTCACATCCTCTGGCCCTAAGTCTAAGGCTGTTCCCACTATACCACACTGCTTCTCCAAGTACTAATACCCTATGGTATGAGTCTATGACCCAGAAGTCTTGCCTTGTTGTCCTTTGTCCTCCAGCCAACCTGCTGAGGTGGTATTTACTTGAGAGAGAAGGAGCTACCTAGAGTTGAGTAGAGAGAGAGTGAGGAAGGAAGGGTCAGAGTAGAATATACCCAATAGTCTTTATCATCTCCTTCATGCTTTGAAAAAAAAATTTTTTAAACTTCTTCACTTTTTCCTTTTCTATTTATTCTCTCTCCCTTTCCATTTCATCTTTTTCTTTCTATTGCTTCACTTCTTTCTTCTCTATTGTCCCTTTCCTCCCCTTTCTTTTCTTCTCCCTGAGATCATGCAGGTAAAGAGAGTTTGCAAACCTTCGTATTCTCTACAGGAGTCCTGTCTAAACCCATCATCTCTTACAAAATCATCAAGATCTTTCCAAGAAGCCGATTAGTTCATATTTTATGCCACTCAATTCAGGGCCCTCCAATGATAAATTACATCCTCATGGGGACAAGTGACATCACGGTATCGAAGAAAATCATGGATAATGGGCTCCCAGCCAGCTTTCCCATTCTTGCCACATTCAAGTCTCGGCCAGATTTACTCAACTACTACTGCCAAGCAAGCACAGCTATGGGGCAAACAGCCTACAGTGACATACTGAAGCTCTTCTGGGAATTGTGGGGTAGTATGTCCCTTGGAAGAGGGGTATGGAATTTTGGGGGGAGAATAGCAGGGCATCAAAGCCAGTGGACTGTTGGGGGGCATGGGGCTTTATGGATTAGAGATTAGGGTGGGACAGGGGCTGTGAGAACAAGACCAGCTAAGACAGGTTACCAGACAGCTTTAAAAGGTCCAGCCTACATTTGCTGGCTCCTCTCTCTAAAAGTACAGATTATGTTTGTAGGTGGAAGGAAAAGGACCTTAGAGATCAGGTGATCTAAAAATTCAAACTCTTCATTTTATAAATGAGGAAACTGAGGCCTAAGGATTATTTTGACTCTGACATTAACTCAGTCTGTGACTTACCAGGTGTCCCAACTCCCAGAAGAACTCTTTCTACCATACTATAAGATCTCAGAGTAAGGTTCTTTCTTGGTGTAGGCCGCATGAAAACCAACTTGAGAAATGTTGCCTAAACTGGAGGGGGATAGGATGAAGAATAGAAAGAAAATCAATAAGTCAATTAATCAACAAGTTAAATGATTATTTATTAATCAAGGGAGAGGGGGGCATAGAGAATAAGGTGAGCAGGGATGGTGCTTTCTAGGAAAGGACTCCTATCCCCAGAGACTCTTGTCTCTGAGACAAGATCTCCTGATGATGGTTGTAGGTGCTGTAGGGGACACACAAGAATAGCAATCAACCTTTATTCAACTCTAATCACATGTGATGTATGAGAGGCAGATAAGAGCCAACGTTGGAATCAGAAGGATTTACGTCCAGCCTCTAAAATGATCAATTACAAAAGGGTTGCAGATTTGCAACCTCCCTTGTGGAGGGAGTTTCCATACTGGAAAAAATCACAGGATTCACACAAAAAAATAAAATAGAATAAAAATATATACAGTGCTCTGCACCAGATGCTGGGGAATACAAAGATGAATAAGAGGCAGTCTAATAAAATGTCTCCTGACTCCTAGGAGCTGGTTGGGGAGATAAAGCTTACCCCTATGGACTAATATTGAACACCACAAGGCAGAATATAAGACGTATGGTTTATCGTGTTGTTCAGAATATAAACACTATACAGAAGAGAGGAAGGAAGACACTTACTAAGTGCCTACTATGTGCCAGGCACTGTGATAAGCACTTTACAAATATTACCTCATTTGATCCTCACAACAACCCAGAAGATAGGTACTATTATTATCATCCCCATTTTGCAGTTGAAGAAAATGAGGCAACTAAAGGTGAAGTGACTTGTCCAGAGTCACACAGCTAATAAGTGTCTGAGGTGACTGGATTTGACCTAGCCAGAGCTCCAATAGTAAGGCTGTGATTAGTTCAGGACCTCCAGGAAATGCTCTTGAGAAATGAACTCTTAGCTTGATGAGTGAAAAAGGGGAAGACAAGATGTTAGTTGGGCTAGATAAAAAAGACACGGTCCCCTCCAGTTAAGCCAGAATTCTAGGCCCCAAGAACTTTATACTTACTTACCATTTTCTCCTCTTTTCCCTATTCTTCTTCCACAGTGCCAGTGTCCCAGCCTCAGGCCAACTTCACCCTGATGGGCACAGGATCAGGACAGATGGTGGTGGTGTCATGCCTGGCATCTAAGGGCAGTCCACCCATCACTTACATGCTCTGCAGGAAGGATGGGTACATCCTAATGGAGAAGACACCCCGTCCTGGAAGACCAGCCAACTTTTCCTTCCCAGTAAATGAACTATCAGCCTGGTATGCATGCCAGGCCAAGAATTTTGGCAGTATACAGTACAGTGCCCTCACACTGGTGCCCCCAGGTAAGAAACCCTTTATTTGGACAAATGAGGAGGGAAGGGAGAGAAGCCCAGGAAGAATTAAATCCCCTGAGGAGGCTGCCACTGATAGTACCCATGTGTCTTTGAGGTCATTGATGGTTTGGAATCTGAGCATCTCACAGGCTGTAAGGATCTGTAATTGAACTTGTGTGAATACTTGCCAGGGGTGTGCTGGTAAATATTTAATAACTGGCTCTCCAGAAAACAATAACAATAAAGTGACCATGACACATTTTTAAGTTGAATCTGCCTTATTAATATTTTTCCATCCCTTTTTTTTTTTTTGGTGAGGCAATTGGGGTTAAGTGACTTGCCCAAGGTCACACAGCTAGTAAGTGTTAAGTGTCTGAGGCCGGATTTGAACTCAGGTACTCCTGAATCCAGGGCCAGTGCTTTATCCACTGCGCCATCTAGCTGCCCCCCCCCTGCCCCCATCTCTTTCCTAAGACTAGACAATCAACAAAACAATAAATCAGCCTTGATTTGTACCATTTGCTGATTTCTAAGGCATAAAAGGTCACACTGAAAATTAATTTTTTTAAATAAACATTTTTATTTAAAGTTTTCAGTTCCAAACTCTATCCCTCCCTCACCCAGAAAATTTAACAATCAGCTTTTTGAGGTCAGTATGAGCAGGTTCTAGCCCACCTCTTCCTGTAGCCTTTATATATCTTAGCTAGTCTTTGTGGACTGCTATGGCCAAGCTAATTACCTGGTAGCCAAATTTCTGGTCATGATCCCTTATGAATTTAGCTTCAAATTTATGTCAACAGATGATGTAACTGGGCCCATATCCAAAGCCTTTCTACATTAGTAGGGTCTACCAGAGGTTTTATTCTTCAGGTACAGCCTTTAAGAACCCAGTCACTGGGAGAGGGCTTAAAGGATGACCTGATAGCTAAACTATGAAAATCCCCTCAACATTTGCTCTTTGGCCAGGGAAGAACTAATGGTCATGGGACCCAGGCCTTGGCCGCAGAAGAGGCCAGCATGCTCACACCCAAAAGCAAAAAGACAGGTTCCTCTTTCCCACTTCTCAACATTTCCTCCAAAGTCCTTTCCAAATCTTTAGATTCCATGATTTCTTATGGTTGGGGTGGGGAAAAAGACACTAAACCTGGAAGGAAGTCTTCAATATCACTGCTTCCCACTATGGCTCACAGGGGAGCTGCCCCTGATACCAACTTTTGTACTGGCTGCAAGTCTGACTGCTATGGTGGCTGCCACATTCATCATCCTGTGCCAGAACATGAAGATGAGGTGAGGGCTATGAGCCAGGGGAGGGCAGTGTGAGGGAAGATGGGGTTAGGAGAAGCAGTGTCAACACTGGGGCAAAGGGTGGAGAGAAAGGCAGACATGATGGCGTTCGGTAGGGAGTTGGAGGGTTAGCTGTGCATGGCTAGATGTTTGAGTGTGTAATAGTTTGGGCTGTGGTCATTGCCAAAGAGTTATTCATTCCCATAGGAGATTCCTAGGGACCAGAAAGACCTGACTTGACTGCCTTCCTTCCTTCCTTCTTTTCTTCCTTCCTTCCTTCTTTTCTTCCTTCCTTCCTTCTTTTCTTCCTTCCTTCCTTCCTCCCTCCCTCCCTCCTTTCCTCTCTTCCTTCCTTCCTTCCTCCCTTCCTCCCTTCCTTCCTTTCTCATTTCACAACCACTCTCCTGCAATGACAATGACAATAGCTGACTATATAGCGTTTACTATGTGCCAGGCACTGTGCTAAGCACTTTATAATTATCATCTAATTTAATCCTCATTCCAACCCTGGGAGGTGCTATTATTATCCTCATTTCACAGATGGGGAAACTGAGGCAAATGGAGGTTAAGCGACTTGCCCAGGGTCACACAGATGATAAGTGTCTGAGGCTATATTTGAACTTAGGTCTTTTAAAATGATTCTCTATGGTCAAGATTAGTCATAGTTGTATGTTCAATTTTGTGTGTGTGGGGGGGGGTTTGTTCTTTCCATTTGTTGTACTCATTGTTTATATTGTTTTCCTCATTCTACTTACTTCACTGTATCAGTTCACATAAGTCTTCCCATGTTTTTTCTGAATTCCTCTTTTTTTCTTTATCTTGTGGCCCAACAATATTGCATTGCATTACATTCATATAAGGTAGTTTCCTCATCAATGGACACTTATTTCGCTTTTTTTTTTTTTTTGCTATCACAAAAAAGTGCTGCAAAAAATATTTTGCTATATCTGGAATTTTTTTTTCCTGTCTTGGACCTCACTGGAGCATATGTTTATCATCAGAATAGATTTCCAGGTAAAGTATATAGATAATATAGTAACTTTTTAAAAAGCATAATTCCAAATTACTTTCCAGAACAGTTGAGTCAACCCATAATTCAACTGACACTGTCTTTTTACAGCACCCCAACATGGATTATTCACATTTTTGCCATTTTGTTAATTTGCTGGGTGTGAGGCAAAGCCTCAGAGTTATTTAAATGTATATTGCGGGGGCAGCTAGGTGGTACAGTGGATAGAGCACCAGCCCTGGAGTCAGGAGTACCTGAGTTCAAATCTGGCCTCAGACACTTGACACTTACTAGCTGTGTGACCTTGGGCAAGTCATTTAACCCCAATTGCCTCACTGAAAAAAAAATAATAAATGTATATTGCTCTTATTATAAATGATTTAGAGCAATATTTCTTATGGTTTTCTGAGAATTATTTTGAGAATTGTTCATATCTGTTGATTCTCTCTCTATATATATGTATATATACATATACACACAAGGAAATAGCTCATGAACAAGTATTTATTTTCTTTTTAAAAATAACTTTTTATTTATATCATGAAAATTTCTTCCAGTATCCCTTCCCTCCCCATTCCCAGGGAGTTAGTCCACATAATATTATTTTAAAGCATAAAAGAAAAAGAGAAAAAGACTATCAAAACAAATAAATACATAGAAAATATATGAAATGGACCATACCCATGGACCTCCCACCCCTACAAAAGAATGGGTTGGGGATATCTTCTCATTTCTCTTCTTTGGGACCATGTTTGTTATTTGTAATTTTGCAACTTTCACTTTTATTTGTTTTGTGGTTCTTTCCACATTATTTGCCTCAATTTCCTCAACTGTAAATAGGGATAATAATACTACCTACCTCCCAGAGTTGTTGTGAGGATTGAATGAAATAATAATTGTAAAGCTCTTAGCACAGTGCCCAGCATGTATTGAGCACTAAATAAATGTTAGTTGTTGTTATAGTCTGTGTATATATATGTATTTCTGTGTGTTAGCTAGGTGGCGCAGTGGATAGAGTACCAGGCCTAGAGTCAGTAAGACTCATCTAGAGTTCAAATCTGGTCTTGATACTTACTAGTTCTGTGACCATGGGCAAGTCACTTAGTCCTATTTGCCTCAGTTTCTTCATCTGACAAATGTGCTAGAGAAGGAAATGGCAAACCACTCCATTATCTTTGCCAAGAAAACCCCAAATGGGGTCACAAAGAGTCATACATGACTAAAATAATTGAACCACACACACAAACACACATACATATGCATATATACATACATATGGCTCTGCTTACTTCACTCTACATCAGATTGTAAATTTTTCATTACTTCTCGGTATTCATTATATATTCATCATTTCTTACAGCATAGCAATAGTCCATTATATTTATAGACCACAATTTGTTTAGTCATTCGCCAACTTTTTGGCATCTACTTTGTTCCCAAAGTAAATTACCATAGTAAGTGCTGCTATAGATATTTTTATGTATATCAGGACTTTCTTCTTATCAATGGCCTCCTGGGGTATAAGTGTAGTAATAGAATTTAAGGGTCAAAAGGTATGGATCTTTTAGTAATTTTGATTGCATAATTCCAAGTTTCATTCCAAAATAGTTGTGCTGAATCAGAGCTCCACCAACAATATTCTACTGTCCCTGTCTTTCCACAACTCTACCAATATTGATTATTCCCATATTTTGTCATCTTTGCCAATTTGTGGGATGTGAGATAAAACCTTAGGGTTGTTTTGATTTGTATTTCTTTTATCATTTTAAAATCACTAATAGGGGACAGCTAGGTGGCTCAGTGGATAAAGCACCAGCCCTGGATTTTTAGGAGGACCTGAGTTCAATGTGGCCTCGGATTACTTGACACTTCTAGCTGTATGACACTTAACACTCATTGCCTCGCCAAAAACAAACAAACAAAAATCACTAATAAGTGATTTAAAGCAGTCTTTCATATAGTAGTTAATAGTTTGTGATTTGTCTTTTGTGAACTGCTTATTCAAATCCTTTGACCACTTGTGTATTAAGGAATGGCTTTTGGCCAAACGTGCATTTGTACATATACACACTTATATGTTGTTAGTTGTTTAACTCTTACCTTATCTGAGAAATTTGATAGAAAGATTCTCCCCCATTCCTTCCTTCCCTAAATATGCTAATTTTGTTTGTGCAAAAGTTATTCAGTTTTATGTAATCAAAGTCATTTATTTTGTCTTCACTACCTCCATCTATTTGGTTAAGGATATATCTCCTGGGGGCCGCTAGGTGGCGCAGTGGATAGAGCACCGGCCCTGGAGTCAGGAGTACCTGAGTTCAAATCCAGCCACAGACACTTAACACTTACTAGCTGTGTGACCCTGGGCAAGTCACTTAAGCCCAATTGCCTCACTAAAAAAAACAAAAACAAAAACAACAACAACAAAAAAGATATTATATCTCCTGGGGCAGCTAGGTGGCACAGTGGATAAGCACTGGCCCTGGATCAGGAGGATCTGAGTTCAAATCCAGCCTCAGACACTTGACATTTACTAGCTGTGTGACCCTGGGCAAGTCGCTTAAGCCTCATTACCCAGCCAAAAAAAAAAAATTTAAAAAATGAATATATCTTCTACCCATAGCTGTGAAGATATGATCTGCTTCTCTTCTAATTTTTAATAGCCTAATCTTTAATATTAAAGTGATATATCCATATTGAATTTATCATGGTCAGTTATGAAGCACCTACTCTGTGTTCAGTACCAGTACATGCAAAAGATAAAAATGAAACATTCCCTGCTTTGAAGCTCACTTCTAATTAGTAGAAATGATGAGAACACTTGTAAATAAAAAACATAATCCAGCGAGGAGGGTATTAACAACTAAGAAATGAAGAAAGGCCTCACTGAGGAAGGAAGTGACAGTTCAGTTGAGCCTTAAACAAAGCTAGGCATTCTACTGGGCAGAAGTGAGGAGCGAGCCTTTTCTGGCATGGAGAGAGCTCATATGCAAAGGCATAGAGGTAAGCAAGAAGAGCAATGTGTGTGAGGATCAGGGGCTTAGGCGTGTTTGGCTGGACTGCAGTGTTCCTGAAAGAGAGAAATGTGCCACATGATATATCTGGAAAGAGTCTGACAGACTGTAAAGGGCTTTAAATACCAACTGGGAAGTTCGGTTTTTTGTCCTAGAGGGAGTCGCTGAAGCTTTCTGAGCAGGGATTGGACTCAATCAGATCTGTAGCTTAGAAATTTCAATCTGGCAGCTAGAATAGTTTGGCTTGGAGTGGGGGAAAGCCCTGGAAGAGGAGACCAATTAGGGAGCTATTGCAATAGTCCAGGTACGGGGTGATGAAAGTACGAAATAGGGTCACTTGTAGTGTGAGGGGAGAGAACAGATGTAGGATAGAGATTCATGGAAGTAAAATCATAAGACTTGAAACTGTGTTGAAATTGAGAGGGGAAAAGTCAAAAATGAGGCAACTAGTCATAGAGATTTGAGAGTTGTAAGAGTCAGTAGGAAAAAATCGTTAGACTTTCTAGGATCCAGCTCACGTATAATCTTTCTCACAGGGGTGTGTTGGCAATGTTTAACTATCTCTCCAGGGGGGAAAAAAAAAAAGAAACACAAACACCACAGAAACAAGTACATACCACTTTTAAGTTTAATCTTCATCATAATCCTTTTTTGAGGGGTGGTGAAGCAATAAAAATTAAGAGATTTGCCCAGGATCACACAGCTAGGAAGCATCTAAGGCTGGATTTGAATTCAAGTCCTCTAGGGTTGGTGCTCTATCCACTGTACCACCTAGCTACTCCAAGTTTAATCTTCATTATTAGCATTTTCTCCATCACATTCTTAAGTCTAGACAATCAACAAACAACAAATCAAGCCCTGATTTGTAGCACTTGCTGATTTCTAAGATAGAAATGCTTACACTGAAAATGTAACAATAAATGCTCAAATGGGAGCTGGCTCTTTCTTCTCCAAGCATGACTCCTGCCCCCTTTCGTCTCTAACCTTTTCACTTCCTTAAAACTCAGATGAAGTCATTGCCATTTGGAGGGCCTGCCAGTTCAGAAAGCTGAACAGGCAATTTTTCTTACTTGTTACTCTCCTGGTGATTTCATGAGTTGCTGTGATGCGATGCCCCACTCCCACCTTCCATGTTTCACTTGCTGGCCAACCTTCTTGGGAGGGGCTGCTCCTGAATTTAGCTATGCTGGTCCTCAGATAGGAGAAATAAGGTTTGTTTTATCACCATCCGGGCCAGAAGTCTTCCCTGCTTGGTGCAACACTTGCCACAGTCTGATATCTACTTGAGCAGTTTTAAAGAACAAGGTCAATCTCACACTACAATGAGGTTTTCAAGGGGGATTTTTGTGGTAGGGTTGTAACTGTATGATTGAATAACAACACACATATCTGTCACAAATCTTTTGAAATGTTAAAGTACTCTGTACAAAGAAATGGAGGAAATACCTCTGTGGATGGCTCCTGACCTCAGTGTTCCCAACCCTCCTGGGGTTTCTACAGGATCCATTCAACACCTTTGTCTCCCCGTGACTTTTGCCAAGTCACTTCATTTCTTCAGGCCTGTTTCTTCATTTACACAAAATGAGGGACTTGGGCCAGATGACCTTCAAGTTTTCTTCCAGCTCTAAATAATATAAACCTGTCACTTTATAGAATCTCATGGAGATGGTTATAGGAGGGGGCAGCTAGGTGTCGCAGTGGATAAAGCACTGGCCCTGGATTCAAGAGGATCTGAGTTCAACTCTGCCCTCAAACATTTGACACTAGCTGTGTGACCCTGGTCAAGTCACTTAACCCTCATTACCCCCCCACACACACACACACAAATTTCTAAAAAAAAAAAAGAGATGGTTATAGGATCCTCAGTACATGGACTGAAAGCCAGAAGAAACTTTGGAGCTCATCTAGTTCTCACAAATCCACAAATAAGTCTATCATTTTATTGATATGTGTATTCTTTCCATTGATGCATACCCCAACTGTTCTGGGCTGAGTCTGACTCAGGTAGTTTATACCCAATATTGGAATAGAAATGAGATAAATTGTGGGCTCCTCAAGGGCAGAAACTGTCTTTTATCCTTTTGATATAGTGGGAAAATGGGTACGGGTTGGGGTTGGGGTTCTTGGGAATTCCTCTTTAAAGAATTACACCCTCTTGTACACAAAACTTAGTTAGAATAAGGTGATAGTTTATTTAGGAGCAAGGGAAGGGAAGGGTGGGGGAAGAGAAACCATGAAAGAAATCCTTGGACTTTTCATGGGGAGATTTGGCATAAAGCACATGGCTCAGAGGTACCAAATCTCCTCGAACAGGAGACCGGAAGGTACTTTTATAGGGGACTGATGGGGGTGGCCCATCTGCCCGTGAAAAGTTCCTTTAGTGAGAGAGGACCATCCCCCACTGGTGGTAGCTGGGGGAATTGGGTGAGGAGTGGAGGACCATCCCCCACTGGTAATGACTAGAGGAATTGGGTGAGGGGTGGCTACAGATCCCTCTTCAGGACACAAAGGCCGCAGCCACACCCAAACTTATCTCCCCAGGGTAAGGGAGACCAGAATGAAGGGTAGGAATCCCAAGCTAGCTCAGTCCGATTTGGTTCCTCTAGGCGTTATCTGTCCTCTGGTTTGGTTTCTCAAGGAGAAGATTCCTCGGTGTGCCCCAGAGAAATTCTGGGGTGCTCTGCGCCCCATGACACTTTGAATCCCCATTACTTAGCATGGTGCTTGGCACACATAGTAGGTGCTTAATAAGTGTTTTTTGACTGACTGACAGATGCCCATAAGTTAATTCAACAATTAACAAATGGAGATTCACTTGATGCACGAGAAGGCTATTCAACAAGGATATGTATTCATGAGACATCTCCAGGTTGATTCAGCTGAGCTAATCTCCCCTGCCTCAGTTTCCCATGGTGGTTCATCAGCCAAACATTTGAGAATATCTACAATTCCTGTGGTTGTTTAAACTCAGGTGACCAGGAAGTCATATTTATGGACTGAGCCTTTAGTCCCCTGAGCCAATTAAGTCTTGAAGATGGGGGGGGGGGATTAGCCTAATTTGCATTAGAAAGGGACTACTGTGCCTGGGACTTTGGGTTCAAAGACCTTACATTCTATCAAGAATGTAAATAAAAAGACATTGCTCCCACCACAAAAACCCATCCATTCTAGCCTATCCTATGTGATTCTTGGCCATGTCCTCACGTAAGTTCTAGAAAGTCAGTTGATCAAATGTGTTAAGGGCCTTCCTTGATTTCTTTTGACATCATGAGATTACCAATGGAGCATGTGTACTCTCCATCAATTATACCTAACTCTTGCCATGTGACTATCCCATACATTTTGCTCCTACATTTCCTTAATAATAGTCTTCACACTGATTTTCTTTTCTAAATCTTCTTTCCATAATGTGCTACATCTTGCTCATGTCCACTGTATGCCTTTTCCAGTGACTGCCCCTTTTCCAACCCCTTTCATTTTACAAGTGAGGAAACTGAATTCAGTATTTGTCTAAGGTCACAGGGGTAGCAAATGTCAACATCAATACTTACCTTCAGTTTCACTGTTTCTAAATATAGTGGTACTACTGCATCTCCTCTGGCCTGCTAAGCTTCCACAACTCTGTCCCAAACCCTGACATTTTTGCTTTTTCCAAAGTCTTCCTCTTTCCAGAGCTGGATCTGTGTTGAGGTTTGGGAGTGGATGAAGAATTAGAGAAGGCCAGTGGATAGGGACTCTGGACCATAATAAATCATGGAACAATGCTCTCCTCTGTATGTCCGGTGTAAACACTCTCCTCTGCCAGAAGGAATGTCTGCCACCTGCTTCGATGGGGGGGAAGGGGGGAGGAGGGCGAGCAATGCTGGCTAGTTGCACTGGCTATGTATGTCTGTGTGGGGGATGTATTAATGGGATGAGGTTCATGTGAATGAAACAAGGTTTGAAAGCTACAAAGAGGATTTGCAAAAGAGATATAAAGAGAATCTGTCAAAGAGATAGAGAAAGGTTAAAGATACAAGCAGCAAAGAGGAGGAAATATAACTTGTGAAGTCTTGGTGAATTTTCTAGGGTCCTGGCTAGAAAAACAAAGTGAAGGATACTTGTAAGATTGGGAAGAGAGTTAGGATTTCTGGGTTCTATGTCAGGCTCTTGCTCTGATTCATCATGTTATACCTTCTCACTTTGTGATTGAATTTTCCCTTTTGTAAGATGGAAGAAATAATTTACTCTCTTCCTTTCCCTGGTATAGATGAACTTATATCAATAAAGCAACTTGCTATGACAAGTTTTGGCATGGAGTTTCAATGTGACTATCATGAAGCATCACCATCATCATTAGCAAAAGATCTATCAAGATGCATCACCATCGTCTTTAGCAAAAGATCTTGATGTCAAACAGATGTTCCAAAGTTCCAATCCCGAGCAGCTAGGTGGTGCGTGGATAGAGTGCCAGCTCTGAGTCAAGAAGACCCGAGTTCAACTCCTGCCTCAGACATAGCTGTGTGACCCTGTACAAATGACAACCCCAATTTGCTTCCCAAAAAGTAAATAAAATTTAAAAATTAAACAAATACCCCCAGCTCCCCAATAACATTAAATAAATACACCAAGAAATGGTGGTTCATTGCCTTGTTGGTTCAGGGTTTTTACCAAGTTTGAAGTTATAAATGTGTCTCCTTTTAGGAAGAAAAGCAGATCAATGGAAGGAATAAGAAATAGAGTGAAGGCACAGAACCCTGTTTCCAATGACTTTTAATTCAATTTAATACATTTTATCAAGTGTTTACAATATGCAAGGTGGATTGAGGGTACAAAATCAAACAAAAACCCCCACAGGCTTTCACTTCCAAGAGCTTATATTCTACTGGAACACATGACACATCAACAGATATTTTTATAAGATAATTTGAAGAAGAAGAGAACAGCAGCTGGGTTGAGGGGAGACCAGGGAAGGCTTCTCCAAAGAGGGAGCATGTGAGCAGAGCATTGAAAGAAGCTAAGGATTTGTGAGAGACAGTAAGTGCATTTAGAGGCAGAAAGACTGCAAGAGCAATGATATGGAAGATGGCAGAAGGCTGAGTGTGGGAGAGAGCAAGTGGGCTGCTTTAGCTGGTGAAACACTATCCATAATGGAGAATAGTGAGAGGGTCTTTCCATTAAAATCTGAGAGAGAAAGCAAAGATATACATTTATTATCGCCGTTATTATTGTATATAGTTCTAAAAGTACTAGCGACAGCAATTCCACTGGAAAAAAGAAACCGAAAACACAAGTAAAAAAGAAACAAATTTATCACTTTTTGCTGAGAATAAGATGGTCTACCTATTGTCAACTGGGCCTGACTCTGACCATTCCCCTGGTTGTTTTGATATTGGAACAAAATTAAATATCTTTAGGTCATTCAGCATTTAAGAAAAGGAAATGTACTTACCCGCAGTAGAAAAAAAATATTGTTTCAGATGAATCTTCCCTGCACCTGAGTTGCCTATCGTGGTCAGCCATCAGAAACAGGCTAGAAGTTCCTCATGGCTTTTTGTACTCAGACAGAATAGTTAGAACCTTTAGTACCCCTAAACAAATTAATTCTTTTTTTTAATGGTATTTTTCCCCCAAATACATGCAAGATATTCGATTTTAAAAAATTTTTGAGTTCTAATTTAACATTCATTTTTTAAAAAGTTGAGTTCTAAATTTTCTTCTCTTCTCTCTCTTCCCCCCTCTCTAAAAAGGTTATATGTGTGCAATGATGTAAAACACATTTCCATATTAGTCATAGTGAGAAAGAAGAAACAGAACAAAAGGAAAAAAAAAACAGAAAAAGATAAAGAAAGTGAAAGTAGTATTCTTCCGTCTGTATTCAGACTCCATCAGTGTTTTTTCCTCTGGAGCATTTTCCATCATGAATCCTCTGGAATTGTCTTGAATCATTGTATTTCTGAGAAGAGCCAATTTATTCATAGTTGGTCATTGCATAACATTGCTGTTACTGCAATGTTCTGTGAGCATCATTACATGTAAGTCTTTCCAAGTTTTTCTGAAATGTGCCAAGCAAATTAATTCTTAAGGATGGTTCCAATACCTTTTAAGGAAAAGAGCTAACCCAGTCCACATGAGATAAATTAGTGGTTTAAGCTGGCCCTAGCTGATTCATAAAGGAGATCAAATGAACTAGTTTGTTCCCCCAAGGATAAATAAATGATCAAAAGATATGGACAAACAAATAGTATTGATTGAAAATTTCTATCATTGGGGCAGCTAGGTCCCACAGTGGATAAAGCACCACTGCTGGAGTTGGAGGACCTAAGTTCAAACCCAGCCTCAGACACTTGATACTTACTAGCTGTGTGACCCTGGGCAAGTCACTTAACCCCAATTGCCTTACCAAAAAAAAAAGAAAAAGAAAATTTCTATCATTTTTTAACATGTAATATAACACAGATATATGGTGACTTTCTGTGGGGTTTTTCCTTAGTTTATCATATAGAAAGTACCTTTCCCCTTTGATCCAGATTTTTTCCTTCTCTGCATATAATTTAAAAAATCAACCTAGTTTACATTTATAAAATATATTCTTCTGCCTGTGTAGTTCCAGTTTTGTGGTGAAATAGAAATGATTGATTTTATGAATGTAGTATGCATGTAAAACTTTAAAGTGTATTGAGCTTTTTTTTTTCTTCAGAGAACTGATTGTTAAACATTTACTTACATACCACTGCCTCCAACCCAATTCCTATTGTGGCCAGATCTTCAAAGATGTTACTTAATAACAACAAAATTAAGAACAGGATTACTGGGGGTTATCGCCTTCCTCTCTAGCATTGACACAGGAGCCTGAAAATTCAAGGATACATAAGCCAATGTCTGTAAGGGGCAAAAATCTTATATTTTTAAAGATTTTTTTTGGGGGGGGACTTGTGACCTGCATCGGGGAGCTAGTTCACCCAAAGAATTGGAGGGTTATCACGAATCTTGTAAAATAAAAAGAGATTTATTAGGCAAGGAACATATGGCTGGGGAACAGATCACCTTAGTGACTGTCCCACTGGAGTAAGAGTAGACTGGTCTTTTGTATTTTACAAAACGAAGAAAGAGAAAGGAGTTACAAGCAAGGGAAATGCAAAAAACTGGGGCGATAACTAAGAGGGGATCTTTGATAAGGGGGTATCAGTTAAGATATTCAGCATCCGTCCTTATCCTGCATATCCTCTTGCAGACTTTAGTATTTGCTTATCAGCATATTGGGTCATGCCCTGCCACATCTTATACCTGAGGTGGTAGAGAGAGCTGCTTTTCCCTTGGTCTTAGGGGTTGGGATCTTTAGATCTCTTGGGGTCCCACTGTGTTCCCATAACAAGTTCATTGCCCTTTCTATCTCTGGCTGCCATAAACCAAGGAGAAAAGATTTCTCATCTCGTTTCTATTCAGGTTCTGTTTGAGAATCCATTTCCTGGATTATGAAACTTCATCATAAGACTTCTGAGACACTTGTCTGAAAAGTTTCTGAGTTTCCTTCTCCTGAGTTTGAAGTCCATGACCTTGTTGTTGCCATGTATTTTATCTATACACCATTTAATCAGTTCTGAATCTGTGAGATTTTTGTTTTGTTTTGTTGTTTGTTTGTTTGTTTTGCGGGGCAATGGGGGTTAAGTGACTTGCCCAGGGTCACACAGCTAGTAAGTGTCATGTGTCTGAGGCTAGATTTGAACTCAGGTACTCCTGAATCCAGGGCCGGTGCTTTATCCACTGCGCCACCTAGCCACCCCTGTTTTGTTTCTGAAATAACATTCTGGCTTCATTTGTTTCTTTTCTTTTCTTTTCTTTTTAGTGAGGCAATTGGGGTTAACTTGCCAGGGTCATACAGCTAGTAAGTGTTAAGTGTCTGAGGTTGTATTTGAACTCAGGTACTCCTGACTCCAGGGCTGGTGCTCTATCCACTGCGCCACCTAGCTGCCCCCTTCATTTGTAATGTACTGCACTGTAATGTACAATTTGTAATGTAATGTACAGAGCATTGGGCTATGGAGTCTGGAAGACCTGAGTTCAAATACTGCCTGAGGCACTTACTGTGTGATCCTGGGCAAGTCACTTAGCATCTATCTGCTTCAATTTCCTCAACTGTAAAATGGGGATGATAAGAGCACCTGCCTCCCAGAATTGTTGGAAGAAAATGAGACAATGTTTTACAAAGTGTTTTGCAAACTTTAAAGCACTATAGAAATACTAAATTTTATTACTGCTTTTCTTTGATGGTGTTGTATGGAGCAAACTGCCTCAGTTTACCCAAATAACTCGAGGAGACCACCAAGTCAAGCAGAGACAGATTTATTACATTCCCATAGGAATGGGCAAGCTCAATACCTGAACCACACCAGCTAATACATGCCTTGACCTTATATAGGAATGTTGGTCAGAGGGGAAGTCCCCATGCACACTAGGTAGAGCTCACAATCTAACATCCAATCCTCTCTCACCCAGGGTGCGTGTTCAGCTCGTGATCAAAGTATGGAGACATGCATACGTGTTCCAGGAGCAAGGAGGAAAAGGGGAGGGGGAACAAGGTCAAACCAAAGGAAGAGGAAACAGGGGAGTGACAGTCAGATGTTTCAGATCTCACAGTTCCCACTGATTCCCCTCTCCTGGCCCCTGTCTCTAAAGATATTCAACCTGAATAACAGGAAGAGTCACTCAGGTGCTTCAGCATTGTTCTGTAGTTGTGTTAATTCTAGAAGGATGACAGGGTTAAAATTTATCTTCAGTTATGTTGGGAAGAAAAGAATAACCCATTGTTGGAACCCCAGGGCCAAGGGGATTCTGCTCTGAGAAAAAGAGACATGTCACTTAACATCTGGTCTCAACTCAATTGCTGCATCCTGTGCCGAGCCCCGTCCTTTCTTCTTGAGTCCCGAGTATTGAATTGGTGGGCAAACTCCCTGACCCACTGACTGGGGTTCTGACACATGATGGATTGCAGACAAAACTAATACGTAGCTGACAAGTGGGGAGACTGAGCAGAAGTAAAAATACTGTTACTTGGCAATAAAACTTAAAGGAGACAGTGAGAATTTGACAAGCAATAAACTTCTAAACTAACTATACTGGGGCAGAGCTGGGTACCTTCCAGACCCCATCCTCAGAGTTTAATCTGACTCAAATCCATAATCATATCATACAGTGTCTTCCAATGCTCTTGATGCTGCCTACCTTGCTAAACTGAAAATCCTATAGTAGAGAGAGCAGCTAGGTGGCACAGTAGATAAAACTCTGGTCCTGGATTCAGGAGGACCTGAGTTCAAATTTGGCCTCAGACACTTGACACTAGCTGTGTGACTCTGGGCAAGTCACTTAACCTTCATTGCCCCACACAAAAAAACCAAAAAACCAAAAAAACCAGAAAATCCTATAGGGATTTTTTTGTCCTGTAGCTGTGTCCATGATGCCTGTCCACACTATAAGTGACTGACCAAGTAATTTTGCTTCTTTGGTTTTCAGTTTTATTATCTGAAGAATGAAGGGTTGGTGAGGGAGGTATAGATTAAGAGGGAGGCATGATGGTGAGAGGGAGAAGGGCAGGATGAGAGGAGGGAATCTTAGGAGGCCACCAGAGAAGTCGCCTATAGCTAGTTTTTTTTTTTGTTTTTTTTTGCAGGCAATAGGGGGTTAAGTGACTTGCCCAGGGTCACACAGCTAGTAAGTGTCAAGTGTCTGAGGCCAGATTTGAACTCAGGTACTCCTGAATCCAGGGCCGGTGCTTTAACCACTGCTAAATGAAAGTTATCAATAACCCTTTCGGAAAAGTCTTCAAATTACTAATAACTAGAGAAATAAAAATTAAAACATCTCTGAAATTTCATCTTAAACCCATCAGATTGGCAAAGTTGACAAAAAAGTAAAATGACAATCAATCATTGAAAGGCCTTCAGGAAAGCAGGCAGGGTCATGTACTTTTGGTAGAGCTGTCTAGTTGCTCTGAAAGACAGTTTGGAACTATGCCCCCCAAAGTGACTAACCTCTGCCTTCCTTTTCACCCAGTGATACTTAAGACTGATCAGTGCAATCAAACCTAGGGTATACTTTTTCACAATCAAATATATCCTCAGTGAAAACAGTGAGCACATGTGGAACACTCATGGGCAGGCACACATGTAAGGAGCATGCACATGCATGAAGGGGTGTACAGGTGGCCAGGGCCACATTTATGGGGGGAGCATAATTCATACCTCTGCCACTCAAGATATGGTAGAGTTCTCCGGGCTAGGCCTTAGGACTTTTTTCTGGATAAAACTTTCTGTTTGGTTGTGGTGAGTATTCACTCTCCCTCCAGATTTTAATCTCTGAAGTAGACATAAATGCCATTAATCTAAACATTGATCCAAACAGTTCTGGGGTTCAGAGTTCCTCAGTTTTTCAACTCCAAACCTCTTTCTTTCTTCCTAACAAATGGGGGAGGGGGAGAAATAGGAAGGCAACAAAGAAAAAGAAAATCCGGGGACTAGGCCATTGTTTCTAATTCCTATTTAGCCAAATTCCTGACCTTTCTTATGCAGATACCAAAAAAAGCTTTTGAGTTTGCCCTTAAAAATTCAGTTTCTCCGACCCTAAAGGGGTTGGGAGGGAGGGGTAAAACTGTTAGATTGTGGCTCATCTGAAAAAGATCTGACTTTTTTTTTTTAGTAGACATCAAGATGAAGAACAAATGACTACATTTGAGTGTTGTGCTCAATTCCGGGCATCGTATTTTTAGGAAGAACACTGGTGGTAGGTGGGGCGGCGTGTAAAGTGGAGACTGCGCAGAGGGAACTGACCACAGTCAAGTACTTTGGGGTCAAGTCACGTGAGGATCAGTTGAAGGAACTGGAGCGTGGGAGGGGGCGCTAGTTAGCCTGGGGAAGAAATCGGTGGGGGGCGAAAGACAGCTGCCTTCGAGTATCTGAAAGGCTATCTCGTCTAAGAGGGACTCGACTCGTCATTTCGTGGTCCCAGGAGGAAGCACCCGAAAACCCCCCGGGTGGCGATTACAAAGTGGCCAATTTTGGTTGGATACAAAGGACTTTCTAACGACCTGGGCTATCGAGAGGAAAAATGGGGGGCTTTTGGAGACCTCCCTAGGTCTTCAAGCGCAGGACTGACGCCTTGGGCACGGTTTAGAGGGGATTATCGGACTAGACTGGCCCCGGGGTCCCTTCCTCTTGGAGATCCTGATCAGGGCCGGAGAGGAGGGGGCCTGCTGGGAAAGGAGACTTCATTGTTGGTGGGGATTAATCAGTGAAGCCAGTAAACCGGGCTTGAATGGTTTAGGCCAGCTGGGGGCCGACCTTGGGAAGCCGGAGTAGGCCGGGCGGGGGGGTGGGGAGGGGGGAAACGACTTGGCCCGCCCGCGGCCCCACCTCTTCTCTCAGGCAGGTGGCTCGCGGGCCGCGGGCCCGGCGCCCATTGGCCGGGGACTCTCGGGGCAGGGATCCGGCCCCGCCCCTGGCGCGTGGGGGGCGGGGCATGGAGCTCCCGGTGTCACTCTCCTTGCCTGGAGTCTCCAGTTTGCGTTCCACGGGCGGTGGCGAAGGCGACGACGTCAACGTCAAAATGGACAGCGGGGCCTACGGGGCGGCCAAGGCCGGCGGCAGCTTCGACCTGTGGCGATTCCTGCAGCAGCCGCAGGTCATCGTTCGGGCTGTGTGCACGGTGAGCACCCCGAGGCCCATGGCCGAGGGACCGTGGGGACGCGCCCCAGGCCCGCCGGGCAGGGACCTCCCGGAGGACAGCAGGTGGTAGGCGGGGGTGCCCTCGCTTACTCTTAGCGCCAGGCCCTCCGCTCTGCCCACCCGGCGCTCCTGGTTCCACGGCCACCCAGCCCCCTCCACCCCACTCCCCCATCCGGGCTGGGCCGTCTCTCCCGGGACTGGCATAAGTGGGTGGCCCGGCGGCAGGGCAGGCGTTCGGTGGTACCGAGACAGGCCCCAGCCGCCCTGCTGGCAGGGGGAGGGGCCTAGGTGGAAGTGTGGGACAGGTGGCAGGCTGTCTGCCCTATCCCTCCCGGGTTGGGGATTTATGAGTAGGAGACTTTTTTTAAAAAGTAGGAAGGAGAAGGAAAGTGTAACCTGAAAAGAGCGAACAATGCCCCCTGACCCAGGGAGGGGGTTGGTGTGTGTAAAACAGGCTAGGTTCGTAGGGGCTGGGACCACTGTTGCTCCTTTCCCTCTCTTACTGATAGGAAAAACTTGAGTTAGCCCAGTCTGAATAAGAATCTACAGCTACTTACATCAAGTAGAACCGGCTATGGAAAAATCTGCCCCAGAATGTTTAGAAAGCCCTGGGTTCACTGGGGAAGACAATGTGACCAGTACTTGAAATGAATTCCTTGGGATCGGGGTGAGGAGAGAGCATCTTTGATGGTTGGACAATGCCTACTGATACTGACTGGCACCCCAGTACTGCCTAGTATATCTCTTGTTGAAGCTCCTCTCCTATGGGAGCACAGATTGCCCTGTGGGAAGGTGATGTATTGGCTTGGTAGTGCCAGGGAATGAGGGACTGGGCACACTGTTTCTCTCTACTTCTTCCCCTCCTCCTACAGATTTATAGGTTTTTGTTTTAGCTTGAAGGGTAGAACATAATTTAACTCTGGGTTCTATTGAAAATGAAAATGCCCTTGTAATTGGTCCCTGAGGCAGCATTGTTTTAGGAGCGGATCAGCTTTTTGATCTAGGGCAAGGTGTACTAGTGATAGGGGATTTCCTCTGAAATACAGTCTTCCGTTGGGACCCTGATTTTTAGATTCACACTTAGGCCAGATGTGTGCTCCTTCTGTGAAATTATTAACTGGGTAGACAGATCTGGGGCCCATGGATATATTTGGAGAATACTTGACCCATGGTTTACAAGCTTCAGGCTGACATCTCAACTGTCTTCCTCACTCCCACCTTACATTTCCTCCCCCTCCCCCCAAGCTGGAATTAATAGTGTTAGTGTAGCAGTTAATCTTTACTGGAAAGCTGGCAACACTGAATCTTGTGGCTGTGTTGTGTTAATGCCTTTTTATTTGGTGGTAACATTTATATCAGTGCTTATAGAGAGGGTAACAAGAGTAGAACAAACTTTGAAACCTAGGCAGGACAATCTCCATTCTGAGGGCCAGACCACTGACTAGAATATTCAGAAGCCTAAGCCACTCAGCTCTTCTCCCTGGAAGAATTATTCCAAGGCACATGTCCCGTTGCTCTATGGGAGAATTCTGTCTTTTACTAGTGTGGTGTTCATTAATGAACATTTATTAAGCAATGGGGATGCAGAGATGAAGTAGTCCCTGGCCTCAAAGAATGACATAAGGCAGCATTGAGACTGGGGAATGGCATATGTACACAGAAATATAAGGTAGAGACTGATGGGACAAAGGAGAGGCCCAGAATGCTTTAGGAATATTTGAGGAGACAGAAAACTCAGTTAAGGGAGATTGGGAAGGTGGCAGACATAGTGATTTAAAGGACAAGAGATATTCTGGAAGGCAGAGATGTGGAGTTGAAAAATATTCCAGGCTATGGAATGGCTTGCACAAATGTGAAGTTCAGAAAACAGCTAGTTGTCCAGTTTAACTGGAATGCAGATGTATGTGCAGGAGAATAACATGAACCAGGGCTGAAGGGGCAGGCCAGCTATTAATGCCATAAGAAACAGGGACTTCTTCCCTCCTCCCCATTAAAATGAGGAAGTAATCCCATTACCAGATCATGCATAGAAGTTGTGAAATGAAATAAAACAACATAAAATAAGGTAAGAAAGAGGAAGAGACGCCAGCCAGGAGTACCATCTGGGCTCACATCAACCTTTCCCAGGTCCCAGTTTGTTTCAAATTCTGGGTTTGTAGCTTTTGGGGATCCTCATCCTGGGCAAGTCAAGTATGGCTTCCCAGCCTCATCAGACACTCCTTCTCTTCATTAGTTATTTGCTGTGATCGTGTTCTCCTGCATCATTGGTGAAGGCTACGTTAATCCACCCTTTTCGACTCAGCTCCAATGTGTCTTTAACCACAATGAGGATGCCTGCCGATATGGCACAGCCATCGGGGTGCTTGCCTTCCTGGTTTCTGTCTTCTTCTTCGTGGTTGATGCCTATTTTCCCCAGATTAGCAATGCCACTGACCGCAAGTACTTGGTCATTGGTGACATGATCTTCTCAGGTAACTTTCCCATGGGCTTTTGGGGAAGGGATCCATACTCCCTCTTTAGCCCAGTGGCTCCTGGGGTAGGGATGGGGAAGGATCCATGTATGTTCCTTGGTAATTCCCAGTGGTGCTTTCTGACTTGAGGGGGTGGGTGACTCTGTTATGGGGAGCTGGCTCTTCCTCATCTACTTTTCTCCTCAGCTTTCTGGACCTTCTTCTGGTTTGTTGGATTTTGTTTTCTCACCAATCAGTGGGCAGCCACCGATTCCAGCAACATGTTGGTGGGGGCTGACTCAGCTCGGGCAGCAATCTCCTTCAGCTTCTTCTCCATCTTCTCCTGGGTATGTGGGGGCCTGTGACCATGGTCCTATGGTGGGTGATGCCAGCGATATGAGGGTTGGGGGCAAGGTTCTTTACTCAGGTCTCCAACCTAAACCCTTCTTCATTCCTAATGTAGGAAGGTTGGAAGAAAAAACAAAACAGAGGAGCTAGATGTCCTATCTCTCCTACCTCCCCTTCCCTGCCTCAAGCTTTTCTATCCACCCAAACCCTGACAAGCCACTCTTTTCCTAGGGCTTGCTGGCTGCCCTTGCCTACCAGAGATACAAAGCTGGGGTAGATGACTTCATCCAGAACTACATTGACCCTACCCCTGATCCTGCTGCCCCCTATGCCTCCTACCCAGGAGTTGCTGGAGACAATTACCAACAACCACCCTTCACCCAGAATGCAGAGGCCACTGAGGGTTATCAACCGCCTCCTGTTTACTAAGTTGAGTTAAGGCACCATGCAAAAGCACAGTGGGGGGCAAAGGAAGGGGCGGGGTTGACGGTCTTCACCTTGGGGGAAGGGAAAGGGAAGGGAGCCTTTGGACACCTTCACAATGCCATTCCCTTCCTCCTGCTTGTACTCCGTGCTTTTTCAAACCTGCCACAAAACCTGAGGTACTGCTTCCTTCCCCTCAGGAAGGATTGAATAATCTGCCTTTGGACAGAACGTTTTTAAAAGACGGTTTGGGATAGAAGTGTTTTCTCACTGCTTTCCCCTTTGCCTGGGACAGCTTTAGAAGTGGGATAATCCCTACAGTGCTACTTAGTGCCTTATATCTTCCCCCTTCATCCCAGGGGAGCCAAACTTGTGGTGATTTCTGTGGTTCTGGCAGTGGCTGCTTAAGAGTTCTCTGCCAGGGATCGGTCAGGTCCTGCTGAGACATTCTGTGGTGCTTGTGCTTGTGGGTGTGCAGGGTGTGTCTGTGTGCCTTCATGCTTGTCCCTTCTGTTGCTGGTGGTGGGCTCTGGGGTGGAATGAGCTTCCCACCTTGATCTCTCCAACACATGCACACTCCTTTGCTCTCAGGTCTGTAACCCTTTTATCTGGGGTTAGTCTCTTGATCCCTGCCTCTTTCCCACTCAAAGGAGAAAGTGAGGATCACCCAGGCATCTAACCCCCAGCCCCTTGTGGTTATTGCTGTATTCTTTCTGCTGGTTCTGTGTTCTGAAATTGCCAATCTACACCTGGTCTGGTGCCAGGGTCTATCTGGGGGTTGGTGACAGCAGGGGCAACACTGCCTGGTCCTTGCTACAGAAATCCTGGTAGCTGGGAGTGGCTTTGCCTAACCTGTAAGGCCCAGCTTTGTGTAAATATTCTGCCATTGTTAAAATATGAAATGTGAGGCAGGGCAAGAAGGCATGCCTACCTTGCATCCCCTGGATGGTTCTGAATGTATTAAAAAAGCCATCAGAAAAGAACATCCAGAAGACTGCATTTTGTTAAGTTGGTTTGGACATGGAATAAAGATATTATATATATATATATGTGTGTGTGTGTGTGTGTGTGTGTAAATATACGTGTGTACATTTTTAATAAAGGTGTATTTTTTTTTTCTCCTGCACCCCCTATTGGCATTGCTGTTATGGTAGAAATTACTGGTAGAAAGGAAAAGGTGTTCTATGGTGTAGGTATTTTGGATGGTAGATACCTACTATTTGCTGAGTTAAATTGGAATAGAAACCCAATAGCTTTTTTAGCCCCAGAAGCAACTGTAGCATGGTCTCCTTTATTATTTCTCCCTTCAGTCAGATTGTATGATATTTTTGTCTGCAGTCTCATCCTCCCCTTCGTTCTCAGCATCTTAAATACAGCAACATTGTCCAACTTGTAAATGTGGCAGTTTTCCTGTGCTGCTTACCTAGGTTACTTTCCCTCAGTAGATGGGAAAGAGGCCCCGTGTCAGCTAGCATTAGTCTCTTATTTGCCAGGCACTGGACTCAATAATGGAGATACAAAGAAGGCAAAACAATTCAGTCCCTGTTCTTAGAACACAATCTAACAAGGAGATAACATGCAAATAACTGCATAAACAAGACTGTATACAGGATAAATTGAGGGTAGCCTCAAGAGGGAAGGCAATAAGATTAAGGAGGACTGAAAAAGGCTTTTTTCAAGGGGGGCTTTAGCTGAGACTTGAAGGAAGCCAGGGGAACAAGGAGGCAGAGGTGAGGAAGGAGAGCATTCCAGGAATGGGGGTGAAAACACCTAGAGTCAGGAGGATGGAGTGTTGTGTGCAAAGGATAGCAAGGAGGGGCAGCTAGGCAGCGCAGTGGATAGAGCACCGGCCCTGGAGTCAGGAGTACCTGAGTTCAAATCCAACCCCACTTAACACTTACTAGCTGTGTGACCTTGGGCAAGTCACTTAACCCCAATTGCCTCACTTAAAAAAAAAAGATAGCAAGGAGACTGCTAGATCAGAGAGTACTTAGAGGGGAGGAAAATGTGGAACCTGTGATAGAACTACATAGCAGCTGTTTACTCCTTTGAAAGATTGGAAGAGCCCCATGACAGGACCCTTCCCCTTATCTGAAGCTGCTGATCATTTGGTTTCTATCACCTTTGTGGCATAGGGCTATTACTTCAGGGTTTATAAATTCTTTGTGCTTGCCTCTATGAGAACTTGTCTCTTCCCTCTGCTTGCCCTTAAAATTTAAGCGTTTTCCCAGGTCTTTGTTCTTTTCTTTTACATTCACTTTAGCAACTTTAACCACTTCAAATCAACTATCACTTATACAAGGACAACTCCAAAATCTCTATTGCTTAACTTCAAGGCTCAGGCTCCAGACTTAAATATTTGTTCTCTGTATATCTCTTGGAATGTTCTTGCCCATACTTACTCCTGCCTTCTCTCTCTTAATGGTACCATTCTTCTTTCCTTCCCTTCATTCATTCTAGTTCACCAATCACTCTTTATTCTTCTGCCAAATAACTACTATATTTTGCTGATTCTACCTCAACTCTTTCCTTTGACTCAGTCTTCCCACTTCTATCATTCCATTCAGTCCCTCATTACTTCACCTGTACTAACTTAATACTTTTAATTGCTCCTGCTTCTTTAGCCTTTTTCTGGTTCATCTTCCACATATATTATGGCCACATTAATTTTCCTGGTACACAGCTTATTTTTGTAACTTCCCTGGCAAACAAACCTTCAGTGATTCTCCATTGAAAAACTAAATCAAGTCTAAACTTTTTAGCTCAGTGTACTCCTCCAAAAATGGAAATTCTCTTCCTTCCCTTTATACTTTATCCGCTTATCACATTCTGCTTCTTCATCTATTTGTATCAATGTTTTATTTTCTCAATAGGAATGTAAGTTCAGTGAAGGTGAAGACTAAGTCTTAATGTCTGTTAAATGAATGAATGGGTATGATAGATTCAGAGTCTGAATACCCTGATAGGTGCTTCTCACCTAAGTGAAGATCATTCTCTGCTCTGCTTTATAGATCCTTAGGCCTAACACTTTGTTTTCTTAGAGCAAGTGGGCCATGCGGTCTCTCCCTGAAAGATACAGCAAGCATGTTCCATGAACAGAATCTGGCTCCATAGGTTTTGAAGGACAGTCCTCTGAATCCAATATTGGCCTGAACTTGGCCCTATAGACTGTTAGTCACTGGTACTGGGGAACTTCTCTCAACAAAGTAAGTCAGTAGGTCCCACAGAAGGAGGTACTTGAACATTAAAGAGAACTGAGAATGGTTGGAGGAGAAATCCCCCCCATCCCCCATTCTAGAAGCCTACGCTATCACATTATGTAAGGGGAAAGCCAGGACTCCCTCATACCAAGGGAAAAACCCAGACTAAATAGAACAGTGTCTAAAGGCTAGTTTCCATTTTCATCAGCTTTTATAAGCAGAACCTTTCTACACCCTCAACTGTCCCTCTCCTCCACCCCAGCCCAAAAAAGTCATCATTATAAGTTAAGACATACCAGGCTAACCAGAGTCCAGGCCAAGGCCAGGGTCTGTCCTCTGACTCATATTCTTAGGAAACTAAAGCTTCCAGACCTGAAGGAGCTGCTGAAAGCTCATTGGTGCTTTTATAGGACCAAAAATAAAGGGCAAGGAAAAAGTTATCATGTTGGTAGAATTAATGAGAACAGAAAGTCAGGCTAGATATCACAGATGAGGAAGTAATATCCTCTGTCACAGAATTCTGTCATAAGCCAAGCCAGAGGAATCAGGGAAACCCACAATGCTCTGACTTAGCTGCCTGCTTAAGCACAGCTCTCACCACGAGGATGCAACTTAGGGGAATAACAAAGGCTTTACTTAGAAGACTGAGGCCAAAGAAAGGAAGGTGAGGGATTTTATTGCCAATGTTTATAGGCCAAGCAGAAGTTGTGGGGGCAGGGTGGATAGGATGGTAAATAAGTAGGGGAATGGTGGAATTAAGTTATAAAGTATAGTCTTGGGTTCAAAAGGGTTTTTCCAAGTTATGAAGCACAGCTTCTTTCCTGTTCCCCCCTATCTAAGGTCTCTTCTGGGCTTTATGGAGGAGTCAGAATCATGCTATGGATATAAGCAACAGCTATAGGTGTGGGGTGGCTAGAAAGGGAGAAGCAGGTCCAGGTGACTTCTCCATATATACACACATGGCCAAGAGTGCTTGAATTTAGCTCCCCAAGTCGAAGCCAGTTCCAGGAACAGCCCTACTGTTTCAGTTGTTTGAATTGCATTGTAGAATCTGTTGGGCTGCAAAGAGTTTCCGACAGCTTGAGGTGTCACCCAACTTTCCACTCAGGGGGCAGTTCTCTTTGTTCTCTGGTCCAGTAGATTGTCCTGAGAATTTCTTGAAATAGCAGAGTCGACACACAGAGTGATATTTGTCAGCACCACCAATCACTTCAACCTAACAACAGGGGAGACAGCAATGGGATCTTTGTTAAGCAGGGTCTCTCCAACAAAGGTCATAGGGAGTTAATTAACCCACTATAGCAGAAAGACTGGGGAAGGGAATAAAAGGAGAAATTACCTCTTTCTCCACCCCCAGTCTCTTGGTATAAGCAGCTTCCCTGAAGCACTCCATGCACACTGCTGTCAGTTTCACCACACTCTCTGCCAGTGGCACCAAGTTCAGGATATTCCCAAATGCCTATGATCCCCAAGAGACACACAATAAGTGATAGTAGGTAAATGTCTTTAAAACAACAACAACAACAACACCCAACCCTAAAATCCAACAATATCCTTTGGGCCAAGTACTTTGAGCCATGAAAATTTGCCCTGTTCACACTTCCATTTCCTAGAGCTATCATCCCTTTCCTCCATCTATCTGCTCTTTGAAACAACAGACTAAGGGAAACATTTTCTAATCTGCAACAGGCACAGTTCGGTCTAATAAAAACAAATACCATGTAAACAAGAAGGAACTAGGAAGGAGATGAGGTTTGTTACAGTGATGACTTCTAACTTGGTTTGTTATAGTTTAGACAGAAGATAGTTGACGAAGCTGAGCCCATGTGATGATTCAGTTTTTAAAAAGCCAAATGAATACTGTGTAGTCATAATGACCAGTTTTAGGAGAAGGGATTAAAATAGGCACCTCCCTTTTTCTTGGAGAGATAGGAGACAATGAATGCAAAACACTGCATATACCACCAGGCTTTGTCAGTTAGTTTGGGTGAACTGCTTTGTAACAGGGGAAGGCTAACTAGTTGAGTTAGGGGGTGGGGATGGGGAAATCTATCCAGAAATGACTGATGTGAAAAAAGTAACAATAAAATTTTAATTAAAAAAATAATAAGAAAAGCAGACTAGTTTCTTTGCATAGGACCCACTTCCCAAGCATTTAGATTCTTTACCTGAAGACCATAGCTAGGAATATTACCTTCCTCTGAAAGGTCCCATCCAGTGCAGCTACAATCACAGTCTTCCCAGCATTTGCCATGGTTTCACTGAATTCCACAATGTCTGGAAACTAAAAACACCCCAGAGAGAAAGAGAAATGGATAGGTGGTAAGTTCCTGTCCCAGGGAGACAAGCTTCCCCAGGTTCTTATTGGCCTTTGAAGGGAAATGATGAGCAGAGGAAGAAGAAAAGTCACTTAATACTTCAATTAATGCTCTTCAGACTACTCCCCATGTTGGAGAATATACAATTTTGACTCCTACCTCTTTCCCCCTCCCAACCACATGTACTCTGTACATTTGTAAAGTTATACACAAGTACTTTAAGTTTTTGTATGTGTACATGATGACTCTCCACGGACAGTGCAGAACCTTGTTTTTGTTCTGTACCTCAAGCACCAAACACAGCACAACTTCACTTGTCAAGCCTATTTGAGGATCTACTTGATTTAGACCATTTTGCTGACTGCAGGACCTCTGGAACATTTCTCCCACATGGAATATATGCTCTCATTGTGGCAGCTTATCTAACGAGATGACAAATTATTCATAAGTATATGTACTTTGTTGATATGGATGTGCCTCACTGGACATGCAGCAAGAACGAATCTCTTACAAATTGAGTTTGGGTAAATCAAATCTAAATAATCACTTTGTCAGTTTTGTAAATGTAGACTGTTGGTTTTACTTAAAGCAAGCCCACCTATACTTGAAAGACAGGTTTCAGAACATCTAAGTCATGGAAGAGGAAATGGAAAAAGAAAGGAAAGAAGAGAAATGGAAGACAGGATTGGGGGGTAAAGAAAAGGAGACCCAGGGTGGTTGGAGGGGGGAGAAGGAAATTGAAAGTAGGGAAAAAGTAGGGGAAATAGTGTGGAGAGAGTCTAGTATTCTTGATTCTAGTAGAGCATGAGGACCTCAGGTCTTATCCTTGTTCTGCTACTAAACTATTTGTGTGACCTTGAGCAAGACTCTTAAGAGAAAGAGACATTAGACTAGGTCATTTCTAAGTTAAGGTTTCTTCTAGCACCAGAATTGCTCAGTTCCAATTAATCCACATAAGAGGTTGAGGAGAACAATGCAATGCATCCTGTGGGCCCTCAATTATAATTTATGTAAGGTGCGTGGTAAAATATAAAGTATCAAGAATCAATTGTTTTTATTCAGACAATTTACTGTTAGTGTTGGGAATATCTGTCCTCTTCTAATACAGACATGCTACTAAATAGATCCACAACTGTTCTGCAATGTGTCATCTTAAAAGTAGAGTTGTGGGGCAGCTAGGTGGCGCAGTGGATAGAGCACCGGCCTTGGAGTCAGGAGTACCTGAGTTCAAATCCAGCCTCAGACACTTAACACTTACTAGCTGTGTGACCCTGGGCAAGTCACTTAACCCCAATTGCCTCACTTAAAAAAAAAAATAGAGTTGCCCAGGACAGTGGTTAAATGACTCCAAACTCACACAGCCAGTATATGCCAGAGATTAGATTTGAACCCAGGTCTTCCTGACATACTTAACTAAAGCTCTTTATTTACTAGGTCAAACTACCTCTCTAAGCAGCTGGTACTTGACTAAATTGTAGCCAGATCTAGTTGGTTATTCTTCCTAGTTGGAATCCATATAGCTTCATACCCAAGGATAAATGACCCTGGAAACAATTAACCACCAGAATGAATGGGGGTCTTAAACATCAGTAACTATATCCCACCCATGCATGACTGTCACTACAAATCATGACTCATTCCCCAAGTCAGAAAAGTAAAGATAGTTACACAGGGCCTGGCCATAAAGACCAGAAGGGGCAAAGTTACAATAGCTACCTTGGGCCCCTGGGATCAAGTGCTTGTGATAGGGTCCCTTTCTACAGCCTGCTGCTTCCTGTTGGGTTTTGACCTCCTAACGCCAAATCCCTTCCTTAGGTTTTATTGTTCTACTTTGGGGACTTTATCTTGTTTTAGGTAATGTATACTTGATAAATTCCTTTTCCAATCTGGTTTCTGCTCGTAGCTTTCTATTGACCTCCTGGCTACCACGGTCTGCTGTCTGCTTCTAAACTCCCAATTAAGTCCCTGAAGTCCCTGGGCTTGCTGAAGCTACAACATGGGTTCATAGGATTTAGAGTTGAAAAAGACCTTAAACATCATCTAATCCAACCCCTTTATTTTACAAAGGACCACGAAGCCTCAAGAGGCAAAGTTGCCCAGACTCCAAATTGGAAACCACCCTTTTCACAATTATGCCTAAGGCTGAACTTAGCCAACCCCAAACAAAAACTTCTGATTTGCCTACTGCTTGATTTCTTTGAGACCTGAGATTATTTGCATGGCCAGCTAACAAACAAAAAAGAAATCCAGTTTTGCTTTTACTGACATTTATGAGTAAGCAGACAGGTTCAAGTGCAGAACTTTCATCTGCAGAAAGTGGTAGTTGCTATACAAAGTGTTCCTTCCTTGCCCATCCACTGGCATTAGACATCAGGGTATCAGTTGTGGGTACTGAGGAAGGATTATAAAAGAAACTTCAAACTATTCTCCATAATTAGGCCAAACAGTATTTAGCAAGAATCAGGTTCTAAGCAATGGGAACAGCAAAAAAGGGCAGAACTGTTTTGAACCCAATACAATACCTGGTACATAGCTACTGCTTAATCAATATTGGTAGATCAATGAGGTTAGAGAATTACTTTCATCCCTCCTGTTCATTGGGGTAGGACAGAAGAAGGAGAATAAAATAGCTTTCGGAGACCAGGTCATTTTTTATAATATACAAAGCTACTAAGGCACCAACCAAGTAAAAATTTAAAGAATTCCCACTCACTGAAGTCAAGAATGGCCTTCCTAACTAAATCAGGAAGCTAGTACTGCTGAGTGGCTGAGAATTTTAGTGAACAAGCCTAAGGAAAGGCTTTCAATTCTCTTAAAATATTAGGAAATGCTTAGAGTTCCCTTTTCTATGAAGTTTCACCAGGTTCTCTCCTCCCTCCACCCCATCTCCAACTAATCCCAACCACAGGCTAATCTGGCTTTTCAATAATGAAGGAACAGTCTATGGGACTGTAGGAAGGAAGAACTAGGAATAAACTTACAAACTGTCCCTCATCAATGCCAATGACAGTCACAGCCAGAGCATCCTGGGCTATATCCCGAAGCAAGCAGGCTGGGAGTGCTTCCATAGTGTTCCTGTAGGGGGTAGCAATCATGATCTTAGATGAAGCGACAGCAGAAATAGATTGAATTAATAAATCAATAAAGGGTCCCTGAAGAAAACTAAAAATGAACTAGAGACAAAATAATTCAATGCTAAAGAGGTGAGTCAAAGAACAAATCAGAGAACCAATAAATAATTAAAGTTAATGACACCAGATCAAGTGAGACAGCATACCAAAATTGGATGCAACCAAAGTGGTCCTTAAGAGAAAATTTACCTCAAAACAATTGTCAGTAAAAGAAGGAATAGCTCAACAAATAGGGCATAAGACTTAGCTTTCTGACTCCAAATCTGGTTCTCTTTCCACTGCACATAGTTTCAAGAGTCCAGCAATTTGGGCAATGTGCTTTAGGCCTATCTGTAAAGGCAGAGCTGGTTTAGCTAATTTAATAGCTTGCATAAAAGTGAGAGGAAATAAGGACCTTCAGAGCATGTTGGAAATGTACTTGACAACAGTAGAGTTACTTAGTTTATAAAAATAAAGACATCATTAGGAGTATTAGGTTAGAAACTGAAAAAATTTTGCTCCTGCTTTATGGATATCTGTTTATGTAGAAGTAAATGCTCAGTCTTGAGCCTACTAGTTCTTAACTCTCTGGCTGTCTGGTAAAACCTATAGAACTCTTCTCAGAATGATTTTAGATGCATAAAATGTGTAGGATTACAAAGGAAGCTAATTATATTGAAATGAAGTTATCAAGATACTTTAAGAAAGTTCATAGACCTCAGGTTAAGAACCCCTAGTTCTTTTTTTTTTTTTTTAGTGAGGCAATTGGGGTTAAGTGACTTGCCCAGGGTCACACAGCTAGTAAGTGTTAAGTGTCTGAGGCCAGATTTGAACTCAGGTATTCCTGACTCCAGGGCTGGTGCTCTATCCACTGCGCCACCTACCTGCCCCCAAGAACCCTTAGTTCTTAAATAAAGAACTTGGCCTAGAGTCAGAATGTCCCATAAATCAGATCTATACTATACCAATAACTCACCATGAGACATGAATGGTTGGGAGTGGGCATAGAAAAGGAAAAGAATTCTCCCCTCAAAAAAGAAATCTTGTGGTTGTTTTATTTGTTTTGTTTTTTGTTTTTGGTGAGTCAATTGGTGTTAAAGTAAAGTCACAGCCCAGGGTCACACAGCTATTAAGTGTTAAGTGTCTAAGGCCGAATTTGAACTCAGGTCCTCCTAACTCCAGGGCCAGTGCACTGCACCAACTAGCTGCCTCTGTGTTTTTTTAAATAATTATTTTAAAGGGATCCGTTTGTTGCCTTTCAGTGTTTACATCTCCCAAATTATTATTACAAAGGAAACCAATGCTATTAAACACTAGTTATCAAAATGTTAAAAAAAAAAAAAATCACGGGCCTTAGGTTAAGAAGCCTTACATTATCTAACCTGTCAGTTTACCTCCACTTCTATCACAAACAGTAGGATACAACCTTCATATCTAAGGGCAAAATGCCAGTTTGTATCTAGTTTGCCCTTAAAAAACACACAAACTCACTGTCTTGTTTGATCTAGAAGCTGGTGGATATGTGTTTTTCCCCAGGATTAGTCCTCAAAGAACCAGAAAGAGAATAGACAATAGTGGGAGCACCCATATATCTATTCTACTAGATTAAATCAAAGACCTTTATTGTTGTGACTAGTTTAGCCCTTATCTTCTACCTACCTCCCTCTCTTCACTCAAACAGCCACCCTTTTAATTCAAGTCCATTCCCTTTAGCCTGGATTATTGCTAAAGTCTCTTAATTTGTCTCCCTTGCTTCTAGGCTTTCCTTTTCTAATTCATTCTCCACACAGCTGCTGAATGGATACTCCTAAAGTACAGGAATAACTACTTTACTTCCTGCTCCCCATCCTAACCCATACCCCAAGAAACTCTAATGGTCCCCCCTTGCCTCTAGGATACAATGCACACAACCTGGCTGCAGCTTACCCTTCCAGGCATGTTACACATGAACTCTTTCATACGTTCCACATTTTAGCCAAACTGGCCCTCCTGCTGTTGCTCACACATTCCATCCCCTGCTTCCCAGCCCTTGCCCAGCCAGTCTCCCATGCCTGGAATGTACTTCTACTTCACTCCCATATATTAGAATTCCTTCTTCCTTCAAAGCTTAACTTCAGTTCCACCTCTATCATAAGGCTTTTTCCTCCAGCAGCCTGGACCTCCCTCAAAAAATACCTTGAATCTATTTCTAGGTGCAAAAAGAATGTAGATCCCTGGAGGGTAGAGACTCTTGGATTTCCCCCCCCCATTATTTCCAGTGTATAGCAGAATACATGGAACACAGTAGATGTTTAATAAATGCTTGTTTGATTAGGGAAAAAAAATTCCATTGGACAAGAGCTGTACTAAATGAATTTGGAGATTTTTCTCCTCTGCTCCTTTAGTGGAAATGATTATTTCCTGTAACTGAGAGGAAAAAATGTTTTTTTAATCTGGGTGAAAAGGGGGTGAATTTTAAGAAAGGTCTATAAATACTCCATAATTTTCCATTTAAAGTGAATGGATAAAAAAGAAGATAAGATTTTCATTGTGAAAAATTAAATTTAAAAAGAAAATGAATGGAAGATAATACTTCAGGTTAAAGAGGCTGACTCAGGATAAAGGACACACCTTGAGACTCTAGTCATCTTCTACAAGGCCCTGGGCTAGATGAGCCTCTTATACACTTCTGTTTCATGGATATTTTCCCCCAAATCCACAAAACTTATATAGCAAGAAGTAAGGCAAGCACCAACCTTACAAAGTTATGTTATACAAAAAGGGCAGTGACTCCCAATGTGCTCAGGGTAAAAGATGAGACCAGAATGCAGGCTAGCTATGGTAGTCAAAACCTATTTTCTGAATAAGGCCAGGACCACAAAGTACTTTATAAATCAGATTGGACCATGGTTCACATTTCACATAGACGTATCTAATTAATCTTAGCTCAAAGTCTTAAGCCCAACTGAGGATTTGGGGAGGGTTCCTGGTACTGCAGCTAGGTGAAGTGGATAAAGCACCAACCTTGAATTCAAGAGGACCTGAGTTCAAATCCAGCCTCAGACACTTGACACTGACTTAGCTGTGTGACCCTGGGCAAGTCACTTAACTCCAATTGCCTCACCAAAAAATAAAAATCAGATAGTGACTGAAAGGTCCATGTTTGAAGACAGGCAAAAAAGTAATGCTTGGGAAGCTAGTACAAGCCTAAGCTTTATTACAATGAGGGTACAGCAAACAAAACAAAGCACCCCCCCCCACACACACCCCATTCGGCAAGTCGAGGCATGAAGGGCCTATCACTCATGTGAGGGAAGCTGTTAACATCTCCATGGGAGTACAGACTCAGTGGGGTCTGAGAAAGGAAGTTTTATACCTTAAAGATAGACTTGGTTGAGAATAGGCAATCAATGTCAGATATGGGAGGAGGCATTTCTAATCAGACCCAGATGTAATAGGGAAATTCTCCAAGGTTGCTGTTCACTGATACTAGTTTTGGGTAGCAGGGTTTCTTAATGTGAATCAGAAATTGGGTGAGGATCAGAATCCATAATTTGAGATCCCAGGAATGGGTGTCAGGGTACAACCAATGTAGTTGTTCTGAATCCTCATCCAATCAGGAGTCTCAATCATTTATATGTTTGCTATAGGATGAATCAGAACAGTGCAAAAATAGAGGCTATCATTGCTTACATATTTATGATTATTAGAACCATTTAAGCCTATGTGACTCCAATATTGGAATCCTATCACCTCCCCGCCCCATGAGGGTTAAATGACTTGCCCAAGGTCACACAACTAGTGTCAAGTGTCTAAGTCCGGCTTTGAACTGAGGTCCTCCTGAATCCAGGGCCGGTGCTTTATCCACCGTGCCACCTATCTGCCCCAATCCTGTCACTTTTAACTACAACATCAAACAATATAGTTAAAAAATCACAAATATCACAGAAGATTGTACTGATGCTTGAATGTATTGAACCCACTTATGGGTCTGAGAGGATGCTGGTCATTAAGAGATGTGAACACTTTCAACTGGGAGGAGTCAAGAAGAAAAGGTGTCAAGTGCCCATTCTAAGATTTATCTTTGTTTTCATACAAGAAATAACTAAAATGTTGACACTATCATATTTATTTTATTTATATTTTGTTTGGGGAGGGAAAAGACTTGAGTAAACTAAGCCATATTATGAGTTTTCCTCACATAGGAAAAGCTAATTAATTGTTGAAGTTAAGACTAATTAGATACTAAATCAGATTGGACCATGGTTCACATAGATGTATCTAATTAATCTTAGCTCAAAGTCTTAGAAAGCCCAACTGAGGATTTGGGGAGGGCCTTAGTTCCTGGTACTATTGTTCTTTTTTTTTTTTTTTTTTTTTTTTTAGTGAGGCAGTTGGGGTTAAGTGACTTGCCCAGGGTCACACAGCTAGTAAGTGTTAAGTGCCTGAGGCCAGATTTGAACTCAGGTACTCCTGACTCCAGGGCCAGTGCTCTACCCACTGCGCCACCTAGCTGCCCCTCCTGGTACTATTGTTAAAATCAGATACTGACTGAAAATATACTCAGCAAACTGGAAATAGAGAATAGGGATATAAAGTAATCAGGAAAGGGACAACTTAGAGTCTAGATGTAACATATAGGACTTAGTCATGTGGCATTTGAAAAATTTAATTAAATCTATAAACTTTGAGGTTTATATTATCTTAATGAAGTGGCTATTTCCCATAGGTACTTAGGTCAAGTAATCCCTCTGTGGAAGACTACTTAATAATGACTAAAATGCCAGGTAGCATATCATTAAAGGCATGGCCTATTAATTGAGAGAACTGATAGCATTAATTATGTGATATGGGTGGTGGGAATGACAGCTGTTAAAAAAAGATAACTTGAAATAGAGAAGACTGGAATGTAGGTTACTGATGCAATAATACTACTGCATTTAATATAGTTATTTTTGTTGTCATATCCATGCTAGACTCAAGTTCCATGAGGGCAGGAAAATGTCTGTCTTAAACTTTGTATCTTTTCCCAGTGTTCTTCACAAAGGTAGAGTTTAATAAGTGTTTAAAATGAAAGTCAGATGAAATGAATGGAAATTGAGTTTTGTCACATAACTGTCACCTCATACCAATTTTCAAAGGAGATGATTGTCAGTCCAATGAGGGAGGGGTGTATATCAAACAAGATCATTTCACAACAAAATAAGTCTTATGTGGTACATATTTCTGTTCTTAAACTTTTAAATTGCCTGGAGTTCTAAATGCAAATAAAAATATTACATTAATTTTAATACCCCCCTTCCCAATATCCATACCTCAAAAAACAAAACCCACAAGCCAAAGATTAAAAGAATCCCAAAACATGGTCCTCTGATATAATCAAAAGTCTTTATTAGCTCTGTTTTCTCAAGGAACAAGCAAAAAGTAACTCTATTTAGCCGCGTCCTTGAACTGCCCTTCCTTCACCCCCACGCCCTCAAAGAAAGAAATATAGAGACATCCACAGGCACAGAACTGGGGAATCAAGTAAGGTTGGATGCTAGGGAGCTAGCCAGCCTTGAATTCAGGGTTATACAGAAGGCACTGAGGACTTAATGGATAGAAAGCTGGATTTGGGAGTCAAAGACCTGAGTTCAAATACTACCTCTAACTCTAGCTGTGTAACCATAGGCAAATTAGTTAAACTCTCATAAGTTTCAGGCAGTTTCAAGTCTCTAAGACTGTAAAGTATAGAAAGTTGCAACCATATTCATATATGGGAAGAACAGACAGTGTAGATTCACTCCACAGTTACATCCCCTAAGGTTGGATGTTAATGAAATTTGTTTTATTAATGAAATTGGTTAATGAAATTTAATCCTGCCCCAGGCTTAAGAGCATTTGGTTTTCTGATATCAAAGGGAACAAATTAAGAACAAGACCAATGTCAGAGGACTCTGGAATCCACATAAGTTAAATCCTTTTTCAATCATGTAACTAAGAGATTTTTTTGTTTGTTTGTTTGTTTTTGGCAGGCAATGGGGGTTAAGTGACTTGCCCAGGGTCACACAGCTAGTAAGTGTCAAGTGTCTGAGGCTGAATTTGAACTCAGGTACTCCTGAATCCAGGTCCGGTGCTTTAACCACTGCGCCATCTGGCTGCCCCACTAAGATTTTCAAGCCCTGGTACACTTACACCAAGCACATTTGATAAATAAAATATTCTAACACAACCTGGGAATTCGCCTAATTTCTTGGGCCTTGGGATTTGACCTTAACATCAGAGCAAGGTGCTCAAAAGCCATTGGAAATTACTGCTGAGCCACTTAGCAACATATAGTATTATTTCTGTGATCAAGACTTCACTAAACAGGAAACCAGAATGAAATTGGAGGAGGGAACTGACCGGTCATGTGTGGAAAAACTTTTGCCATATCGAGTGTCTTTGGCATACTTGATCACGAGGCACTTGTACTGGGCAATCTGGAATCGCCGGACTCTTCGCATGAGCTCTGTGCTACAAAAGTCAAAGTGGTTCCCCAGCACAGGGAGGAGCATAATGGTCAGCACCAAATGGCCCAAAACACCTGATTATGTACCCCTTCCTTTCCCTTCCACCCAGGGAATTACAAAATCTCAGCTGGGCACATTATGCAAGACAAAAATGCAATGAAATAAAATATTAAACTAAGGCATGGAGAGAAGGGTATTTACATCACATGATAAGAGAAACATCCCTGAAAAGTGCTCCTTCTTGTCAGTGTTAATCTACTCATAAAGAATGAATTCTCAACAAAGGAGTATTCTATAATACGTAGATAGTGTGCACAAGGTAATTTGAGAAGAACATCAAGAAACTGATTTATCAGGAAAATGGCATCTGAGCTAAGTTTTGAAAGAAAAGGATGCTAAGATGTAAATGTAAGGCCTATGCACATTCCAGGCATGGAGTGCAAAACCAAGGTGACGGTAGATGGATTGTTGAGCTTGGGGAACAGGCTAGTAAATCCAGTTTGGCTGGAATGTAGAACACATCAAAGGAAATAATATGAAAAGAGTCTAGAAATGTAAGTCAAAGCCAGATCGTGTAAACTTTAAATGCCAGGCTAAACACTATCTTGCTACAGTGGTAATAGTGAATAATTGATGATTTTGAGTTGGATAATGACATGATTGGACCCATTCCTTAGGAAGATTATTTTGGAAGCTATGTGGAAAACAGAATAGAGAAGAGACAAGAAACAGGGAGACCAATTAATAGACTATTACAAGAGTCTAAGTGATGATTACAAGAGGAGTGATGAGGGCCTGAATTAGGATGTTGGCAGGGAGTGGAGAGAACAGGAGGGATGCAGGCGATGGAGTTAGAGCTGACAAGAATTGGGGGCAGCTAGATGGCGCAGTGGATAAAGCACTGGCCCTGGATTCAGGAGGACCTGAGTTCAAAGCCGGCCTCAGACACTTAACACTTACCAGCTGTGTGACCCTGGGCAAGTCACTTAACCCCCATTGCCTCTCAAAAAAACAAAAACAAAAACAAAAAAGAACTGACAAGATTTGATAATTGACTGGATGAGGGAGGGCTGTAAAGGAGAGTTAAGAGTAAAGGACAAAAAAAAAATTCCAAAAAAAAAAAAAAAGATTAAAGGACAAAGGGGGAAAAAGTGAGGAGGGTGCAGAAAAAGGCCCAGGATAAACTCATTCTTAGGACAGTAGAAGATAGGTGCTGATCCAGCAAAGGAGACTCAAAAGGAACATTGGCAGAAGGAAAACCAGGAGAGCAGTGTCTTGGGAGAAGAGCTTGCCCATGAAGGGGGTGTGACAAATGGGATGCAGACTGAGAAAAAGCCATCAGATTTAACTGTAAGAAATCCAAAGGGACGCAACACTTACTAGCTGTGTGAGCCTGGGCAAGTCCCTTTACCCTCTTTGTCTTAGCTTACTCATCTGTAAAATGAGGTGGAGAAGGAAATAGCAAATCACTCCTGGATCTTTGCCAAGAAAACTCCAAGTAGGATCACAAAGAATTGGATAGGTCTGAACAACTTCCTCCTCAGACTAGAGGAGAGAATGCAGATAATGTATCAGCTCCTCTTTCTGCAGAGACTCATAGAAATGTAAAATTAGAGTTGGAAAGGCCCTCAGAGACCATATAATCCACTCTACTATTTTACAGATTGGGAAACAGAGGCCCCCAGATGAAGTGACTTGCTCAAGGTCATGCAGGTTGTAACAGAACTAACACAGGAAATATGCATTCTGGGGTTTTGGGTTATTTCTTTAGTTTTAAAGAAAAAAAGATATCCTATATTTCAAGTAGGAAGGAAGAAAAGTTACAGAGAGGAAGAAAAAACTAATTGGCAGTGAGCTGTCAGGTGGGTGTTCAGATGTCTGTTTCATAGGGTGAGGGAGCATTAAAGGACAAGGTCCCTCAACATCTGGGTTAAAAGAGGAGTGTCTGCATCTTCAAGGGTCTCTCTCACCTACTCAATCAGCTTCAGTGGCTGGCTCCCCATTACCTCTAGATCAAATACAAACATTTAAACTCCTCTCTTCAGCATTTAAAGCCTTTTACATGTGTTTTCTCTCCCAGTCATGTGAACTTCTTGAGAGCAGGGACTACAAGCTTTTCTCTTTTGTATTCCTAAGGCTTAGCTCAGTGTTTGGCACATGATAAATAATTTTTTTGTTCATTCATGAATGAAACAATGTGGCTCCAACTTACTCCTTCCACGTTTAACAAACATTAGTCACCTTCTTTCGCTGACCTGCTCCTCACACTAGACATTTCAATTCTTTCTTCCCATGCTTGATACGCTCCTTCACATGAGACTCCCCCAGTTTCCTTCAAAACTCAGCTCAAATGCCACCTCCACCAGGCCTTTCCCATGTCCACAGGGACTAGTGCCTCTCCCCTCAATCTACCTATCATTTTTTTTTTGTCCATGCAAATACGTGTATACATGTTGTCGCCCTCTTTGGGGGTTGGGGGAAAAGAACTCTTTCATTTTTGTCTTTAAAGCTTAATAAGTACTGAGTCACTGGTCAACTTCCCCACAACCTTCTGAAGGCCTCCCTTTGCCGCCACAATTCCCCATCCCATTCTGTCATTCCCGGTGTGAGATTACCTTTTGCCAGAGAACATGGGGCCCAAGATCACCTGTGGAGGAAAAAAGAAATGTCATTAGTCCTCCGGCCTGGTGATCGCACCTTTCAGTCCAGCGCCTTCTGTATTCCCTGAATCAGCCTGGGAACAACAGCTGGCCCAGCTGAACTCCGCCCTGGCCCCCTTCACCTGGATCTGCCCCCGGATCTTGCTGGGGGAGCCGGGCAGCACGGTGGGCAGATTAATGCAGCTCATCCTGAGTCCGCAGCTAGCAGAGAAGCAGTGTCCTAGTCAGCTCGGCTGTACTCCCGGGGGTACGGTTCCCGCGCAACCTGACTTTACCGTGGGCCCAACAGCCAATAGGGAGTTCTCGCGCCCGGTGCCGACCCAATCCCAGCCGAGCTAGGGGCTGGCGGGAGATTCGACTGAAGCTCAAGCCCCGCCTTTCTTCCCTCCTCCAGTCTCTTTTACCTCCCTCCACCCCTCCCGCCGAAGGAGGGGTCAATCTGAAAGTCCGCTACTCCCACGCTCTTGGCCACGCAGCAGATGACCAGAGTCCCCGCCTTCCTTCCCTAGATCTTAAAGCTCTGCAACTGCAGGCTTCCAGCCTGACGGTCAGCCAAACCATGGCAGTTCTGCAGCTGAGCCCCCGAGAATCGCCCTGGAAGGCGTTGTCCAAGGAGGTAGGAGATACTTTGCTGAGTATGGATGACTGGAAGCGGGGAGTCCGGGGGAGCCTGGGGCTGGAGGGACTAGCCAAAGGTGCCGAAAGGTGGTGAATTGATTTTCCCTTGCTTTACATGCTCCCCATCTCCCCTATTCTTTTAAAGTCATTTGTTATCTCAGCCTGGATTCGCATGAAAGCAGAAATGGTATTTTTTTTAAAGTTGCAGATGGCCCTAGATGAGAGAGAAAGTTCTTATGTTGACAGATTCAGGGTGCAAAAAAAGACCTGCGCAGGCTAAAAGGTTGGACCAAATCTAATGGAATTTAACTTAACTAAGGATGATTGTAAAGTTCCACACCTGTCTTCGAAAGATTACTACCTTCAGTTGGGGTTGGGGGAACCATTTTTTTTAAAGGACTGCAGGCTTAATCCAATTTATCTGTGTGACTTGGAAGCTCTTCTCCCCCACCTCCACCCCGAAAAAGCTAAAATAAAGTTAGCCTTCCTTGTTGGCAGCCATAGTGTCCAGATACCTGTCCTGTATTCTTCCTTGCTCAGACCACATCTGAACTATTATACTGAGTTCTGCATACCACATTTTAGGAGCAAGGATAAGAATCTGGAGTTTCCAGAGAAGGGCTACCAGAGTGGTGAAGGTCCAATATGAAATATTGACCAATATGATCGTGCCATATGAAGATCAGTTTGAAGCAACTAGTAGCATTTACCCTGAAGAAGGGATTTAGGAGGGATGTCATCTGTCATGTGGAAGAAAAAAGTAGACTTGGTCCCAGAAGGATAGAAGTTGCACTGATGTAACTTTCTGTTTGATAAGAGGAAAAATTCCTCAACAGTTTGAATTATTTTGGAATGTCCTGACTCTGGAGTTTGAGAATTCCCATATCTCAATCACTGCCATTGTTTGAGGATCTAAATGAAATAATGTATGTAAAATGCTCAAAATGCTGTCAATACTCATTATAATTATTACATTATTACTATTTTTGACTAGGATTGATGGGTGGAGGGAATCTATAAAGAGATAAATTTAGGTTTGATGGTAAAAAAAAAGCATTTCCTAATGATTAGAGCTGTTCAAAAGGGAAATAGATTGCACTAGGAAGTCGCGCTTTCTTCCTAGTTTAAGGTCTAGCAAAAGCTGGTTGATTATTTGTCTAATTTATTGCAGGGGAAGGAATGGGGAAGGAGCTACCTTCAGGTATGGGTTGGGTTAGTTGGCCTTTGAGATGTCTTCTAACTCAGAAATCCTGAGCCTCTGTGTCCCATAGGACCTGGAGAAGCAATATTCCCCCAGCAGATGGTCCCACCGATTGAATGCTGAGGAGGTGATAAAAGCTCATGTTCAAGTGGGAACAGAAGGTAAGGGCAGCAATCTCTTCTCTACTGACTGTTTCTTGTGGGTCAAAATATGCCTGGAAAAGACTAGATGAGACCAGAGAATCCTGTTTTTCTGAAATTCCACAAATGTGCTAAGACCTGTATAATCTATAAGAGGACAATTAACAATCTCTCCTGAAAGAGTTAGGCAAGGTTTAGAATTATGTGATACTCTCCTACCTTTCAAGTTTTAACAACTTCTACAAATAACTGCCACCTGAATAGTCCCTGTTGAAGTGGGGGATGAGCAAATACAAAATCTGTGAACCCAGGTACCTTACCAAAGGCCAAGGGAACTCCTCTGAGGCCTGCAAAGGTATGGGATTCCCACTGTTTGCTTTTTTGGACTCCCTTGTTGAATGCAATGTTCCATTGTGTGTTTTACTATTGTTAATAATTAAATCGAGTCAAGATGTGTGTGTATCAGATTGGTGATTTTTTTTGGCTCTGAGAACTTCCTCGCCCTCATTACAACCATCTAAAATTGGAGTTGCCTGGGGCACTGAGAAGTTGAGATTTTCCCCCCAATTGTCACTTAGCCAGTATGTTCGACTACTGAACTTCCAGGCTGCCTCCACGTAAAATCTTTTATTCTGATAAGTTTTCAATACTTTGGTGAATCTCATTTATATAACTGGAGGTATTCTGGGATGTTAAACCCAAGGGTTGATAATAATTAATTTGTTTTAATCCTGCCAAGATCACTCTGTCCCTGCACAAAGAACAATGCTCCTACCTTCTCCACTCTAGAAGTGACCTGTTTTGCCTCTTGTTAAGCAGGTAGAGTTAGTAGGATGTTAGATCCGGTTCATTTTCCCAGTGGGCTTGGATCTGAGTCAAGTCTAATGATTTCCCTTTATTACCTGTTGTGCTGAATACATAGTGTGTTCAGCAAATGTTTGTTGTGGGGGGGGAGCAGTATGCTTTTAAATCCTGTTCTGAAGAGATTCATAATTTTAAAATATTTAGAAAAAGTAGAACAGGTTCCACTCACAATTCTGGCAAAAGACAAACAGTATGGGATGGTATAGGGTAGGACATAGGATGCTTATTCATGCTCCCTGATTTTATCTGGAGAGAGGAAGGAAGGAGGACTGTTCACTACTGCTAGAGAACCAGGCAAGAGAGGTTTTGTGTGTTGATGGATAAGGCATCTGCTTCCCCCACTTCTTCACACTCCTGACAGAGGCTGGAAATCAGTCAGGAGACAGACAACCAAATGGAAGGAGGGGACAAGATGTTATACTCATCTATGTACCTGCACGTTCTCTTAGAGGAATTCAAATTCCTTGAGAACAGGAGCGGTTTAAAAAAAATTTGTATCTCTAACACACTGCCTTACACACAGTAGGGATTTAACAATCTCTTGTTAAATTCTAATTGTTGAGGTAAGCACCAAGATCTTTGCCCTTGATGAATTTAAAATCTAGAAAATTAGACCTAGATATTAAATAGTACAAAGGAATATTTAAAAGGTTTAAGAAAACGTATTAGGAAAGTTCAGAGGAATATGCTGTACATACACACATAACTCAGATCTACATGACCTCTTATGCAAAGCCTCTTATATAAACAGTTGTATAGAATATTAATTATCTGAGGTAAATTTGTCAATTCAGCAGATCACTGTTGAGTGCAGGAGTGGGGGGAAAAAACAGGCAAGGTTTTACACAGAAGAAAACATTTAAGTCAACATTGCTTCTGTCTGGGTGTGCCTGGCAGTCACTTAATTTTGTTGTTCAGTCTTTTTCAGTCATGTCTAACTCTTTGTGATCCCATTTGAGGTTTTCTTTGGCAAAGACATTGGAGTGGTTTGCCATTTCCTTCTTCAGCTTATTTGACAGATGAAGAAATTGAGGCAAACAGGGTTAAGTGACTTGCCCAAGGTCACACAGCTATTGTGTCTGAGGCCAGATTTGAACTCAAAAGAGGGATCTTCCTGACTGCAGGCCTAGCACTCTATCCACTTTGGCCACCTAGCTGCCCCAGCAGTCACTTAACAAATGTTTGTTAAATAAAAGCTAGGATTTGAAGAACAGATAGGATTTGAAAAGATGGAAATGAAGGTAGGGAGAAAGGGGACATTTCAGGTATCCAGGAACAAGAAACTTATGAGCAAAACCACTGGAAAATGAGAACAAGCCATTTCATAGAATTTAGAATTGGAAGATCCTCAGAGGCCATTCAGACCAACTCCTTCATTTTACAGATGAGAAAACTGAGGCCCAAAGAATGACTTGTCCAAAGTCACACAGTTAGTAAACGTCACTTGCTAAAGTGAGTTGAAGAATGTCTTGGTGATTCCCTAGCATACTCCATCATACAAATGTCTGATCTCAACTCCTTTCTCTGATCACACTCTATTGACTAGAGGCAAGGGGTTATTACAGTAGTCTAGGTGAGAGGTAACAAGGTCCTGGAGTAGTGACCACTTGAGTGGAGGGAAAGAGAAACATGTTAGAGGTGTTGTGGAAGATTGAATGAAAGAAACAATGTACTTACTACATGGTTCCAGATGTTCTTGGTTGTGGATAACATTGTGTTGATGGCATCAAGTCCTAAGGCAGTTGTAGAACTTTCTGGAGGAGATGAGATCACTCTAAAGCGCTTGGCCTGTCCATCTGCATGGGAAAGATCAAGTGGATGAAGAACGTCCATTGCCAAGATTTTAAGGTGCATCTAAATGGACACACTAACAGTACAGTATATCTGAGACAATGGACAATGAATTCAGGCCCAGAGGTGAAATAGAAGGAGGCAGGTGGGATTGCTTTTGGTAAATTACAAAAACACTTCTGTTGACACTACCACCACACCAATGCTTCCGGTAACAGCCAAAGTCCATCTTTTCAGTACAGACATTTTACAAGTGTTGCTTTATGGCAAGAAGACACAGAACACTAGTGTATCTGAAGAACTAAAGATGAACGTCACACAAAAGGCAATGGGAAGGTGCATGGTGGGTGTGAGTAAGCAGCCACAAATAAGGAACTATAAGGAACAGGAGTAAAGGAAGTCATGAAGGAATTATATGACTGAAAGATGATGTTTTGGTCACTTGGTGAGAGCAAGAGATAATAGGTAGATGCTTCACTTGTACCATCATAGTTTCTGGGAAAAGTAAAGAAGGCCTCTACCATGTTGGCTGGACAGCACATGTTGAACTTTTGGGAAGACACAGATAAGAACCCACAAAATGGTCAGGCATGGTTAGGTTATCATCTATGTGGTTGGAGGGAACTCCCAAATTGATGAGATCACAAGATACATTTGAGTATTCTTAGGGAATTATTATTCCATGTTTGAGGCTGTCAGAGTTGGTTAAAAAAAAAAGTGAAGCACTAAATGGTGACTCAGACTCTGACACAAGAGGGTTTTAAGAATCACTGTGCCATTCTGATCATGAAGGTTCTTGAGAGATGTGATCCTCATAATAAGCTCATATCCTCAAGACTAAAACTTGGTCAAAATATTGGCAATCCATGAGAGAACTAAGGGTACGAGATGTTAAGTGGGTTAGACATCTATGTCTCTCTCTCTCTATATATATATATAGTCTATATATATGACTGGAGTGAGGAAATATGATAATTGAATGATTGTTTTTTCTTTTTTATGGAGTAGGGCATGTTTGGTACTGTCTTTTACTACCAAGTTGTGATTATTTTATCTCATGTTTGTATTTTCCTCTTTTTATTATACACTGATTGACTTTGTGGATCCTATATACTAACTATATATTATGTTTATCCTATTTGATTACTTGAATATTACCTCTGCATGGATGACTCCCAAATCTATATAACTGGACCTAAGATTTCCCTTTCACTCCAATTCTATAGTCAGCTGCTAACTAGATAATCATTCCTGCATGTCTATAGGCAGCTCAAACTCAACGTGTCTAAAATGGAATTCATCAGTGTTCTCTCTTCCAACCTACTCTCTCCTCCCAACTTCCATAGTTTTATACAAAGACTCCACAAACATTCTAGTCACCCAGGTTTGTAATCCTTGACTCTTCTCTCTCCCTTATCCCCTCTCTACCCCCATGTTCAGTCAATTGCTATCCCATGTTGATTTTTACTCTGTTAAGGGCTAAAATTCTAGCTAAACTGTCTAAAATATCTAATGAGTGGTCGCCAATAAATTATAAGCTTTAGCAAGAGTTAGACTTTTAAGCATTTATTAAGGAGAATAAGAATTTGGTAAAGAGAGAGAAAAAGGCCTAGATTCCTATCTATTAAAGGGAGAGCACATTTCTAGCTCCCTTCTCCGCCAGAGTCCAGAGGAAAGAGAGCGAGACTGAGCGCCAGTCTCTTCCTTCCTCCTCCCACTAGCCCGCGTCACTTCCTGACTCCTGGTCTTGCCCTCAAAGACCTTCCCTTCATGGGCAGAACTCCTCTACAGTAAGTATCCAGCAGGTGGCGTTATTCCAATCGTTACAGTCCCCCCTGTTGTTCCTCAAGAAACAAAATGTTTCCTTGACGGAACAGTAAAAACAATATGATAACTATTGCTAACTAATAATATGTGAACAACAATATAGAAAAGGAAGAGAGGAAAGTTTTGTCCAGAGGGGCGATTTTTTTGTCCTCATGAACCGACGCTTTGACATTAGTCTTGCAAAGGGAGGGCCTCTGCAGAGAATACATGTTACAGATGGTGTATATTATAACAGAAAGAGAAAAAAAACCAACAAAAAGAACAAATCAAAACTGTTCATTTAAAGTCTCTGAAAGTCTTTTCTCAGATGTCCTCTAGGTGTAGTCGTAGAATGGAAGTCTTTTCAGGGGTTGATGTGTGGATGCTGGTAATCAGCCAGGAAAACTTCCTACAAAATTGAGCTTAACACAACTTTAAAATAGCTTTGTCAATAATCAAATCAAACAATGAAAGTTCTCAAAAACATGTCTAAGGGAATACAGAATCTTAGTTGTTACACATGAAACATATAATAAAACAAAAATTGAAACATTCTTTAAAATTATAATCTTACTATAGTCCCCCCTTATGGAGGGTAATTGAGAAGACAATTGCTGCGATATTAATTTTTAAAAATAATTTTTATCTTTGTTTCATCACTTTTTGCATCATCTGCCTAATTATCCTCATGCCATTATGAGAAATTAAAAAATCTAATATAATTGGTAACAGGTGTCAAGGCCAAATTCAACACTGTATTTATCATGACACCTGAGATAATTATGGGGGTTACCATAAAAGAACAGAGAAATGATGGGATATGAGCATTCCCACACTTGAGCAATATGTACTGCCCATACAGTATGCCAGGCTTAAAATAGGTGGATGGAATATATGTCCATGCCACCGAACATATTGGAAGAAACTGAGTCAGACTTAATCAGATGCATGGGATTGAGATGTCCATGGCATCAGGCATATAGGAGGGAGCATAGAAGCCAGGTGTAGAAGTGAGATGGGTGGGATGAATACTTCCAGCCATCTGTACAATATTGTGGGGAAAAAGAGAATAAAATATTAAACCAAGAGAATCCAACCTCAACATTTGTCAAAAGCCGTTCCCTCGGCCATACCTTGACTTCATGCATGTCTCCCCTCATGTGACAGTTCAGTGTCTGCTCTTGCATGTATTCCTCTTGTGATTGGATGGCATCTTGGCCAACTGGCATCTGATAACTCAGAATAAAGGCAATTAATGTCTTAAATGATAAGTTCCCATAATCCAAGTCTCATATGGATTTAAAATTGAGGATAATAAATGATTGCAAAAAATGTAAATACATCTTGACTCAAAATATAATACATAATTATGCAACAATTTCAAATAATACCCTTTTTTTTACTTAGTATACAATTACTTTTGTGAAAAATCAGAACATACTTAAATACAAGTTAAAGCACAACAGAATCTCAAAGAACTTTTTTTTTTTGAAAATAGAAAACTTTTACAAATGTTCCCCTCTTTTTTTTTTTTTTTTGGGAATATGCTTATCAAAAATAATACTTCTAGAATCAATTTACACTTGCCATGGCAACCAATTTGCCAGGGAAATGCTTTAAAGAGTTTGATCAAATAATCAGTTGAGAAAAAATAACAAAAACAAACAACTCAGAATATGGGAGCACAATACTCCTAGAATTAACATTGTATAATAAAATCAAAACCATCTTGCAATGTTTCAAAATTAGATAGACAAATGAATAGAAGAAAATACACATTGAACAATAAAATACAGTGAAATTCAAACTAAGGAAATCTAAATGAATATGAACTTAATATCAATAAGAGTATTATAAAATATAAACTTGATCACATGTCTATAAAAAGCTTTTACAAATATTATCCTTGTTTTAGAAACTAAGTATAAGACACAATCTCAAAAGCATTAAAATCTCTATGAAAATAAGCCTATACCATTAATTCCAAAATGTATATGTAATAGCATAGAAATCCTATGTAACCTCTGAACTGACATTAATAATCTGAGTGAATTCAGAACACTCTTGATTCCGATATCTAAAATCCCCAATACTCATATCAGTACCTTGCTGCTTACTTCTACATTTCTGTACAATATATACCCTTCCATGGCAAAAGAAGCGGAGTCTTGAACTATGGTGATGATTGTCATTCTTATTCAGCTTAAGTTTTTCTTCTTTAACCCCTCTATATTGTCTGTCAGTCTTTTCACCATACAAATGCTTTATAAGATTACTAATTAAAGACAAAAGCAGGTTAGCAAAATTATGAACAAAACGAGTATATCTGGAATTTAAAGGGTTTTCTAAGGTTGTCTCAGAAGCACAGCCAGGCTGGGGAAGGGCTGAGCCTGAAGCTGCAAATGTAGTTAGAGAAAGTTGAGCATGCGCATCAAATCTCTGGACTTCCCAGGCCGGGGAAGCAATGGGCTTGGCCATGGGAGGAGTAGAGGGTGGGGTTTGGAGAGGAGGGGAGGGACCAGCACAATTTGAATCAGACTTGATTTTGAACTCAGGCCTGGATTCCTCTTCCCCCACTTTGCCTCCAGGTGCTAGGGGATTAAAAACTTCTAGAGGGTGGGTCATTGCCTCCAGGCATGCAAAATTAGAGCAACAATTAGTGTTAGAATTGGGAAAAGCTGCAGGAATCTCTTCAGGTTTCTCTGAAAAAGCATGGTTGGGAGAGGGAGTGATATTTCCTTGTGTGAGTAAGTTGCTGGCTCTTTTAACAAAAATAAAAAGAAAAATAGAAAATCCACAAAAACAAAGCATTAACATGATCTTATCCCCCATTTGTCTGGTTAAACAGACTAAAATCAAAAATAGGGTAATTAGGGAGTTTAAAAGGTCCATTCGAAAAAATTTAAAGGAAAACACAGCCAGTGCGCCAGTACTTAGCAGTTAAAGGGAGAGGGAGGGGAAATTTCTTACCCAACCAGCAGATCAGAAGACTGAGGGTTAGCTTTCCTCTTCGTGGTCAGCCATCTGTTAAGGGCTAAAATTCTAGCTAAACTGTCTAAAATATCTAATGAGTGGTCGCCAATAAATTATAAGCTTTAGCAAGAGTTAGACTTTTAAGCATTTATTAAGGAGAATAAGAATTTGGTAAAGAGAGAGAAAAAGGCCTAGATTCCTATCTATTAAAGGGAGAGCACATTTCTAGCTCCCTTCTCCGCCAGAGTCCAGAGGAAAGAGAGCGAGACTGAGCGCCAGTCTCTTCCTTCCTCCTCCCACTAGCCCGCGTCACTTCCTGACTCCTGGTCTTGCCCTCAAAGACCTTCCCTTCATGGGCAGAACTCCTCTACAGTAAGTATCCAGCAGGTGGCGTTATTCCAATCGTTACAACCTCCAATGATGTTTAACCAATCTCTCCCATTTTTTCCACTTCTCTGTGCCCTCTTGTCTGGGCTTTTAAATATAATATCCTTCAAATTGGTCTCTATTTCTCAGTCTCCATTTTCCAATCTACCCTTTGCCCATCTGCCAAAATAATCTTCATAAAGTGCAGGTCTGTGTCCTGCCCCTGATCAAAATACTTCAGTGGCTCTCTATTATCTCTAGGATAAAATATAAATTTAGTTTGTCACTTAAGCCCCTCTATGAGGCAAATAAAGATTTGGCAGAATTGATTTTGTCATGTGAATCAAGGCAACAAGAATTATTGTTTCAGCCATTATTTGACCATCTCATATGGCAGGACTCATAATTGTTGTTTGTCCTTCGTTATTGAAGAGGACTGATGACATCCTGAGGTGATGTCTTGACTCAAGCATGAATTGGATTTAAGTGAGGCAGAGTTGCACAAAGTCATCAGCCTCAGGATTCCAGAGATATCAAAGTCTGGTGGCAAGACAAAAGTCAAGATGACTGGCAATGATCCAGGATGCAGTGGATGACCTCAGTGTCTTTGATGTTTGGCCAAGCTCTAAATGCTCCACAGAGCTTGCTTTAGCCAATTCCATGGCCATTGGAACAAGGTGTTCTCATCACTTGCTTGGGGTAGATATCCACCTAACTCACCTACAGGTTTGGGGTCTATTGGTTACCTTCAACCTGGGTTAGTCTGTCATTCAAGATCGTTTCACCAGGATATGGCCACTGCACATATGCTACAGCTTCTTGGAGCCAGAGGTGAAAGTTAAGTGACAGGTGGACACCAAAGGTGAATGATCAGCCCTGAAAAGGACTTTTCAAGCTTTCACAATAGAAGTGCCAGTCCTTCCTGAATACCCCATACACCCCAGGAATCATAATAAGTATTTGCAAAAAAGACTCACAAACAATTATAATTTACAAACCAACATCATTGGCAGAGGATAAAGAGATAGATGGAATTCTGTGAAGAACTCAGTAAGATCCTCCAAATTAAATCAGCATCTACCTAGATATTCTGTGACTTCAATGTAAAAGGATGGATGGCAAAAAAAAATATTTTTAAAAATATGGTTTAGAAGTAAGGAATGAAAGTTGTTAAAGTCTTGTAGACTATACAGAAGCCTCACACTTATATATCAAGAATTCTTTATTAAAGAAGAGAAGTGGAAGGTGTTAGAGAGCATCCCCCCAAATCACCAAAATATAGAATTGGGGTGTGTGTGTGTGTGTGTGTGTGAGTGAAAGAGAGAGAGAGAGAGAGAGAGAGAGAGAGAGAGATTGTGTTTTTGTTTTTGTTTTTTTGTGAGGCAATTGGGGTTAAGTGACTTGCCCAGGGTCTCACAGCTACTAAGTGTTAAGTGTCTTTGGCCGGATTTGAAGTCAGGTCCTCCTGACTCCAGGGCCGGTGCTCTATCCACTGAGCCACCTAGCTGCCCCAAGAGAGAGATTTCGGGTTCCAATTTTTATCCCTCTTTTCCTCCCTCCCTCAGCAATTTACTAAGGCAGTAAACAATCAGATATGGGTTATACATGTATGATTATGTAAAATATTACCATATTTGTCATTTTGTACAAGCAAACTTTATTAAAAGAAAAAAAATGAAAGTGAAAAATAGCATGCTTCAGCATGGATTCAGGAGGACCTGAGTTCAAATCCAACCTCAGACACTTGACACTTAGTAGCTGTGTGACCCTGGGCAAGTCACTTAACCCTCATTGCCCTCCCCACACACACAAAAAAAGTCCTTTGGGATTGTCTTGGATCATTGTATTGTTGAGAATAGTCAAGTCATTTATAGTTTAGAAGATGTATTCTTAACCAAATAAGGGATATAGGCAATTACAAAGAATAAAATAGATAACTTTGATTACATGAAAATGAAAGGTTTCTGCACAGATCAAATTAACAAATATTTAGGATAAGGGAAATGGTTAATGGGGAGGTGGGGAATCTTTAGATCATATTTCTCTGGTAAGGTTTTGCTATCTTATATATATGTATGTATACAAATTATGGTGCATGAATGTAATGGAATATTACTGTGTTGTAAGAAATGATGAATATGGTAAATACAGAGATGTATGGAAAGAGTAACATGAATTAGTGCAGAGTATAAATAGAGCCAAAAAACAATATACATGATTACAACAATATAAATGGAAAGAAAAATCACACACATACACAAATCAAAAGTGAGTATAGCAAAATTATAAAGTTTGAGCATAACTTGAAAGAATAAATATAAGGCTACCCCCAGCTTACCCCTTTGTGGAAATGGGAGGTCCACGGGTGTTGTACATTGCATGTATTTTCAAGCTTTTTTGATGTATTGATCAGTTCTGTGGATTTCTCCCCCTCTTTTTTCTTTTTAAAAAATAGCATCTGGGGCAGCTAGGTGGCGCAGTGGTTAGAGCACTGGCCCTGGATTCAGGAGGACCTGAGTTCAAATCCGGCCTCAGACACTTGACACTTACTAGCTGTGTGACCTTGGGAAAGTCATTTAACCACAATTGCCTCATCAAAAAAAAATAGCATCTGTTATATAGGATGGCTCTCTCAGAGGAAGTAGAGAAAGGATACTAGTGAAAACTATGATGATGTAAAAGACAAAATATCAATAAAATATATATTTTTAAATGCATCAGATAAAATCCTAACTGGGAAATCCAAGAAAAATTCAGTTATCTTTTTTTTTAATCCCCAGTCATCATAGGGAGACAGAGAGATGTCTTTGAACAATGAGAGTGTCATCTGGCCATGAACCTGGAACATTCCATTGCCTAGGGACTGAAAGAGAATCAAGACTGAACCATGGGGCAGGAAGTACAGGAGCAGGAAATGGTTCCAAGAGGTCCCTTAACCAGTTCAGGGTATGGGAACAAGTAACATCTGGCTTCTCTATCACTCACTATCCAATTCCAAGTCACAGATCCAAGGTAGACTGAGGGGACCTGTACCTGGTAGTGGCAGAGAAGTCACAGCCAAAGTCAGGGACCTCAGATATGTACTGAGCAAGGAACAAGTTAAGAAGCAACAGCATTTTTGTGGTGCTGACTGAAGGAGCAGAGGATACAGTGCCAGCTTCTAGGCCAGTGAAATGATTAGGGGTGTCCCAGAACAAATGGGAGAGCCAGCCTGTAGGTCTATTGCTCTGAACCTGTAGTTCTGTTGCTTCCCATCCAACTGTTAGTAGCTAAGTCTAGCAGCAATTTACTGAAACTTTCTAATAGGGACAAAGCATCTTGCTCATGCCAAAACCTTGGTTAGGAATTTGCAGAGCTCTGACCAAGAGGGCAATGAGCAGACTTTGTCCTGGAGCATATGACTTTGGAAGCACTGAAAGTTTGTAGGTCCTCAGCCTGGACTGTACTTGAGATCCTGGAATAATACAGCATTCTACACTATGAAAGAAGAAGGAACCAAAGGACAAAAGCTCAGCCTAGACATCCTGCCCTTATCCACTCCCCCTGCCCCCATCACTCAGCAGAAGTATGCAGAACTAAATCTTAACACAAAATCTGAAGTCAAGAAGTGGACTAGAGGGGGCAGCTAGGTGGTGCAGTGGATAAAGCACCGGCCCTGGATTCAGGAATTCCTGAGTTCAAATGCAGCCTCAGACACTTGACACTTACTGGCTGTGTGACCCTGGACAAGTCACTTAACCCCCATTGCCCCACAAAAAAAAAAAAAAAAAAGAAGTGGACTAGAAGAATGAACAAACAAAATTAGAATCCTGCCATAAAGAACTTTTAAGGTGATAGGGAAGCTCAAGACACAAATCTCAAAGTCTCAAAGAAAAACACAGCATAGACCTGAATCCAATCAAAAACCCTAGAAGAGATAAAGCAAGAGATGGGTTTTTTTGCTGTTGTTTTTTTGAGATTTTTTTTTTTAAGTTTAAAAATTATCTTAACCGTATGACCCTGGGCAAGTCACTTAACCCTCATTGCCCTGCAAAAAAATTTTTTTTTAAATGATCTTAACCAAATAAGAATAGTAGACAAAAAAAAATGAGAAAAGAAATGAGAGCTATAGAAGAAAGATATGGGAAGAAAACTAACAGCTTGGAACTTTGCCAAAGAAAATAATTTCCTGAAAATTAGAATTGATCAAATAAAAGTTAATGATGCCATGAAACACCAAGCAATGCTAAAACAAAGTCAAAAGAAGGAGAAAATATAAGATATCTCATAGCAAAAACAATTGATTTGGAAAACAGATTGAGGGCTAAGTGGTACAGTGGATAAAGCACCAGCTCTGGATTCAGGAGAACCTAAGTTCAAATCCAGCCTCAGACACTTGACACTTACTAGCTTTGTGACCTTGGGCAAGTCACTTAACCCCCATTGGCCCGCAAAAAAACCCAAAACAAACAAACAAAGAATCCTTGGACTATCTGAAAGTCATGACCAAAAAAAGAGTCCAGACATATTTCTTTCTTTTTTTATTTTTTATTGTATAAATTAACCATTTATTGTTGGACTATGGGCTATAGATGTTTGATTGGGAGAAGATTTTACTGGTCTTTCAATTCCTTCAGTCTTCTTACAATTTTTTTTTTTTTTGGTGGTGAGACAATTGGAGTTAAGTGCCCAGGGTCACACGGCTAGTGTCAAGTGTCTGAGGCCGGATTTGAACTCAGGTCCTCCTGATTCCAGGGTGGGTGTTCTGTCCACTGCACCACCTAGCTGCCCCTCCTTCAGACTTCTTATGGCAGATTTAACTGTGACTGCAAGAGGTGGTATTGTAAGTCCATGCACCACCAGCTACTGTTCTCATACAGAATCCAAAATGCCAGATACTCACAGCCCATCTCTTCATTTTGGTCTTGCCACAGAAGGAGCAGATATACTTGGCATGCTGGCTAATTTCAATTTTCTTCACCATTTTTCTGAGGGATGCACCATAACATATTACATAGTTACCAACAATTCCGACCTTCTTGGTATGTTTAGCCATTTTTCCAGTTGTGGGCTGGGAGCTTGGAGAAGGGCCAGACATCATCTTTCAAGAAATTATTTTTTAAAACTGCCTATACTGTAAAACAACAACAACAACAAACGGGGGCAGTCAGATGGTGCAGTGGCTAAAGCACCAGCCCCTGAGTTCAAATCTGGCTTCAGACACTTGACACTTATTAGCTATGTGACCCTGGGCAAGTCATTTAACCCCAATTGCCTCACTAAAACAAAACAAAAAAACATTAAAATGAAAATTCTCAGGAATAATATAACCAAAACCCCAAACTTCCAATTCAAAGGAAAAACACTGAAGACAGCCAGAAAGAAAGAATTGAAGAGTCAGTTATCACATAAAATTTAGCAGCCAGTACTATAACAGAGCAATTTAGAATATAATATTCCAGAAGGCAAAAAGATCTACACTTAGAGCCAAGAATAACTTACTCAGCAAAACTTTATCCTACAGGGGAAAAAATGAACCTCTGATAAAATAGAAGCTTTCCAAGAATTCCTGATGAAAAGACCAGAGCTGTATAGAAATTTTGATTAACACTGAAGTCAAGAGAAGCGTTAAAAAAAAGACATAAATGAACACTCATATGAGAATAAAAGTTGGGAGGGAGCTCAGTTATCATCTAATTCCATCCATGCATGAAAAAGAATCTACTCCCCCCCACCCCCAACTGCAACTTATTTGACAAATGATCATCCAGCCTAAGCTTGAAAACATGAAAAACTCCAGTGAGGGAGAAGTTCCAAACCAGCTAGGAAGACAGATCCTGATAAATTGTTTACATTCTTATGAAGTGGTGATACAAGTATTCCCTCAGAACTCTATTACCATCAGAGGTCATAGAATTTAACTGGACATAGGGTTTGAGAGTGGTTTGATTATGTTTTGATCTTAAAAGAAGGATGGAAAGGGAGGAGAAGATGAATGTACTGGAGCTGGGAAGAGAGAACAAGCATAGTGAATACATTGGGAAGGTGGAAGAATGGGGAAAATTCTTTGACATAATGGGGGTCTATGCAAATAGAAATCTATGCAACAAAAAGGAAAGAATGAGAGAGAATGGGCAACTCTTGAACTTCTCTTATCTGAGCTGGTCAGAGGAGGGAAGAATACACTTACACAATATAATAGATAATTAATAACAGCTAAGAAAACAATCTGAACATAAATGATTTATTGGCTAGGCATTCACAAAGAATGGGTCAGTGGACACCCCAGTTAATCCCAAAACCCTGAATGCAGAGTAAAGCAGATTTTTATACATAAAACTCAAGTAAGGCCCCAAAGTCTTACTATAACAAAATAACTAATCAGGATGCAAAATTAGGTAATCTAATTTCTAGTTGGAGGAAAGTTGTGACTTTCCAAGTTGGGATGGGAAAGAATAAGTTTCTGTCCAATCGGGAAAGGGACAAGTAGGTTTCAGGACACTCTGTTCATAAAATGAGAGGATGTTCACTAATTATATCCACTTACATAGTAGTAGTAGTAGTAGGCCTCCATCAGTCGCAGACAACCATGGATCAGTGCCTTGAAGAACCACAGGCCACAGTGTGGCTATGCAGTCCGATAGGGGAGCCGCAGCTCCTGAGTAACTGTCTCATCCCGTGTTGTATCTACCCCATGAGGAGTAGCTGGAGTGTCCTCTCCAGGGCGCTGGCCTGGGCGGATCGGAAAACAAGCTGTTGCCCATGCAGCAGGTTTTCCCTCTCCGCGACATTGGTGGATCCAAAGGAGAAGCAGAGCCGATACAGTTTGGCACCAGTGCCACCGCAGGAGTTGCCAGAGGGATGTGATGTCCAACATCCAACTGCCTAAGGGACTCTGACTCCTGATTTTTCCTTGGGGTTAATTCCGGAAGCCTTTCCCATATATGGGTATAGCTGCAAGGCAGTGGAGGTTTAAAATCAGGGTTTCATTCCCCTAGGCGGGTTGCCTGCCAAGGCTAATGAGCCCCACCTGCCCGAAACGACTGGTTTTAAGGTGCCAGTGACTCGCTTTCGCCCCTTCTGTTAGTGGAGACAGTTCCGCCATGAGAAGGCCAGGAGTTGGGCTTCGGTTGTCAGAGGCTATTTGAGACTCATGCTATTGGAGCATTTTATAGAGAGTGGGAGCTTATCCCCACTCCCACCCCAGCATGACAAACTTTTGGGACCACTTACATATACGAAGTGATAAATAGCTTATATAATCTAGTTTCCATTGGATGAGTAATAGAAAAACAAGAAAATGGAGGAGAATGCATGTGGCAGCACAATATGGAACCAATGTTCACAAGATAGAATCTGTTTAGTCCTTCTGATTCTAAATTAAACTAACTTCATTTTATATGTGGTCTTCATTTTATCTTATCAACACAGATACAGAAATACATTTCACCCAACAGGAAATGAGGGAAAGTGTATAAGATAAAAGAAAAATAGGGAAGATGGATCAAAAGTCATTAGGAACAACACAAAATCTTAAAGCAGGAGACAGAAGGAAAAACATAAGAATAGGATGGAGGGAAATAAACAATTATAACTATGAACATGAATGAGATGAACTCACCCATAAAAAGAAGAGAATAACAAAATGGATTAGAAACCAGAATCCAACAATATGTTGTTTACAAAAAAACACACTTGAAAATAGAAAAATATGTCCAGAATTAAGGATTGGAGCAGAATCTATTATGCTTCAGCTAGAGTAAAAAAAGGCAGAGGTAACAATCATGATCTCAGACAAAGCTACAACAAAAATAGACCCAATTAAAAGAGATAAAAAAAGAAAACTACATTTTGCTGCAAGATACCACAGACAGTAGATTCATGTCAATACTAAACATACATGCATACATATATATACATATATACATACACACACACATATACATTCACACACCAAATGGCATAGCACCTAAATTCTTCAAGGAAAAGCTAAAATGAGTTATAGGGAGAAATAAACAATAAAACCATAAACTTTACCTCTTTTATATGTAGATAAAGCTAACCAAAAACTGAGCCAAAAATATGTGGAAACTGAATAGAATTTTAGAAAATTAGTGCATTAAAACCTCACACATGCAGAAAAGCAAAAATATTAAATGCATCTTTTAAGAACCATGATGCAACAAAAAGTATATTTAATAAAGGGGTTTTTTAAGCAAAGATTCAAAATTATTTGGAACCTAACTTAATCCTAAAGAACGGGCAGTTCAAAGAGTAAATAAATGAAAGAATAATTTCATTAATGATAATGACAACAATGAGAAAAATCAAAATTTGGGGCATTCAACCAAAACAGTACTTAGAGGAAATTTATTTAAACTTTATCCTACAGGGGAAAAAAATGAACCACTGGATAAATCTAAACACTTTAATCAATAACAGAATGAGAAGATAATTGAATTGGGCATGCAACTAAAAAACCTGGAAAACCAACACATTAAAAAAAATAAGCACCAAAATAGAAATCCTGAAAATCAAAGAAGAGTAACAAAATTGAAAGAAAAAATACCATTGAATGAATAAATAAAACTGAGCTGTTAAAACAATAGATAAGTAGCTAACATATAACAAGATGAAAATACTTACTAAATCCACTTCTTCAGAGTGACACCAACCAAACTACCAAAGAATTACTTTATAGAACTAGAAAAAATAAAATTAATCTGGAGGATTAAGGTCAAAGAATGTAATGGAAAAGGTCAAGAATATAATAGAAAAAAGTAAGAAGGAATGGGGCCTACCTAGCAGTACCATATCTCAAATTATACTACAAAGCCATAATCATCAAAATCATTTTGTACTGGGTAAGAAATAGGTTGATCAATGGAAGAGATCAGGTACGCAATATATGGGAGAAAATGAGCACAGTAGCATGATGTTTGGAAACTTACATAGCTTTTAAGACCCCAAACTTCTCCCTGAAAGGTCTCTTATTTGAGTATTATTATTATCCTGGTGACATATGGATGTTGGTCATTGATCACTACAGTGTTTGAATAATTGAAGTGTATGATCACTCAGAGGTCTTTGTGGATAAGTGTGTGGTAAGTGTGGGTAGGCCAGAACACAAAACAAATAAGAAAATGTTCAAGAGAAGCAGTGAAACAGATGCCATTGGAGAAATATGTAACCAGAAAGAAAAGATGAGCTGGTAATAGAAAGAGACAACTGATCTACTCCATTTGGTAGCAACATAATGTCAAGAGAACATGAAGAAGGCCCACGCTTTGTGTGGACCCCTATCATGAATTTATAGGAGAACATGTGTAAGTGTTCTGCGAGATGAAAAGGCACAAATGGGTTGTAATCTGCATCCTTGGATCCAGTTCCACTGGAGTATCTCTATCTCTATCACCTTTGTTCTTTCATTTTGTCACAGATGAAAAGGTGGCTTTCTTCCCCATCTTAAGAAAACACTTGCTATCTTTTTTACATCATAGTCATTTTAAAATATACTTCCCCACCACCACCATAGGCCTTGATCACTTCTTCAAGGCCAAGATTGCTCATTATAAATATATAATATTTAACTTTGTTTTAGCATTCTTTTCATTTACATTATTAGAGTTACTCTATAGTTAGTTTTCCTGGTCCTGCTAACTTCATCTGTACTCGTTCAGACAAGTCTTCCAAAGTTTCTCTAAATTCTTCATTATTCACCATTTTTAATAGCACAAAAGTATTCTTGGTATATTTATATGCTGTTCCTTTTTTGATGCTTTTTTATGCTATTCCATTGAGAATGTGATGATTAAAAATATGAAAGTTTCTGGGTAATTTAATAATTTCATTAATGAGGCTGGTGGGTTATCAGTAAAATGAGGTTTATGACCTCTCTCTCTCTCAGACCAAACACCCCCTAATGGGGGTGGGGTCACAGATTATATGCCCTTGAAGAGGAAATGTTCTTAGGGGATGCCTATTTATTTATTTTTGTAGGGCAGTGAGGGTTAAGTGACTTGCCCAGGGTCACACGGCTAGTGTCAAGTGTCTGAGGTCGGATTTGAACTCAGGTCCTCCTGAATCCAGGGCTGGTGCTTTATCCACTACACCACTTAGCTGCTCGAATTTCTATTTATTTATATTCTTATCTTATCAAGATTCCTAAAATTCTATAGCCATGACTAGGGTCAAGGAGAGTTGATCTCATCCCATCAAGAAGGACCCCCCTGGAATGGGAAGTCAGGATTAAATCTCCAAAATATTAATTACAAAAATCATTTCTCATAAGAGATATATCCACTTCGTATCCAATTTTCCCACTACTGCAAGAAATACTATTATGAACATTTAGATATATAAATATAGATATAGAGATAGCCCTCTCTGGGCTACCCCTCCAATTTGTATGTTCATGTTGAATCCCCCAGGGGATGGTGATCCCAAATTCAAAGTACCTTGTGGGTTCAAGAGAACATTGCACAGAGTAACAGAAAATTGTGTGATGATTAACTGTGAAAGACTTAGCTCTTCTCAGCAATACAATGATCCAAGGCAATTCCAAAGGACTCTTGATGGAAAATGTTCTCCACATCCAGAAAAAGACCTATGGAGTCTGAATGCAGATCAAAGGATACTATTTTCACTTTATTTGTTGTTATTTTTTCTTTCTTGTGGCTTTTCCCTTTTGTTCTAATTCTTCTTTCACAATATGACTAATATGGAAATATGTTTAATGCGATTGTACATATATAACCTATATCTGCTGTCTTAGGGAGCAGGGAGGGAAGGGAGGGAGGGAGAAAAATTTTGGAACTCAAAATCTTACAAAAATGAATGTTGAAAACAAGCTTTATATGTAATTGGAAAATAAAATACTACCACCCCCCCAAAAAAAACCCCAGTACCTTGTGGGTTCATTCCTAAAACTCTAGCTCATAATTCCCCACTGGTGTATTTACTTTGTCTCTAGGCAACTAAAGGATGTGATTTATTGAAGTAGTAACACAGCAGCTCCACTGTAAACATGGAATAACTTGCCCACAAATACATCCAGTATTAACAGGGACAGAAACCATACATAGAGCTCCTAAGGGGAAAGGCAAACACATAGGAAATACATACCTCCAAGGCAATTTATATACCTGACATCCCAGGAAGCTTAAAAAAAGAGGGGTTTGTTTGTTTGTTTAACATTTATAAGATGTGAAAGTTTGAAAGGGACATAACCCTTGTATCTCATTTTCTCTTTTACCTGCCCCTTATACCCTTCCCTTCCCTTCTTCTTTAAACTTCTCTTCCCTTTTTTTTTTACTTCCCTGATATATATATATATATATATCCAGTACTGCAATCTCTAGGTGGAAGAGTTTGAAAAATTTAGTGACTTGTGTAATTCTAAATTATTTTCCAGATGAATTTGACCAATTTATCACTCTACTAGCATTCTCCCTCTCTTCCCTGTAGCCCCTTCAACATAGATTCTTGCAATTAAAAAAAAAATAGATTCTTGTATCATTCATGCTACCCAAATCCAAAATGCTTCAGAGAGACCCTGAGAGTGTCCTCGTATCACTGCTTCTGACCACCATGCGAACACTCATGTTGTGTAAGTTCTCCATAAAAATAGTCCTTTAGGCAAATCTAGGTTTGACATTTGAACAACATGGCCAACCCATTGGATCTGCACTCTTTGCAGTAGAATTTGAATGCTTGGCAGTTCAACTGGAGAAAGAACCAGGCTGTGTAGGGCTTTCAAAGCTAAACAGAGGGATTTATCTTTGATCCCAGGGGTTTAATATTGCCTCTGCGATTCCTCTGAGCCAATTCTATTGGATTTATATTGCCATGCCTAAAATGTATTCGTCATGTCTGCCTCTTAGAATCCCTAGTTCCCTTAAGTCTCAATTCAAATGTTTTCTTCTATAAATAGCCTTTCCCTCTTCCCCCCAAGCTGTTTTTCTCCCCAAATTACTATGTATGTTTTTATATAGTTATTTACAGTATTTGTATGTTGCCTCTCTAGGCTTGACTGTAAACTTCACAAATATAGTGATCCTTTCATTTTTGACTACCCTAGTGCTTAGCAGAGTTGGCACTGAATAAATGTTGGCACTAGCAACTGGTCACCATGTAATTAAGTATTCAAAGAATACTTATTAAGTGGAAAAACTTTCTCAAATGATAAAAGTATGTCACAGTGTCCCTGAATTTCATTATGAATGAATAGCTATTTTTTTTTACCTCCCCAGAAAGAACCAGTCTGGTTAAATCTTATCTGCTCAGGCCAAGAGACCACCAGGTTGACATACAAAGCATCATTGAGTTTAGAGAAACATCTGCGCCTGTGGAGTTATTTCTTCAGAGGTATCCCTCAGAACTGACTTAGAGGAACTGACTTAGAGGACAGAATTGAATCTGGGAAGGTCAAAATATCTCTCTAAAAATCAGATCAATCAAATAAGTGGAGAACTAAGTGGTGTTTGGATAGTAGATATTTCAGAGTTATTGTTTCCATTGGCTATTTTTATCAAATTGGGTTTTTTCCTTTTTTATTATATATTATAAGGATTTAGGGGTGGGGAACTAGGAGATTAATTTTTGGAGATGAATGTGATTTTAAAATAAATACTTTTATCAGTTAAAAAAAATGAGATCAACCCTGAACCCAAGCAAGAAATGAGTGCAGGCCTTGTGCAGAGTACCTAACCTGCAAAGTCTTGGCACAGGAGTAGTTATGGTTAACTGGCTAACAGGGAATTTTTCTTGTTTTATTTCTGGAGTAGCTACCCAAAAAGCCCGGGAAGACAAAGAGAGCGTACTTGATATCAAATATGGAAAAGAGGATGGTGAGAAACTGGACATTTATTTCCCTGACAAGACCTCTGAAGGTAAATTGAGAGCTGAGTAGAAAGAGGTTCCTAGGAGGCAGATTTAATTTAGCTGTAAGGGAAATTTTTTTACCATAATTAGTTGTCCACAAACTGAATGGGCTACCTCAGTGAGTAGCAAATTCCTCGCTTCGGGAGGCCTTCAAGTAGAGGCTGAATGACTCCTTGTTGTGGATGTTATACAGGGGATGTCTGCCTAAGGACTGATTAGATTTAGGGGATCACAAAGGTTACTTCCAGTTCTGAGATTTTGTGCATTACTTCAAATCTCTGGGTTTTCATTTAACTCTGACAAAATGAAGTTGTACTGATGATCATTTGTGTGCTTTGAGTCACATACATACACACATATAAATACTCACACATGCGTGTGTGTGTGTGTGTGTGTGTGTGTGTATTTCTCACAGACTTACCTTTTTTCCTGTTTATTCACGGAGGATATTGGCAAGAAGGAAGGTGAGCCAGAAGAGATGTAACTCCGTATAGGAGATGGGTGCAGTAGATAGAGTACTAGATATGGAGTCAAGAGGACCTGTGTTTAAATCTAGCCTCAGACACTAGCTGTGTGACCCTGGGCAGGTCACTTAACCTGTCCCAGTTTTCTAATCTGTAAAATAGTGATAATAATAGCATCCCAGGTTGTTGTGAGGATCAAATTAAATAGTGTTTACAAAGTGCTTTGCAAACATTAAAGTCCTATGTAAATGCTATTATTATTATCATTATCTTAGAAGTTGGGGGAGCAGAGGGGCAAGAACTGTTCTGCTGAGGTCTAGCAGCTCCAGCAGCCTTCCCAACCCAGGGAGAAAGCTCAATAGAGAAGGTATTTGTGAAAAAAACTCTAATTTCAAAGGACTGGTAAGACAGCAGCTGTTCCCTAGGTGTTGCTCATCAGTGATTTCAGCTATCCTCCACCTTTTCCCTGTGCTCTGAGCCCCTACTTGAGAGCAGCGATATGCTAGAGAGAAGAGGTATCTTGCTCCAGGTAAAACCAGAACAAACACAGCAGAGGCACCAAGTGGGTGGTAGTTCTCACCTGGGCAACTTGCTTCCAAGTTATTACTTGGAAGGCCATGTTGGGTGTTTTTCCTTCCCCAGTAAGGATTATTCAGCCTTTATGGTGGCCCCGTTGAGAGCAGCAGGAGTAGCAGTGGTTGTCTTGGCTTATGACCTTGCTCCAAAAGGTAAGTAAGGGAACTGAGAGGGAAGCCTTTGAGAGTTAGAAGAATGCTCTAGTCCAAAGCTTAAGCATCATTTGTCACGTCTGTGCAGGGAATATTGATCTGATGCTGAGCCAGGTGAGGCGCGGTGTCCTCTTCATACAGAAGTGGTACTCCTCCAACAGGTGAGTGTCTGCCAGACATTTGTATCTTTTGCTGGGCAGCAATAGTGGGACTGTCTGGGGAATAATAGGAGAAGAGAGGACTTACTTGTTCTCTTTCAACTGTTAAGTCAAGAATTTGTCCACTTAGAAAACTGTTTGCAAAGTTGGACTAAACAAAGACTGCTATGAGGACCTCTAACTCTCTCCTTCTGTTCCGATTCATTACAGGGGAATTTACCTATGTGGTCATTCAGCTGGAGCTCATTTGGCTTCCATGGTGCTCCTCACAGACTGGGCTGAATATAAAGTCACTCCCAACATTAAAGGTATCTGAATTTTTTACCCTGTGAGCTGCTATTTCTTTTTTTTTTTTTGCAGGGCCATGGGGGTTAAGTGACTTGCCCAGGGTCACACAGCTAGTAAGTGTCAAGTGTCTGTGGCCGAATTTGAACTCGGGTCCTCCTGAATACAGGGCCAGTGCTTTATCCACTGCGCCACCTAGCTGCCCCTATTTCTTTTTTTTTTTAAAGCTAATTTTTGTGGTAAAAATAATAATCATGACAAAGACAAATTAAATAAGTAATAAAACAGTGCAAAAATCCATAAAGTCCAAACCCCATCACAAACTCAACAAACATGAATTTAGTGCCTTACTATTTTTGAGGCATTCTGCTGGGCATTGGGAATATACAAAGACAAAAAAGAAACATTTCCTGCCCCAACGGAGCTTATGTTCTAGATGGAAACTACTTGTCCCCAAACAAGCATAAAAGAAGGTGGGGAGTAAAAGGGACAAGGAAGGAAATGAGATGGTCCTTGCCTGGGTCCTGGGTTCAAAGATTTCCTGAGTCCAACATAACAGTAGCACAGGCTCACAGTTGCTTTGCTGCCCCAAGTTTAGTTTATGTTTTCAGTGTTTGAAAATTAATGCCTCATTCCATATCTCCAGTTCACTCTCTATTCCATATCTCTAGTCCATTCTGTTGTTGTTCAGTTGTTTCAGTCATGTCCGACTCTTTTTTCCATTTCCTTCTCCTGGTCATTTGACAGATGAGGACTTGGGGGGGGGGGGCAAACAGGGTTAAGTGACTTGCCCAGGGTCACACAGTGAGTAGGTGTCTGAGGCCAGATTTTAACTCAGGTCTTCCTGACTGCAGGCCTGGCACCTAGCTGCCCTTTATGTTGACAGATGTGTAAACATGCTTTACCATCAGTTCTTTGAGGTTGTGATTGGCCACTCCATTGATCAGAGCTCTGAAGCCTTTCACTGTTTTCCTTTAAAGTCTTAGGAACCATCATACAAATTGTTTTCATGATTCTGCTTCCTCCGCACTGCCTCACTATATAGGTCTCCCCAAATTTTCCTGACTTCTTCATATTTGTTTTTACTTATGGAACAGCAATATTCCACCATTTTCTTATACCATAACTTTTTAGACATTCTTCTCTTAATGCTATAAAAGGTACTACTTTAAATATTTTTCTATATATAACCTTCCCTTCTGTTTTTGACCTTCTTAGAATATATGCCCAATAGGATGTGGTAAAATTGGGACACTAATGCACTGTTGGTAGAGTTCTGAAGAACAATTTGGAACTATGCCCAAAGAGCTATAAAATTGCATTCTGTCACAACTAGAATTTAAAAAAGGATAAATTGAGACAGATCTCTGAACAAGATAACATTAGCAGAGGCATGCTACCTGTCAGTAAATGGTCAGTGACTCACCTCCATTTATGTCAAAGACTCAAAGCAAAAGGACCGTTCCCCTTATATAGGTTTTGGGGAATACAGAGCAAAGAACAGAACAGGGTAGAGGACATCATGGGATTGGGAGCACCATGATTGGTTACAGAACTGAGGTGCAGGGAACAACATGATTGGTTGGAAATTTGGTAATAGGGGTTAGCAAACCCCACTCCCCCTCCCCCTTTCTCTTATGAAACTAAGAAGTGCTCATTGTTTGAGTTCAGGTGTGAGATAGCAGCCCAGACTTTTGAACAGCAAACCAGACATCCTTGAAGGATAGCTTGGTGGAGTAAAGATATCTGACTTCCTTTGTGTTCACACACATTCCCCAAGGCTAGCAAAATTCCTTGAGGCAGGAGAGCTGGATTTTTAAACTTAATAGGCCAGCTTAATTTCTGAGCTAAACTCAGAGACAAAGAATCATGACTTAAGAAAAAAAGACTCTATGCCCAATAGTAATGTCTCCCACTCTAAAGAGAAAGATCAGGTACAGCTCAGTAATTTTGTAAAAAAAAAAGTATAATTCCAACTTTTTTCCCATCAACAATGCACTAGTGTTTCTGTCTTCCCATGCTCCCTCCAATTTTATCCTTTTTCATCTTTGCCAATCTAAAGGGTATGAGGTAAAACCCCAAAGTTGCTTTAGTTTGCATTTCTCCAAGTCATTAATAGACTTGGAACATTTTTTCATATGGATGTTTAATAACTTACATTTCTTCTTTTGAAAATTACATGCTCATATCCTTTGACAACTTATCTATCATGGAACAACTTATGTTCTCATTTATCTGTTTCAATTTACTGTATGTCATGTAACCTGTAAATTAAGGAAACAATCAGTATAGGAGAAAATAAGGTCTTTAATCAGGTCAGAGGAACTATAGCTCGTGGTATTTATTGCAAAGCAAGAATCTAGGAATACCCAAAGATGGGAACTGAGGAATGGGTTTTTATGGGGTAACAGAACAAAAAGAAACCATAGAATTGCTCCTGAGTTAAGTATAGATGCTACTTAACTCTAAATAGAAACTACCTAACGTAGGTGGACCTTTTTACATAATAACATAAAGTCCTGGGAGTAAGGTGGGGAACCATTGGGAGGGGATAGTTTGCTTAGGGGAAGGTGGAGGAGGTCCATAAGTCTATCAAGAGTCTGGAATTGACAAAAGATTGGTTAGCCCCAGGCAATTCATTTGCCTGGGGAGGGGGAGTGGGTGGGGATCAGTCAGTTCTCAGTAAATTTGTAGTTATCAGTCATGATATCAGACCTTTATCAGAGAGATTTGCTATAAAGGTTTTTTTCCTCAATTAAATCCTTCCTTTATTCTAGCTGCATTGATTTAATTCATGCAAAACCATTTTAATTTTCTGTATTTCTGTTTGGTCTTTCCTGGCCATACCTTGCCATGACATGTTAGAAAGACCATTGATTGGGTTTGGAACCAAAAAAGATTCATGTTTTGTCTTGATAAATATTAACTAACTGACCATGAAAAAGTTACTTAACCTTTTTACTGTTTGGTTTTCTTGTGATGGTGTCTTGTCAGCTATAAGACTGTTAAGATTCTTGAGGATAGGATCAGATTGTTGCATTATGCCCCTACCCCCATGAGGTACGAAAAGCAAATAACATCTCCATTTCACAGCTGAGGAAACAAACCCAGAGAGATTATGGTTTTGTCCAAAGTCACACACCTAACTGGTGTCCAAGCTGGGACAGAAACCAGATTTCTAATGCCAAGCTCTGTCATTATGCAATTGACAAGGTGATGCTGTTTGGTTCTAATAGTCATAAACTGAATGAATATTTCTAAGTGGCTAGGTTACTACCTCAGGAATGCAAGACCCAAACAATTGGCTTGGCCCCTCCCCACTCATGCTATAATTTTCATTGATGTTTGTTTTTCAATTCATAGGTTATTTCTTGGTGAGTGGGATCTACGACCTGGAGCCCATCTTGCATACTTATGTCAATGATGCACTCCAAATGACCTTGTGAGTTCATCTCCCCTGGCCCTACCTATATGGCACTTACTCCCCTCATGAGACACGCATGTGGAAGGTTGCAAGGTGCCACAAACTGCTCCAGTATTCCCTTCCTGTCTTCTCACACTGTGGGGTAAAATTAATACTTCCTCTCTGTTTCCCTGCCCTGCCCTTGTCCTCTTTCCACTCTACTTCCAGGGAAGATGCCCAGAGGAATAGTCCCATGTTTTGCCAGAAGGAAGTCCAGAGTAAAGTGACTTCAACTTGTGAATTAATAGTAGCTGTGGGCCAGCATGATTCTCCTGAGTTCCTCCAACAGTCCTTGGATTATTTTCAGGTGGTTTTAACTTCCCTGTCTTGTTCCTCTCTTTCCTTATGGGGAGGAGTTGGGAAAGAAGGAAAGTTTAGTCTTGTGCCTCCTAATTTGGTTTCCAATTCCCAATTATTTTCTTTTTTAAATTTGTAAAATATATTTTTATTTATTTTGTTAAATTTTCCCAATTACCTGTATTATTATTATTTTGGGGGGGGGGCCAGGGCATTAGGGGTTAAGTGACTTGCCCAAGGTCACACTGCTAGTCAGTATCAAGTGTCTGAGGCTGGATTTGAACTCAGGTCCTCCTGAATCCAGGGCCAGTGCTCTATCCACTGCGCCACCTAGCTGCCCCCATATTTTTTTCATTTTAATAAACATTTTTATTCAAAGTTTTGAGTTGAAAATTCTATTTCTCCCTCCCCTGTTAGCCCTCCCACCTCACTGACGTGGTAAGCAATCAGATATAGGTTATACATGGGCAATTATGTAAGACATTATCATATTAGTCATTTTATATAAGAAGACTTGAATAAAAGAAAAAAATGATAGACTGAAAATAGCATGCTTCAGTCTCTGTTTAATCAATATCAATTCTTTTTTTTTGGAGTTGGATAGTATGTTTCATCATTAGTCCTTTGGGATTGTCTTGGATCATTATATTGCTGAGAATGGTTGTCATTCACAATTCTTCATCAAACAATATTGTTGTCACCGTGCACAATGTTCTCCTGGTTCTGCTCACTTCATGATACATTAGTTCATATAAATCTTTCCATGCCTTTCTGAAGTCATTCTGCTCGTCATTTCTTATAGCACAATAATATTCCATTACAATCATATACCACAGTTTTTTTAGCCATTCCCCAATTGATGGGTATTCTTTTGATTTCCAATTCTTAGCCACCCCAAAAAGGGCAGCCATAAATATTTTTGTATAAATAGGTCTTTTTCTCTTTTGGGAGATGTCTTTGGGATATAAACTTAGCAATGGTACTGCTGGATCAAAAGGTATGCATGGTTTCATAGCCTTTTGGGCATAGTTCCAAATTGCTCTCTAGAATGGTTGGATCTTTTCACAACTCCACTAACAGTATATTAGTGTTCCAGTTTTTCCACATCCCCTCCGACATTCCACATTTTCTTTTTTTGTTATATTAGTCACTCTGATAGATGTGAGATGGTACTTCAGAGTTGTTTTAATTTGCATTTCTCTGATCAATAGTGACTTGGAATATTTTTTCATATGACTATAGATAGCTTTAATTTCTTCATCTGAAAACTGCCTGTTCATATCCTTTGACCATTTATTAATTGGGGAAATGACTTGTATTTTTTATAAATTTGACTCGGTTCTCTATATAGTTGAGAAATAAGGCTTTTATCAGAGATACTTGTTGCAAAAATTCCTTCCCAGTTTTCTTCTTTCCTTATAATTTTAATTGCATTGGTTTTGTTTGTGTAAAAGCTTTTTAATTTTATATAACCAAAATTAAGATGTCCATATATTTAGGAAATGAGTCCTTTATCAGAGAAACATGCTGTAAATTTTCTCCCCCAGTTTTATGCCTTCTAATCTTGGCTGCATTCGTTTTGTTTGTGCAAAAATTTGTTAATTTAATGTAATTTAAAATGATCCATTTTACATCCTATAATGCTCTCTATTTCTTCTTTGGTCATAAATTCTTCCCTTATCCATAGATTTGACAGGTAAAATATTCTGTTCCCTAATTTGCTTAGGGTATCACTCTTTATTTCAAAATCATGTATCCATATTAATCTCATCTTGGTATGCAGTGTGACATGTTGGTCTCTACCTAGTTTCTGACAAACTGCTTTCCAGTTTTCCCAGCAACTTTTGTCAAATAGTGAGTTCTTGTCCCAAAAGCTTGGATTGTTCTATATAAAATGCTAGATTAGTATGGTCATTTACTACTGTATATTATACCCTTAATCTATTCCACTGATCCATCACTCTCTTTTTTAGTCAGAACCAGGTTTTGTTCATGATTACTGCTTTGTGATACAGTTTGAAATCTGGGGCTGCTAGGTTGCCTTTCTTCACATTTTTTATTGATTTCCTTGATAAAGGTCAATTTTTTGTTTTTCCAGATGAATTTTGTTATTATTTCTTCTAATTCTATAAAATAATTTTACTAGTTTGATTGTTATGCCACTAAATAAACAAATTGTTTTAGGTAGAATTGTCATTTTTTTAATTGGCTCTACCTACCCATGAGCGATTAATATTTTTCCAATTGTTTAGCTCTGTCTTTATTTGTGTGAAAAGTGTTTTGTAATTATGTCCATAGAATTTCTGGGTTTGCCTTGGCAGGTAGACTCCCAAGTATTTTTTTTTTTGACTCCCAAGTATTTTATCTGCAGTTATGTTAAATGGAATTTCTTTTTCTATCTCTTTCTGCTGGACTTTGTTGGTAATATGTAGAAATGCTGATGATTTGTGTGGGTTTATTTAATATCCTTCAACTTTGCTAAAGTTTTTGTTCCAACTAGTTTTTTAGTTGATTCTCTAGGATTCTCTAAGTATACCATCATGTCATCTGAAAAGAGTGATAGTTTTGTTTCCTCGTTGCCTATCCCTTCAATTTCTTTTTTCTTTTCTAATTGCTACATCTAGCATTTTGAATAGTAATGGGGATAATGAACATCATTGCTTCACCCCTGATCATATTAGGAGGGCTTCTAGCTTATCCCCATTACAGATAATGCTTTTGATGGTTTTAGATAGATATTACTTATCATTTTAAGAAAAGATCCATTTATTCCTGTGCTTTCTAGCTTTTTCAAAAGGGAATGAGGGGGCAGCTAGGTGGCGCAGTGGATAGAGCACCGGCCCTGGAGTCAGGAGTACCTGAGTTCAAATCCGGCCTCAGACACTTAACTAGCTGTGTGACCCTGGGCAAGTCACTTAACCCCAATTGCCTCACTTAAAAAAAAAATTAAAAAAAAAAAAAAAGGGAATGAGTGTTGTAGTTTGTCAAAAGCCTTTTCTGTATCCGTTAAGATAATCATGTGATTTATGATGGTTTTGTTATTGATAGGGTAAATTACGCTGATAGTTTTCATAATTTTGAAGCACTATTTCATTCTTGATATAAATTCCATCTCCTCGTAGTGTATGCTCTTTGCGATATATTGCTGTAATCTCCTTGCTAATATTTTATTTAAAATTTTTGCATTTATCCAAAAAGAGATTTAAAAAACCCCCAGAAGTTGAATTTGAAATTGGAGAGATGCCCATAAACTAGGGAATGGCTGAAAAAATTGTGGGATGAAATTATGATGGAACACTAAGAAATGATGAGCAGGATGCGATCAGAAAAAAACTGGAAAGACTTACATGAGCTGATGCAAAGTGAAATGTACTATATACAAAATAAAATAACAGCAATATTTTAAGATGATCTGCTGTGAATGACTTAGTCATTTTCAGCAATACAATGATCCAAGACAACTCTGAAGGACTTATGAAAATGCATACCATCTACAGAGAAAGAACTGATGGCATCTGAATACAGATTGAAGCATAATTTTTTGTTAATTCCTGTTTCTAAAGTTTTTTTGGTCCATTTTCTTTCATAACCTGACTAATATGGAAATGTTTTACATGACTATACATATATAACTTATATTCAATTGCTTGAGTTCTTAAGAGGTGGTGGGGATGGAGGGAGGAGGAGAATTTGAAACACAAAGGTTTGTTGTGTTGGGTTTTTTTTTTTTGTGAGGCGATTGGGATTAAGTGACTTGGCCAGGGTCACACAGCTAGTAAGTGTTAAGTGTCTGAGGCTGGATTTGAATGCAGGTCCTCCTGAATCCAGGGCTGGTGCTCTATCCACTGCACCACCTAGCTGCCCCCAGAAATATGTTTAATATGATTGTACATATATGACCTATATCTGATTGCTTGCTGCCTCAGGGAGAGGGGAAGGGAGGGAGGGAGAAAAATTTGGAACTCAAAATCTTTCAAAAATGAATGTTCAGGGGGGCAGCTAGGTGGCGCAGTAGATAAAGCACCGGCCCTGGATTCAGGAGTACCTGAGTTCAAATCTGGCCTCAGACACTTGACACTTACTAGCTGTGGGACCCTGGGCAAGTCACTTAACCCCCATTGCCCTGCAAAAAAAAAAGAATGTTATGGGGCAGCTAGGTGGCGCAGTGGATAGAGCACCGGCCCTGAAGTCAGGAGGACCTGAGTTCAAATTCGGCCTCAGACACTTAACACTTACTAGCTGCGTGACCCTAGGCAAGTCACTTAACCCCAATTGCCTCACCCCCCCCCCCCCAAAAAAGAAAAAGAATGTTGAAAACTATCTTTACATGCAATCGGGAAATAAAAATACTATTATGTAGGGGGAAAAGAAAATGAAATACAAATAACAACCAAAAAGAATTAATTTTTCAGTAGAATTTACTTGTAAATCCATCTAGTGTTGGGGTTTTTTTCTTAGAGAACTGATTTATGGCTTGTTCAATTTCTTTTTCTAAGATAGTTATTTAAATACTTTATTTCATGTTATGTTAATCTCAGTAATTTGTATTTTTGTAAATATCCATTTCTCTTAGATTGTCAGATTTTTTGGCATATAATTGGGCAAAATAGCTCCTAATAGTTGCTTTAATTTCATTTTCAATCATGGTAAATTCACCCTTTTTATTTTTGGTGTTGGTAATTTGGTTCCCAGTAATTTTCTTATGACCTTTCCTTTCTCTCCCTCCTTGCCAGCCTCTTCCAACATTACTAATCCTTTAAAATCTACCCCACTAGCTCCTTTTTTCCTCTCAGCAGGCTCTGCGTTTACATGGATGGAGAGTTTCATTTCTAGAAATCTCCAATGTGGATCACTTTGACATCATTGAGAAACTGATTCAGAATGACTATATACTGACTCAGGTAGGATAATATTGTTGTTATTATAATAATTGTTATTATTTTGTTTTGGTATCCTCAGCATTTAGAATGGTATCAGGCATGTAGTAAGTGCTTAATAAATTTTGTCCATTTATCTCAATCCTTCCTCATCTCACCAAACCTATTCTAAATCTCCTTCCCACCCCACTCCACCACTCTGTTCAAGAGACCTTCCCTCTCCACTTCCCACCCACAATGCTCCTTGTACAATTTACATCAGCCTCTCCAGCTCCAAGGTCACTTTCTTTTTCCTATTGCAGGTTATTTTGAAGACAATTTTCCAATAATGAGAGAGCTCAGAGCTTCACTGTGTCCACCATACCTTGGAGAAGAGCAAAGAGCCCTTCTCCAAAGCTCCTGTGAGAAACCAGAAAGCTGTTTACTTCCTTTTTCCATTGTGGGAAGGTTAGGGTCTTAAACCATTCACAAAAGCTGGACAAAGATCTTAAGGTTGTTTGGTGTTTTTTTTTTTTACCTTCCCTTATGGAGAGAATATTTCTATGTGCTTGCTGCCATGACCACTGATAAAATCTCTTAACTTGATATCATGTATTCATTCATTTAACAAATAATTACCAAGTCTGTGCTAAGGTAGAGCCCTAAATTAGGTGCTGGGAGAGATATAAGGCTCACCAGGGTTTTATACCCTCACAGGACTTACAAATTCTAGACAGACTTCTCAAATTTTCAATCATTGGTTGATCAGCCAAAATTTGCTTTCTAGCTACTAGCTTTGCCAGTAATGGGGAATACCATGATCTGTAAACTGTGATGTAATATATGTGAGCTAAAAGCTACTTAGGATTGCTAATCAGAATAGGATGGCTAATGAGAATCATGATCCACCAACTCGAATTATTAGACACCAAATGCTGAGGTGGAGAGAATGATGTATAGAAGCAACAGATGATGGCTAGGGATAATTTCTAGCAAGACTTGATGATCATATAGCCTTGCTAATCATCCAGCATTGAGATTAGCTCTATTATTCACTTAATCTACAAATAAAATAGAATAAAATATCTAGATATAGTAAATCACAATTTTCAGTTGATATACTGATTATTATCATAATTAAATCTCTTACAACGAAGGGGTGGGGAAAACCTAACAAGGATGACGCCAGGTTATGGATGGCCTTGAATTTCAGGCAAAGAAATCTGAACTTTATTTTGTAGGCCATTGGGAACCACTGGAGATTTTGGTAAAAATGAGTGGCATCACTAGATCTATGAATATGGAAAGTTATTCTAAAAGCTGTATAAAAGATAAATTGGAGGGATAAGAGAGAGGAGTTGGAAAGACAGTATTAGAGGGCTGAAGAAATACACCATGTAATAGTTTGTTGTCGTTCAGTCATTTTTCACTTGTGTCCAACTCTTCATGGCCCCGTTTGGGGTTTTCTTGGCTAAGATACTGGAGTAGTTTTCCATTTCCTTCTCTAGTTCATTTGACAGATGAGGAAACTGAGGCAAGTGAGGGCTAAGTGACTTACCCAGAGTCCCACAGCTAGGAAGTGTCTGAGGCTGGATTTGAACTCAGGAAGATGAGTCTTTCTGACTCTGGGCCAGTACTGTATCCATTGAACCCTCCATTTATTTTTTGTTTTTGTTGTTTTTTTGGGTTTTTTTAGTGAGGCAGCTGGGGTTAAGTGATTTGCCCAGGGTCACACAGCTAGTAAGTGTTAAGTGTCTGAGGCCGGATTTGAACTCGGGTACTCCTGACTCCAGGGCCGGTGCTCTATCCACTGTGCCATCTAGCTGCCCCGAACCCTCCATTTATTAATAAAAAATAATAATAACTAGAACTTATACATTAAGCTTTACAAAGCACCTTACAAATATTTTCTCATTTTATCCTCACAAGAACTCCATTTTACAGATGAGGAAACTGAGGCAGGCAAAGACTGGCCTAGGATCACACAGCCATTAAGCATATCTGTAAGGATCTGGAAGGGATCATTCTTTTGCTAGGGTTATAATTTGGGCAAGTCAAATATTGCTGCCCTTTTTTGTGAATGGTATAGCAGAGATAGAAAAAACCCTACTACATTAAAACATACATATGTGCACATGCACACGCTACCTTAAAATAAAAATGTGATGAGCAAATCACTAGTTAGTCCAGACAAAGTTTTCTCACCTCTGTTTCACATCAGACTTGGCTTCATGAAAAATTGTCTCTAAATGTGAATTGAAATGGCATAGGTTTCCCTTATCTGAAAAATAAATTTCCAAGACTCAATAAAGCTGAAATCAAAAAGGGGATATTTCTGGGTTCTCAAATAAGGAGGTGATGAAAAGAGCAACATGGAAATAATTTTTCAAGTGACAAAAACCTTTTGGGAAAACTACAATTACCAAAAAATTGTCAATGATATTCTGAAAACTGATAAAATTATGATGGCTTTCTGATAGTTATCTGATAGTTATTGTTATCTGAATGCTGTATGTGTCTTTTACATCTGTTTAGGAGCTCCTCTGAGTCATTTATGTTTTCTGCATTTTCTGTGGGATGAAATAAAGGCTATACCATACTTGATTTGTATCCATTACCTTGAGTACTTCTATGGGGGCTGGTCATGTTGACAGAGACCTAGATTTTATCTATACCTAACCTTTATTTGGCCTCCTGGTGAGTGCCACAAGCCAAAAAAGAGAAAAATTACTCTTTGGATGCAGCTCTCCAGGAGAGTCCAGGGATTTGAGGACCCTGGATCTGAGGCAGGGGTATGCTGGTAAAATGTTTAATAGCCAGATTTTGGGGGGGGGGTTGTGGGGGGGGTTTGAGTTTCTATGACACAATTTTTAGTTTAATCTGCATAATTAACATTTTCTCCAGCATTTAAACCTGTCTCACAAACAAAACAATAAATCAAGCCCTGATTTGTAGCATTTGCCAGTTTCTGAAATATAAATGTTCACACAGAAAATTTAACAATCAGCTCTGGAAATCCAGTTCAAACTGGCACACTTCTGGATGTAATGTTTCACTTAAGATCTGTTTCTTGGGTTTGCACTTAGACTTCTTCCCAGAAAACCTAAGAGCTATCAGTGATGAACTTGGAGGATTCTTCCATTTCAAGAAATCCGCATAATGGAAAAGCAATACCAGATAAGCAGATTTCACTTGCCCCGCTGATTACTATTATGTGCTGATCAGAGATAGTCAACAGGTGAAATACAATAAAAAAACCACTAGCAGTTGCATTTTAGGTGAGTTCAATGAAGACAATATTTAGTAAAAATGGTTTTGACAACGTAAAACTGTGCTTCCTGAGAAAATGGTGGGTGATAGACAAATTCTGCAGCCATACATGAAAAAAAGCATTGGAATGAATGGACCATTCCTTCATGCACTAAACAATATCTAAAACCAAGAGAAAGAATTAACTGTAATTGAGAAATACTACAGGCCTTTCCAATGAGATCAAGGGGCAAAGCAAGGATATTCACTGCACCACTATTTGATATAATTGTAGAGAAAAAGATTGAGGAAATAAACAGGGAAAAAGGAAACAAAATTGTTGCTTTTTGCACCTGTAATGGTTTACTTAGAGAATCCTAAAGACTCAACTAAAATTAATTGTAACAATTTCATCAAAGTTGCAGAATATAAAAGAAATGCCCTAAAATCATTAGCTTTTCTCTGTATTACCAATAAAACCGAGCAGGCAGTGATAGAAAAAGGAATACTTTTCAGAATAGGTATAATCTGTAATGATTGGAATGACACCACCTGCTGGAGACTTACTGTAGAAGAGTTCTGCCCATGAAGCGAAGGTCTTTGAGGGCAAGACCAGGAGTCTTTTCTTTGGCATCAGGAAGTGACGCGGGCTAGTGGGAGGAGGAAGGAAGAGACTGGCGCTCAGTCTTGCGCTCTTTCCTCTGGACTCTGGTGGAGAGCAGAGCTAGAAATGTGCTCTCCCTTTAATAGATAGGAATCTAGGCCTTTTTCTCTCTCTTTACCAAATTCTTATTCTCCTTAATAAATGCTTAAAAGTCTAACTCTTGCTAAAGCTTATAATTTATTGGCGACCACTCATTAGATATTTTAGACAGTTTAGCTAGAATTTTAGCCCTTAACAAATCCATGGATTATCTGGGAGTCCACCTACCATGTCACACATGAGAATAATATGAACACATATAAAGCACTCTTTACATAAATATATACAGATAGCCAGAGAAATAATTGCTCATGTTTGGGCCATGACAGATGACAGATAAGTACCTTGTGACTATTTTGTACAAATGGGGAGCATACTAATAGGGGTTCAAGAGCCACATTGGTGAATTTAGACATGTATTTCCCCCACATCATGGTTACATCTATGACCCCAAAAGTGAGTTATAGTAATGGGGTTCCCATGTCCAACCCCACCTCTGGGAAAACCTCCCAAACCTATCCTGAGTGCAGCTGATCCAGAGAAAGATAAGCTGTGCATGTGTACGAGTACATGTTGACAAAGACTGAACTAAGTAGTTTAACTTATACCTATAGCCATCCATGCTCACCAGAGAGGATGAAACCTAAAACATCAGACATGAGAAATTTTTGTGTGACAGCACCACAAAGTCTACATCTTTTGGCAAGCCATGCTGGAGTTAGTCTCCTTGTATTGTTTTCATCCCTTCTGATGCATAAACTTTCACTGTCAGTCTGCTCCAACTCAGACATCCAGGAGTTCCCCAAAATTCCCTGAACTCCATCTCAGGATCACTATTTACTCACCTATGCTCAAGGAAATAGAAAGCAGAAGAGGGAGGAAGGGTTTGAGATCTAGTCTCAAGCTCATCTAAGCCAGCATGATTGCTGTCTGCCATGTGTGAGCAATTCACCATTACTTTCTCAGTTGTGCAAGGAGAGGCTTGAAAAGTTTTGATAGGCTCAGCATACCTGAAGAAAGTTAAGTCCTCCTTTAGGGGAAAGTCACTGTTTTTATTTTATGTCTATTGAATGCTGGCCTCTTCCTGGTTTAGTGGCCAATCCTTTCTGAACTACCTATATCTCCCTGTTGTTATTATGGGGACAAAGGACACTGCCCAGGGTTTATTGTATGAATCCTAAGCGCCAAGTGTTTTAGCACTAAGATACCATACATAGTCCACCTGGACCAGAACAAATATGTCATCAGAAGGGGCTCATGTCTAACTATGTTCTATGAGGTACACTCTAGCCAGAACTGATAGAGGAGATGTCTAACCTTTCCCCCTCCCTCCCCAAATAACAGAGGGATGATCAGACTTTCCCTGATTGCCCTCATTACACTGAAATACAATGTTGAGAGGTGCCTTCTCTCATTTTTTACCTAGCATGGAAGGACTCATTCTCCTCACTCCCTCTATTTAGGTCTTGATCACCATATTCTGCCTGGGTCTTTATCTTCTAGCAATAGGAAAGAGAGCATTCAAGCAAAGACAGTGCCAACATAATCATCCAGTAGCTTCACAATATGACCAGAGATGGGCCTGAGATGCATGTTGCCTGCAAGGGTCTGAGTCTGGAGGGAACAAGAGAAGAGGGGTCCCCTGAGAAAGTGTTAGGGGGCTGGAGTCAGAAAGGCTTAGACTGGTCAGAAACTCACAGAGAGTACCTTGGAAACTCCACAGAACAGCAGTGACCAGTGCTCAGACCTGGACCACCTAGGTACCCCTAGGACTCTGTCCTGAAATGCTAGCAAGGACCTTGCAGATCAGCACTCATATGTCAAAAAAGGGACCTAGCCCTGGAAGGTAGAGGTCAGCAAAGAAACCCAGGTGACCCAGGACTAGACCAAGCAGGGCCAAACCACAGTAGAGGGGCAGATATGGGTCCTTGCACGAAGCTCCAATCTAGGAATTAAAACCAGAGAGATAAATAAACCAAAGTTGACAACAACCAGTATAAAATTATAAAATTATAAAATTATTGTAGGCCCAGAGATGTAAACCCCCCCCCCAAAAAAATCCAACCTAGAAGGAGAAAATATAACAGCTGCAAACAGACTTAAAGGGGAAAAATGGAATTTCTTCAAGGACTGGGTGGCAAAATGATATTATTTAAAACTGATATAAAATCTCTGTAGGAAAAAATAATTGGAAGGAGAATAAATAGCTAAAAAAGTGATAAAAAAAACTTATCCTGGTAACAGACTCCCTGAAAACTAGAATAGAACAAACAAATTAGTGACTTCATGAAGCAGCAAGAGATATTAGGGAAAAAAATTTAAATTGGAAAAAAATACAACAAAGTGTAAGATAGCTGATATTAAAGACAACTGACCTGCAAAACAGGTAATGAAGAAATAATTTAGGGGGCAGCTAGATGGTGCAGTGGTTAAAGCACCGGCCCTGGATTCAGCAGTACCTGAGTTCAAATCCGGCCTCAGACACTTGACACTTACTAGCTGTGTGACCGTGGGCAAGTCACTTAACCCCCATTGCCTAAAAAAAAAAAAAGAAATAATTTAAGAATTAATGGACTCTGGGCATGGTGGTGCATGTTGGTAATCCCTGTTACCAGGGAAACAGGCTGTCAGATTTTTTTGAGCTCAACGGTTTTGAAGTGCTGTAGCCTAGTCATTGAATGTCTAAACTAAATTCTGCAGTAATATGATGAGCCCCCAGAAGTGACATGAGGAAGAATAACAGGCTGCTTAGAGAGGGGTGAACCAGCCCAGATTGGAAACAAAGTAGGTCAAAACTTCTGTGCAGATCTGAGTGAGACTGGCTTATTAGTAGTCCCTGCACTTCCAGTCTGGGTGAAATAGGGAGACCTAGTCTTAAGAAAGGAGGAAAGAAAGAAGGAAGGGAGGGAGGGAGAAAGGAAAAGCCTTGAGACTGTATTTCAAGAAATAATAAATGATAACTAATTAGATCTCTTAGAACCAGGGGGCAAAGTGAAGATAGAAAGAATCTACTGATCACTTTTTGCAAAAAACTTTAAAAGGAAAAGTCCCAGAAATATCATAACCCAAATCTGGAGCTCTTACATCAATGAAAAATTACTGCAAACATCCAAAAAGAAGCAGTTTAAGTACCAAGGAACCACTGTCAGGATCACATTAGATCTGGCAGCTTCTATAATAAAGGGGAGATCTTTATAATATTCCAGGAGTAGCTAGGTGGCACAGTGGATGGATAAAGCACCAGCCCTGGATTCAGGAGGACCTGAGTTCAAATCGGGCCTCAGACACTTGACACTAGCTGTGTGACCCTGGGCAAGTCACTTAACCCCCATTGCCTCACCAAAAAAATAAATAAAAATTTTAAAAAAGAATATAATATTCCAAAAGGCAAAAAGTATAGGCTTACAACCAAGAAGAAATTACAGCAAAAAATATATACCTTTATGGAGCAGGGGACTTTCAAGCATTTCTGAAGAAAACACCTACTCAAACTTTGAACCTAAAGTCAAATTTATCTCAGTAATTGGAAGGGGCTCTAGCACTTCATAATATAGAGATGTTCTAGTAAGGGGGAGGAGAGACAAAAGTCCCTTCAGAACTGTCGTGTCTTCAAAGGTGTTGATAAACAGAAGACTTGAGGGATGGATTGGTTTTGTCTGAAGAGAAGGTACTCTGAAAGAAGTATACTAATGTAAAAATAAGGAAGAAGTGAATGGAACTTTTTAGAAGAGTATTATAAACATAGAGGAAGCAGTGTGGAATAAATCCAATGAATCTCACTCAACCAAAATGGACAAAGGAGGGTGGAACACACACAATATACCCAATTGGTCCCATAAAAAGAGTTTAGTGTATCAAATTCAATAGAAAACAAACTGGCATGGAAAGAGGACAGTTAAAAGGGAGAGAATAATCACAGGCTTAACGAAATGAAGAGAGAATTAATAAAAGAAAATCAAAATCTAAGGGGATGCCCATAAATTGGTGAAAAGCTATACATATGGAAGTATATGAATTTAAAAATGACACAAATTACAATTTCAGAGAATCCTGAGTAGTTTGAATTGTTGCAGAATGAAAAGAGCAGAACCAGGTTATTTTATACAAGGAAAATGACTTTTTTTTTTGGTGAGGCAATTAGAGTTAAGTGACTTGCCCAGGGTCACACAGCTAATAAGTGTCAAGTGTCTGAGGCTGGATTTGAACTCAGGTCCTCCTGAATCTAGGGCCGGTGCTCTATCCACTGCACCAACTGGCTGCCCCTGGAAAATGACTTTGTAAAGAAAAACAACTTTGAAAGACTTAAGGACACTGATCAGTGCAATAAGCAACCATGTCCATAGAGGACAGAAGCATGTTATTCTACCTCCTGACAGATGGATTCAAGTTTCAGAAAGAGACAAGTGTTATTACATATGTACACCTTGAGGATTTATTTTGTTTGACCATGCTTATTTGTTATAAGGGATTTTCCCCCCTCTTGCTTCTTTTTTTGTTTTGTGGGGTAACAAGGGTTAAGTGACTTGCCCAGGGCCACACAGCTAATAAGTGTCAAGTGTCTGAGGTCTGATTTGAACTCAGGTCCTCCTGAATCCAGAGCTGGTGATTTACCCACTGCACCACCTAGCTGCCCCCTCCCCCTCTTGCTTCTTAATTGGGAGGTGAAGAAGCAATAGAGATGCCAAAACAAGGGACATTGAAACATTTTTTAAAACACACATTAGAGAACAGAAGGGAGTTCAAAAGGAAGCACAGATAAGGATAGTTTTGAAAAATAACATATTAAATTATTACATACATTTAAAAAACAGGCAGTATAGTCTAGAAATTCATGGTTTCATATACATTCCTCTTTTTGTTTTCTTCTGTGTATATGGAAATGTGGTTATTGCAGGGGTATTTAATTTCAGAATGAAAAAAAAATTTCAAAGGATGACAGACCTCACAAACAGCTCTTGCACAAGCATAATAGCTAGCCAATATCACTAGTAGGTCTGTATCCCAGAGAGCTCAAAGAAAAGGGAAAAGGATCTACCTGTACAAAAATATTTATAGCAGCTTTTTGTGGTGGCAAAGAATTGGAAATCGAGGGGATGCCTCTCAATTGGGGAAAGCTAAACAATTTGTAGTATATGATTGTGATGGAATATTATTGTGCTATAAGAAATAATGAGCACTATGCTTTCAGAAATATCTAGGAAGACTTATATGAACTGATCCAAAGTGAGGAGAACAATAAACACAGTAATAGCAATATTGTAATGATAACCAATTGTAAAAGATTTAGCTACTCTGATCAAGGCAATAATCCACGACAATCTCAAAGATTCCGTCTCCAGGAGAACTGAAGTATATATATTTTTCATTTTCTTTATTTTTCTTTTGTGTGTGTTTGTGTTTTCTTTTGTGACATGGATAATATGGAAATACGATTGCATGACGACATATATAATCGATATCCTGTTGCTTGCCTTTTCAAAGGAAGAGGGAGAGAATTTGAAGCAAATTTTTTAAAATGAATGTTAAAAAATGTTTTAATGTAACTGGGAAATATTTAACGAAATTAAAAAACATTAAAATGTTTAAAATGTAATTGGTAAACATACTTTAAAAAGAATAATAGCTAACATAGCGGTTGCTATGTGCCAAGAAACAATGCCAAGTGCTCCACAATTATCATCACGGAGCGACGCCATTTTGGAAAATGGAAATGGGGGTGTGGCGATGGAGGTGGGTGTGTAGGACTACAATGCCCAGCATGCGCTGCGACGTTCCTCCTCCAGATCCCAGAAGGCCAGGGACCAGAGAAAGCCCAGGTACTCCCGGCATTCTGTGCGGTGGCTGAGTTTGAAACGGTCTGTGTTCCCGGCTACGAGATGAGCTCCCTGCTGCTCCCTCCGATGTGGCAGCTGTACCTGCTCGAAACCCGCATCTCTACCTTCCGGAACTGGCCTTTCACGGAGGACTGTGCCTGCACCCCGGAGCGGGTGAGACGGATGGGCAGTATACGCGGGAAGCTGCTCCCCTCCGGGCCGGTTAATTCAAGCTGTTCTTCCCCCTCCCCTGCCGTCCCGTCTCCGCCCCCTCCCCTAGGTTTTAGCTCTCCCCGTCGTCTCCCCCTCCCCCCCATGCCCACCCCTTCCCTCCCTCCTTTTCCACCCCCACCTCTTGATCTTGACAGCCCGACCCTTCTCTCCCCGCCTCCCTTTCTTATTCTTTTTTCAAAGCCTAACAACCCCATCCTGGTCCCTTTCTTGGGACCCAGTAATTCCAACAGCCATGACACCCATTCTCCAACATATATCACAACTGGGGTTATTACCCCCAGAGACCAAAGGAAGAGGAAAAGGACCCACATGTACAAAAATATTTATAGCCGTTTTTTGGGTTGTTTTTTTTTTTGTGTGTGTGGTGGCAAAGAATTGGAAACTGAAGGGGTTGCTCATCAGTTGGGGAATGGCTTGAACAAGTTGTGGTAGATGAATGGGATGGAATACTGTTGTGCTATAAGAAGTGACAAGAGGGGTGGTTTCAGAAGAACTGGAAAGCTGCATTAGCCATGTGTCCCTATCCCTGCCCCCATCAAAAAAAGAAGACGAAAGCAAGCTTCAGTCTGTACCCTTAAGTCCATCAATTCCCTATCTAGAGGTGAATAACAGGTTTCTTCATGAGTCCTTTGAAATTGTAGTGGTTCATTGTGTTGGTCCAAATTACCAAGTCTTTCGAAGTTAATTATTTTTATAATATTGCAGTTACTGTGTCGATTGTTCTGCTGATTGTTCTGCTCACACACTTTGCATCAGTTCATATCATTCCAGGTTTTTCGGAAACCATTCCTTTTGTTATTTCCTACAGCACAGTAGTATTCCATCACAACCATATACCATAACTTGTTCAGCCATTTTCCAGTTGATGAGCACCTCCTCACTTTTCAATTCTTTGCCACCACAAAAAGAGCTGTTATAATCAATATTTTTGTACATATGAATCCTTGTCCTCTTTGATCTCTGAGGATATAGTCCTAGTTGTGATATTTCTGGGTCATAGGGTATGTACAGTTTAATAGCCTTTTGGGCATAGTTCTGAATTATTTTCCCAAACAGTCGGACTAGTTCACAGCTCCCCCAACCACATACCTGTTTTTCCACAGAACTACCAATATACTGGTCATTTTCTGTTTCTGTTATCTTAACCAATCTGATGTGTGTAAGGTGGTGCCTCTGCGAGTTGATTTTACTTGTATTTCTCTAATTAGTGGTTTATAGCACTTTTCCATATGGTTATTGTTAGCTTTGATTTCTTTTGTAAACTGCCTATCATATCAAAGGATATGTCCTTTGGTCATTTATCAATTGAGGAATGACTCTTATTCTTATAAATTTGACTCAATTCCCTGTATCTTTCAGAAATGAGACCTTTACCAAAGAAACTTCTACAATCCTCCCCTGCCCCAGTTTTCTGCTTTTCTTCTAATTTAGCTGTTAGCTATACAGAAACTTCAATTTTATGGAATCAAAATGAACCATTTTCCCTCCTGTGAACCTCTCTTTCTCTTTTTTTTTAATTTTTAATTTTATTTTTATTTTATTTTTATTTTGAGGGGCAATTGGGGTTAAGTGACTTGCCCAGGGTCACACAGCTAGTAAGTGTTAAGTGTCTGAGGCCGGATTTGAACTCAGGTACTCCTGAATCCAGGGCCGGTGCTCTATCCACTTCGCCACCTAGCTGCCCCTCTCTTTCTCTTGATTGATCATGAACTCTTCCTTTATCTATAGACCTGACAGGTAATTTTTTCCCTGCTCTATTAATTTTCTTGAACTTATCTTGGTAATCAGTGTAAAATACTGTTTGTCAAATAGTGCCCCATTATCTTTGAGTTTGTCAAACATTTGGTTACTGTGTTCATTTGTTTCTGTATGTTATATACCTAATCTGTTCCTCAGAACTATTTTTTCTTACTCAGTGCCAAATTGTTTAGATGATTATAGCTTTGAGTATAGTTTAGATTTTTTTTTAATAGTATAGACTTCAGTCTGTTACTGCTAGGCCCTCTTCCTTCCCAGTTTTTTTTTCATTGCTTCCCTTTTTACTCTTTTTTTTTTCTTTTCTTTTCTTTTTTTTTAGTGAGGCAATTGGGGTTAAGTGATTTGCCCGGGGTCACACAGCTAGTACGCGTTAAGTGTCTGAGGCCGGATTTGAACTCAGGTCCTCCTGACTCCAGGGCTGGTGCTCTATCCACTTCGCCACCTAGCTGCCCCTTGGCTTACTCTTGGCTTTTTGTTCTTCCAGATGATTAAAAAACCCCACAACTCTATGAGATAATCCTTGTAAAGCTCCTGGCACATAGTAGGCTCTATATAAATGCCAGCTATCATTACTTTCATTATTATTATTATTGTCATCCTTCTTATTAAAAGAAGGACACTAAGACATCATGGAATGGGGCCTTGCCTGAGTTAGTTTAAAGAGCTAACAAGAGGGTGAGTGTGAGGAAAAAATGACTCCTACAGTAATTTTCTGGAACTCAGGTGGTGATGTGTCAAAGGGTTATTTATTGTCATTCTTGCGAGAATGAGCAGCCCGTTGTACAGCTGGTGGGGACCCAGAATGGAGGCTCGAGGGCCCCGTTTTTATCCCCTAGTCCCTAGCCCCTTTTTCATCACTAACTGATTACTTGAGGGTTACAATCTATGTAAAGACTAGCTAATCAGAATGTAGTATTCCCAACCCTAATGACCTAATTGAGACCAGTTGAACCTAATTGAGACCAGCTGGGGCTCCTTAGAACTATATGATTTTGTTTGCTGGAGTGGGAGAAGGGGATTTGAGACCTTTGTCCTAAAACAGGTCTGGAGGAGTGCAATTTGAATGGTGACTACCATACTCTTGTTGAGAGGAGACCATCCCTCATTTCCCCACAATGAGTAAAGAGTAGAACCTGAGACTTGTGACTCTTGGTCCAATACTCTTCCCTCAGATAATACCTTCTCATTCTTCAACTCTGACACCTTTAGACATGACCAAGAAAGAGTAATGTTCTGAAACTATCTTTTTCCATTCTTCATATCCCCAAATCCCAACAAAGATCCTTCATCAGTTTGGAGTATTTCCAAGAATTAGGAATTCCTACCTTTCCTTTCCTTTCCCTTCCCATCCTTTTTAGACTTGACTTGGTAAGGCATAGCTCCTCACCCCTCTAGATTATACTTTGGGATCCAGTTTACCAGTATGCCCAAAACTAAAAAGAAAATTGTTATTCTACCTACTTCTTGATCTCCTGCCTTTCTGGAGCCCTATGTTGTTGTTTTTGTTGTTGGGGTTGTTTTTTTGATCTGTGTTCTTAAGGAGAGGAGATACTGCTTCTATTTGGTTTCCCAATCATTTTGACCTACTTTCTCTTGCAGATGGCTGAAGCTGGGTTCATCCACTGCCCAAGTGAGAACGAGCCTGATTTAGCCCAGTGCTTCTTCTGTTTCAAGGAATTAGAGGGCTGGGAACCAGATGATGATCCTATGTAAGTCCTTGCCAAGCTGATCTAGCCTTGATCTGCATCAGAATTATATTTCTCACTCTTAAATCTAACGTCTTGTTTTGAAAAAATTATTTTTATTTTGCAGGACAATGAATGCAATTTCAGACTACGTTAGTTACCACCATAACTTTATTTGTGAAATGTACAACTTTTTATTCATGACAAAGCAGTATCTTAGTTTGAGCCTATCCATATCAAATTAAATATTTCAGTCTTATGAGATAAAATATAAAGAAGCATGATGGTATATGTTTTATTTCATATTGTATAAAAATGATTAAAGAAATGGGATGTTAAGCCTAGAAAAGATCGGCAGGGTTGGGTGGGGAAATGATAGCAGTCTTTAAGCATATGAAAGATTATCATGGGGCAGCTAGGTGGCGCAGTAGATAAAGTACCAGCCCTGGATTCAGGAGGGCCTGAGTTCAAGTCTGGCCTCAGACACTTGACACTTAACTAGCTGTGTGACCCTGGGCAAGTCACTTAACCCTCATTGCCCTGCAAAAAAAAAAAAGAGAGAGAGAGAAAGATTATCATGGGGAGAATCAAGCATTTTTAAATGCCTGCTATGTTGAATATACTGTGCTGGGGGTAGAATTACTAAACAAAAATAAAGCAATCCCTGGCCTCCCAGAATTTATATTCTATAGAGAGACAGCATTTATACCAACAAGTGTATTTAAAAAAAAATATGTAATTGGGGGCAGCCAGGTGGTGCAGTGGATAAAGCACTGGCCCTGGATTCTGGAGGACCTGAGTTCAAACCCGGCCTCAAACATGACACTAGCTGTGTGACCCTGGGCAAATCACCTAACCCTCATTGCCCCATGCAAAAAAAAAAAAAAGTGTAGTTGTTTGTGGGGGATCCTTTGGAAATTGGAGGATCAGGAAAGTGTCAAGTAGGAGGTGGTGTTTTCAAGTTGAGCTTTGAAAGAAACTGGGCATTATAAAAGGTAGAAGTGAGGGTAGAGTACATTCTAGGACAGTTTCTGCAAAAGCATAGAGATAAGAGGTGGAATGTTGTGTGTATAAGGAACTGCAAGGCCAGAGTGTGTGCAGGGGAGAAATGTGAAACAAAGCTTAAAAGGTAGTTTGGAGTCAGGTTGTGAAGAGCTTTAAATGCCAAACAGAAGGGTTTTTATTTGTTTCTACAGATAATAGAAAGCCCCTGAGATTTACTGAATGAGGCAGTGATGGGATCATACTTGTGTGTTGTAATACCACTTAATCAGGTGTGTGAAGGATGCATTGTAGAGGGAAGAGACTTGAGGCAGGGTGCCCACTTAGAAGGTTCTTGTCAAGTCAAAGCAACAAGCATTTATTAAGAGCCTACTGTATGCACAGGTATACATTTTGGGGATACAAAGAAAGGCAAAATAGTTCCTTTAGGCAGCTATATGGTACAGGGGATAGAGAACTGAACCCACAGTCATGATGACCTGAGTTCAAATCTGGCCTTACACATTTACTAGCAATGTGATCCTAAGCAGGTAACTTAACCTCTGCCTCAGCTTCCTTAATCATAAAATACGGATAATGACAGCCATTCCCTCTCAGGATTACTGTAAGGATCAAATGAGATAATATTTGTAAAGCACTTAGCACAGGTGCTTGGTACATAGTAGGTGCTATATAAATGCTTATTCCCCTAGACTTAACTCTTCTCAGCAATACAATGGTCCAAGATGATTCCAAAGGACTCATGATGGAAAATGCTCTCCACATCCAGAAAAAAGAACTATGGAATCTAGATGCAGATTGAACCATACTGTTTCTACTTTTTATGTTTTTTCAGGTTTCCCCCTTTTGTTCTGCATCTTTTACAACCTGACTAATACAGAAATATGTTTAATGTGATTGTGTGTGTGTGTGTGTGTGTGTGTGTATGTATATATATATAAAATCTACATCAGTTTGTTTGCTGTCTTGGAGAAGGGGAGGGAAGGGAAGGAGGGAGAAAAATTTGGAACTAAAAATCTTATAAAAACATGTTGAAAATGATCTCTACATGTAACTAGAAAATAATAAAATACTTTTATGATTAAAAGAAAATAAAAGATCAGTTTGACAGCTGAGTGAAGGATGGATTATAGAGGGAAGAAACTTGAAGCAGGAAGACCAACCAATAGGCTATTACAGTAGACCAGGTATGAGGTGATGTGGGGCTGCACCAAAGTGGTGGCTATGTCAGAAAAGAGGAGTTGTATACAAGAAATGTTAAAAAGGTAAAATAGAGGGGCAGCTAGGTGGCTAAGTGCATAGAACACCAGCCCTATAGTCTGGAGGACCTGAGTTCAAATGCAGCCTCAGACACTAGCTGTGTCACCCTGGGCAAGTCACTTAACCCCACTTGCTGCCTGCCCTGCCCTCCCCCCCCCCCCCCGCCCCCCCCACAAATTTTTTTAAATGGGACTTGGAAACAAACTGGCTATGGAGGATGAGAGAGTGAGAAGCCATGATGACACCTAGGTTGTAAGCCTGGGTGACTGGGAGTATTGTGATATCCTCAGCCATAATATGATAGTTAAGAAGAGTTTTGAGGGAAAGATGAGATAAAGTTGAGTTGAAAATGTCTGTGGGATTGACCTATTTTTGCAATGTCCACTAGGCAGCTGGGGATTAAACTTTGTAGGTTAGGAGAGAGAGGAAGGCTATATAAGTTGATTTGAAATTGTTGAGGGAGGGGGGAATAAGAACTGCAATAATTTACAACAATGTGGAAATCCAACAACCCCCTGATGGCCTTAGTTGTGAAAAATTCCTAACTACTATTGAAGGAGAAATAAAATTTTAAAAGCCATGCAAGGACCCAGGAAAGCAGATGATCTCATCCACTACTATAACTATTTGTTGTCCTTAGAAAATAGATACCTGTAGCTTTCTCATAATGTTTACCTCAACCCTGTTTTTGGTTTTTGGCGGGGAGGAAGTATTTTTATTTTATTTTCCAATTACATGTAAAGATTGTTTTCAGTATTCATTTTTGTAAGATTTTGAGTTCCAAATTTTTCTCTCTCCCCCTTTTCCCTTCCCCCTCCCCAAGATGACAAGCAGATAGAGGTTATATATTTACAATATGTTCTGCATATTTCCATATTAGTCATTCAGCCCTGTTTTCTTAAATGGACTTGTTAAACAGTTGTATAAAGCATTTGGTTACTTCTTTTTCTTTATCATCCTTGAACAGGGGATATTTTGTTATTCTGATAATAAATCTTTCCAATTGCATTCCAAATATTGCCCTTTTTCTCCCTTGACTAATTCTTCCTTTCTCTACCCCTTCTCTTGTGAAAGGTTTTACTTCTTTCTCCCAAGTGTCCATTGAATGTTCCTGATTATATACTTTAAGTGGAGCTCAAAAGTTATAAATAAAAAAACAAATATGTACCAAATATGTATGCAAGCTGTCTTTGTTAGAATGCTATTAAATTTCTTTGCTTTCAGATTGACCTATTTTTGACCCACATTCATTGAGTTGCTCCCTAGTCTCCTTTGCTGGATCTTTATCCAGATCATAGCTACTAACCATGGGTGGGTGTCTCCCCTCATCCCCAAACTCTGTCCTGGGCCTTCTTCTCCCACTATAGTCAGGAATCCATGGATTCAAGTATATTCTCTCTACAGATAATTCTATCAGGGAAAGGGGAATGAAACTTCTTAGGAAAGGCTCCTCTTCCTCCTCCTCCTCTCCTTTCCTGTCCTTCCCTTCCTCCCTTTCCATTTGAACTCAGACTTACCTCTTAACTGTTGACTGCTTATTTTTGCTGGTTTTCCTTCTTGTGTGTGTTGAGGATGGTTTGGGAGTGGGAATATCTCCTCTCTACATATTCTCACTTGGTTATCTCATTATTCATTTTTCTCTTGGCTTCAATTACCATCTTTTTGCATATGACTCCCAAACACAGATCTCTAGCATTAATCTCTTCCTTGAGCTCCCTGGTGTTAGAAATCTCTACTTTCAGGTTCCATCAATCAGTATCTCCAGCTCTGTAAGTTTCAAACTGAACTAATTATCTTTCCTCTAAAATCTTCCCTCTTCCCAATTTGTCAGTCCTCATAATGACCTGGGTTTAAAACTTTGGAGTTATTTATTCAAGTTCTATTGAATTTTTACCTCCACAATGTCCCTTGGATCTCTTCCTTTCTCTCTATTCCTACTTGCAACACCTTAGTTGACCTCTTTCTCTCATTCCTGTGGTATCCTTGCCTCTAATCTCTGTCTTCTCTTTCCCATAGTTGGAAAAGTAAACTACACAGGCCTGACTTTATCACTGACCTGCTCAAAACCCTTCAATAGATTTTTCTCTATAAGATAGACAAAAATCCTTCCATCTGTTTTTTTTTTTTAAAACACTAACAATCTGGCTTTAACCTGTTTCCAACCTTAATTTTCTCTAGTTCCCTTATACTTTTTTCTATATTCCACCCATATCTGGACTTTTCTTTGTTCATTATCATAGTTTGACCACTTCTATTTAATATTTATTTGTATAGGTGTTCCCCCAAGCCTGGAATGTACTCTTTGCTTGTGGAAACCTCCTTTTAAGGCAGATACCACTTTTATGAAGCAATCTCTGATTTCCTCTACTTCTTCACTGGAGAATAATCTCTCCCTCAAATTTCTCATAACATTTTGTCTAAATGTTTACTTTTCCTTTCCTGCATTCTACCCTGTTTCCTTCCTTATTTGTACACCTATTTTATCTCCCAGCCCCATTAAGTTGTAAATACTCCAAGGCAAATATTTTTATTTCTTTTCCTCTTTGTATCTCCACCTTTCACATTTTTAGTACTTACCATTTATTGCATTTGAATTTAAATTAGGGTTGGCAGCTGTAAATGTTTGGTTTTGTTGACCTTGGGAAACAGGTTATGTAGAATAAGTATTAATAATGGACTGTAGAATGTGACGTGCTAAACATAACTTTTATTTTTATATCTAGATTTTTTCTTTTGATGTTATTCTGTATTCATTTGCTAGGTTGGAGCATAAAAAGCACTCATCTAGTTGTGCCTTCATCAGCATTAAGAAGAAGATTGAAGATTTAACACTCAATGAGTTCCTGAAACTGGACAAAGAAAGAGCCAAAAACAAGATTGTATGTATAGCTCAAAATCAGAATTAAGTGTGAGCCCTATTTAGCTTCTCTGGGTCCAATTCTACAACACTTTTTTTTTTTTAAACAACTTTGAAAAACTCACACATAAGTATTTATTGAATACCTACTCTGTGCCTTGAGGATGTAGAGTTAGTTATAAGATCCCGGCCCCTGTCCTTAAGGAGCTTCAATCTTCTTGGGGAAACCAAATAATAAACATTTTAAGAAACTAGTGAATAAGACACCTGGGTGTCTGATAAAGTGACAGTACAGTTATAAAGCCTCTGACTTCTAATCCAGATCTGACTTCTAATCCGACTTTAACACTAACTAGTTGTGACTATGAGTAAATTGGAGAAACAAAATCTTAGAGAAATTCTCTGGGATGAGGACGTTGTACTAGCTGATTTCTAAGAGGTTAATTTTAGCTCTAAAATTCCGTGATTCTCTACTTTGAATTCAATCATTTTGTGTTGTCTGTATCAAATTTCAGCACACACACAGTCCTAGTTATTGCTGTTTGTCCTTCCGTACTGGAAGAGGACCAGTGACATCATGCTGTTGGGGGCAAGGTACAGTGTATTCGACTGTGATCAGTCCAAAAAGAGCTTGGAAGGCTCTACCAAAAGTCAGACACAAATAGTTCATTTGCACATTTGGGATGGAGATGTCTCTAGATCTGCACGACACACATTTCCTTTTTTGCTATAGTAATTCTGTTTTGCTCATTAAGAGCACAGTGGCCTTCTTTGACACAGGCACACCACTCTGAGCACTTCTGTGCCTCCCACATCTCACGGTCAATACTAAAGTAAATGGAAAGTAGAATTATGGAGCAATGATTTGAAAGAGGAGAGACTACTTGACCTAGCTTTTGAAGGAAATACAGTGTTTTGGATTGCTGAAGGCAATGGGGAATACATTCTGAATGGGAGAAATCACCATGTCCAGTGGCTTAGAGGAAGTAATGAAAATTTAAGTTTTAGGGACAGTGAAAACTTTGGCCTAAGATTGGGCTCTAAAAGATATGGTTGGACAGATAGAATGGAGGTCCTTAAAAATCAAGGGTAGAGGATTGTATTCAAATTATAAATTTATTATTGCTATATTTATGTAATTCAGAGAATACCACAGTTTGTGAGTAGTCATAATTGGGAGTCCCCCAAAAGGCAATGGGGAGAGATATAATTGGTGTAAATAGACTGCAGCATTAAATTTTTTTTAAATTTCATTTTAAACTTGGATATAAAAGGAGAAGTGGGGAAGGGCATTTCTATGTACACAGCAGTAGCAAAACATAGAGAGGATTCAGTATAAAACCATAAATTTCTATCACACTGTTTATTTTTTTAAAACTAGGTAATAAATACTATATATTGTATTCAAAGCTACCCAGTTTTTCTGTGCTTCTAAGTTTTCTTTTGTTCTTTGCAGTACTTTTTTCTCCTTACCATACAGAAAGCTACAATTAAACATACACATAATGTACACATATCTAAACATACATACATATATATGTATTGTATGTATATACACACACACTCACACAAGACTATAAATTAAATCAATGTAGCCAAGATTAAAAGGAAAGCAGAAAATTAGGGGAATTTTTCAGTGTCTCAAAGGTCTTATTTCTTGAATATACAAAGAATAAGAGTCATTCACCCATTAATAAATGGTCAAAGGATAAGAACAGGAAGTTTTTTGATGTAGAAGTCAAAAGTATAGATAGTCATTTGAAAAAAATGTTCTAAATCACTGATTAGAGAAGTACAAATTGCAACAACTTTGAGATATCATCTTACACCTATCAAATTGGCTAAAATGATAGATGCCCCTCAGTTGGGGAATGGCTAAACAAATTGTAGTATGATTGTTATGGAATACTGCTGTGCTACAAGAAATTATGGGTTAGTTGGTTTTTAGAAAATACCTGGAAAGACTTGGCTCTATGAAGGAAGATGCTATCCACCTCCAGAGAAAGAAGTATCAAAGAAAAATATGTATGGTCTTATGTATGCTCTGTGTGTGTGTGTGTGTGTGTACACATGTGCATGTTCATTGTAGTCTTCTCTAGGGTGGAGTGAGAAGGGAAGAACAAAAGAGTACACTACAAAGAACACAGGAAAACTTAGAAGGAAGCACAAAAAAGCTGGGTGGCTTTGAAAACAATGTGTAGTATTTATCATGTGGTTTTTTAAAAAGAAAAAGTAAGCAGTCTAAAAATAGAAATTTATGGTTTTATATTGATCTGGTATATTTTTAATCTAGTAAATTCTGATGACCTGAATAGTTTCTTTTCAGTTTAATAGACAAAGATCTCAATTTCTAGAGCAGACCAAGCTATACATTTTGGGGGGGGGGGGGCGGGGTAATGGGGGTTAAGTGACTTGCCCAGGGTCACACAGCTAGTAAGTGTCAAGTGTCTGAGGCCAGATTTGAACTCAGGTACTACTGAATCCAGGGCCGGTGCTTTATCCACTGTGCCACCTAGCCACCCCCTATATGTGATACGTTTTTTATTGCCCTAGACTAAGTGAATATGTAAAGAACAAAGTACTACATATATTTCTTTTTTCTTCCCCTAAAAGGGGTCTGTTTCCTTTCCCTCTTCACCCCCATCCAGTTTCTGGAAATATTTTTATTGCTTAATGAAGTGGGAGATCATAAAGGATAATTCAACAAAACTTGGTGATAAATTTGCAGAGTTAAAGAAAGGTGATAAATGTAGGACAATTTTGGGTGACTTGAATATTAGTACCTTTTACAGAAATGGGAAATTGGGAAGAATGCTAGTACTTGTGAAACTCTTCAGGATAGGGTTGGGAAACAGCTGTTAGATGTTGGTGTTTTTCTTCACCTTGGCTTTTAGAGAAGAGCTAGATTGATGTAATATGTATGAGTAGAGAGGAAGAGGAATTATAAGGAATTGGTGATGGTGGGAGCAGTGTTAGATATTTTAGAGGTCAAGAATGTGGACAGACAATGGTCATTGAATTTCAGAAATTCAGGAGAGGGAGTGGTGATAGATAAAGAAACCTCAGAGCAGGATGGTGAGGAAGTGGAATGCCCTCCAATCCAAAAAGGCAGCTCAGTGTTTTAGGGAGATTTCTGCTTCATAGTAAGTACATGTTTCCTGCCACCAGTCTCTTGGTAGGCTGGCTTAGGATTCTTGCAATGGGATATGCTCTGGGTTTCTTCATAAAAAAGATAAAATTGATTGAACAAAGAGACTTATTTCTTATCAAGCATTTTCCCTGTGTATTTAACTATCTTCCCCATAGTCCTAGAAAATATTTCTATTTAGCACCTGAGACATGAGTTTGAAGCCTTTTGTACCACTATTATATCTTGTTACTTTGTTCTAGATAAAGGAAACCTCCCGGAAAAGAACTGAATTTGAAGAGCATGCAAAGGAGGTACGGCATGAAATAGAGGAACTGGCTACATTGGAGTGACGCCGCTCTTCTTAAAACCTTATCCCACAGCTTCAACATCATTTCTGAGGCCTGTTTTCCAAATATTAGTATGGAACTCCTTAAAGATGCCTCGTAGCAGAAGAGAACTTGGGGAATTTTAAGTTAGACTTTCATCACCTATTTTTTGCTTGAAGATGGTGCCAGATGCAACTTGATTCCATATTGTCCAGCTAGTGTCTATGGCGTTGGTGATGTCTTTCTTTTTTGAGCTTTTTTTTTTTTTTTTTTGTATTTTTATATTGCTGTCCCCTGGCCTTGCAAGGTCCTAGATAAAGACCTGGGTGAGAAGTAGAAGGGACCAACAGCACTGAATCCATTTTTATATTGCTATACATGACTAATAAACTTTCTCAGAGCTAGTACTGTTTATAGTTAGCATTTGTTGTCTACCTTTCTATTTCTGTATTTTGGGATTTGAGGGTGCAAATGTTCTGTGTGGGGGTAAATTTGTAATCTCATGGTAAATATATATAAGTAGTTAAAGATGCAGTATTTTTATACCTTGTATAATGATAATTTGGATTTATATTTTACCATTTTTACATTGTACACAAAATTTGAATATTAGTTCATTTATCATAATGGCCTTTTGAAGGTACTGTTGCTTTTGTTTTATCCTATCATGAGTACGAATGCTTCCAATGCAAAACCTGAATGAAATCACATCACTTAAAAAAACCTTTGGGGGCAGCTAGGTGGCACAGTGGATAGAGCACCGGCCCTGGATTCAGAAGGACCTGAGTTCAAATTCGGCCTCAGACACTTGACACTTACTAGCTGTGTGACCCTGGGCAAGACACTTAACCCCAATTGCCTAACAAAAACAAAAAACCTTTGAATGATGCCATGTGTTTTAAAAATTAGCAGTCTGGCTATTTGCAGTAATATCCATTTTTTGTATTAGTGCTAGTAAACACATTTTATGATTCAACAATCTCAAATATAGAGAAATAATGCCTTAAAAAACCCCAGTACTCATCCTCTTAGTTGGTGTTTGTAATTGAGTCTCTCTCAAAAGTATCTGCAGCATTGTAAAAGGTATGAAGAGTGTTGGAAAGACTCCTGTTTCTAGGGTGAAGAAAAGCTATTCTGCTTTGCCCTACTTAATTTGTTAAAAGAAACTAATAATAATGGAGGGATTGCACAGCCTCTACAAAATCAAATTCCCATAAAGCCAAACAAGCCTTTTCTGGGGTCCTGGCACACTGCTGTTCTTTCCCCCTTAGAAGAATTCCCAGAGTGCATATTACTTTCCGCAGGAATACATCTGCAGATGATAGCAGCGATGGGTGGTATAGAATACGTGAAATGTCTCATGAGGGCTGCTTTCTATTATTGTTTCTATTACCTTTTCAATAATGATTAAAACTAAGCAGGTTAATATTCACCTATCTTTCTAAAGTATTTTTTTTTAACTGGATTAGAATACATTTTTCTTTCAAGTCGCATTTGTAGTCCCCCTCTGCATCTCTACGGTCATAAAATTTATTGGACTTAGGTGCAAACTCTTTAAAGCAACAGCATCAACTAACATTTAAAAGCTGAGGTCTATTATTGCGGAAGGGACAAGATAGAAAAATAAAACAAGCTATAGTTCCTATGCTAGACCAAAAGCTTGGCACGGAAAAAGATTGATGAACTTAAACCCTAGGTATGTTGTCAACAGGCTATTTTTCTGTGGTCAGTCTTGATTTCAACTTAACCTTCTCTGAATTGTCTGTTGACATTTAGAATGTAAGTTATTTGAGGGAAGGGTCAGTCCTATTTGTCTCCCCCAGCATATACCAGAACATTGCATGTAGTAGGAGCTAAATAGATGTTTTTTGAAAGTCCACCATTTTAATTTATTCTTGCAGACTGACATGGGGTGGGCTGTTAAACCAGAACACTAATAGCTCTTCAGGAAAGGTGAGTCAGAAAAGTTCTAAGTTTAGATAGATGTGCTCAGCTGCTTTGCATAACTTAAAGAGAGAGTGCAAAAGGAGATATGGAAGACTAAATACATTTCCACTATTTTTAAAGCATAGAGCATCATTTAAAGGTAAAAAAGTAAGCACATTATTGCAAAGCCTAATGAAAATCTATGTAAAACCTCTAATAAGTGTGAAGAGAGAGAAGTCTTATCTGGCTGAAGTTGCCACTGTAAAGCTGTTAAGAAAAACTTACCAAGAGTAGGTCAGTGGACCTTATGGTCTGGGGGTAGCTATGCTTTTTGTATTTTTCTGGAAGATAATAATTGAAGCACCTGAAAACTGCTCGGTGGGTTAGCATTATCGAGACATACTTGGTCTATTTTGAGAAATCTTTTGGTCTCCAAAATGAAACTGTGGGGCAGCTAGGTGGCGCAGTGGATAAAACACCCACCCTAGATTCAGGAGTACCTGAGTTCGAATCCATCCGCAGACACTGGACACTTATTAGCTGTGTGACCCTGGGCAAGTCACTTAACCCCCATTGCCCTGCAAAAAAAAGAAAGAAAAAGAAAAATGAAACTGACAGCCTTACTTTCTCAGTATTTTCAATTTTGCTACATTTCCCTAGAATCATTGTCATCTGAATCATTAATGGGAGAGAGAATTTGTAATAGCATAGGCTTTTCTCAGTATGACTTACCTTGGCTTTTCTATAGCAGATTAAAATAATCAATTTCATTTCACCCACCTTCATGAAGTTAAACTGAAAGTCAGATTGTTAACAGTGCCACTGGACATCTCTGAGTGTAATTTTAATTTTTTCAGAAAAATAACCTCCCAAATACTGCCACAGACCTTTCTGAGTTTTCTAAATCTTTTTCAGGCTTTTTCTGTGATCCCATCATGGTCTCCTAAATAATCTTTTTCTGATGCTACAACTGAAATTTGATTAATCATTCTGGCAAAAGAATTGAACTGGTCTTGGTCTGTCCTGTAAGAACCACATGAGTTTTTGGACTGATTTCTGTTAATGCCATCAGGATTTCTTCCGTGAAGAGAGTTAGTTGTGAAAGATGTGCTCTGAAATAATGGGGGGGGGGGAAGAAAAATATCATGAAATTTTATTTTTAAAAAAAGTGAGCAGGGGCAAGTTCAGAAGATACAGATAAGGGTTTTGTTAACATGTCACAGTTTATGTATACTTTAAAAACAAGCTATACAAGATAGATTCACAGTTACATACATACATAATCCTTTTTTGTGTGTCCTTTACATATGGAAATGTTAATATTGATGATTGTTAAGGTCATAATTAAAAAAAAAATTTAAAGATGTGCCCTGGTTTAATCTCTTGTGCCAGGCCTATTTTCTTCCCAGCTTGGAGGACATTATACACACACACACACACACACACATATATATACATATATATAGTAATGATTGGAATGACGCCACCTGCTGGAGACTTATGGTAGCAAAGCTCTGCCATGAGGAGAAGGCTTCTGAAGGCAAGACATGCGACTCTTTGATGTCAGGAAATAACATTTTTTTTTTTTTTTTAGTGAGGCAATTAGGGTTAAGTGACTTGCCCAGGGTCACACAGCTAGTAAGTGTTAAGTGTCTGAGGCCGGATTTGAACTCAAGTACTCCTGACTCCAGGGCTGGTGCTCTATCCACTGTGCCACCTAGCTGCTCCAGGAAGTGACATTTGCTTGTGGGAGGAAGAGGGGGAGAGGTGGACTCTCTCGCTTGCTTTCGCCAGGACTCTTGTGGAGAGCAGAGCAGGAAAACTGTAGCTCCCTGAGATAGATAGATGGATCTAGGTCTTTCTCTCTTTACCAAATTCTTAATCTCCTTAATAAATGTTTAAAGGTCTAAACTCTTGCTAAAGCTTATAATTTATTGGTGACCACTCATTAGATTTTAGATAGTATAGCTAGAATTTTAGCCCCCTTATTATATATATATATATAGAACGTAGCCATCTTATCTGCTTCTTTCTCATAGGGCTAAAATGAAAAAATATTAAGTGATTACTGTGTGCCAGGCCCTGTGCTAAATACTGGCTAAACCAGTAAGTCCCTAAGGTGCTTATATTCTAAATGGGGAAAGCAGCACATATTCAGGAGTGGGATGGAGTGAGGGGGGCAACATTATGGTAACAGGACATGGAGATGGCTGGAAGGTGTCTTGGGGGTGGGCAAGGGGGCGTCAGGTTCTCAGCAAGATAAGGCTCACTCATCAAAGAACCAGTGTCCTGGGAATCTGAACTTGAGTTTCAGTGGGAGGAGATGGAATGCAGTCATAGAGATAACTGTAAATCAGACACTTGAATTTAATAACTGGTTCTTATCATTTAACCTAAGAGGAAAGGGAGGAGGAAAAGCAATTATGCTTTACTTTTTATTTCCTTTGCAAAATGGGAAATAAGGATGTAGTTCCTAGACTTTGACTAGCTGTCTGTTTTATGAAGTTGACACTAGAGAGGATAACCTCAGCTTATCTTTTTCTGGTTTGTAAAAAAACCATTTTTAAAGAAAGTTATTAAACATAACTGACCTTGTTGGTATCTGTTTTCAAATCAGTTAATGAAATCTCTCATTGAATTAGGTTATTACTATCAACTGCAGTTTGTAGATGAGCACTGAATGTGATTCTTTAGGTAATATAAATGGAAATTATTTTAAAAGGGTCTACTGTTGTCATTTGAGGTAGTGTATGGTTGGCCTAGCATCCACATGTTACCTATGGCTCTCCTTCCCTATGTCACCTGTGGGCCATTGTCAACTTTGGTGGTATCCAATAGTTGGTTCATGTTACCACATAGATATGGCTTTGGGAACATCAGGATTTGATTGGTTTTTAATTTGCATTGAGATGGCTTTAGTTTCTTTGTAAGCACTAAGCTAACAAGGCCTAGAACAAATAAAACAAGTTTATTAGGCTAAGGAATAATGAAAATAATCATCCAACCCTATAGATAATTAAGAAAACTTTCCCCATTGGGGCCATGTTTCTCAGGAACCTATATGGTTGCTTCAACCATCATCTCCATTCTTCTGGGAAAGGAACTTGGGGTGGGTAGGAAGTCAAGCAGCCCACTCCACTAGTGAATCTCACACATACCCTCTTACAGCTGCTCTCGACTTAGAGCATGAAGGTCTCTTGAGCAAAGAAATAATTTCTGGTTACTAGGGAGTTGTCACCACCCTCCTTTAGATTTGAATGGTTCATATGATAGTACCAATGAAGAGCAAGATACAGGTTGGTTTGTCCTCATTAGAATGGTTATCTAGGGGCAGCTAGGTGGCACAGTGGATAGAGCACCGGCCCTGGATTCAGGAGGAACTGAGTTCAAATCTGGCCTCAGACTCTTGATACTTAATAGCTGTGTGACCCTGGGCAAGTCATTTGCCCCCCCCACCCCTACCCCCACACAAAAGGTTATATGCTTCATTTCTCTTTGCTCTGTCTCTGGTCCTTGATTTCAGTGTTCTTGGTTGCACTAATCTCTCTACCCCTTTGTCTCCATTGTTCAGCTTCTGTTTTCTGGTCCTCCAAAGCCATTTGGTGTTCTTTTTGGTCTATTTGCAGCTTGATGTTACCTGATCTCTTTCTGTTGTAAGGATTTGAGGCTCTATCATTCTCTGCTACCTCCATAGCACTATAACCAACATGCCTTTAAAAAAAAATCAGAGGGGCAGCTAGGTGGCGCAGTGGATAAAGCACCGGCCCTGGAGTCAGGAGTACCTGAGTTCAAATCCAGCCTCAGACACTTAACACTTACTTGCTGTGTGATCCTGGGCAAGTCACTTAACCCCAATTGCCTCACTTAAAAATCAATCAATCAATCAATCAATCAGGCTTCCAGCACTGCCCTGATACACAAAGGGGGACTCAGGCAGCTGTAAAGACTTTTTCGAAGACTTGCAGATTCATCTTTATGAACCAAAGTTTCTCCTAGCCAGGTTAAGGTAACTGAATTTCATTTCCATGCTTCTGAATGCATGGTCAAGTTTCCCCCTACCCTCCTGAATATTTCTGAGCCTAGGGAAAATATTTGCACTCCTTTCAACTCTTCATTGATTGCCCATCCCAACCTGGGGACTAGTGCCAAGCCAAGCTGGAGAAGTTTCAAGAAAGCACCAGAAATGTGCCTCGAGAAGGAGCCAAGTCCAAAGCCATACCTAGTGACCTCCTATCCCCGTCACACCTAGTCACAGCTTGCTGTGTGCACAGGGGACAAATAATACAATCCAAGATATTTTGGAGTTAGGTATTGCACAGTTCAGGTAAGCCACTTAAAGACCAATCTTATTTTTATGAATGAATTATGTTCACACATGAACACTTTATACAGTGATTAGTTCTCATATAATACTTAGCAAGGGAATACTTAGCGAGCATTTCTGAGAAATGAATGTTAATTGTGGGAAATGCAATGTAAATTATGGAGGATATTTAAATTGTGGGAAATGTACATACAACTTAGGATGTTAGTACAATAATAAATTTAATAGAAGAAAGATGTAAACTGGGAAAGTATAAATCGCAATAATGTAGTAAGGGATTTCACTGTTGTATACATGGGATAGAAATGACAAGGTGAATGGCATGAACAGGAAAGAATTCCAGGCTGATTTATTCCCTCCAAACTAGTTCAGTGCAAGTTTTCTGTTTCTATTCAGAGCACAAAAGCTGGATCCCCCCCAGAGTCTGATGTCAGTAGCAGCTTATCTGTGAATATCAAAATGGGGCCGGCATGGTGAGGGAATCACTGCAACATTATGCCAAATTGATTCCTAGGCATTCTTGAAAATGCAGGAAGACTTCATTACCGAGATTACCCCCACCTCTCCAGTCTCCTTCAACCTCTCTCCCTATTGGAAGAGTCAGAAAATGTTATAATTGGAAGGAACTTTAGAAACCATATCACCTTCGTGTTACTGATGAGGAAACTGAAATGAAGAGAAAGGAAGTGGGGGCAGCTAGGTGGCACAGTGCAAGGAACACCAGCCCTGGATTCAGGAGGACCTGAGTTCGAACCCGGCCTCAAATAACTTGACACTTACTAACTGCGTGGCACTGGGCAAGTCACTTGACCATCATTGCCCCGCAAAAAAAGAGAGTGAGAGAGAGAGAGAGAGAGAGAGAGAGAGAGAGAGAGAGAGAGAGAGAGAGAGAGAGAGAGAAAGGAAGTAATTTGCTCAAGATCACACAACTAGCAAGTAGAAGAGCTAGAATTTGAATGCAAATTTCCTGACTTGTTCAGGGCTGAGCACCAAAGAAATCCTTATATATAAAAAAGCCCTGCATTTGGGGAAGTGTAGCCATATCCCTGCTCAAACTAGCTGCACCTCTAGAATGGGAGAGAACCAAGAGGTTATTTAGATGTGGTGAAACCCAGTCACCAAAGCATGTAGACTTCTTTGGAGAAAATGCCTAAATAAATGTGCTGGCAGGGGGATTGGGGGAAATAATGAGTCAGAGATGTCAGTCTAATGCTAAGATTTATTTAAGAAAAAAACAAAATTGTGGGAGAATACTTGAAGCAAGGGGGAATTCATGGCTGTATCTGTTATTGTTTCACGTGCTGCTTCCTGTTCAGGAAGCCACTGAGGACTTTTAGGGTTCTTACCAGTCTGTATTTACTTCTCCCCATGCCAAGCAATCTGATACAACCTGTTATTGGTACTGGCTGCATATTTTGTGGTTTGGGAACAACATGATTGGTTATATCAAGGAAAGTGGGCTAGCACCCACATGGGGCTATTAAACATCTTTCTGTCATTAAGGAATGCTTGATTGATTTGTTGGACCCAACTGCATACTGAGGACATTGTTAGTGGACCAGGGATAGCAGACTTCCTAGCTCCAAATTGTTTATCTTTATAATGCTGTTGTTACTGTACAAATTTTTCTCCTGCTTCTGTTCACTTTACTCTGCTTCAGTTCATAATAAGTCTTCCAAGGTTTCTCTGAAACCATCCCTTTTGTCATTTCTTGTGATGCAATAATATTCCATTATATTCATATGCCATAATTTGTTCAGCTCCAGTTGATGTCCCCACTTAGTTTCCAGTTCTTTGCCTTTATAATAAGTACTGCTATAAATATTTTTGTATACATGTGGCCTTTTCTTCTTTCTTTGATCTCTTTCAGGCACAAGCCTAGTATTAGTAATATTGTGTCAGAGTAGGCACAATTTAGTAACATTTTGGGCATAGTTCTAAATTGCTTTACAGTATGGCTAGACCAATTCACAGTTTTACCAACAGAATATCAAAGTACCTGTTTTCCTGTAGCCCCTCTGACATTTATCATTTTACTTTTTTGGTCAACTTTGCCATTTGAAGGGGTGTGTAGTAGAACCTCTGAGTCACTTTATTTGCATTTCTCTCTTAGTGGTTTGGAGCATTTTTTCATATAACTATTGATAGCATGAACTTCTTTGAAAACTATATCATTTGGCATTTATCAATTGGGAAATAGCTTTTTTCTTCTTTTCTTTCTTTCTTTTTTTCTCTTTTTTTTTCTGCAGGGCAATGAGGGTTAAGTGACTTGCCCAGGGTCACACAACTAGTGTCAAGTGTCTGAGGCCAGATTTGAACTCAGGTCTTCCTGAATCCAGGGCTGGTACTTTATCCACTGCACCACCTAGCTGCCCCTGGGAAATAGCTTTTTAAAATTAATTAATCTTTCATTACATTTTGAGTTTTGAATTGTCTCTCTCCTTCCCAGCCTCAGATTAGAGAAGACCAACAGTTGAGATATAGATATAGATAGATAGATAGATAGATAGATAGATAGATAGATAGATAGATAGATAGATATATGTGAAATCATACAATACATACCTCTGTATATCAGTTCTTTTTCTAGAGGTGGATAGCATTTTCCCTTTTAAGTTCTTTGTAGTTGATTTGAATGATCAGGATAGCTTAAGTCATTCACAGTTACTCTTCTAATAATATTCTTGTTACTATATACAATGTTCTCTTGGTACTGCTCATTTCACTCCGCATTATTTCATACAAGTTTTTTTTCTAAAATCAATCTGCTCTTAATTTCTCACAGCAAGTAGTATTGCATCACAATCATATACCAAAACATATTCAGCCATTTGCCAATTGATGGGCATCCCCTCAATTTCCAATTCCTTGCCACCACAAAAAGAGAGGCTATAAATATTTTAGAGCAACAAGTTCTTATGCTTATTCCCTCAACACCTTGAGAAACAGATTGTGGGGACCAATTTTTAATTGGGGAGTGTTAGCTAAGTGGCTTGCCACAATATTGGGGCAAGGAAGGAGACTGGCAGCCTCCCTCAAAACAGAACAAGATTTATTTTAACAAGAACGAACTTAAAAAGAAACAAACAAAAAAAAAACCACAAACAGGATCAGTAGGATCAAGGGAAAGGAAATAAAATAGGGAAAGGGAAATTATACAACCTGAAAAATACCACCACCCAGGAATCAGCTGAGAATACACAGAAGAGCTCCTGTCGCCTTCCAGCTTCCAGCCAGAATGCTGAGGAGAAAAAAACAAAACCTCCCTTCTCCCAGCACCCCCACACAGTCCCCAGCCAATTAGCTGGCTGCTCTGACAGTCACATGACTGCCCTCACTAGGCTTCCAATCATTATAATTTTTCCAGACCCATGTAGGTGTCGGCGAATGGTGACGACGTGAGGAGCCAGCGCCATGGCAACGGCTACAACCAGTGGATGGAGCACCATGCAGTTTGTGGAGCCCCAGGCCAGTGCACACCAAGGTTTTTCTTTCAAATTCTAGCCAAAAGATGGGGTCATAAAAACCTCAAATAACAATTAATTCTTTACAAGTTCTAATAATGGTATTAATGGGTCACAGGGTAGACACAGATTTATAACTCTTTGGGTATAATTCCAAAATGTTCTCCAAATGATTGGATCAGTTCACAATTCCACTAACAGTGTATTAGTGTCCCAATTTTCCACATCCCCTCCAGCATTTGTCATTTTCCCTTTCTGTCATTTTAGCCAATCTGATTAAGTGTGAGATGGTATTTCATTGTTGGTTTAATTTGCATTTCTCAGGGGTGGAGCCAAGATGGTGGAGGAAAGGCAGTAAGCTCTCAGAACTCATGACATGATCACTCTAAAGAACCTCCAAATAATGCCATAGGACAATTCCTGGAGCAGCAGAATCCACAAAAGAATGGCTGAGATTGTTTTCCAGCCAAAGATGGCTTAGAAGGTCGACAGGGGTGGTCTGCTGTGCGGGGCCAGGAGTGGAACCCAACCCTGAGGTCATGAAGGCAGGCTGAGCCAGAGAAAGAGACTCCCGGAGCCTCTGAATCAGCTACAGCAACGGTGTCATCTGGAACTAAGCTCACAGTCTGGTGAGAGGGCTGAGTGGTTGGCAGGAGGAAGATCATAGGGGTCTCTGCTGGTGATGAGGCAGGACTTGGGTGTTTCACCCCTGCTGGGAACCAGGAAGTTGGCTTGAGTGCCAGTGGCACAGGTGGGGGAGGGGCGCAGGCTTGTTGGAGCTAACAACCATAGTACACAAAGTTTTGCTGCCTGGTTAATTAGCAAGTTGGCCTGGGGTTATCTATGGACCAGAGAACAGGGGAAGAACCTTCCCCTCCTTAAATACCACCTTAGACCCCCTGAAGCTTGGGACAGTACATCCTGGAAGTAGTGCCCCACTTTAAGAAGGAGTTAAAAGTTAAGTAAAAGGGGGCAAGATGAGCAGACAGAGAAAGATGTGTACCATAGAAAGTTTCTTTGGTGACAAAGAAGATCAAGGTACACCCTCAAAAGAGGATAGCAACCTCAGGGCTCCTACATCCAAAGCTTCCAAGAAAAATATGAATTTGTCTCAGGCCATAGAAGCTCTCAAAAAGGACTTTGAAGATAAAGTAAGAGAGGTAGAGGAAAAAATGGAAAGAGAAATGAGAGTGATGTAGGTGTGATGGGTAAAACTAAATGTGGTGGTCATCTTACCTGTCCCCAGTGTGGGAAAAGCTAGCTAGGATTTACTTATAAATTAGAAGCTCCAGCAACAGTTTAGGAATTAAGCATTTATTAAAGTATATTAGAGGTTAGCAAAGAGAGAACATGTGTCTCTGAAAGAATAGGAAAGCCTAGCTAGGATCTATGGGAGAGAGAGAAGAAAAAGCTGCCACCACCTAGCAGACCCAGGCTACCAAGAGAGAGATCCTGTGTCTCTGCAACTGGAAGCTCCCTGCAGGTCAGGAAGAAGAGACAGTCCCCCCACACTGCTCCAAGCTAATTTGCTGGTAGCATTCAAGTCCATTGATTGATATGACTTGAAGGTGGTCCATGAACAGAATGTGCTGAGGTCAGAGTTCAGATCCTCTGACAGGAACAAGGTTTTGTGAGATAACTTCTGGATACTAGATTAGAAAGGTCAACCCATACTCTCTCTTCGGGTGGGGGGGAGGAAGGGGGGAAGTGTGTGTGTGTGTGTGTGTGTGTGTGAAATCCCTGGTAATAACATTCTCACACAGGAAAGTCATAAAAAAAGTAAACAGCTTGAAAAACCAAATGGAAAAGCCCTCTAAAGATTGCTTAAGAATTAGGATTGAACAAATGGAAGTTAATGACATTATAAGAAATCAAGACACAATAAATCAAATCCAAATGAATGAAAAAATAGAAGGCAATGTGAAATATCTCCTTGGAAAAACAGCTGGCCTGGAAAATAGATGCAGGAGAGATAATTTGAAAATTATTGGACTACCTGAAAGCCATGATCAAGGAAGGAGCTTAGACATCATCTTCCAGGAAATTGTCAGGGAAAATTGCCCTGATATTCTAGAAGCAGAAGGTAAAATAGAAATTAAAAGAATCCATCAATCATCTCCTGAAAGAGATCCCCAAAATGAACATTCCCGGGAATATTATAGCCAAATTCTGGAGCTCCCAGGTCAAGGAAAAAATGTTGCAGGCAGCCAGAAAGAAACAATTCAAGTACTGTGGAGCCACAGTCAGGATAGCACAAGATCTAGCAGCTTCTACATTAAAGGATCAGAGGGCATGGAATATGATATCCCAGAGGGCAAAGGAACTAGGACTACAACCAAAAATCACCTACCCAGCAAAACTGTTTATAATCTTTCAGGGGAAAAAATGGGACTTCAATGAAAAAGAGGACTTTCAGGTATTTGTGATAAAAAGACTTGAACTGAATAGAAAATTTGACTTTCAAGTACAAGACCCTAGAGAAGCATAAAAAGGTAAACAAGAAAAATAAATTAAGAGGGATGTTAAAAGGTTAAACAGCTTACATTCCTACATAGGAAGATGATAGTTCTAACTCATAAGAAATTTCTCAGTATTAGGGCAGATGATAGAAATAAATTTAGACAGAGAGCACAGGTGGGAATTTATTATGAAGGGATGATATCTGTAAAACATTTATTTTTTGTTTATCCTTTTTTTTGTGGAATGGTTGGAGTTGAATGACATGCCTGGTGTCAAGCAGTGGGTGAGTGTTTTGTGACTAGGACTGGATTTGGGCTCAGATTTTCCTGGGTCCAGGGTGGGTGCTTTGTCCACTGTGTCACCAAGCTACCCCATGATGACATCTTTGGGGTAAAATTGAGGGGTGAGAGGACTGCACTGGGGGAAGGGGGAAGGGGAGAGGTAGAATGGGGGTGACATCTCACATGAAAGAAACAGGAAAGGGCTTATGGAGTGGCAGAGGGGAGAGATGGGGGAGGAGGGGGGCAGTGAATGAATCTTACACTCATCAGAATTGGCTCAAAGACCTTAATCTCATCAGAGTGGGCTCAAGGAGGGAATAACATTCACACCCAATTGGGAGGAGTAATCTACCTAACCCTATAGGAAAGTAGAAAGGGAAGGGGATAAGGAGGAAGGGGTGAAAGAAGAGAGGGCAGATTGGGGGAGGGGGCAGTCAGAAGCAAATCCCTTTTGAGGAGGGATAGGGTGAAAGAAGATAAATAATAGAGTAAATATCATGGGGAAGGGAATAGGATGGAGGGAAAAAGTTAATCATAGTAACTGTGAAAAAGAGAAAAGGGGAAAAAATTGTACAAAAAATATATTTATAGCAACTCTTGGTGGTGGCTAAGAATTGGAAATTGAAGGAATGCCTGTCAAGTGAAGAATGACTAAACATGCTGTGGTATATGATTGTAATGGAATATTATTGTGCTATAAGAAATGACAAGCAGGATGATTTCAGAAAAACCTGGAAAGACTCATATGAACTAAAGTATAGTGAATTGAGCAGAACCAGGAGAAGATTGTGCACAGTGACAGCATTATTGTTCTATGAGCAATTGTGAATGACTTAACTACTGTCAGCAATACAATGATCCAAGACAATCCCAAAGGACTAATAATAAAGCATACTATCCACCTCAAGAGAAAGAACTGATACTGATTGAACACAGATTGAAGCATGTTATTTTGTTTTCTTTTTTTTTTACTTGAGGCTTTTTATATAAAATAACTAATATGGTAATGTTTTACATAATTGCACATGTATAACCTATATCTGATTGCTTACCACCTCAGGGAGGGGGGAGGGTAAGGATGGAGGGAATAAGAAAGGGATAGAATTTGGAACTCAAAACTTTTAATAAATAATTTGCATTTCTCTTATAAATAGTGATTTAGAGCATTTTTTTTATATGAGTACATATAGCTTTGATTTCTTCTTCCAAAAACTGCCTATTCATATCTTTTGACCATTATCAATTGGGAAATGACTCATATTCTTATACATTTGATGTGGTTCTCCATATATTTGAGATATGAGATATTTGAGATGTCTCAGAAACTGTCTATACACCCCCTACCCTGGCCAATTTTCTGCTTTCCTTCTCATCTTGGCTACATTGGGCTATCTTTTTTTTTGTGTGTGTGTGAGGCAATTGGGGTTAAGTGATTTGCCCAGAGTCACACAGCTAGTAAGTGTTAAGTGTCTGAGGCCAGATTTGAAATTAGGTCCTCCTGAATCCAGGGCCGGTGCTCTATCCACTACGCCACCTAGCTGCCCTACATTGGGTTTTTTATACAAAACCTTTTTAATTTAATGTAATCAAAATTATCCGTTTTATATCCCACAGTGCTCTCTCTTGTTTATTCATAAATTCTCATGTTATCCATAATATGTTCCATGCTCCTCTAACTTACTTATAATATCTCCCTTTATATCTAGGTCACGTATCCATTTTGACCTTCTCTTGGTATACAGTGTAAGATATTGGTCTATATCTCATTTCTGCCAGAATGCTTTCTAGTTTCTCCAGAAATTTTAACCAAATGTTAAATAAGATCTTATCCCCAAACCTTAGAACTTTTTGTTTGTCAAAGATGAGGTTACTATAGTTATTTACTACTATGTATTTATAACTAGTCAATTTCACTGATCCACCATTCTATTTCCTAGCCATATCAGATAGTTTTGAAAATTACCACCTTATAGTACAATTTGAGATCTGGTATTTCTAGCCCTCTTTCCTTTACTTTTTTTGTTGTTGAGGCAATTGGGGTTAAGTGACTTGCCCAGGGTCACACAGCTAGTAAGTGTTAAGTGTCTGAGGCCAGATTTGAAATCAGGTCCTCCTGAATCCAGGGCCGGTGCTCTATCCACTGTACCACCTAGCTGCCCCTTTCCTTTCCTTTTAAAAAATTAATTCCTTTGATATTCTTGACCTTTTGTTCTTCCAAATGAATTTCATTATATTTTCTAGCTCAACAAAATAATTTTTGGTATGGCACTAAAAAAGTAGATTAGGTAGAATCGTCATTTTTATTATATTGGGTTGGCCTATCCATGAACAATTAATATTTCTCCAGTTATTTAAATCTGGCCTTATTTGTATAAAAAGTATTTTATAATTATGTTCATATAGTTCCTGTACTTGTCTTGGCAGGCATACTCTCAGGCATTTTATATTGTCTATGGTTATTTTAAATGAAATATCACTTACCATCTCTTCCTGCAGGACTTTGTTGATAATATATAGAAACACTGATGAATTATGTGGGTTTATTTTATATCCTGCTACTTTGCTAAAAATTATCGTTTCATCCATTTTTTTAGTAGAATCTCTTGGATTTACCAAGTATACTGTTATGTCTTCTCCAAAAAGCAGTAGTTTTATTTCCTCATTACCATTCTAATTCCTTCAATTTCTTTTTCTTCTCATAGTGCTATTGCTAGTGTTTCTAGTACAATATTGAATAATAATGGTGAAATAACTTATTTTTTTATAAATTTAGATTAAGTCTGTACATATCTTAGAAATGAAACATCTATCAGAGAAACTTGCTGCAGAGATTTTTTCCTCAGTTAACTCTTTTGTTTCTAATTTTAGCTACATTCAACTCCTCTTCTTTAAAACAATTTTTTCATTGCCAAAAATCCACTCCCTCTTCTTTCCACTTTCTCAAACCCCACTGAAAAAGAAAGAAAAATGAAAGCCTTGCAACAAATATGCATTGTGAAGTATATTCCCTCATTGGCCATATCCAAAAACAATGTGTCTTAGATTGCACCCTGAGTCTATCACTTCTCTGCTTAGAGGTGGGCAGTATATTTTATCATGAGTCTTCTGGAATTATACTGGGACACTGTGTTGATTGAAATTTCCCAACCCTTCTTTATATTGTTTTTAATTTTTAATTCTTCTCAATTACATGTAAAGATATTTTTTGAGTTCCAAATTTTTCTCCCACTTTTGTTTCCCTCCCCTCTCCCGAGTCTAGCAAGCAATTTTATATAGGTTATACATTACTATTATATTAAACATATTGCCACATTAATTAGAACAAAAGGAAATAAATGCAAAAAAGAATAAACAAGAACAATAACAAGAAAGCTACAACAAAAGTGAAAATAGTATGCTTCAGTTGCATTCAGACTCCATAGTTCTTTTTCTGAATGTGGAGAGCATTTTGCATCATAAGTCTTTTGGCATTGTCTTGGATCGTTGTATTGCTGAGAAGAGTTAAGTCTATTACAGCTGATCATAACACAATATTTTTGATACTGTGTACAATGTTCTCTAGGTTCTGCTCCATTTCACTCAGCATCAATTCATGTAAATCTTTCCAGGATTTTCTGATATCCATCTGCTTATCATTTCTTACATTTCATTACATTCATATACCACAACTTGTTTAGCCAACTGATGGGCATCCCCTCAATTTTCAATTCTTTGCTACCACAAAACGAGCATCTATGAATATTTTTGTAGAGGTGGGCCAATCCTTCTTTATAAAGAAGAGGGTAGAAAGAGAAGAATGCTCAATACCTAGAACTCACTCTCTCCTCTAGAGCCATCTGGGTCCAGTGGCAAGATATACATCAGGACGACTGGAAATGGCACTGGATATTTAAGGCAATTGAGGTTAAGTGACTTGTCCAGGGTCACATAACTAGTAAGGTAAGATTCAAACTCAGGTCCTCCTGACTCCAGGGCCAGTGCTCTATCCACTGTCCCACTTAGCTGCTTGATATAGCAAGGATATGCAATAAGGATACAATGCCACTTAGCTTTTCTGGATGTACCTCTCCTCCCCCCACCCCCAATCTCCATATGGAAATTCATCTGGTCATCAGGTCAGAATATAGGAAAGGATATGGTGACTTGTGTGATCTTTAGAAATCTATTATATTGGAGGGGTTCTGGTTGACTGTGACTGGCACTTTTTATGCCTTTAGGTAACCAGGAAGCTGAATTCAGGAAGACAGGATGAATCAGGTCCCAGGGTCAGTTTTGTCTCCTTTTAGGGATGCTAATCCATGTGGAAGGAAGGATAGAAGGGAGGAGGGGATGAGGGAAAGAGGGAAGAAGAGAAGCATGGTCCTAACCCTTGTTGCTGGGGATTGGGGAAGGAGGAAGAATTTGTGTCAGGGAAATACTGGTAAATATTAGTCTTATCACATCCTTTTAGCATTATACTCAGTTTTGCTGGGTAAATTTTCTTGACTATAAGCCTATATCTTTTGCTTTCTGGAATGTCATATTCCAAGTTCTCCTGTATTTTCATACTTGTGGCTAAATTTTGTATGATCCTGATTCCAGCTCCTCAGTATTTGAATTATTTCTGGTTGCTTTTAACATTTTTTCTTCGACCTGGAAGTGCTGAATTTTGGTTCCTGGAAGTTGGTATTTCAGGGTTTCAGAAGGTGACTGATAGATTCTTTTTATTTTTACTTTGTCCACTGGTTCTATGAGATCTGAAGAGGGGTTTTTTTGTTTGTTTGTTTTTGTTTTTGTTTTTCTGGTGGGGCAATGAGGGTTAAGTGACTTGCCCAGAGTCATACAGCTAGTAAGTGTCAAATGTTTGAGGCCAGATTTGAACTCAGGTCCTCCTGAATCCAGGGCCAGTGTCACCTAGCTGCCCCCTGTTTGTTTTTAATGATTTATTGAAATGTGATATCTAGGTTCTCTTTGGTCAGGGCTTTCAGGTAGTCCAATAATTCTTAAATTATTTCTTTTTGATCTGTTTTCCAGGTCAGTTGTTTTTGATTTGAGATATTTAACATTTCTTTTTCTTCAGCCTTATGATTTTGTTTTAATATTTCTTATTTTCTCATGGAGTCATTAACTTTAACTTCTATTTGGTCCATCCTAAATTTTAAGGAGTCTGCTTAACCTCTTATACCAAGCTGTTAATTCTCTTTATAATTCTTTCTTCTATAGCTTTCATTTCTTTCCCAGTGTTTTCTCCTAGCACTCTCATTTCACCCAGGCAGAGACTACACAGGGGAAGGTATGGCCAAAAGTGTCAGATGCTGTCAGAAGGATAAGAAATGAGAAAAGATCAGTAGGTTTGGAAAGAGTAAATAGCTTTTTCTAGGAGTTTGGCTGAGAAAGGGAGTTTGAGGGGATGATAAGTTCTAGTGATGGCATTTTTTTTAGATTTTGGGGATATACTTGGGTGTGCTTATAGATTGGTAGATAGAAAAAAGCTGAAAATTAAAAACAGGGGAGGCAATCTCCTGAAGGAAATGGAATCAAGAGCACATGTAGAGGAGTTGGCCTTGGCAGGAATAAAGAATAGCCATCATTTTTTCAGAGATTGTAATGAAGAAGGCAAAAATGGAAAATGATATCACGGGATTTTGAGTTGTAAAGGAGAAAAGAGATCTCATAGTGAATTGTTTTGCTTGTCTTAGTAAAGTATGAAACATTTTCATATGTGAGGGTGGTGGAAGAAGGTGGTATAAGACACGAAGAGAAGAGAACTCCATATAAAGTGTTATGGTCACTAAGCTAGAGAATGTAGAGAAAAGAGAAGATGCAGGACAGAGCCTTAGGGTATACTCACAGTTAGAGGGTATTGTGGATATCAATTTAACAAAGGAGGCTGAGAAGGAACAGTCATGGAGAACTGAGAAAGAACAATGTTTGGAAATCCAAAAGAGCAAGGAAGGAGTTTCCAGGTGGATAGGGCTTCAGAGAGGGATGATGATTGAAAAAGGTCATCAAATTTAGTAATTAAAAGAACATTAGGGGCAGCTAGGTGGTGCAGTGGATAGAGCACTGGCCCTGGAGTCAGGAGTACCTGAGTTCAAATCCAGCCTCAGACACTTAACACTTAATAGCTGTGTGACCTTGGGCAAGTCACTTAACCCCAATTGCCTCACTAAAAACAAACAAACAAACAACAACAACAAAAAAGAACATCGATGAATTAGGAGAGAGCAGTTTCAGCTGAGCAATGAGATGGCAAGCAATATTGGAAAAGGAGTAAGTGAGAGAAGTAGAGGGAGTAAGTATAAGCATCTTTTTCTAGTTGTCTGGCTGAGAAAGGGAGGAGAGATTAGGGATAATAATTTAAGGAGATGGTAGGACCTAATAAAGGTTTGTTGTTGTTGTTATTGTTGTTTTCTTTTCTTTCTTTCTTTCTGACTCCAGGGCACTGGCCCTGGAGTCAGGAGGACCTGAGTTCAAATCTGACCTCGGACACTTGACACTTACTAGCTGTGTGACCCTGGGCAAGTCGCTTAACCCCCATTGCCTCACAAAAAAAAAAAAAGAAAGAAAAAAGAATAGGAGAAATATGGGTATTTTTTAAACTACCAGGGAAGGAATTAGTAGATTTGTAGAAACTGAAGATTAAACCCAGGTTGTTGGATTGCCAAGTCTTAAGATCTTCATAGGATCATAACTTCAGACCTTGAAGAAACTTTAGGGGGCACTAAGCCCACTCCTCTTTATTTTTGAATGATAAGGCTCTGGGGCCTAGGGATGTTAAGTGGTTTGCCTAAGACCACACAGATAGTAAACTTCAAAAACAGGATTTGAACCCAGAATTTTATTCCAAAGCCAGTGCTTATTACTGTTACTATAACCCTTGTTAGTCACGAGGGCATGGTATTGTGATAGGTCCTTAGGACCTATCCAGGGTACTCATACCATCAGATTCTATCCCAGTTTATGCCAGCAATGTCAGATTATGCATTTCATTGATTACAGGGAGATTGGATAAGAAAATGTGGATGGCTTAGTATAACCTATCCCTACACTAATAGCAATAATACCTCAACCTATAGAATATAAAAAATAACTTTATTATGCATTATTTTTTTGCCTTATAACTATGGGATAAGTAGATCAGGTATTATCCATGTTTCACAGATTAAGAAATTGAGGTAATAATGAGGTAGACAAGACCAGTACTATTATCTCTTTTTCAAATGAACTAAGGCTTAGAGAGGCTCAATGAATTTCCCAAAATCACACAGCTAGTCAGTGGCATAGTTGTGACTAGAACTCAGGACTTCTGATTCAGTGCTGCATACTTTTCCCCCTTCTGAATCTGTGATTTCATAGGTATCAAAAAGGTACTTTTTGGGCAGATAGAGCACTGGCCTTGGAGTCAGGAGTACCTGAGTTCAAATCCGGCCTCAGACACTTAACACTTACTAGCTGTGTGACCCTGGGCAAGTCACTTAGCCCCAACTGCCTCACTAAAAAAAAAAAAAGGTACTTTTCCTCCAATTTGTAGAAATTTGCCTGGAACATTGAGAAGTTAAGTGACTTGCCCAAGATCACACAGCTATTATCAAGGCACTTTTCACTACATCAAAGCTATCTTAAGAAAAATAATTCAAAGCATATCAGTAGCATCCTCTTGGGTACTCCTATGGCCAAAGTCCCACCATTGCCTTTCCCCTCGTAGAATGCCTCTTCAGCAACCACTGTCTCCAGGACTTACCCCTCCTGCCACAATTCCTCCTTCACAAACTCAGCTCTGCTGGATTGACCAGTGATACACTGGGCTGTTAGAGGGGTCCTGTCCTTGTGTCTCAATCTTATCACATTTGACTGGTTTGTCTGCTATCTAGCCATGAGCACTTCATCCCTGTTCTTCTCTGGCTACTATTTCATGCTGAGAGGTGTAGGAGGAGGAGTAGTGAGGGGGTAGAGTTGGGTCTCCCTTCTCAAATTGCTGGAGGCAAGATAGGTGGTATGGTTGGAGGCAGGGGACTGGTCTTCATATTTCATCCTGGTTTCTCTCCTAGGCACTTCAGAGTTGGAAATTCTACTTTGCCAAGTGCTCTGAGTGAGAGGGCAGGGAATGCCCACTTTACCCTGGGCCTAGTGTTTTTCTACCCTATACACTATGTCAGCCAGCCATGAGGCTTTTCTCTGTTGGTTTGGGGATGCCAAAGTTAGCTGTTCCTGGCCTTTTTGGTAGTCCTGGGCTCTGCATAAGGAAAAGAGGTTTAAGTGGAAGCCTGGTGAATGTAATAAGCATGTGGGTCAGGGTATTTGGTTGTTGCTTTTGGCCCCCTGTGTGACGACCCACAAGACCTAGGGACTTGTCAGTGTCTAAAAGAGCAGGATTTCCAGCAGCACAGAGTGGTTACAACTGGGAGCAAGCTCCCTTCTCTCTTCTAGTGTTAGGAACAAATCCATCGGAGTAGAAGAAGAAAAGAGCAGGCCAGTGGTAATGGTAGGACTGAGATAAGGACAATACATTGACAACTATAAAGGACATTTGTTTTTAATGTTTATCTTACCTTCTCTTTTGGCTCTGGCTATACCAGGAAATGAATCATGAGGCAGTATTTTCATAAGTTTTATTGATGCCTTTTGTTTTTATATTCCAGTAATTTCTGCATATACTGACATCTTCCCCACCCCTTCCCAAAATAAGCCAACTAACCCCATTACCATATAGTGTATGCAGGATATCATATCTATAGTCCCCCACCTCTATAGCACAATGGGAAGGGATATTACTTGGTCACTTATGTCCTTAATTTTTTTTCTTAATGTTTTCTATTTTTTTTACATCCACATAGTTTTCCCCAGTATCCTTCCCTCTCCTCAAGAGACATCCCATACAACAAATAGTAATCTTAAAGACAAAAAGAGGAAAAAATTAACATAACTGATCAATACATAGAAAAAGGTTTTCATATGTACGATATACAGTAACTTGGGACCTCCCACCTCCATGAAAGGTGGATTGAGAGTATCCTATCATATCTCTTCTTTGAAGTCATACTTAATCTTTATAATTTTGTTACATTCACTTTCAATTTTGTGTGTGTGTGTGTGGTTCTTTCCATTTGCATTGATGTAATTATTGTGTATTTTGTTTTCTTGGTTCTGATTAGTTTGCTCTTTATCAGTTCTCAGATCTTTCTGTGCATCTCCGTATTAATCACACATCATTTCTCAAAGCAAAATAATTTTCCACGACATTCATGTACCACAATTTGTTTAATCATTCCCCAGTCCAACAACATTCATACACTTTCTTAGTTATGAAAGGTGGTGACCACTGCTTGTGGGGCATTGGGTTTAACACAGGAGCCAGATCATCCCTAGATACTTCTGAAGCATCTTCAGTAGAGAATTGGGCATCTTGGTAATGTCTACCCCCTTCCTTGGTCTCTCAGTGCTACTGGTGTGTAAGAAAAGAAAGGCAGGGATACCCTCAATGTTCAGAAGCTGAGGTTGAAAGGGCGACACCCGTAGGAGTCTTCTAGCTCTTCCTGACCTAAATTAACTTCATCTCAATTCCTTCTTTAAAATTTTCTGCTCCCCAACTGAATGTTGGTGCTTGGTATTCCTTTTGTCCCTGGGACCTTGTAAACCAGTCCCACAAACTTCATGGTCAAGGGAGCATCATCTGGCTAAATTTTGTTCACTCTGGGTTGCATCCATAGGATGCTAGTCTTGTGTCCAAAAGGATCTGCAGCCCCAAGTAGCCATGCCAAAATATTCGAGATAAGATAATGGCTCTTATCCCCCAGATTTCATCTCAGACACTGGCATAGCTCTGTGGCCAGTAACCCTGTAGCTCTCACCAGTGTCACACTGGTCATTACTACAATAGATCAACAATACTTTTGTCCTACTTATATATCAATTCATTGATTTATTTATTGTTTTATTTTTTGAAATGAAGATTATGCCAACCTAGTGACATGATGGTAGCCATGAATGAGTGGGAACTGAATTCTTAATTCCTGCCACCCTAAAGTGGGTACTGGGAAAACAGAGAAGCCAGAGAAGTACCAAGCATAACAGTTCCTTTCCTTAACATTCTCAAAGGAGGGAGGAAAAACAAGATAAAAGTGCAACTCAGACACTTGACACTTACTAGCTGTGTGACCCTGGGCAAGTCACTTAACCCTCATTGCCCTGCAAAAAAAATGCAAGTACAAATGAATTGGGTATGGAACATGTAGTTTATTCCTATACAGAAAGAAATTCTAAGGATGTAGGGAAGAATCACAGCATGTGTTAACAGAATTAATAGGATTCAATAACATAACTATGGTTGCAATAGGCTGAATCTAATATCTAAACTTTATTAGGACATAAAACAGTTCCAGTACTTCTAATTATTTATGTATTTTATATCTTGCCTTGGCTCTTCACTCCATTCTGTTAAGGTCTAAAATTCTAGCTAGTCTGTCTAAAATATCTAATGAGTGGTCACCAATAAATTATAAGCTTTAGCAAGAGTTAGGCTTTTAAGCATTTATTAAGGAGAATAAGAATTTGGTAAAGAGAGAGAGAAAAGGCCTAGATTCCTATCTATTAAAGGGAGAGAGTATTCCTAGCTCTGCTCTCCGCCAGAGTCCCCAGGAAAGAGAGCGAGTCAGAGTGCCCGGCTCCACCCTTCTTCCTCCCACAAGCAAACATCGGAAGTGACGCCAAAGAAAAGACACATGGTCTTGTCCTCAAAGACCTTCACCTCATGGCAGAGCTTTTCTACAGTAAGTCTCCAGCAGGTGGTGGTTTTGTGTTTTTTTAGTGAGGCAATTGGGGTTAAGTGACTTGCTCAGGGTCACACAGCTAGTAAGTGTTAAGTGTCCGAGGCCAGATTTGAACTCAAGCCCTCCTGAATCCAGGGCCAGTGTTCTATCCACTGTGCCACCTAGCTGCACCCTTCTTCCTCCCACAAGCAAACATCGGAAGTGACGCCAAAGAAAAGACGCATGGTCTTGCCCTCAAAGACCTTCACCTCATGGCGGAGCTTTTCTACATTAAGTCTCCAGCAGGTGGCGTCATTCCAATCATTACAATTCTAAACACATCATCCTCTGAATTTTGGGGCTCAGCTGCTTCCATAGTTAATCATCCTACATCTTCCAAGGCCACAACCAACCACACTAGTTATTGCTACTGCCAGTCTCTGAGTCAGACACTGAACTTTTGAAATCATAAAGTCACCTACTCAGGAGAAGAAATACAATGCAGAAAAGAGGTCCTACATGGGGACTCATCCCATCCCACACTTTCTATCCCTTCTTGGGGAGTCTAAAGGCAGAGCATTCTCCTTGTTTCATGATTCAGGGCTGAAAAGGAAGAGAGTAATGGTAAGGGAAGTTGGTACATCCGCTGAGCCTGTTGAGCTCTTTTGGATCAATAGCCAGTTAGGGTATTTTTTTGTGTCATCTACAATGTAAGAACTTCAGCAGTGGTTCACATGTGGCTTGAATTAGGCCCCTAGTGCTCCCCCATGGTTAACTTGAAATAGATAAAGAATATCTGTTCAGGGGCAGCTAGGTGGGCAGTGGATAAAGCACAGGCCCTGGATTCAGGAAGACCTGTGTTCAGATATGGCCTCAGACACTTGACACTTACTAGCTGTGTGACCCTGGGCAAGTCACTTAACCCTCATTGCCATGCAACAACAACAACAACAACAAAAACAAAAACAAACCCCAAAACAAACAAAAAAAACCCCTCTAGATAAATGGTAGGTCAACAGGAATGAAGGAAGCAAAGAACATTAGTTTCCAGAGGTTTGGACATAGACTTTATTTTCCCCACCCATGAATCCATATCACTAGTCTTTATCTGAATTTTGAAATTTCCTTAAATTATTTTTAAATATTATTCTAAGAAGCAGTCTGTAGGCCTCACTAGACTACTAAAGGGGTACATGATAAAAATTACCAACCCCTGTGTGAATTCCCTTCAGTCCCTGGTGCTGAACACATCCACTGCTCTAAATTCCCACAAGAGGGCAGCAGGGGCCTGAGTGCCAAGCTAGACTAGCATATCAGAAGGGCGAATGTGAGTGGCTGCTGCCCCCAAGTGTTCCATATGGGAATCCATCTTTCTGCTTCACTCCCTTCCCCTCCTCCTCTCCTGACTTCCCCAGGGGAGGAGGGATGGATGCACCCAGACTAAGATTCTTTGAATCTCCTCTTCTGATAGTGCCTACTACTGCTAGGACCAAGCACTCCATACAATAACTGAAAGACTGAACACAGCATTTTAAAATCCCACTCAGATTGATGAGGAGAACAACTTCTTCCCAACCTTCCTTGATCATAGATGGGGTCAGGGGATTCCTCCTGGAAAAGGAGCTGCAATCCCCTGGCTTGACAGTGACACATCATTTAGACAGACTAGATAGTGGGAGAGGCAGGGAGGAGAGGGAGGAAAGTATCAGTGAAGCTCCCTGGACAGAAGCTTGTGAGCTAGCCTCTCTGAGTGGCCACTGGGATCCAGAATGGAGAATCCAAGACTTCAGTCCCAAACTCAAACCAATCTGCTCGGCACCCGGAAAAGCCACCTCCCAGACTGATCAGACATGAGATGGCCAGAACAGAGTTGGAGGTGGGCACAGAAAGATCCCAATCTGAAGCTAGCTCCCCCATCCTCCCGCCGCTAGTTTAAACAGGAAAAAGGAAGGAAGGAAGCAGAATTCAAATGTTAGCTTCTCCTCAAAGTCTTCCTGGATTCTCTCCTTCAGAAATGATTTTACCCTTTCAGCTCCTTTATTCTGAAACTCTCTAGTGCACAATCTTGCTGTATTATAGTTAACTGGGTTTGTGTTTTACCCTCCTATTAAACTCCAGGATGAACTTATCTAAACCGTATATCTACCCTGGTACCTAGCACAGATCTCTGTACACAGTAGACCCTTAATAAATGTTTATAGTAGAGAAGATGCATGAATCTGTTCCAGGCCACTGAAAACTATCTTCAGTCTCCAGGTGGTGATTTTTTTTCCCCTCCCCTCAAGTCAAATCCCTGCAGGGTCCCTTTTTTTTTTTTTTTTTGATGGGCAATGGGGGTTAAGTGACTTGCCTAGGGTCACACAGCTAGTAAGTGTCAAGTGTCTGAGGCCGGATTTGAACTCAGGTACTCTTTTTTTTTTTAAATGTATGAGGTATTTTATTTTTTCCGTTACATGTAAAGATAGTTCTCAACTTTTGTTTATACATGCTTTACAATTTCAGATTTTTCTCCCTCCCTCCCCTCCCTCCCCCCTCCCCTAGACAGCAGGTAACCTGATATAGGTTATATCTATATATCTATATATCATATCCATATCCATATAGATAGATATATACACACATATATATATATACACATAATAACATTAATCCTATTTCTGCATTAATCCTGTTACAAGAGAAAGAATCAGAGCAGTGATGCAAAACCTCAAAATAGAAAAAAAAAACAACAGCACCCAAAACAAAAGAAATAATATGGTTCAATCAGCATCTATACTCCACCGCTCTTTCTTTCTTTTTTTTTTTTCTTGGATTTGGAGATCCTCTTCCATCATGAGTTCCCTGGAACTCTTCTGTACCATTGCATTGGTGAGAAGAATATAGTCCATCACAGTAGATCAACACTCAGTGTTGATGATGCTGTGTACAATGTTCTTCTGGTTCTGCTCATCTCACTCATCATCAGCTCACGTAAGACCCTCCAGGTTTCTCTGAATTCCTCCTGCTCATCATTTCTTACAGCACAATAGTATTCCATTGTATTCATATACCACAACTTGTCCAGCCATTCCCCAATGGATGGGCACCCCCTCAACTTCCAATTCCTTGCTACCACGTAAAGAGCAGCTATAAATATTTTTGTACATGTGGGTCCCTTTCCCCCTTCCATGATTTCTTTGGGCAAAAGACCTAAAAGTGGGATTGCTGGGTCAAAGGGTATGCACAGCTTTATCGCCCTTTGGGCATAATTCCAAATTGCTCTCCAGAATGGTTGGATCAGCTCACAGCTCCACCAACAATGCATTAGTGTTCCAATTTTCCCACAGCCTCTCCAACATTTATTATCTTCCTTTTTTGTCATTTTAGCCAATCTGATAGGTGTCAGGTGGTACCTCAGAGTTGTTTTAATTTGCATCTCTCTAATCATTAGAGATTTAGAGCATTTTTTCATATGGGAATAGATAGCTTTGGTTTCTTCATCAGAAAACTGCCTGTTCATATCCTTTGACCATTTCTCAATTGGGGAATGACTTGGATTCTTATAAATTTGATTTAATTCCCTATATATTTTAGAGATGAGGCCTTTATCAGAAGCACTGGCCTCAAAAATTGTTTCCCAGCTTTCTGCCTCCCTTCCAATTTTGGATGCATTGCTTCTGTTTGTATGAACTCAGGTACTCTTGAATCCAGGGCCGGTGCTTTATCCACTGTGCCACCTAGCGGCCCCTAGGGGTCCCTCCTACCTACTGGAATCCTCTTTTCTTGCACCCTCCCCTACTTTGGTTTGCCTCCCCCCCTCCTCCACCCTGTCTCACACCTGTCCTCATTTCCTTTCCCATCAGCCTGCTGCAGGTGGGGCCCTGTGGTTTCTCCCCTACTCCCTTCCCCTCCTGCAAACCGCAGCAAAAACAAATGCAGAGAAAGGGAAGCAGCCACAGCCCTGGGGTGGAGGAGGGGGCAATGGGTTGGTGGGGAAGTATTATAAAAAGGGTACCAAAGAATGGAACTGGTGAGATAGGAAGGGGGAGACTTTTGCTATCAAATAAAGAATTAAAAGAGAATTTAGAGGCCATCTCTTACAACCCCTTCCTTTTACAGATGAAGAAACTGGAACCCAGAGAGATGGAGTAGGTTGCCCAAGGCTACCCAGGTGATAAACAGCAGAAGCAGAACCTGACCCTCATGGAATCACAGGACCTAAATGCTGAAAGCAAACTCAGAGAGATCATTTGATCTAACCTGAGTCCTCTCACATACACAGTATTATAAAAATTTTCACATGTTTTGAGGCCCTGTGTCCCAATGGAGATATACTACTCGTTGCTTTGTGTAAACTTGGGCAAGTTATTAAACCCCTTAGATTCTGTTTTTTATCTTTAAAAAATGTGTTTGAATCAGGAGACTTTTAAAGTCCTTTTCAGTTCTAAATCTCTGATCCTATTCTTCCCCCATTACACTTGGGGTTTCCCAAGAACAAGGGTGGTGCCTTTCCTTTCCTCTGATTCTATAACACAGGTCTCAGGCTGTGGTGCTGACTTCATGACAAGCAGCACTGGGGAATGCTGGAGAAATGGTGATCCTCTTGGGACCCCCCCATGAAAATGGGAGTCACTTAATTTTTCTGGGCCACAGTTTCCCCATCTATACAGTGACAAGATTCTACCAGATGGTCTCTGAGGTCCCTTCTAGCTCTAAATCTGTGATCTTGGAGATAGAGGTAACCAGGAGTGTGCTGGTTAATGTTTAACAACCAGATCTCCCTCCAAAAATGTACACACATCACATTCTTAAGTTTAATCTGTATTATTTTTTTAATTAATTTTTTTAGTGAGGCAATTGGGGTTAAGTGACTTGCCCAGGGTCACACAGCTAGTAAGTGTTAAGTGTCTGAGGCTGGATTTGAACTTAGGTACTCCTGACTCCAGGGTCAGTGCTCTATCCACTGTGCCACCTAGCTGCCCCTTAATCTGTATTATTAATGTTTTCTCCATTACTTTCTTAAGTCTAGACAATCAACAAAACAATAAATCAAGCTGACTTGTAGCAAGTATAAAAGTTCACACTGAAAAATTAACAATTTACTCTGGAGCAGGTTAAAGTTGACTCCAGAAAAACACAGACAGTAGTACCCATTGAAGCACTTTGACTGAAGGTGCCAAACTTGAACAGACAAATTTTGATTTCCAAAGTCATCATCCCCCACCCCTATAAAGTTGTTGTGGTTCAATTGTTTCAGTTGTCTCTGCCTCTTTGTGACCCCATTTGGGGTTTTCTTGGCAAAAATACTGGAGTGGTTTGCAATTTCCTGCATTTCACAGATGAAGAATCTGAGGCAAACAGTATTAAGTGACTTGCCTAGGGTCACACAGCTTGTAAGTATCTGAGGTCATATTTGAACTCACAGAGATGAGTCTTACTGACTGCAGGCCGGGCACTTTATCCACTTCACCACCTAGCTGCCCCTCCCCTCACAATAGCCTGAGTCATAGCCTGCCTCCAGCATAGACTGTAACCATGTCACAACAGAGATTTATACAACATAGATTTGGGGGCCCCTCAAGCCCTCTGGATCACAAGACAACCCTTTCTTTCCCTACTACAAGGAAGAAGTGAGCAAAGGTCAGCTTGTGGAGCAAGCAAGAAGAGATGGAGCTAAGGCCTGATACTGTGACAAGGGTTTGGTGTCCCCACCCCCTCCTCCCCACAAGCACAGTACAAACACAATGGGCAGGATTTCCCATAAGCACAATTCCATCTGGTATGTGCTGGAGCTGTGCAGCCTGGGAGTTCTAGCCTAGCTCCTCCAGCAAATTTGGCGGTAGGAATTGAGGAATTGAAAGCATTTCTTGATGGCAAAAAAAAAAAAAAAGGGCAGCAAGATGCCATAGAATATGAGACTCCAATTTAGCCAAAGCACAAATACATTTTCCATAATAGCAGCAAAGACAACCCAGAAGCATCCTGGGGGTTGTAGTTTTCCATGCTCAGCTTAGTTTGCTCTGGGAAGTGTATTTCTTCCCTTAATAGCTACCGATTCTGTAGCTCATGGTTTGGCTACAAACCAGCAATTCACAAGCATTAGCACTCCTGTTTTTATAGATGAAGAAATATTCTCAGAGGAGGTGAAGTATCTTGCCCAATGTCACACAGTGACAAAACTAAACCCAAGATCTTTTTTGTTTTTGTTTTTTTAGTGAGGCAATTAGGGTTAAGTGTCTTGCCTAGAGTCACACAGCTAGTGTCAAGTGTCTGAGGCCGGATTTGAACTCAGGTACTCCTGACTCCAGGGCCGGTGCTCTATTCACTGCACCAACTAGCTGCCCCATAAACCCAAGATCTTATAACTTGGAGTCAAGTTGGTTGTCCCAGTTAGTTTTCCATGCTAATGGGGCCAGGGGAGTTCCAGGTTTTATTCCTGTATGAGTTAATTTGCTCACTGCCTGAATAAAGGTTTTATTCTGCATTCAGCACAAAACTATACTCTACATTTTTGGGCGGGGTGGAAAGCCAGAGTAGACATTTTCTACAGGACAGAAATGTGCCTACTGAACACTTCCTAGACTCAAGGGTCAATTCCATCTGATTTTTTCTTGGAGCTGTGCTGCATAGGAGTTGTAGCTCATTTCCTTATGGAAATTTGCAAGTAGGAGATTGGGGAGCTGAAAGTCGTTTAGCCCCAGAGAGCTAAAAATAAAATTATGAGATTATACTTTTTTTGTGTGTGTGAGGCAGTTGGGGTTGAGTGACTTGCCCAGGGTCACACAGCTAGTAATTGTTAAGTGTCTGAGGCCGGATTTGAACTCAGGTCCTCCTGAATCCAGGGTCAGTGCTTTAACCACGGCGCCATCTAGCTGCCCCTGATTATACTGTCTTTTAATGAAGGGGAAACGAGTCTCTGACAAAGTGGTTGTATAAGGTTATTCATTCATTAATTTATTTTTAAATTTATGTTTGTGTTTTGTTGCTGTCTTTTGTTTTTTACATTGTAATCATTTCCTCAAATCCAACCCTCTTCCCCAATAGAACCCTCTGATGTAATACAGAAAAAAAGTAAGGCAAAACCCATCCACTAAGTCAGTGACTTTTTCTGACATTCTAAATATCAATGTCAACATTCCACACCTGTATCCTCCCCCCCCATACACATATACACACACACACACACACACACACACACGCACACACACCACTATTGAGAGAAAGGAGATATCATCTGTTCTGCAGGACTTAGACTGATCATCAGTAAAGCCATTTATACACATGTAACATGCCTTAAAGGAGCTTATTCTTTTTTTTATCATAAAAGTATTTTACTATTTTCCAGCTACATGTAAAGATAGTTTTCAATATTTTGGGGGGATGGGGCAATGAGGGTTAAGTGACTTGCCCAGGGTCACACAGCTAGTAACTGTCAAATATCTGAGGCCGCATTTGAACTCAGATCCTCCTGAATCCAGGGTCGGTGCTTTATCCACTGTACCACCTAGCTGCCCCCTCAATATTTGTTTTTATAAGATGTCTAGTTCCAAATTTTTCTCCCTCCCTCCCTTCCCTCCTCTCTCCCCAAGACAGCAAACAATCTGATATAGGTTATATATGTACAGTCACATTAAACATATTTCTGCATTAGTCATGCAGAAAGAAGAAACAGAACAAAAGGGAAAAACCTCAAAAAACAAAAAAAAACAAAAACAAAAAAAGTAGAAATAGCATGGTTCAATCTGCATCCATATTCCACAGTTCTTTTTTTCTGGATGTGGAGATTATTTTCCATCATAAGTCCTTTGGAATTATCTTGGATCATTGTATTGCTGAGAAGAGTTAAGTCTGTCACAGTTGATCATCACACAATGTTGTTGATACTGTGTACAATGTTCTCCTGGTCCTGCTCATTTCACTCAGCATCAATTAATGTAAGTCTTTCCAGGTTTTTCTGAAATCTGCTTGCTTATCGTTTCTTATAGCACAGTAATATTCCATTACATTCATATACTACAGCTTGTTTAGCCATTTCCCAATTGATGGGCTTCCCCATAATTTCCAATTCTTTGCCACCACAAAAAGAGCAGCTATAAACATTTTTCTACGTGTGGGAAGGAGCTGATTCTTTTGAAGGTAAAGAAGCATCCAGGGGCTAAGCATCTTGGGGTTTGTAGTATAATGCCCTGGGATGCTTAAGGTAAAGGTGATACAGGACAGATAGATGGAATGGTAAGCTGTGTCAGAATTGCTAAATGGCAGCACCATGGCCATCAGGATCCTAGGGACACCTTGCAATGTGTGGTTCAAAACCAGAGATGGAATGAAAGGATAGCCTAGGGGCAACCTCTACTCCAAGGAATTAAGAGGACTTTAGACTAAGTTTGTCGAGTGATTGCTGTTTTAAAAACTGTGGAAAAGGGGCAGCTAGGTGGCACAGTGGATAGAACACTGGCCTTGGATTCAGGAGGACCTGAGTTCAAATCCGGCCTCAGACAGTTGACACTTACTAGCTGTGTGATCCTGGGCAAGTCACTTAATCCCAATTGCCTCACCAAAAAAAAAAAAAAAAAGAAAGAAAAAAAAAAGAAACCAGAAACACAAAAACAAAACAAACAAACAACAACAACAAAAAAAAAAACTGTGGAAAAACTGACCAGTCTTGGTCCTGCAGAACAAATGATGAAATATATATATATATATATATATATATATATATATATATATATATATATATATATATATATATATATATATCTCCCTCCTCTCAGTAGTAGAGAAAGGGGCTAAAGTGGTGCAATGTTGAGAATACCATACAAAATCACCATTTTGGTGGGGTTTGCTTAACAATTTTTCTTTGTTAAAACAGAGATTTATTTCTTTTCCATCTTCCTGTTCCCTCTCCTAGGTTGGTGCAGTTGGCATAGGCTTCTGCATTGTTTACTTTGCTATGTTTTCCTTTTTAAAAACTGTTTCAATTAATAAAAATATTTTTCTTTTACTTTCATTTTCCCCTTCTTTTACTGAAAAAGAAAGAAAAAAATCTCATAACAAAATAGATATAAGTCTGCACCCTGAGTCCATTACCTCTTTCAAGAGGTGGGTGAGGTCTGGAATTGTGGTTGGTCATTACATAGATCAGAGTTTTTAAGTCTTTCAAAATTGTTTTTCTTTATAATGTTGTGTTTATTGCATAAATGATTCTCTTTATTCTACTCATTTCATGCTGCATCGGTTCATACAAATCTTTCCAGGTTTCTCTGCAACTATTCCCTTTATCATTTCTTATGGCACAATAATACTCCATTACAGAAATATACTATAATTTGTTCAGTCATTCCCCTTAATTTCTATATCTTTATAACCACAATATCTACCTTTTATAGATATTCTTGTCCATATCTATAATTTTTCTCTTTTGTTGATCTCTTAGGGAGAATGGTAGATATGTTGCTAGGTCAAAGGATAGGCACAATTTAGAAGCTTTCTGAGTATGGTATCAAATTGCTTTCCAGAATGGTTAGACCAGGGGGCAACTAGGTGACACAGCAGATAAAGCACCAGCCCTGCATTCATGAGGACCTGAGTTCAAATCCAACCTCAGACACTTGACATTTACTAGCTGTGTGACCCTGGGCAAGTCATTTAACTCTTGTTGCCCTGCAAAAAAACCCAAAACAAAACCAAAAACCAGAATGGTTAGACCACCAAGTTACAACTCTACCAACAGTGAATTAATATATGTTTTCCCACAGCCCCTCCAGCATTTGTCATCTTCCTTTTGGTCAACTTTGTCAAGAGTAGCTTTAATTTGTATTTATCTAATTATGAGTGATTTGGAGTATTTTTTCCAGTGCTGCTATTGATAGCTTCAATTTCTTCTTCTAAAAACTACTTATTCATATCCTTTGACCATATATCTTGGAAATCATATATATTTATAATTATGTATGTGTGTGTGTGTGTGTGTGTATTGTTTGTCCTTCATTCTCAAAGAGGACCATGACATCAGGGTGATATCATGACTTGCAGTTAATTGGATTTAAGTGAGGCAGGGCTGTGCAAGGTCACCAACCCCACTCTCTCCTCCAGAGCCATCTGGATCCAGTGACAAGATATATAACATGATGACTGGAGATGGCCCCAGATGTTTGAGGCAATTGGGGTTAAGTGACTTGCTCAGGGTCACACAGCTAGTAAGTGTCTGAGGTGAGATTTGAACTCAGGACCTCCCAATTTCAGGGTCAGTGTTTTTTCTACTGTGCCACCTAGCTGCTCCTAGTGTATGTATACTTGAATTGGTATATGTTTATATAGAGACAGTTAGGTAGCTCAGTGGATTTAGCATGGGGCCTGGAGTCAAGAAGACCTGAGTTTGAATCTGGACTCAAATACTTACTAGGTGTGTGACCTGGGCAAGTCACTTAACCTCTCTTTGCTTCAATCAACTGGAGAAGGAAATGGCAAACCACTCCAAGGGGCCATGAAGAGTCAGATACAAATGAACGACAACAAAACAGCATATGTATATGGGGTATATGTAATAACAACAACATATGTATATGTACATATGTATAATATGTACATACACATACACACATATTTAGGCTTTCCAAATTAAAAGAGGAAAGAATCTCTGAATTCCAACTTGTCTCTTTGATCTCTAGCAGTTTGGGTTGTTTTGAAAGAGAATATTTTCCATCCATCAGGAAGAGAGGAAGAGTAGACACAGAGACCAGAGAAGAAAATCTGGCCCTGAGCCATCCCATGGATGGAGGTATGTGTGATCTGGGAAGAAAGGTTCTTCCTTTTTTCTGTTAGGAAAGGGGAATGAAGAGAGAGTACTGGTAGGCCATTCCTGCCCTGCTACCTAGAGGCTTTATACATCATCAATCAACAAATATTTATTAAGGGCCTACTATGGGCTAGGCAGTGCTTGGTAAAAGTGTTAAACAATCCTTTTACTCAAAAAGCTTACATTCTAATGGAGAAGATAAAATGGAAATACATAAGTATATACAAATGACAGACAAAGAAAATAGAAGGGAACCATGCAGGGAAGATTCTAGCAGCTGGAGGGACCAAGAAAGGCCTCATGCAGTAACATTTTAATTTAGTCTTTTTATTATTATTTTTATTTTTTTATTTAAGTGAGGCAATTGGGGTTAAGTGACTTGCCCAGGGTCACACAGCTAGTAAGTATTAAGTGTCTGAGGCTGGATTTGAACTCAGGTACTCCTGACTCCAGGGCCGGTGCTTTATCCACTGCGCTGCCTAGCTGCCCCTTTTTATTATTATTTTAATTGAGTCTTTTTTTTTTTTACTTCTTATTTTTTTTTAAGTGAGGCAATTGGGGTTAAGTGACTTGCCCAGGGTCACACAGCTAATAAGTGTCAAGTGTCTAATTTCGGATTTGAACTCAGGTCCTCCTGACTCCAGGGCTGGTACTCTATCCACTGTGCCACCTAGCTGCCTAATCGAGTCTTTTTTTTTTTTTTGAGGGGCAATGGGGGTTAAGTGACTTTCCTAGGGTCAGACAGCTAGTAAGTATCAAGTGTCTGAGTCCGGATTTGAACTCAGGTACTCCTAAATCCAGGGCTGGTGCTTTATCCACTGTGCCACCTAGCTGCCCCCCTAATTGAGTCTTAAAGGAACCAGGGATGCTAAGAGGTGGAGGTGAGAGAGGAGAACATTCCGGGCATATGGGATAATCTACCAAAGCTTGTAGACAGAGTGTCTAGACAGCAATGTGTAGGAAAGGTAGGAAGGAAGTCTGGTCTCTTTGAGGTTCTCAGGAGATAGCATAGATATGAGGTGGTCCAGTGGATAGAGGGGCAGGCCTGGAGTCAGGATGACTCATCTTCCTGAGTTCAAATATGGCTTCAGACACTTACTAACTATGTGACCCTGGGTAAGTCACTTAACCCTGTTTGCCTCAGTTTCCTCTTCTGTAAAATGAGCTAGAGAAGGAAATGACAAACTGATCTAGTATCTTTGCCAAGAAAACCCCAAATGGGGTCATGAAGAGTCGGATTATAAGTCTCAGTGACGTTCATAAAAAGTCACCAAACTAGTCATTTCCAAGATCAAATATAAAATGCTCTCTTTGATGTTCAAAGCCTTCATAAAGTCCCTCTCCCCTCACCTTGCAGTCTTCCACCCTTTCCCTCATATTCTGGGATTCAGGTATACTGGCCTTGCTGTTCTTTGAGCAAGAAAATCCATCTCCCAATTCTGTACCTCTTCACTGGTCATGCCTCATGCAGGAATGCCCTCCCTTCTCAACTCTGCCTTCCTTTAAGTCCCAGCTAAAATCCTTGCTTCTAGAAGAAGCCTTTCTTAATCAGTTGATTATTTCCTATATAGCTTGTTTGTACACAGTGTAGCCCCTATTGGACTGTGACTTTCTTGAGAGCAGGGAGTGTTGTTGTTGTTTTTTTAATTTTCTTTGTATCTTCCTCCCTTAAGTAAACATTTATTGACTGAATGATTGAATCCCAAGACAGTCTCAGACCATTTTTGGAGTGTGATGTCTCTAGGAAATTCTTGCTGGGCAGCAGCCTACAAGTCAAAGAGTTACTATATTCCTTCTTGAACCAGATATTTTGCTATCTCTTGCAAAAATCAGCCAATGTAATACTTGAAATCTGCTTGCATAAGAAGAACAATAGCATTGTAAAATAGCAAGGGTAATTATACCAGTGTCTCTGGTAATCATCCTATGAACTGTTCAAAGTAAATACATATTAACAATAGATATAGCACAATAGGTCACATCCCTGGACAGGGTGGTTTAGCAACTAAATGCCTGTGTTACTCTTTGCTCATCCAGAGAGTACATGTGAAGTGATGGACAAGTGAATAACCAAAAAAGACAAAGCTATAACAATATCAACAGGTCTAAAATGCCCCATAAATATAATCATTGGCATATATGCCAATAAACAAAGAGTAGAATAGTTCAGTTGCATCTGATCTTTCTTGACCCCATTTGGGATTTTCTTGGCAAAGATAGATACTAGAGTGGTTTGCTATTTCCTTTTCCAGGTCATTTCACAGATGGGGAAACTGAGGTAAATGGGGTTAAGTGACTTGCCCAGGGTCATACAGCTAGTAAGTGTCAAAAGACCAGATTTGAACTCAGGAAATTGAGTCTTCTTGACTCCAGGCAGACATGACAATGTACTCTTCATCATTAGTGTTTTTGCCATCAGTTTCTTTCTTCATTTCTTTCTTTCTTTCTTTCTTTCTTTCTTTCTTTCTTTCTTTCTTTCTTTCTTTCTTTCTTTCTTTCTTTCTTTCTTTCTTTCTTTCTTTCTTTCTTTCTTTCTTTCTTTCTTTCTTTGTGAGGGGCAATGGGGGTTAAGTGACTTGCCCAGGGTCTCATAGCTAGTAAGTGTCAAGTGTCTGAGGTCGGATTTGAACTCAGGTCCTCCTGAATCCAGGGCCGGTGCTTTATCCAAGGTGCCACCTGGCTGCCCCCATCAGTTTCTTAAGTCTAGAAAATAACAAAACAATAAATCAAATCTTGATTTGTAGCATTTCCAAGGTTTAGATGCTCTCACTGAAAGTGAAACAATTGACTTTCATGAGCCAATTTTTTTTTCTTAGTGAGGCAATTGGGGTTAAGTGACTTGCCCAGAGTCACACAGCTAGTTAAGTATTAAGTGTCTGAGGCCAGATTTGAACTCAGGTACTCCTGACTCCAGGGCTGGTGCTCTATCCACTGCGTCACCTAGCTGCCCCTTTTCATGAGCCAATTTAACCCAGGTTCAGCATACTCCTCCTTCACTAGAAATGTCATTTTCAGATCCAGAGTCTGAAGAGGTAACTTTTGTAAAGTTTTGTAAAGTTGCTTGGACTCCCTTGGTTTAAGTGACTGTCCCTTCTCCCCTCTCCTAGAGAGTCCACAATGAATCATCTTTACAGGACCTTCTTCATTGTCTGGGGCTAGTCCATAAACAGGCAAGTTTATCATCAACTTTGTGTGGAGTAGGTTTGCATTATACATTTAACTTGTGTGCCCATGAACAGTGAAATTTCTCAACAAAGGGGGCAGCTAGGTGGTGCAGTAGATAAAGCACTGGCCCTGGATTCAGGAGGATCTGAGTTCAAATTTGACCTCAGACATTTGACACTTACTAGCTGTGTGACCCTGGGCAAGTCACCTAACCCTCTCCCCCCCCCCCCCAATTGCTCAGCAAAACTGTCTAATTGTTGGAGGTCTTTATGACACATTTAGGCATCAGATCACCATTTGTTTCCATTATGGGTTTTTGGAGCTTAAGTCTCAGGACTAATTAGCAGGCTTCCCTCAGCTTCTTTTTCCACTGAGAGATAATTGGTTTTCAGTATTTGCATCATCTCTAGTCTTTGGAATGCCAAAATATAAGTCAACAGGTCAATGTATCTAATAAGGGCAACAAGGTGGCACAGTGGATAGATTGACAGGTCTAGCGTCAAGAAGACCTATATTCAAATCTGACCTCAGACACTTATGTGAGAAATGATTATTAATAACCAATGTCTTGGGAGGATTCAGAGGCTCTTCCATTCTTCTAAATTCTTCATTTTTAAAAAGTCCCTTTTTCCTGGAGGACATTACTTAATGAGATTGCATTAACTCTTCTCATCTTGGTCAGACCCCCACCCAACCTTGCAAGGAATTTAATCTAAGGTGGGGGAAGCTCATTATGTTCTACTCAAGCTTGGGCAGAGACAGATTAGTCTAGATAGTGGAAGGCTGGGGGTGGTCTGAGTAGAGATAATCTTTGTCAAGGGGTCACTTAGCCTTCACCCCCATTGAAAAGGGTATACATTCTTTGAATTGATAGCCTAAAGCTATGGGTGGTCTCTCTGTAGAGATATTCAACTCTTCATTTTAGTATAGCCCACCTGCAATTACTTTAACCAAATAGATTTGATTGCTGTTTGATGAATCACCTACTTTTTTGAAGGGCATGTGAACTGTGAGTCTGCCACCATGATTGGTCTGAGAGAGACAGCCAAATGACCATACTTTTATTAATAACCTGCTGGCCTTATTAATAAATTGATTAAATTACTCAGAAACCATGTCTCTCAACTTTTTAATTGTCACTTAACCCTGTTGCTTTAATTCCTCATCTGTCAAATGAGCTGGAGAAGGAAATAGAAAACCACTCCAATATCTTTGCCAAGAAAACCCTAAATGGGATCACGAAGAGTCAGACATGACTGAACAACAACAGTATCTAATATTACCTCAACAGTAAGATACCTTTATCATCCCCTCAACCATCTACTCTTTTTTTTTTTTTTTAGTGAGGCAATTGGGGTTAAGTGACTTGCCCAGGGTCACACAGCTAGTAAGTGTTAAGTGTCTGAGGGCAGATTTGAACTTAGGTACTCCTGACTTCAGGGCCGGTGCTCTATCCACTGTGCCACCTAGCTGCCCCTAGAAACCAGATCTTATGTAAAGAGATATAATAAATTCAGAGACCCTCTGAGATTGACAAGTTTAAGCATGTCTTTAGGAGCATGTGCAGAAAAAGTCAAATTTATCCTTAAGTTCATCGTATGACAAGTAAACCCCAAAAATGCACCTCCAGGGAAAAAAGTACCTGTCTTAGTGGAACTCCAAATTAGGATAAACCATCTCCTGTGCCTCCCCAAGGTGGAGATTATGATAATGAAGAGATGATCAATTATTTTCTGATTATAAATATAACCATTTTCATCCCCCTATTCGAGACACCTCCCTGGTGCTCTCCCTGTGTTCACTCACAGTATTGCAATAAAACTTGGGAAACTGAGTCACTGAGTCTTGTAATTCTTTGAGATACCTCCTCATCAATCTGATCAATTACCCCCACACACACACATCAAAATCACGTGACCATTCTGATTAGATCCACTACAAATGTAAGTTACGTAACCTCAAATGGGCCCTCACTACCGCTAGGCCATCCAACTATTCCTCCATAATCGACTCACTAGAGTACTTGCCACAACAGTTTTTCCAAAACTTTTCATTCCTCCTCAACTCTCCCATGATTCCCCTTTCCCCCACTCTCTCCACTGACAATCTTGCCTCATATTTTACCAGAAAAATTGAGGACATTCATCTTGTACTCCTCCTTCTTCCCTCTTCCTCATCTCCTATCCCTCAGATGTCTTGTGACACTTTCTCCTCCATCCCTTATTTGAGGAAGTTGCCTCACTTGCCAAGGGCAACTCCTCTGAACTGTTCAAATGATCATTCATCCTGACTCCTCCAACAGATTGTCCTCTTTGTCATCCCTACTCTTTCACTTATTTTCTTTGTTGTTGTTGTTTTTTTGGGCGAGGCAATGAGGGTTAAGTGACTTGCCCAGGGTCACAGAGCTAGTAAGTGTCAAGTGTCTGAGGCCAGACTTGAACTCAGGTCCTCCTGAATCCAAGGCCGGTGCTCTATCCACTGTCCCACCTAGCTGCCCCAGGCCGGTGCTTCTTTATCCACTATGCCACCTAGCTGCCCCTCTCTCACTTATTTTCAACCTCTGCCTCATTTCCTACTGCCTACAAACATGCCCCTGTATCCCCTATCCTGAAGGAAACCCTCACTTGATTCTTCCATCCTTGCTATCATCCTATATTTCTTCTGCTCTTTGTAGCTAAACTCCTTGAAAAGGCCATCTACTACAGGTGCCTTCGCTTCCTCTCCTGGCAGTCTTTTTTTTTTGTTTTGTTTTGTTTTTTTTGGCAGGGTGACTTGCCCAGGGTCACACAGCTAGTAAATGTCAAATGTCTGAGGCTGGATTTGAACTCAGGTACTCCTGAATCCAGGGCCAGCGCTTTAACCACTGCGCCATCTAGCTGCCCCCTCCTCGCAGTCTTTTCTTAACCCCTTACAATCCAGCTTCTGACCTTATCATTCCACCTACATTGCTCTCTCCAAAGTTACTAATGATCTCTTAGTTGCCAAATCCATTGGCCTTTTCTCAATCTTCAATCTCTGTGACCTCTCTACAGACTTTGACAATCTTGATCACTCTCTCATCCTTGAAATTCTCTTCTCTCTAAGTCTTTGGGATACCCCTCTCTCCTGGATCTCCTCCTACCTATCTGATTGCTTCTTCTCTGTCTCCATTTCTCTTCCAACAGTAGGTATCCCTTAGGGTTCTGTCCTTTGTCCTCTTCTCTTCTCCCTGTATATTACTTATTCATCAGCTCCCATGTATTTAATCACTATTTCTATGCTGACCTTTGTTCTCTTTTTTCCTTTTTTCTTTTTTGGTGAGGCAATTGGGGTTAAGTGACTTGCCCAGGGTCACACAGCTAGTAAGTGTCAAGTGTCTAAGACTGGATTTGAACTCAAGTCCTTCTGAATTCAGGGCCAGTGCTTTATCCACTGTGCCACCTAGCTGCCCCCTGACCTTTATTCTCAAATCTATCTATTCTGCCCCAATCTCTCTGCTGATCTCCAATCTCACATCTCCAACTGCTTTTCAGCCATCTTCAACTGGATGCCGAGAAGACACCTTATATTCAATGTGAACTTATTATATTAGAGGGCAACACCTCCCCCTTCTCTCCATCACAACCTAGGAATCATCCTGGATTCCTCACTGTCTTTCACACTCCCTAGCGAAGCCTATAGGCAAGGTCTGCTGATTTCACCATTGTAACATCTGTCCAATATGACCCCTTCTCTCCTCTGACACTGCCACTACTATAGTGCAGGCCTTTATCACCTCACATGGGGATTACTGCAATAGCCGGCTGGTGGGTCTGCCTGCCTCAAGTCTCTCCCCACTCCTATCCATCCTCCATTTAATTCTCCTAAAGCACAGGTCTTATCATGTCATCTCCCTACTCAATAAACTCCAAGAGGTTTCCTATTACCTCCAGGAGCAAATACAAAATGCTCTGTTTGGCATTCATAGCCCTTCGTGACCTAGACCCTTGCTACCTTTCCCTTCTTCTTCTTCTTCTTCTTCTTCTTCTTCTTCTTCTTCTTCTTCTTCCTTTTCTGTGGGGCAATGGGGGTTAAGCGACTTGCCCAGGGTCACACAGCTAGTAAGTGTCAAGTGTGTGAGGCTGGATTTGAACTCAGGTACTCCTGAATCCAGGGTCGGTGCTTTATCCACTGCGCCACCTAGCTGCCCCCCCTTTCCATTCTTCTTATACCTATTCTGCCTTTGTTGATGTTACTGTTCAGTCATGCCTGACTCTTTGTGACCCCTTGGACCATAGCTTGCCAGGCTCTTCTAGCCATCACTCTCTCTCTAAAATAGGTTCATGTTCATTGTTTCCATGACACTATCTATTCATCACATCCTCTGCCATCCCCTTTTCATTTTGTCTTCAATCTTTCCCAACATCAGGGTCTTTTCCAATGAGTCCTTTCTTCTTATTATGTGGTCAAAGTATTTAAGCTTCAGCTTCAGGATTTGTCCTTCCAGTGAATAGCTTGAATCAATTTCTTTAAGGATTGACTGATTTGATCTCTTTGCTGTCCAAGGGACTCCCTAAAGTCTTCTCCAGCACAGTCCAAAAGTGTAGATTCTGAGATGCTCAGCTTTCCTTATAGTCCAACTCTTACATATAATATAGTTTTGATTTCCTGGACCTTTGTTGGCCAGCTGATGTCTCTGCTTTTTAGCATGCTGTCCAGATTTGCCATCGCTTTCCTTCCAAGGAGCAAGTGTCTTTTAATTTCATGGCTGCAGTCACTGTCTGCAGTGATCTTTGAGCCCAAGAATATAAAATCTGACACTGCTTCCATTTCTTCACCCTCTATTTTCCAGGAAGTAATGGGACCAGTCGCCAAGATCTTAGCTGGCTGTTGTTTTTTTTGACGGTAAGCTTCATGCCAACTTTTACACTCTTCTCTTTCACCCTCATCAAGAGGCTTCTTAATTCCTCCTCACTTTGTACCATCAGAGTGGTATCATCCACATATCTAAGATTGTTGCTATTTCTCCCAACAACCTTAATTCTAGCTTTTGATTTATCCAGCTTGGCATTCTGTACAATGTACTTGATATATAAGTTAAATAAATAAGGTGACAATATACAGACATGTCGCATTCCTTTTCCAATCTTAAACCAATCAGTTGTTCCCTGTCTGGTAATTTTTTTGTGTGTGTGTGAGGCATTTGGGGTTAAGTGACTTGCCCAGGGTCACACAGCTAGTAAGGGTCAAGTGTCTGAGACTAGATTTGAACTCAGGTCCTCCTGACTCCAGGGCTGGTGCTCCTATCCACTGCGCCACCTAGCTGCCCCACCTGTCTGGTTCTAACCATTGCTTCTTGGCCCATATACAGGTCCTCAGGAGACAAGTAAGATGATTTGGTACTCCCATTTCTTTGAGGACTTGCCACATTCTGTCGTGATCCACACAAAGGCTTTAGTATAGTCAATGAAGCAAGAGATGTTTTTCTGGAACTCCCTTGCTTTCTCCATAATCCAGGGAATGTTGGAAATTTGGTCTCTATTGCTTCACCTCTTCAAAAACCAACCTGCTCTTCAGGTACTTCTTGGTTCACATATTGCTTGTGGAATCTTAAGCTGGTGTGTGAGATGAGCACAACTGTTTGATAATTTGAACTTTCATTGGCATTTCCCTTCTTTGGGACTGGGACATTAACTGATCTTTTCCAATCCAGTGCCCCAAATTTCCAAATTCACTGGCATATAGAATACAGCACTTCAACAACATCATCTTTTAAGGTTTTGAATAGCTCAGCTGTTAGCAATGCTTCCTAAGGTTCACTTGACTTCATTCAACAGGAGGTCTGACTACATCATCATGGTTATCATGATTAAGATATACTTAGCACTGGTCCTGGATTCAGGAGTACCTGAGTTCAAATCTGCCCTCAGACACTTAACACTTACTAGCTGTGTGACCCTGGGCAAGTCACTTAACCCCAATTGCCTCACTAAAAAAAAAAAAAAAGATATACTTTGTATAATTCTTTTGTAAGTTCTTGTCACCTCTTTTTAATCTCTTCTGCTTCTGTTAAATCCCTACCACTTAACCCCTATTTATTTCACTTCCTCATCTATAAAATGGGGACACACTAGAGAAGGAAATAGCAAACTACTCCTGCGTCTTTGCCAAGAGAACCCCACAGACAACATCCATGGGGTTACGTAGAGTAGGATGTGATTGAACAACTCAACAATAACAACTACACACACACACACAAACATATATATATATATAGCCTCAGGAGATCATAGGCTTCTTGAGGCCAGAGATTTAATTTTTTTTTAATCTTTATGTTCCCAGTGCCTTTCACATGGTAAGTACTTAATACATAGTTGTTTATTTGGTTAAGGGGGGATTTTAGTGTGTTAATTTTTTTAAATGATCAAAGAAACCCATTTATCCAATTCAATAGTAAATAGAAATTAGAGGAAGTATACACCAGAGACTATATACCAGACAATGCAGAGTGAAGGAGTTTAGTCCGAGGGAGTCTTCAGAAGAAGACTAGTAGAAACAACAGAGATACTGATATGGGCCTTACTGATGGCCAGGAAGCAGGAGGACTGAAGGACGAGCTCAGCAGCAGCATTAGAAAGCTGAGCACCGGGGACAGCTAGGTGGCGCAGTGGATAGAGCACCGGCCCTGGAGTCAGGAGGACCTGAGTTCAAATCCAGCCTCAGACACTTAACACTTACTAGCTGTGTGACCCTGGGCAAGTCACTTAACCCCAATTGCCTCACTAAAAAAAAAAGAAAGCTGAGCATCCGCCTCTTGGAAAGAAAGAGAGCCCAAGGTGCATTGTTCCTGAGCTCTAGCATCCCATCTGGCCCCTGATGGTGGCTATAGGTCACAGCGGCTTTAGTACCAGAGCTAAAACAAACAGGATTCTCTATCATTTGAGGCCCAGTCAATCAATGAACATTTTTTAAGGAGGGACCAGCTAGGTGCCAGGCACTGTGCTAAGCACCAGAGATTCAAAGAAAGGCTTTCTAGGATCTAAGATCACAGCCTCAAGGGGAGACAACGTGCAATAAGTGAAGGAAGAAAAGCTGGCGAGGAAACCCAACTCAAACTCCAAGGTGTATGTAGCCCATTTTCTAAGGGTTTGAACTGCTGTGACCTTCTCCTACTGTGCTGGGGATGCGGGGAAATTGGATGGGTCTTTGCTTGGCTGTTGCCCTTGGAGAGGTGGGAGGCAGACACCAACTGGGAATGAGAACGTTTATTACTTTATTCACTTCCTGGTTATTACCTTGCTATCCTGAATCATTGTCTTTTTGTTTTCAATTCATATGTCATCTGGTTTGTTCTGGGAAAGGCCTTACAGCTGTGGATTTGAATAGATGCTGATCCTGAAATAGCAATATAAGACCTGAGAAGTAGAGAGGAGGCCCAGGGCCATTTGGGGGGAATCTGAGCAGGTCCATGTTGCACGTAAAATGAGGGGTTTGAAACAGATGATCTATATACTGTCCTTCCTGGCTTGAAGACCTCTATGAGGTGCTTGAACTGAATTCTGTGAGGTAGTTGGGGTGGGGTTTTTTTTTTTCTTTTGGTGGGGGGAAGCAGGTGGGGTGACTTGCTAGGGATCATACATCCAGTAAATGTCTGAGGCTGGATCTGAACTCGGGTCCTCCTAACTCCAGGGCTGGTGACCTATGCACTGCACCACCTAGCTGTCCCATGGAAGTCTTGAAAATATACCCATCTCCTCATCAGTATTTCCTTAGGTCAGTACCTCCTCCCCCTCGTCTCTCCCTCTCTAGGGCACTGTCAGGACTTTTCAGTGATTCCTGGGAGATCAGATATGAGGGGAGGGGAGGGAGAGGGAGCTGGGAGGTCACCTGAGTGTTGGCCAGTTCTCATCACATACACACCTAAACTCCTATGAGCATGAACACACACACACACACACACACACACACACACACACGCATGCACGCACACACCCCGAATGACCGTTGATTTCATTGTGAATATTCCTGTAATGGCTCTGCAGCTAACAGGAAATCATCAGCACAGACTCTCTCATTGCTGGGAATATAGGGCCGGCCCCACAGTGATAGAGGGAGGCAGCAGATTACAGTTGTAGATAGAGCCTGGAGAAGGTCCGGCTGAGGAAGGTAAACAGCCCTTCCCAAACAATAAGGACCAGACTGAATGCTGTTTAATTATAGTGACCAACTGTGGCTTGCCAGGAGACTTGTGAGAAAAGGCATCTCCCTCCCTTCATTGTAGAAGTGGGGGACTATGGGTGTGGCACAGTGTGTATGCTGTGAGAACTCATTGATGCAGGTTGGTTTTGCAAAACTGCTTTCTTTTCTTTTCTTTTTTTTAAACTTATTATTAGGGTGGGGAGGAATATATTTAGAAATGAATGTGATGTAAAAACAAAAAGCATCAACTTTTTTTAAAAGCCAAAATCATTGTCCTACTGCATCCCTTTGGTCTAGGACAGGTTGCTATCAGTCATTTGGCACAGTTACAAAATCAGCAACTGAGGAGTCACAGAAAATACTATTCTTTTTTATATATATACTATTCTTATTATCAAGAAAACAACCAGGGATCCTGGGCCAGTGGAGGAAAAGAATTTTGAGGAGGGCACTGGCAAGGGTCTACCAGATTGGGGTCGGTGGGCTAGTGGATATATGTTCTGGAATGTATTTGTGGCATCCCATGTTAAGATCATGTGGAGGCCCTTCATTTTACATATGTGGAAGTTTAGACCCAGAGAGGTTAAGTTACTTTAACTAAAGTCACACAGTAAATACCTGAGCCTGAATTTGGGCTCAGATTTTCTAACTTCAAATCTGTCTCTCTGAATCATCCCCTAATCTTAACTCTAGGAACAGTCTTGGGCTTGTGGGAACTAAGAAAGAAAGGGGAGAAAGGGGGAGGTGTGACTCAAATCTTAGTTCAATTCTACTTAATTCAATTCAACAAACATTTACTCTGCTCCTACTATGTGGTATAATGGAAAGCACGCCAAATTTGGAATCAGAAAATGTCTAGTCTAGGCTATTTTACTTCCTGGAGCTACATCCATAAATGTTATTCAACATCTCTAAGCCTCAGTTTCTTCATCTGTAAAATGATGATAATGGTTGGCCTGCCTACCTCACAGACTTGTTCAATCCAATTCAACAAGTATCTTTTTATTTATTTTTATTTATTTATTTTTTTTGGTGAGGCAATTGGCGTTAAGTGACTTGCCCAGGGTCACACAGCTAGTAAGTGTTAAGTGTCTGAGGCCGGATTTGAACTCAGGTCCTCCCGACTCCAGGGACGGTGCTCTATCCACTGAGCCATCTAGCTGCCCAACAAGTATCTTTTTAAAAGTGTCTACTGTAGTACTATGTGGGTGAAATGGAGACAACTAGGTGGCACAGTGGATAGAGCAGTGAGCTTGGAAATCAGGAAGACCTGAATTCAAATTCTGCTTCAGACACATAGCAGTTGTGTGACCTTGGGTAAGTCATTTAACCTCTGCCTCAGTTTCCTCAACTAAAATGGAAGACAATAACAGCATATGAAGTTCAAAGGAGATAATATTTGTAAAATGCTTAGCACAGTGCCTAGCACATAGTAGGTGCTATATAAATGCTTATTTCCGCCCCTTCTCTACAAAGGAAATGTCCTTGTGTCCCCCTTCCCCCTTCCCAAGAATGATGGAATAGTCTTTGCCCTCAAGGAGCATATGTTCTAACTGGAGAATATAACATGCATACAAGTACAGAGTAAAACAATTGCAAGAAGGAGAGAGCAGGAATATGGGGGGCGGGGATCAGGAAAGACCTTCTATAGGAGGTAGCACCTGAGCTCTTGGAGGATTAAATAAGAAAATGCATGTGAGGCGCTCCGTAGCTACGAAGCGGAATTTTGATGCGAGCTGCTATTATACCTGGAGATGGCTGGGTCTTCTTAAGTTTAGGTGAGTTCAGTTAGGGTGAGGAGCTAAAAAGGCCAAGATCAAGTGTCAGGAAAACCTCCTGACAGAAGCCCGTGCTCATCTGGACCAGCTGTAGTTGAGAGGACAGGAGTGTATAGGGTGGCTCAGCACCAACTGGAGAAAAACAGCTTCAACCAGTCATGGATCTGGTGGTAAGACTCATTTCTGTTTGTGAAAGAGTGGAAGGAAAGGAAAGAAGCATAAGCTATAGACCTTATTTTACAAATGAGGAAACTGAGGCTTAGAAAAAAAATGAAGTAGTTCACTGGGATTTGAACCCAGGTCCTGATTCCAAATCTAATTTTATTTCATGCAAATTAAAACAACTCACACCCATCAGAGTGGCAAGTACAACAAAAAAGGAAGATATTGAATGTTGAAGGGGATGTGGGAAAACTGGGATGCTAATCCCCTGTTGGTGGAGTTGTGAAAAGATCCAACAATTCTGGAGAGCAATTTGGAACTATGCCCAAAGAGCTATATAACTGTGCATACCCTTTGATCCAGCAATACCACTGTTAGGTTCATATCCCAAAGACATCCCCAAAAGAGAAAAAACCTATTTGTAATTTTATTTATCAATTCCTGTATTCCTGAAATCCTCCCTTACTCTTACTTCAGCCCAGTCACTCTGCCAATGAGAACTGGGACAAATGCATAGTTGCCTACTTCTTGATCCTTCTCTAGTCCAGGGCTTCTTAATCTTTTTCCACTCATGACCCCTTTTTGCCTGAGAATTTTTTATGCAACCACAGGTAGGTATATAGGAATATAAAATAGATATACCTGGGGCAGCTAGGTGGCGCAGTGGACGGAGCACCGGCCCTGGAGTCAGGAGGACCTGAGTTCAAATTTGACCTCAGACACTTAACACTTACTAGCTGTGTGACCCTGGGCAAGTCACTTAATCCCAATTTCCTCACTAAAAAAAAAAAAAGAAAAAGAAAGAAAAAGAAATAGATATACCTAACCTTTTACTGTTGCCAAATTTTCTGTGACCCCTGCATTCAGTTATGCAACCCCCATATAGGGTTGTTACCCACAGTTTAAGAAGCTAGACATACCAGAGCCTTTGGCCGCATCCTTTGCTGGTGAGGTGGGTGGATGAGGAAGGGTGCAGAAGAGCTGTGGTTAAGCCTTGAGTTTTGTTCCCTTTCCCCTATGGAGTAAAAAGGTATTGGGGTTTAATAAAATCATGTAAGGATTAACAGTGATGGGGCTCCAAAGGGATCATGGGAAAAGTGGGGTGGGGGTGGGAATGATGGGGTTGGACTTCAGAGGTCTTCATTGCAGGGGTCTCTTCACTTCCAACTGAGCGGGTTTGGAATCCTGACAAATCTATCCAATGGGATGTCACCCCCACCCCACCCCACTCTGCTCTGCTGGGAAGGAGCAGACTTTCCAGGAACAGTAGCTACTGGGAGGAGGAAGGGCAGCAGAAGAGAGTTAGGTCTTGGGCTATCCCCCCTCCCTCAAGAGGCCTCCCTTAGAGAATCTGCAGAGAGAGAATGTGCTTGGGGAAATACTAGCATCTGCACAGTCGTCTAGCATCCCCCCCATGGCGGGTCCCTGACTAACTCTGCCATTTCAGTCTTCCCCTCCCGCTGAACCTCCCCAACTCAGGGAACACAAACAGTACGTCCAGAGCTGAGTTTCCCATACAACAAAGGGGCCATATGTTAGGAGTTTGACTTTATTTACTCCTCCTTTTTCCAGTAACATGCCTCCCAACTTCAAGCAGTTACTGATTAGGCAGAAAGAGAGAGAAAGAGAGAGAGAGAGAGAGAGAGAGAGAGAGAGAGAGAGAGAGAGAGAGAGAGCGAGAGAGCGAGAGCGCTCTAATCTCCTGGATCTCATTTACTGGCACCCAGAGCAGCTGGCTTCCTGTTACTGAGCTTGGACTAAGAAGCAGGGTAAGGATGATTCTGTTCTCTCCTCCTTAGGGCCTCCCTGCCTGCCCACCAGGCCCTCTTACTCAGGCTCCTTCTTCCACATGGGACATATACATGGAGGAGTGTTGGGGGGGTGCCATTCACCATATTAGGACCACCTCCCCCCCTTTCCCCTCCAAAAGGAATCATAGCATCACAAGCATTTGAGAGTTATAAGGGATTGCAGAGGCCGGCTGGTCCATCCCATACCTGAAAGGAAACACCACCATAATACACCTGATCAGTGGTCGTCCCATCTCTGCTTAAAGACCTGCAAAGAGGGGGAACCCACCACCTCTGGAGACCACCCATCCTATTTTGGCCATCTCTGTTAGGAGCTGTTTTTCCTGACATCTAACCTACATTTTCTTCTTTGCAGCCACCACCCATTGCTCCTGGGAGACCAGCCAGGGGCCCAGGCCGATGAGCAGGGTATCCAGGAGCTCAGGCTGCTGGGTGAGGTGAAGAGCGAGGAAACAGAAACAGGGCATGTTCCTCTAAAACTCTTCAAACCCCAGATCCACTCTGTAATACACTTTCTCTTACCCTGGTGGCCATCCTAACTTTGGTCATCAACCCCAAGGAGACTACTTCCTCCTTCAACCTTTTCAAGAGACTTAGTGGGGATGAGGCAAACATGGGTGGCCGGGGAGAGAAGATCCAATAAAGGCACCATTCAGACAGAAGACCTGCACTGATTTTCTTTTGTTGTTGTTGTTTTTTTGTTTTGTTTTGTTTTTGTGTTGTTTTTTATAGGGCAATGAGGGTTAAGTGACTTGCCCAGGGTCACACAGCTAATAAGTGTCAAGTGTCTGAAGCTGGATTTGAACTCAGGTCCTCCTGAATCCAGGGCCGGTGCTTTATCCACTGTGCCACCCAGCTGCCCCCCTACCCCCAGCACTGATTTTCAATAGGTGTTTGTGGGAGGCTTAACTGGTGCTTCGAAAATTTCTTTTCAACTTGATATGTGTGGTCAGCAGAGCCCGATGATGAAGAGACACTTTGGTCCAGATGGGCTTCATGGGGAGGGTAGATGTAGAGGTATGTGATAGGAGCAGGAAATGAGGAGATGAGGGATGAGTGGCCAAACTGCAGTGCCCTCCATACCTCCTGGATCTCTTTCTCTTTTGCTTTCCATACCCTCCCATTTAATCTCTCTATTCGTTCTTTGGCAGCCCTGCCCAGGCCCAAGGATTGGGTAATACTGGCACTGGAGGCATGTAAACTGGACTGGCTCTGCAAGGGGGTGGGGAGGTGATTTTTCTTCTGTCACCTGAAGTATGAAAGGCCCAGCCTAGAGGAGAGAAATGGGTTAAAGGTTAAACCTGAGCCCCTATTGCCTATAGGAATATTCATCTTCTAGAATTTCTGACCTAGTGTAACAACAGAGGGGAGTAACATTTAAGATCCTTTTAACTATTAAAAAAAGCTATACTTTTTCAATATCTTCTTATTTGTAAAGTTGCTTTATTGCATTTTATGGTCTATGAGTACTTTGCATTTTAACACCCCCACTCCCACCCTCACCCCAAGCCAGCATTTGATAATGGCCTTGGAGTTAAATTTAATTATTTTTTTTTTAAGTGAGGGAAAGGGTGTGTGAAAGAAAAGAGAGCTCTGGGTGAACGGATGGCCAGATACAGGTCTCTGGTTTTCTGTAACTAAAGCATTGTTGGGAATCTATGGATAGCCCATTCAGGGGGAAAAGGAGGAAACTCCCATTGACCCCGTGGAATTGGCATGATGGATATTTGAAGGCCTTGCTAGAGACAATAAAATAATAGCAGAATCAAGAATGCCAGGGCTCTTATTGATAGCTTTGAAAGATCTGCTTTTGCTAGCAAGGAGAAGGAAGATAGCTTTTCTTTACATATTAGGCAATTAGAGGCAGAAGTAAAGGAGCTTTTGCTTTTCAAAAACTGTGCATTGAGGGCAGATGAAAGATAAGTGGATCTGGTAATTACAAAAGTGGAAAAGGCAAATGTGAATGGAAGGGGGGGACTAGGTGGTGCAGTGGATAAAGCACTGGCCCTGGATTCAGGAGGACCTGAGTTCAAATCTGGCCTCAGACACTTGACACTTATTAGCTGTGTGACCCTGGGCAAGTCACTTAACCCCTATTGCCCCACAAAACAAAAACAAAATAAAAAACAAAATGTGAATGGAGATTGGGGATAATAGGTAACCAGTGGAAGACTGAAGAATGTGTTCAACTCCCCTCCAAGACTAGGGCTGCATAGGAGGAAAATAAGAATAGAGATGCTCATGAGTAGGAATTGGAACAGATGGCAAGAGAATACTACTTTTTAGGAAATGACTCCTATGGGGGAGCCAGAGGGTGGGCAGGCTCTTAACCATGTGTGTGTGTGTGTGGGGGGGTGCAATTTAGAGTTTTTGTCAGTTGCAGAGTTCCATTGGCTGGGAGAGTTTACAGATGATTTGTTTTGCAAAATCAGTTGAATCAATTAAAGGTTCCAAAAAGGGCCTGCCCTGTGCCCTTTTGTAGGATGATGAACTAGGGCCATGGGTATAGTTCTGTGTACTTGGCTTCCATAAAGATGGAGGACACAAAGGGGGTGTGTGTGTGTGTGTGTGTGTGTGTGTGTGTGTGTGTGTGTGTGTGTGAAATTTTTCAAAGATGAATTTGAAGGAATGGATTATCTTCTCTCCCCATGATCTTCCTCTGAACCCTGCTTAAGACCAGCCTTTTTTTGGATACATTTTAGGTTCTGCCTTTTAGGTGAGGCACTACCTGAATGGTGTCAAGGGCTTTGCCAGGGATCTTCCATGCCAGACTACCATACAGGCCTTGGCATACCAATTGATGAAGGTTGAGTGGAAGATTGGAACAGTCCCAGCAGCTTTCTGGGCAAATTGGACTGTCCACTTAAATAGGCAGTCTGAGGATTATGGGAGGAGGCATGATGCTGGCTGCCAAGTTAAATGGGTGGAGGGTGATGGTACTCTTTCCTGTAAGGATAACTGGGTGTGGCTTTTGAAACAGAGTGGACAAGATGATTGAGGGTCGACCTACAGGAGGGGTGTTAGTAAAATTATATTGGAGTATTTGGTACCAAGGCAACAAGGGTCCTTCTGCTCTGCCAAAATATTGGAAAGCCCTAAGAAGCTTTACCCTATCTGGTTAATCCCTTATTCCACCTAGTCATTTAGAGCCACCTAAGTCCTTGTACCCAGATTTGAGGGACTGTTGGAATGAGTCTTCCTAGGGCAATGGTTGGGCTTCCCCTGAGGCTTATACACTTTTAACTGCAAGACTTTGGGGAGGGGGAGGGAAGGAGGGGCCTAGAGGCCATATGTTTGAGTCATTGTGGCTTGGAAACTCCCCTTATGATAACTCTGTGTGGCTGGTGAACAACACAGATGGTATCTGGTGACTAACAGTAGATTTGGGGCAAGCCCTATCGTTCATGCAGGCCCCAGGATCGATCTTGTACAAGAGGCCCATGGCCTCTTAACTACCTTAATACAGATGCCCCAGGCCTGTGATAGGGACCAGTATTGGAGATATCATTCTCTATGCTGCAGACCTGATGGTACTGCTTCTGGCCACCATGATTGTTTTTATATCAGAAGACTTACTACAAGGTACCCTTGATATTACCCCGACTTTACAGAAAATTATTTAAACCTAGGTTATCATTATTTGTTTTAAGCTTTACCTCCAGTTCCCAGGGTTATTTAAGATTATTTTAGTGTTGGAAGGCTCCCCTAAACAATTGTTGGGACCTTCCCACCAAAGGGTGTGATGCGCTAGGAATTAATTATATTTGTTTTCTGCGGAACAGAACAGGGCTGTTGATGGTGAGAAGCATCCAGGCTGAGGATGGGACTGCATTCATGACTACACTACAACCCTGGCTGAGTCTCTTGCTCTTGCTAACCTGTTCTCTTCTTGCCCTTTCATCAAGTGTCTTATATATTGGGCGGTGGCACTGATGCTATATATACTAGTCTGGCCCTTTAAAAGGGGCAGGGAGAACATTTTACTTCTTTGATACCTGAAGTATAAGAGGTTCAGCCAAAGAGGAAATTGTGTCAATGTTACATTTGAGCTCCCCTGCCTTTGGAGAAGATCTTGAATTCCTAACCAAGTGTAACTCGTTGTAGTGGTGACTGTGGAGGCAGAGGGGAGTAACATTTAATAGTCTGGTGTGGTGGTTTTTTTTGCAGGGCAGTGAGGATTAAGTGACTTGCCCAGGGTCACACAGCTAGTAAGTGTCAAGTGTCTGAGGCTGGATTTGAACTCAGGTCCTCCTGAATCCAGGGCCGATGCTTTATCCACTACACTACCTAACTGTCCCATTTACTAGTCTTTTAACTTTAGAATCTGTATTCTTTTAATTTCTTGTTTTAATAAAACAATGATATTTAAATAAAACAATTGTTTTATTTTATTTTATTGTATGGTATACAAGTGTCTCATTACATTTTAACCCTTGACCCTGATTTAGTTTAGGCCTGCTCCAGAATAAAAGTATCTAATACCTTAAGGGTATTATCTATATCCCAGACTCCTCTTACCTTCCCTCTCCCCTCTCCTCTCTCCCCCGACCCCCACCAGGTAGTAGAAAATACTATAAAATCCCATGATTCTCTATTGCTATGAGGACAAAGTCCATTCTCCTACACTTCTGGGTCCTATCAGAGGAGATGCCTCAAAAGAGCTACCTAAGCTATCTCCTCAGCCAGGAGATTCTATAAGGGAAGGTAACATAGGACCTGGAAAGGCTGGGGAAAGAATATTTATTAACCTGAAAGGATTAGGAATAGGGATTGGTGGCATTTTGGAAAAGGGAAGGATTAGGGAAAAGAGGAGAGGGGAGCTCCATCACAAGACAACAGAAGAGCTTTAGTTCCTATCTTAGTAGCAGGGATAACTAATATCAATATCTGAGACCAGAAAATTCCAAGTCCAAGTAAGTTTGGTGCTAAAGAGGGAGACTTTGGTATAGCCGATGGGTAAATTAATGGGAGGCGCTGATTGGCTTTTGAGATATTTACCTAGGAATGAGGGGCAACACTGGCGGGGCTAATTGGATTTAAAGACTGATCTGGAGAGTAGGAGAGAGTATTAGAATATTATTATATAATACATGTATATATACAAATATGTGTGTATATATAATATATATGTAGAGGGAGAGAGAGACAGAGAGAGAAAGAGAGAATGAATACCTTAAAATATCTGATCCCACCTTTCCTCTCTGAGAGAGTGGCATAAAAGTGTACCTTGAAGAAAAGGGGCCAGGCACAGGACACAATAAATAGTCATTATGTCTCAGGCACTTAGGATCATAGTATTGGGGATTAGAAAGAACCTCAGATTTTTCCCTTTTGTTCTGATTCTTCTTTCTATTTTTGGGGGGAGGATGGGGGGCAATGAGGGTTGTGACTTGCCCAGGGTCACACAGCTAGTAAGTGTCAAGTGTTTGAGACTAGATTTGAACTCAGGTCCTCCTGAATCCAGGGCTGGTGCTTTATCCACTGTGCCACCTAACTGTCCCTCTTATTCTTCTTTCACAACATGAATAAGGCAGAAATATGTTTAATGTGATTGTACATATAGAACCTATATCAGATTGCTTTCTCTCTTGGGGAGGGGGGATGGAAGGGAGGAAAGAAGGGAGAAAAATTTGGAACTAAAAATCTTATGAAAACAAATGTTGAAAACTATTTTTACATGTAACTGGAAAATAATAAAATACTTTTATGATTTAAAAAAAAAAGAAGGGACCTCAGAGATCATATATTCTAACTCCTCCATTAGCAGGTAAGGAAACTGAGGCCCAGAGAATTTAAGTGGCTTGTTTAAAGTCTCCCACGCAGAAAGAAGCAGAGCCTGGATTTGTTCGCAGGGACCCTGGTTCCAAATCAACGGCCCTTTCTGATATACTAATTTATGAGTCATGGAGAAATGCCTTAATAGGTGGGGAAAACATGAATGACTGGTCTAGAAGGAAGGCAGCCAGAAAAGAAGCTAAAAGTGACCTCAGAGGTTATCAATTAAGGAGTACTCTAAGCAGGGTGCTATTAGGTGTTAAGGAGGATAAAGAAATATAAAACACGGCCCTTCCCTCAATGAGTTTATGACATAGCTAGAAAGATTTAAATAGCCATTGCGAATCATGAAATAATTACAATAAGAGGTCAGAAAAGGGAAAGATCAATGAGAGCTGAAGTAGCCAGAGAAAGGCTTGCCTAAAAGGATGAATAGGATTTCCATGGGGAGAGGGAATTAAGCGTTTTCAGAAAGGAAAATAGCCAAGACTATGGACATAGGGAAGAGCATGGCATATAAAGGGGGAAATGAGGAAATATGCCTAACAAGCTGAAAGTATGTATTGGGGGTAATAATGGGAAATAAAATTGATAACATAGGGTGGGGCTGGGAGATAAAGAACCAGGATGAGAAGTTCAGTCTAATAATATCTGACATTTTGGGGTAGCTAGGTGGCGCAGTGGATAGAGCACCGGCCCTGGGTTCAGGAGGACCTGAGTTCAAATCTGGCCTCAGACACTTGACACTTAGTAGCTGTGTGACCCTGGGCAAGTCACTTAACCCCCATTGCCCCACAAAAAACCCAAAAAAAAACAAACAAAAAAAACCTGACATTTTTATAGCATTTTATAATCACCAGGTACTTTATGTACATTATGACATTATAGGTAGTACAAACATTACATTTGTGATTTTATAGGTGCAAAAACTCTTACTGAGTTAATTGCCTATGTGAATTAAGTCACTTAATCTCTCTGAGCCTCAGTTTTCTTATCTGTAAAATAAAGGGGTTAAGGGGGCAGCTAGGTGGCGCAGTGGATAGAGCATTGGCCCTGGATTCAGGAGTATCTGAGTTCAAAATCCAGCCTCAGACACTTGACACTTACTAGCTGTGTGACCCTGGGCAAGTCACTTAACCCCCATTGCCCCACAAAAAAAAAAAAAAAAGGGGTTAAGGGGCAGCTAGGTGGCGCAGTGGATAGAGCACTGGCCTTGGAGTCAGGAGTACCTGAGTTCAAATCCAGCCTCAGACACTTAACACTTACTAGCTGTGTGACCCTGGGCAAGTCACTTAACCCCAATTGCCTCTAAAAAAAAAAATAAAGGGGTTAGATCAGATGGTCTCCAAGTTCCCTTCTAGCTCTAGACTTATGACCTGTGACTTCTGTCAGCAACTAGGAAGGATCTTAGTTTCCTCATCTGTAAAATGAGAAGGCTGCCTTCTCTAATGTTTCTTCTAGCTTTAAAATTTGTCATTCTAAGTCTCAGAGAGCTTGAGTGACTAGTCCAAAGTTATACAGTTAGTAAATCGAGCCAAGATTTAAACCCAAGTTCTTTTTTGTTGCTGTTGGTTTGCCTCAGAGTGCATCACTCTCTCCATTATAATATTCTGCCTCCTTGATGAGATTCAGGCAATAGGGAATCATAGTAGGCTCTTGAGCAAGGTAAAGACAGGTCAAAATGTTCACTTCCTTAGGCTTGAAGAGAGAGACTGAACACATTACCTGGAGAAGGTTGGGTATCTCTTTTCCATTTTCAAAGAAGTTAAGTCTAGAAACAACTTTGTGACTTATTTCAGGGTCAAACACCCTTTTGAAATTATTCAAGGCATCATACTATCTTATGAGTTCTTTATTACCTCTGAACAATGGAGAGCAGGTAGTCACTATTTACCACCTGGTGGTAAATGATGCACTTCCTGTAAGGCAGGTTCAAAGGTGAAGAAGATACCAAGGCTTGATAGTAATAAAAATAAATGACATTGCACTGTCTCTCTCTCTCTTTACTGCACTTTAAAGTTTATACAGCACTTTTATATCCATTTTTTCATTTGATTTCACAACAACCCTTTGAGTTCATCATTACAGTCATTATTATCTGGATTTTACAGATGAAGCAACAAGGAGATGGGGTCAGAGAGGTTAAGTTATTTATTATATGTTCATGAAGCTAGTAAGACCATACCACACTGCCCAGCTCTGCCTCACTTAAACCCAATTCACTCACAAGTCAAGACATCATCCTTGATGTCTTTAAGAATGAAGGATGAAGGGGGTGGCTAGGTGGCACATTGGATAAAGCACTGGCCCTGGATTCAGGAGTACCTGAGTTCAAATCCGGCCTCAGACATTTGACACTTATTAGCTGTGTGACCCTGGACAAGTCACTTAACCCCAATTGCCCGCAAAAAAACAAAAACAAACAAACAAACAAAAAGAATGAAGGATGAGGGCAGCTAGGTGGTGCAGTGGATAGAGCACCAGCCCTGGGTTCAGGAGGACCTGAGTTCAAATCCAGACTCAGACACTTGACACTTACTAGCTGTATGACCCTGGGCAAGTCACTTAACCCCAATTGCCTCACCAAAAGAAAAAAAGAGAAGGAAAGAATGAAGGACAAACAACCACCACCACACTGCCTCTACAGTGTAATGACAGTCTACAATGTATATGCTTTAAAGTTTATACTTTTCCTCATCACAACCCTGTAAAGCAGATAATACAGGTTGTTATTCCCATTTTGCAGATGGGGAAATTGAGGTTGATCAGTTCTTAACCTTTCAACCTTAGAGAGATTTAGCAACAAACAGGTAGGAGGTGTCAAAATTAGGACTTACGAAGTCTAATTTAAAATTCAAGGTACTTATTGCCACACCATTTTACCTCTAGTAATTACCCTCTCAATAAAGGACTGTTTGCTTGGGGAGCATATATGTATATGTAAAAATATTTGTGCACATGTATCATAAATGAATGATGATTAATGATAATAGCTAGAAAGCCTAGTTACTCAGTTTATATTTTGCTTCTATTTTCTCTGCCAAGGAGAAAGACCATTGTACCAGAAATGGCTAACAAGGAGTAGATACCCAAGATAAGGAAATAGAGCAGAGTAGAAGAACACCTAGTAACTTTTAAAAAATACAACCCACCTGGTCCAACTGAATTACCTGCTCAGGTGCTGAAAGACCTGGCAGATGTAAATGCTGAGCTATTGTCACTGCCCTCTGAAAGATCATGGATAATGAGAGAAGTACCACAAGAATGGAGAAGGGCAAGTATCCTAACGGGAGAGAGGGGTGGAGGGAGAGACAGAGAGAAAGAGAGAGAGACAGAGAGAGAGAGAGAGAGAGAGACAGAGATCATTAAAACTACTACAGGCCAGGGTCAGCAAGGTGGCACAGTGGATAAAGTATTGGCCCTGGATTCGGGAAGACCTGAGATCAGATCTGACCTCAAACACTTGAGACTTACTAGCTATATGACCCTGGGCAAGTCACTTAACCCTCACTGACCCACCAAAACAAAAACAAAACAACACCCTACAGGTCAGTGAACTTGACTTTCAGTTCCAGGAAAACTAGAACAGCCCATTTAAATGACAGCTGATGAAAAACTAGAAAGGGAAGCAGTGATTCAATTGTCTTCATCAAGAACAAGTCCTGCTAGACTTAAAATATTTCCTTGTTTTGACAGTTTCTAAATGTGGAGGGAAAGGCTGGAGATAAGATTCCCTAGATTTTTAGCAGAGTAACTGATAAAATATCTCCTAACATTTTTGGCAGAGAAGATGGAATGATGTGGACTCTATGGTCTCTATGGGGAGAACATTGGTACACAGATAAAATAAAGTTAGATGGATTTAGAAATAAATGATAGTTTTAGGGGCGGCTAGGTGGCGCAGTGGATAAAGCACCGGCCCTGGATTCAGGAGTTCCTGAGTTCAAATCCGGCCTCAGACACTTGACACTTACTGGCTGTGTGACCCTGGGCAAGTCACTTAACCCCCATTGCCCCGCAAAAAATCCCAAAACAAAACAAAAACACTTCATCAATTCTTTAGGGGGTGGCTAGGTGGCGCAGTGGATGAAGCACCGGCCCTGGAGTCAGGAGTCACTAGCTGTGTGACCCTGGGCAAGTCACTTAACCCCAATTGCCTCACTAAAAAAAAAAAAAAGTCTAAAAAAAAAAAAAAGAAAGAAATGATAGTTTTCATGACTATACTTAAAGAATAGGGGCGTCTAGGTGGCGCAGTCGATAGAGCACCGGCCCTGGATTCAGGAGGACCTGAGTTCAAATCCGGCCTCAGACACTTAACACTTACTAGCTGTGTGACCCTGGGCAAGTCACTTAACCCCGATTGCCTCACCAAAAAAAAAAAGAAAAAAGAAGAATAGTTGTTCACAACTCCACCAACAGTGGATTAGCATCCCAGCTTTCTCACATCCCCTCCAACATCCTCTATTTTCTGTTTTTGTTATATTTTCCACTCTGATAGGTGTGATAGGGGATAAGGGAGTCATGGTTTGGTAGCAATCTGTCTGGTGGAGGGTTTTGTGGACTGAAAGCTCAACATTAGTCAACAGTGTGAAGCAGCAGCCCAAAAAGCTAATGCAGTCTTGGACTACTTTAAGAGAAGCCTAAGTTCCAGAAATAAGGAAGTGATAGTCCTTCTGTCCTCCATCAGACAAGATTTAGAATGATGTATTCAGTTCTGGGAGGCACAGTTTAGAAGAGCACCGGCCCTGGATTCAAGAGGACCTGAGTTCAAATCTGGCCTCAGACCCTTGACACTTACTAGCTATGTGACCCTGGGCAAGTCACTTAACCCCAATTGCCTCACCAAAAAAAAAAAAGAAGAGCATTGATAAGCAGGAGATTATCCAGAGGAGTTGCAACCACAGTGGTGAAGGATCTTGACTTAATTTCATATAAGAATTGTTTTTTTTTTTTAATTGGGAATGGTGGGGGCAGCTAGGTCGCACAGTGGATAAACCACTGGCCCTGGATTCAGGAGAGCCTGAGTTCAAATCCAGCCACAGACACTTGACACTTAATAATCGTGTGACCTTGGGCAAGTCACTTAACCCTCACTGCTCCACAAAAAAAATTGGGAATGTTTAGCTTAGAGAAAAGGATAGAAGGCATGAGAAGGAAGAACTAGGAATGATGGGTGGAGATTATAAAGAGGTGTAGCATCCCCTCTGGGCACCCTAGATTGGGTCTCCAGGGAACATCTGCTACTTGGTTTCTAAAGCTAGCCTTGTGGGTCTGTACTCATATTGTATGTAGCTCATAATCCTCCAGCAGTATGCTTCTAAGATTGTTCTTGTTCATCCTTTGTTCTCAAAGAGGAGCAGTGACATCATGAGTGATGTCTTGTTTTATTTGTGAATTGGATGTAAGTGAGGCAGAGTTGCAAAGTCATCTGCCTTATTCTCTCTTCCAGAATCATTGAAGTCAAGACAAAAGTCAAGATGACTGGCAATGGTATGGGATGCAGTGGATGACCTTGGTGCCTTCGATGTCTGACCAAGCTCTAAGTGTTCCACAGTGCCTGCTTTGACTGCCTTCATGGTTCTCATCGTTCATGGCTTTTATTGTTCTCACCCACCTATTTGGACTGGGGAAAGTCTTCATGTTTGGGATAGACATCCCTCTAACTCACTGATGGGTTTAAGCCCGGTCAGTTAACCTCAATCTGGTTTAGCCCATCTGCCAAGACAGTTTACCAGGGTGTGGCTGCTGTGCATGCAACAGCTCCTTGGAGCCACAGGTGAAAACTGAGTGACAGGTAGGTACCAAAGGTGGATGAGCAGCCCTGAAAAGGGCACAGCAGACCCTCAAAGCAGAGTTGCTAGTCCTCCTTGAATATTTCATATACCCCATGCTTCCAATAAACAATCTGCTAATAGATACAGTGAGTGAAAAGCAAAGGCATTTACTCAAATGCCTAGTATTTGCATGGCAAGAATACCAGCTGTAAAATGTTCTCCTAGTTCTCTCCTGAGTCTATAGCTGACTCTCTTCTCTGCTGCCAGGCATTCCATTCCTCAAAACTGCTTTCTCTCTCGAGTGACTACCTTTCTGGATCTTTGTCAGTCTGAAGCATATATCTCTTCTCTTTCAATTGTGCCTTCAACTCTATCAACTCATGAAGTCTGAAAGTGCAGGTTGGAGTGTCTCCCTCTGGGAAAATAGCTGCTAGACTTCATGATGTAGACTTCATGGGCAGGAGAAAAAGAGAGAGAGAAATTCCCTTCTCTTCCTCTCCTTCTTCAATACCTCTAACTCTCCAGGGTATAGCTTTTCAAAGCCCACAGAAGTCTGCTTAGCCATTTTCTTTCTTTTTTTTTGTTTCAATCAGAGAAACGTTCATAGCTTGTAAAGGGATGACCAGGTGTAACCACATTTTTACAGGTGGTATAGTGTCACACTAGTCACCATCTATCATTTAAATCCTGTGATGTTATTGACTAAATATTGAGGAGGATCACATTCACTCTCTCTTACAGAGGCAAATTTGACATCAGGAAAAGCTTCCTAGAAATTAAAGCTTTCCAAAAATGAGATGGGTTGCCTAGGGCATGGAAGGTGGATTCTTTAAGCAAAGATTGAATGATGACTTGCCAGGTTTGTCATGATGGGGATTCCTCCCAGGTATAGGTTGGACTAAATGGCCACTGAGGTACCTTGCAACTATGAAATCGTGTGATTCTATTGTAATGAAAAGAGATGGTTATTATTGGTCAATAAGGGCCCAGATCTTAAAGTATACAGAAACTAGTCAGTCAACAAGCATTATTTAAAAAATTAAATGCTATTTTACCAACTTCTGCCCTTCTTCCCCATGCCCCACTGAGAAAGCAAGAAAAACAAAACCCCTATCATAAACACATACAATCAAAGCAAAACAAATTCCCACATTGGCCATGTCCAACAAACAAACCAAACAATATTTCCATGTGTACTTTGAGTCCATCACCTCTCTATCAGGAGGGATTGTGATGAATTCAGTTTTGGATATATTGAGTTTAAGATGTCTATAAGACATTCAGTTGAGATGTGAGTTGGGAAGTTAGAAGAGAGCTTAAGACTAGATAAGCATATGTGAGAGTCATCTGTATAGATACGATAATTGAAATCATGGTTGTTGATGAGATCACCTGAAGTAAAATAGTAGAGAGGGAGGAGGGAGCCCAGGCCAGAGCCCTCCAGAGAAAGAAAGAATGCTAAAACCCTGCAGTTTTGGAGTCATACATTTCCTTGGTCATGTGTTCCTACATGTGTCTCATCATTCTGCCTTTTTTTTTTTTTAATTTTTTGCAGGGCAATGAGGATTAAGTGACTTGCCCAGGGTCACACAGCTAGTAAGTATCAAGTGTCTGAGGCTGGATTTGAACTCAGGTTCTCCTGAATCCAGGGCTGGTACTTTATCCACTATGCCAACTAGCTGCCCCTATCATTCTACTTTAAGTTCATGCATACTCTTTCCCCCAACAACTTGGCATTTGTGGGAGAGTACACCCCAGATTTTTAAGGGAAATAGGAGCAGGGACTATCTTTTGCCTGTTTCCTCTGTGTTTAGTGCAGTACTGGTTACCTAGTAGGTGCTTCATAAATGTTTATTTACTGACTGAAAATTACTTTGTAACTGATGTTCTTGCTATGCTATTTTAATAAATGCCTTTGCTAAAGAAAGGAATCTATTCGTTGATTATTTTGTCTTGTTTTTTAGTTTTTTAGTGAGGCAATTGGGGTTAAGTGACTTGCCCAGGGTCACACAGCTAGTAAGTGTTAAGTGTCTGAGGCCAGATTTTAACTCAGGTACTCCTGACTCCAGGGCCAGTGCTCTATCCACTTCGCCACCTAGCTGCCCCTATTTGTTGATTATTAAGGGAGAGCATGCCTTTATGAGCATGCTCATAAACTAGTGTTAGGATAGGCACTCACATGGTTACCCCTAGAACCCTGAATTTAGTCGTAGCTACTCCTCTGGGGACCCAAACTGCATTTGCCCATGAAGTCCACAGCGGCTATCACACTGTGACAAAGAGAACACGTGGGATTCCAGTGACTGAGATCATTGAAATAGTTGGATAATCAGTGATCAGATAGACTGTCCCAGAGAAAACAAAGTATATTTCAAAGGTAGAAGGCAGTCCTTGCAGTTACCTAGTTGTCAGACCTGACAACTTAGGTACTTTCTTTACCAGCTCTGGGGAGATCCTTTTACCCTTTGGGCACCTTACTTAAGTTGAGAGTCCTCCCTGAAGCATAGGTATAGATCAGAGAGACCCCCAGAATAAACAGGAGGGAGGCTAAAAATAGCTATTTGCCCAGAGGTAGGTTAGAGGGCTTCCCTCTTCACCACCTAAGGTAGCTGCCTTTCCCTATGGAAAAATATAGACTTCATAAAACAGGGGACAGATACCCCTCCAAAGAGCTTTTCTACCATTCTTCTACCTCCTCTCTATCCTCCTTCCCCTAAAGGGGCCTCTCAAAGCCCTATCTGGGCCCCAAGCAGGCGGCTATTCCCGGAATGCGTTTTTTTAAACTTTTTTTTGTTGGCGAATATATATGTGACCTTAATTATTCATATGCAGCACTTATCTCCCCCAAATGTTTTATCTGGATTTGGCAGATCAGATCTGCAGATGGGAGGTGGGGAGTGCATAAGCAGCAAATGGGGGTGGGGTGGGAGGGGTGGGGCTCAGGAGGCTTTTCCCTAAACACAACTAGGCTTGACATCTTTATTATGGGGAGGAACCTCGGATCAATAAGCCCAGCGTTCAGTCAGCTTAACTGTTTCAGTGATTGGCTGAGGAATGGGAAACTGGGTCCCAACCACCAGCCAAACCAGGAAGGAAACCAGTGGTTTATGGGAGCTGCCTGTTATCCCATATCAGGAGGGGGTGATATAGGGCATGATGTGGGATCTTTGCCCCTCCCTGTTCTCCAGCTAGTCTTCAGGACATGGTAAGGGATTTGGACTGGTTTGAAAGAGAATGAACCAGAATCCAGGTGGCTTTTGGTTTTTTGTTTTGTTTTGGTTTTTTTGAGAGAGATTGCTTTAATGGCTGAGTTCCCCCCAAAGGATGAGGCCCAGTGGGTTTATATCATTCTAGGAGGAATATAGTCTGACTTAATTTAATCTTAATGTGTCCTTTTTGTCTTGGCTTTTTTGGTTCTTGCCCTCAAGGAATGGTGAGAGAGAAACTGGAAAGGGTTAGATGAATATGAATAGTGGTATCTTGGGGCCCCAGAATGGGGTGCTCTGGGCTCCAGCTCAAAGACACAGCACAGTGCCTTGGTGGTCTTCCTGCATTCTCTTCTCCCATCCTATTCCCCCACCTCTGCTCGGAGTGTCCTCCCACCTCATACTCATAGGGTCATAGATTTAGAGCTTGAAGGGGTCTTAGAGGCCATTGAATCCAATCTCCACATTTTACAGCTGGGGAAACCGAGGTAAAGAAAGATTAAGTGATTTGCTCATGGATGCACAGCTAGCAAGTTTCTCAGGATTTGGTACCAGGTTTTCCTACCTCCAAATATAGCATTGTACCAAGTGTAGCCAGAAACAGAACCCTAGGTGATCCCCAAATGGCTCTTCACCCCTCTAGGCCCTCCAGGCTGCTTTTGTTGTTGTTGTTGCTGTTGTTGGGGAAATGAGAGGAATGCTCTGCTCTCCCCCAGCTTTAGCTGTAACCAGATCCACAACCACAAAAGAGTAAGTCCAGTGAGAGCAGTGTGATGAAATCACCATAAGGCACCAGTGTTTCCCTAGCATCAGTGATCTTTGCAGATGCAATGATAAGGATTCTGGTAGATTCTCCCAGGGTATTAAGGAAGGTCAAAGGTGTCCTCTGAAAGAATTCCTGGGTGCTTGGGGATGCTGAACACTGATTTTCCTCTTCCCAGTAATACCTTCTTGATGAGTTGCCCATTTGGTTTGTTCATTAAGGTCTCTACCATCTCATTCCCAGAAGGATAACTTTCCTTGGGAGGGAAGGAGCGTGTGTGTGTGTGTGTGTGTGTGTGTGTGTGTGTGTGTGTGTGTGTGTGTGTGTGTGTGTGTGTAGTTTGGGAGCTGTGATGGAAGCTTTGGATTCTGGGCTTCATTCCTTATGGTTTGGTGGGGATGACATTTTAGGCTTAAGAAGGAAATTCTAGAATCCCGGGCTTGGAAGTTTCTGAGAAGCCATTTCTGTGTCCCCATAGCATCACCCCCCAACCCTCCTAATGATGCAAACATTTCTCCTGCCGTTAGCACACTTCTAAGAAATCCTACCAACTCTCTTTGATAGCTAGTCCATTTCTGGTAGTTCTTAGTGTCAGGAGGGCAAGGGGGAAGTGAATGTGGAGGGAAGAGGGGGGGGTAGAGAGAAGTTGGAAGGTTCAGAGACCTCTGGAACACGATGAAGCACTGTGGACAGGAGAGGGGTGGAATATTGAGTTACTAGTCAGCTTGAATCTCTCAAAGAGATAAGGGACCCCATGGAGACCCCCGCAGGGTTCCCTTGCCCTCCCTTGGGCTCCTAGAAGAATTTACTCCCACCAACCAACCTGTTCCCATAGCCAGGAGTTGCCATGGTGACCCCCCCCCCCACCATTGACTAGAGCTTTTCCAGTAAAACCACTGCAGAAATCCATACTTCCCGACAGACACGCCCCCTATCCCCCCCCACCCCCACTCCCAGGCAGGCTGTTAGAGCCGGAGAGACTAGGAGTTAACCCTGCACGTGCTGGTAAGCCTGCAGTTTGGGGAGGGGGGGGGGAGGGAGCATGGCATGGGGAGCACAAAGCTAATTTAGAACTAGACAGAGGAGCCTGGGGTACAACTGGACTGGCTCCATCTGCCTTCTCAGCCCACTCCCCTTCCCCCATTAAAGAACAACTCAGGGAAAGTCTGAAGGTGCTTTGAGTCTGAAGAACTCCAAGATTCCCAAAGCAGGGGGGCCCTGAGGCATGACAGCCTGGAGGTGGGTGGGTCCTTGGGATTCCTCTAATTTTGGTCCCAGCTCTCCCCTTCCCAGGCTCCCCAGTGGGAACCACTGACCTGGGCATCTCAGGGGACTGGTAACAGAAATTCACCTCAGAGCTGGGGCCCTGGACTTACCCGCTCCTGCCTGTCATTGCTGCCTCTGAAGCACCAGGGGGAGGACCCAGGCACAATAGCCACATTTCCCAGGCTACTCCTTTCCCCACCCCACCCCCACCCCACCTCTTGCCTTCCACCAATATATTCATTGCCCTTTTAAATCTCTTATCTTGGTACTGTGGGTCCAGGCCCCCAGAATCCCATGGATATGAGTATGAGACTAAGCCCTGGGTCTGGGGTTTGGATTCTCCCCTCCAAACAAAACAATCAGTTCTCAGAATTTTGATCCTCAATCTCTGATCCAGAAAGTTCCTCTCTCCCTTTCTAACCCAAATAAACTCAGATGCTTCAGCATAGAACTGGTGCCCCGGGGAGAAGAAAAGGATCTTTTGCTGTTGATACTTTTCCAGTGTATCCTAGAGGAAGCCCTCTAGAAATTGCACAGTGGACTGGCTTCCTGAAGGTAATAATAGCATTTATGTAGTGTTTTCGGGTTGGCAAAGTGCTTTATATGTGTTGCCTCTTTTAATCCCCACAACAACTATGGGATTATTCCCATTTTACAGATGAGGAAACCAGGACTGAAAAATTAACTTGCCCAGTGTTCCAAAGCAAGTAAGTGTGTAAGGCAGAATTGAAACTCAGGTATCTCTGACTCTAAGGCAGTTAGATGGCACAGCAGATAGAGTGCCAGGCCTAGAGTCGAGAAGACCTGAGTTCAAATCCAGCCTCAGATACTTGCTAGCTGATGCTGAGCAAGTCATTTAACCCTGTTTGCCTTAATCCACTGAAGAAGGAAATGGCAAATCATGAAAACTGTAGGGACTGAACAACAAATTCCTGACTCCCAATCCAATGTTCTATCACCTAGCTGTCTATGTGACTAGCTTGCTTTCATAAGGTCATCTCAGTACACCTCCTTTTCATGTATGGGGTCTCCAGAATAACTATCCTAGGTTCAAGGAATTCTGTGAGTCTATACCTAATTAAAACCACAGTTCATAAGCCCCCACTGATGTTTCTTTTTTTCTAGTCACTCAGAGGGTACAATTAGTTCAAAGCAAAATGGAAAAGTATGTAAGAGAAGTTGTAATATAACATTCCCCTTATAAATCTCAGGCACATCATGCTACCAATATATATGCCATCATTTGGGAGAGTGGGCACACATGGGGATCACTAAAGACAGCAAGTAAGGAACACATGTACCCAGGGCACATGTATGTAGGGCTAACTGACATTTCTAATGCTGCAGGGAAGCTGATGTCTTCTGGTGATATCATCATATTGCTCTCACTGGACCTGGTCCCTGCTGGTTGTGGCATCTTGAGTTAGCCCTGGTAGTTTGCTGGTAACTGTTGGTCATATGGTCAGTCTCTGCTGAATGTTGCTAAGTTGGTTTCATGGTGTCTGCTTAGTGTTTTGCTCTGATGATTCCCACTAATCTGGTGGTGGCTGCTGGGTATATCATTGGCCACTAACTTTGCTTACTGCTTCTAATTTTTGGATTCATTTCTTCAGGGTCACCCACTGACCACCTTGGTTTCAGTCTCCTCCAATATGGTAGTAAAAACCTCTCTCTGATATAGGAAAGCTGATAGTCACAACAAAAATCAGGTAGAACACTCTCAATCTAAGATTGGTTGTTTTTTTTTTTTATTTTGACTCCTATATCAGGGCAAGATTGAAGGCCTTGATCAGATCACTTGAGACCAGCTAACTACTGTTCTCTTTAGGGTTTCCCTTCAATATCAGCCTACCAGTTAATCTGTCTTCAATATCAATCACTTGCTGACTTCTCCTTAATATCAACTAAGCAACTAACAACAATTACCTTTTATCAAAGCATATTTACTGATAAGGTATAGCAGGAGCCAAAATACAATATCTAATATGGGAAGCACACTCTTCTCCACCACCTTGGGCCTTGGAGAGAGTGGGTTCAAACTTAAGGTAGGTAATACAAAACAAAATCATCACTTCCCTCCCCATTTCCCCACATACTCAATTCACTTCTTTATGTAGCATATGAACAATTGACAACTCCATTGAAGGTGTTGCTCCCTTGCTTAAAGGACACAGTATCTCAGCTGCTAGATCGATTTACTGCTAGGCTGGATCAAGCTGGTCATTCTTCACTCCTCACCTTTCACAGGGCTGGCTATTCACCAGACGTGGCTGTTAAGGCTACTGGATGACTGATTTTCCTAACTGATTTTAGTTGTTGGACTTCTGATAGTTCTTATGATCTTTTGAAGCAAAGATCACAAGGCCATAACCTTGTCTGTTCCATTTCTGAATACTCATTCACTTGAGATCAGGAAAGGATGGAATACAACAGAGCACCATGTGTTCATAGCCACATGGTGCCTTGGTGAGGAGATAAGACAGTGGGTGGCAAATAGTATGCCTCTGCCACAACCTTTCCCTGGACACTGACAGCAGTTCTTGCTTCACTTACCCACCACCTGGGAAGAGAGAGAAATTGCTAATTCTAGCTTAGCAGTCAATTTAAAAAGGCTTTTCATCACCACACAGAAATCCAGTGGGAAACAATAAGAGCATATCTAAACATTCTTTAAAGTGCGGAGGTAAGGGGCCAACTCTATCACTTCCTAAAGCAGGCTTCCCAGTCTTCTGGGTAGATATGCAGCAGATCCAGATTATGAATGCTCTAGGGAAGAGGTCCTCATTGTGTTAGACACTCCCGGGATCTTCTCAGCCTAAGCATGCCAACGAATTTGAGTCCAAACAAAAGGTAAGATATGATAGCAAGGTTATTGTCTAGCTCCCTATCATTTCCTGCCTTTATATGTATTTTTGTCAGCAGCAAAGCCACTTGGCTTTGTATTTTTTTTCCAGAGCAATGGGTGTTAAGGGACTTGCCCAGGGTCACACAGCCAGCAAATGTCAAGTGTTTGAGGCAGGATTTGAACTCAGGTCCTCCTAAATCCAGGGCTGGTGCTTTATCCACTGCACCATCTAGCTGCTCCCATGGCTTTGTATTTTGATTCAAGAAAAACCTTCCTCTCCACCCCAATCCCCACAATGAAGAATCTGCTCTTCCAGCAAATTGTATGTGGTACATATGAACATCTTTGAGTATACATCATTAACAACATAAATTGATGAATAATACAGCTCACACACAGATATTAAATACATGACATTCATAATAGAACCCTGGTCAATTAACATTAGCATATGTGATTATTATAATACATATTAATGACATATGTGAACTCCTTTCATTAGGCTTAAAGACATAAATCTCAATGTAATACAAAGTCATAGAGTGTCTCATGATAGTTATGTTTGGTGACCAAGTACGGAGGCCACACACCAAAAAAATATATAAATATATATATATGTATGTATATATGATATATCCACAAAATATGTAGCTTTGATATATAGCAAAACAAAACAAAACCCACCACAGCAATAAAAACATTGTATAGTAAACATATATGCAACATATAAGAGCATATGCTCCAATTACATATAAACAGCACATACAACCTGCACAGTTTGGCTTCATTTGGCTACATGGGTAACTTTTCCCATTTCTTCTAGTGCAGCCTATATAAGTTGGTCAGTGGCCCATTCAGCTCGGTACTTCTACTGTGACCTCTTAGGATTGGGAATGTCTCAGGGTTCCTGTTAGCATCCTCAGACCTCCTAGCCTGTGGTCCCAATCATGAGCTCATATCTCAGGTTGACTACACATATATACAAGTTACTCTGTGTGTGTATATATGTATGTATGTATTTATTTACAAAAATTTTCAGTATGAGCATTTACATTTCAGAAATCATCAATTGCCACAAACCAGAGCTCATTAGATTATTTTGTTGATGGTCTAAACTTAAGAAAGTGTTACTATTACAGATTAAATTTAAAAGTTTGAAAAAATATATCTACACAAGTTAAATCTATATATGCAAGTTATACATATACATACACATATACATGTATGTAAAAGTTACAGAGACACTTAGGGATCCAAGAACAAGCACAAAGCCTGGAAACAGTGAAACACACATGTATACATACATATACATGCATACATATATCTAGCTAGACATGTATATACACATAGTGATATACCACATATATGTATACACATATATCTAGCTAGCTATACACATATGTGTATATATATATGTATGTATATGTATATATATATATATATACGCATACTTACATACACATATACATATAATCACTGTTTCTAGGCTTGTTCTTGGATCCCTAGGTGTCTTTGTAACTTGAAAATTAGTAAAGAAAAGGAATGCCTCTTGGTTCAGCCCTGCTCCCTAATCTGAATTAAGGTCCCCTGGAGCTGGGAGAGACTTGATTGATGTCTCTGACCCCCTAGTGGTTAACAAGTACCAACATCCAGTTTCTTCTTCATGTAAATCATTGTCTTTTGAACATTTATCTAAGTTTGGCAGTCTTTCTGCAACTGGTGAGAGGCTTCTTTTCTAAGTCTACTTGACTCCTTTCCTCCTGTGCATGAGGTAGCCTAATTCCCTCTGCAATAAACAATTGGTTGTATATTGTCTTGGTATTGTTCCAAACACTCTCCAGGACTATCTTGTAGACTGGCAAATTGATTGATCTTTCCACTACTTAGTTTAAGATAGATTTCTATCAGTTTGTTAGCAACACACTAAGATTTCTAAGCAGAACATCATACTTTTTTTGTTTTGTTTTGGTTTTTTTGCGGGGCAATGGGGGTTAAGTGACTTGCCCAGGATCACACAGCTAGTGTTGAGTGTCTGAGGTCACATTTGAACTCAGGTCCTCCTGAATCCAGGGCCAGTGCTTTATCCACTGCACCACCTAGTTGCCCCCAGATAGGTCTTTTTCAATCAACCTCTCAACCAAGAGATATTCTGGTTATGAGTTTCTATAGCTTCTCTATTTTCTGAGACTCCACATTATATGTCTCAAGGAGGCAAATCTGGCCCTTACCCGAAACATCTGCTGTTAAAGTCTGATGGTATCTATCTTGCTAACATTGTATGCATTCACAAACTTTCACCACAGCAAAATTCCAGCAAGACTTTTTTTTTTTTTAGTGAGGCAATTGGGGTTAAGTGACTTGTCCAGGGTCACACAGCTAGTAAGTGTTAAGTGTCTGAGGCCAGCTTTGAACTCAGGTCCTCCTGACTCCAGGGCCGGTGCTCTATCCACTGCACCACCTAGCTGCCCCCCAGCAAGACTTTTGTACCAGCTTCAAGGTCCCCAGCATGTTCAACAGTATGTGATTGAAATGCTTGGGCTTTGGGTCTCTCTGAGGGTATTTCAGGTATGGTTTAAGACTTCCTTATTCCTATCAAAGTTTAAACCACTTTAGGTGATCTGCTTGGTCAGAGTAGATCCTAGCAAGGAAGCCATATGCTCAGAAATTCTTGGCCTACAATACTTTAGAAACCGTTGAAGCTTTTTTATTCCCAGTGGGGTATGTTCATGAATATTGGATGAAATGGTTAGTCACTACTATAATGTTGCTTATGCTTTTCCTATCTCCCTCCAGAGATTAAAAAGTTTATACACAGAAGCTCCCACAGCTTGTTATATATATAATTGACATTCTCTCAGGATGCTGCACAATTTGGTTATCATTGTCCTGTGAACACACACAGCACAGTCTCACACTTCTTATAGACATTTGCTTCCATTTTGGCTCTGTAAAATCTGATTCTTACTAGCTCAAGTGCTCTCTATTGTGTCAAATGGCTAAAATCATCATATAATGACATCACATCCTTAGAATGTAATGCCTTGGGCAGCACCGACTGCTTCCTGGTACCATTGTTGTTTTTCCTGTCATGACTGGCTCTTTTTTTTTGGGGGGGGGATGAGGCAATTGGGGTTAAGTGACTTGCCTAGGGTCACACAGCTAGTAAGTGTTAAGTGTCTGAGGCTGGATTTGAACTCAGGTCCTCCTGACTCCACGGCCAGTGTTCTATCCACTGCGCCACCTAGCTGCCCCATGACTGACTCTTTGTAACACCATTTGGGGTTTTCTTGGCAAAGATTCTGAAATTGTTCACTATTTCCTTCTCCAGCTCATTTTACAGATGAGGAAACTGAGGCAAACGGGGTTAAGAGACTTGTCCAGGGTCACACAACTAGTAAGTGTCTGAGTCATTTTATTGCATAGTTGCAAAATGGGCATTATCTCAACAATAAGATATTTTTAGGGGCAGGCCTGACACTGTCCCCCTTTTAGTTTGGGGTCAATGTTGGGATGAAATGAGATACTTGTTGGTCATTGAACATCTAGCAAAAAGGGGTTTACTTAATCCTAACAAAGCAAAGATATGCAACAAGGATATAGTGGCACTTAGTTTCCATAAATATGGTCCCCTCTTCTCTATATTGGAAATATATCTGGTCAGCAGGGTGTGGTGACGTGTAGTTGTCAGTGATCCATCAAACCAGAAGAGTACAGACCCCATGTGGGCAAGATCTATTATGACCCTAGGTGACCAGAAAGCTACACTGACATAGCCAGAGAATACCAGAAAATTCTATCAAGGAAGGCACATTGGGCATTGCCTCAGTCCTGGGCCAGTCAAGTCATAACTTTGTTGCCATTTCCTAACCTGAGCTTACATGGGCTCTACTTTTCATACTCAAAATGTGTTTCCTGCATAAGGTAAAGCCTACATAATATATTACTGTTAGCACATTCACAAGGTAGTCTCAAGACTGTGAAGAGGGGCAGCTAGGTGGCGCAGTGGATAGAGTACCAGCCCTGGAGTCAGGAGTACCTGAGTTCAAATCCAGCCTCAGATACTTAACACTTACTAGCTGTGTGACCCTGGGCAAGTCACTTAACCCCAATTGCCTCACTAAAAAAAAAAAAAAAGACTGTGAAGAGGACCAAACTTCTAATACCTATTCATCCCATGATCAATAACAGTGTACTCTCTACAGTTTGATGATGCTGATGAACAAAATGCTTCAATACACTTTTTGGGGGGGAGGGGGGAAGGGCAATGAGGGTTAAGTGACTTGCCCACGGTCACACAGCTAGTGAGTGTCAAGTGTCTGAAGCCAGATTTGAACTCAGGTCCTCCTGAACCCAGGGCTGGTGCTTTATCCACTGTGCCACCTAGCTGCCTCCCCCTTCAATACACTTTCAACCATATTATAGTTATTTTACAGAAGCTGGTATGACCTCAAAGAACAACAGAAAACCCTATTGTCCAATCACAGCCCTGTGTATCTCCTTGTCAGATGCCATGCTGCCCAGACCAGAAACCACTGGATTTCTGCATTATTAGCACTTCCAATATAGAGATCTTGAATGAGCCCCCAAATGCTATACTTGGATCACCTCCCTGTCTTGTGTGAAGACTTTCAGAATAGCAACCCTTTGTTTAATGAACTCTGTGGATCCACAGCTATTCAAAACCATAGCTCACAAGCTTCTACTTTTTCTCTAGTGAGGACTTAGAATAGTGACTGGCACATAATAAGCACTTAATTAATGCTTATTGTCTGACTCAATTAGTTCAAAGCAAAGACATTTACTATAATAGCGTAGTAAGAAAAGCTGCAATTAAACATTCTCTCCACAAACCTCAAGTTGGCTTTTCTACAAATTCACACGTAACCCTACTTGCAAAGCCCATTGGTATGGGACTCTCTCCTGAGAGGGAGATCCCTGGAGATCAATGCCCCGTGCTTGAGTGAGGGGCAGGGGCAGGGGCAGACTTGGCAAGAGAGAAGGAGCAATTCAGTCTCTTGAGTTCTTCAGACGATCTTCGAGTGTTGTTCTTCAATGCTTTGAGTAGATACAGGCACTTGTGACTTACCGCTTGGAGAGGGAAGATGGACAAGGCCAATCTTATTTCAGGCTGCTGAAGGAAAAGACCCAGGGGAAACATAAGAGGAGCTGACGGTGTCTACACTAGAAACTTCGGGGAACTTGCCCCTTGTCAAGATGTAAGACTCTCTTGGTTGAAGTGAGTTACCTCTTTCCCAATGGGAGAATGCCTTCTCTAATAAAATCCAATGCACGTCAAGTCAAGACATCCTCTTCAACAACAAAGGATGAACAGCAACAATTGATGTTCTCCTATGATGCTTCCTCTGATTTCTGTTTTGCCATTATTTGGATAAATGATTTCTTTGCTAATCGCTATGTGTATTCATTGTGGAACTGGTATTTGGTGGGAAAGGAATCAACGCCTCGATATAGAGCTTGGGGTCCTACTCCCACCCACAATATTGAAACAGCAGTCAGAAGTTGGATTGAACCTGAAACTCACATTCCCTAAACTAATAGTATTTAAGAGAGCAGATAGATATAATTCTAGCCCAGTGCCCTGCTCTCTCTCTCTTTTTTTTCTTTTCTTTTTTTTTTTTTAGTGAGGCAATTGGGGTTAAGTGACTTGCCCAGGGTCACACAGCTAGTAAGTGTTAAGTGTCTGAGGTCGGATTTGAACTCAGGTACTCCTGAATCCAGGGCCGGTGCTCTATCCACTGCATCATCTAGCTGCGCCCCCCCCCCCCAGGAAAGTAGAGTGGCAGCCTCAGGCTCCAATGTCCTACTTCCTCTCTTGACAGGAATAAAAGTCTCACTTGGGAAAGGGTGGAGGAAGCAGATGTCTATTCTGCTTCCTTTTGAACCACACAATGACATCCCTATGCTACATGTGGAAAAATATCCCTTGCCATACCCATACCATCAGTGGGGAAAGTGGACACACACGGGGATCACAAAAGAGAGACATTTATATTTATATAGGGCACATGTGTGAAGGGCAACTTACCCTACCCTTCTGATGCTGCTGAACCACCTCTGTCTTCTGATAATGTCACCCTGCTACTCTCACTGGATCTCCTCCTTGTTGGATATGGCATCTCTGCTAGACACATGACGCTGTTGGTTCCTACTTCTATCCTGATGATTGAGACAAACAGGGTTAAGTGACTTGTCCAGGGTCACACAGCTAGTAAGTGTCAGAGGCCAGATTTGAACCCACACAAGATGAGTCTTCCTGATTCCAATCCCAATGCTCTTTCCCCTCTGCCACCTAGCTGCCCTTTAGATCCCTATATCTAAGCAAAATCAAAGAAAGCCCTCTCTCTCTGACAGGCTTAGCATGCCAATGAATTTGAAACAGAACAGTAAACTGACAAACTTATTTTGATTCTGTATCTTGGTCCTAGAAAACTCTGTCTTCATGTACAAGAAAGTTCTCTAGAGCTGAGATTTAAAAAAATAATAATTTTTTATTTATGGTTTTGGGTTCCAATTTTTATCCCTCTTTCCCTCCCTCCTTTCACCCCTCCCTGAGGTGTCAAACAATCAGATTTGGGTTATACATGTATGATTATGTAAAACATTACCATATTTGTCATTTTGCACAAGCAAACTTGATTAAAAGGAAAGAAAGTAAAAAAATAGCATGCTTCAATCTCTTCCATCAACATCAGTTATTTCTTTGGAGGTTTTTCATCAATAGTCCTTTGGGATTGTCTTGGATCATTGTATTATTGAGAATAATCAAGTCATTCACATTTCTTCATCAAACAATATTGCTCTGTGTGACCCTGGGCAAGTCACTTAACCCCCATTGCCCCACAAAAAAAAAAAACAAAAAAAAACCCAATATTGCTGTCTCTGTGTACAATGTTCAGAGCTGGGGGGCAGCTAGGTGGTGCAGTGGATAAAGCACCTGCCCTGGATTCAGGAGTACCTGAGTTCAAATCCAGCCTCAGACACTTGACACTAGTTGTATGACCCTGGGCAAGTCACTTAAACCCCCTTGCCCCACAAAAAAAAAAAAAGAAAGAAAACAATGTTCAGAGCTGAGATCTTTAACCTAGAGTCCATGAACTTGTTTTAAAAAATATTTTGATGACTTCATTTCAATATAATTAAGTTCCTTTGTAATCCTGGATATTTTGTTTTATGTGTAACACAATGAGCTTTTACAAAGGAATATTTACTTCTAAACATGATGAAAAATATACAAATTTATCCTTCCCCCAGTATGCAAGAGACATAAATCACCAGGCTCCTTGGGCTATCTCATTCTCTTGGGGAGGTGAAGGGGATTAGGGGATTGGCTCTGTTCCTATAAAGGACAGCCCAGTTCCAAATCAAAATCCCACCAAGGGTTCCAGTCCCAGGCCCCCTGGCTTCTCAAGACCTTCATTTGGGACAGGATGCATTTATAATCTTGGCTCCCTGGTCACCACAACTCAAATTCCCAGTCCATGAGGATCATTTCTAGTACTTCAAATTGAGGATGAACACAGAACAGAAATAAACACCCCCAGGCCCATTTCTCTGAGCTGGGAAAAGGAGAGTCCCTCCTCTCTCACCTATCCATTCTGGACAATGCAGCTAGGAGTCACTGAAAAGAACAAAGAAAGATTGGAAAGAGTGACTGGCTGGATCTCGGCAGTTTGAATTGTGATTGACATGGGAGGCTACCCTGACCCACATAGTAGGAGACATAGGAGTAGTTGGACAAACTGAGCATGTTCAATGGAGCCTGGGGTTACATATGCATTTAGGAACATTATTCTGAGAAGGGACTCATAGACTTCACCAGATTGCCAAAGGGGTCCTTGACACAAAAAAAAGGTTAAGAAGCTGTGCTTCTGGAAAGATTCGTTTGGGGGGGGGGGCGGGGAAAGAAAAGTTGAGTGCCTCTGTTCGGTTGGGTCATGGCATTGGTGATGTTGGTGAACTACACAGGGTATTACTGGGATGTCCCAATGTTTCTACTATGTGGACAAAGGTAAGTATGGATGGGCTCCCATAGATCTCTCTCTCTCTCTTTTTTTTTGGGGGGGGGGCAATGAGGGTTAAGTGACTTGCTCAGGGTCACCTGGCTAGTAAGTGTCAAGTGTCTGAGGCTGGATTTGAACTCAGGTCCTCCTGAATCCAGGGTCACTGCTTTATTCACTGTGCCACCTAGTTGCCCCCTTCCCATAGATCTTTGATCCCCTACTTAAAGAGCTAAACAGGAAAGTATGGGAACTGCCTGCCACCTTTGGTTCAAAGCTCTTCCATTGTGGTATTAGACAGGGTATAATCATTAGCACTTCCTCAGGGATCTCAGACTTCAGGGTGATACCAAGGTATGTGTACTGTGGAAAAATGGATCCATCACTCAAATCCAACTCGATGTTCCAGAGCATCCAGCTTTCTAAGACTCACATGGCACTGCTACAACTGGAGTGGGTGGACATCCTGAAGTTCCTCATGTGCCAAAATATAGATGGGTTATGTGTTGGCTCTAGCTTCCTCAGGGAAAAACTGACTGATCCCTGTGGGAATGTGTTTGTGGAAGAGTGTGCCAAATACAAGAAGCACTTTGTGAGGGGCAGCTAGGTGGCTCAGTGGATAGAACACTGACCCTGGATTCAGGAGGACCTGAGTTCAAATCCGACCTCAGACACTTAACACTTACTAGCCGTGTGACCCTAGGCAAGTCACTTAATCCCAATTGCCTCACAAAAAAAAAAAAAGGGAAGAAGCACTTTGTGATTAATGTGGTAGCAGGCAGCACGCACTTCAAGGCAGTGGACTGGCAATGCATTGTGGTTATCCACTGAGGGCCCTGGTGGGCAGGTAAAGGACACCATCCTGGACTGGGAAGATGCCTTCTCTGATCAGCACCTCAGTCTTATAGATGAGGCCTGAAGGAATGCAAACCTGTTGGTATCCTGGGCACATCACTACAGATCTGACCCAGTGGTAGCTTGCCTCTGCTCACCAAATGCAAAGGAGGTTGCTTATGGCCATAGGCAACCTGCAGGCCACCAAACTCAACCTTCACCTTTAAGACAACATTGATAATGTTATGGCCCAACTCATGAAACACCTGTGATTTGAGACCACAGGAATGTGTTCTCCTTTCTCCCACCTCCATCACTCCTCCCCTCTCAATGCAGATGAGAGTTGAGCTCTGCCCTGCCACACCTTCTATTGTTGTTGTTGTTGGACAATGAGGGTTAAGTTACTTGCCCAGGGTCACACAGTAAGGGTCAAGTGTCTAGGCTGGATTTGAACTCAGGTCCTCCTGAATTCAGGGCTCGTGCTTCATCCACTGTACCACCTAACTGCCCCTTAGCCTAAAATTTTAAAAACCAAAACCAAAACCCACCCAGATTTACTTACTCCCATTGTAGTAATCCCATAGATTGTGCCTTCGGTGTATCCTTGGCATATCTTGGTCAGATAGGATCACCAACACAGAAGTGCTCCAACCGAGCAACTTCCAAGCATCTACACGCTACTGAAACAAAGACGGCTGCACTGGCTCGGTCATGTGCACCACATGCAAGATGGGTGCATTCCTAAAGACCTACTCTATGGAGAGTTAGCCTCAGGCCAAAGACCTGTTGGACACCCCCAGCTTCGCTACAGAGATTTATGCAAGCGAGACTTGAGGGCTCTGGGAATAGACATCGGCAGCTGGGAGGAGATGGCCAAGGACCGTGCCCGATGAAGTTCAGTACTCAGCGGCAGCTTGCATGCAGTTGAGATGGGCCTTCAAACTCAGGAGAAAGAAAAACGAATGAGACGCAGGAACTGATGGGCAACAGAGAGTGCAGTTTTCCGATGTCCTCATTGCGGCAGGCAGGAGCTGGAGCTGCGGCTCCCATATCGGATTGCACAGCCACACTGTGGCCTGTGGCTCTTCAAGGCGCTGATCCATGGTTGTCCTCGACTGGTGGAAGCCTACTATGGGAGTGGGAAGGGATCTTCCAGATCAGCCTGTCCAACTTCATCTTGTTTCAGTTGTGTTTGACTCTTTATGACTCCATTTGGGGTTTTCTTGGTTAAGATACTACATGGAATAAACTCCATCCTAACTTCTTTCAGGAGGTAGAGACACTTCATGGTTATCTATGGGACATAGGGAGGGGAGGAGGCAAGAGCAGACAGAGCTTGCTGCAGCCCCTCCTAGCCCTTGCCCTACTACCTCCCAGCTCCAACTCCCACGGGTGGTAGAGCCAAGAGGCTCCAATAGGTGTTCTAATTGTTTTGTCTGTGGCCCAGGATGAATAATTGAGAGGTCTTTGAGGAGAATTAATTAGCCCATTTATTGACTGTAAATGCTTTGCTAGAGATGATAACATCTCAATTGCACTGTGTGCTAGGGGTCTGGCATTTAATTTGAGCCCAGCATCAGCTCACTGTCAGCAGCTGGGAGAGAACTGTCTACTGCCCTCCTCATCCAGGGGGTGCCCCTGGGTTGTGGGGAAGCTGGGAACTGGGACTATTTGTACTTCCCCCCAGGGCAGGGAAGGAGAAGGGGAAGGCACAGTTGGGGCCTCATTTTGTCTGGTATTCTTATCTAGTAGGTCAGGCATAACAGTCTTTTCTGGAGAAAATCTCCTACCTTGGTTCATGATCACAGGCAAGTGACCAGGCCTCATTTTCCTAATTTGTAAAAAAGAAGTGTTCACTAGGTAATAAAGGATTGATTTTGCACAGCAGTTTAAGATTTAGCATTTTAGAGCTGGAACTTCAGGTAAGCACGAGGTAAGCAGTGCAAGTGATAATAATAATAATGATAATAGCCACACACATTTATATGTCACTTTGTGATTTACAAAAGTAGTAAATATGCATTATCTTTTTTGATCCCCATAACAGTCCTGCTATTAGCCCCAATTTACAAATGAGGAAACAGGCCCAGTGATTTGAGATTCGTGATATCACTCAGCTTAATTGATTTGCCCATGATCACACAACAAATAAGAGGCGAGATCTGAATACCAGTCTTGATTTCAAATCCAACACTCTGTTAGATAAGACTTATTAGTCTTCGCTATTTTATAGCTGAGAAAATGGAGGCTTAGAGAGGTCATGGTACCCAATAGTGTCAAAGTCAGAGTGAGAGTTTAACCTCAAGTAGAAGCCTGTCTTGAGATCTTTCTGTTGTACTAAGCAACCTCTGAGTTTCCCTCCTCTTCTAAAATTCCATAATTTCTTGATTTTCTTGTCTTGTTTGTTTAGGCACATTCTGGGTTTGCCTGTTGATCATTTTTCTAGGAGCTGGTTATATAACAAGGAGTAGGCTTGGTGCCCTGTTCCTGTGGGTCTAGCAACAATTACTCTACTGTCCCTCTAAAGTCAGAACCAGAAAGAATACTAGAGATCACTCAGTTCAATTCTTTCATTTTGCTACCCTTAAATTGGTTCTGAAAATATTCCTCTTTCAAAGAATTACTCACCCACACAATCCAGTCAAAATTTAAGTAAAAGTTTTTGTTATTCAGCACATAGAGGTATGGCTGGGAGAAGTCTAAACTTCAACTGAGAACAAAAGAGAAGATGACAATTTTATAGAGAAGAAAAGGGTGTGTGTGTGTGGGAGAGATTTAGGACTGAAAAGTTACAGCTATTTGGAAAATGATGATGCTAGCTCTTTGGGGAGTGGGATACATAAAGGAGTACATTCTTAATTTGGGATTATCCTCACTACCTGGTCGTAATCACATCCCAAACACTACGGGCTCCCAATTAAGCTCATGCTGTAAATTCAAGGTGCCCAGTTTACTGGGTGGCTGCTTTGTTATCTATTTGACTAACCACTAATCTGGTTAATTAACTACTTTGCTTTTCCAAGGAAAGAGTAATCTCTAACTAACCCCAGCAAGTTGATCAACCATATTTCTCCAAGGTCAGAGTGTCCCCCTCAGGGCCAGAGCATCCCTAACTGGACCCAGGCCCACCAGGCTGCTACTACGTTTTATATGAGAGAACCAAGCCTCGGAGAAGGGAAGAAACTTGCCCCAAGTTACACAAGTGACAGGGGTAGCTGAACCCAAATTAGAAGCCAGGTACTTAGCTCCCCATCCAATGTGTTGTTTTTTTCATCACAGCATGAAAGAACTATTTCTTGAGCACCAACCATATATGCAGCATTGTTGCTGTTGTTCAGTTGTTTCAGTTGTATCCTACTCTTTGTGATTCTATTTGGGGTTTTCTTGACAAAGATACTGGAGTGGTTTGCCATTTCCTTCTCCAGCTCATTTTACAGATGAGGAAACTGAGGCAAACAGGGTTAAGTGACTTGCCCAGGGTCACACAGCTAGTAAGTATCTGAGGCCACATTTGAACTCAGGTTTTACTGACTCCAGGTCCAAGGCTCTACCCACTGTAACACCTAATTGGACTACCATCATTCTAGGGAAATACAAAATGAACAGAAGACATAGTCTCTCTGGGAGATGGTTAGGAAGTCAGGAAGGAAGGATACAAGTATTTGTTAAGTGCTTAATGTGTGCCAGGCACTATGCTAAACACTTTACAATATTATTTCTCTTAGTTCCCACATCTGTAAAATGGGAGTAATAAGAGGAACTTATCTGCTAGGGTTGTTGTCAGGATCGAATGACATAATCATGGTAAAGCGCACAGTGCCTAGCAACATGAAATGCTATCTAAATGCTGGCTATTATTTTTCTTATCCTGGGAGGTAGGTGATGCCACTGTCCTCATTTTATAGATGAAGGGACTAAAGCAAATAATATTGTAAAGTGTTTAGCAAGTTCTTGGCAGATAATAAGCACTATATAAAGTATTATCATTACAACAACTCTGAGAGGTGCTGTTATTATCTGAATTTCACAGCTGAGAAAACTGAGGAAGCCAGTGATTATCTTGCCCATGTGACCCTGCCTTGCCTAGGATCACACAGCTGTCACATGTCTGAAGCAGGATTTGAATTCAGTTCTTCTTGACTCCAGGCCCAGCACTCTATTCACCTATCAACCTCTATTGCTGGTGACATATATGAAACAGCTGAATAGTAGAGTAAGGAACAAGACAGGATTTAGACAACTGGACCAGAAGTAAAGACTTCAGGTAGAGAGGGTGGGAAGGATTTGATAATCCCTTTTAATCCATTTGGTCCCAGAAGACAGGACTAGGAGCAATGTCTGGAAGTTGGAAATGGACACATTTCAGTTTGACAGAAGGAAAAACTCCCTAACAATTAGAGCTATGTCAAAGTGGAATGGGTTGTTTTAGGAGGCAGTGGGTTCCCCTCCCTGGAAGATCTTCAAGCAAAGGCTGGATAGCCACTTGTGTCAGGTATACTGAAGAGGGCATTTTTGGGTTCTTGTTGTTCAATAAAGGTTGGGTTGAATGGCCTCTGAGGTCCTTTCCGGCTCTGACATTCTGTGATTCTGTGAAATGCTAGATTGAATGGTACAGATTATCGCTGTTATGAGAATTGAAAGGCATTTTCAGATAATATTAAAAAGAATCATCAAAGAATCTTATAATTTTAGAGCTTAGAGAAACCTGAGAAACAGTATAGATCATCTAGTCCTTTGAACTCAGGTCTCCCTGACTCCAGGTCCAGTGTTCTATCCACTGTGCCATCTAGCTATCTGAAATACTCATGATGTCTTCCAAATGTACACATTTAAATATACATATTTTGCAGTATCAATGCTTTTGTTCAATCACATCTGACTCTGTGACCCATTTGAGTTTTTCTTGACAAAGATACTGGAGTGGTTTTCCATTTCCTTCTGTAGATCAGGGCTTCTTAAACATTTTCTACTCCCAACCCCTTTTAGGTATATACAACAATTATATAGTTTTGCTGTTGCCAATTTTTTTGCAACCCCCACATTCAGTTACTTGACCCCATATGGGATTATGACTCACAGTTTAAGAAGCTTTGCTCTAGACCATATTTACAGATGAAGAAACTCAGGCTAACAGGGTTAATTGATGTACCCAGGTTCACACAGCTAGTAAGTGTCTCAGGCTGGATTTAAACTCAGGTCTTCCTGACTCCAGGACTGGTGCTCTATCCATTGTACCACGTAGCTGCCCCATATATTCTCCAGGCTAAATACCCTGATTTCTTCTAAATGTCCTCATGTCACAAGTTCTCTGGTCCATTGCTCCACCATTTTAGTCTCTGTATTTTTCCTAAAATGTTGGGAACTGAACCCAGGATTACAGGTTTGCACAATAAAAATTCTCCCCTTCTTCATTCTAGACATAATCATAGCATTAGCATGTATGGTTACTATCCCAAAGTCCATTAAAACACCCAGACAACTTTGTCGAACGCAGAACAAAAGACAGATTCCTGGGACACTCTACTAGAGAACCTTTTCTACTTTGTCACCAATCCATTAATGACTTAGTCTTTGAACTGGTCTTTGGATTAGGTCATTCCAAATCAACCAAACAGCACTATTATCTAGTTCACGTCTCTCCATCTGGTCAAAAAGCTGAGCTGTGAGAATTTAATTGATTTGCTTATATCTAAATACACTATGTTTACAGCACTTCCCTGGTCTACTGATCTAATTATGCAAATTAGAGAAGGGTCTGTGATTTCATCCTCATTGAGGACTCAGGATCTGGGAATTAGCTCCACATATCTATATAAGTGCTATGAAGTTGTCTGAAGCTAAGTAAGTTGCCCAGGGACACGCAGTTGGTAGGAATTGTAACTGGGATATGAATCTATTTCTCCTTATTAGAAGACAAACACTCTATCTACTTGGTCAAGCCTCCTCTACACCAATCCGAATCAATCACAAGCATTTATTAAGAGCTTACTATATGGGGCAGCTAGGTGGCACAGTGGATAAATACCAGTCCTGAATTCATGAGGACCTGAGTTCAAATCCGACCTCAGACACTTGACAGTTACTAGCTGTGTGACCCTGGGCAAGTCACTTAACCCTCATTGCCCTGATAAATAATATTGTAAAGTGTTTAGCATAGTGCCTGGCACACATTGTTGTTATTCAGTTATATCTGACTCTGTGAGTGACCCCTGGACTATACTGTTCATGGAATTTTCTTTGCAAAGATATGAGAATGGCTTGCCATTTCCTTTTCTAGCTCATTTTACAGAAGAGGAAACTGAGACAAATAGAGGTTAAGTGATTCGTCCAGGGTCACACAGCTAGTAAGTGTGTGAAGTGAGATTTGAACTCAGATCTTCCTGACTCCCAGCCTAGCACTCTATCTGCTGAACCACCTAGCTACTTCTTGCAAGGTGCCAGGCAATGTGCTAAGCACTGGGCACACCAAAAAAAAGGGGCAAAAGCTGGACCCCAAAGGGATTACATCAAAAAAAGAAAATGAGATCTGTTTAGCATGACAGCTCTTGATGAAGTCATGTTGGGAACTAGAGCAGAGAGGTCACATGATAAATAAATTATAGGAGAAAAGAAATTATCTTTCAGATCTATGGGTAGGGGAACCATTCATGACTAAACATGTGATAGAGAGGATCACACAAGATAAAATGGACTATTTTGGTTGTATAAAAAATTTTTAAATGTTTCGTATAAACAAATTTGATATAAAAATTATCAGAGAAACAAATCAGCTTTGGGAAAAACCCTTTGCAACAGGTTGCTGGGATAAGGTTTCATATCCAAGATATAAAACATATCAAAATATTCAAATATAAAAATATATAACCAAGTTGTTATTGTTTAGTCATTTTTCATTCATGTCTAATTCTTCATGATCTCATTTTGGGATTTTCTTGGCAAAGATACTGGGGCAGTTTGACATTTCCTTCTCTAGCTCATTCTACAGATAAGGAAACTTGAGGTAAACAGGGTTAAGTGACTTGCCCAGGGTCACACAGCTAATACCTGAGAACAGATTTTAATACAGGAAGGATGAGTCTCAGGTACTCTATCCCCACGTAGATTAATAGCCATTCCCTAATAAATAAATGGTCAAAGGATATGAATAGGCAGATTTCAAAGGAAGAAATCCAAGTTAACAATCATACCCTCTTTAATCCTGGTGCACCTTTCTGGATCTCTAAATTTTAAAATAACATTTATTACGTACCTACTATATTCCAGACATTGTGCTACTCTTCCAGAATGACTTTCTCCAGTCACTGCCCTTGGCTATCCCCCAAGGGAGGAGGGATTTTCCTTGAACCCTGTTGGAATTATAACTATGAGAAAGGAGAATTGCTGGAGGCCACTGACTCAGAGGAGTTTTAGGAGAATTTTATCTTTACCAAGACTCCTAGCCTCTAATGATTCATTTGTGCCCAGGGGAATTTATGATGGTTCTGATTTGTGATTAAGATCTTTTCCCTGATTTTGGGGAATTATAAAAATATTTATCAATAAAATCACTTTGATTTATTTTGAGGCCAGAATTGGGGAAACCCCAGCTATTTAGAGTTTCCTCCTCTCTTTCTATGGAAATGACTCTAACCTCTCATCTGCCTTTGAGCAAAAGAAATACATAAAGACTAATAATGCATTTAGTTAACCACAGTTTTATCTTAATACTTTCTTTTAAAAAAATAGAATAAGGGGGGGCAGCTAGGTGGCACAGTGGATAAAGCACTGGCCCTGGATTCAGGAGGACCTGAGTTCAAATCTGACCTCAGACACTTAACCCTTACTAGCTGTGTGACCTTGGGCAAGTCACTTAACCCTCATTTTCCCGTGCAAAGCAAAAAATAAACAAAAAAACAAACAAAAAATAGAATAAGGGGGGCAGCTGGGTGGTGCAGTGGATAGAGTACCGGCCATGGAGTTAGGAGAACCTGAGTTCAAATCCAGCTTCAGACACTTGACACGTACTAGCTGTGTGACCCTGGGCAAATCACTTAACCCCAATTGCCTCACCAAAAATTTTTTAAAAATAGAATAAGGGAATAATGATCTAAAATACAAGCTTCAAAGAAACAGAGCTTTGGAATGAATGTATACTCTCCCTGGAAGGGAAAAGGGAATTTCACCATTTGTAGTTTTCGGGGAAGAACAGGTACAGTCTTTTCTGCAATGGCTCTGGTACCACATCTCACCCCCAACTGTGTCAGCAATACTAGTAAATCTGTTCAGGCTTTGGAGCTTCTTCAATGTCCCACCACGGAGGAGGTGGAGATCATTCACCTTTTATAAGATTTCATGGTAGAAGTCAATTGGATTCAGAAACTGTGAGAGGGAAATGGGGTGGGGGGTGGGGGGTGGGGTGGTAGTAGAAGTCCTTATCTGCTATTTACACACATTTCTCACTTGAGTCCTTTCAGTTTCCCACTGTCTAGGATGGAGGGACAGGTACAGTTACTGCCCCACAGCTCCCAGTGGCTTGTGTAGACAAGCACTGAGAACTTTATATCTGACAGCAGACTGTCATCTGCCCCACCACACTAAAATGTAAAATGAAGAACTACAACAACAATAAAAGGAACAACAAGAAGAAAGAAATAAAGAAACAAAGAGAAAAAAAGAAGGAAAGGAAAAGGAAAAAAGAAAGAAAAAAGTCTTATGAGACTATGTAAGAGGCAAAACATATGAGATACATTTAGTTTGTTTCACCTTGCCACTGATGCACACACTAAGAACTTTGTTTCCACTTGGGATGCAACATTTTATTTTGTAGATAAAAGCATACAAAACACTCTATTTTATCTCAGATGCAGATTTTAACCTCTCAGGGCCTCAATAAATTGTTTCATTTTACAAAGCTTATGAGTTTATCTGCCGCGTAGGATCAATAAAATGCCTTTCCAAACCAAGAAAATAGGGGGTGGGGGGAAAGGTTAGAAAATAGAAATAAAACAAACAAGTAACAAAAAAGAAAAATAGAGAAAACGAAAAACTGAGCTTCCCCTCTCAGGGGAAAACTTTAGTCCCAAAATGAGCCCCACAAATCTGTTGGATTTGTATTACTTTGTATTTGAGGATGATCATAATCTTCAAACCTACCAACTATGATAGGCTTGGGACTTCCCTAAAGACTGTTCCTTGTGGATTGTGTAAGAATTCTGCTGAATGTACTGTTTGGGACTCTTTACATGATACTGAGTTTGTTGAAACTCTTTAGTATAAAGCATGGGCGGTGGGGGGGGGGGAGGTATATAAGGGCTTGAAAAGATAATGCTTGAGCTTCCCAAGGACCCCAGAGAACTTGTCACAATGGGGGGGGGGGGGAGAGAAGTGTGGACAAATGTGAAAATTTCTTAATAGTATTTTATTTTATTTTCCAATTACATGTAAAGATAGTTTTCAACATTCATTTTTGTAAGATTTTGAGTTCCAAATCTTTCTCATTTCCCCCCTCCCTAAGACAGCAAGCAATCCGATATAGGTCATGTTAAACATATTTCCAGATTAGTCATGTTGTGAGAGAAGAATCAGAACAAAAGGGAAAAAACCACAAGAAAGAAGAAAAAACAACAAAAGTGAAAATACTATGCTTCGATTTGCATTCAGACTCCATAGTTCAGGGGCAGCTAGGTGGCACAGTAGATAGAGCCCTGGCCCTGGATTCAGGAGGACCTGAGTTCAAATCTGGTCTCAGACACTTGACACTTACTAGCTGTGTGACCTTGGGCAAGTCACTTAACCCCAATGCCTCACCCAAAAAACAAATAAACAAAGAGACTCCATAGTTCTTTTTCTTGATGTTGAGAACATTCTCCATCATGAGTTTTTTGGAATTGTCTTGGATAATTGTATTGATAAGAAGAGCTGAGTCTATCGTAGCTGATGATCACACAATGTTGCTGTTACTGTGTACAATGTTCTCCTGGTTCTACTCACTTCACTCAGCATCAGCTCATGTAAGTCTTTCCAGGTTTTTCTGAAATCTGCCTGCTCCATTACATTCATATACCACAACATGTTCAGCCATTCCCCAATTTATGAGCATCCACTAAATTTCCAATTCTTTTCTACCACACAAAAAAGCAGCTTTAAATATTGTTGTACATGTCAGTCCTTTTCCCTTTTCTTAATGATCTCTTTGTGATAAAAACCTATTTCTAGTAGGGGTATTGTAGGGTCACAGTGCCCTTTTGGGCATAGTTCCAAATTACTCTCCAGAATGGTTGGATCAGTTCACAACTCCACCAGCAATGCTTAGTGTTCCAATTTCCCACACATTTTCTCCAATGTTTATCATTTTGTAAATGTGCAAATTTCAACCCAGTATTAGGAGTGGTTGTTTGTTGTTGTTATTGTTGTTGTTTTTGGTTTTTGTAGAGAAGGGCAAATATTTAACTTGGGAAAAGGGTAGTGGGAGTTACATCCCTTGTAGCTCTACTGGCAACTTCTAGGGAGACAGCTGTATTTCAACATCAAAAGAGCTTGGGGCTTTGAGATGATGAAGCAATCTGCTTATTAGCTACTATGTAGGCAGATCAGATAACTCAGTGGACCCTAAAAAACTTCCTTTGAAGAGGCTTGAAGGGGTCTAACTCACTTGGAGAAAGAAAGAGGTATATGGAGTCACACATGCCCCTGAAAGTTTCCAGGGGAGCTCAGATGCATGCTCTGTGAGGCTCAACATTCTTCTTCCTTTTAAATATTTCTGTTCTCAGTAAAGAGGCTGGGATCTGGTCCTATCTGGCAGCAGAGCTATTCACCATGAAGAAAAGGAAAGGTCAGAGGATTTGGATTTCCCATTATTGATGGTAGCATTGTCCTTGGAGCATCAGACTCCAGTTGCTGAGGACAAAGTAGACCTGATGAGCAGACAGTCTTTCTCTGAGGGCCCCAACCCTTATGGACCAGAAGGTAGCTACACATATCTCAGTGGAACTTCATGAGGACTACAGGAAAGGAGGAAAGGACTTCTATCCAACCAGGAGTGATGAGTTGCTTATTTGCCACATGTTCCCTTTACGTTTGAGCCCATATTGGTAGGAGTAAGGCCTCTCTTTGAACACAGTAGAAGAGAAACTCCCTTTCACTGTGGCACAGATATCAAATTCAAGAGCCCTATTTTTAGCCTTGGTCAGCAGCTCATGGATCTAAAGGACATGATAAGAGAGGAAGTTCTTCTCACTGAGGCATAGGGTTTGAATTCTCAGTCATTATCTTCTTTGATAAAGGCATGAAATCATGCCTACAAAGGTATGACTTCCAAGAGTCCTAGTCTTAGCCCTGGTCAGTGACTTATGGTTGTAGGAAGAAGGAAGGATCCTAAGGTTCACATTCTTAGCCATTTCTCTCTTCAATGAAGAAAGAAAGTCCTGCCTGCTAAGGGGCAGCTGCCAAGAGTCCTGGTCCCAGCCCTGGTCAGTGATTTATGGACCTAGGAAGAAGGAAGGAATTCCTTATTGCTGAGGCCCAAAGTTCAAAATCTTAGCCCTTTCTCTCTTCACTGAAGGCAGAAAGTCCTACTTGCTAAGTTACAGCTGCCAAAAGTCCTAGTCCCAGCCCTGGTCAACAGTTTATGGTCCTAAAGAAAAAGAGCTTCCCTAATTTCTCCAGGAGAGACAGAGAGTGGCATTGGGGCTACCTGGCTCATCCTGTCTAAGGAAGTGCAGTTGACAAGAAAATTAATCTTAGCTTTGTTCCTTGCTTTGTGGAGTGGGAGGTTCTGGTGATTTAGGCTTGGTCTATTACCCATATGCATTTGGTTTGGTTGGATTCTGACAGGAAAGAATGACTCCAAGGGTCAATCCAGGCCCTGGCTTTATTAGCAGTACATTGACATTTATCACTGCCAGAGGCCATTTATTGACATTTATCACTACCAGTAGTAGATGTGAACAAGGTCCAGAAGCCAAAGGTGCAAGTGGCTAAACCTATACAAAGGAACAGGGAAGGGGAAAGAGGAGGAAATAATCTCTGAGGTCCCTCTCAGGGAATTAGCTAGTGCCTGTGGAATGGAAAAGTTAGTCTCTAGGTATCAGCTGAGGATGGGAGACAGCTGTGCAGGCAAGGTACTGGCACTGATTTCTCCACTGACTGGGGATTTGAGTGGGATTTTTATAGGACTCTTTAAAGATGTTCCCCTCCTCCTTCATAAGCATGGTGGTGGGGCCTTATCTCCAGGTGAAAAGGGTAAGCTGAACCAATCAATTAATAAACATTTATTAATTTACAGCTATATGATGGGGATAAGAAAAAAAGGCAAAAGTTCTCAAGACAAAAGTCCTGCCCTCAAGAACTTTACAGTCGAATGGGGGAGACAACATATAAACAAATATATTCAAAGCAAGCTATACACAGGATAAATAGGAAATTGTTTTTTTTTTAATTTTTTAGTGAGGCAATTGGGGTTAAGTAACTTGCCCAGGGTCACACAGCTAGTAAGTGTTAAGTGTCTGAGGCCAGATTTGAACTCAGGTACTCCTGACTCCAGGGCTGGTGCTCTATCCACTGCACCACCTACCTGCCCCAGGAAATTGTTAAAGAGAATGGAGACTGGATTGAAGTGGAGAGAGATCCAAGGCAGGCAGATCCACCAGAAAGCTATTGTGGTAATGGAGGCATGAGAGTCTGCACCAGAGTGGTGGTGGTATCAGATGAGAGAATGGAAGCATATTGGAGATATGTTACAAAGGTGAAATCAACCAGTCTTGGCAACAGCTTGGATATTGAGGGGTGAGAGATAATGAGGAATCCATATTGACTCTTAGGTCATGAGCCTGAGGAGCTAAGAGCATGGTGTTGCCCTCTATCAAGGAAGGTAGGATCCAGGAGTGTTTGGGGGGAAAGATAATGAGTTCTGCTTTGGACATAATGAGTTTCAAATGTCTACTAGACATCCAGTTGGAGATGTCTGAAAGACAGTTGAAGATGTGAGATTAGAGAGGTCAGCAGAAAGATTGGGGTGGGGAAGGTAGATTTGAGAATAATCAGCATAGAGATGGACATTAAATCCAAGGAAGCTGAGAAGATCATCAGGTGAAGTAGAATAGAAGGAGAAGAGAAGAGGGCTGAAGACAGAACCCCCAGGGAAAACTTAGAGGCCATGATCTGAAAAAAGGATCCAGCAAAGGAGATGGAGAAGAAACAAGCAAATAAGTAGGAGAACTGGAAAAGAGTGGTAAGCCAAAAAACCCAGAGAGAAGAGAGTTTCAAAGAAGACAAAGCAATTAACAGTGCCAAAGGCTGAAGAAAGGTCTTGTAGAATAAGGATTGAGAAAAGGTCTTTGGATTTGGCAACTAAGAGATCATTAGTAACTTTGGAGAAAGCATTTTTGGTGGAATTATAAGGTCAGAAGCCAGATTTTAAGGGGTTAAAAAGAGAGTAAAAGAAGAGAAAGTGCAGGCCTCTATTATAAATAGATGGCCTTTTAAAGAAGTTTAGCTTCAAAGGGAAGCTAGGTGGCACAGTTCACAGAGTGCCAGGCCTGGAGTCAGAAAAACTCATCTTCCTGAGTTCAAATCTGGCCTCAGACACTCACTAGCTGTGTGACCCATGGCAAGTCACTTAACTTTGTTTGCCTCAGTTTCCTCAACCATAAAATGAACTAGAGAAGGAAATAGCAAACCACCCTAATATCTTTGCCAAAAAAAAAAACCCAAATGGGGTCACAAAGAGTCAGGCATGACTGAAATGAATGGACATCAACAAAGTTTCAAAGGGTAGAAGAGATATAGGACAATAGATAATAGAGATGGAAGAATCGAGTGAGGATTTTTTCAGGATGGGGGAGACATGGGCTTATTTTTAGGCAGTAGGGAATGAGCCAGTAGAGAGGAAGAGATTGAAAAATAAGTAAAAGAGTGGGGATGACAGTGGGGCAATCTGTTTGAGGAGACAGGATGAAATGAAATCACTTCAACAAGTAGAAGCGTTAGTTTTTGGTAAGGAATAGGACCACTTCATCATATGAGATAGGAGTGAAGGAAGAGAAAGTTTCAGAAGGTGCCTGATAGGAAATGACAAAGATGGGGAGGAGTTCATAATAAATGACTCATTTTTTTCTGTAAAATATGAGGCAAGAATTTGGAACTCTGCCCAAAGGGCTATAGAACTGTTCATACCCTTTGATCCAGCACTACCATTGCTAGGTTTATATCCCAAAGACATCCCCTAACAGAGAAAAATATCTATTTGTACAAAAATATTTTTAGCAGCTCTATTTTGTGGTGGCTAAGAACTGGAAATCAAAGGAATGCCCATCAATTAGGTAATGGTTAAATGAGCTGAAGTATATGATGTTTATGGAATATTATTGTGCTATAAGAAATGACAAACAGAGGGGCAGCTAGTTGGTGCAGTGGATAGAACACTGGCCTTGGATTCAGGAGGACCTGAGTTCAAATCCAGCCTCAGACACTTGACACTTACTAGCTGTGTGACCCTGGGCAAGTCACTTAACCCCAATTGCCTCACCAAAAAAAAAAGACAAGCAGGATGATTTCAGACAGTCCTGGAAAGACTTGTATGGACTGATGTATAGTGAAGAAGAGAGAACCAAGAGAACATTGTGCCCAGAGACAATAATATTGCAATATTGTTTGATGAAGAATTGTGAATGACAATTATTCTCAGCAATACAATGATCCAAGACAATCCCAAAGGATTATTGATGAAACATACTATCCACCTCCAAAGAAAGAACTGATATTGATTGAACACAGACTGAAGCATGCTATTTTTCACTTTCTTTCATTTTTTTCTTTTATTCAAGTATTTTTGTACAAAATGACTAATCTGGTAATGTTTTACATAATTGCACATGTATAACCTATATCTGATTGTTTACCACCTCAATGAGGGGGTGGGAGAGAGAGGGAAAGAGGGATAAAATTTGGAACTCAAAACTATAGAAAAAAAGTATTATTTTTAAAAATTAGGCAAGATTCCCAGCTGAGAGAGTTAGAATAGGGGCTATGGTAGCTTGGAGGGGATAAAAAGGTTTGGAAGAGCCATTGTGGAGACTGGGATAGTGAATTGATAAAGGAAACATAGTCAAATTGCATAGGAGTAGTGATGTCCCAGTTAAAGTTATGTAATATAAATTTATAGTGTAATGAAGGTCCACCCAATGTCTGATCTTAGATGACCTCAATTGTAGGGGACGGTTTCTTATCAGATCCATAGTCAGGGAAAGCCAAAGCATAAGGATTCTCTGAGCCAGCTAGTAAGTTTCCACAGCAAATGAAAATTGCATCACAAGTCATGGCTACAAGATGAACCCAAGTTACAAGAAAGCAGTCATCAAGGATCACACAGCAATGCATATTTCCACTACAAACTCACTTCAACCTAGATTCTATGTACTTGTGGGAGAGCATGGGACAAATTTTTGTGGGGAAACAGTTTTGTACCAACTTTTCTTTTTCTTCTTTTGCTTCATTTTGTTGTTGTTGTTGTTGTTTTGTGGGGCAGTGAGGCTTAAGTGACTTGCCCAGGGTCACACAGCTAGTAAGTGTCATGTGTCTGAGGTGTACCAACTTTTCTTTGCTATGCTATCTTAGTAAATACTCCTAAATTAAAGGGTATCAACTCCGGCTAGCTAATTGATGTCAATTGGAGCAGAAATACAAGAAAACTCATCCCTCACCCCTTAGAATCCTAAGGGAGGAGTCTGACCTCTGGGGACACAGCATGCTTGTCTTGTGGAGGGTTGGAAAATGGTGGGAAAGGTAGTCTTAGTCATGATTCCAACTCAGGTCTTCCTGACTCCACTCTCAGTCCTCTATCCCCTTCAAAAATTAGGAGTGAACAGTTTTCACCCTGGTCAATCACCTTACCTGCTAATTTAATCAGAAAAAAAAGGTGTTCATTTACTTTTTTGTTTTGAAAGTGCTAATACCTTGTCAACACATTAATACCTCATTTGTGATTCTATCCCACGATTACATTTGCTGATCTGGGGTATGGGAGAACTAAGTCATACCTCTTCCCAACCCTCCCTCCAACCCTTACCCCTTTCATTGTTTCTAGTCATGGAAGCAATTTGGAGGATATATGCTTTAGCTGCTATAAGCTCATAATAGGCCTCCAGGAAGATAGAAGAATTTGTCTCACTGGATAGACAAAGAATGAGAGAATATGCAGTCATCATCTTTGCCCCCTCCTTTTTTGCAAGGCAGTTGGGATTAAGTGACTTGCCTAGGGTCACATAGCTAGTAAGTGTCATGCCAAGTGTCTGAGGCCGGATTTGAACTCAGGTCCTCCTGAATCCAGGGCTGGTGCTTTATCCACTGTTCCACCTAGCTGCCCCTCCCCTCCCCCAGTGATTTTTTTTTTAATGGAGAGAAGAGAATTTATGCAAGCAATGTCATGAAGATAGAAATTATAGAGTTTAACCAAATATGGGGGCAGAATAAAAGTAAGATTTTGAAGATGACATCAGGTTGTGAATGTAAGTGACTGGAAAGATAGAGATGCCCTCAATAGAAATATGAAAGTTTGGAAGACGATTGGGTTTTGGGGAGAAACATAATGTAATGAAACATGTAATGGCTTTCTCTTGCATGACTCTTCCACTAAAAACAAACAGAGGTGAAAGTAGGGGGTAGAACTCTTACTTGTCATTACCCCACTTTCTAAGGGGTGCTTGCATGACTGCCATGGCCACAAAATGATCTGGGAGAGGGATAAGGAAGAAGAGTATGGTATGGGAAAGGTTTTTCCAGTGGTACCAGCATAACTACAATTGGGTAATAATTTTTCTCCACATTCCTCCAGGAACTGTATACCTGGTACAGAAGGAGAAGGGTTTTGACTTTTCATGGGCATGGGGAACAGGGTAGGAAGGTATTGGGTTATAATTGGTGAAAGGTAAGTATGGTTATTTAGGAGACAAACCACAAGATTTACAATTTTGTGGAGGATGTGATATGACTCATCTCCCCACCCTTCAGTTGATTGATTATACACTGCTTCAGGTTATGCCATGATCCCCCAGGAGACCCAGAATCCCACTTAAGAGATCACTGAACTACTGAATAAAGCTTGAACTTCTCTAATTAAGCATTCAAAGCCCTTCATAAATCAAGCAACCAACCAATAAATCAATCAAATGGCATGACCCTCTCTTTCTAGCCATATTTCATATTACTCTCTTCTATACTCCAGATGGATTACTTGTCAGTCCCTATAACTAACTCATGAGGTCTTTCCTAACTCCATGTCTTTGCTCATGTAAAGGCAGACTGGTGAATAGGAATCAGCCCCTATACTAGGAAAAGACTAGAGATTCTGCTTCTTGAAGAGGTGTGATGGCAGGTAATGGAAATTTGTTTGTACATTGTCTCCTCCATTGGACTGTAAGCTCCTTGGTGGCAAGGACTGTCTTTTGCCTCATTTTGTACCCACAGCTCTTAGCACAGTGCTTGGCACATAGTAGGCACTAAGATTATTGATTGATTGCCTTGCTCCCCAAGTTGGAGTATGAATAGACATTCTATAACTGGTTCCAGTCTTTGCATTGATGCATAGCTGAAATTGGGGTTCATTTGAAAAGCAATAATCACTCAAAGCCAATCTCATACCTCTGGCTCTTTCCAGACTTGTTGGCATCTGAGAAGAAATATGAACTACTGAGGCCTCTCAGGTGGGGAAAGGAGTTCTGAGTGTCTCTTACCTAGAGCTGTCATAAAACCAAGAGTCCATGTCTATACTGTCATTTTTTGTCTTTTGTTGTGTCCATTCTTTCCTGCTTTTAAGTGAGATTGGAGAAGGCTATGATCTTATGAGCTTTGAAAGGTCAAGAAAGCAAGTCACCTGAGGTCAAAGAACAGAGTCTATGGCTAGAGCCATCACTACACTTCTATGCCTGTAATACTCTCCTGTGCGTTATCTCCATTGAAATACTACAGCACCCATTCCTATTAAAAACACTAGAGAATATAGGAATAAAAGGAACTTACCTTAAAATGATAAGTACTATTTATCTAAAACCATCAGTAAGCATTATCTGTAATGGGGATAAGCTAGAAGCCTTCCCAGTACAATCAGGGGTGAAGCAAGGATGCCCATTATCACCTCTATTATTTAATATTGTACTAGAAATGTTAGCTATAGCAATAAGAGAAGATAAAGAAATTAAAGGAATTAGAATAGGTAATGAGGAAACAAAACTATCACTCTTTGCAGATGATATGATGTTATACTTAGAAAATCCTAGAGAATCAACTAAAAAGCTACTTGAAATTATTAACAACTTTAGCAAAGTTCCAGGTTACAAAATAAACCCACATAAATCATCAGTATTTTTATATATTACCAACAAAGTCCAGCAACAAGAGATAGAGAATTTCCTTTAAAATAACTGAGGCCAATATAAAATACTTGGGAGTCTACCTCCCAAAACAAACACAGCAATTATATGACCAGAACTACAAAACCCTTTTTACACAAATAAAGACAGATCTATAAGAAATGACAAGCAGGGGGCAGCTAGATGGCGCAGTGGTTAAAGCACCGGTCCTGGATTCAGGAGTACCTGAGTTCAAATCCGGCCTCAGACACTTGACACTTACTAGCTGTGTGACTCTGGGCAAGTCACTTAACCCCCATTGCCTAAAAAAAAAAAAGAAAAAAAAAAGAAATGACAAGCAGGATGATTTCAGAGAAGCCTGGAAAGACTTGTATGAACTGATGTATAATGAAGAGAGCAGAACCTAGAGAACATTGTGCACAGAGACAACAGTATTGCTTGATGAAAAACTGTGAAAGACTTAACTAATCTCAACAATACAATGATCCAAGACAATCCCAAAGGACTATTGATGAAACATACTATCCACCTCCAAAGAAGGAACTGATATTGATTGAACATAGACTATTTTTCATTTTTTTCCTTTATTCAAGTTTTCTTAAACAAAATGACTAATATGGGACTGTTTTACATTATCATACATGTATAACATATATCTGATTGTTTACCACCTCAGTAAGGGGTTGGGGAGGGAGGAAAGGAGGAATAAAAATTGTAACCCAAAACTACAAATAAAAATGTTTATTACTTTAAAAAAAGAAATACTACCTATCCTCTAAGGTCCTGCTTGAATATTTAAATGTTATATCTCCCAAGAAGACTCCTCTAACTACTCCCTCCCGAAGTCAATGAAAATCCTTCACTGCTCAGTCACCTTTAATTTACTTATTACATAATAATTTTTGCATTATAGCTATATGTGTGTGAGACTGTGTGTAGTTTCTCTACTAGATTGCAAACTCTGTTAAGTTCAAGGAGCATTTGATATTTTTCTCTCTGTCCTGCTGCTTAGTATAGTGTCCTCTTCAGAGATAGCTCAGTGGTATAGTGGAGGGAAGGCACTAGAATTAAGAGTTGAGAAAGATTTCCTATAGAATGTGGGATTTTCATTGGGACTTAAAGGAAACCAGGGATAGAGAGCATTCTGTCATGGAGGGACAGCCTGAGAAAATGCCCAGAGTCAAGAAATCAATTGTCTTATTCATGGAACAGCTAGGAGAACAGTGTCACTGGATTGAAGCGTATGTGGCAGGGACTAAGGTATGAGAAGACTGGAAAGGAGGAAGCGTGTTAGGTTATAAAGGACTTTTTTTTTTTGAGGATTTTGTATTTAATCATGGAGGTGATAGGGAACCACTGGAATTTATTGAGTAGGTGTGTCACATGGTCAGATCTATACTTTAGGAAAAATCACTTTAGTGGCTAAATAGAGGATGTACTAGAGTGGGAAGAGACTTGAGACAAGCAGACACACCAGTAGACTATTGCAATAGTCCAAATGTGAGGTGATGAGGACCTGTGCCAGGGTAGTGGCTGTCTCAGAAGAGAGCACATTCAAGAGATATTGCAAAGATAAAATCAACAGGCCTTGGCGATAGATTAGATTGGTGGGTTGGGCAGCATGAAAGAAGAGTCAAGTATGACACACCTAGATTTTGATCCTAGGGATCTGGGAAGATGATGGTAAACTCAAGAAGACCTAAATTCAAATCTGGCCTTAGACATTTACTAGCTGTGTGACTATGGAAAAGTCACTTAATCTCTGTCAACCTCAGTTTCTTCAACTCTAAAATGAGGATATTAATAGCACCTACTTCCCAGGATTGTTGTGAGGATCAAATTTTAAAAAATATTTTGAAAGTACTTAGCATGATGCCTGGCACATAGTAGGCACTTAATAAGTGTTTTTTTTTCCTTTCTTCACAAAAAGAATGCTTTTAAAGTTTGAAGTAGGAAAGAACATGAGACTTGTAGTCAGAAAATCTGTCTTTAGTTCTAATTCCATCACTTTCAAATCACTTATCCTTTCTGAGTTTCAGCTTCCTCACCTATAAAGTGAGTGGGTTAAATGATGTCTAAATTCACTTCCAGGTCTAAATCACTCCCCTTCAACAGGAGATTTCATCTCATTCTTTACTCAGAAAGTTGATCCCTTTTCTCCCTAATTCTATACCTTAAATCTCCACAACTTCATGCCTTCCCCACCTCCTTTGCTACAATATTTAAGGAAGAAGTGGCCTTTCAGCTCGTTAAGACTCTGTCCCCTTGATCTTGTCCCCAGCCATCTCTTCCAGGAGCTAGCCCCTTTGATGGTCATCTCTCTAAACCTCAACTTTCTAAGTTTCATGATATCTCTTTATCAACTGGGTCCATCCCTGCTGCTTACGCACATACTCAGATTTCCTCATCTTTATTTTCACTTAATTCCCTCAAACTATCATTCTATATCTCTCTTCCCTTTACTAGCCAAACTCCTAGAAAGGGTTATTTACATTCATTGCCTTCTCTTGTTCACCTCCAACATACTTGTCAACTTTTTGCAAGCTAGCCTCATATCCCATTATTTTATTGGAGTTGCTTATAATTTCCATATATCTTGAGGCAGCTAAGTGGCACAGTGGATAGAGCACAAGTCCTGGATTCAGGAGGACCTGAGTTCAAGTCCAACCTCAGACACTTAACACTTACAAGCTGTGTGACCCTGGGCAAGTCACTTAACCCCAATTGCCTCACAAAAAAAATAATAAAAATAATTTCCATATATCTTGCATTTGAGTTCAATATGTTTTGCTTGCATAGTGTAGGGACCAATTTTTAATTGGGGTGTATTAGCTAGGCGGCTCACCGTAATATTGAGGCAAGGAAGGAGACAGACAGCCTCCCTCAAAACAGAGCAGGATTTATTTAACAAGAATGAACTTAAGGAGCAGCTAGATGGCACAGTGGATAGAGCACCGGCCCTGGAGTCAGGAGTACCTGAGTTCAAATCCGGCCTCAGACACTTAACACTTACTAGCTGTGTGACCCTGGACAAGTCACTTAACCCCAATTGCCTCACTAAAAAAAAAAACTTAAAAAAACACAAACAGGATCAGTAGGATTAAGGGAAAGGAAATAAAATGGGAAAAGGGAAATTATACCTGAACAACACCACCACCCAGGAATCAGCTGAGAATACACAGCAGCGTCCTGTTGCCTTCCAGCTTCAAGCTAGAATGGCGAAAAACCTCCCTTCTTCCCAGTAGACCCCAGGCTGACCACACACAGCCAATTGACTGGCCACTATGACAGTCACATGACTGCCCTCACTGGGCTTCCAATCATTATAATTTTGCCAGGCCCATGTAGGCGTCGGTGAGTGGTGATGACATGAGGTGCCAGCGCCTTGACGATGGCTACAACCAGTGGGTGGAGCACCATGCGGTTTATGGAGCCCCAGACCAGGGCACACGCCAAGGTTTTTTTTTAAATTCTAGCCAAAAGATGGGATCATAAAAACCTCAAATGACAACTAATTCTTTACAATAGTGAGCATATTTTCTTTTAATGTTATTTTTTTCTTTACTTCTGTGTATTTGCATTCCCAACCTATTGTCTTCTTTTGTTTCTTTGGTGAGGCTTGCCCTTACAGATTCAAGTCTTCCTATTTTGCTCATTATTTTTACAGTGCAGAGCATAAATTCTACTCTTATAATTTTCATTTCTCTTTTAAACCACTAAAAAGAGTGTGCTGTGGTTCTATGTTTTCTTAAAATTCCACAGGGCCCTCTGTCTCATCAAGTTGTGCTTTGTTTTGCAGTATTTATTCATAGACGCCTCATTTACTAGATGAACTCCTTTCCTAGATCTGGATGTCATATTTCCATCTGTTGATACTATTTTTTCTGTTAATTTATCTGTCTATGGTCAAGGTCTTTGAATTTTCTCCTTCCTGAAATCTTTGGTAATTTAAATCTCTCCACCCCCCATATTTTCTTTATCACGCACTTTTTGTGTGTGTGTGAGGCAATTGGGGTTAAGTGACTTGTCCAGGGTCACACAGCTAGTAAGTGTTAAGTGTCTGAGGCCAGATTTGAACTCAGGTCCTCCTGACTCCAGGGTCGGTGCTTTATCCACTGTGCCACCTAGCTGCCCCTATCACGCACTTTTTAACTCTTCCTTCTGATTGTGGTTTCCTCAGGGATTTTAAAGCATCTCAGCCTTCTCCCACTCTGGGCAATTCATGCTTCACCAGCCTATGTCTCTGTCTCACCTGATCTTTGTGTGCTTAGAACTTGCCCCAGTTCGATGCTGTGTTTTTCTCTCAGACTTCGTAGAGTGCTACACAGCCCCTGACACACTGATATCCTATCCTGGTGACTTGTCCCACACCCTGTATTCCTCAGTTCTTTGGAGAGCTGTTTTTCTGGTTCCCATTCCTCGTTCCTTCAATTCAGAGCTTTGCAGTGCTGGTGCTTCTGGATTGTAGCACCTGGCAGGCTTTTGCTCCTGAAGGGCTGTGGCCAAATTGGCTTTCAAGGCCTGAGCAAACTTCCATCAACTGAGGCCAAGGTATCCACGGCACTGGAAAGAAGGAGGGAGGGACCAGGGTGTTGTAAATCTGTGTTCTGTCCTTGGATCTGCTAGTGTAGCCTCTGTGCTGGTAGCATAGGAAGTGGAGGCAATGTACTGAGTGAGCTAAGAGTAAGTAAGCATCAGTTCCTGGGTTTGGTTTTGTTTTTACCTTTTTTTTTTGGATTCTGGATGTCCGAGATCATGGAGACAGCTGAAGATGCTTTATCTTTGGCATATGATTTCTGTTTTAGAGAGGTTTGAGAGTTCATGGGAATGTGAGAAAATGTCTAGTGCTTCATCTTGTTGCTCATGTGACCTGGAAGGCCAACAATGATTTCTAAATTAGTAAATCTAATGGCTTTTAAAATTGGTCCTTATTGTTTTGCATTACTGCCCTGATTTTTTCTCTTATAACAGGATTAATGCAGAAATAGGATTAATGTTATTATGGATATATATGTGTGTGTGTGTATATATATATGTATATGTATATAGATATATAGATATAACCTATATCAGATTACCTGCTGTCTAGGGGAGGGGGGAGGGAGGGAGAAAAATCTGAAATTGTAAAGCTTGTATAAACAAAGGTTGAGAACTATCTTTACATGTAACGGAAAAAATAAAATACCTTATATGTAAAAAAAAATAAAAAATAAAATTTAAAATAAATGTAAAATTGGTCCTTATCCTTTGTGACTTCTCAGCAATGTTTGACACAGTTAACCAAACCCCCTTCCTGGATATTGTTTTCCCTGTGTTTCTGTGACTTTGATCTCTCCTTCCTCTGCTATTTGTTTGTTCTTTCTCAGTCTCCTTTGCTGAAGGATCACCCACATCCTGCCCCTATGCATGAGTGTACCCCAAGACTCTGTCCTGTGCCATCATTTCTATGTCTCATAGACTTCTTTTTTTTTGTGGGGCAATGAGGGTTAAGTGACTTACCCAGAGTCACACAGCTAGTAAATGTCACGTGTCTAAGGCTGGATTTGAACTCAGGTCCTCCTGAATCCAAGGCCAGTGCTTTATCCACTGTGCCACCTAGCTGCCCCAATGTCTCATAGACTTCTTTTTTTTTTTTTTTGGTGAGGCAATTGGGATTAAGTGACTTGCCCAGGGTCACACAGCTAGTAAGTGTTAAGTGTCTGAGGCTGCATTTGAACTCAGGTCCTCCTGAATCCAGGGCCAGTGCTCTATCCACTGTGCCACCTAGCTGCCCCTCTCATAGACTTCTTAAACTCAACATGTCCAAAATAGAACCCATTATCTACCTCCCTAAATCTCTCTTTCTCATAACATTCTTATTTCTGTTAAGCTCACAGCCACCCTTCCAGTTACCAAGGTTCTCCCTCACCCTACACATCAAACGAGCTACTAAAGACTTCATTGTACTTCCACAACATCTCTGGAATCTATCTCCTTCTCTCTAATCACATAGCCACCATTCTAGTTTAAGGCCCTCATCACCTCTCACTAGGGCTACAGCAATAGCCTCCTCTAAGAGGTCTTGAGGCCTTTAGTCTCTCTATTCTCCAGACTATTAGCCACACATTTGCTCTGACCATGTCACTTCCATTCTCAAAAAGCATCAGTGGCTCTCTATTGCCTCAAGGAGACAGCATGGTATATTGGAATGAATACTAGCCCTGGTATTGAAGGCCCAAGTTCAGATCCCACTCTGGTTCTTACTACTTGTATGACTTTAGTCAAGTAATTTAATCTTCCCTGAGCCTCAGTTTCCTCACCTGTAAAATGGACTAGATAGACTTCTAGCTTTACCTATTCTGTCATCCTATGAAATTAAGAACTTCTCTGTTTGTTATTCAAAATCTTTCACAATATGGCTGAAACCTGTCTTTTTGGAATGTTTTCACAATATTCTCCCTCATGTTAAATTCCAAACAAACTGATCTATTGACTATTCCTGGCACGTTGTGTTCCATTTTCTTAATCTGTACCTTGGCATAGGTTGTTTCTATGCCAAGAAAACTCTCCTTCTTCATTTCTACTTCTTGATGTTCCTACCTTCCTTCAGGACACAGCTCAATGCTATGTCTTACAAGAAGTCTTTCAGCATTTAAAAAAATTAAAATATATATAACAACCAAATTTACATGGCACAGTTTTTAACCACCTACCAAATGCCTTGTAAAAAGTCCCCAATAGTCCATTCAACAGCTTTTAGACACTCCCCAAATTTACAGTGTTTAGGGAATTCCCAAGCCTTCCATAACTGATGGCTCTGAGAATTGCAATAGTCCCAAAACAAAAATATTTTCACACACATATTAGAACAAAAAAGAAGGTTATTTGCAAAATCATGATTCTCTATCTCAATTTGCTTTAAAAAGAACTCTAACATGCTACTTTCAAAGTTATTTTACTTTGATTCCCTCAGAATTTCCTTCTGTTACTTTCTGTGCATGTTTTTAACATCTTTTAGATGCTTCGATGATTCCTTTTTATTCCCTCCTCCAATAAATAATAAAAAGGGGAAACATTCAATTCCCATAACAAATAAGTATAGTAAAGCAAAATAAACTCACATATTTGTCATATGTAAAAATTTACACCTTAAATATATCAATCTTCAGTCAAGAGTTCAGTCAAGCTTACTTTATTGTTGGTCTTCAGTTCTTAAATTTTTTCCAAGTTGTTTTCTTTTACAATGTTGTTGTTATTGCAGAAATCATTCTCCTGGTTCTGCTCACTTCACTTTGCATCAGTTCATATAAGTCTTCCAAGGTTTTTCTGAAATTGTCTCTTTTGTCATTTACTACAATGCAATGTTATTCCATTATTCAGCCATTTCCTAATTGATGGGTAACCTCTCCTCCCTCCTTAGTTTTCAGTTCTTTGTCACCACAAAAAAAGTTGTTACAAATATTTTCATATGTATGTGTCTTTTCCCTCTTTGGAGCACTGGCCTGCTAGAGGTAGCTATGAGTCAAAGGATATGAACAGTTTAGACTCTTCAGACATAGTTCCGAATTGTTTTCCACCATGACTGTATTAATTTATACCTCTACCAATAGTGCAATAGTATACCAGCCTTCTTGTAATTCCTCCAACAACTGTCATTTTTGTCATCTTTTCTAGTCAGAGTTGTTTTAATTTGTATTTCTCTAATTAGTATTGATTTAGAGCATTTTTTTTCATATGGCTATAGATGGCTTGGAATTTTTTCCTTTGAGAATGGCTGGTTCATATCCTTTGATCATTTACCTATTGGGAAGTGGCTTTTACTCCTATATATCAGTTCCTTGTATAGCTTGGATATTTTAACATTATCAGAGAAACTTGGTACAAAGATTTTCCCCACAATTGCTTGTTTTACTTCTAATTTTAATGGTATTGATTTTGTTTGTGTAAATCTTTTTAAAAATTTTATAATCAAAACTATTCATTTTATCTTCTATGATCCTATCCCTTGTCTGGTCATGAACTTTTCCTATATAGTTGTAACAGGTATTTTCATTCCTAATGCTTTCATTTGTTTATGATGTGTTAAAAAAACAACAACAACAACAAACCTAGGTTACATATCCATTCAGAATTTATTATGGTATGTGGTATGAGAATTTGGTCTGAACCTAATTTCTGGTTTTCCTACTAGTTCTTATTTCTTACCCCAGGAGTTGTGATCTTTGGGTTTATCAGATACTATGCTTCTATATGTTGTATACTGGTCCACTTTTAAATTTTTAGTTTAAAACCTAATAGTTTTGATGGTTACTGCTTAGTAGTATAGTTTGATATCTAGGACTGCTTGGCCCCCTTCATCCCACTTCTTCATGAAAACCTTAATCCTTTAATATTCTAAATGAATTTTGTTATTTTTCCAGTACTTTAAATTAATCCTTTGATAGTTTGGGAGTTTTTTTAATTTTTAATTTGGGAGTTTTTTTTAATTTTTGCTATATGGTATGGCCCACTTATGAACAAGCATCTCTCAATTTATTTAGCTCTGACTCTATTTCTGTAAAGGGATTTATAGTTGTATTCATATGCAATGTCTATTTTGATAGACTCCCAAATATGTTATATATTTTATAGTTACTTTGAAGGACTTTTTCTTTCTATCTCTTCCTGCCCACATTTGTTGATAATACATAGAAATGTTGATAATATATATTTTTATATCATGCTATTTTGTTAAAATTATTTGTTTTAATTAATTTTTAATTAACTCTGTAGGGTTCTCAATGTAAACCACCACATTGCCTTCAAAAAGCAATCATTTTAGGGGCAGCTAGGTGGTATAGTTGATAGAGCACTGGCCCTGGAATCAGGAAGACCTGCATTCAAATCTGGCCTCAGACACTTGACATTTACTAGCTGTGTGACCCTGGACAAGTCACTTAACCCCAATTGCCTCCAAAAAAAAAAAAGAAAGACTAAGTATCAAATCATATTTTTATCATGGAAGGAACTTAGTAGGATCAAGTGTATTTTTGTCAATAGTTTAAACAATATTGGATTACATAATGTAACATTGGATTACATTGGATTGAATTCATTGGGTGTTTGATAGAATTCAGTTATAAATCTCTTGGACACATATAAAAAATTTCTTTAGGAATTCATTTATGGCTCATTCAATTTCATTTTGTTTATATGTATTCTCTATTTCTACTGCTAAATTTTGTGACTTCATCCATTTCATTTAACTTTTCACTTGTATTGACAAAATGAACAAAATAGTCAAAATAATTTCTAATAATTTTCTTTATTTCTTCATTTATTGTCATTTCTCTATTAATTTTTGATATGACAGTTTTGTTTTCTCTCTTTTTTCAAATGGCTCACTATTGGTTTTCCTATTTTATTGGTTCCTTTTTTAAAAGCAGGGGGCATTTTGATAGATTATTTTCTAGTTTTTCAGTTGTTTGTCCAATTTATTAATTTTCTCTTTCTCTTTAAGTATTTTTTTTTGGTGAGGCAATTGGGGTTAAGTGACTTGCCTAGGGTCACATAGCTAGTAAGTGTTAAGTGTCTGAAGTTAGATTTGAACTCAGATCCTCCTGCATCAAGGGCCAGTGCTCTGTACCATCTAGCTGCCCCTCTCTTTAAGTATTGAGGAAAGTGTTTAGAAATACACATTTTTGCTTCAAGGTTGCTTTAGTTGCATCCCAAAAGTTTTTGTATGCTGTCTCATGTCTCATTGACAAAATTTTCTATTGTTTCTATTTTTTGATCTTTGACACGCAAATTTGTCTGATTTGTCATCTAACCTCCAATTAATATTTTTTGTTTGTTTTGTTGTTGTTTTTGTTTTTGGTGAGGCAATTGGGGTTAAGTGACTTGCCCAGGGTCACACAGCTAGTAAGTGTCAAGTGTCTGAGGTTAGATTTGAACTCAAGTCCTCCTGACTCCAGGGCTGGTGCTCTATCCACTGTGCCACCTATCTGTCCCTCCAATTAATTTTTTTTTTTTTGCAGGGCAATGGGGGTTAAGTGAACTTGCCAAGGGTCACACAGCTAGTATGTGTCAAGTGTCTGAGGCCGGATTTGAATTCAGGGCCAGTGCTTTATCCACTGCGCCACCTAGCTGCCCCCCCTCCAATTAATTTTTAATTCTTTCTTCCAAATCTTTTATCGATTATATTTTTATTATTTTATTGTGATCAATAAAGGTTGCATTTTTACTTCTATTTTTTCTGTGCTTATTTGTGAGATTTTTATGCCCTAATAAATGGAAAATACTGAGAAATACCTGAGAAATATGTATACTCTGATTTTTTTGATCTAATTCAGGAATCATCAGTGATATATCATTTCTAACTTTTCTAAAATTCTTTTCAAGTTCTTGACTTCTTTCTTGTTTGTCTTTTGGTTAGATTTGTCTTTGTAAAGAGTGGTACATTGAGATTCCCCAACTAGTATTATTTTAATGCCTATTTCTTCCTGTAAATCACTTACTTTTCCTTTTATTTAGTTGTAATACCACTGAGTGCATATATATATGTGTGTGTGTGTGTATACATATATATATACAAATACATATATTAAGTATTGATAGGAATTCATTTTCTATGGTGCTTTTAAGATAATGTAGTTTCCCTCTTTATCCCTTTCAACCTAGTCTATTTTTATTGTTGCTCTTCATGCTTTTTTGAGCATAATAGCTTGGCTCAAACACTTTATTTTAATTATTTGGATTTTTTGTTTGTTTGTTTCAAGTATTTTTTTTTTTTGCAGGGCAATGAGAGTTAAGTGACTTGCCCAGGGTCACACAGCTAGTGTCAGGTGTCTGAGGCCAGATTTGAACTCATGTCCTCCTGAATCCAGGGCTGTTGCTTTATCCACTGTGCCCCCTAGCTGCCTCTTCAAGTATATTTTTAATAAACAACAAATCATTGGATTCTGCTTTCTGATCCATTCTCCTACTCTCCTTTGTTTTATAGGTGAGTTCATCCCATTCATGTCCACCATTATCATTCTTAATTAAAAATTTTTCTCCATTATATCCTCTGATACTTTCCCTCTTTCTGTTTCCCCCCTTTCTCTTTCTTTTCTTTTTTTTTTTTTTTTTGGTGAGGCAATTGGGGTTAAGTGACTTGCCCAAGGTCACACAGCTAGTAAGTGTTAAGTGTCTGAGGCCGGATTTGAACTCAGGTCCTCCTGAATCCAGGGCTGGTGCTCTATCCACTGTGCCACCTAGCTGCCCCCTTTCTCTTTTTACAATGAAGAGGATATTTGGAAAGGAGTATGGTGCAACAGTAGTGATCTATATTTGATACAGTCTGCTTCTTTACCATTATTCCCCTTCCATTTGCTCAGTGTTGGGTCACAGGTTCTTACCCTTTCTTTCCTTTTATTCTCCACTTTATTCATTGCTCTCCAAAGGTGGAGTCTGTTTTGCTTATGAATAATTTCCCCCGATCTACATTCCCTCTCTCTCCTCTTTCTGTCCCCACCAGATTCCCTTTTGAGTTTAATATACTTCTACAACAATTTGTATGTTTGTGTGTGCATGTAAATTTTGTTGAGACTCCAATACACGGCACTGAGGATGAGGTTACGGGGAGACTTGAAAGGAGAATGCTTTAGCCTCTCCAGAACCCCAGAAAACTTTTCAGAATTGGAGATAAAGGTAAATATGACAAATTCACCTAAATCTATTGACTGAAAACAGCTATTTTTTTCATATATTTTTTTAATCCCCCCCCACACACACTATGGTGAGGCAATTGGGGTTAAGTGACTTGCCCAGGGTCACACAGCTAGTAAGTGTCAAGTGTCTGAGGCCAGATTTGAACTCAGGTCCTCCTGACTCCAGGGCCAGTGCTCTATCCACTGCGCCACCTAGCTGCCCCCCATAAATTCTTTCTTGAACTTTTCATGGTGGTGGTAGCGCCAGTGTCCTTCATCCACCCTGACAGAAATGGTAACTGCCTGCATTGTATATGGCTGCTAGAGCAGAGGCCATATCCAAAATTTGGAAGAATGAAGAAGTGGGAACCTTGGAGCTGAGGGATCAAGGGACAGGCCAGCATACTTAAGAGGCACACCAAAACTCAAGAAAGTACCAGCAGCTGTGCTGCTTCCCAGCTGGAGTAATCTGAGAACATGGTGTAAATTGGACAAAAACCATGGTGGTGATCACACTTGGGTCCCTTTCTGTTCCCTCTCACCAGGGGAGAGACCATCAGTTATTTATTCACTTTAACTCCCCCCCACCACCACCATAGATATCTTTAGAATATTTGAAAAGGATACCTGGGGATTTGAAAGCATTTTTCTTTCTCCTAAGTGCTTACTTTTTATGCTTAAGTTTTTGACATATGATAAAATGCCATTGGCCAAAGGAACTCCTAAGGTGTTTTTGTTGTTGTTGTTGTTTAACGCTTATAGATTTGGGGTGTGAAAATGGGGGATCTCATTTCCTGGAGAGAGTGATCTTGCCTAGCTGATCAAGGCTGGGGGTTTGGAGCCATCATAGAATGAGAGCAAAGTTGGGAGGATCATGTTGAACTTGACAAACAATAAGCCTGCAAAAAACAGTCTGAGGAAAAATCCATTCCTAGATTCATTCCCTTATGTATATGAGCTGGTACAAACCCAGTCTGGGAGTGAAGGTGATAGGCACATATTTTCTTTTCTCTAGAAGGAGTGCATGTTGAATTTGAAAGGAAACTGTCCCCTCTACACTTCCCCTGTGAATGAGGGGTGGGGGAGGGGTAGCCTTTTGACAATGGGTATGTTGGGAGAGATGGGCAAAGGGAGTTTGTACAGGTTTCTACCTCCCAGTCCTTTTGTTCAATAGCCCTAGGATATCCATAAAATTTTAGTAAGAATTCCCTTGTTGGTGGTTTGGCTATTTGTCTTCCTGATCTGTCACCCTCTGATAAACCTGTACAGGCTGAGTAGGTGTTTGGGGATAGTGGGTACAGTTTTTCTATAAATCATCATGATGTTATTTAAAGGGGAGCTCAACATACAGCCCAGGCATTGTTTGAAGGAGGGGAGGAAATTAGAGTCTTGTAGTCAGGGGTAGTGTTTAGACAAATGGAAAGGAACCAAGTTAAGAAAGGCCAGAGAGACCCTTTAGGGATAGGGCCCCCTCCTGTCCTCTACCACTACAGTTTCAGAAAGTGGTTAGAAATAGGAGATTAGCTTGCTTCTAGAATTTAGTGACTTCCAGATGGGTAAATTTAGGGAGGACTGGAGAGAGTTCTGCTTGTTTTGGGGAAATAGGGTAGGGGGTTTGGGATAGGGGTAGGGGTTTGGGGTCCTTAGGAATTCCTCTTTAAAGAATTACACCCTCTTGCGTACACATCCAATTAGAATAAATTAGGTGCTAGGGAAAGGAAACCAAGAGAGAAATCCTTGGACTTCTTCTCATGGGGAGAGGGCATGGCACAGAGCATGGCTCTGAGATACCTATCTCCCTGAGCAGGAGACAGGCAGGTACTTTTATAGAGGACTGATGGGGGTGATCATCTGACTGTGGAAAGTTCCCTTATTGAGGGAGGACCATCCCCCACTGGTGCTGATTGGGGAATTGGGTGAGGGGTTGCTGTGAATCTCTCAAGCCATCTCTCTCATCCTCCTGCCACAAAGGCAGCAGCCACACCTAACCTTATCTCCCCAGGGGTGGGGGAGACTGGAATGAAGGGTGGTGGTCCCAGAGCTAGCTCAGTCCCAATCCAGTGCCACTTGTCTCTTTAGGTGAGTCTGTCCTTTGGTTTAGTTTCTCAAGGAGAAGTTTTTGTGATGTATCCCAGAAAACTTCTGGGGTGGCCTGGGCCCATAACATGCTTTTTAAAGGAGAATGGTGAGTCCCCCAGAGGTCAGAGGGGAGTTAAAGGTCTGAGGCAGTAGGTCTGATGGATCTTGGACACGCATGCATTCCCTTATTAGAAACCAGCAACTAAGGCTCAACCAACCACTTCCCTGCCCCAGTTGGTGTTAGCTTTCCCTTCTGGCCATACCCCAGTACATGCAGCCCTGCCCTCCTGCTCCACTTCTTCCCACCTTAGGGCTCTTCTTCCTCCTACCTCCTACATCTTCCTTTCTCTCTATCTCACTCCTTTCTGGTCTTTCTAGTCCCCCTTTATCATCTTTCTCCTCTCCTCATAACCTACTACCCACACTTTATCCCATTCCTGCCCTTTTCCTCTCCTATTTGTTCCAGCTCTCTTTCAACCTCCATTTCATTCCCCACTTCCTTTTCTCATTTCTTTCTGTCCTCCTGTTCCATTTGAAGTGAAGTTGGAGCAGCCACAGGAATAAGCCTAAAGAGGCCATTGCAGAGAATTTGCACTGGAGATCCACTGGAAACTTCTAGGGTTTCCAAGGACATATGTGACTCAGTAATGAAGGACCTCTCTCTTGAACAGTTGGGTAGCAGGGCTGGTATCCTTCTACTCCAGAAGAAATGGTAAACTCTGAGCACGTGGCAACTAAAACATATCTGTGGGCTAAGACAAGGTTTAAGCCTTGAGCCCTGGCTGTCACTTCTATTTTATTTCTTTCCTGAGTATACATGACTGAACAGCAATTCCAAGATGGATGTGTCCATCCATGGAGTTCTTAAAATCCAGGGATCCTGAGTCTCTTTGTCAGAGCTGACTAGCAGCAGGGGGAGTTTTGCTTTATTTTGTTTAAATATCAGAGAAGATTCGCCAGCAGGGAAGGCAGCTGAACCCTTTTCCTGGTTTGCAAAGATCTGGAATGAATGACTTGGATAGTGCAGAGTCCAAGTGAAATGGAAAGTGTCTATTTAGCATGTCTTCAAACTGAACTGTGTCTTGATGTTTTGAGGGTTTACCTCCCAGGAGAATAAGTTATAAATCACTGCTACTTGCTCTTTTAGGGGTGGAAAATAATTGGAAACTGGGGGGATGCCCATCAATTGAGGAACAACTTATGGTAGGTGAATGTGATGAAATACTATTGTGCTGTAAAAAAAAAAAATGATAAAGGGGATGGTTTCAGAATAACCCGGGACTGATGCAAAGTGAAGTGAGCAGATCCCAGAGAACAATCTATATAATAATAGCAATATTGTAAAGAGAATCAACCATGAAAGACTTAGCAATTCTGATGAATACAGTGATCCACTACAATTCCAAAGGCTTCATGATGTAAAATGTTATCCACCTCCATATAAAGAATTGATAGGGGGGGTGGCTAGGTGGCGCAATGGATAAAGCACCGGCCCTGGATTCAGGAGTACCTGAGTTCAAATCCGGCCTCAGACACTTACTAGCTGTGTGACCCTGGGCAAGTCACTTAACCCCCATTGCCCCGCAAAAAAAAAAAAAAATTGATAGCCCAAGAGTACAAATTGAAGCATATTTTTTCCTTTATTTTTCTTGCCTCCCCCACACACACATGGTTAATATGTAAATATTTTTTCATGACTTCATGTATATAATGAATATGGTATTTCTTGCCTTCTCAGTGGATGGTGGAGGGGCTAGAGGGAGGCAGAGAATTTGGAACCAAAAATAAAAATAAAATAAATTAATCACTGCTACATGTCTAAATTTTTCTGCCAATGTGAACTTGTATGCCTTAGGTGTGTTAAAGCATTTCTTGGGGCAACTAGGTGGCACAGTGGGTAGAGCACCGGCCCTGGAGTCAGGAGGACCTGAGTTCAAATCTGGCCTCAGACACTTAATACTTACCAGCTGTGTGACCCTAGGCAAGTCACTTAACCCCAATTGCCTCACCAAAAAAAAAAAAAAGAAAAGAAAAGAAAAAAGCATTTCTTTGTTACAGAGGTCATAAATAACTGACCTATACCTGATTTACATTGCTTATTGAGTACCTTCCTATTCCTCCCTTTGAGGAGAGCATGGACATGAGCATGAACCAAACCTAAACTTTTAAAGTAATTTTTTTCTGGGGTAGTGGGATAGGGTGAGCAGGGTATAAAGGAGAAAAAGAACCTAACCACTCTCATTTGAGTCTAGACTCCCCTAGTATAGAAGCTAGATACCACATTCATGGGTCCAGAGAGGAAAAGGGCCCCTTAATGAAGTGTGGGAGGGCACAGCACCCCACCCCTCTGGATTCAGCTGTAGTTTTTGTTGTTACTCTTTCTTAGACTTACCCATTCCCCTGTCCCAACTCAGTCCTACCTGCCCCCATTTTACTCATTCCTGACCCTTTCTCCTTCCTGCTTTTCTCTCCCCACCCTACTGCCTCAATCTACTCCCTTCTACCCCCAACCTGATTCTCTCCAGTTTCTCTTCTCCTTCCCTTTTCCTTCCCTTGTCTCAGTTCCTCTTGCCTCCTTTCCCTACTGTGTCATTGCCTTCCTCCTGTTTTTGCTTCTTATTTACTTATATCCAAGAGGGAAAATAAGAGACAGAAGTTAATGTCTTCCCATGTTACAAATAGGGAAACTGAAGCCCAAAGGGATCAGTGCCAGTGGGAGAAGTGGGCAAAAAGCCCAGGAATAGCCCCATGCCAAGGGGTGTAGGAGGTTCCTTGCCCAGGGCATTAAGTAAAAAATCCTGTGAAGCAAATGTCCTGACTTTCTGGGAACTCTGCATCCCAAGGACTGCCAGCAGGGGGTGTCCTTATGTCAATGATGCCATAAGCCTTGGGCAGGGCTCCAGCAGGGGATGGGGACTAGGCATGAAGAGGGTTGAGACACACCCCTGGCAGAATTGGGATTCAATCCCAGAGTTGCCTTTAATGAAGTGGCTCCTTCTTCTTTCCCTCCTTCTCTCCTTACCTAGGCCACTCATGCCAAAGATGCTACAAAGGGACTGCTAATGCTCAGTCCTATTAACTTTTCTCTTTCCTTCCCTCTCTTAGTCCATTTAATTATTTCTCTCTTCTCTTTCTACTTGACTTCCATTAATCTGCCCCATTGATCAGCAACTGGCCTTAGCAACATGCTCTTAGCTCTCAATCCCAATCGGCTAAAAGAAGTCATGGGTCCAGATCCATTCTTTCTCTCAGAGGGAGTTCTCACATTTGCCAGGGGCCATTGGAAAGACTCCGACACTCAGAAAAATGGAAGAATAGCAACAGCCAGCTAGCTATCTATCCATCATGTTCATTCTTATCCTATCCTGCCCCCACTCCCCTTTCATCAACTCATCCACCATCCCCAGAAGTATACCCTTGAAAGTTCTGCCCAAATCTGGGTATTATTTGAAATTTGCCCAGTGTACTTAGCAAAGCTTACCTGACTGGAGAGACTGCTCTGCAGAGTCAATGAGAGTTGTGTAGTCTATGAACTTGGAGCCAGGAAGACTGGGGTTCTAATCCTACCTCATAAATGTACTGGCTATGTGAGCCTGGGCAAGACACCTAATCTGTCTAAAACTCAATTTCTTATCTGGAAAATGGGGATAACAATATCTATTTCATAGGATTGTTATTAGGTCAAATGAGATAATGTAAGTAAAAAGTTTTTAAAATCTCAAGGTGCTTTACAAATGCCATTAATTATGGTAGAAAAAGTACAAAAATTAGAATCAGAAAACATAGGTTTGAATCCTCCCTTTTTTTATGTACTAGATGTGTGATCCTGGACAAAACACTTGCATTTCTCAGGGTATTGTTTTAACATGTTAAATGAGGGGACTGGACTAGCCAATCTCTGGGACCCAATAAGTGTTATTCTATGATTCCATTAATGATTTCTCCATTTCTCTAAGTTAAATAGGACCTGGCCACTGGGCCACTCAATGGATATCCCCCAGATGACATTGAAGGAGCCTATATTTTTCACATTTTTCTAAGGTGAGAGCAGGGAAGGAGCATCTGAACTCTTGGTCACTGGCCAGGATTTTGCCTTGGCTAAGTAAGTTAGCTCTCTTCTGTTGCTAGAATCAAAAGAGCAGCTAGAATTTGCTTCATTGCTCCTTCACAAAGAGTCCTTCTAGATCAATCAGAGAGCCAGCCATGCCTTCCAATTATATTCAGCCAAACTGAAACTCCAATCACTCACTGTCCAGGAAAGATACTTACCCTTTCCTTAATACCCTTTTCCTTAGTAATGGGAATGGCTAATCTTATTTAACCTTTAACTTATTGATGGATCTGTTCAATGCTTATGCCTTAATTAGCTGTATTAATGAAGAACTCTGATCTTTCAATGGAGAGAGAGCAATAGAGAAAAGACCAATCCAGAGAGGAGACCTATGGGAGAAGCAACAAAAGCACTTAGCATGGTGTAATTAATGGAAAGAAGCATGGATTTGGAGTCAAAGGACCTGGGATGAAATCTTGGCTCTGCTACTGGCTATGTGACATTGTACAAGTTACTTCCCCTTTCCCAGATTATTTCCTCATCTATAAAATCAAGCCTTTTGATTCTAAAGCCCCTTCTAGCTTTGAGTCTTTTTATCTTGTGAGCTCTGACAGCATAATCAATACTGTCTGATCTGTACAAATATGTAAGTCATCAGGGAAACTGTATGTAAATAAGTACCTTTTAAAAATATATATGTACTAAATATATATATATATATATATATATATATACTTATTATATACTAGGAAAGAGCCAACTGATGCAGTAGATAGTCAGTAAGACCTGAGTTCAAATCTAACCTCAGACCCTTATAAATTGTGTGCCTCTGGGCAAGTCACTTAATCTCTGTTTGCCTCAGTTTCCTCAACTATAAAATGGAGATAATAATAGCACCCATCTAGCAGGGTTGTTGTAAGTATCAAATCAGATAATATTTGTAAAGCACTCAGCACAGGGCCTGGCATATAGTTGGCACTATATAAATGCTTTTCCTTCTTTCATTTCTTTCTTTCTAGTTTCCTTTCCTTTCCTTTTATTTTCTTTCATTTTCCCCCCTTTCCTTCTGTTTCCTTGTATTTCCTTTCCCTTCCTCTCTTTCTTCCTTTCTTCCCTCCCTTTCTTTCATTCCTTCCTTCCTAGCAAACCCCACCAATTAAAGCAATAATCCTGATAGCTACCACCTCCATGATTAACGACGTTTGCCAAGCAACTACTGTACACAGAGAATTGTGTGAAACACTATTGAAAGTAGAGGAAAAGTGAAAGATTTGGTTTACAATCTAGTAAAAGATGCAAGAAATAGACAAGATGTGACAATAAAGTAATGGGACTTTTAATAAAACTACAGACCTACCAGTGCTTATGCATTCAAATGAAGTCAGATAAACTGTGTTCAATTGAATTAAAGCTTTATTCTTGATGACTGTCCCTTCCCTGAGTATCCTTTTCCTGCTCTGGTTAGTTAAATCTCCTTTTGTTACCTGTCAGATGTTCCTTAGTTTCAGTCTTGCACCTCTGATGCTGGAAGGGTCTGAAGCATTTGGGAATATCCAGCTGTGCAGGATTGGATCAGAAAGACTTATTTGAAGTGAAATATGGATGATTTGGATGAAGGTGAGCCATGGGTGGTCTGAGTGATCCCGGTGAAGGTACATCTGACTATGCCTGCTTACCATGAGATGTCCCCCATTGCCCTAGGGTGACCAGAGAGTAAACTTTAGGTGGACATTCAACAACAGAGACAGAGGTGAATGTACTCTATCTCTATGTCCCTTCAGGGTATGGTAGTGCATACCTGTAATCCCCTGCTACTGAAGGGGCTGAGGCTGGTGGATCACTTGAACCCTGGAGTTCTGAGCTACAGGGAACTAAGTCAGTCAGGTGTTCATCAAAAATATGCTAAGTCTCAGGGGCAGCTAGGTGGCGCAGTGGATAGAGTACCGGCCCTGGAGTCAGGAGTACCTGAGTTCAAATCTGGCCTCAGACACTTAACACACACTTACTAGCTGTGTGACCCTGGGCAAGTCACTTAACCCCAATTGCCTCACTAAAAAAAAACAAAAGAAAAAAAATATGCTAAGTCTCCTGGAACTCGGCCACCGGTTGCCAGAAGAGAGATGAACCAGCTGAGGTCAAAACCCCCCCAGCAGATATAAGCTTCTGTGCCAATCAGTGGTGGGATGAGACCCATGAATGATGTACTTCTAGCCTGTTGAAAGATGGATACTTAATCTCAAAAAGAACCACCTCTCCCCCACCAAACAAAACAAAACAAAAAAACAGAACAAAGCCCCCCAAAAGCATCCGGAAGATGATGATATAAATTGTCTTAGATGAATTTGGAAAACTCTAGTAATGGGCAACGATATTGATCTCCAGTCTCACCGGTTGTGATAGGACTATTTCACCCACTATCACACTAAGAATTACCCAGAATGAAATGCTTTGGGACTTTTTATATGCCTGCTAGAAAGATATTAGGAACTTTGTTGAAAATGTGAACTTTGTTGGGATTCTTTGGTGCAAAGCACTGGGAGAGGCATTTAAAAGGATAGTACTTGATCCTCCCCAGAAACCCAGAGATTTTTTGGAAATGGGGATATGGATAAATGCATACTTTAAAAAACTGAAAGGAAGAGACCATTTCTATTCTAGATTAGTATCTATGAACTTTAATTCTCTCTCTTTCCCCTGGTCTGTCTGATTGTTTCTATCTCTCTGTGTTTCTTTGTCTCTGCCTCTCTGTTTCTGCCTCTGCTTCTGCCTCTGTCCCTCTATCTCTCACTCTGACTTCCAATGAGAGGTGTGGTTGAGGGACTCCAGAAGTGTACAGGCCCCAGGCGCCCTCCCAACCCTGGCCTTAATTATCACTTCCTTGTATAGGCAGTCAGAGCACATTTACTGGAAAAGAGGAGGTTCTGGCTATCTCTTTTGTTTTGTATCTCTTCATTCCTTGAATGCAAATAATTATAAGCTGGATATTGCTGCCCCTTAATGTGGATGTTTCATGAGCTTAGCCCACCACAGCTGAGATTCAGCCCTGCAATAGTACAGGTGTGTACTACAGTGCCATCTAATTCTTTTTCTAAAAAGATATTGAAACCATCCTCAAGATTTAATTGGTTCAGGGAAGTAAAGCTTAGGTTATTGATGTATCTTCCTGGTCACTGGACTATAAAAAGGCCAAGGCCTATAGAGCCCCAGAGACTCCCTTAGGTTTTCCTGGCAGGCCACCCTGGCTAGAACAAAGGGAGGCAAGATATATTCAACTAAATCAAAGCTATAACCTTGCTGAATATAATATTCCCTGCTCTAAATGTCCTTCCCTTACCATGGCTAAGTAAAGCTTCATTTTGTTAGCTGTCAGATGTTCTCTGAATGTCTCATTTTGTTCTAATCTTGAATTTGAAGTACCAGACTGGCTTGGGTCAAGTCTGGCCCACTTCAGTTGAAGCATAGAGTGTTGAGAACTATGAACTATGAACTCAGACTGGAGGCCAGTGTGTTAATAAGCTTATTAATAAGAGGGGACTCTTGTGTAAAGGAGGGATTAGAGAAGGGAAAGACTGTGGACAGAGAGACAAGTCAAGAAATGATTATAAAATTCTAAATGGGAGGTAACAAAGGCTTGAATTTGGGTGAAGACAGTGGGAAGGGTGGGGGAGAGAAGAAGGAGCCTATAAGAGGAGGAAAGAATGCAGAAAGGGGAGGGCAGAAGAGTACAAGACTTTACTGTTTTCAGAATTTTATTTAGGGCTGGCCTTAGCAAAAATTTGTATAAGTTTGAAGACATGGGGGAGAGGGGCAGGATGCCTTAGAGGGTATTGGACAAGAAGTAGAGGGGTACATTCACATCCAAAGAAATACAGAAGAAGAACGGACTTGGTAGGGATCTTAGAGGTCACTTAGTTCAACCTATATCTGAATGATGATCCCCTTTGCAACATTCAATGAATTGGCATCCAGTCTCTGGTAAAGAAGAGAACCCCCTATCCTGTGTTCTACTTAGAAATATCTAGAACCACAGGGAAAGGAAATGGGGACAAAAGACTTCAGAATGGGACAAGACCTTTGAGATAATGTAGTCTAAATTCCTTATTTTACAGAGGCCCAGAGCCAAGGGAAATGATTTGCCCAAGATCAGATAAATGCCATGTCTTCCAGTCATATGATCAGTAAATCAGAGCTGTACAACAGACATGGGCCTAAGAGATCATCTCATTTGTTTTTTCTTTCTTTCTTTCATGGGGCAATGAGGGTTAAGTGACTTGCCCAGGGTCACACAGCTAGTAAGTGTCAAGTGTCTGAGGCCCAACTTGAACTCAGGTCCTCCGGAATCCAGGGCCGGCACTGCCTAGCTGCCCCTGATCATCTCATTTATTATCCTCATTTTACAGATAAGGAAACTGAGGCTCAGACTTTTGTTGCCCCCCCAAAAATCAATTACTATTTCTTGGTCCATTGATTTATTTTCCTTCATCTATTCAATTGTGCACAATGGAGAACTTGTCTGTCCACACTTGGAGCTTCCTGGGACAACTCAGGAAAGCTAGTTTTATGGTCAGATGTTGTTGTTGTTCAGTCATGTCAGTCTTGTCTGACTCTTTTTGACCCCAATTGGGGGTTTTCTTGGCAAAGATACAGAAAAGATTTGCCACTTGCTTCTCTAGCCCATTTTATAGATGAGGAAACAGAGGCAAACAATGTTAACTTGTTCAGGGTCACATAGCTTGTTCAGGGTCACATAGCTAGTAAGTATCTGAGGCCAGATTTGAACTCATCTTCCTGATTCCACTGCACCACCAAAATTCAAGCCTAAATCCCAGTTCTGCTTTCTGTTTCTTTGACTTTGGGAAAGTCACCTGATGTTTTAGCCCACTAAGGGACCTTCTAACTTTAAATTTACGATCCTTTGAACACCATTAATGTAACCCTTCTCTGCCCCCACCCCTTAACAAAGGACTTAATATTTGGCAGAGTCAACCTTGCTGTATATTCCATAGGGCTCTCTTGAGGATCCTGACTCCAAGACAGCACAAGGAATTGGGGGTTATAACTTCCAAATTCCTTAGATTGCAATGCCTGAGATTCTAACCAGCCAATGAGCACCCTAAGAAATATTTAGAACTCTAAGAAATATTCCCAGTTGAGAATGTCTATGAATATATGTTTTAACTCTTACCAGTACAGTTCTTCGTTCTAATGGTTTGGGGGGGAAATACAGCTGGCTTTTGCTCAAGAAGCCACTAAATGGAGATCTTTTTATCTGACTTGATGGATGAAAGAGGTAGGGATCCTCCTTGTGCAAAGCTGAGGACATAACCTTGAAGGTTGTTGAGGAGTAGGGAGATCATGAAAAGACATCTAGAAGCTAAGAAAACAAGTGTAGGGATGGAATGTGGGGACTGACACAGAGGCCATTTCCCAAGGTACCTACCTCTTTTTCATTTTTCCCTTGAGAGACAAGGTGAGCCCTATTTTCCTTTCCTGTGATTCGATATACTTCTATAGAGAACAGACACCATGTTAGTTGCTGCTCCTTGGTGGATCTCCTAAACAATTACAAGAGTGGAAAGAAATGCCTCTGAATGTAGGGGGTTTTCTTCTTCACCAGAGACTGGATGCCAACTCACTGAATGTTGCAGCAGGGTTGTACAGAGATAGGTTGAGCTAAGCAACCTCTGAGGTTCCTTCAGACTCTGATACTCTGTAATTTCTGTACTTCTGTGGACAGGAAACTACCCCCTTTACTTCTTGCTCCATACCCTAAAAGGGAGGGATACAGATCAAGGCAGCCTGCCCTTACCATGTCCTCATACTTAAACAAAATGATAAATTTGATAACATGACCTGACCTCCTGGGAATATTTGGAAGAGGGTTGCCACCCAGCAGAAGAAACCATAAAGTGCAAGGAGCAAAGAACTCTTCAGATGACCTAGACCCTCTCCATATTGCTATGGGGAAATCGGGTAGGGGGTTTAGGATAGGGGTAGGAGTAGGGGTTGGGGTTCTTTAAAGAATTACACCCTCTTGCACACAAAACCAATTAGAATAAAATAATAATTTATTTAGGGGCTGGGGAAAGCAAACCAAGAGAGAAATCCTTGAACTTCTTCTCATGGGGAGAAGGCATAGCACAGAGGCATGGCTCTGAGATTGAGATACCTATCTCCCTGAGCAGGAGACAGGCAGGTACTTTTATAGAGGACTGATGGGGGTGATCATCTGACTGTGGAAAGTTCCCTTATTGAGGGAGGACCATCCCCCACTGGTGGTAGCTGGAGGAGTTGGGTGAGGGGTGACTGCGGATCTCTCAAGCCATCTCTCTCATCCTGCCACAAAAACAACAGCCACACCTAACCTTATCTCCCCAGGGGTGGGGGAGACTGGAATGAAGGGTGGTGGTCCCAGAGCTAGCTCAGTCCCAATCCAGTGCCACTTGTCTCTTTAGGTGAGTCTGTCCTTTGGTTTAGTTTCTCTAGGAGAAGGTTCTTTGATGTACCCCAGAAAACTTCTGGGGTGCTAGGCTCATAACAATATGCCACAGCAAATGACAAGGAAAGTGGCTCTCAGTTTCTTCATTTGTAAGATGATACAAACTCTAAGTCTCTTCTAGTGCTAAAATGTTATGGTTCACCCTAAAATCTGGGATTCTGGTGCTCCTGTCCAAGATTTAAGTCTTAGTTCTCCACTGATCAAAGGGTTACAAATCACACTTAGCGGAATATGCTTCTTCTTCTGTCTTTTGAATAAACACTCTTGTTAAGAGAAGTGCAAATCAAAACAAAACTGAGGTTTTACCTCAAAACTACCATACTGGAAAAGGTAATAGAAGATATAGTTAGTGTTGAAAGGGGTGTAGAAAAACAGGCACACTAACGTATTGTTGGTATAGTTGTGAATTTGAATGTCCATTCTGGAAAGCAATTTGGAATTATGCACACAAAGAGACTAAAATGCCCCATTGGACCAGGGTCTTATACTAGGCATATATCCTAAAGTGACCACTGAGAAAAAGAAAGGCTACATATACGCCAAAATATCTATAGCAATATTTTTTGTGGCAACAAAGAACTAAAAACAAAGCAGCTGTTCATCAGGGAATGGCTAAAGAAATGTTGATACTTGAATGCAATACAATACTGCTGTGCTGTAACAAGTGATGAACATGATGTATGGGAAACATTGGAAGACATGAATGGAGCCAAAGTGAAGTAAGCAGTAACAGGGAAATGATGTAAATAGAGAGAACAGCCACTGCAAAACAAATGAAACTGAACGTTGTGAAATGATAAAGAAGGAACTTGGGGAAGATTCCCAGAAGATGGTAGAGTAGGTCAGAAAATTCCAGGCTTTCCAGATTTCCTCCACCAACAGACAGAATGTCACCACAAAATGAATATAGAACAGCAACAATAAAGGGGCAAAGCAGTTGTCCCCCTCGGACAACATGAAAGGACCTCAAGAAAGACCTGACCTCCAGGGGCAGAGGTTTGGTTGGAAAGAAGTACAAATACCTCCAGTCAGACTCCACGGAATCAACAAACAACTAGCCCCGGGAGTACCTGGGCTTCCCTGAGAGGCAGCTTTAGCCTCAGTAATTTTCACTTCACAGACAGTGTGGGAATGGACTGCTGAGTAGGGGATGATTAAAGAACCCTACACTGTTGCAGGATGTGAAGCCCAGTTGTGCTGACCAGACTGGGCCAGGGCTGCAGCTGTGGATGAGAGAGTATCAGTGGTGGGGACCCTGGTGGCTGTGGGCACTTGCAGGAGAGTGAAGTCCCTCATTTTGGCTCCAGGGCAGAGGGAAGAGCCAAAGTTTGTGTATAAGGGAGGGACCGCAGGGAGCAAGAGCATTTGTAGGACTACATGGCTGGGGGTCCTAGCCATGTCTTAGGGGAGAAAAGGAGTGCTTAAGGTTGGGCCTTGGGGCAGCTAGGTGGTGCGGTGAATAGAGCACCGACCCTGGAAACAGGAGTACCTGAGTTCAAATCTGGCCTCAGACACTTAACACTTACTAGCTGTGTGACCCTGGGCAAGTCACTTAACCCCAATTGCCTCACTAAAAAAAATAAAAAATTAAAACAAAAAAGGTTGGGCCTCAATCAGAATTGAGAAAATAACAGTAAGAAGGGCCTGAGACCTGGGGCACCAATTCTCACACCTCAAGATTAGAACCTAATTACAATAATGAGCTACTAAAATTAAAATAAAACAAAATAAAAATAAAAATAAAAATGAATGAGTGAAGGAGAAAGAACCAGACCATAAACAGCTATAATAGGAACTGAGAAAATCTAGATTCATATTTACAGAAAGATAATGAAGTTTAAAAAGTCAATTCTACTTCGAAGAGAAATGTCAAATTGTCACAAGCCCCCAAAAAGTTCTTAGAACTTTAAAAAGACTTAAGAGAGATTGAGGAAAAATTAAGGGGGAAAATAAGAGCAATCCAAGAAAATCAATAAAATTATAAAAAGAAAGTCAGCCAACTGGAAAAAAGAGATCCAAAAGTTTAAGAAAGAAAACAACTCTTTGAAAGCTAAAATTGGGCAAGAGAAAACAAATGATGTTATAAGATGCCAAGAAATAATAAAACAAAGTCAAAAGAATGAAAAAGTAGAAGAGAATGTGAAACATCTCATTAGAAAAACAACTGATCTGGAGAACAGATCAAGGAGAAACAATAGAAGAATTGTTAGACTACCTGAAAGTTACAACCAAAAAAAAAAATGGAGGGGGGGGGCAGCTAGGTGGCACAGTGGATAAAACACCAGCCCTGGATTAAGGAGGACCTGAGTTCAAATCCAGCCTCAGACACTTGACACTTACTAGCTATGTGATCCTGGACAAGTCACTTAACCCTCATTGTCCTACAAAAAAACAAAAAACTTAAATAACTCAATAAAGAATAGAAACAAAAAAATGTCTTGATACAAGAAATTATTAAAGAAAATTGCCCTTAAATTCTAAAACAAGAGAATAGAAAAAAATCCACCCATCACTACTTGAAACAAATCACAGGAAGAAAATTTACAGGATTATCATAGCCAAATTTCAAAGCTCCCAAGTTAGAAAGAAAACTATTGGGGCAGCTAGGTAGTGCAGTGGATAGAGGACTGGCCCTGGAGTCAGTAGGACCTGAATTCAAATCCGGCCTCAGACACTTGACACTTACTAGCTGTGTGACCTTGGGCAAGTCACTTAACCCCAATTGCCTCACTAAAAACAAAACAAAACAAAACAAAAAACCTATTACAAGCAACAAGGAAAAAAACACAATGCAAATACTGTGGAACTACAATCAGGATCACATAAGACCTATATATAAGGGGAGATTTTACAAGAAAATTTGAAGAACATGGAACATATAAGTTATCAGGCTTGTGGATAGGTGAACAATTTATGAACAAACAAAAGATAGAGAGCATTATGAGTTGTAAAATGAATAATTTTGATTACATTAAATTAAAAGGTTTTTGTGCAAATAAAGCCAATGTAGCTGAGATCAAAAGGAAAGCAGAATACTGGAAATTTTACAGACCATTTAGCTGAGAAGATAAAGTTTTCATATCTCAAATATATAGAGAACTTTGTTAAATCTATAGGAATACAAGTCATTCCCCAAATGGTCAAAGGATATGAAGATGCAGTTTTTAGATGAAGAAATAAAAACAATTTAAAAGTATATGAAAAAATGCTCTAAATCATTATTGATTAGAGAAATGCAAACTAAAACAACCTTGAGATATCATTTTACACTTAGATTGGCTAAAATGATTGAAGGATAAAGCAACGAATGTTGGCAGGGATATGGAAAAATTGGGATACTGTTAGTGGAACTGTGAACTAATCCAGTCATTTTTGAGAACAATCAGGAATTATGCCCAAAGAATTATTAAATTGCCTATACCTTTTGACCCAACGATACCGCTGTTAAGTCTTTTCCTAGGGTAATCAGGGAAAAAGGATAAGAATCTATATGTTCTAAAATATTTATAATAGTTCTCTTTGTGGTGGCAAATAGCTGGAAATTGTGGGGATGCCCATCAATTGGGGAATTGCTAAACAAAATGTGGTACATGGGGGGCAGCTAGGTGGTACAGTGGATGGAGCACTGGCCCTGGATTCAGGAGGACCTGAGTTCAAATCTAGCCTCAGACACTTGACAGTTACCCCCTGTGTGACTCTGGGCAAGTCACTTAACCCTCATTGTCCCACAAAAAAAAAAAAAGAAAAGAAGGAAGGAAGGAAAAAAAGAAAAAAATATATGGTACATGATCATGATGGAATACTACTGTGCTATAAGAAATGATGAGCTCTTCTGGCTAGCAATTTGGAACTATGCCCAAAGGGCTATGGGACTGTTCATACCCTTTGACACACTGGTACCACTGCTAGGTCAGTATCTCAAAGAGATCATAGCAAAGGGAAAAGGACCCCCATGTACAAAAATATTTATAGCAGCTCTCTTTGTGGTGGCAAAGAATCGGAAATCAAGGGAATGCCTATCAATTAGGGAATGGCTAAACAAGTTGTGGTATATGAATGTAATGGAATGCTATTGTGCTGTAAGAAACGATGAGCAGGAGGAGTTCAAAGAAAACTGGAAGCACTTACATGTACTGATGCTGACTGAGAGGAGCAGAACCAGGAGAACATTATACACAGTAACAGCAACATTGTGTGATGAACAATGGCGATAGACTTGGTTCCTCTCAGCAGTGCAACGATCCAAAACAGTTCCAAGAACTCATGATAAAAAGTGTTCTCAGCATCCAGGATTCTAAATGCAGATTGAACCATACAGTTTCTACTTTGGGGCTGTTTTTTTCTTTCTTTTTTGAGGTTTTTCCCTTGTACTCTGATTCTTTTTTCACAAGATGACTAATGCAGAAATATGTTCAATGTGATTGCACATATATAACCTATATCAGATTGCTTTCCATCTTGGGAAGGGGGGAGGAAAGCAAGGGTGGGAGAAAAATTTGGAACTAAAAATCCTATGAAAACAAATCCTTATATGTAACTGCAAAATAATAAAATGCTTTAAAAAATAAAAAACCCACAAAAAAAAAGAAATGATGAGCTCAATGAACTTAAGAAAACATGGATAGACTTGCATGAAGTAATGAAGAGCCAAACAAGCAGAACAAAGAGAATATCATATATAGTAGGAACAATATTGTTTAAGAACAACTTTGAGCAACTAGGTCATTTTGACTATTACAAATACCCCAATTAACTACAAACAACCTATATGGGGAGATACTATCTGCCTCCAGAGAGAGAACTGATAAATAGAAGTATGCATAGTATGGTTTTACACATATGTGTGTGTACATACATACATACATACACACATACATACATACATACATACATTGTGTCTAAATAGTAGCCATCTCTAGGGTGGGGGAGGAGGGAGGGAAAATATAAAAAGTATGTAGCAGAGAATAAAAGAAAATGTGGAAGGAAGCATAGAAAACAGTGGCTTTGAAAATGACAAATAGTACTTACTATATATTTTTTTAAGTAAACAGTGTGAAGTGTAAAATCTTGGTTTTATAGTGAAACCTCTTTTTAGATTGTACAGTGTACATGGTAATGTTTTCTCTCTCTTTTTTTGTCTTTATATATCTAAGTTCAAAATGAATTTAAAAAATTTTTTTTTAATTTAAATGGGGGCAGCTAGGTGGCACAGTGGATAAAGCACTGGCTCTGGATTCAGGAGGACCTGAGTTCAAACCTCAGATACTTAACACTTACTAGCTGTGTGACCCTGGGCAAGTCACTTAACCCCAATTCACACACACACACACACACACACACACACACAAAACACTACCAAAAAAAAAAGTAAATGAATGAACTTGAGCCCAAAGAAGAGCCAGGAGAAGATATCTCCTACTATTTCTTTGTAGAGGTCAGGGTCCATATATGTAGAGCACTGTATATCATGTCAGATTGTTTTTCTTAATGTGTTGATTGGTTTTGCTGAATTTTTTCTTATTTCAAGTAAAATTCTTCATTTTAAGGAATGGCTCCTGATGATGGATAAAAGGGGGAAATGTAGGCACCATAAAAATAAAATATATCAGTTAAATATATTTGATTTTTTAAAGAGTTAATTGACAGCTTTCTGACTTATACATGGGAAACACATTTGTGGGGACTCAGGAACTATAATGTTAGGAGAGTAGCCACCCTCCAGGATCATCTGTAGAACCTCCAGCATAGTTACATGTCAGCTATCCCTCTGAGAACCCCAACTTTCTAGCATAGGTTTAGTTTAATGGAGTGAACTAACATAAAATGAAAAAAATAGAGGGGAGGGTAGTCACTCGCTATGCTATGGGAACTCATCCAGGATATATTTGGGTGCTAATCACATTGGCTTTGCAAATTCCATTACATCTTAGGAAAGGGATTCTATGGACTAAGTGACAGGAACTACAATAACAATAAGAGTTAATATTTTTATAGCATTTTAAGGCTTGCAAAGTGCTACACATAATTTTATCTCATGGGATCCTCACAACCATCCTGTGAGGAAAGTGCTGTTATTACCAGCATTTTACAGATAAACAAACTGAGGCTGAGAAAAGTCAAGTACTTGCCCAGGGTCACACAGCTGGTAAGTATCTGAAACAGGATTAGACCTCAGAGCTTCTTAACTCTAAGTCCAGAGCCCACTATGTCCCCTAGTCTATATTAGAATGTGCCCAAAGTTTGCTAAAGAAAATGTTGGTGTTAACTAGGAAATGTATATCTTAGCATTTAGCATGTCTAAAATAGCCAGAAAATATCTTTGGAGAATCAGCCATGACTGAGACCAACTCTAGCTTATTCAAGATACTGTCAACACATCATGAATATTTTGACCACCAATACAGCTTATGCAGAGGACACTGACATATGGAAGCAAGAGGTACCAGCAGGAGCTACTGGGGTACTGATTTCTCCAGGTCAAGGATAGATCCAGCAAAATTTGACTTTGGTGACTCGCTGGCACCTAAAGAGTGGAAGGACTGGTTGAGAGAGCAGCTCAGTAGGAAAAAGAAGGTGGTTGTCATAGGAAGAGTATGAATAGGACAGCTAGGTAGTACAGTGGATAGAGCACCAGTCCTGGAGTCAGGAGAACCTAAGTTCAAATCCAGCCTCAGATACTTAAACTTATTAGGACCTGAGTTCATATCCAGCCTTAGACATTTATGCCTACTAACTGTGTGACCTTGGTCAAGTCATTTAACCCTGTATTTTAAAAAAAGACTGTGGGGGCAGCTAGGTGGCACAGTGGATAAAGCACTGGCCTTGGATTCAGGAGGACCTGAGTTCAAATCCAGCCTCAGACACTTGTGTGTAACCCTCATTGCCCTGCAAAAAAAAAAAAAAAAAGACTGATGGGGGATGTGTCCAAAGAAAAAAATCACAGAATTCATTCCAAAGATTGTAGACTTTTTGGCAGGGGGCAAATTGGCTTCCTAGAAGGCAGTTGGCTATGTCTTCCCTCAGGTACTAAGGGTAACCCTGAGGAATTGGGGGTCTTTCTAATGCTATTGGCTTGGGTTACCATTCTGGCAGGTTCTCCCCAATATAATTACTAGTGTCCCAATATCACTTAATCCATAGATATCTCTTCAATATCATTGATAACCAATTAATGTTAATTAGCTTTTACACACACATTGCCCTGAACCAGGGCACACTCTCCCTTCTATAAGTATTTGTAGGCAGCTGGTAGTGTAGTGGATAGAGCACAGGGTCTGGAGTCAAGATCTGAGTTTAAATTTGGCCTCAGATACCTACTAGCTTTGTGACTCTGGGTAAGTCACTTAACTTCCATTTGTCTGCATGTCCTCAATTATAAAATGGAGATAATAATAGCATCTACTTCCTAGGGTTGCTGTGAGGACTAAATGAATTATTTGTAAAACGCACTTAGCACAGTATCTGTCATATAGTAGTCATTATATAAATGCTTATTCCCTTCCTTAGTTCACTACATATCTTGAATATAAGACCCCTAATCAGAGGTATTTGATGCAAATAATTCTCCCCTTCTCCCCCCCCCCCTGATTCTTTTCTCATCCTAATTGTGTTTATTTTGTCTGGGAGAAAGCTTTTTAATTTCATGAAATCAAAATTACCTATTTACCTTTTGTGATCTATCCATCCCTTCCTTGGTTAAGAATTCTCTATCTGGGGGCAACTAGGTGATGCAGTGGATAAAGCACTGGCCCTGGATTCAGGAGGACCTGAGTTCAAATCTGACTTCAGACACTTGACAATTACTAGCTGTGACATCCTAGGGAAGTCACTCAACCCTCCTCACCCTGCCAAAAATAATAATCATCATAATAATAATTCTCTACCTGACCATTGCTATAAAAGGTAATTGGTTTAGTTCTCTTCTATTTTGTAGTGTGTGTGTGTGTGTGTGTGTGTGTGTGTGTGTGAGAGAGAGAGAGAGAGAGAGAGAGAGAGAGAGAGAGAGAGAGGTGACTTTTATTATTATAGCAGGGTATTCAGACATTCCTTGCAATAGATAAAGGCTATAAAACCTTTATAACTATGAATAACTATAAGTTTTGAATATATAGCATTATTTTCTCCCCACCATGGGAGAGAGCATGTAGTAGAAGTCTGCATGTATTGTTCATGTATATATATACATATATACATATATATATATATATATATAATATTTTTTTTTTGGTGAGGCAATTGGGGTTAAGTGACTTGCCCAGGGTCACACAGCTAGTAAGTGTTAAGTGTCTGAGGCCAGATTTGAACTCAGGTCCACCTGACTCCAAGGCTGGTGCTCTATCCACTGCGCCACCTAACTGCCCCGTTCATGTATATTTGCTGTAGATGGTATCTTACAGCAATTACCTGGGACCTTGGATTAATTATCCTTCTTTTGTTTAAATGCTTCTGTTTATTTTGTTGCAAAACTATATAGTTTCAGATACCAAGTGTACCCCAGGTGATTTTGTAAAGGGCTGCAAAATCTATAATAGTAGAGAGGAATGCTACTAGGTATTCATATATTCCTTGAAAACAGGGGAAGCTGCTGAAACATAACTACCTGAATTCAAAGACCTATAGTTCTGGGGAAGAAATTCTTGTGGGATTTTCTGCATAGACACATGGGTTGTTGGGATGAGGCAGAGTAGAAGTGATGGAGCCCAAAATTCAGTTGGAGCTCAGGTTTGGAAAGGAGCAAGTGCAGCAACTTAGATATACAGAGAGAGGATCTTCTTACAAGTGTTTAAAGACACAAACTCAGAGACTAGAGTCTCATCATTGCCAAGGTTGGTTCTAATGGTCACAGCCTCCAATCTCTAGGAAGAAAAAAATAATAGTGATGGGAAGGGATTGAGACTGTTGACTATTATTCCTGGAAATCAGCTAAAGGCAGTAATGGTTTAACATTAGACTAGGAGCTCAAAAAATTTGTAACTCAAAATTTATCAAAATGGATGTTAAAAATTGTTTTGATATCTAATTGGTGAAACAAAATATTATTTAAAATATTAATTCCCTTAAAAAAAGAATTTGGACTGAAAGCATTAGAAAAAGTCCACTGTCTCATCAGGGATACCCCTGGAACAATGAAAGGAGATAGTAGCCAGGCTTCTAAAAACCCAACTTGACAGTGAGGAGTTGGAATTAAAACCCACAGAATTCATAAAGGCGACATAAAACTGATTCAGCATAACTGCCTTCTAATTCAAGTCTGTTAGTTAATTTAGTGATTGGAATGGAGGAAACCCGGAAAAAGCTTGTAGTACAGAGATAAAAAGGCAAGAGAAGATGAATCTTCTCTGGGAATGGGCCCTTTCCACTTGGGGCTGAGTCAAATGAGAGAGAACCTTACAGGTTTTATTTTATTAATAACTTATAAGCTCCTAAGCAGCAGAAATAAATAAACCACAGGACTCAGGGATATAAACCTCTAGGCCATGGAGTCATGAGAAAGGGAGACTTTAGTGGCTTAGAGTGGTAAGCATTTCAATGAAGTTTTCATTCTCTAGAATGAAAAATAGTCATGGACCAAGAAAAAGTTATGCCTCCCCATCCCTCCGGGAGGAAGATATGATCTGAGAAGAATGGCCACACCGAGAGGCTACTCCTTCCCCTATTCAGCCAAACTCTTCCTCACAGGGCCATCTGTGGTGACTCCAACTGCTGATCTAATCTTGTATTTTATTTTAGAGGGAATATGGACTCACTAAAATTTTTGAGGAAGTCAAATTTGAGCCTTAGGAAAATTTATTTTGGTTGGTTTTGTGGAATTTGAATTGTTAGAGGGGGGGAAAGCCTGGAAGAAGAGAGAAGCTATGGTAGTAATCTAAGGGAAATGTGATAAAGCCCTGAACAAGGACAAAGACCATGTACATAAAGAGAGAGGGGTATAGGTACAAGAGATGTTGTAGAGGTACAGTTGATGGAACTGAACAAACAAACTGGAGAAATCAGGATGAGGGAGAAGGACTAGTAAAGCATGATGCCAAATGTATTAACCTGAGCTGCCAGAAGGATGTTGCTGCCATCAAGATGTAACGATTGGAATGATGCCACCTGCTGGAGACTTACTGTAGAAGAGTTCCACCCATGAAGCGAAGGTCTTTGAGGGCAAGACCAGGAGTCTTTTCTTTGGCTTCAGGAAGTGATGCAGGCTAGTGGGAGGAGGAAGGAAGAGACTGGTGCTCGCTCTGAGGCTCTTTCCTGGGGACTCTGGCGGAGAAGGGAGCTAGAAATGTGCTCTCTCTTTAATAGATAGGAATCTAGGCCTTTCTCTCTCTCTTTACCAAATTCTTATTCTCCTTAATAAATGCTTAAAAGCCTAACTCTTGCTAAAGCTTATAATTTATTGGCGACCACTCATTAGATATTTTAGACTAGCTAGAATTTTAGCCCTTAACAAAGAGAAATAGGAATTTTGGAGTAAGGGCAGCTTTAGAAGGAAAAGGAATGGAATTGGACATTGAAATTGAGGTGCCAACTGGACATTCAGGAAAAGAGGTCTAATGAAGTCCATGGAATTCAGGAAAAGGATTAGTCCTATGTTCTTTTTACTGTTTCCTGGTGTCAAATGGTATCTCTTTGGTTTGGGGGCACTCCAGGATGGCTTAAAAAAACCTAGGAAGATTTATATGAACCGGTGCAAAATGAAATGAGCAGAACCTGGAAAACATTGTACACAGTAACAGCAATATTGTGATGATGATCAACTGTAAAAGACTTAGCTACTCTAATCAAAACAATGATCCAAAACAATTCCAAAAGGATCCATGATGAAAAAATGCTCTCTACCTCCAGAGAGAGAACTGATGAATTCTGAATGCAAATCGAAGCATACTTTTTTCACTTCCTTTATTTTTCATGCTTCCCACACACACGGGTAACATGTAGATGTTTTGCATGACTTCACATGTATAATTGATATTATATTTCTTACTTTGTCAATGAGTGGGGGAGGGGCTGGTAGAAAGAAGAGAATTTGGGGGCAGCTAGATGGTGCAGTGGATAGAGCACTGGCCCTGGATTCAGGAGTACCTGAGTTCAAATCTGGCCTCAGACACTTACCACTTACTAGCTGTGTGACCCTAGGCAAGTCACTTAACCCCAATTGCCTCACCAAAAGAATAAAAAAACAGCATTAGAAAGAAGAGAATTTGGAACTCAGAATTTTTAAAAATTAATGTTAAAAATAAATATTTTTTTATTTTTAAAAGAAAGGAAAGATAGGGCTCTCCCTGTATTTCCCATGGGGGTAAACACCTCAGGAGCATTTACCTCACCTCTCTGTTTTACCTTGTCCTCTATGTGCCAGGCAGAGGTAAGTGACCTATCAAACACAGCACCTTCTGGGAACAGGGCTGTGAACCTGCCTGACATAAGAAATCTGGAGGCAAGAGACTGGTCATTCTAAGGTTCAATTCCTTATCCTCTTGATTCCTCTTTTCAGTCATTCTGTGAAAGACTGTGGACATAATAGACTAATTCCTAGCTCATAACCAGTGCCAAGGTTCTTAATCAGTAATGCTTAAAATTCTGCAATAGCCTATATAGCAGGGGTTCTTAACCTTCTTTGACTCATGGGCCTTTCTGGTAGTCTGGCGAAGCCGATAGACCCCTACATGTTGTTGTATACATTAATATTGAAGTAAATGATAAATTTCAGTTTGAGGTTAGTGAAAGTAAAGATGTAAAATTTTTTCCCATCCAAGTTCATGGACTCCCTGAAATCTATCTATAGCCCCCAAAGGGGTAAAGATTCCCTGTTCTACAATTTCCTTGCTTCTAGCCCTTCCTCTCTTCTCTACCATATTTATGGAACATTTACTATATGTGGGTCACAATAATATTAGTGCAGTGGATATCTCTATAATAGTATTTCACCTCTAAAGGGAGAAGAGGAGAACCTCAAAAGTTCTGAAAGGAAAAAAAAAAAGCTGATGAGACCCTGGGAAGAGTTAGGATATGGGTTTAGGTACGTAGGTTTCTGAAGTTCCATATTTTCTCTCTATTGCCCATGAGAGTTACAAATTTCAGCCATTTTCAGGGTGGAAGAGAGAGTCGTGGTCACTAGATTTGGGCTCCTTGCCCAGCACGTGGATAAGTGGCAGCAAGCTTTGAGAGTTGGACTCTGGACAATTGGCAGTGACCCATACCTGGTGATCAGAAGCTAGTGTGCAGAGATAAGACTGGACCAGAGAGATGGATGGTTGGGAACTAGTCAGTAGAGGTTAGACCAGGTTAGTGTTCTAGATTTGGCAGCTTTTAAAAACTCCTTTGGTGGGGGTAGCTAGGTGGCCCTGAATTCAGGAGGACCTGAGTTCAAATCTGGTCTCAGAGGCCAGTACTTCTGATAAAGGCCTCATTTTTAAAATATATAGGGAACTAAATCAAATTTATATGAATCCAAGTCATTACCCAATTGAGAAATGGTCAAAGGATATGAACAGGCAGTTTTCTGATGAAGAAATCAAAGCTATCTATTGCCATATGAAAAAATGCTCTAAATCACTATTGACTGGAAAGATGCAAATTAAAACAAGTCTGAGGTACCACCTGACACCTATCAGATTGGCTAATATGACAAAAAAGGAAAATAATAAATGTTGGAGAAGCTGTGGAAAAATTGGAACACTAATGCATTGTTGGTGGAGCTGTGAACTGATCCAACCATTCTGGAGAGCAATTTGGAATTATGCCCAAAGGGCTATAAAGCTGTGCATACCCTTTGACCCAGCAATATCACTTTGGGGCCTTTTCCCCAAAGAGATCATAAAAAAGGGAAAAGGACTCACATGTACAAAAATATTTATAGCTGCTCTTTTTGTGGTGACAAGGAATTGGAAATTGAGGGGATGTCCATCAATTGGGGAATGGCTGAACAAGTTATGGTATATGAATGTAATGGAATTCTATTGTGCTGTAAGAAATGATGAGCAGAAGGAGTTCAGAGAAACCTGGAAGGACTTGCATGAACTGATGATGAGTGAAATGAGCAGAACCAGAAGAACATTGTACACAGTATCATCAACATTATGTGTTGATCAACTGTGATAGACTAGATTCTTCTCACCAATCCAATGGTACAAGAAAGTTCCAAAAGACTCATGATGGAAAAGGCTCTCCAAATCCAGGAGAAAAAAAAAGGAAGTGTGGAATATGGATGCTGATTGGACCATACTATTTCTTTTGGTTTTGGTGCTGTTGGTTTTCTGATTTGAGGTTTTTCCTTTATGCTCTGATTCTTCTTGTATAACATGACTAATGCAGAAATATGTTTAATGCTATTATGTATATTAAACCTATATCAGATTGCCTGCTGTCTAGGGGAGGGGGGGGAGGGAGGGGAGGGAGGGAGAATAATTTGAAATTGGAAATCTTATATAAACAAAAGTTGAAAACTATTTCTACATGTAACTGGAAAATAATAAAATACTTTTATTTTTAAAAAATATAAATTGAATAATTATCAATAAAAACAATCACAACCCCCCTCCAAAAAAAAATCTGGCCTCAGACACTTGACACTAGCTGTGTGACCCTGGGCAAGTCACTTAACCCTCATTGCCCCACAAATAATAAAATAAAATAAAATAAAAACCCCTTTGGTTAGTTAACCAATGCCAGGAAAGACTGATCATCTCAACACTCTTCTCTTTACTGTCATAGTCTAGTATGAGAGCTAGGGGCTGGACACCAGTAGCTCTCTTTTATTTGCCTGTATTTAGTTCCAGCCCTACAGTGGAGTCCTGCATATACAGCTGTTTGCTTTCATCTTTCCTGCAGCCTACAGGCTTAGAGATTTTTTCTTGGAGTCCTTGGAAAGAATAGCTGGAGGGCCAAGCAAATGGAGCTCTCTGTGAAATAGTTGGACACCCCATGTAGAGGTGCTTGATTTTTCTTGCATTTTTACTGCATCTAAGAAACCATGTGACCATAGTGAATTGGGATGGGAGGGTTCATTGACATGGGAAAGTCCAGTTTGGGATGGGGGTGTTGGAGACATAAATTTATCTGTAATTTCCCAATAATTCTGAGACCCAGTGTGGATTTTACTCCTATCTTTTCCCTACTCCCCACATTCAGAGCCATAGAGTTTAGTGGGATGAAAAGCTCTGGCACGTGCAGCAAAGAAAAGGCACTTGAATGTACACTACGGCCACATTGACAAAACCATTTCACTGGTGGCCCCAACATAGTGTCCCCTAGAGGACAAACCAAATATTATACTAACTGGTTTGGTAATTAATACACTAACACCTTAGGTAGCATGTGAACCAATATAGACTACCAAGGTACAACAATTTCCTAAGAATTATATTGTAGTATCCCCTCTGGGACTACTTCCCCCAACTCTTCCTCAAATCAGTGGGCTGAATCTCTAAAGGACAATGACAACAGCTTCCCTTAGGATTCTAAGGAGTAACCCTAAGGGGCCAAGAGTTTCTAGTACTATTGCTCATAAACTCCAACTGGTGATCAGCCAGTCCCCTCAACTAGATTGTAGAAAGTAATATTTACTGAGGTAAGAATAATTGATACAAAACATTCACACACACACACACATACATATACTCACAGTTCTTCAAGAAAGTGGGCATACATGTAGTGAATATGTGTGTCAAAGGAATACCTCTCCAGTCCTGGTACTGGGAGTCCTTTTCTGTCTTTGTGGATTCCTCATGAAGTTCCCCTTAGGTAAACTCTCTCCTGGACTATAAGAACTGATTCCCTTTTAGAGACCACATCTGACATCCTCTCCTTGAGGTCACATTGCATGAATCTGTCTCCTCTTGTATTTGTCTATGACTATCTTCCTATTTTTGCTGTGTCTGCATTTGTCCTTGATGTGTCTTTCTGTCCTCCAATTTGGATATATTGTCTCCTATGGGTGCCTTCTCTCTGATGACAATGTCAATGAAAAGCAGGGGCAGGAGAAAGAGAAACTCTCTCCTTCTCCAAAGAGTGGTTCTCTCTCAGGAGCTGGACAAATTGGATTTCAGAACTGAAATCTTTCACTGAGGTGGATCTCTTGGACTGAGGTCACATGGTAGACTGCTATTTTATTTTCATGCCCAATGAATATCTCTTAACCAATCAGTATACTTTCTTATCCCAAAGAGAGTCATACATCAGACATTTGGAGATATAAACCATCTTATTTACATATTTAAGACTTCATTATATCTGTTGATTGACTAATTAGGATGGGGAGGACCCCTCACATACATGTTCAAGGCACACATAGCTTGTATCTATGTCACATAACTGGCATTTTTCTAGCATTTAGTCTTTGCAAAGTGCTTTCAATACATTATCTTATTAGAGTCTCACAACTAGGGATATTATCCCTGTTTAACAATTGAGAAAACAGGTTCACTAAGGTTAAATGACTTGTCCATGGCCATACAGTTAGAATTAGTGGTAGGATATGGGATTAAAGCATTTTATACAAGACAGAATTCCTGCCCTCAAGGAGTTGGCCATAACATAATTTATGATCAGAAAAATGTCCTTCATACAGAACCTGGCCCCTTCCTATCTTTCCAGTTTTCTGACACCTTACACCCTCAGTGTGCTCTGTAATTCAGTGACAATGGCCTCCTTGTTATTCTTCACACCTGACACTCTTGTCTTCTGACTTGGAGCATTTTCATCACTTGTCCCCTCCCCCCCCTTTCTGGAATTCTGTCTCTCCTCATCTCTGCTTCATAGTTTCCCTGTCTTCCTTCCAGTGTCAGCTAAAGCCCTGCCTTCTACAAGAAGCTTCCCCCAGTCCTTCTTAACCTAAGTACCTTCCTTCTGAGACTCCCTCAACTTATCCTGTACATGTCTTTTTTATGCAGTTATTTATACATTGTACTCCCTGGCCCTTCATTAGATTGTGAACTCCATGATAGCTGGGATTGTTTTCACCTTTCTTTATATCCCCCATACTTATCAGAGTGCTAGGGCACACGGTAGGCTAATTGATTGATAATTGGGAAGGTCCTCCCAGACTTCTATTGCATCCCTGATGGGAGGGAGGGGTGTGTGTCATTTTGGCCACATTTGAAAACTTCAGGCGATGAGGAACTCATTGCTTTGCAAGGCGGCCTATTCTGAGTTTTGAGCAGGTGGAAGAACAACCTTTAAGTCACCATCTTTCCAATCAGATAGTAAGTTTTTGCTGTGGGTGGGTCTGCCACTCTCTTGCTTGGAAGCCCACAAGTAGTTCCCAGTTAGCTTGTAGATCAAATCTAGAATGATGAACTAATCCCTTTCAAAAATCTTAACTTCACTGATTATTTCTCCCCCTTCACCCAACGTCTTCTCTTCTGTCATAATTTCCCTCCAGCCAAGCAGATTTAGTAATCACCCCACCCCACTCCCCTGCCATGTGATTACTGGCTCCTTTCTGCCTCCGGGAACAAGTGCCTTTTCTTTTTTTTCTGTAATCTCTCCCCCATGCCCTTCCTCAAAAGAATCACATCCTTTTCTGCCCTTAAAGTTCTGCTCAACAAACTTTCTCTCTGACTAACCCTACTTCACCTCAGCTTATACCAATGAAATTAGCATTAAACATCCATGTCTGTTGTGCCGGTCTTATATCCTCCCATCTCCCTATTTATATTGTGAGATTCGGTTTTCTTCTTTGCCTGGGAATTTTAACCTCCCTGACCTCCTATACAGAGGCAATGTTATTAATATAAACCTGGGGACAGTTCTTTTAAGTGGTTATCCAGTATTGGGGAAATTTTGCTACAAGCTCCAAGCTATACTCATTTACTAGGTCAGGATTCCTTGAGTAAACGAGGCTGGCCAAAGTTAGGGGCCCAGCCTTTAGCTCCTTAATAGAAATGCATGTGGGTAAGTGTCAAACACTGGCCTCATTAGACTGTAGACATTAGAACCCTCAGGGATTGGAGCGCAAAGTGTTGAATGACAAACTGATTTACTGATTGATTCACCATCTCTCTCTGTTGTTTTTGGTTCATGTCCCAGGAACAGGGAGCAATGAGATTGGGTACAGGGCAGTGGGATGGAATCCAAGACTCAAGTTCTCAGTCATAGTTCCAACAATGAACCTTGTGACAAAACAGCTTGTGGTAGGTAAATTGGAAAAGAAAAATTAATTTGGAGTCCCAAGGTGTGAGTTCCAATGCTGGCTCTGAAGCTAGGTGGTGCAGTAGATAGAGTGCTGGGTCAGGTCAGGAGGACCTGAGTTCAAATCTGACCTCAGACACTTGCTAGCTGTGTGACCCTGGGCAAGTTACTTAAACCTGATTGCCTCAAAAAAACCCAGCCCAACCCTATCAAAAATAATTCATTAGTGGTGGTGCAGAGAGGATCAGGGAAGAGGCTAGTATAGGAGCTGGCCCTTGAGCTTTCTTGAAGGGATCTGGGAATTCCAAAAGGCAGAAGAAGAACATTCTAGGTGGAGGAACAGTCTGTACAAGGGCATGGAGGGAGGAGATGACATGTAAAGAGTGCACAAGGAGGAGTCATGTGAAATCAGTCTTGAAAGATGGGTTGGAGCCAATTTATGAACACATACCCAGTAAGTCAGTTATAGTTCTATAGGGTGTGAAAACCTCTGGGTATATAAATAGACAAATCACAAGAACACAGTGTTTTTACTTGAATGAGCTTGACTCATTAGTCAGACTCTTGGGGTGTCACTCTAGGCTTCATTCTCAGGCCAGATATCTCACACCTTTAGACCTGATTCTTGAATAAATTGAGTTCTTCTTTCTGGTTCTCAGATCTATCCCTCAGTCTCAGGCCACAAATGTTCTCTTTTCAATCCTGAGTCAGTGGTTCTATTTCCCTTCAGATTCCTCCCAGTGTCTCTTCTAGCCTCCTCTGACTGGGAGAAGTCCTACAAAAGTCTTTTTCTAGTTATTCCTTTTCTATCTGTTTCACCAGGCCTATAACCTGCATCAGATTATACTACTGCTTGCTTTCTCTTTTTCTTGTGCTTTCTGGTCTCTCTCTTTTTCTAAAAATGCTGCTTTTACCTTTTCTTTTTTTAAAATCCCTGCCTCCCAGAATTTCATAGATTCAGGAAGGCAGGCCTGAGTTGGATTTGAATCCAACCTCAGACACTCATTTGGCTACATGACCTGGGCAAGTCACTTTTAATTTTTATTTTATTTATTTTTTTTTTGCAGGGCAATGAGGGTTAAGTGACTTGCCCAGGGTCACACAGCTAGTAAGTGTCAAGTGTCTGAGGCTGGATTTGAACTCGGGTCCTCCTGAATCCAGGGCTGGTGCTTTATCCACTGTGCCATCTAGCTGCCTCTGGGAAAGTCACTTAACTTCTCTATCTGCCTCAATTTCCTTCTCTTTAGAATGGGAATAATAATAAAAACCTACTTCCCAGGGTTGGTGTGAGGACCAAATGAAATATTTCTAAAGTGCTTTGCAAACCTCAAAGCACTCTATAAATGCTAGTTATTATTATTATTATTAGCTCCTACCTGTTCACTGTCATCTTAATGTGAACATTGGCAGATCTAAAGCCTACTTTGCATTACACATACAGGAAGATAACCAGAATTGTATGGTAGGGAGGGGGCAACTGATATAGGAAAAAGAATACATGGATAGGAGCCAGGGGACACAGAATTAATAGATCACAGAAATGAAAGCTATGATTCTATTTTGAAGGAGGGAGTAATAATATTGATTATTATTGATAATACTATTGATATGTATCATATATAACATAATATTGGTAATATGATTATTTTTGAAGGAGGGAGTAATAATATATAAGAACATAATTTTCATAAACCAGATATAGCCATAAAACAATAAATGTATAACAGCCATTTCCTGACAGATAAATGGTCAAAGGATATGAACAGGTAGTTCTCAAAGGAAGAAATGCAACCTATCAATAGATATTTTTAAATGCTTCAAATCATTAGTAATTAGAGAAATGAAAATTTAAATAACTCTGAGGTTCTACCTCACACCCATAAAATTGGCAAATACAACAAAAAGGGGAAATGCCCATTTTGGAGGGGCTGCAAGATAATAGGCATACTGGTGCACAATAGGTGAAAAGTGTGCTGATTAAAATGTGAGAGACATAGTTGCTGGGTAATTCCATCATTTTATTAATAGACTGCCAGGTTATTAATAATAGGATGGTCATTGGCTGTCTTTCTCAGACCAAAGACCCCTAATGGTAGTGGGGTCACAGTTTATATACCTCTCTAACCATAGGAGGTCCATCACATGGCAATCAAATCTAATTGGTTGACATGATTTGGAGGTGTGTTATGTTAAAATGAATTCTGGGTGAGGTCTATGTGACTTAGGTCACTTAAATCTTGACAAGAATGACATCAGAGAAAGAATCTAGATGGGGGCACAATGGTCCCCACCTAGAACAGGTCTGTGCAGACCAAATCTCATCAGTAAAGTCCTTCAGCTATCTAGACAAAGGGATTTGTCTCCACCCAAGACTCCTTTGACCCAGATGAACCTTATTTTCAAGGAGAACTTAGACATTGGGGTGGAGGGGGGGGGGAGAGAAAGGACTAAGAAAGAAGGGAAGATCACCGAGTCCCCCAAGATAATGATAATTAATAGTTGTTTTTCACAAAAGTAATTTGGAACTAAGCTCCCCAAAGTCACTAAAATGTACATACCAGCTATCCTAATGCTACTACTAGAGCCCAAAGAGATCCCCTGAATGGGTAAAATGCATGTATATAAAAATATGCAGCACTTTTTGTTGTGGTAAGGCACTGGGAACAAAGACGGTTCCCATCAACTGGGGAATGGCTAAATAAATGATTATATTTATTAAATATATCATATTAAGTAAATATAATACCTATTTTATGTATTTATATAATGTATAAATACATTACATGTGACTATAATATAAATATATTTGATTATGTTATGATTTTTAAATTTAATAAAATGTTTTTGTGTCATATCTTCTGATGAAAGGTATGTTTTCGGAGACATTTGAGAAGAATCATAACGTGAGAAGACTGATGTAACATGAAGTGAACAGAAAATCAGGAGAATAATGTACACAGTAACTATGATCATGTAAAAAAAATAATTTTGAAAGACTTAAAAACTCTGAAGTAATGACCAATCAGTACTCTAGCTGGTGAAGCTACCCACCTTCTGACAGAGAGGTGATGAAAACAATGCAGACATACATTTTTGGACCCTTAAAAGGTGTGAATTTTGAATTGCTAACTAATTTATGGAATTATGAAATGGAGGGTGGGGGATGGTAGGTTCTTTGTGTACACACTGGGATGGACCCTGATGGCAGTGAGAAGAGAGGCTTCAATCACACTTTAATGAAGACATAGAAGCATGGCAAGTACAGAGAAAGACAAAAGGGGGAAGGAGTACAGAGGAAGACAGCATGGTGATCGGTGGTAGAAGAAAGCAGGTAGCCTGGGGAAGAGAATAGGGAAGGTGAGAGGCACAGAGAATTATTCAGGTAATCATCGATTAGAATTGGGAGCACTCAGCAGCATGGACCCAGATGGAGATTGAAGAATATTGGGGGGGGGGCAGCTAGGTGGCACAGTGGATAGAGCACTGGCCCTGGATTCAGGAGTACCTGAGTTCAAATCCGGCCTCTGACACTTGACACTTACTAGCTGTGTGACCCTGGGCAAGTCACTTAACCCCCATTGCCCCACCAAAAAAAAAAAAAAAAGAATATTGGAGAGCAGGGCAGGAATTTGGGGCCTAACTTTTGTAGGGCTTTTGTGGGGAACAGACTAACTTTTATTCATGCTTCCTTGGGGTTTGTTTATGAACATATCCAAATCATCTCAAAGTTGTCAATAAAACTTCAAAGTTAAACACATTCATTTTTGGAGAGCAGTCTGGAATTATTTCTCAAGAGTGACTAAACTATCTATGTCCTTTGACCCAGCAATACCTCTGTTTGGTCTGTTTCCAAAGATATTTGGGGAAAGGGGGGAAAGAGCCTGTATGTTCTAGAATGTTTTATAGCAGCTCTCTTTGTGGTAGCAAAGAATTGGAAATTGGAGGAATAATCAGGGAATGGTATATGATAGGGATGGAATACTATGATTTTAGAAAAAAACATGGAAAGACTTGCATGAAATAATGAAGAATGAAATGAGCAGAAGAGAAAACTGTATACAGTAAGAGCAATGTTGTTTTAAGAATGACTTTGGGGGCAGCTAGGTGGCGTAGTGGATAGAGTACCGGCCCTGGAGTCAGGAGGACCTGAGTTCAAATTTGGACTCAGACACTTGACACTTAATAGCTGTGTGACCCTGGGCAAGTCACTTAACCCCAATTGCCACACACACACATACACACACACATACAAAGAATGACTTTGAACAAATAAGTTACTTTGAATATTATAAATACCCAAATTAACTATAAAGGACATATGTAGAAAGATGCTATCTGCATCCAGAGAAAGAAATGATAACTAGAAGCATATATAGAATAATTTTACATATATGTACCTATTTGGGTCTAATGGTATCCATCTCTAGGGCAGGGGGAGGGGAAAAGAAATCTACATAATAATTTTGTGTATTTGAAAGGAATAGCAAATTGGGTATAGTAGATTTGCAGTTTCAATCATCTTTTTTATTGTAGTATGTTGTAGGAATGCTTGTTTTATTTTATAAATTAAAAATATTTTTTTTAAAAAAAGGAAAGGTAACATCCACACCATCTCAATCAGGAACATTTAATGTTCTGATGGTCTTACTGCGATGTCTGAACTCATCTAAGATTTATATATCACAGAACCAAAAAGCCCTGGCAGAAAACCCTAGACGGCTTCCCCTGACTTAGTACATTGTCTCTGGATGTGATTTTTGGTTAACATATGATACAGATTGCAAATTATGCTTCTTTGATCTTCCAGATGGTCTGTAAGTAACTTCTAGGTTTCTTGGTTCTCCTTTGCAATTTTATTTCCTGCTATTGTTACTTTATATTGGCTACTTAAAAACATGCTGGAAGGGGTTGCATGCAGGTCAGAGGGACCAAAACAAGATACAATTTTAATACAATTTGTTTTGCTTGACTATGCTTATTCATTCGAAGGATTGTTTTTCTTTATTTGAGGGAAGCTAGCAATAGTGTTGCTCCCTCTAAAAAGAATATAAAGAAAAGAAGGTATAGAAACATTTTTTTTTAATGTACAGAAGAGATCAGAAGAAATATCAGAAGGAAACAAAGATAAGCAGGGTAGCTTTGAAAGTAACACGTTGGATTTGTGTGTGTGTGTGTGTGTGTGTGTGTGTGTGTGTGTTTAAAGCAAGTACTCCATAGAGAAATTCTGAAATTTTTTATAAATTTTCTTTGTACAATAAAATGTTTGGGGCTATCTTATATGACATAAAAATAAAAGGTCAGTAGAATTGCAAGAAGTTTTCCAGATGGAGGATGGGAGTAGAGCCATCTAGAGTTTTCTACAATTCTCATTATATGGATCAATATTCCATTTCCTTTTCTTCTAGAATGAATTTTGACTCTGGCTAGCAAGGGTCAGGGAATCTATTTCTCAGTTGTTGGAGAAACTTTGTCCTAGACGGCCACCCCACCCCACCCCCACCTTAGTTCGTGGCTGGAGTGGTCAGATTATACATTATACTCTCTTGATGGTTGATTGACTACCTGCTTTTCTGTAGGTTTGTACAAAGTGGGCATGGGCCAGATGTGGGCTGCTATTGCTTTTGTAGCATCTCCAGTGTCTTGCCCATAATCCTATAATTTATGAATGCTGTAGTCAAGATTCAAACCCAGGGCAAAAATATATTACTATACCTACTTGTGGGCTCATGGAGGGAATAACATTCACACCCAATTGGGAGGAGTAATCTATTTAACCCTACAGGAAAGTAGGAGGGGAAGAGGATAGGGAAGGAAGGGTGAAATAAAGGGAGTGCAGAGTGGGGAAGGGGACAGTTAGAAGTAAAACACTTTTGAGGAGGAATAGGTTAAAAGAAGATAGAAAATAGAGTAAATATCATGGGAAGGGAATAGGATGGAGGGAAATAATTATGATGATTGATTATAATGGCAAAATATATGGTACCTACCTTGCTGGGCTATTATGAAGAAAATTCTCTGTCAAGTTTAAGGTAATATATACAGGTTATGATGAACAGGATACCATCAGAAAAAACTGGAAAGACCTACATGGACTGAAGCAGAGTGAAATGTACTGTATACAAAATAACAGCAGTAGTGTAAGATGATCTGCTGGGAAGCATATGGTTATTTTTAGCAAGGCAATGATCCAATATAACCCTGAAGGACTTATGAAAATGGCAACCCATCTACAGAAAAAGAACTTATAGTATCTGAAAACAGATGGAAACACATTTTTTTTCCACTTTTTTCTCCTCTTTGACAATTCCTCAATCTGAAGTTTTGGGGGTTTTTTTTTACTGTTTTCTCTCACAAACTAGCTAATGTGGGAATGTTTTCCATGACTACTTATCTATAACTTATTTTGGAATGCTTGAATTCTAGTGGGTGGGGGGTGGGAATGGAGGAGGAAGAGAAGTTGGAACACAAAGTTTTTTTTAATTAATGTTAAAATCTGTTTTTACATATATTTTGAAAAAAAATTAAATTCTATTCAATTAAGATTCAAACCCAGGTCCCCTGACTACCCACTCCTCTACCCCAGCCATCCTACTCTAGCTTGATAATAAATAAAATTTGTGGGGCAGCTAGGTGGCACAATGAATAGAGTGCCTGGCCCTGGACTCAGGAGGACCTGAGCTCAAATCTGGTCATATATTTACTAGCTGTGTGACCCTGGGCAAGTCACTTAATCCCAATTGCCTAAAATAAAATAAAATATGTGAAGTTGGGCATTCTAAAGGTTATTTATAAACCTCTCACTTTCCTAGGACAGGTTAGGATAAAATAAGGACCTGAAATCCCATTCCTTCCAATCATAGAATATTAGAACTAGAAGGGACCACATCCAACTTCCTCATTTACAGATGAGGAACCAGTAAGGGGAAATAAATTGCCCCAAATTACAGAGCTAGCAACTGAAAATGCCAGGAATAGCTAGCTCCCTGGTCTTCTGGCTCCCAGTGCAAATGTTCTTTTCAACATACCAAGAGGTGAGTTATTGTTTGACTCTCTGATAGTTGGGAAGGCACAGAGACATTCATGTGTTTCTCTCTCTCTCTCTTTCTTCCTTCCTTCCTCCCTTCCTTCCTCCCTTCCTTCCTTCCTTCCCTTCCTTCCTTCCTTCCTTCCTTGCTTCCTTCCTTCCTTCCTTGCTTCCTTCCTTCCTTCCTTCCTTCCTTCCTTCCTTCCTTTCTTTTCTTCTTTCTTTCTTTCTTTCTTTCTTTCTTTCTTTCTTTCTTTCTTTCTTTCTTTCTTTCTTTAGTAGGGCAATGAGGATTAAATGACTTGCCCAGGGTCTCACAACTACTAAGTGTCAAGTATCTGAGGTCCCATTTGAATTCAGGTCTTCCTGAATCCAGGGCCAGTGCTTTATCCACTGCGCTACCTAGCTGCCCCCATTCATGTGTTTCTAAGAGCTCTGATACACTACAGGAGACAGGACCATATAGGAAGAGAAATTCCTCTTTGAATATCTCTTGATCCTCATTCTTTAGCAGGAAGATTGTGCCTTCTATCAAGAAGGGAACGCAGCAGCATCAAGTGTCCTGTGCCCCTAATCTGCACTTCTAGCAAATGTCTCCCCCTTACTTCCAGAATTCTCCCATCATCTCTGGGCAAGCAGTATCAAGTCAAAACCAAGTGCTCATTATTCTACAGGGAAGCATGTGGGGGACAGAATGGGTCTTAAGGTTCAGGTCTATGGACCATTGTGGAGGTTGTAGCTTACTCAACCCATAAATGGTTTCTGTGAGAATCACTTTAGGGCCTCAGTTTCCTCATCTGTAAATGAAAAAATTTAATTAGGGGCAGCTAGGTGGAGCAGTGGATAGAGCACTGGCCCTGGAGTCAGTAGTACCTGAGTTCAAATCCAGCTTCAGACACTTGACACTTACTAGCTGTGTGACCCTAGGCAAGTCACTTAACCCCAATTGCCTCACCTCCCCCCCCCAAAAAAAATAAATAAATAAGAACTGCCTGTTTAAAAAAAATTAATTAAATGACCTCTAAGGTCTCTTCCAACCCTCAGTTCCAAAAGATCTTGTAATTTTGTTCAATTCAATTCAACTCAATAAACACATAATAATGACCATTATGTGTAAGGTACTATGCAAGGTACTAGGGATAAAAAGAAAAAAAAAAAGAAATAGTCTCTGGAGAATGGCTAAACAAATGACAGAATATAAATTTGATGAATATTATTATGCCATAGGAAATAATAATAATAGTTAACATTTATATTTGTTGTTGTTCAGTTGTTCAATCATGTCTGATTCTTCGTGACCCTGTGGACCATACTGTCCATGGGGTTTTCTTGGTTAAAGATACTGGAGTGGCCATTTCCTTCTCCAATGGATTAAGGCTAAAAGAGAGTAAATGATTTGCCCAGAGTCACACAGCTAGTAAGTGTCTGAGGCTGGATTTGAACTCATATCTTCCTGATTCCAAGCTTAGTGCTCAGTCCACTGAACAACCTAGCTTCCTCCTAACATTTATTAATACCTACTATGTGGGGGCAGCTAGGTGGTGCAGTGGAAGCACCGACCCCAGATTCAGGAGGACCTGAGTTCAAATCCAGACCTCAGATACTTGACACTTACTAGCTGTGTGACCCTGGGCAAGTCACTTAACTCTCAGCCACCACCCCCCGAAAGGCCCTTTAAAAATACCTACTATGTGCCAGGCACCATGTTAAGTGTTTTTCAATTGTTATCTCATTTGATCCTCACAATAACCTTGGGAGGTAGATTCTATTATTATGCCCAATTTACAGATCAGGAAACTTAGGCTGAGTTGAGTGATTTGCCTAGTGGTCCACAGCTGCCATGATAAAATGGACAGATTTAAAAGGAAACTGTGATGACCTCTATGAACTGATGCAGTGAAGTGAACAGAACCAGGACAAGAATTTATACAATGATAACATCACAGAAAAAAACCCCAAAACCCAACCCACAACAATTGTGAAAAACTCTAGAACTCTGATCAACAAAATAACAAATCACAAGTCCAGAAGACTGAAGAAGAAACCTGCCACTCAACTCCTGACAGAGGGGTGATGAACTTGAAATGCAGAGACATATATCTTCTGACATGACCAATGTGGGAATTTGTTTTACTGAACTATGCACAATTGTTTTTGTTGTTGCTGTTGTTTGTTTGTTTTTTTTTGTTTTTGCGAGGCAATGAGGGTTAAGTGACTTGTCCAGGGTCACACAGCTAGTTAAGTGTCAAGTGTCTGATGCCGGATTTGAACTCAGGTCCTCCTGAATCCAAGGTCAGTGCTTTATCCACTGTACCACCTAGCTACCCTATGCATGGTTTTTATGAGGGTTTTCTTTTTGTTTTATTTAATAGGAAGTGTGGTGGTGGTGGTGGTGGTGGTGTGTTCCAGTGAAGGAACAACTTATAAAGGAATATAAAAAGAAATAACTATTGTCCAACATTCAAGGTACTTTCATTCCCCTGGGGAGGGGGCATGATATGTAATCAAGCAAGTAAATACATTTCAAAAGGGGAAGAGTATTATTAATTGGTGAGATCAAGAAAGAGCTTGAGCTGAGCTGTCAGTGATCTTGGAAGGTGGAGATGAGGAAGAAGTTCATTCCAGACATGCGCGACCACTTGTGCAAAGATATGACAGTGGAGAATGGAATAGCCTGAAAGCCAGTTTGACTAGAATAGAGAATGTGGGGAAAGGAATTATGGGAAGTGACTGGGAAAGCAGATGAGAGGCAGATGAATGCCAGGAGGAAGAGTTTTTATTTTATCCTAGGCAAGGGTACAAGAACTAGGGTCTCTAAACTCTTTTTTTTAATATATAGATTTTGATAACTATACTTCAATATAATTTGCTTTCATTTTGATCCTATGTATTTTATGCATCTAAAAACATTCTGAGAAGGGATTGAAAGGTTTCAACCAACTACCAAAAGACACAGGACAAAAAAAAAAATTAAAAGGTTAAGAACTCCTGTCCTACTTTGCTGTTTATCTCCAGAGAAAGAACTGGTCAAGCCTGGATGCAGATTGAAGACACTTTTTCTTTAGTTTCTTTATTTTGGGGGATTTTTTTTTTTTGGTCTTTGATTTCTTTCACAGCATGACGTACATGGAAATGTGTTTTGCATGGCTACATATATATAACTTATGTCAAATTGTTTGCCTTTTCAATGGGGGGGTGGGAGGAAGGGAGAGAATTTGGAACTCAAAATTTGAAATAAAAAAGAATGTTAAAATTGTTTTTACATGTAATTAGGGAAAAATAAAAATATTATTAAAGGGAAAAAAAATCCCATCCTGGAGGCAATAAGAATATATTTAAGTTTTTGAGTATGAGGGTGATGTGGTCATATCTATTTGGCCACAGTGTGGGAGGTGGAAGAGTTTGGAAGCAGGGAAAGTAATTAGGAATTTAGGACAATAGTAGATTGCTAGAGTAAGGGTCTGAACTACAATAGAAACCATTTGTGTGGAGAGAAGGCAGCCAGATGGGAGAGATGTTGTGGAGGTAGATAGGTATAATTCTAAGAGAAATTATAGTTCTCTTCCAACATCTCATGCAAAGAGTCCCTGAGGGACTCCTGAGAACTGTTAGGTTCTAAATAGCTACATTACCTTCTCAACTTTGTTTTAAATTACCACCACCAGCACCAACAATTGTCAGGAAATGTGTTTCTCCCGATCTTTTCTCACTCTTCTCTCTCCACCCAAAATCTCATCAGTGGAATCAACTGGGGAACGATTGTCTGCTGGTGGTCACTGTCCCCTTTTTTACCATAATTCACACCTGCCCTCCCTGTTTCCTAATCTGCTCTGCTCTACCCTTCCACCATGTCCTCTGGAACCTGCCTCTGTTATTAATAAACTCCCCATCATCCTAGATCTCTTCCTTTTACACTCTTTCCCTCTTCTGGTGCTCACTGAAATCTAGTCTTCTCCTAAAGATGCCAGCATCTCTTGGCGCCTTTTGTTTCAAGAGACAGCTTCTTCTCTCATACCTCTTCTTATTCACTGCCAGGAAGAGGAATTCCTCCCCGCTGTTACTTTCATACCTCCCCTCTGCCCTTCAATCTTTAACAGCCTTCTCTTTTAAAGTTTGCACAGTATTGTCCAGATCCTTATTGCTTCTGTGTTGTCTTCCATGGATCTCTGGGTCATCTCCCTAACTCTCCAATAAGTTCAATGTCTGATTAGTCTTCTCCAGTCCCACTTAAATACTCCAGCCTCTCAGTATCTCAACCTCCTCAATTCCCATGACATGTGTCTTCAGTGTGCCTTAGTGACACACAAGAACCATGACACACAAGACCCATCCCCCACCAACTGAATTTGCCCTTGTTGCCAGAATTCCGAGTTATGACCATGATCCAAAAGGAATTATCCTCAGAGGCCCAGTTACCTCCCCAGGCTATTGTGAAGAAAGCACTCTGCAAATTGGAAAACATGATGTAAATATGAGTTATTAAATTAAATAACAGGCCTGAAGGTCAACTGGAAATGTTTTTCTGATGTCTGGGAGCATATTTCTGGAGAATACTAAAAAAAAAGTTAATTGATTGATTAGCATTCCCTCTTTTCACCATTCCTTCCAGACTCCTCCCCCAGCATTTGAGAAACACTACTGTACAGGCTGACTTCTAAACCTAGTCCTGGACACCTAGCACAGAGTCCTGGGGACTACATGCTAGCTCTGAGTAGGCCCTGGAGTGGGGCACAGGCACATTCCTCTGAGAACTCAGCTCTCTTACAGTAAAACACCCATGCACCAGAGAACAGAGAACTGTCCACCCCTCCTTTCTCCACTCTCCCCACACCTGCTGCACTTCCTGTCCTCACAACACAGATGGAGGAAACCCCACTGCTCTCTCAGTATAGCCTTTTCAGTTCTTTCTATGAATCTGCCTCTTCTCCTCATCCCCCTTTCTACAGAAAACCCACTCTTCTCAGCCCAGTAAAGCTAATTTAGGAGGACAGAAACCGAGAGCAGGTTGACTCAGGCTGCTGACTCTGATTTAGATCAGAGTGCCCAAACTGGGCTCTTCCTGACTTATGTCATCATGGGCCTCTGAGTAGGGGGCTGAGACTGAAAGGAAGAACAAAAGAGAGAGTGAAATACCAGTTTGACAGCCCCTAGTTCTTCTCTTCCTCTCTGCCCCACCTCCAGGAGGGGACTACTTAGATATCTCCTCTCCCAGAAGGGAGCTGGTGAACCTTGAATCTCCTCTGTCATTTTTGTATCAGTCTTTCTCCCCATTTCTATCTCTGTACCTCTATGTTTCTGTCTCTCTTTTCCCCTCTGTCCCTATCTCTGTGTGTCTATCTCCATGAGTGTCTCTATCTGTCTGTTTCTCATTTTGTCTCTCTTCGACCTGCCCTGGGAGCGGGGGACTGAGACCTATGAGAGCCATAGATTAGACAGAGCAGGTTTTTGTAAACCTGTTTTATGTCATGGATTCCTTTGGGGAAGCTTAATATTACTGTAGTTTGTTATCTATATTCATAATTGAAGGATGTGTTAATTTTCAGTTAGGGCTTAGTGAAAATAAAGATGTAATTTTTTCCCTTCCAAGCCCATAGATACCCTGAAATCTATCCATAGGTTCTGCCAACCCTGAAAATAAATGAGCACTGTTAACTCTGTATATACCAAAGAGGTTATCACAACTGTTAACTTTGAAAAATAAAATACAATAAAACCAAAGACCTAATAGTGGTTAAAAGCAAAAAGTTTTCTTTACTCCATTGGAGGGAAACAAGACAGGCATCTGGAGTCTCCTCTAGGAGGACGCTCACTATAGTAAGGCCAAACCAGACAAAAAACATGCAGTGAACAGTTACAAGACAAGTTTGATTCATAGCAGGGCTTCATGACCGGAACATGGTTCCTGCAGGTGCTTGTCAAAGCTCAGAGACCACTTGGGGCTGGTGTAAAACAATACTGGGATTTTGCTGTGGCTGAGTTCACCCAGAGGGTGAGTGCAAAGGATTGTTGTTATGCCAAGCTTAGGGCACAGCCTTCTTGCTGGGCCTTAGCTCTGGGAAACAGGGTGCCTCCTAATAGTAAAAAGAGAGGAGTGAAAAGTGAAAAGGGTTGTCTTAGCATGGGGATCCTGATGATTCTTTGGGGGTTGATGAACCCCAGATTAAGACCCCCTAGTTTAAAGGCTTTTCCAAACATCTTTCTGTAGCTTATTAACCCTGAAAACAAGGGTACATATTTACTTGTTGATTTTTTTAAAAAATAACTCATGTTTAGTTGAATAAATATTTGTAGACTATATTCCTTGAAAGAACCTAGGGTCAGGTAGGACTCTTGGTAGGGAAATCAGTATGGAGTTCAGTATGAGGAGCTTTGGGATCAAGGCCATGTGGAGGATACAACCAAAGTAGATCATTTGCCATATCCTAGATTCATTTGGAGATTTGGCTGGAGCCAGTCTGTGAACTGGCTAGTTAGAATACTTTTAGGGGCAGCTAGGTAGCGCACTTGATAGAGTAGTGGCCCTGGATTCAGGAGGACCTGAGTTCAAATCTGGCCTCAGACACTTAACACTTACTGCTAGTAAGTGACCCTGGACTGCTGTGTGACCCTGGACAAGTCACTTAACCGCAATTGCCTCACACACACAAAAAGAATACTTTTATATATTGTGTGGAAGATTTCTGGGTATATAAATAGTTAAATTACAAGTGCACAGTGTTGTTACTTGAATGAACTTGACTCATCAGTGAGACTCTCAGGCTCTTGTTCTAGGTTTCATTCCCAGGTCAACCATCTCATGCCTTTACTCTTGATTTTTGGATGAACCCAGTCTTTGTGGCTGGTCCTCAGACCCATCCTTCAGGCTCTGGCCCTCCTTGGATTCCTCTCAGCATTCCTATCATGTTCTGTTCTTCTCTAGAGTGAACAGGAAATCCAGGCTAGTTAGGGATGCTAGAGGCAGTGTGACATAAGGGGAAAGAGTACTTGAAAGTTCTAGGCTCTAATTCTGACTCTGACACTAATTAGCTGTGTAATTTGGGGTGAGTAACAACCTCTGTGCAACTTGGTTTCTGATCTAATCCAATACAATCCAACAAACATGTATTAATAGCTTCTTATGTAAAAGACACTGTGCTACTTACTAAGAATACTTTCCCCCCTCCCCCCCAAAAAAAGAGGGGAAAGAAAAAGAAAACACAGTCCCTGCCTTCAAGGAGCTTGTAATCTCCTGGGAGTATGGGGGAAGAGGGGAGAGATAAAACACTTATTCAGGTAAATATATGAGGAGATCATACTAACAAATGGAGAAATCAGGAAAGACTTCTGGTAGGAGCTGTCACAAAACTGAGCCTTGAAGGAAGGATTATAAGAGTTAGAGCTAAGAAGGAAATACATTCTAAGCATGGGGGGTAGGGGTGGGAGGCAGCCCAGTTGGAAAATGTACTTAGTACTTCCTCTACACTACCCCCCTCAATTCATGTAAGTTAGGTTCTACCCAGCTCCCTGGGCACCACATATAGCTTTCACACTTTCTTCAGGTATCATAATTTCAGGTATATAACTTCAGGATCATGTGGCCCTCTGGACAGAGCATCTATATCTGTGCACATTTTTCTGGCTGATAGTATACACAGAGCTTACAACTAGCTAAAACTGCTGCTACCCGTATCTGCCAGGTGGCATCCAACTGGTTGCTTGTCAAGATATATCAGTGGATTGTTATCTGCCCATACTTGGAATTTAGTCCCACACTAATCTTTGAAATCCTCAATGATCACCCACTTCAGGGCCAAGAAATCTAATTTGTGGGGGGTGGCTAGGTGGCGCAATGGATAAGCACCGGCCCTGGATTCAGGAGTGCCTGAGTTCAAATCCGGCCTCAGACACTTGACACTTACTAGCTGTGTGACCCTGGGCAAGTCACTTAACCCCCATTGCCCCACCACAAAAAAAAAAAAAAGAAGATGAAGAAATCTAATTTGTGTACAAGATACTGAGTCTTACTGTCATCATTCTTCTTCTAGGAAAGGCAACACATTCATGGTGACCATCTAGAAGAGAATTACTGCCAAGCTTTTAATTTGTGCATTAGTATGTAATGCAAAGGGCTTGCTTGAATCTGTATAGACCAATAAAGGTAGACAGCAAGCACTTGTTTGCACTTTCCATCCCAACTGTCTCCAAAAGGCTTCAGAGGGTTTAGGTCAAGCTGACCTTTCTTTCAAGTAGAAGCAGCTTGTTTTATTCCATAAATTAAAAATTAAATAAAATTTAAAAATAAATATATATGCATATGATTTTTAATATTAATACTGTACTCTGCAATTTAGGCTCAAGCCTGCCAGACTCAGCTTTACTTAATTTATTGTTAATCTATATACAAGCCATTTCCAGTTTGGAGAAAGTGATATCCAACCATTATAGTGCCCCATGCCATCCAACATGACTCTGCCCCCAAGAAGATTTCAGGAATCTTGAACAAGGAAAAGATCCCAATATGTAAAGTATAGTTCTTTGTTAACATTTGAGAAATAGAGCAACCAAGTGGCTCTTCCATACCTACTACTCTACTCCTCCTGAAGAATCAATAATCATATAGATTATAGATTATAGATACCTGAGAATTTAAATTTAATGAGTCAGAGTTTTTGTTTAGTCATTTCCAATTCTTCTTGACCTCATTTGGGGTTTTCTTGACAAAGATATTGGAATGGTTTGCCATTTCCTTCTCGACCTCATTTTTTTTTGGTTGTTTTTTGTTTTTTGTTTGTTTTGTTTTGTTTTATTTTTTTGTTTGTTTGTTTGTTTTGTTTGTTTTGCGGGGCAATGGGTGTTAAGTGACTTGCCCAGGGTCACACAGCTAGTAAGTGTCAAGTGTGTGAGGCTGGATTTGAACTCAGGTACTCCTGAATCCAGGGTCGGTGCTTTATCCACTGTACCCCCTCAACCTCATTTTACAGATGAGGAAACTGAGGCAAACAGGGGTTAAGGGACTTGTCCAAGGTCACACAAATAGTAAGTGTCTGAGGCAAGATTTGAACCCGGGAAGATTAGTCTTCCTGACTCCAAGCTTGGTACTCTAGCCCTGTGGGAAAAGCACCCACCCTGGATTCAGGAGTGCCTGAGTTCAAATCCGGCCTCACACACTTGACACTTACTAGCTGTGTGACCCTGGGCAAGTCACTTAACCCCTAGCTGCCCTGTGGGAAAAGTGCCTCCCACTGAATGGAAGAAGGCACTTCCCATACGGTAGACCCTAGTTTAATCCATTCAGGGGATAAAATGAGATTTTCCTTTAATCTATTCAAAAGGCTTTTTTTTTGTCTCAATCTATTAACCATCTTTCCATGGGGCTTTTCCCAGAAGTCTGGAAATAGCTTTAGAGGAGAATATTATTTTTTAAATATATTTTCAGTTTTGGGGAAGCTAGGTGGCACAGTAGATAGAGTACTGGCCCTGGAGTCAGGAGGACCTGAGTTCAAATATGACCTCAGACACTTGACACTTACTAGCTATGTGGCCCTGGGCAAGTCACTTAACCCCAATTGCCTCACTAACATATATATACACACATATATATGCATATGTATGTATATATATGTATATGTATATATTCAGTTTTAATATAAATGAGGCTTTAAATATACTTCCACTAGTCCTTAATTCTTAAAGTTTCTTTGGATTTGGCCAGCTGAGAAGAAGCTGCCTAATCTCCATGGAGTTGATGCTTACCCTTTCATTCTTTGCTTATGTAACAGGGAACTGACACACCCACCAGATTTTACCTTTGACTTTAATCTCCTGGTGGAAGAGGATGGGCCGGGAGCCTGCTTCCAGGAGAGTTGTGATGATGGGTAATGGAAATCCATTGGAGGGACTTCGGAACATGCATAGACATTCCTTAACTGGTTCTGGTCTGCTAAGCATATGATTGGGAGAAGCCTTTTCTTTCTTTCTTTCTTTCTTTCTTTCTTTCTTTTTTTTTTTTTTTTTGTGAGGCAATTGGGGTTAAGCGACTTGCCCAGGGTCACACAGCTAGTAAATGTTAAGTGTCTGAGGCCGGATTTGAACTCAGGTACTCCTGAATCCAGGGCCGATGTTCTATCCACTGCGCCATCTAGCTGCCCCTGGGAGAAGCCTTTTGGATCGACTGCATAGATGAGACAGTGGGTGCCTTCAAAAGGCACTGACCAACCAGAGCCATGGTCATTCTCTGCAGCTGTCCACTTGCTGTCTTCACTGACAGCATCTTATATATGAGGCCATGCTGAGAGTTGAGGCCTTGACCCTCTCTCTGAGGCCAACGTGTGGACCCATGAATATGGGTCTTTATTTTTTGCCTGTTTCAGCATCTGTTTTTTTAGGTGAAGGAGATCTACTTGGAGGCACTGACCTAGTGAATGTTGAGCCTCTGGGAATCAGGGAGTATAGGAGTTTTTGCAGCCAAGGCATACAGGGTTTTGCATACAGGGTTTTGCAGCCAAGGCAGCATCAGTGTCCTGAAGAATGAAAAGTAATGATCTGGCTCAGCTGAGACAAGGACTCATAAGGCAATAATGAAGCATTTGGACATCATCTGGGTGGAAACTATGCTAAATGGGACAGTCAGATGGCACCATAGAGGTCCTGCATTCAAATATTACCTCAGACACTAGCTGTGTGACCCTGGGTGAGTCACATAACCACAATTGCTTCTTTAAAAAGAAGAAGAAAAGGAAAAGAGTGTTGTGCTGAGTTTGTGTCTATTCTTTTTCTTTTCTTTTTTTCTTAGTTTGTGTCTATTCTTGTCAGAGATCAAGGTGATATAGGGCAGGGCTTCTTAAACTTTTCCCACTCAAGACCCCTTTTTGCCCAAGAATTTTTTACACGACCCTGGGTATATAGGTATATATAACCTTTTCCTGTTGCCAAATTTTTCATGATCCCCACATTCAGTTACATCATCCCATATTGCTTTTATATAGGGGAGTGTGTATGTCCTTGAAGTATGGTAGAAGGCATGTTTATTCTTTTGTTTTTGCTACATTTTGGAAATAAATCTCTTTGTAAAAGCTAATTGATGGGGCAGCTAGGTGGCGCAGTGGATAGAGCACCAGCCCTGGAGTCAGGAGTACCTGAGTTCAAATCTGGCCTCAGACACTTAACACTTACTAGCTGTGTGACCCTGGGAAAGTTGCTTAACCCCAATTGCCTCACTAAAAAAATTTTTTAAATTAAAAAAAAAGCTAATTGACATTAATTGCTTAAATGGAACTTGGAATGGAATAAGCCTTTATTAAGCACCAACTAAATGTCAGGCACTGTGCAAAGCACTTTATAAATATTATCTCATTTGAGCCTCACAACAACCATTGGTAGGTAGATGCTATTATTATCTCCACTGGGGAAATAAGGATATATTCCTGACTTGAGAAAGCTTAAGTAGATAGAGATTAAGTGACCTGTCCAGGCTAACACAGCTAGTAAGTGAGGAACAAACCCAGAATGGGAGTTCAAGCAAGCCAATGTCATTATAGAGAAAAGATACCACAAATTCCTCAATTGTACCCCTAGAATCTTGAGGGGGAGCCCTGTTGACTCTGAGATAGTGAGCCAGAGAAGACACCAAACTGACATTTGTCCATTAACAGCTTGGAATCAACTTATGATAGCACATCCAGTAACCCAGGTACTGTACAACAATTCTTTATAGTCTGTGTTTTCAACTACCTTCTCCATAAGTCATAAGTGTGTTGCCTTGGGGCATGTATGCAACCTGGTAAAATCCTGCTAGGTAGGTGGAAGTTCTCTCTTCTTTTTCTTGCTCTGCCATCAGAATTTGGTAGTGTACATTGCACAAATCCAAAACTTGACAACCACTGATCTTGTTTCCTATCTTTCAGTGTAAGGCTGTTTTTGCTTTCCCTGCAAAGCCCTTTTCTCTTTCCAGGAGGGGTGGTTCTGCCTATTAGGCAGTATCTGTGTGATCTGGGGTAACTAGGGCCTCAGTGGCTCATACCTGGTCACAGACTCTTCTTCTCCTTGCCAGATACTAGTACAGGTATGGGGGAGGGTGGTGGAGAAGGAGGAGGAGAAGGGGCTGTTCCTTTTACTCAGGCTGCCAAGAGTTATTTTAACAGTAGCTGCATCCTGGGGTAAGGAGGACCTGAGTTCAAATCTGACCTCAGATACTTACTGACTGTGTGATTCTGGGAGAGTCACTTAAAACCAATTGCCTCCCCCAAAAAATGTTGATGAGGATTTAAAAAAAAGCATCCACCAGCAAATGATTTGTTTTCCCATATTTGTTTTCCCACTGATATTTTTGTACCACGTTAGTAAAGATCCTTTTCTAAAAGTCTTGCTGACTAAATTGATTCTCAATCTTGGGAGAAAGGGAAACACATGGGGGGGGGGGGTTGAAGCAATAGCATTACAGCACCATTCCTAACCCCTCAGGGCTACCCTTAGAACCCTGAGGGGAAACTATAACTAGCCTAGTTCCAGGAACACAATTCTTCTACCAGAGTTGGAGTTGAGATGAGGATTCCCAGAAGCTTATATGGGCTACAAAAAGAAGAAGCATGGCACTGGGGAAAGGGAAGTGGTAGAAAGCCACATGGAGTTACAGAAAGGAAAGCTGTGAGAGGCCAGGGAACTTGAGAGAGCACACAGATGAGGAAGAGGCAACTTCCACTAAGGGGTCAGGACGCTGAGAAGCTGCTCAAACCAATAGAACCCAAGGTGTTTCAGGACAGAAGCTAGGTTGCTGACTCTACTTCCCTCACCCCACTGCCCCCCACAAACTATAATCCCAAGGGCCTCAATCCAGTCTCTCCTTCCCTGCCTTGAGTTTCTTCTTGGCAACTTGAAGGTTTGAAAAGAGCAGTAGCTTGGAAGCTCTGTTTCTAGTTAGGTGCTTAGAGCTAACAAGAAGATAAAGATAATTTACATATCCTCTGTTACTACTTCCTAGAACTGAAAAAGTGTTTTAATACTGGGAAGTCAAGTCAATAAGCATTTGTTAAGTACTTACTATGTGCTAGGCACCGTACCAACCACTGGGGATACAAAGAAAGGCAAAAACCAGTCTTTGTTTTCGAGAAGCTCACAGTCTAAGGCAGGAGATGCTGTGCCAACAACTATGTACTGTCAAATTCTAAAATAAATCAAAGCCATGAGTTGAGGAATAAAGTGTCTTTAATTGAGATAACAGGGCGACAAACCTTCCATGCTGGAGGATATCTAGTGGATTTCCCAACCAAAGAGCCCCATGAAAATGTTTTATAGTTTTAGGGGGAGAAGGGGAGGAGACAGTATGAGGTGGCAAGGTCATGAGACCCCAGTGGCCCTTGGCAGTCCGGGAAAGGAAAACCACTTCATTCTGGCTGTTTTGCCCTTCATGCCATGAATCACAATAGAAAGGGGCAGGAACATCAAAGGCCTAAATCCAACTCAAGCCAGGTAGATCTCAGGATGGGGGGGGACCTAGAGTGTGGTTTGGCTCAACCTAATCAAGAGTAAATATCTTCAGAGTAGAAATTAAAGGACATTACTGAAATTCTGACATTACAAGGGACTGGCAAAGTTAATAATACCAAAGTATTAACAATTCCTGTCCTTAACAATTATGTTAACAATTTTGTCAGGGGGCAGCTAGGTGGCGCAGTGGATAGAGCACCAGCCCTGGAGTCAGGAGGACCTGAGTTCAAACCCGGTCTCAAACACTTAACACTTACTCGCTGTGTGACCCTGGGCAAATCACTTAACCCCAATTGCCTCACCAAAAAACCAAACAAACAAAAACAAAACAAACAATTTTGTCAGTACAAAGAAGCTCTATACAGGATAAATGGGAGATAATCAACAGAAGGAAGGCAAAAGCATTAAGGGGGATCTGGAAAGGTTTCCTGTGGAAGGTAGGATCTTAGGTAGGACTTGAGGGAATCCAGGGTGGCCAAGAGGAGATGAGGAGTTAAGGAGGAAGAGCACCATGTGAGGAAGAGCAAGGAGGCCAATGTCACTAGATCATAGAGTCCATGGAAGAGAATAAGCCTGTTAGAAGGAAAATCCATCTGGATAATGAGTCAGTGGTAGGATGAGGGCCACCATCCCCTAAAAAGAGAAATTGAGCCAGTCGGCCACGGTCCATATGCTCCATATGCATTGTACCCTGAATTATGACCCTCAGTAGCAGCTCCTCTAGTCTCAATGAAATCTGAGAGCTTTCTCTTCCAGCTGGATGTCAGTGAAGCTCTACACATAAGTATCATTGATGTTTCCTGCATCATAAAACAAAACTTGAAGATATTCAAATCCTACTGTCACAGGACATTCTATCTTCAATGTATATAACCACATCATATGCCAGTCTCCTGAGGTTCCTCAACAAAAACCCATATTTCTCTCTACCTCAGTCTTACACAATCCCTGTATCACAACAATGATATGTTCTAGGAAGGATTAAAAGAATTTCTCATTTGATGGACAGGCTTTCTCCCTAGGAAAAGATTGTAGTTTTTCGCTACTGAGTTCTCTGTATGATGGTGGAGAGATTCCACTGTGGCACAAATGTTTCATTTTGTACCATTATAGAACCTGAACTAATAGGGCTGGCCTGAGCCAGGCTGAGACCAAAGTAAGCACTACACACAGGGAAGAACAGAACATTTTTATTAGTATCTATATCTGCTCCTTGGCCTTCACATTTCCTTTTCTTTCAGGATGAATAATCAGGGCAAGGGGGCAGGGCACACAGGTGTAGTGGTAGGCTGGTGGACTGGGTCCAGTTAGGGATGCTCTGGCTCTGAGGAAGACACTCTCACCATGGAGAAATATGGTTGATCAACTTGCTGCGGTTAGAGATTACTCTTTCTTTGGAAAAGCAAAGTAGTTAATTAACCAGATAGTGGTTAATCAAACAGATAACAAAGCAGACCTGTCGTGGGCACCCAGAAAGCTGGGCACCTTGAAATTTATAGCATGAGCTTAGTTGGGAGCCAGTCATGTTTGCTATGTAATTAGGACCAGGTAGTGACAATAATCTCAAGTTAGAAATGTGGAATTTTTATTATTCATGTATCCCTCTCCCCAAAATAGGTAGCATCATCATTCCTAAAACAGCTGTAACTTTTAAGTCCTAAGTCTCTCCCTCCACCCTGTTCTCTAAGTCCCAACTCTGTCTTCATGCTGCTCCCACTAGCTTAGATCGGGCCCAGTCTCTGCTGGTCACAGTTGGGCACTACACCCCTGGATGCTGAGTGATGCTGCTTTACTGAAACACTTGGCTGAGGAACTGCTATACTATTTTAGCTAGTTCTTTTAGAAAGAGCAGACACCCTTATAATAGCACCAACAAAAGCCTCCACCATTTTGCTCAGCCCCAGGTGCAAATCAGTTTAAAACAATGAGCAAGGTCATTCCAGCAAACTATTGACCTCAGGCTTAGTCTTTTTTTCCCCCACACCCCTTCCTGGTAAAGGGCTGAGTGAACTCATCCTGACTAACCAACATACTTCCTAAATTTGCATCTCTGCAAGCTAAGCTATAAACCCAAAGCATGGATATTTCTTCAAGAACCCCAAAATATTTCCACCTAGTTTCTAGTTTCTACTTTCAAATGTCTCTTGACGGAAGGGACAATTTCAGAGAAACCTGGGAGGACTTGTATTCCTCCAGACCCTACAAAAGATTCCCAAACTTCCATTTAAGGAGGGAAATCAGCTCACCTAATTTCTTCTCACCTGGATATCCTGCTCTGGGACATCTCTGTCTTCACCATGCCCCTGAGAGTTCAGTACCTTCCTCCTATTTGTGTTCTTTCTTCTCCCGTTATTTTGTAAGATCCTACAAGGCAGAAACTGTCTTTTTTCTTTTCTCTTTTTCTTTTTGTATTTGTGGCTTTAGTGCTAAGCACAGTGCCTGGCATGGGATAGATGCTTAATAAATAACTACTTATTTCTTTGTTTATTGACTATTGTACTATCTGCTTCAGAGCAAGTAAGTAGAACTAGGAGAATGATTTATATGAAAACAGTAGTATAAAGGAAAAAACCATGAAAATCTTAAAAACTCTAATCAGTGCAATGACTGACAGATTTCCGAGGACTGATATTCAAGCATCCTGACAGACATTTAATGTACTCATGTAAATAAGACCACTATTTTTGGACAACGGCCAATATGAAAATTTATTTTATTTAACTATGTATATTTTTTATAAGGGTTTCATGTTTTCTTTCCTTTTTAATAGGGAAGGAGAGGTATTAGGTGTTAAAGATAGAATAGTTCCTGATGAAAGAAAGAAAAAGCAAAGAAAGAGGATCTTTAAAAAAATTTTTTTTTGCTTTGTTTTGCAGGGCAATGAGAAAAGGATCTTTAGAGAATTTTTTTGAGGCAATTGGGCTTCCGTGACTTGCCCAAGGTCACACAGCTAGTGTCTAAGGTCACATTTGAACTCAAGTCCTGTGCTCTTTCCCCTGTGCCTCTTTGAAGCTTTTTTTTTTATGCACAAAAGAGTACCAAAGAAAGGGGAGAGAGAATCATGTAGAATCATGTAGCTTTTAAAATTGCACATTGAATTCATTGTGCACTTTATTTTATTTTAAATTTTTCAGGACACTGAGGATTAAATGACTTGCCCAGGATCACACAGCTAGTAAGTGCCAAGTGTCTGAGGTCACATTTGAACTCAGGTCCTCCTGAATCCAGAGCTGGTGCTTTATCCACTGAATCACCTAGCTGCCCCCAGATAGAGAATTCTTAACCAAGGAAGGGATAGATCACAAAAGGTGCCCCCAAATTTATTATATACTTTAAAAGAAAAGTAAACTGTACATAATATTCAGTTTCATATACTCTTCTATACAAATGCTCATTTTTTTGGAGTTAAGTTCAGAATTTTTAAAATTTAAGAGAAAAACAAGATTAAAATGTTCCTAGAAATTACAAGATTCAAAACTGCCTTGTGAACTTTTTAAAATCAAAATCTGTTCAACATTTTAAAAACTTCTGAACTTTTACTTTTCCAAATAAAGAGGAAAAGGTGCAGAGGCCATCTATGCCCAGGAAGCAAGGCCATTGTTTCTATTTACCTCTCTCTGTCTCTCTGTCTCTGTCTCTGTCTCTCTCTGTCTCTCTCTCTCTAAATCCTAGTTTTTCCATATGCAAATGCTCCCACTTTGGGTCTGAAATGAGGGAAATTTTAAAAGGTCTCTGTCTCCTTTACCAAAACAAAACAGAATAAAACCCCACCTGTAATATCCCCACCTTCTAGCCCTGTTGTATCAAGACAAATTTTTATTAAGAGCTTAATTGCCAGAAACTGCCTCATAAGCACTTTCACAATAAAAAAAAGTCATATATAGGGTCAGCTAGGTGGTGTACCGACCCTGGATTCAGGAGGATCTGAGTTCAAATGTGGCCTCAGACACTTGACACTTACTAGCTGTGTGACCCTGGGCAAGTCACTTAACCCCCATTGCCCCACAAAAAAAGGAAAGAAAGAATGAATGAATGAAAAAGAAAAAAGTGAAAGTCTCTGAGTTCTAAGGAGCTTGTGTTTGTTTGTTTGTTTGTTTGTTGTTGTTGTTTGGGGGGGTGGGTGTTGAGCTTGTGTTTTAATAAGAGAGGCAATTTATCCAGAGAAAGACAGCCAGAAACAACATCCAGAGAAAGAACTGATAAATAGAAGTATGTATAGAATTATCTTACATTTATTATTTGTATCTAATAGTGGTCATCTCTGGGTCGAGGGGCTGAAGAGAGAAGGGAAAAAGAGAAATTTACACGATAACTTTGTTGTATATCTAAAATGAATAGCAAGTTGTACATAGTAGAATTACAGTTTCATGTACACTATGTTATGTAAATGTCTGTTTTATTTCATAAATTAAAAATAACATAAAATTTTTAAAATAAAGGATGAATCCTACCTGATGGAGAAGTGGGGGGAAAACATATATATACACGGGCTTATGTGAAATACATACAAAGTAATTACTGAGCAACCGGATGGAAAGGAACTAGCAACTGCCTAGACCAGGAAAGAGTTCTGGCAAAAGTTGGTGCTTTGAAGGAAGTCTGAGATTCTAAAAGTCAAAGGGGAGAGAAGGACTGATGATTCAAAGGCATACCATGGATGCAGGATATAGAGATTTGCAGAAACGTAAGTAGGGTTGAACATTGCATAGAAGGGAATAATACCAAAGGAGACTAGAAAGATAGGAAGAGGCCGGGAGATAAAGTTTTAAAGGAATTTGTTTTGTTTTGTTTTGTTTTGTTTTGTTTTGTTTCCCTAAAGGTAATAAGGAACCACTAATGTTTACAGAGCATGGGTGTGACCTGGTCAACCTTATACTTGAGGAAAATCACTTGATAGTTTTGTGGATTGGAGTGGGGAGAGACTTGAGTCAGGAAGACCAACCTGTAGTTTGTTGCTGGTTGGAGAAGTGATGGGGCCCTGGCTGTGGAAGCAGAGAAAAGAAGCTGTTTATGAGAAACGTGGAGGTAGAAACAAGATTTGGCAAATAGTTGGCTATATAAGGTGGGTGAGAGTGAGTAATCAGAGATAACACGGAGGTTTTGAACCCTGGATGACTGAGAGGGTGGTGTGCCCTCACTAGCAATAAGAAAGTTAGGAAGAGTTGAGTTTGAGAGGAAAAATAATGAGCACCGTTTGGAAGGCGTTGAGTTTCAGATGCTTAATAGACCAGTTGTGAGGTGGGACTGCAGCTCAGGAGATAAAAACTGGATATATAGATCTGAGAAACAAGCATAGAGATAACAACCCTTGGAAATTGATGAGATCACCAAGTGAGTGAAATAATGCTTTATTTCTTGTATTTACTTATATCGTATTTATTATTATATGTAAAGTGCTTTGTAAACCTTAAAGTCTGTATAATTCAGGTAATCATTACTGTTTGGGGGTGGCCAAAGGTGAGGGGGCTAGGAAGGATTCCTGCTTCTGATTCATAAATTTGAGATTCCTCGAAATGGTGGTGGGAAGGGCGACGCCCAGATAGTCTAAGGGCTGTTAATCCCTTAATCCCATACTCCCCTATTATGCCCCCCCCCAAGAGCTCTCCGAAGCAGTCAGAGGATGTTTGGAAGTATTCTGAAGGTAAGAAGATTTAGTGCCTGAGATCCTTTGCTCTCTATCTGGGACTAGGGAAGCCCAGACAGACTAAAGACATAGCTTCCCCTCCGCCCCCTCCCCCTCTCCCCCTCTCCCCCTCTCCTTCTCCTTCTCCTTCCCCTTCTCTCTCCCTCTCTCCACTCTTCTTTTCTCCTCCAGTCCACTCTGGCCTAGTCCAGACCCACTGATCTTATGGCCAAGAACCAGGTCCGGCTTCCTGCTGAGGGTGACTCATGCGCTGCCTGGATGGGAGTGCAGCATTCCCCACCTCTCGGAAAGAGGCCTCCTCAGCCTGGCAAGGAAGCAAGAGCTGAGGGGCTAAGGGGGCAGGACTGCCTGCGGAGGGGGCCTGGACTCCAGCTGGAACCAGATGGCTCAGCTCCTCCTCCTCAGGCAGCCTCTCCGAGGCCTCTCCCCCCTCCCACCCACAAGCATTAATTCTCCTCTTGGAACCGACCCTCGGGGTGCTTGGGAGGATACCGGGAAAGGAGATAGATTCTTTTTGCAGCTGCTGATAAACTGCCTGAGGTTTCTTACACCCTCCCTTGCCTCCAGTCCGCTCTCAGCTCCGCCCCCTCTTTCCTCCAGTCCTCGGGGACCCTCCTCTCCGCCCCAGCCATCCAGGAGCCCTCCCTGTTTCTAGAAGGGCACAAACACTGCACTAGTCCCGAGAGGGGACTTAGCTGTCCTGAGGGCCGTGGGGAGGGAGACTCTGGGGCGCACGGAGTAGTAAAGAGGAGGGGTGGGACTCAAAGTCCAGGGTGTCCGCCCTGCGGTAGGTCGGTCCTCCTCTAGTGAGGAATGCATGCTGGGGAAGGGGCAGGGCCGGGGCCCCGGGGAGGGCGTTCCCAGCTGGGCCCTAGGCTCCCCCCCTCCCAAGCGGGGATGCCCGGCAGCCACCCCTCCTTCCCACCCTCCCCCCATCCTTGACCGCAGGGCCGTGCCTGCCCTCTGGCTGGCAGCGCCACCCCCAGGCAAACCCCAGCGAGGCTCGCCTCGGGCTCCATTCATCTCAACCTTGCCACACGCGGGAGTAACCTTTCCAGTAACTGGGAGCGAGGAGCCCCAAACGAGTTCCCGACAGCTCCGCTGCAGCGTCTGCTCTGCAGCTGCCCCTGCTGCTGTTTTTAATAATAGCAAATCAATGGGCGTTGAGAGCCGGGCCAGAGCCAGCTCCCCCGCCCGCCGAGCTGCACCGCTGCCCACCCCTTAATTGTTTTTCCTAATGTTTTCGGGGAGGTTTTAATGGAAGGAGAAGGGCAGGAGGTAGCCGGCCTTGGGACCCTGGCCCCCAGCACCCACCCCAAACGCTTGTCCCCGAGGCAGCCCCATCCGGCTGCTGGGGGAGGGAAGCTTGCAGCCGGTATTTGGACACAAAAGTCCACTTTACCCTGTGCCCCCCCCAACGACAGTTTCCTTTTCTGGCCATGTGCCCCAGGTGTTGAGACGCCTTAGCTCTGGCCTGGACCCTGCACCCCGACCTCTTTCCTAGGGCATATGGGGCTGGTTCCTCAGGAACTGAAACTGCCTTTCTGAGCCCTGAAGACAAAGCACGGGGCGTTGGGTGCCCACCAGTGGGCACTGGGGTTAGACAGATCAGTCAGTCAATAAGCCTACTATGTGTCAGACACCATGTTAGCTGCAGGAAAAAGGGCACCCTGTAGGGAAAGAAGAAAAGGTAGTGATGAATTCCACAGTCAATTTGGTTACTGAACTGAACGAAGGATGGAGTAGACTCCAAGTGCCCTTCACTTATCACCCCCATCTCTAGACTGCATAGCAGGGTGAGAAATTTCTTCCCTAGGCAGAACCTGACATGGGTTAGAGGAGCCAACCTGGCTCAGGAGCTTGCTCCCCAGGCCTCCCAAGCATATTACCATCTCTCCAAGAAGCCTATGAGAAAGTGGGTGGGACAGGAGTGTACCTCTCCCACCCCATTGGGGGTGGGGGCAGGATTGGAAGGGATTTCCTAGGGGTGGCCTCCACCTGCCCCCTGGGTAGTCAGTGACTCAGGCCCCAACCAGTCTCCCTACTTAGGGCCCCAACTGTCCCACCTCCTGGGTTTGGTTTGTTTAAGAACAAATTAGTCACGGAACCAAGCTGCCTTCCCGAAAATAAAATAAAATGAGATTCCCGGGGAAAGGGAGAAAATCGAAGGCAAGAGGCTGAGTCAACATGTTCCCCTCTGGGCTCCATTTTCCAAAAACTCTCCCCCTCCTTCCACCCCCTTTTGCCCCTCCTTCTTCCACTATTATCCTCATTCCCTCATTCTTCCTCTCCTCCCTTCTGCTTTCCCCCTTTGCTTTCATTTCCCTTCTCAATCTATATTTCTCCCATCTTCTACTTCTCTACATTGCCTTCTTTCTTTCTTTCCCTCAAGCCTTAGCTATCCTTTGTCTTCTCTCTCATCATTCATTCGCTAACTCATTCACTCATTCATTGACTCATTCATTCACTTTTCCTTCCTTCATTCAGATGTAACACCCTTTGCAGAGGCTGACAAAAACTGGGCAGTTTCTGGAAAGGGTGTTACTTGAGCATGTATTGAACAATGACTAGATAAGCATATTGTGGCAGCATGGTGCAAGTCCAAGAGCATTAGACTTGGAATCAGTAAAATGTGGGTTCAAATACCACCTCTTATGTGACCCTAGAAAAGCCACTTAATCTCTACATGCTTCCAGGAACTTCCTAAAACTTATCTATAGCTGTGATCTAACTTGGTAGAGGGACTTCCCAATTGGGAGTTCCCAAAATGACAAAATCCTAAATCTTTGGCAGAGTCATATACTATATAGTCAGCATAATGCTAGACACTGGGAAATATAGAAATACCATATGATCCTGCCTTCTAAGAGGTTTCCTATGGGAGGAGCCAAATACAAAGTTAGTCTACAATTCAAGGCTCTACATTCTTGACTCTAAACACTGCCTTCCCACCATTTCCACCTTCATGTTTATGGACATGCTTTCCATTTGTAACTGGAATGGTCTTTTCCCCTACATTTCTGTCTGTGGAAATCCTTCTCTTCCTTCAAAGCCCAGCACCGATGGCATGTCCTCCATGAATCTTTTTCCCAATTCCTCATCTCTTCTCTGGAATCTCCTACCATAATGTTATGTTTGGACCTCTCTGGTACAAGGTGGCACAGTGGATGTAGTGCTAGACCTGGAGTTAGGAAAACCCAAGTGTAAATGCTGCGTCAGACACTTATAAGTTGTATGTCCATGGGGCAAGTCACTTAACCTTTGTAACTGCTATCTACCTCAGTTTCTTCATTTGTAAAATAGGGGTAATAATAGTATTGTAAGGGGCTAAAATTCTAGCTAGAACTAGCTAGTCTGTCTAAAATATCTAATGAGTTGTTGCCAATAAGTTATGAGCTTTAGCAAGAGTTAGACTTTTAAGCATTTATTAAGGAGAAAAAGAATTTGGTAAAGAGAGAGAGAAAGGCCTAGATTCATCTATCTATTAAAGGGAGAGAGCATTCCTAGCTTCACTCTCAACCAAAGTCCTGACCAACGAGAGTGAGAATGCCCCTCTTCCTCCCACAAGCAAACGTCACTTCCTGATGCCAAAGAGCCGAATGTCTTGCCCTCAGATGCCTTCTCCTCATGGCAGAGCATCCGGCAGTAAGTCTCCAGCAGGTGGCGTCATTCCAATCGTTACAGTATTCACCTTGCAGGTTTGTTGTGAGCATAAAAGGAAATCTGTGAAGCACTTTGCAAATATTACCATACTAGATAAATGCTAGTCATTATTTTTAAACTAATTTTTTTTTTGTTCAGTCATTTTTTCAGTCATGTCCTACTCTTTGTGACTTGTTGGGGTTTCCTTGGCAAAGATACTGGAGTGGTTAGACATTTAACATATTAAAATATATCAAACATATCTTAGTTCCTTTCTTTGTATTCTTTCTCCTACTAAAGTTAAACTTGATACTCATTTTTTCCTCTGTTTCTCCAGGCTGGCTCCTCTAATCCTTGTCAGGTTCTGCCTAGGGAAGAAGTTTCTCACCCTGCTATGCAGTCTAGAGATGGGGGTGATAAGTGAAGGGCACTTGGAGTCTACTCCATCCTTCGTTCAGTTCAGTAACCAAATTGACTGTGGAATTCATCACTACCTCTTCTTCTTTCCCTACAGGGTCCCCTTTTTCCTGCAGCTAACATGGTGTCTGACACATAGTAGGCTTATTGACTGACTGATCTGTCTAACCCCAGTGCCTACTGGTGGGCACCCAACACCCCGTGCTTTGTCTCCAGGGCTCAGAAAGGCAGTTTCATTCAGTTCCTGAGGAACCAGCCCCATATGCCCTAGGAAAGAGGTCAGGGTACAGGGTACAGGATCCAGGACAGAGTTAAGGTGTCTCAGTAAGAGCTTAATAAATGTTTGTTTATCAAATCAAATACAAAGATCATTCATTCTTTCAACCAACCAACCAACCAACTTTTTAACCAGCATGTATCATGTGAAATGAATACACCCTGTTAGGCACTGGCAGGGGAAAAAAACCAAAGATAAATAAGGCCCAGCCTTAGTCTTTAAGGAGCTTACAATCTCTTGAGTGGAAACAAGTGGTACACACAGATAAATATAATACTGATTGTAATAGGCTAAGGCTATGAGAGCAGTAAAAAGGGCTATGCAATCAAATGAAAGAGCCCACTGGGGAGATGTTTAGAAAACAAATACAAAAGGGGCATCAGTATCCCTTGACCCCCACCCCTCTTCCCTATCCCTCTTCCTTACTCTCTGTCCTCTCTCTCTTTTCTAATTCAGGATCCTTTACCTTTTCTGTTGGTCCCTCTTTCCCCCTCTTCACCCCAACCCTTTTCCCTATGAGGTTGGGTGTGGTGGTGGCACTTGTAGAGATTGCTCTTCCTGGAACATACGGGGCTGGATAATTCTATAACTAGCAGGAGGCGGCTAGCTTTGCCTCAGAACATTGATGTATGAAGCTGCAGAGGGCTACTATCTCAACTCTCACTCGAACTGGCAAGTTGATCCTCAGAATAAAGCTGCTTATTCCATGTAGCCTCTAGGGAACTGTGAAGGAACTAGGATTGTTTTTTCCAACACTATAGATTACAAACCCCCTCCTATGTGCTTCCCCCACTGATTATCAGTTGATGTCAATTAGTCAAGTAAGATTAATTCCTTTTTTTTTTTTTTTTTTTTGGTGAGGCAATTGGGGTTGTGACTTGCCCAGGACACAAAGCTAGTAAGTGTCAAGTGTCTGAGACCAGATTTGAACTCAGGTCCTCCTGAATCCAGGGCCAGTACTCTATCCACTGCACCACCTAGCTGCCCCTTAATTCCTATTTTTAATGGATATATACTATGGTGATATAGTTGGTACAGTTGGTATAAAACATACCTCCAAATCCATGACACTCTCCCACCAGTACATGTATAGTTCAAGGGCAAAGTGGGCTCAAGCTTAGAGCACATGAGCAAACTCACAGATCTGGAAAGTGTTTTTGTTAGAGGGCTCAAAATGTTATCCTTTAGGGACATCATAGTATGTCTGTTAGGCTACTTGTGGAATCTTGAATCTCTTCCATCATTTTGTCCAGTGTATCCTTGGCTCTCCCTTCAGATACTACCCCATCAGCAAAAGACATCGCTAGGAAGCCATAAAAAGTCCAAAATCCTTCAACCTTCCAAAAGAGACTAAGTTAGGGTCAGGGCCAAGACTCTTCTCCTCTACCCCATGGAATTCCTTCTCAGGAGCTTCATTGGGAGACTTCCACCCTGAGCAGTCAGACCCTTGAATCTTCAGTTTCAAATTAGCTTACCGATTTTTTATATGTCTCACAGGGTATGTCCAAGTTCCTCAGCCATTCTGAATAGCCTCTCCATATATTGATTGTCATTTTACTTCATCCAATTGTTTTTAATTATTTATCAATGAATTTTTGGACTTAGTCTAATGCCTATTGTTGATTGATTCAATAGGCCACATTTTGTATGTACCTCTGATTGATTTTTTTCACCTGACAAAGTTATCAGGGTGTGTTGTCTTGTCATTTAATTGAGATGGGATAATTGAATTAATCCCACTTCCCACCCTTACACTGATGGGGGTGGGGGGAGCAGGGACATAAATTTTCTTAGGGGAAGAACATCCTTCTTTCCTACCAACTCACTTTCATTCAACACAACCTCCTTTGGGCTGACATCCCCAAGCATCTTTATGATCCTCCTAGAACCTCTTCCCTTCCAAACCCTACGAGAGCATGGACCAGAACCTCTAGGGCAGAGATTCTTAACCTAGGGTTTGTGAACCTGTTTTTAAAATATTTTTATAACTACATTTCAGTATAATTGGTTTCTTTCATACTCCTATGTGCTTTTAAATTCATTTAACAGCATTCTGAGGGGGGCATGGGGTCCATGGGTTTCACCAGACTACCAAAGTGTTCCATGGTACAAAAAAGCTCTAGGGCGAGGGGCATCTGCTAATTAACCACACCTGAAGTCAGACTGTCCCCTGTGTCCCTTGTCACTATGATACCCCACCCCCTTCTCATTCTCAACTGAATTTGCCCCACAAACAAGAATTACTTGTTATGTTCTGAGGGTAGATATGTGACAGGTTCCATAAACTGATAACTTGGCTTGATTCACCTTGTAGCTCTGGAGCAAAGGGGACAGGATAGTCTGAGGATTTGAAGGTTGTAAGGAGGAAGAAGTAAAGGAAATATCTTTTTCTCCTTTGCCCAGATCTCAGGCTCAGCAGCTAGGCAGAGTGATGGAGAAACCTCTGGACCCGAAGTCAAGAAAACCTCAGTTCAAATCTGGTCTCTGACACTTACTAGCTATGTGATCCCTGACAGGTCACAACCTCTTTATACCTCAATTTCCTCATCTGCAAAATGGGAATAATAATAGCACCTACCTCAGTGGGTTGTTGTGAGGATAAAATGAGAGAATATTTGTAAAGTACTTTGCAAATCTTAAAGAACTATATAAATGTTAGCTGTTGTTTTTGTTACTATTATCATTACCCAGTTGGACTCAGTAACCATAAAGGTTAGCTAGATAGAGGAGACTACGTGGGCCTGTTATTTTTTTTTCTTTTGCCAGGAAGGGCAGGGTAGGGAGGTTGGAGGTTGGAAGGGGGTGTGGTGGAAATGGTCCTGGCAACTGATGAAGGAAAAGAGTCCCAGTCCCAGTGTCTGATTTCACCTCCTCACAGAAGCCCTCATGGTTTGCCTTGGGTTTCAGAGAGATGTCAGAACCAGCCTATTAAAATTGAATTTCCTTTCACTCATAATAATAATAACAGCATATATTTTTATAAAACCTTACAATTTGCAAAGTGGTTTCTCCCCTAATTTGCAAACAGAATGAAAGAATTTTCATCATTCCCTTTTACAGATGAGGAAATCATGGATTAGAAAGGATCCAAGATTACACAGCTAGTAAGTCACAGAGCAGGGACCAGAAGGGAGGTCTTCTGGTTTCAAGTCCATTGTTTGTTCAACCATATCAAGATTCCTCATTCTTACCCCTTAATAAGGATGGAACTCCCCTCTAAAGCATTTGTCTGCTGTATTTGCCTTTGGGAGGAGTGTCGTAGCAACCTAAGCCTTTGAACACTGTGGCCCTAAATACCTGAGAATATCCTCATCCTGCTCTGGGAAAGTTGTTCCATTTTGCCCTCACCCCTCCCATTGATGCCCCAGCCCCCTTCGTCCCCTGGCTTCTTTTCACTGGAGCAAGAAGAAAATTGGATGGTAGCCCCTCCTGAGGCAAGATTTTTCTCTGGAAACTGGTGACTCTTTGTTCCTTCATCTACCCTTCCCCTTCCCCCCCCCTCCCCAAAAGAAATGAGAATTACTGGTGTGCTCTGAATATGGCCCTTAGGGGATCAGTCACTTCCCAGATCTGCAAAACTGTGCTGGGGCCCCTTAGGATTGAGGTGAGGAGGAGGGCAGATCAGCCTGATGCCAGGGTCAGGGGGTTGGGCCAGGGTCTCTGGTCATCATCCAATATCCTTCTACTTCTCTCAATGAATAATTTAGTTGGTCAAATTACAGTAAAGAGCCGCTCAGCTTCCCTTCCCAAATCATTAAAAGCTGATATAAAATGTCTTGGTTCCTTCTAAGGAAAGTCCCTTTCCCAGAGAAGCTGCTCCCTCTGGACAGGATCCCTTCCCCTTCTCCTCCCTCCTCTCTCAGTGCCCCCAAAACATTAAGAAATAATGGACAATTTTTGAGTTTTAAAAATCTTGTCTTTCAAGATGAATTTGGGGCATCACGAATTCATAATGGGGAGCAGTCAAAGTGAAAGAGTACATTGTAATAGGAGGGAGAAGCTCTACCTAACAGTAGTAAGGGGACAATTGGGGATCCAGAGGTATCCCTTCTATGTTCTCCTTGGGCCTCCAAATACTCAATTCAGTAGACCATTAGACCTAGGGAGGTGGTATTATTATACACAGGTGGTATAATTGGAGGGAATTGTGCGTGTGTATATAGGATTGTGGGATATATCAGTAGAGAGTATGGAATTTCTGGGGCTGGGATGTGTGTGCTCTTTGTCAAAGAGGCGGCTACATTAAATATAGTTTCTCAAAATCTCCTAGTTTTTAAAATATAGGCTCTTTGGGTGAAGGGGCTAGGCATGGGGAGTTAAGTTTAGAAAACATACCCAGGCATTGCGATAAGGGAGGGGATAAGGCTTTTTTGAAGTCTAGAAGGTGGGGAGAGATAAAGGGATTGCAATGACATGGGAAAGGCCGGGAGTCGGTACATTAAAAGGGTGAGTACCCTGAAACATAAATAATGTTGGAGCCAAGGAAAATATGAATTGTGTGTGTGTGTGTGTGTGTATGTGTGTGTGTATGTGTTGTATGTGTGTGTGTTGTGTGTGTGCCTGCACTAGAGGCTAAACTAATTGTTCTGTGCATTTCTTACCCATCCCTCCTTCCCACCCTGCCCCCTCCATTGTAGAAGTATCTGAGGCTACTTAGGAGGTAGAACCAAGTAGGACTGAGATTAGGACGGAGAGGGACAGGGCCTGATGTAACATGAGGACTGGTAAGATTTCCTCTCTTTGTAGTTGCACCAGCTAATGGAGATCCCCACCCAGTCTTCCTTTACCAGAAGGGGTTGATTCCTTCTTCCTGTAGACAGTTAACCTTGAGTTTACTAGGATGTCAGTATACCTTGGGTTTATTTAGCTGGTTTTTCCATGTACCAATGAGGATGGATGGTTGCTCTTGACATTTATGTTCTTGTGATTAAGCACTTAATCACAAATGGGTAGTAGCTAAGTGGTACAGTAGATAAAGCAGTGGGCCCAGAACCAGGAAGTTTCATCTTCTTGAGTTGGAAACCCAGAGCTGTGTGATCCTGGGCAAGTCACTTAACCCTGTTTGCCTCAGTTTCCTCGTCTGCCAAATGAGCTGGAGAAGGAAATGGCCAACCACTCCCGTATCTTTGCCAAAAAAATTCCCAAAGAATCAGATGTGACTGAGCAACAAGAAACGCCTGTTTCCAAATACCCTGTGCTCAGCTATAGGGATACAAATACAAGAAGGAAAGATAGTCCTTACCCTCAAGGAGCTTACATTTTAATGGGAGAAGAAAATATGCAAAGGAAGCTAGAGAGGCATGGAGATAACAGTAATCTGCACAGAGACATTATAGACAGAGTTCAAGGGGAGAGCCCGCAGTACGGCAAAGACATTGGTGACCTGGGCATCTTCCTTAAAATGGAGGTCCTTGGAGAAACCAGCCAGTCAGAGGAAGGGGCCCTGGGAATAGAGGATAAGTACAGTGTGTGAAGTCCAGGATAAAATAAGCTTCTGGAGTGGAGAGGTTTTTGGGGGTCTCCAGATGGGGCCTATACCTGTGATTTCAGTGATACTGGGAATTCCTGAATGAAGAAACTCCATCTAGCAATGTACATTGGTGCTAGTTACCTCTAGCATTGAGAGGTTTAAGTGGCCTGGCTGGGGTCATATGGAAGTGGGGCTTAATCCCAGATCTTCTTGGATCTGAGGCCAGCTCTCCATCCATTGTGCATGCTGTCTCACCTGGCTGGCTTTTCTTTTTTTATGGCTCCACACGATGTCCCTTATACCATTTCTCCTACAGAATTCTTCTAAAATGTGTTGTCGCCCACTTATACTTGACATGTATCTTCCATGTGCCCTTTGGGTGATTCTCAACTTCAATTCTTTGGAGTCTATAGTGTTCCATGACAAAAACTACAAGATTGGTGTTAAATGAACCTCTTAAGATGGTAGGAACTCAGCAATGTCAAGAAGAATATAAATGGAAGAAGCTGTGTTCTCATTGCTTCTGGTCTCTCCCCAACCCCTTGTACAAGCCCAAGGTGGCTCCTGTGACTCTTGTAGCTACTGCAGTTTTAAGTACCTTTGGAAGTTTGGGGTGGGAGTGGGGGGGTCTCTGTTCTCAGGGTAGGAGGAAACTCTGTTGCTCTCTGCCCCAGGTTCTTTCATTAACCTCTTTGCTGGCCCTAGGCAGTCCTGTCACTCTCATAAGCTACAGCAATCTTAGCATGCTCCTTTTTTTTAATCAAAAAAGTATTTTGTTATTTTCCAGTTATATGTAAAGATAGTTTTCAAAATTTGTTTTTATAAGATTTCTAGTTCCAAATTTTTCTCCTTCCCTTCCCTGCCCCCAGACAGAAAGCAGTGTGATACGGGTTATGGATATGTACAATCACATCAAACATATTTCTGCATTAGCCAATGCGTGCTACTTTTAGAGATGATTGCTTTCCTGTGTCCCAGGGTAACCCCACTATTAGGGTAATTTAGGGCCCATGAACCAGACTAGTCTCTAGTCTTGAGAAGAAGGAAAGGAGATGGCCATGGAGAAGTATGGAGTTTGGGAGATCAGCAAGTAGAGGAGGAGTAAACCAGAAACCCAGGACTGATTAAAGTTAACACATCCAGGAGGAAATAGCCAGCCAGAAGAAGTGATGAGAGAAAGGTGGAGAAGAGACCCAAGTGTGAAGTCATGTTAGAGAACCCTTCTCAGAAGTGTTCAGGAGAAACTGTCTTAAATTCTTTTACAACCAAATACTGAGGGTAAAACTAAGAACCATAAAAAGTCAGCTGCAGAAATGATTTTGAAGTTCAGCAGTGAGGGAATGATAAAGACGGAACATAAGAGAAAATAAAGTAAAAATGTCAAATAAATGAGGATAGAAATGAGTCTTTTTAAAAATTGTATTTTATTCCCCCCATTACACATAAAGATAGTTTTCAACATTCATTTTTATTTATTTATTTATTTTTGCAGGGCAATGAGGGTTAAGTGACTTGCCCAGGGTCACACAACTAGTAAGTGTCAAGTGTCTGAGGATGGATTTGAACTCAGGTCCTCCTGAATCCAGAGCTGGTGCTTTTATCCACTGTGCCATCTAGCTACTCCTCAACATTAATTTTTGTAAGATTTTGAGTTCTAAATTTTCTCCCTTCTTCTCTTTGCTCCTCACCTCCCCAAGCCAGGAAGCAATCTGATATAGGTTATATATGTACAATCATGTTAAACATTAGTCATGTTGTGAAAGAAGAATCAGAACAAAAGGGGAAAACCACAAGAAGGAAAAAAAACAAAAAAAACAAAAAAAGTGAAAGTAGTATACTTTCATCTGCATTCAGACTTCAGAGTTCTTTTTCTAGAGGTGGAGAGCATTTTCCATCTTGAATCTTTTGGCATCATTGTATTGCTGAGAAGAGGAAAGTCTGTTAAGGTTGATCATCACACAATGTTAATGTTACTGTGTACAATGTTCTCCTGACATAATATCCATTCTCATAATAACTTTATTTTATTTTATTTTATTTTTTTGTGGGGCCATGGGGGTCACGCAGCTAGTAAGTGTAAAGTGTCTGAGGCCGGATTTGAACTCAGGTACTCCTGAATCGAGGGCCAATGCTTTATCCATTGTGCCCTCTAGCTGCCCCCACTTTATTTTTTAAATTTTATTTATTTAGAATTTTATTTTTCCCAAATTACATGTAAAAACAAATTTTAACATCAATTTTTAAAATTTTGTGTTCCAAATTCAATAACTTTACCCTGATTAGATTCCACAGCCATGACCTACATGGGACTCTTCCACCTGCCTTCATATGAACAAGTATGTCCAATGGGGAGGAGTCTCCTAGTATTATAATCATCTGGCCACCAATGTTTAATAGCCTCATATTTATTTAGTGACCCACTCTCCTTTTCAGGCCACAGTGATTCAGACTGATGTCCTACATTCTCCTTAAGGCTTTCTACTTAGGATGATCCAAACCCTGGTCCTAGGGGGACTCATCCCAGAAAGTACCTCAGGTCAGGATATAGAGACATGGATGAGTCAGGACTCTTAATGAGAGGAGGAGCCTTTTGACAATGTCTTAAATTTATCCTGAACAGAAGGGTCCTCACTATCCCAGTCCCAAATGTGGTACAGTCGACATCTTTCTGTAACCTACCTTACTGTGGAGGCAATGGAAGAAACTGGGGCTATGCACTGGAGTACTGTAGTAACCTGTCACTGGTCCCATACATGGCACTAGGAAGTTGGTGCTACCTAATTGCACATAGAACTTTTGCCTCCAATCAGCCATCAAGATCTTCCTAAAGTGTAAGTCTGACAGTATTGTCCCCTTATTCAATAAACTCCAGAGGCTCCAGGATCCAATCCTTTGTTTCTTGTTAAATGTCCCTCATAACCTGTAATGCTCCCCCCATTCCCAACTTTTTCCATTGTCTTACAACTTTGACCTTTCCACATACTTTGTCATCCAGTGACATGGGCCTCCTTGTTATTCCTCAAGCAAGACACTCCATTTCCTGATTCCAGGCATTTTCACTGGCTGTCCTCTTGTCTAGAATTCTCTTTCATCTCCACCTCCTGGTTTCTTTCTCTGACTTCCTTAAATTCTCAGCTAAATCCTGCTTACCATAGGAAACCTTTTCCAATCTCCTGTTAATACCAATCCCTCTGAGATTATTTTCAGTTTATCCTGTATATATCTTATTTATATATAGCTGTTAATATGTGGTCTCCCCACTAGACTTTGAAAGCAGGACTGTAGTTTGCCTTTCTTTGTATCCCCAGCACTTAGCACATTGCCTGGTGTATAGTAACACTTAATCGGTGTTTATTGACTGACTGACTACATGACAGTTATGGACAGATTGATCAAGAGAGACAATTTTACTGGCCTAAGAAGCCTGCAAATATCATTAAGAAAAATAAGGCTTCCTGCTCCCACCACCAACAGCCTTAGATGAATAAAACCTGTGGGGCTTCAAAAAAAACAAAAAAGAAAAAGAAAAATGGGGCAGCTAGGTGGTGCAGTGGATAAGGCACCAGCCCAGGATTCAGGAGGACCTGAGTTCAAATCTGGCCTCAGACTCACTAGCTGTGTGACGCTGGGTGAGTCACTTAATCCTCATTGCCCTGCAAAAACAAACAAACAAAAAACAAAAAGAAAAAAGAAAAATAAGGCTCATGCCCCTTCTGTGCAAAGAAAAATACTACCAACTCATGCTGCATATTTGAAACTTGTCTGCTTTTATCTAGCACTGGAAGGAGAGGGCAAGAATCTAAGCCATATATTGTTGATGATTGACCACTTCACAAGGTATGCACAGACATGTCAAACCAGGAGCCAGAAAGCTTCTACAGATGCTAATCTAGCGTGTGTGTGTGTGTGTGTGTGTGTGTGTGTGTGTGTGTGTAAATATTTCTTAGTGTATGGCCTTCCTGTAAGGATCTATTTGGATCCTTGAAGGTAGAGACTTTGAAAGTACCCTGCTGAATCCCCCTGGGTCCAGGGGTGATGATTTGTCCACTGTGTCACTTAGCTAGATGATAACATCTTTAGGGTTAAATTAAGGTGTGAGGGAAAAATCTATCCTCAATAATTCTCAGGAACTCAGCAGTGAGGTGACAAAGGCTTTATTTTCTTCTCATGAGAAGGAGGCACCCAAGTGTGCAGCTAGTGGGTGCCCCGAAAGGGGCAGGCCCTGTTTTATACCCTAGTCCCTAACGTGAATGGACCTTCCCCTTTTTCATCACTGGTCGGGGTTACAATCTACGCGCAAAAACTAGCTCATCAGAACACAGTATTCCCACCCCTCTTCCTTGTATGGGCATAACTAAGGAGTGGACCTTATACTTCCTGATGATATGGGGGAAAATGAACTTCAAAATCATTTCTGCAGCTGACTTTTTATGGTTCTTAGTTTTACCCTCAGTATTTGGTTGTAAAAGAATTTAAGACAGTTTCTCCTGAACACTTCTGAGAAGGGTTCTCTAACATGACTTCACACTTGGGTCTCTTCTCCACCTTTCTCTCATCACTTCTTCTGGCTGGCTATTTCTTCCTGGATGTGTTAACTTTAATCAGTCCTGGGTTTCTGGTTTACTCCTCCTCTACTTGCTGATCTCCCAAACTCCATACTTCTCCATGGCCATCTCCTTTCCTTCTTCTCAAGACTAGAGACTAGTCTGGTTCATGGGTTGGTGGGAGTTGGGGTTCTTAGGAATTCCTCTTTAAAGAATTACACCCTCTTGAGCACAAAATGTAGTTAGAATAAGGTGATAGTTTATTTAGGAGCAAGGGAAGGGAAGGTGGGGGGAAGGAAACCATGAAAGAAATCCTTGGAGTTTTCATGGGGAGATTTGGCATAAAGCACATGGCTCAGAGGTACCAAATCTCCTTGAACAGGAGACTGGAAAGTACTTTTATAGAGGCCTGATGGGGGTGGACCTTTTTCCTGTGGAAAGTTCCTTTAGTGAGGGAGGACCATCCCCCACTGGTGGTAGCTGGGGGAATTGGGTGAGGAGTGGAGGACCATCCCCCACTGGTAGTGACTAAAGGAATTGGGTGAGGGGTGGCTACAGATCCCTCTTCAGAACACAAAGGCCACAGCCACACCCAAATTTATCTCCCCAGGGTAAGGGAGACTAGAATGAAGGGTAGGAATCCCAAACTAGCTCAGTCCAATTTGGTTATCTCTCATCTCTCTAGGTGTTATCTGTCCTCTGGTTTAGTTTCTCAAGGAGAAGATTCCTCGGTGTGCCCCAGAGAAATTCTGGGGTGCTCTGCGCCCCATGACACTTATATGGACAGAACTCTGGAGAGGACCTAATTGAGACCAGGGCTCCTTGAACCATGTGACCTTGCTAACCTGAGGGGGAGATGGGGATCTGAGACCTTTGTCCTACAAACAGGTCAGGGGAGTATGACTGACTGTTATATCCACATTGAGAGGAAACAACTACCCATTTCTCACATAAGGGGTAAAAGGAATTTCACTGGGGGAGGGGGAAGGGCAGAAGTGAAATCCTACATGAAAGTAACAGGAAAAGGCTTATGGAGTGGGGGAAGAGATGGGAGAGGAGCAGGGCAGTAAATGAATTTTACACACATCAAAAAAGGCTCAAAGATCTTAAACTCTTCAAAGCTGCCTCTAGGAGGGACTAACAGACACACCCAACTGGGTGGAGTAATCTATTTAATCTGGGCAGTAAATGAGCCTAACACTCATCAAAATTGGCTCAAAGACCTCAATCTCATTAGAATTGGCTCAAGGAGGGAATAATGGACACACTCAATTAGGTGGAGTAATCTCTATAGCCCTGCAGGAAAGTAGGAGGGGAAGGGGATAAAGAGAGAGGGGCAAAAGAAGAAAGGGCAGAGTGGGGGAGGGGACAGACAGAGGCAAATCCCTTTTGAAGAGTGATAGGATGAAAGAAGATGGATAATAGAATAAATATCATGGGGAAAGGAATAGGATGGAAGGGAAACAGTTAACAATAGTCATCATGAAAAAGAGAAAAGGGGGGAAAATTGTACAAAAAAATATTTATAGCAACTCCTGGTGGAGGCTAAGAATTGAGAACCAAGGGAATGTCTATCAATTGAGGAATGATGGAAAAAGCTGTGCTATATGATTGTAGTGGAATGGACTTGTGCTACAGGAAATGACAAACAGCATGATCCCCGAAAAAACTTGAAAGACTAATGAACATCGATGTATAGTGAAGTGAGCAGAGCCGAGAGGACACTGTGCATAGTGACAGCAGTATTGTTCAAGGAGCAATTGTGAATGACTTAACTACTCTCAGCAGTGCAATGATCCAAGGCAATCCCAAGAAACTAAAGAGGAAGCTTACTATGCACCCCTATAGAAAGAACTGATAAAAAGAACACTTGTGGATTGTACATATATAACCTGATTGCTATCTTGTGGAAGGGGGAGGAAAGGGAGGGAGGGAGAAAAGTTTGGAATGCTAAATCTTATGAAAATGAATATTGAAAACTACCCTTACATATAAATGGAAAATAAAATAAATACAAGAAAGATTAAAAAAAAAGAAAGAAAGTACCCTGCTGAAGGAGAGGTTAGCTTTGGCTGGCATCAAGAAGTATAGAACAACACCTTATCACCCTTAAGAGAATCTGTAACCTGAACATTTCAACTGCACATTGATGTAGCTAGACAGTAAACTTCATTTGGCTTCCCTCTCAGTTGAGAAATATGTTAGTAGTGAATGCCTACAGATTCTCCATTCTTTTGTTCAGAAGAATACCAAAAGTAAAAAATGACAGACCTTCAAAAAAGGTGAGAGTTCTGCTGGGAAACCCAATGTTAGTAGACACCCAAGTTAGTAGATCCTTGGAAAACTACATTATACCTAATTGTGGAGATAGTGTACAACTTTTCTGCTTAAAAAATAGCACTAGAAACTGATGGATATTCTGTAAAGACAATTCATCCAGCGGCACCACCTTTTGTACCACATACTTCAGAGTTCCTCAGGTTACAAACACACACCTCAGAACATAGAACACTGCTAACCAGCCCAGATTTAGTTATCAATAGAAACTAATAGTAAGAGCTAATATTGATATCCTACTTTAAGGTTTACAAAACACTTTATGAATACCCCAATGATATTAAATTAGACTTGAAATGGGGCAGTCGGGGTGGGAGGGGGTGGGAGGGTGGGTATATTGACAAAGAAGTTCAGCTCTAAGTAAACAACAGAGGCAGTGTGTCTCAGACCTCAGGATCAGAGCAGGACCTCACTTCCAGCATCTAGCCCAGCCTGCAAAGAAATAACCCAGACAGGAATCCCAGACCAAAGGGCAGCCTACAATTCTGCCACTCTAAACCAACAGAGCTGATTTCCAGATGCTTGATAAGAATGGAATCCACCAGCAGTGTGCCCTTCCACAGACCCAAATCCATCAAAAAGTTGCAGAACTCAGAACAGGAGGGCAACAGTCAGATTTTTGCCTGATTCAGACCATTCTGAGAGGAACAAAAGCTTGTAGGTCTCCACACTATCCCCAAATTGCTGGAATAACACTCAATAGTCTAAGAAAGCAGCAAAAGGAAAAGCCAAGATCCTTCCTCCAAAAGTGTGGAAAAGTCTAACCCTAATATCAAATCTGAAGACAGGAAGTAGTCTGGAAGAATGGGCAAACAAACAAATAACCCCCACCACCACCACCACCATTATTGAGCTATTATAGTGGCAGTGAAGCTCAAGACATAGACACCAAAGACGAGAATGATTCCAAAATATCTTAGAGAATATTGCCTTAAGAATGCCTCAGCTGGGGCAGCTAGATGGCGCAGTGGATAGAGCACTGGCCCTGGAGTCAGGAGTACCTGAGTTCGGATCCGTCCTCAGACACTTAACACTTACTGGCTGTGTGACCCTGGGCAAGTCACTTAACCCCAATTGCCTAACCAAAAAACAAACAAAACAAACAAAAAAAAAAAACCAAGAATGCCTCAGCTTAGGGGCAGCTAGGTAGTGCAGTGGATAAAGCACCGGCCCTGGATTCAGGAGGACCTGAGTTCAAATCCAGCTTCAGACATTTGACACTTACTAGCTGTGTGACTTTGGACAAGTCACTTTACCCTCATTGCCCCACCCAAAAAGAAAGAAAGAAATCCTTAGCTTGCATACAAATTAAACTAGAATTCTTGGAAGAGATGAAGCAAGAGTTGAAATAAAAATAGATAAGATGTTTTATAAATGGAATAAGAGAGTACTTAAGGGGGAAAATTGTAAAAGAAATAAGAACTATGGAAGAAAGAATTGGAAAGGGAATTAACAGCTTTAAAAAAAGGTATAAAACCTGGCTCAAGCAATAAATTCACTGACCATTAGAATGGACCACATAGAAGCCAATTACTTCATGAGACAACAAGAAACATTAAAACAAAGTCAAAAGGCTGAAAAAACAAAAGCTAGCACAAGCTATTTCATAACAAAAACAACTGACTCGGAAAACATAATCAAGGAGAAAAAAATGTAAGAACGATTGGACTATCTGAATGTCACGACCAGAAAAAGAGCTTGGACAACATATTTCCAAAAGTCTTCAAAGAAAAGTGCCCAGCTGTCTTAGAACCAGAGAGCAAAGTGGAAATAAAAATAATCCACCAATCACCAGCAGAAAGAAACTCTAAAATGAAAACTCAGAATATCATATCCCAAATCCAGAGCTTCCAGAAAGAAAGAAAGAATACAAGTACTTAGGAGCCACAATCAGGATCACACTCAATTTTACAGAGTGGAAAATCAGAATATGAAATTCCAGAAGGCAAGTGAAATGTACTTATAGCCAAGAATAACTTACCCAATAAAACTGCTACAGGGGACAAAATTGACCTTAAATGAAATATAGGACTTCCAAATATTCCTGATGGAATGAAGAGAAACATAAAAGGATAATGATAAATGTGATGTATAAAAAGTATGAGAGACATAATTTCTGGGTAATTAATCATTTCATTAGCTATTGCTAGCTGAAATTAATAAAATGGATCAGTGGCACTCTTGAATGCCAAAGACCCTTCACAGAACCCACTCAGTGCTTATATGGTCTTGGAAGAATGGGTGTTCCTGAGGGTGAAATCAACTCTGATTGGTTAACAGTTAGTGAGAGAATGAATGTTAGAATGAGAGGTAGGCTTATCCTTTTTTTAAAAAATCTTAATAGTATTTTATTTTTTTCCAGTTACGTATAAAGATAATTTTTGACATTTGTTTTTATAAGATTTTGAGTCCCAAAGTTTACTCCCTCCTTCCATTCCCTTCCCCGTCCACAAGACAGAAAACAATCTGATATTGGTTATATATGTACAATCACATTAAATATATTTCTGCATTAGTCATATTGTGAAAGAAGAATCAGAACAAAAGGAGAAAACCTCAAAAAAAGGGGAAAAAAGAGTAGGAATAGTATGGTTCAATCTGCATTCAGATTCCACAGTCCTTTTTTATTTTTTTTATTTTTTTGCGGGGCGATGGGGGTTAAGTGACTTGCCCAGGGTCACACAGCTAGTAAGTGTCAAGTGTCTGAGGCCGGATTTGAACTCAGGTACTCCTGAATCCAGGGCCGGTGCTTTATCCACTGTGCCACCTAGCTGCCCCCACAGTCCTTTTTTTCTGGATGTGGAGAGCATTTTCCACCTTGAGTCCTTTGAAATTTTCTTGGTTCCTTATATTGCTGTGAGGAGCTAAGTCTATCACATTTGATCATCACACAATGTTGCTGTTACTGGATACAATGTTCTCCTGGTCCTGTTCACTTCAGCCGGCTTCAGTGTACTTGTCTTTCCAGGTTTTTCTGAAATCTTGCCTACTCATCATTTCTTCTTGCACAACAGTATTCCATTATATTCATTTACCACAGCTTATTCATCCATTCCCCAATGGATGGGCATCCCCTCAGTTTCCAATTCTTTGCCACCATAAAGAGAGCTGCTATAAATATTTTTGTATATGGGGGTCCTTTTCCCTTTTTTATGATTTCTTTGGAATACAGATTTAGTAGTGGTATTACTGGGTCAAAGGGTATGCACAGCCCCATAGCCCTTTGGGCATAGTTCCTAATTCCTCTCCAAAATGGCTTGATCAGTTCACAACTCCACCAACAATGCATTGGTGTTCCAATTTTTCCACAGCTTCTCCAACATTTATTAATTTCCTTTTTGTCATATTAGCCAATCTGATAGGTGTGATGTGGTACTTCAGAATTGTTTTAATTTGCATTTCTCTAGTCAATAGTGATTTAGAGCATTTTTTCATATGGCAATAGATAGTTTTGATTTCTTTATCTGAAAACTGCCTGTTCATAGCCTTTAACCATTTCTCAACGAGGGAATGACTTATATTGTTATAAATTTCATTTAGTTCCTTATGTATTTTAGAAACGAGGCCTTTATAAAAAATGGTGGCTATAAAAATTGCTTCTCAGTTTTCTGCTTTCCTTCTAATCTTGGCTGCATCACTTCTGTTTGTAGAAACTCTTTTTAATTTAATGTAATCAAAATGATCCATTTTGCATTTCATAGTATTATCTATCTCTTGTTTGTTCATAAATTCTTTTCCTCTCCATAGATCTGAGAGGTAAACTATCCCTTCCTCTCCAATTTGCCTATGGTATCTCCCTTTATGTCTAAATCATGTACCCATTTTGACCTTATTTTGGTATGCAGTATAAGATGTTGGTCTATGCCTAGTTTTTGCCATACTATCTTCCAGTTTTCCCAGTAATTTTTGTCAAATATTGAGTTCTTATCCCAGAAGTTGGAGTCTTTGGGTTTATCAAACATTAGATTACTATAGTCATTTACTATTGTGTCCCCTGTGCCTAACCTATTCCACTGACCCACTATTCTATTCCTTAGCCAGTACTGATGACTGCTGCTTTGTAGTATAGCTTTAGATTTGGTACAACTAGTCAGAATTGGTAGGCTTATTCTAATGAGGGGCTGGGAAATATGACTCTGATCACTCAGTCTTGGACGAAGATTTACTTCTTATCCAGATATCCCACCTAGGACAATCTAGACAAAAGGGGGTCCACTTTTACTCAGACCTGGCTACCTAAAACATAATAGGCTAAATTTCACTTGACCAGAATCTCTTTACTTTTTGATCAGATCTAAGTTTTCCCAGTGGAGTGTGTGGGGCAGCTAGGTGGCGCAGTGGATAAAGCACTGGCCCTGGATTCAGTAGTACCTGAGTTCAAATTTGGCCTCAGACACTTGACACTTACTAGCTGTGTGACCCTGGGCAAGTCACTTAACCCCCATTGCCCTGCAAACAAACAAACAAACAAACAAACAAAAAGCTCTTACGTTCCCCTCTGACCCTAAACCCAGTGGAGTGTGTGCACCCAAAATTTCATCCCTGACCTTCAAAGACTAACTGAATAGCCAACAGGGAATGAGAAAATAGAAAGGAGTGGGGCTTAGTCCTAATTCAATCATTGGTTATTATAACCTGTTTATATTCAAATATAGGGAGATGATACATGTGATTCCATCATCAGGGTCCGTAAAAGGAATATAAATAGTCAAGGCTTAGGAATGCATCTGTTATGTCTTCATGGCCTTAAGCATAGAATGGCAAGAGAGGGGAAGAATGAGAAAAAAAAAAAAAGATTTGGACATGGTCTATATAAAAATTTGTTTCTAATGGATTTTATTTTTCTTGTGATTTCAATGGGGTGGGAGATTGGTGAGAAGGCAGGTAATGACCAATTAAAACAAATAGTATATCTTTCTTTTTTTTTAAATATATATATATTTTTTTGCAGGGCAATGTGGGTTAAGTGACTTGCCTAGGGTCACACAGCTAGTAAGTGTCAAGTGTCTGAGGCCGGATTTGAAATCAGGTACTACTGAATCCAGGGCCGGTGCTTTGTCCACTGCGACACCTAGCCACCCCTGTATATCTTTCTAAAAAGAAAAAAATGACTTTAATCTTTACAAGGAAGAATGGAGATTTTGACATAGGTATCCATGATTCATTAACAAAGAAACTAACTGTACTTACTAAGGGACATATAATTGAAAAGGAGGCACACATTCAGAATGAAATCAGTCAAGTGTCATGAACTTAAAAGTTTCATTGCAATTGGGATTGGATTGTTTTTCTCTTTGGGATAAGGAGAAGTCTAGTGTCATAAGGAAGGATGTTATGGGTCTCTGCTTGTTTGGGTGGAGCATCTTTTTAATTTGTCCTGATCAACAAATTAACATCTACTGTGGTATAAGGAAAACCATTTTTAATGAGAGAAATTATAGTCAAGATATGGATAAACATTAGTCTTATTGTTTGGTTACCTGTGGAACCTATTCTCTAGGTATACCTGGGACATTGGAAGCCTGGTCAGTGGTTGAATATTTATAAATCCTCCTGTGATCTTTTGTTCTATTTACCTATATCTGTGCTAATCAAAGGCATGGAATAATCATAAAGGAAATCATCACTATAATAACTATAATCTTGTCTAATTAATTTTTTTTCCTTTTTAAGTTAGGCTTATAACCACCACCATGTCTCTTACATATATTTTTATCTATATATGCTGTGAATGGCACCCCGAAGCAATCACCTGGGGTGTTGGGGTTATCAATCTTTATTCTGTAAAGTACTGAAATGCAATTTAATGCTATCCTGTATAATTCCAGATGTCAAGTTGCCACAGCAGATTTGTAAGGGACTTCAAGATTCCTGAATCCTGGGAAGGAATGTAGTCCCTTATTGGCAAGAGAGCTTAATGAAAAGCATACTTTTCCCCCCAGCTTGGGTGTGGAGTGAAGTGAGGCTGAAGTATTGTAAACCTGATAGAACAATGGAAGTCCTATAAAATTTGTCCTCATAGGAGAGGAATAAGGGGAGGGAGGACAGGTACCAGTGGTTGGACCAATGTCAGGGAAGGATGTTACTACCTCACTCTGATCATGAGCATTTACACTCTTGTCTAACTCACTGACCCACTTAAGGAATGATAATGCCTGCACAGAATTTCTGTTTGCCTGGATGTGCCTGTTTGCCACTCTATGGGGTCTCATAACATTATCCCTGCTCCATTCTCTCTCCCCTGCCTCATTACTGCCTGGCCGATTGGCATTGCTACCCTCAAAAGTGACCATGAATTATTAAAACCTTGTGTATTTACTGTCTGCGTTTTTTCTAGGGTGTTTTGTCTCCACATAAAGAGAGGGTGATTTTAATTGCATTCTGAGTGAATGCTTGCTCAAAGGGAGTGAACTACACAAGGAAGGGGAGACCAAAACGGAACTTGAGTCTAATGGCCATAATCTCATATTAATAATAATAGTTAGTGTTTACATAGCACTTTAAGGTTTACACAGCACTTTACAAATATAATCTCATTTTATTCTCAACAATCCCACAGGTAGAGTCTATTATTGCTCCCATTTTACAGATGAAGAAATTGAGGCAAACAGGGTTAAGTGACTTGCCCAGGGTCACACAGCTAGGAAGTGTCTAAGGCCAGATTTGAACTCAGAAAAATGAGTCTTCTTGACTTGAGGTCTGGCACGCTATGGATTACACCACCTAGCTGCCCTTGTTTTCTCTACAATACTGTAAATACCTGGGGAGGTTACAGTCATGTTGTTTTTCTTTTCCATGCCTATTTGCTGAGTTTGTAATATTGAAGGTAAATTCTTTCTTTCACCCTGGCAAGATAACATATATTTGGAGACCGTGGTGCAATCTACATTGTACTCAGAGTCAGAGAGGAAATGTAGTGGCCTATGCCCCTATATTCTTTGTCCAGTGCTGGACCTCATGTCTATTTGTCATATATGACATATGCTTTTGGGGGGGGGGGGGGAGTGTCTTGCATTTTTCAAGGCCCAGCTCTCTTCTATCCCCAGCCAAAAGCTTTCAATTTGAAGCAAAAACTTCTGGCTTAATTCCTAGCTCTGCTGCTTTTTACCTATACAGCCTGGAATAAAAGGGCAACTAAGTTTGTGCAGTGCAGAGAGTCAGGAGGACCTGAGTTCAAATATGGCCTCAGACACTTACTATATGGATGACCCTGGGCAAGTTACTTACTCCTGTAAGCCTCAGTTTCCTCATCTGTAAAATGAGCTGGAGAAAGAAATGACAAACCACTCCAGTATCTTTTCCAAGAAAACACCAAAAGGATCATGAAGAGTTGGACATGACTAAATAACGGGAGCAAACATTTAAAAACTTCTCTGGAACTCAGTTTTCCAATTTTGGAGTTGGCCAACGTAGTTAATCTATAAGGTTCTTTCTAGCTCTAAAAAGTCCTGTTATCCTAAGCCTTGGTTATTATGGCATGGAGCCCAGACCAAAGAAATCTTTTGCTTGATCCATCTCTTGCTTCGGGAGATCAAGAAAGCTCTTGTCTTCATCTTGTCTCATCTCCCACCTGCTTCCATTCACTCAGGGCTGCTTGCTCTCTCAAGAATAAGGGAAAGGTTCTTTGGCTATCTCTTCTGTGGCTAAGTGTTCCATGGCTCCCTAGTCTTCATCCTGTAGGGTAGAACTAGATTCTTTAGCCATCATGCCGCTCTAAATTTATTATTCTATGATCCCCAGCCCCAGCCACTACACATGTTCCTTGAGCCCTGAAGACTTCTGCCAACAGCTCCACAGGAGGCCAGATTTAAACTCGACAAACCCACTCAGCACAGCACTGCCCCAAGGCATGTCTAGCATTTAGTTATTTGGCAAACATTTATCAAGCTTTTATTATGAGAATGACATCCTGCTAGGTGCTTCAGATACAAAAGTAGCCCTCTCTTTGGGGCTACCCCCAACTCACACTTGCAAGTTGGGTCTCTGGGGAAGGATGACCCCAGGTTTAAGGCACTCAGTGGGTCTGCTCTCCCATAATCTCTGGGCATGTTTCCTCATCTGTAAAATGAAGGAGTTGTACTAAATCATTCCTAAAGTCTCTTCGAGCTGTTAATCTTATGCTATTATGCCCAGAAGCCAGAGTTACTTAGTGTCTGTGGCTTTTAGTGAGCTAGAGCCTGTTACGGGAGACACTAGGCACACCCCAGGGGATCCTTACTATAGAGGCCAAACACAGGCAACCAGTGCCAGGCATGTCAAGAGGCTGCTGCCAGATGGCACTCTTTGAATGGTACCCAGAAAGACAGATTTGCCCTTGGTCAGGGATAGAGGAAATGCTGAAGATTTTTTTTTAAGAGAGAAAGAATGCTAACTTCTTTCAGATCTCTTGAAGGAGAGAAAGCTTATAGTGCTGAATACCTATTTCTCTATTTGTTTATTATGGAATCTTTCCTCCCTATTTTCTTCTCCCCTTTCTTTGCCTCACTTTTCATTCCCACTTTTCCCCCTACTTCCTTTTCCTACATTCCTCCCTCTCTCTTTCTATCCATTTATTCCATCCTTTCATTTCTTTCCTTTTCTTCCTTTTTTCTTCTTGCCTTCCTTCCTTTCTTCCTTCCTCCTTTCCTTCCTTCCTTTCCTCTTTCTTCCTTCCTCCCCCTCTCTTTCTTCCTTCCTTTTCCTCTCTCTCCTTCCCCTCACCCCCATTCTCTCCCCTTCTTGACCCTTCCTCTCTCATCCCCTTTCCTCTCTTCCTTCCCTTTAATTCTTTTCCTCTCTCTCTTTCTCTCCCCTCCCCTTTCATTCTTTCCTCCTCTCATTCCTGTTTCCTTGGCTCCTTCCCCAGATCTGGTGAGGATTGGCAACTATTTGCCTCCGGCCCTGGTTGCCACAGCAACCCCTCTTTGTTAGTAACCTGCATCTGGAAATGTCAAAATGTTGTCAGTTGGTTGGGTTAGGTTCCCTAAATCACTACTTCTTTTTCAGACTCCAGTTGCCTGGGATGCAAACTTCCTCAGTTTCCATGGGGACAAGGGAGTACTGTCTTTCTTTCCATCCCAAACATCTGTCTCTATAAACAGTTGTGCAGTCGGTGCCTTGGTTTTCTGGGCAAGGGCTAAGGAGAAGGAAGTTCTTTGTTTACCAGTAGAGGTTCAGTTTCCTCCTCCTCTCCCAGTTGGCTGATGGAGCTAGAGCTGGGGAAGCCTCACCTCCCTCCCCCACCCAATCCTTATGGCACCTGGAGAGAGATCACGGGGTCATTTGGACCGTGTTTAACTCTTCTGTCCTGGTTTTGACATACACTATCAGCTGTCATCGGGTGAAGTCTTGGAAAGAATATTGGATAGGGAATCTGGAGACCAGAGTTCTAAGTACTAAGAAGCTGTGTGACTTAAGACAAATCATTTCCTTTGCTGAACCTCAGTTTTCCTCATCTGTAAAATTACAGATTTCAACTCGATGATTCCTTTCACCTCCCAAATGATTTTCCTCCTAGAGAAGGGGATTGGAGATGAGGGTCAATAATATTAGGGTTGGGTCATGGGTCGGTGAAAAGAACACTATGATTGTAATATAGGAATAAAGGATGGAAGGAGCAAGAGGCTTTGAGAGATGGTGGAGGAACTAGCTGAGTTAAAGACTTTGGAGCCAAATGGAGTTCTCTTCCTACTCTTAAAGAGAGTCAGCAAGATGAAGACTATAATTTGCTGTCTGAAGATCTGGGCTTAAGCCCCAGTTCTCCCACATCCTAGCTGTGTCAACTTGGAAAATCAATTTACCTCTCCAAGTTTGGCTCTTGCTTCATAAAAATAGATTTAATAATACTTGCAACTGCCTGCTGCATAGAGTTATTGTGAGGACCAAATGGAATAACATGTGAAAAAGCACTATTTTAAATTTTTAAAAAATAGCACATTTGGGGCATTTAGATGATATAGTGGATAGAGTGCTGGTCCTGGAGTCAGGAGGACCTGAGTTCAAATATGACCTCAGACACTTACCAGCTGTGTCACCCTGGGCAAGTCACTCAACCCCAATTACTTCCCCCAAAATAGTCCATTCATATACATCTTTAAGTTGTATTGAGTTCATCCTTCAAGAAATTCTTCCAAGATAAGTAAGAAGTATTATTATTCATCTTTTTCAGATGATAAAACTGAGGTGCTTGAGAGGTCAAGTAACTTGCATATTATCACATGGCCAATAAAATTTTCAAAGCAGAATTTGAGCCCAGATATCCTGAATCTAGGTGGTGAAATGGATATAGCACCAGAGTAGGAAACAGGAAGAGTGGATTTCAAATCCTGCCTCAGTTACCTTTGTGACTCTCAGCAAGTCACCCAACCTTTCTTAGACTCAGTTTTTTCATCTGTAAAAAGGGAGATAATAATTACACTTACCTTATAGGACTATTGTGAGGATCAGCTAAGATAATATGTGTAAAGTATTTTTCTTTTTTTTCTTTTTTTGGGGGGGGGACAACGGGGGTTAAGTGACTTGCCCAAGGTCACACAGCCAGTAAGTGTCAAGTGTCTGAGGTCATATTTGAACTCAGGAACTCCTGAATCCAGGGCCGGTGCTTTATCCACTGTGCCACCTAGCCGCCCCCTCGTAAAGTATTTTTCAAACCTTAAAGTGCCACATAAATGTCAGCTCTGATGAGTTGTATCATACTGAATTGTTATCTCAGAACTGGAAGAATTTTTTTTTTCTTAGTGAGGCAATTGGGGTTAAGTGACTTGCCCAGGGTCACACAGCTAGTAAGTGTCAAGTGTCTGCGGCTGGATTTGAACTCAGGTCCTCCTGAATCCAGGGCCAGTGCTTTCTCCACTGTGCCACCTAGCTTTCCCTAGAAGAATTCTTTTTTTTTTTTTTTTTGGTGAGTCAATTGGGGTTAAGTGACTTGCCCAGGGTCACACAGCTAGTAAGTGTTAAGTGTCTGAGGCCGGATTTGAACTCAGGTCCTCCTGAATCCAGGGCCGGTGCTCTATCGACTGCGCCACCTAGCTGCCCCAACCTAGAAGAATTCTTAATCCTCATTATATAGATAAGGAAACTGAGACCCCCCCCCCCAAAAGTAAAGCTACTTGCCTCAAATGTGTACTGAGCAGCAGAGCACAGATTCAAACTCAGGTTTTCTAAGATATAAAACAATCTATATCACATTCCAAGTCCATGTCTTATCCACTGTTATTATTATTTTTTGTTATATTGCTACTACCACTAATAATCCTAGTCTTCCCATATTTCCAATAGAGTTGAGATAGAAATGGTCCTAGGATAAATTGCTATCTTGCTATTATTTTTTTATATTTAATGTTATGCAAATTTTTGCACTGGCTACATAAAACAATGGATTTTTTTTTAGTTGAATGGGTTCAAAGCTCATTTTTAAAAACTTCACTGGGGGGGGCAGCTGGGTGGCACAGTGGATAGAGCACTGGCCCTGGAGTCAGGAGGACCTGAGTTCAAATCCGGCCTCAGACACTTAACACTTACTAGCTGTGTGACCCTGGGAAAGTCACTTAACTAACCCCAATTGCCTCACCAAAAAACCCCCCAAAAAACAAACTTCACTGGAAGTATCTTTGGGATAACTCCAATAGTAATGTGAAATCTATTAAAATGTAGTCATCGGGGCAGCTAGGTGGTGCAGTGGATAGAGCACTGGCCCTGGATTCAGGAGTACCTGAGTTCAAATCCAGCCTCAGACACTTGACACTTACTAGCTGTGTGACCCTGGGCAAATCACTTAACCCCCATTGCCCCACAAAAAACAACAACAAACAAAGAAACAAATAAAATGTAGTTATCACCTTTTCATGGATTAATCCAGGAGATTGTGGGTAACATTTGTGCCTATGATAATTGTCTTATCCTAATAGTTTATTATTTTAATTCTCAAGGGTATTTTGAGGTCTATGATTATATATAAAAGAGAGAGCTCTTAGGGTTAGAGATCTGGGTTCAAGTTTGGCCTCTGGCATACTGTCTGTGTGACCCTGGGCAAGTCAATTAATCTCTGGATGCCCCAGGCAACTTCTAAGAATAGAGTTGTGGTGGAGTAACTATGTGGCAGTGGATAAAGCACCAACCTTGAATTCAAGAGGACCTGATTTCAAATGTGGCCTCAGACACTTGACACTTACTAACTGTGTGACCCTGGGCAAGTCATTTAACCCTTATTGCTCTGACAAAAAAAAAAAAAAGAATATAGTTGTGAGTCAGGTGCCAATCTGCTCTTAACCAGGAGCTTCTTCCACTGATGAAATCACAAATTTGGTCCAAAAATTGTAGTATGAGGATTAGTCATTTGTTAGTTTATGAATGGTAACAAACTTCTGATGTATAATTCTAGCCATCATATCAGGTCTTGCCATGATGTATTGCAGTTTCTACTGCTTCCTTGCATAATCTGCATTGATAAATAAATCTAACCTCCCTAAGGAGAACCCATATGTAATTTTTGAAAGTGATAACCTGGTTACCACCGTTATCACCACCACTACCACCATCCACACGCATCTTTTTCAATAGGTTAAAAAAAACCAAACCAACCTCCTATACTGCTATTATTACCCTATATTTTTCTTGAGTTCTCTAGTATATCTTGAGGTTTTTATTTGTAATAAAAGGATTTGTTATTTGTTGGTTTATGAAAAATAGTGAGCCTCTGATATGTAATTGCAGGAACCAGGTTTAAGTCTTGCAGGACATTTGGTAGGTACTGAATTTTGACAATCTTCAGTGTGTTGCAGTTTTTGCCATTTTCTTGTGTAACCATAGCTCAAGTTGGCTTTCAGGGATAAATTGGTGATTCAAACTGATAAACTCTCTCTCCAGACCTGAGAAAGATTAAACTAGCATGATCTTTGTGCTGATCAGAGGACTTTAGCTGCATATAAGCGTTTTGTAAAGAGAAACATGCAATTCGTGACTGAAGATGTAAGAGTTGGAACAGAGGACATTTGGAGAGTCAAAGAAGGTAGTGAATCAGAGAAGCAATGAAGCTGAGGAGAAGCAGCAGCATAATGGAAGGTGTTGGAACTGGGAACAGATGAGTGACGACATGATGGGGGTGGGGAGGGGCCTTCCTTTCTCATTGCTTCATTTATTGAAAGGTATCCTGTGGAGAAAGTGTAGTGGAATTGTTTCTCTTCCTCAGAGACTGCTGAAACTAGTGACATCAAACCCTTCCTTTCTCTTCAGTTTTATCTCTATTGGCAAACAAGGGGAATTTAGCACTGAAATTTCTATGTTCTTTAAATCTGTTATAATTTCGAATTTTATTTATTTCTTTGAAAATACTTTTCCCTTATATGAAAAAAACATGATAAATCATGACCAATGTATAGTGCATGTCTGTATATATTAATCCATAACATAGACACACACAAAGGAGAAAAAAGGTAGATGTCAGTGGCAAGCTGAAAAATACATGGAGTGTGAATAGGCTAGAAATTTCTTCTCAAATGTTAAGCATTCTCTTAACTGGGGGCACTGAGCTTATATGATTTTATTAATAACTTTTGTCTTATATAAACACTAACCTAAGCCAAGAAGGTGAAGCACATGGGCCATTTTTGCATCTAGACAAAACACAAACCCAGTGCTAGAGTTTGTTGTGATTTGGGAGGATTCAGCTCAATTACTTTTTCCTGTTGGGAGGAGGGAGCAAAGGAGCAAATACCTTTGCCCTCCACAGTGATACTTAGTGGTTTCACTGGCATACATTGATCACTAAGTCCAGACTCCATAATGATAACCCTTCTATAATTTCTGGTGGCAATGACCTGGTCTTGAAATGTCATTATCTATTTCCACAAAGAAATCCTCATGTTCAGTCATTTGTTTAACCCTTCTTTGTTGATATATTATTGACTGAGTTCATGTGTATGTTGCCCATGGAGGGCCTTTTGATTCCAGTCTTGGTTCTTAGCCTTTTCATAGTTTCCACATGGTGATAAACCATTTTCAGTTAGGTTCAACATATCTGATGGCATGCACTACTGCTTGGTGAAGTGATATAAGCTTGTTCCAAAAGCACTTCTATATTTATCTTTTTTATCATGTGTGCTATAAGAATGTATATAAATCCTCTTCTCCCTTTTTGGTGAAGAAGTTTCTATATAGCTTTACAGTGATGGGTCCTGTATTTCATCACTATTGTATACTATTTTACTAGTTTCTGTGAGGATGCTTTCCAAATGTTCCAGGGAACATCTTTATGGTTCTGAAAGTATATATTAAGACTGGTATTGAATGGTTTTAACTGCTTTTGTAATCCCACTACTGCCCCCAAATGGGGTCAATTCCCCAAAGGTCAGTAGTTAACTACTACATACACAGGGAAAGACATGACTGATTGACTGAGAGACCTCTGAGTTCATGAAGATGAATAAGAGTGTAAAGAGAAGGAGGCAGAGACAGAAAGAGAGAGAGAGAGAGAGAGAGAGAGAGAGAGAGTTTTCTGACCAGCAAGTATAACAAGGAGCTTGCAATCTAATGGGGGAAACATGCAAACAGATATATACAAAGCAAGCTATATATAGGATAAATAGGATTAACAGAGTGAAGTCACTAGAATTAAATTAAGAGGGTTTGGAAAAGGCTTCCTATAGAAGGTAGGATTTTAGTTGAGACTTCAAGGAAGCTGGGGAGTTCATTAGTTAGAACAGAGGGCTCCAGGCATGGGAAATAGCCAGGGAAAATGTGTGGAGCTGAGAGACAGAGTGCCTTGTTCATGGGACAGCCAGGCCAGTGTCACTAGATCTAAGAGTACATAGAGGAATATAGGTGTAAAAAGACTGGAAAGATAGGAGGGGGTTAGGTTTTAAAGAGTTTTGAAAGCCAAACAGAGCTTTTGTATTTGCTCCTGGGGGCAATAGAAAGCCACTGGAGTTTGTTGGATAAAGAGATGATATGATCATACTTAAGTTTAGGAAAATCACTTTAGTAGGAGGGATTGGAATGGGAAGAGATTTGAAGGAGGCAGACCCACTGGCAGACTATTATAAAAATCCAAGTGTGAGGTGATGAGCACCTGCATTAGAGTGGTGGCAGTCAGAAGAGAAAAGAGAGAATATTGGAGAGGTGTTACCTCTCTGCAATGAAATCAACAGGCCTTGGCAACAGATTGGATGGGGCTGGGGGTGGAGAGGGAGTGAGAGATAATGAAGAATCCAGGATGATTTCTAGGTTGTGAGCCTGAGGGACTAAGAGGATAGTGTTGCCTCTACAGTAATAGGGAAGACAGGAGGGAAGAGGGTTTAGGGGAGAAAGATAATGAATTCTGTTTTGAACATATTGAGCCTAAGATGTCGACTGGTTGTCCAATTGGAGATGTCTGAAAAGCAGTTGGAGGTCAGCAGAGAAATTTAGGCCCAATGGTTAAATGCAACGAGATATTCATGAATCATAAAATGCAATAGTACTTTTCTAATTAAGAACTTAAATTAACTTCAAGGTTAAAAGGATACCTCTACCCAAGAGAAATTGAGGAAAATAAACTGGCAAAAAGAGAACAAAATGATTTATTTTTGCAAACGATAAGATAGATCACTTGGAGAACCCTAGAGATTCAACTAAATATTAGTTGAAACAATAATTTCAGTAAAGAAGTACAATATGAATTAAGCCTGCAAAAAAAATTGACCTTTCTGTATATTACCAACAAAATCTTGACAAAAGAGATGGAAAAAGACATCCTTTCAAAATAACCCCAGAATACATAAAGTAATTTGTAGCATAGCTACAAAGACACATAAGATTTTTATGAATACAACAAAACACTTTTTACAGATGTGTTAAGTGCTATGCAGGTTTTATACGGGCTACGAGTGGGGTGTTGAAGCTGAGGTGTAGCAATCAGCCCCTTATATTTAAGTATGCTCTAATCACTGTTTGGCTGCATCTTGGATTTCTCCCTCTCTCCCTTCCCTCCCTTTTCTCTATTGACCTGGCCCCATCATTTTAAATTTCCTTGTCTTCCTGGAAGCCCCACCTGATGTCTTATATACCATGTAGCACATTGATGACTTATGCTAGATTGGTTCTTTTTTTTTTTAGTGAGGCAATTGGGGTTAAGTGACTTGCCCAGGGTCACACAGCTAGTAAGTGTTAAGTGTCTGAGGCCGGATTTGAACTCGGGTACTCCTGACTCCAGGGCCGGTGCTCTATCCACTGGGCCACCTAGCTGCCCCAATTTCTTCACTTTCTGACATGGTGACCCTATATGGCTGCAAGTCATGGAATACCACAGTCTCTAAAAAAAAATAGAGTTGAAGATGACCCAACAGGATATAGACAGGTGCATGGTGTTTGTGAGCAGGATGCAACAATCACCTATAAAAGAGAAATTGTAAAGACTGCCATCAAAAATGTGTGTAAGGCGGGGGGCTCGTGATGCCCATCCATCCCAGAACCCAGGAACAATGGATGTTTGGGAAGATAAACTCCCTGGAGGTCTATGTAAAGGTGTCTGGGATTGTGAATGAAAAGTTTAGGGAAGGCATGTCAGAAGGAGGAAAAGTGTTATGATATGTTGATGCATATCCTTCATTTTGGAAGTTTACAGGAATACACTGGCACCCAGGTTTGCCTTAGGTTCTTTCATCCAGAGAGATTGCACAGCTGATGGCCAATGCCAGAGGCTGTGTGAGACATTTTTTATACATTCCTCCCTTCCACTCTCCCTCTCCTCACCTTTAACTCCAGGCAATGGAGATAGCTGCTGCATTCAGTATAAAAAAGGGAAGAAACCATTCCTCTCTAGAGAGACAGCCCTTCATGCTCCCCCCCTCTTGTTTTCTGCCCCGTCTTCTTATTATTCATCCCACTACTAGATAAATTAAATGAGGATACTAACCTTTATTTGGGCGGGAATAGATGTTGGAAATGTAGGTGAGTCTGAAATAAGAGCAATAGAAGCATCTACTAATGAGCTACCTGCAACAGTTTGCTAAGCCAGCCTGAGGTGAAAAGAAGAAGAAATAAAAGCAAAGAGAGAAATTTGTAACCTGAAGCCATTGTTGTCCTCTATTAGTGATGTTGGCAAGTCATAATCCCTGGACAAAAGGGAAAAGGAGAGGGACTCACAGTATGGGCTCTCTCAGATTCCCCTGTTCCCCCTTCTTCTATTCATTGCTACATGTGGGTATTTATTCCACAGGGAGCCCCAAATGTCACCCACTATTGGGGCTCCCTCTCTGTTACATCAACTGCCATACCTGGGGTTAACATAACAGTGACCCAGTTACTCTTAATTAAATACCGATTAAACATTCCTGTTACATATAGATGAAGAAAAATTTGTTATGTACATATGACTTGAAAAGATGGGCTAGTCACTTGTGAAGAGAACCCGTTTGTGCTATTGGTATACAAGAAATATCAAGAAATCCAAAGGAAGAGGATATTGACAAGAGCTCCAGAGGCTAGGGGCAGCTAGAGTACTGGGCTTGGATTCAGGAAGACCTGGGTTCAAATCTGGCCTCAGACACTTGACACTTACTAGCTGTGTTACCCTGGGCAAGTCACTTAACCCCAATTGCTTCATCCCCCTCCCAAAAAAAAGGAGCCAACACTTGGGCAGCTAGGTGGCACAGTGGATAAAGCACTGGTCCAGGATTCAGGAGGACCTGAGTTTAAATCAACCTCAGACACTTGACACTTACTAGCTGTGTGACCCCTGGGCAAGTCACAACCCTTATTGCCCTACAAAAAAAAAGTGCTCCAGAGGCTAGACAAACATGGAGTGCTTCATGATCCATCCATGGATGGATGAAGGAGTTCCTTCACCACTGAGATCAGAGATACATTGATACTTCAGTGTCCTGAAGTGTTCACTTCTTTGGGCAGGAAGCTGAAGGCTCCTCTCTTTCCTTTCCTCTCCCACCAGCACCTTCCTCATCTTTGGGGTACCTAGATTCTCCTTTAGTTCTTAATTCTGGAACCTTTACTCTGTTAATTATCTCCTATTTATCCTATATACAGGTTGCATGTTTTTTCCTCCATTAGACTGAAGATAGGGACTGTCTTTTGCCTTTCTATATCCCCAATGCTTAGCACAATGACTTGGCACGTAGCAGAAACTTAATAAATAGTGATTGATTGATTGATTCTTGCATAGAGGTTGACAAAAATCCCCCTCTTCCTGGAGTAATTTCTTTCTGGTATCTTTTTCCACTGAAACATACATTTTTACCCCTTAATTCTAGGACCTGGCCAGAATATATGGTAAGGCTGTAATGCCAAGTCCTCAAGACTTCTAACACTCCACTCTATAGCCCAGTGTTCCTTCATCTCCAGGGTATGGTTATTTTCTCTAAGGCTCAAGAGAAGGGGCAGCTAGGTGGCACAGTGGATAAAGCACCAGCCCTGGATTCAGGAGGACCTGAGTTCAAATCTGGCCTCAGACACTTGATACTTACTAGGTCTGTGAGCCTGGGCAAGTCACTTAACCCTCACTGCCCCACCCCCCCCAAAAAAAGTCTAAGGCTCAAGAGACATTTAGAATTGCTTACAAAGAGACAAGTTAAATATGAACACTTTTGGAGAACCCTTGTCCCCAGGATAAGTCTCATCTGACACTGCAGCTTACATTTAGTTTTTGTTATGGAGGGTGGGGTTTTGGGGTTTCGGGGTTTTTTTTTAAGTAATTGGGGTTAAGTGACTTGCTCAGCTAGTAAGTGTCTGAGGCTGGATTTGAACTCAGGTCCTCCTAACTCCTGAGCCCATGCTGTATCTCCACTGCACCGCCTAACTGCCCCCATTATTGAGTTTTTCTTAGTGTTCCACCCAAATTGAGCTGGATTCTCAGGCTGTTAGAGTGAATTCATTACTTTGGGAGGCAGTGTTGATTCTTTAACAATATATTTTATTAGTTCTCTTTTTAAAAGAGTATCTTTTTCACTTATAAATGATCCTTCTCCCCCAATAGAACTCTGACTTGTAATAATGAAGTAAATTAATGATCACTTAAGTAAAATTAATGATCACATTGGCCATGCCTGCCAATGGAGGAAGATAGCTGGCTGAGAACAAGCCTAATCGTACCACCTGGGACCCCCTGTAGCTTGGGACAGTGCATCCTGGAAGCAGTGCTCCATGTTAAGAAGGAGTTAAAAGTCAAAAAATAGGCAGGCAAGATGAGCAGGCAGAGAAAGCAGCAGACCATAGAAAGCTTCTTTGGTGACAAGGTAGATCAAAATACACCCTCAGAAGAAAATAACAAAGTCAAAGCTCCTACATCCAAAGGGTCCAAGAAAAATATGAATTGGTCTCAGGTCATAAAGTCACTCAAAAAGGACTTTGAAGATAAAGTAAGAGAGGTAGGAGGAAAAGTTAGAGAGGTAGAGGTAAAAATAGAAAGAGAAATGAGAATGACGCAGGAGGGTCATGAAAAAAAAAGTCAACAATTTGAAAAGCCAAATGGGCCAAATGGAAAAGGAGGCACAGAAGCTCTCTGAAGAAAATCATTGCTTAAGAATTAGGATAGAGGGGGCAGCTAGGTGGCATAGTGGATAAAGCAATTGCTCTGGATTCAGGAGGACCTGAGTTCAAATCTGACCTCAGACACTTGGCACTTACTAGCTGTGTGACCCCGGGCAAGTCACTTCACCCTCATTGCCCCACCAAAAAAAAAAAAAAAAGAATTAGGATAGAGCAAATAGAAGCTAATGACTTTATAAGAAATCAAGACACAATAAAGCAAATCCAAATGAATAAAAAAATAAAGAAGACAATATGAAATATCTCCTTGGAAAAACAGCTGACCTGGAAAATTGATCTAGGCGAGATAATGTGAAAATCATTGGACTACCTGAAAACCATGACAAAAAAAGAAGTTAGACACCATCTTCCAAGAAATTTTCAGGGAAAATTGCCATGATATTCTAGAAGCAGAAGGTAAAATAGAAATTGAAAGAATCCACTGATGACCTCCAGAAAGAGATTCCAAAAGGAAAACTTCCAGGAATATTATAGACAAATTCCAGAGATCCCAGGTCAAGGAGAAAAAATTGCAAGCAGTTAGAAAAAGGGAATTCAAATACTGTGGCACTACAGTCAGGATAACACAAGATCTAGCAGCTTCTACATTAAAGGACTGGAGGGCGTGGCATATGATATTCTGGAGGGCAAAGGAACTGGGATTACAACTATCCTGGGTCTATCACCTCTCTATTAGGAGATGGGTTGTTGTTGTTCAGTTGTTTTAGATTTTTTATGACCCCATTTGGAGTTTTCTTGGCAAGTGGTTTACCATTTCCTTCTCCAGGTCATTTGAAAGATGAGGAAACTGAGGCAAACAGGGTTAAATGAATTGCCCAGGGTCACCCAGCTAGTAAGTGTCTAAGGCCATATGTGAACTCAGAGTGAGAAATCTTCCTGACTCCAGGTCTGTTGTTCTGTCCACTGTGCCACCTAGCTGCCCCCAAGGAGGTAAGTGGCACAGAATTAATTCACTTTGTAAAGACACCTCAAATTTCTGACATTTTGGAACTCAATCAACATTTATAAAGCTCCCACTATGTGCCAGGCATTGGCAATTATTGCCAATATTGCCAATATATCGCCAATGCCTGGCACATAGTGGGTACTTAATAAACGTTGATTAATTGATTGATTGACTAGTCTACTCTCTATTAAACTAGATTTGGGTTTGGAGGCTATCACGATGGTTATACTATATCACCATATCATATCATATATCACCATGCCTACCTATGTAATAGGTGCCTAGCCAATGTAGCCTCATCCTCTAGGCAGGTAGGGCATGTTCTACCTGCTACCAGCTTGCATAGAGAGCCTGGGTAGCCAGCTTCTGGAAAAGCATAATATTGTGTAATAGGAGGGCTGTGAACTTCAATTCTGATCATGCACAAGTATTATATTTCCACTCCTCTTACCATGTCCTTTTCTTTTTTTTTTTTAATTTAATTTTTTTACTCTTTTTTTGGCAGGGCAATGGGGGTTAAGTGACTTGCCCAGGGTCACACAGTTAGTAAGTGTCAAGTGTCTGAGGCTGGATTTGAACTCAGGTACTCCTGAATCCAGGGTCGGTGCTTTTTCCACTGTGCCACCTACCTGTGCTCCCTACCATGTCCTTTTCTTGCCCAGCTGTGTTAGAGTGATAAGGCAAGGACTGATTGAAGCCAGCCCTCAGTGGAGAGACAGACAGACCTCAGGCCTTTACCTTCCCACCTGGGCCACTGCCACAAGGGCCCGGGAGTGCATGACCCTACTAGTGCTTATGTCTCTTCTTTGTTTAGTGTTTGTTGTTTTCAGGTGAGTGAAAGTGCTCCTCATTCTCTCACTCTGCATATCCAATTAGTTACTAAATTTTGTAATTTCTTGCTTTCAGATGAAGCAATACTGAAAGCTACAACCATGTGAACTTCAAAGGTTGGAATAGCAAGCAGCAGGAGCCTGGAGCCCCAGTCTCTGCTGAGAGTCACTGAAAACTGAGCACAGGTGAGGAGTTAGAAGAAGTCCTAAAGAGAAACCTATCTGACTGAACCCAGGGATAACTGAAACAGCGAACTCATCTAGGGGTTTTGCCTAAATGCAGAATGTGAATTTGCTTCTGAATGCAGAAGTGAAATGCTTTACAAACCTCTTCAGGGACTGAGGTAGAAAAGGGACGTCTACCCCAGGTATTTCAAGAAAATATTTGTTTTTCTGGCTTCCCACCAAATTATTCTTTGTAATTGTAAAGCTAATTGATGTCAATTGGTTAAATGATACTGGAGCTTTAATAACTGGTGGTTAACATTGGAAAGATCATATCAGAGTGGGGCCTTGAGTTGATAGCATTAAAGAGAATATGAATTACCATCTTGATTGGAGTGTTTTTTAGGGTCCAACTCTTCGTGACCCCTTTTGGGGTTTTCTTGGCAAAGATACTGGTGTGATTTGCCATTTTCTTCTCCAGCTCATTTTACAGATGAGGAACTGAGGCAAACAGGGTTAAGGGACTTGCCCAGGGTCACACAGCTAGTGTCTGAGGCCAGATTTGAACTCAGGGTGAGGAATCTTCCTGACTCCAGACCCAAGCCTCTATGCATTATAGCGCCACCTAGACGGCCTCAAATTACCCTCTACTGCCAAGGATACCACTAGAGAGAAGTGTAGCCAGTCTAGTGAGGCCAAGCCTTCATATATTTATCAGTAGCAGCAATGAGCTGTAGGTCTGACAATGAGGGCTAACAACAACAATGAGACAAGTTTGGTTTGGGCTTCATGACCCGAACGTGATCGTTCAGGTGCTTGTCCAAGCTCAGACCCATCTAGGGCTGGTGTGAAACATTTCTGGGATTTTGCTATGGCTGAGTTCATCCAGAGGGTGAGTACAAAGCGTTGTTGTTATGTCAAGCTCAGGACACAGCTTGCTTGCTGGTCCTTAACTCTGGAAAAACAGAGCAAAAAGAGAGGGGTGGTCTTGGCACAGGGATGCTGACACCCCTCTTAGATGTATTACAAAAACTGACATCTTTGACATAGCACCAAGACTTTTGTGTGCCTCCCCACAAGATTTCTAAAATAGAACAATGGAGTACATTTGTATGACATGTCAGAGGTTCGGCTCAAATGCTAGCCCTGTCTTAGTTCAGGTTTGATTTTGGGAGGAAATGAGACACTCATAAGTCATTAGACATTTCACAAAAGGAGGTTTACTTTGCCCTAATATGGCAAGAATGTGCAACAAAGATACCGTGGTATTTGTCATTAGTAAACTTTGGTAGCTTTTGTAGACTCAGCCTTACCTCTTCACTGAAACATGCCTGATCAGCAAGTCTTCAGAGTATGGCAACTCCAATGCTCTTAGACACTCACTAAGTCTGAAAAACCTAGATTCCACATGACTGGGACATTTTATGCCCCTAGATGACCAGGAAGTAGCATTAGATCTTCCAGGATCAATTAGGTCTCAAGGGACAGCTTTGTTTTCTCTGAGGGGTGTGGGAAGTCAGCTACTATAGGGTAGGCATTGTGATAAGCATTTTACCAATATTATCTCATTTGATCCTTACAGCAACCCAGGGAGCCGTTAGTCTTATATTACAGTTGAGGAAACTGAGGCAGGCGAAGTTTAGTTGGTTTGTCTAGAGTCACACAACTAGTAAGTGTCTGGCTGGATTTGAACTCAGGATTTCCTGATTCCAGGCCCAGGACTCTATACACTGAGCTACCTAGTTTCCTAAGGTTCTTTCTTGAGAGGAAAGATGCTGCATGATGGAAATTCTGGTCCCATCACACATGTGCTTATCAGTATACATCAACTGTAAGAAAGAACTTCTGAACTATTAGGGTTATACATAAATATAATGAGATCCCTAGGTGGTGAGTTCCCTCTAATTGGTGGTCTGCTGGGTAAGTTGATGGCTTCTTGTTCTTGGACTAGGTGGTCTCAGAGGTCCCTGCCAACTCAGAGAGTTTGCAATTCTGTACCCATGTCTTGTCTGTTTGGTTTCATTTTACAGCATGAGGTTCAAATCACTAAGTGGTAAATTCTTCCTCCCCGCCCCCCACCCCCAAAATGGTTCCATTAGCTTTGAAGAAAAAAAACTGTTCCATGGCCACAGGCTACACTACATACCTTGTTCAACAAATTGATTTTTTTTTCCCGTGATCATAGGCTCATGAAAAGTGGATAGTAGGGGCGGCTAGGTGGCGCAGTGGATAGAGCACCAGCCCTGGATTCAGGAGTACCTGAGTTCAAATCCGGCCTCAGACGCTTAACACTTACTAGCTGTGTGACCCTGGGCAAGTCACTTAACCCCAATTGCCTCACTTTAAAAAAAAAAAAAAAAGAAAAGTGGATAGTAGAGGGACATCCATCCCTACTACCAAGAAAAAATTCCACCCAATTAGCATCATATGTCCCATTGATAGTAGGTCAGTGACACACTTACTCTAGTGACCTGAAAGGACAAATGCAACTTCTTAATTTAGCCCACTTACTGCCAGATAATAAGTGAATTAATACACCCAACCCCAGGAGGCCTAGATAGCAGAAGACTTTGGTCTATTGCCCTTGCTTTGGTCTCCCCAGGCTGCAGGGCAGCATCTAGTTCTTCCAGTTTTGTGACTGTTCTTTCCTTTTTGTAGGCCTGGTGACTCAGCTGATGTGGCTCCGGTGACTCAGCAAGACTCTGTGTCTTGTGGGTTCCATATGAACTGGAGCCAGGAGAGTGGCTTGAGAGCTAGCATTCTCCCCTCTAGGAAGATGGATGGCAACAAAAGTCCCCATCCCCCGGAGCATGGCCTTATAGAAGTGTTATCTTCCCCCAAGCCAGGATGCCGATCTCATGGGAAGAAGCAGGAAATGGCAGCCAGTTCTCAGAAGGAAGGAAAGCTAACAGCTTCCTGAACTTTCTGTTACTACATTTATGGCACTGGAAAGGGATACAGGGTTATCCCTCTCTCCTTCAGAAACTCCATCTGTTGGAATCTTCCCCATCCTTTAAGGCTCAGCTCAAATGACACCTCCCTCAGGAAGCTTAACTTGGTCCCCACTGTAGAAAATAATCTGTGGGGGCGGCTAGGTGGCGCAGTGGATACAGCACCGGCCCTGGATTCAGGAGTACTTGAGTTCAAATCTGGCCTCAGACACGTGACACTTACTAGCTGTGTGACCTTGGGCAAGTCACTTAACCCCCATTGCCCCACCAAAAAAAAAAAAAAGAAAAGAAAAGAATCTGCTCCTCCTTTGAATTCATTGCACTTTTTGGGCTTACTTCATAGCACTTCTTTGTCATCACCTATCGGGTTCTATTATTTTTGTAACTGTTTTACCCTCTGAATATAGGGCTTCTCTTTTTTACTAGACTATAAACTCCTTGAGGGAAGGAACTGGTTCATTATTGTCTTTGAATCATATATATATATATATATATATATGTAATCGTTCATATATATATACATGTACACACATACATACACACATGTGTGTGTGTATATATATATACAACAGATTTACTTTATTTTTAACTCATGGGACAAAACAAGCATTTCTATTACAGTACAATAAAAAAAGATGATACACATGAAACTGCAAATCTACCATGTACAATTTGTTATTCCCTTCAAATATACAAGTTATCATGTAAATTCCCCCCCTTTTTTTTCTTCCCTCTCCCCTCCCCCCACCATGGCTGCCATTAGACACAAATAGATGTGTGTATACATGCATATACACATATGTATTTATATGCACATATACATGTATGCATATACATGTGTACATTGTGTGTATGTAGAAAATTATAGAGTTTAGCACAGTGCCTGTCATAATAAATGCTTGTTTAATTGAGTGAATACATATATATATTCTCTTTCCTCCTAGATTATGAGCTTCTTGAGGCCAAGAATCCTGTCTTCTATATCTTTGTATGCCCCACTGGGCCTTGCACATAGCATATATTTAACAAATGGTTGGCTAGCTCACTCAATGGATCTGTGCCCTTAGGGTGAGCAGGAAGATGAGTATCTAGTTAGCATGCTATATCTTTTTTTGGGGGTGGGCAGGGTAATGAGGGTTAAGTGACTTGCCCAGGGTCACACAGCTAGTAAGTGTTAAGTGTCTGAGGTTGGATTTCAACTTAGGTCCTCCTGAATCCAGGGCCAGTGCTCTATCCACTGCACCACCTAGCTGCCCCAGCATGCTGTATCTTGAGGAAATCAAATGTCCTTTGTCCCTCTGAGTTTCTCTGCTTCATCTCTCTTTTGCCGGTATTTTGGATGACTCTGGGGAGCCCTATAAGTTTTCTGTATGTTTGTAGGAAATGTGCCTGAAGCTGTGCTTTTTGCACATTTCTAGCTGTTTGCAAAATCAGGGCAGTAGCTGCCAAGTTTTCCCTGACTTTAACCATTGCAAACAGCAATGCCTATGTCTCCCCTGCCACCAACCCATTAACATGGAACTAGCATGCTGAAGGGGATGCTTCTACACTGTTCCCTGGAGTGTGGGGGCTGCCTAGAGATTTTATGGCCAATAGTTCAGTGGTTTATCACTGTGATGAAGTATTTCTAAGCTTGGCTAAGAGCATCAGTGGAAGGGCTGCTGCCTTTTCACCAGCATATAAAAATCTTATCTATGCTTCAAAACCCAGTTCAAGTACATTCCCCTAGATTAACCTTCCCTGGCCATACTAGTCCACAATGATCAATCCTTCCTGAAACTCCTGCAGTGATTTAGTGCTTGTGAGGGTGGGGTGATTGATGTACTCAGCCCCACCCCTCTTCAAGTAAGTGAAAAGATGCCCAATCAACCAATCTTCTAGGCCCTAGACCATGTGGAAAAGTCCTTCCCAACTTAAGTGACTATTGCACAAGATCCAAGAATTCCATTTGATAGTCCAAGGAAATTTGGCCACAAATCAGGGGTCATCTGTAAATGACCAAACTGGTTAGAACTACATTCATTCAAGAAGTTGGGGCAAGTGTTTCATTCCAGCACACCCTTAGGGGCTAAGATATGACTGAGCTGTGACAGAGAAGGGAGATAATCCAAGAAGGTCATTAAATCTATAAGAATTTTGGAGCAGACCTGGGCTGAGAGAAGTCTTGAGAAAAGATTGGCTCTTTTCCCAACTTCCCTGCCCAGTGCCTATTTATCCACAGACACTGTAATATAATCCACTGTTTTGCTACCCAAATATTTCCAGTAAACTGAATTTTGCCTCAACCACAAAGAAGGAATGTGTTAACCAGAGAGAGATAAGGCAGAGAGTTTAACCTCTTCCTAAATGTTAAGAATTCTCCTAACTGGGGGCTCAGAGCAATTGTGATTGAACTGATAACTTTTGACCTAAAATAATCTCCCTAAAGCTGAAGAGGAAAAAATGATCTGGACTTTAGGAAACATTTTATTGCTTCTCAGCTTAAATGAGTTAATTAGTGCAACAGGGTGTTACATGTAAAATACCTTTGCTGTTCTATATTCTATCATATTTCTTCTTATATTCATTTCAATGAATATTAACTAAACATTATTAGTGCAAGAGCTGTGCTAGGGATACAAAAACAAATCTGGTTCTCAAGGAACTTATTTTCCACTAGTAAATGCAACACAAACATAGAAAAGTAAAATTCAAGATAATTTGAGGAGATACAGTTTTAACAAATGTCAAACATTCTAAAGGAAATGGCATTTGAATTGGGTTAAAGCAAGATAAGGGGAGGAGGTAGTAAATTATAGGCATGATCTAAACATGATCATAAAAATAAAACAAAATCTTATGTAAAACATGGATATTAATATGTGCAATTGCTTGGGATGATTTTTCTACCAATATACTCACTCCTCTTTCCTCAGATTACCTCATGGCTGTGGCTGGTGCTCCTTAGAGTAGTCTCTGACTTTGGACAAGTTATTGGTGAATAAAGAACCCACATTTCCCCTTTTCATTTTGTGTGGTACAGAGGGAGTGCCTGAACTGGCATGGGTAGACCATGAACTTGCCATGTTAGGCCAGGCTAATTCCCCCTAAAAGGTACCATCTTAGAGACTTAATTGATCTAGCGGACTAAGGCTCAAATTGTTGACAAAGTTGTCTGGCCAACTAAATATAAAAAGCCCAGAGCACGAGTAAGTATTTAGTAATTCCTCAGGCTTGGCACATGATACTGACCAGAGGTACCCCACAAGGGCAAATGTGGAGGCAAGAGAGAAGTGTCCAAGTGGATTAATGCCATATCCTTGCTAAATAACCTTTCTGTGCTATTGCTCAGTTAACTTTTTTTGTTAGATGTTCACTGGTCTACAGGCAGCTCATTTCATGCTAATCCTGAGCCCACCAGCATTAGTGGGGCCAGGCCTAAAACTCTATTTAATAAATGCCAATCACTCCCTATTGACTGCAGGACCAAATGTTATTCAATCTTTTTTTGGGGGGGGGGCGGGTCTGGGCAATAAGGGTTAAGTGACTTGCCCAGGGTCACAGCTAGTAAAGTGTCAAGTGTCTGAGGTCGGATTTGAACTCAGGTCCTCCTGAATCCAGGACTGGTGTTTTATGCACTGCACCACCTAGCTTCCCCCATATTATTCAATCTTTTTCTCATCCTTTAAAATGTTCTATTTTGGGGTAAATTGTACAATGTACATAATTGTTAGTGCAGTTGCAAATGTATACTTCATGTGTAAATAAATAAATACATATTGGATTACATGTACATGCTAAAAAAAATCCATGGTAGAGCTATATGATCAAAAAATTTGAAGACTGTTCCAGAGGGCAGTGAAATGGGAGACAGAGAAGTCTCCTTATTAGGACAGCAGTTTCATAATCTTTTCTGGGGATTCCTGGAGATCTCAGAGACCTTTTAGAGAGAGGTCTGTGAGGTCAAACCTATTTTCATAGTAATACAAAGATGTTATTTGCCTATTAAAATATTCCTCCTATGGGGCAGCTAGATGGCACAGTGGATAAAGCACTGGCCCTGGATTCAGGAGTACCTGAGTTCAAATCCGGCCTCAGACACTTGACACTTACTAGTTGTGTGACCCTGGGCAAGTCACTTAACCCCAATTGCCTCACCAAAAAAAAAAAAAAGATTCCTCCTATATATGTATATGACATGTGTGTACATATATGTATATATGTGTATGAAGTCAGATTTTCTTCATATACTTTGACTAAAACAACATATTGCAAAGATTGGATGCAGAAGCAGACATGAGAAAACAGCTGTCTTTTATTAGGTCAGACATTAAAGAGATTTGCAAAAAATATATAAAAGAATGCTACTTTTTCACTTTTTGTTTTGAAAATGGGATTATTTTTTCATAAAAATATTTTATGGGTGTTCATATGTAACAGGTTTATTACTATCTTTAAATGAATTAATGAAATTAAATATTTTTAAATGTGTGTATTTTCATTTCTAATATCAATAGATATAACCCATACAAACAAAAGCTCCTTGGGGTCCTCAATAATTTTTAAGAACATAAAGGGGTCCTGAGGCTAAAAAGCTTGAAAATCACTGCAGTAGGGAACAAAATTGCTATCCTGAATAGGAATAGTATTGTAGCAAGAGGTCACAAGGGAAAGTAATTTTCACCTAGTCTGTCAGTTGTTCTGAATCAGGGCATCAGGAGGTTGGGATTTGTTGGTCACGGGGCAGAAGAAGGAGCAAGTAGTCAGAAAATTGTAGAATGAACTAATCTTAAACAAAATGTTGGCATAAATGAGACTTCACAGATCTCCTAGGTGATTTCACAGACCTGTGAAGGGGAAGTAGTGAATCATCTAGGAGATAAATGACATAGAAGACTTCCTCTCCCAGGTGAATACCTCACACTGACAATCATCTGGATAAACATTCCTATTTCCTTCAGCCATTCCTCATATGAAATTTTCCAGAATTTTCACCATTTTACACCCTCCTTTAGTTTGTCAATGTCTTCCTAAAGGGCAAGGAATAACCATGACCGAACACACTTCTTCAGATCTCCAGATGTGTCCTGAAAAGAGTAGAATACAGCTGGATTATCATTTCTCTTCATCTGGACACTGAGCTTCTATTAATGCAACTGAACCTAAAATTGCATTCTTTTTTAAATTTCTTGGCAGCTACATCATACTGTTGGCTCAAAGTGAACATAGATAGTTCACTATTTTTTTTTAATCCTTTTCACACAAACTCCTGTTAAGCCTCTACCTGTAGTTGTATACCTGTTGGTTTTACTTTTTGCCTAAGTTAAGGGCCTTGAATTTATCCATATTTATTTTGATCGTATAATCATTTAACCAGAGTCAGTGTAGTAGAGAGGCTGAAGAGCTCTTCTCAAAATTGGCTTCAAATCTTGCTTCTCAGGCAAATGGACTGTGTGACCTTGGACAAATCACTTAACCTCCTCTCAGTGCCCCTGGCAAGTCTCTAAGTTGCAAAACAGTTGCTGATTGACATTAATAGCTAGGGTTTCCTCCCTGGGGAGCTCTCTATACAGATGAAATCACAGATAAGATAGAAAGAATTTTAATCATATGTTTTCAACCTGTTGAGATATTTTTGGATCTAGATTCCAGTGTATCAGCGTCATGGTACAGTAGAAAGAATACTTGATTTAGAGATGGATATCTAGGTAAAATTCCCTGTTTGATCATTCACTAGCTACTTGACCTTGGGCAAGTCTTTTACTATCTCTACACCTCACTTTCCTCATCTGTAAAATGAGGAGCTACATTAGATGGTCTCTTTTTTTTTTTCCCAGTGAGGCAATTGTGCCCAGGGTCACACAGCTAGTAAGTGTCAAGTGTTTGAGGCCAGATTTGAACTCAGGTCCTCCTGAATCCAGGGCCAGTGCTTTACTCACTGCACCACCTAGCTGCCCCTCTAGATGGTCTCTTAAGATTCCGTCTAGTTCTCATTTATACTCCAATTTTTTCTGTCATTTGAAAGTTTGATAACTATGCTTTCTGTGTTTCAGGACCATGCCAAAAAATATTAACTGGTCCATGGCCACAATACAGAACCTGTGGCATGTCATTAACAACCTATGTCTAGGTAATGATAGCTAACATTTAGTTAGTTTGTAATGGTTTACAAATCACTTTATATCTGTATTATCTCATTTAATCCTCGTAACCAACCTGTGAAGTAAGTGCTATTATTTTCACCATTTTACAGATAGAGAAACTAAGGTTGATGATAGATTAAGTGACTTGTGCTAGATCTTACAATCAGTATCTGAGGCAGAATTTGAACCCAGGTCTTCCCCACTCCAAGTCCAGTACTTTATCCACTATGCTGTGCTGTTGCTTAATAAACATCTATCCATTAATCAACACTTTTTTGAATGCAATTTTTCAACACTTATGAATCCACCCAATTATACTAGCACATAGCCATGTTTTGAGATCTCTTCCACAAGTATACCAGCAGATGTTTTGTTTAATGGTTTCAAGATGTATTATGTCTATGACAGTCATCCAATAACCCTATCGAGAACAGAAATTAGATTTGTTTGTCATGATTTGTGCCATGATGACTCTTATTGGTCACTGTTATCTTTCTAAGTACTTTCAAATCATCTGTGTAATAATTCATAGTAAAGTTTTGCTAGAGATCAATGTCAAATTCACAAGGATAGAGTTTTTGGAATCAATCTTTTCCTCCTTTTGAGAAGTTAGGACATTAGCCAATTTCAGATCTTCTGACATGTCTCCTTCAAGATTCCTCAGACATTATTAATGGTGCTTTTATAACCATTTCTGTAAAATTTTAAAGTCTCTTGAGATAGAAAACGAACCCTTTTCAAACTAATCTCAAAACTAACCCACTTAAAGCCACCAGGTACTCTATTACTGTCTACTCTCCTATTTGAGTCTTAGTTCCTTCTTAACTATGTTTGTTCTAGCATTTCTAGTCTGAGGATGATTGCAAGAGCAAATACTTTTTTTGATGTTGCTCTTAGAATCATTGAATTTTCAAGCCTGAAGAAACATTTGGGGATCTAGTCCAGTACTGTCCCCTAACAGAAGAAATGCAGAAAGGTCAAGCAACTTCCCCACAGCTACTTAAGTGGCAATGCTGAGCCTAGAATTGTGGCTACTGGCTCAGTCCACCACTCTTTCTACACTGTCTCTCCAAGAGTTGAATAGTTCAAGCTTCTCTGTGTCATCTATTATAAGCTTGATTTTATAAGCTCTGGTTAGATAAATTATGCTTCATGAAGGGTAAGGGTCATATCTTATTCATTTGCATAGTGCCTTGAACATTAGTAGGTGCTCTGACATTTTTTGGAACCTCTTCACATTTTGCCATATCCCTCAAGCAACTGACCAATTGCTTCTTTGTTTTGCTTTAAAAAACTTTCTATTTGTTGCCTTTGACATTTTATTTGGGGAAGAATTTTCATTTTCATTATGAACTTTACAAATATCAACAAACATGAATATTCCCAATATAACCAACAGGAATAAAGGATTGTATATGAAACCATAAAACATTTTTTGGAGGAGGCAAACAGGGTTAAGTGACTTGCCCTGGGTCACATAGTAAGTGTCTGAGGCTGAATTTGAACTCCTGACTTCAGTGCTTTATCCACTGTACCACCTAGCTGCCCCTATAACTTTTTAAATTGTCTGAAAGGATGGCATCTTTGAGCCAGCTTAATCAATTAACACACCCCGCAAGGATGTTGGAATTAGCATGTGTAGAAGGTAGAAGCTGAAATAATTGAGGAAACAAGGGAATGGTTCCAAGCATATTGACTTATTAAGTGATACATGCCAATTGTATAACAAATTGGGAGCAAACCTACTTAGGTTGGCACTGGACTCCTAATACAGGGGGAGACAGGTTTTTGTGCATCAAAAGCAAACAATTAACAGGATATAAACCAGTATACATGATTAGATAATCTGATTTCTAATTGGAAGAAAGATTAGGGGCTTTCTGAGTTGGGAGGCAGAGAGTGAACTGGTACAATTCCCTGAAACCAGAAAACTCCTTGCATCAGTCTTTGTATCTTTTTTTTTTTCTTTTTTGGTAAGGCAATTGGGGTTAAGTGACTTGCCCAGGGTCACACAGCTAGTAAGTTTCAAGTGTCTGAGGCTGGGTTTGAACTCAGGTCCTCCTGAATCCATGGCCAGTGCTTTATCCACTGCGCCACCTAGCTGCCCCCTCAGTCTTTGGATCTTAGTGGATTTTTAGTCAGCATAATACAGGTCCTTAGTTAAGGGTCTCTAAATAACAGGTAGAGAAGGTCCAGTTTCCCAGACACTCAGGCCTAGGTTCAAATAATGCAAGAAAGTTTTCTCACAAGACAGAATTTGGTCTAGTCCCATAATTGAATAGAAAGGGAACTGAGCTAGCTCCAGAATTGAGTCACAAGATGCAGTCAGTATAGTTCCCTCAATTCCCACAATTCCCTCCCTTGTAAGAGTCAATTGTTAAACTTTCAGTGTTAAGCATATATACTCCAGAAATTGGCAAATGCTACTCATCAGGGCTTGATTTATTGCTTTGTTTAGACTCAAAGTGATGGAGAAAATGTTGATAAGATAGATTAAACTTAAATTTTTGTCATACTTTTTTTGGCTTTTTTGGAGAGCTGGTTGTTAAATATTTATAAGCATATACCTTACCATAGTCCACCTAAAGTAAAGGATAAGATCGAATACTCCATACTTTAACAGGTGAGAACAAATCTCAATCAGTAAGGAAAGACTTTGGTCTACATGTGTCAAGTCCTTGAAAACCATTGGATGAATTGGAGTGATATTGACAGGGCTAATATTTATCCCAGATGAGGTCCCCTCCATGTGGCACATATAAACTCTGAAGCTACTATCCCAACACTAAATTCATTGGGTAGGTTGGGTGCCCAAAGTCCCAAAAGTGCTACCTGTCCCCTCTGAGGCTAGGTAACCCGTATGAAATATTATAAATATCACCTCCCCCAACATAATCACTGATGTTACTCTTGGTAGCTATCCTACTACCACTAATCCTGCCACTTTCATCATTCCCACCACCACTGTGGGTATCACCACTACCAGGAGGCAGCTAGTGGTACAGTGCATAGATCACTGGACCTAGAACTGGAATGATCTAAGTTCAAATCCAGCCTTGAACACTTACTAGCCACATGACCCTGGGCAAGTCACTTAACCTCTGTTTGTCTCAGTTTCCTCAAGTGTAAGATGTAACAGCACCTTTCTCCAAGGGTTGTGATGAGAATCAAATGAGATCATATTTGTAAAGCACTTAGTCTAGTGCTGGGCATAGTTTATAGTACCACCAGTGGTATGTAGTGCAAGTAAGTATCTTTATCCCCATTTTTCAGAGAAGAAAAATGAGTCTTAGAAATGGAGAACAACTCGCCTGCTTTGACAAAGCTAACAAGTGACAGAATCAAGTCTCCTGACCCTAAACTCTTTCACTTTTATCCCATGACACCATAGGATAACCATGAACACTTTCACAGATGTTATTTTAATCCATTTCAATAAGGCATTGATTATTAAGCCCCTACAATTTGACTTTACATGTTCCTCACAACAGCCCATGCTGAGACATTTCTCCTAAAATGTAAACCAGTTGTGGTTTTGTTTTTGTTTTTTTTCTATGGTCCTGTGTGCTGGGGTCTATACACAGATCCATTTCCAAAGACCTTCTTCCTGTTCAGCAGGAGCAGTGATGTAAGGATAAAGCAGGCAAAAATTGAGATTAGGTGTATAAAGGAATAATAGATTAACCTAAGGATAAAAAATTAGGTTAGTAATTAGATTGTGGCAGATGATGGACAGCCAAAAGAATTTATGTTCTATCCTTTAGGCCAGTGGTTTTCAACCTTTTTAGTCTCTGGACACTGTAGGACTCTGAAAAATTGTTAAGAACCCCAAAGAGCTTTTCCTTATATGGGTTACATATTTATTTATATTTAACATATTAGAAATAAAAACAGACATGTTTTAAAATATTTTTTCATTTAAAATAAAAATAATAAACCTATTACATATTTTTAAAAAATAATATTTTGAATGAAAAACATTTTCCAAAATAAAAAAATCAGTGAGAAGAATGGCATTGTTTTGTATACCTTTGCAAATCTTTTTAGAATCTGACTTAATAGAAGTCGGCTAGATTCACATATCTGCTTCTGCATTCAATCTGTTGGGATATATTGTTTTGGTTGAAGTATGCAAAAATCATCTAGTGTTACACAGATATGTAGTTGGAAAAGGGAGAAGCATTTTAAGAGATAAATGACAGTTTAGTATTGTTATGAAAATAGTATTGGCCTTGTACACTCCTTGAATGGGTCTTGGGGACCACTTGGGTTCTCAGACCACATTTTAATTACAGCTATAGACAATGGGGAGGTGCTAACAGCATTCGAACAGGGGAATAATATGATCAGATTTTCTTTAGGAAAGTTCATCTGGTAACTATATGAAGAATGGATTAGAAAGAGAAGAGAATAGAGACATGGAAACCAGTTAAGAAACTAGAACATTAGCAGTGAATGAAGGCTTGAATTTGGGCAGGAGGCAATATAAGTGCAAAAGAGAGATGTAAGATATTGCCAAGGTAGACGTGATGCCAAATAAATGGCAGGGGAGTCAGAGAGAAAGGTCAGGGATGACTTCAAGTCTTCAAGCTTTGATGAAAGGGAAAATCATGGTACCATTATTAGAAATTGGGAAGTTGGGAGGAGAGACAGGGTTGGGAGGAAAGATGGTAAGTTCAGTTTTGGACATATTAAGCTCAAGGTATCTGAAGTCTGTCCAAATTCACGTTCATTGATTCTATGATATTATCTATCCAACTATGCCTCATTCTTTTCCTTTTGCCTTCAATCTTTTCTAGCATCAGGGTCTTTTCCAATGAGCCCCATCTCCTCCCAATGTGGCCAAAGCTTCAGCTTCAGTAAATAGACTGAATACTTTTTTTTAAAGTATTGACGGATTAGATCTTCTTGTTGTCCACAGGACTCGCAAAAGTCTTTTCCAGTACCACAATTCAAAAGCATCAATTCTGTAGCACTCAACTTTCCTTTATAGTCCAAATTTCACAGCCATACATTTTGTTTGTTTGTTTGTTTTTTGTTTTGTGGGGCAACGGGGGTTAAGTGACTTGCCCAGCGTCACACAGCTAGTAAGTGTCAAGTGTCTGAGGCCAGATTTGAACTCAGGTACTCCTGAATCCAGGGCCAGTGCTTTATCCACTGCGCCACCTAGCTGCCCCCACAGCCATACATTTTTACTGAAAAAACCATAGCTTTTACTATATGGACCTTTGTTGGCAAGGTGATGTTTCTGTTTTTTAGTATGCTGTCCAGATTTACCATAGATTTCCTTCCAAGGAGCAAATATCTTTTCATTTCATGGCTGTAGTTGCTGTCTGTAGTGATTTTTGAGCCCAAGAATATAAGATCTAAAACTGCTTCCATTTCTTTTCCCTCTATTTGCCAAAAAGAAGTGATGGGAAGTTGCCCAGATCTTGGGGATTTTTTAATGTTAAGCTTCAAGCCAGTTTTTATACTCTCCTCTTTCACCCTCATCAAGAGCCTTCTTAATTTCTCTTCATTTCTTGCCATCAGAGTGATATCAATTGAATATCTGAGATTGTTGCTACTTCTCCCTACAACCTTAATGCCAAATTTTGATTCATCTAGCCTGGCATTTTGCATACTCTAGATATAAGTTAAATAAATAAAGTAACAATATACAGACTTGTCATACTCCTTTTCCAATCTTAAACCAACCCGTTGTTCCATTTTTGGTGCTATCATTTATTGGCCCAGAGAGGTTCATCAGGAGACAAATTAGATGATTTGATACTCCTATCTCTTTGAGGACTTGCCATATTTTGTTGTGATCCTCTCTCTTAGTGAAAGGCTTTAGTGTAGTCAATGAAACAGAAGGAGGTGTTTTTCTGCAACTCCCTTGCTTTCTCCATAATCCAGCAAACGTTGGCAATTTGGTCTCTAGTTCCTCTGCCTCTTCAAAAACCAACTTGCTCTGCTCATAGTTCTTAGTTCACATATTGCTGAAGCCTAGCTTGCAGATTCTTTTGGGGGGGGTGGGGGGGGCAACAAAGGTTAAGTGACTTGCCCACGGTCACACAGCTAGTAAGTGTCAAGTGTCTGAGGCCAGATTTGAACTCAGGTCCTCCTGAATTCAGGGCCGGTGCTTTATCCACTGTGCCACCTAGCTGCCCCTAGCTTGCAGATTCTTAAGCATGTGAATTGAGTGCAGTGGTTCACATGGTGAGCATATTATGTTCACATAAATGATTATTCCTTTCCCTTTCCCTTTCCCTTCCCCTGAGATTGTCTTTGTGTCATGGCCCTAGCCTTTGTCTCCAACCTTGTACTTCATCTCTTGACTGAGGCAAACACCCTGAGTTCCTGACTGGCTATATGTTATCCCGGACCCAGACTCACCATGCTGTACTACTGCCATCTTCATGACATGCCACAGAACACTTAATTTTTTCCCCCACCTTCCACAGTCCCACCCCTGTAGATACTTTACACTTCTACCCCAGGGAACAGTAATCTTATCAACTGGAAAGGGACAGTCATTGGCCCTTCCAGGCCTTAGAAGGGGCCCATGGCAACAGTCCTCCCTCCTTACCTCTCTCCTATATGTGTTGTCTTCCTTTATTAGAAGGGCAGAGGGGCAGCTAGGTGGCGCAGTGGATAAAGCACCGGCCCTGGATTCAGGAGTACCTGAGTTCAAATCTGGCCTCAGACACTTGACACTTACTAGCTGTATGACCCTGGGCAAGTCACTTAACCCCCATTGCCCTGCAAAAAAACAAACAAAAAAAGAAGGGCAGAGACTGTCTTGCTTTTCGTATTTATATACTTAGTATACTTAAAGCATTGCTAAATGCTAGCAAAGCTACTTTTTTTTTTCCATTTATTCAGTAGTTGTAAATGCAAGGACTGGTAAAGAGTGTGCAGGTTAGGCTGATCTCCTGGAAGGCAGACAAATAAGCAGAGCACAGGAGCTACTAATGCTAACTCATTTCTTCCCCACTCCCCCCAAGCAAAGTGGGATCTTGGGATTGTTATGGGAGTATTATGGGCCCCAGGTACCTCAGAGGTTGTCTGAGGAGGTCAAGGAACTTTTTTCCTTGAAGCCCCAGGAGTTTTCCCTTGAGATAAAGGAACCTTCTTGAAACTAAACCAAAGGACAGACATACCCAAAGCAGCACTGGATCGAACTGAGCTAGCTCCAGGACCACCACCCTGCATTCCAATCCTCCTCGCCTCTTCTATGAAGTAATCCTGTTAGGTGTGGCTGCACCAGGAGGGGACAAAGAAACCGCCCACCAGCAGACTGCTTGCTACCCACCAGGACAGAGTTACTGCCCATCACCAGATTGTCCATGACCCATCAACAGATGACCCCAACCCACCACCAAACTACTTCCAACCCATCACCCAATAAGGGACATTTTACCCATGCCATTTTAGCCCTATAAAAGGCCGCTCCCCAGGCTAGTCAGGGAGGAAAGTGTTTTAAACCTTCCTCCCGGCCAGTTTCTCTCATAGCCCAATAAACCTGTTCTTTTATTCCTAAATAGGACTTGCGCGACAGTGTAATTCTTTACAGAGGAATCCTAAAGACCCATGTGCTTTCCCCCCATAACAGGATCATAGATGTAAAGATGAAAGGGACCTTAGAAACCACCTAGTCCCATCCCCTCATTTTAAAAAATTAACAACCAGAGCCCAGAGAGGTAAATTAACTGGCCCAAAGTCATACTAGTAGTAAATGATGGAAATATCAGAAACATGATGTGTAGTCAGGTCTTTACTTTCCAAAGCCAGGACATTTTCCCCTAGGACACAGTAGAAAGTAGGACCTTTCTCAGGTCCTACTGCAAAAGAAACATGTTAATCCAGAGGCAACAAAGAAAATAGTCCTTTACCCCGATAGGGGGAGTTCAGCCCAAATGAGATCTGAAATGTTCTGAGCTGAGGCTTTTTTTTTTTAAACCTTCATGAAAGTTGAAATAGTCTAAGGAAGTTTGCCTTGGGTTGTGAATAAGATTGAATCATGGGGGAAAGGGAAGAAGTACCCCCCCCCCCACCCCGCCCGTGCAGGGGCATTCTAGGCCTCCCAGACACTCTCCCAACACCTCCCCCCCACACAATCCTTTTGGTTTCACTGAGAAATCCACTCCCCATAGTGCTAGGGGGAGCTCCCAGTCAGGAATTTCAATGAGACATATGCAAATAACCCCAGCTCCTCTCAAATGAGGAAGTAATATGACTGGAACCTAGGGGACCTGAACCAAGTGTGGCTTTGTATCTTTTACCATTCTTTCCTATCCCTACCTTTGCATTAAGGTCTTCTAGCATTCATGTATAAGTTGGTTTCATTTGGAGAATCTTATCATATTCTTTTTAAAATTTCTTTATCAAAGAATTCATTATGCTCACCCTGAAATGAAGGGGGAAAGACACATTTAGAAATGAAGGTAATGTAAAGACGAGTTATCGGGGCAGCTAGGTGGCACAGTGAATTGAGCACCGGCCCTGGATTCAGGAGGACCTGAGTTCAAATCCAGCCTCAGACACTTAATGCTTAATAGCTGTGTGACCCTAGGAAAGTCACTTAACCCCAATTGCCTCACCCCCCCAAAAAAAGATGAGTTATCAATAAAAATTACTTTAAAAACAAAAAAAAATCATTATTTAGGCTTCTTGTCCTCTATAACAGATGTTGATAATTAGAGCATCTGCCCTAATTATCTTCATAGTGGATAGGAGGAGATGACCCAACTGGTCAATAAAATGATTTTTCTTGGGGCAGCTAGGTGGTGCAGTGGATAGAGCACCGACCCTGGAGTCAGGAGTACCTGAGTTCAAATCCAGCCTCAGACACTTAACACTTACTAGCTGTGTGACCCTAGGCAAGTCACTCAACCCCAATTGCCTATCTAAAAAAAAAAAAAAGATTTTTCTTATTTCTTTGGACACACAATCAAACCAACTCCTTCATTTGCTTTGCCAAAGAGATAACAGCCTTCCTTCTTTGTATCTCCTCATGATCAGCTGTGCTTCAAACTCCTTATCTGGTGCTCAGTTTCCTTTTCAGTCAAATGAAGAGGTTAGTCTAGGTGATTCCTAAAGTCTTTTCCTATTCTATGGTTCTCTGAATTGGATTATTACCAACAGGAAGATGTGGGCTCAGAGTGTCTGAATGATTTACCCAAAGGTCATATTGCAAGTCAGGGTAAGGTGGAGCCCGAGTGGGAACAAGTCTGCAGAATCTTCTTCACTCAGCACATTTTCCACCAGACTGGGAGTCACAGTTCAGAGGCGCCTTCAGGACAGGCATGAAGAAGCCGAGAAGGGCAACAGGAACATAATTTGAGACCATAGAAAGGTCAGATTTGGGGTCATATATACTTAGCAATTTATAAAACAGTTTGCAAAAGAGGCCAGGTAGTGTAGTATAAAGAACATTGAACCTGGGTTTTACTCCTGTTCCTGCCACGTGTGAAAAATGTGGTCTTGAGCCCATCCCTTCCTTATCCTCACAGAACTAGCTTCAGTTTCCTCAGCTGTAAAATGGAGTGAATAATTCCTGCCCTAGCTATATCTCAGGATTTTTGTGAGGATCAAATGAACAAGTGATAATTTTTTGTACTTACTAACATGTATTTAGATCTTACTGTTTTGCCAGGCACTATGTTAAACACTTTTGAACTATTAGCTCGTTTGATCCTTGCAACAGCCCTAGGAGGTAGGTGCTATCATTATTCCCAAACAGATGTTAAATGGCTTTTTCAAGATCATACTGCTAGTAATTATCTGAGGCTAGATTTGAACCTAGGTCTTTCTGACTGCAGATTAGGGACTCTAACCACAAAGCCAGTTAGCAGCTCTACCTATGAGACACTGTACTAAGTAAGGGCTGGGGATACAAATAGAAAAAGAAAAACAGTCCTTTGCCCTCAAGGTGCCACATTTATTTAAATATATGCGCATGTGTATGTGTAGGTGTATGTGTGTACATGCGAATGTATGTGTGTATGTGTGTGCATATATGCATATGTGTTTATGTGTGCATATATGTGTTGTACATATGTGTTTATATGTATGTGTGTATGTACATTTGTGTGGCTTGAAATCTTTGGTTTTTCCATTATCTAGATATGCCTCTATGTCTCTACCCCTCTCCTCTCCCAAAGAGTCATCCCTTATGAGAAAGAATTTTTTTTAAAGAAAGAAAAAGAATAAATTTTAATAATTCAGCAAAACAAATCATTACATTAAAAAAAACACCTGGTGTTATATTCAATGTTCTACATTCCTGGATGACATTTTCTGCAAAGGAATGGGGCAGAGACATTTCTTTTCACACTTCTCCTTTGAGGCCAAGGTTGATTATGATTTTGCAACATTTGCCTTTGATTTTGCAGTTGTTCTTTTCATTTACATTGTTGTAGTCATTGTGTATATTGCTTTTCTGGCTCTGCTTACTTTACTTTGCATCAATTTGTCATGGGGCGCAGAGCACCCCAGAATTTCTCTGGGGCACACCGAGGAATCTTCTCCTTGAGAAACTAAACCAGAGGACAGATAACGCCTAGAGGAACCAAATCGGACTGAGCTAGCTTGGGATTCCTACCCTTCATTCCGGTCTCCCTTATCCTGGGGAGATAAGTTTGGGAGTGGCTTCGGCCTTTGTGTTCTGAAGAGGGATCCGTAGCCACCCCTCACCCAATTCCTCTAGTCACTACTAGTGGGGGATGGTCCTCCACTCCTCACCCAATTCCCCCAGCTACCACCAGTGGGGGATGGTCCACCTTCATTAAAGGAACTTTTCACGGGCAGATGGTCCACCCCCATCAGTCCTCTATAAAAGTACCTTCCGGTCTCCTGTTCGAGGAGATTTGGTACCTCTGAGCCATGTGCTTTATGCCAAATCTCCCCATGAAAAGTCCAAGGATTTCTTTCATGGTTTCCCTTCCCCCACCCTTCCCTTCCCTTGCTCCTAAATAAACTATCACCTTGTTCTAACTATGTTTTGTGTGCAAGAGGGTGTAATTCTTTAAAGAGGAATTCCCAAGAACCCCAACCCCAAACCATACCCCATTTTCCCACTATATCAAATTGATATAAATCTTTTTGTTTGTTTTTGTTTGTTTTGTTTTGCGGGGCAATGAGGGTTAAGTGACTTGCCCAGGGTCACACAACTAGTAAGTGTCAAGTGTCTGAGGCTGGCTTTGAACTCAGGTCCTCCTGAATCCAGGGTCAGTGCTTTATCCACTGTGCCACCTAGCTGCCCCCAATTCATATAAATCTTAATGAGCTTCTCATGAACTCATTGTTTCATATAACACAGTAATATCCCATTATATCTTTGTATCACAATTTGTTTAGCCATCCCCCAATCAGGAGGCATCTTATTGGTTTCTGCTTCTTTATTGCCACCAAAAGAGTTAGGCTATTTATATTTTATGGTATATGTGAAGGCTTTTTCTTTATCAATGACCACCTTGGGGAATATGCCTAGCAATAGAATCCAATCAAAGACTGGACCAATTCACACAGGAATTTACATTCTAATCAAATATGACACACGAGAGAGTGGTGGAAAGGGAAGGATGTTTTAGACCAGGTAGAAATCATTGCTTTTGGACAAGCAAAAGACTTTCCATTATCTTGTTCCCTTTGGGTTTTTGACTGTCTCTCTTCCCTAGCAAGACATCCTCAGCCCTGGCACAAAAGCTCTTTAGAAGTCCTGCCAGCTAGTTATTGCCCTAAGACTTAATCTTTTCTTTAAACCTTCCTCTTCTCTCCCCACCCTTCCTCCCCGTCCCGGGCCAACTCTAGTCCAGGGACTTGAGCCCTCAGTCAGAAACCTTATGGTAAGCATTTCATATACCTCCCAGCTTTAATATCTGAAACCTAACCTATAAACCAAGTAATAGTTATTTGTCCAGTAACTATTAAACAGCTCAGAAGTTTAAGGTTCCCCAATTTCCCAATTCTAAGCTTCTTTAATTCTCCCTTGCAGCTGAGTGTGTATGTGGGGAAGCGGGGAGAAAAGGAGAAAGACACAGCTAAACTGAGGGGACCAGGCTATCTTCTTCTCTACTAGTTTAGCTGCATTCTTCATCTTTTCATATGCAGAAACAACTAGCCAAAGGCAATGCTCTTACACAAATGTCAGCGATTTGGGTGAATTACGGGAGGGACCGAAGGGCTAAGGCCAGTAATTCCCCTAGGATGCTGCTAGGTGGGGGTGGGAGTGGGAGTTGGGGAGGGGAGTTGATATTTGTATATGTAGCCAGGAATCTGTTTGGTTTGCACTTTTTGAAGGCAGGAGGGAGGGGTGACATGTGTTCCTTCATAGGAATGTTGACCGAAAAGAGGAGCAGAGCATAGAGAGGCAGAATCTGCCCTGCAGCTCTTCTGGTGCTGGGAATTTGGAGAGGTGAGTCCTGCTCTGGAATCCTCTCTGTCCTCAGGACACACACCCTGCCGGGAAGTCCTTGCGGGCAGCCGATGGCACTGCTCCTGCTGATGCTGCCTAAAATAGATGCCTTTCTTGTTAGGGATGCCCCATCTGTCAGCACTGGCACCAAAAATAGGGTTCCTACAGAGAGACAGCTTGGTGTAATGGAAAGAGCTTTGATTTGGACTGAAGAGGACCTGAGTTCAAATCCCAGCTCGGGTACTTAACTCCCTCCAGTGACCTTGGGAAAAATCACTGAACTTCTCTGTTTTCCCATTTGGAAAACTAAGGGCTTAGACTCAATGACCTCTCTGAAGTCCTATGACGACCAGAGGGAGGGTTGGGGGTTAGGCTAGTTTCTCTAGTCACCAATAGGCCCACTGACAATTGAGAAGGGCTGGAAAGGGGAAGACTATGAGGGAGGGGGTGGGGGAAGTTGTAGAGATGGAGTAGATGACTTCACAGTATTAAGGAAACTCGTCTGGGGAACCCAGCTGAGCTGATGGAACAATTGAGGAATTTGCAACTGCTTTCTTTCTTTCTCTGCCCCCCCTCCCTTCCCCCTTCTCCTTCAGGAATTGACTGTAAGGCCTCCTGGAGATAAAGCAACAGAAAGGAGTTGTTGCCATGGCAATGTACACAGGCATTTTTTTTTCTTTTTCTTTTATGAGCTGGGCTCACAGACCCAAATATACATAGCTCTCTGCAGGAGAGGGTGAGTGTAAGGTAATCTTGGTTGCTTCCCCTTCGACATCTGTTCCATAACTCTGGCTCCCTGGGCATACTTCCCTGAAATGAAGTTATCCTCTGAGGTCCAGGGAGGGGCTGAGGCAGCTGCAGGAAGGAGATGGGGGTGGGGGTAGGGGGTGGGAGGCTACCTTTTGTTAGCAACCAGTCCAGAGAATTCCCATGATGAATGATGGAGTTGGGGAACAGGCAGGTCACCAATCAGGTCAGAATTTTTCAATCTCTGAACCAGTCTCTTCCCAGGAACCAACTGCTAGACTTTTCCCTGAGGAAAAGAAAACTTCTCCAGGATGTGGCTTGGAAGGGCTCTGCTCCCTGGAGTGGGGGCAGGGGACAGGATTTGGGTCCCTCTGGTAACTCTTGAGAGATCTGCAATTTATTTCCGGCCAAAGAACACCCACGCGGGTGTTGAAATTCAGCTGCTCTGTTGTTTCCTCTTCTTATAGTGGACTCTGGGTGGTCCTGGGATTATGGGTATGGAGGCCTATTTCTCCTGGCCCTGGAACCCCAATGTTTAGTTCTCTCACCCCACGTATTAGAGCCACACAGAGGATGGAACAACTGTGCACTTTGCCACAGGGGCCCCCCTGTGGGATCTGGGTTACTAGTTCAGCTGGTGGCTGGGACAGAGCCTGGGTTCTTCGAGGTGTGGGGTCAAGGAATCCAATTCTGCCAGAGACAAAAGAATACCTAAAAGCGATCGTTGGCTCTCATTTCCAAGCTTTCCCCTTCATTCCACTTCCCTCTTATCATCTCATTGAGTCTCTGGAGACCCTCACTCCAAGCAAAGTCTAATTTAAGCCTCCATCTTGCCCCAAAGCCTTGATGTCTTAGGGGACCTTGATACTTTGACAACCCCCTCCCCAGCACACCCATACACACACAGGTCCTTTTCCTTTTGGGATCCAGCAGTCCATTGCCCTGAAGCTAGATTTTAGGGAATAGGATGGTCCAACTTGTTGTCAGAACCTACAGGAATCCTAGGCTCAGGGCCAAGAACACTAAAAGAGGACCCAGCCTGGTTGTGAGTCAGTTCTTCCCTTCTAAAATGTTAGTTGTGGCTTTCAGCTGCTCTTTGTGGCTTGGACTGCATGGTTGGCAGGACTGGCGGAAAAGAGTCGGTCCCCCGAAAATGCTTGGGAAGGCCAAACTCTTCAAAGGAAGGAGATGGTTAAATTAGTTTCCCTTCCCTTGCTCCATTATCCCCTTTCCCCATCCCCCACCCCCTGCTCCATCCCCTCATCCTCACTTCACTCTTTGATACTAGGCTAGGGAAATGGAAGGGGAAGGTAGACGATTCCGCTCTCTGAACATCCCTGAGCTTAGAGGCCTGGGAACAACGCAGAAGCCCCATATAAGGAACAGTCAGGCTTCACTTACTGTAACTTCCCAGCAGATTGTACCCATGATTGGTTGCTTCTGGGAAAGACTGATTGTCCTGTGGTTGGGTAGGCCAGCCAGAGAGGAGCCCTGATGTGGGGAGAAACAGGCCCCTACAAGGCTGGGCACTAGTCACATCCCCACAACCCCCCAAGTAGTCATATACACTTGCATTGGATTATATAGGTTGTCAGTTCTGTTCCATATTTTCTATAAACCTGATCTTTTCTTTACTCTCCAAACTCTAGCTATGATGACCTCTCCATAGCAGGTTGACCATATTGCTTCCCATGATAAGGGAGAGATTGAGATTATCCAAGGGTTTAGACCACACCATTGCTTATTGGGCTTATGCTTATGTTGCTTATGAGATCCCTTGTGGGTTCAACCCATCTCTTTATGGTTTTCCTAAAGCAAATCCAAGTAAGTACATACCTTCAACTTCAAGAGGAAATATTGTAGTATAATGGGGAAAAAAAATATGGGATTTTTAATCAGAGAACCTGGATTAGGATCCCAGCTCTGCACTCAACTTCTCTGACCCTCAGTTTCTTCCTCTTAAAATGATCTCTTCTTGTTTTATGCTTTTTGTTCCTACATTCCTGTAAACTAATTGTTTCCAAATTGAAGTTCTGGGGCTGGATGGGACGGTAAGGTGAGACTGTCACCTTGGGCCCCTTTGGCTGACTCCTAGAAGATATCCCTTCCATTGCTTCTGCCCCAGCGCTCCGAAGGCCACTACAGTCACAATTGCTCAGTCATTCTGCTTATTTCCTGTCTGATCAGTCAGCTGCCAGTGACACTCAGGCAGCCCCCATCCTGTGGTCTGGGTAGGGCATAACCCCATGCTCTCCAGGCACTCCCTTCTTCCCTTCCCATGTTCAACTTCTGGGAAGAGGAACAAAGGTTCTGAGGTTGAAGAAACTAGGGGGTCTAGTGCTTGCTCGGAATCTGGTTTAGCTAATGGGATCTGAATCAGAAGCCCTCTCTTTATAAAAGATATATTTACATTTTATAAAAGATACAGAGGTCATACACACATGGAAAGCTTCAGATGCAGAATTTGACCCAATTAAGAGTTAGGGGTGGGGCAGCTAGGTGGCACAGTGGATAAAGCACTAGCCCTGGATTCAGGAGGACCTGAGTTCAAATTTGACCTCAGACACTTATACTTACTAGCTGTGTGACCCTGGACAAGTCACTTAACCCCCATTGCCCCACAAAAAAGAAAAACAAACAAAAGAGTTAGGGGCTGGGAAGTTAGGTGGAGTAGTGGATAGAGCACCAGCCCTAGAGTCAGGAGGTCCTGAGTTCAAATTTGGCCTCAGATACTTGGTAGCTGGACTAGTCACTTAATCATGTTTCCCTCAAAAAAAAAAAAGAGTTAGAGGCTTCAGAACACTTGGGAACTCAATAAACTGATCCAATCATATAGGGACCAAAAGAAGGTTGTTGCTGTCTCCCTGGTCCTCTTCAAGTAAGGTTCTTTAGGAATAAAGGCCCTCCATAAACTTGTTCTTTGGAATCTGAAGTCAGTTGCCTTCGTCATGCTCTCCCACCAAATCCTCGTTATATACAAAAGACAACATTGGCTAGCAAGCAGCCATATTTTATTAGAACAAACAATGAAATAGAAATTAAGAAAGCTAGGCAGATTGGTGTAGATAATAGAATACAAAAAAGTAAATGGACTCGATTAAATCTCAGCTTATCCAAGGAGAAAACAGTCTCAACTGGGAAGTACACTCTTAGAAGTTTTTTGGGTTACAGGTGCTAGGAGTCAAGGGACATGTTCAAAGGCCAACTTCACCACATGTTTGCAGCTCCCAGAAAACTCCCATCTACTACTCAAAAATTTGTGCCTTCCTCTTTGCAATTCTCTCTTGAACTCCACTTCTTCTCTCCACAGTTGCTCTGCCAATCTGGAGTTATCTACCTCTGCATATACAACAGTCAAAATTACAGGGCCGTCCTTTCGGAAACTAGCCAACTCTCCTGGGCTGCGAGTGGGGTTATTTAGAGATGGATATATGAAGTGAAAGACTCAACATCTCAGGTTTTCAAATATACTGTTAACTTTAGCATCAGGTAGACAAAACAACTCACTAATTGTCTAGCTTGGCTAGACTATGGAAACCTTTGGAACACACAGGTATTCCTTTGAAGGTTCTAAATCAACATCAGTTCTTCGATTTCATCAGCCAATTGAGAGACTTTTCATCATCACACAAAGCAATCCCTTCAATCATTAATGATTAGAAACAGAACCTATGTCATGTTTCTGTGTGGTCACTTGGACAGAAGCCAGGCAGAGAATATCTATATATGCTTCAAGGACTGCTGCCCCACCCCCAGACCAATTCGGTATATATTTGCATTTGCAACTATATTAATATATTGTACATGTTATAAAACACAAAAATCAAAATTTTAAAGACTGCCATAAAGACGAAATTAACAACATCTTAAAATATTTTTATTTTATTTATCAATAATATAAAACCTTTTTTACTCTTATCATTAAAAGTGATATGTTTAGGGGGCAGCTAGGTAGCACAGTGGATAAAGCACCGGCCCTGGATTCAGGAGTACCTGAGTTCAAATCCGGCCTCAGACACTTACTAGCTGTGTGACCTTGGGCAAGTCACTTAACCCCCATTGCCCCGCCAAAAAAAAAAAAGGTTTAAACATATAAAGATATGTTTAAATATGCCCACCATTCCTACCACCACCAACACTGCTATTAATGAACATCGGTAAATGCTCCTAACTGCCAGCCAACTGTTGCTGATGAGGGAGGTAAGCCCAAGAAACCTGGGAACAGCAGCACCCCCAGGCCACTGGCCCTACTTCCAGCCTGGCTTCTGCAACCATAGTCCAGGAAAGCATCTCTTGTGGAGATGCAACCTGGCAGCTTCTTCTGCAGGTGCTGCAGGCCTGGCTTCCTCAGCAACCACAGCTACAAAAAACTTCGAAAAGAAAGTTCTCACCACCAAAGTTCCTGGCACTGTCAAATGGTTTGACATCAGAAGCTGATATCGTTTTATTAATGAAAATGACATTAAAGAAGATGAATTACTAGCTGCTTTGTCACGGTATCCTAAGAACCACAGGGCTTTTCCATATGACTTGCCACTCTCTTAATATATTGCCACTAAAACCTCCTATATGTATTGTCTTCTATTAAAATGTGAACTTCTTGAGAGCAGGGATTGTCTTGCTTTTCTCCTTGTATTCCTGGCACTTATCACAGAGCACATTATAGGCACTTTGATAAATGCCTTTTCATCCATCCATCCATCTATCCATCCATCCATTTTCATTCATTATTTTCAAAGATCTTGGTTTAACATTCTGTGATATGATGACCCCCAAGTCTGGTTCTAAATTCAGTTTATTTCCGTACTTAAGAGCTTAAGGGCCATTCAGTTTGAAAAAGCTACCTCACAAAGAGATGGAGATCCAAATGGAAGCAACGCATCATTGGATGCACTTACTAAATCATGATGTTCATTTTTCAATCCCATTCACTGGTTATGCAAAGGTTTTTGTTGAAATTGGGCTAATGAATTTCCCATCTGCCCTGATGTCAGGAAATAGGGTGAGTGGTCTCTTGAGGGCAGCAAATCTGGTGGCAAAATGGTCAGGTAGGATCTGGTTTTCTGTGGTGTATGACCTTCACATCCTTCCAAGCTATCTAATAGGTTGGGGGCAGAGAAGAGCAATCTTGGGAGTAGGAGTGCAGTTCTAAGACATTTCTGTTCTTAGGTCCTTGAGCTTCTAGCAGTCATCCCTTGCCACAGAGGCCCTGAAATGGTCTCTGTGCCCAAGGGAAACAAAGTCTGCCTGCTTCCATTGTAGCCAAGGTTCATGGGGGTCCAGCTATTTGCCCAGGAATAGAAGGAGATACTAGGGAAGCACCAGTCCTATATAGCCACCCCCAAAAGATGAGTCCCTGGATCACAGAGTCAAAAATTTAAAGAATAAAAGAACTTTAGATGTCATTGAGTCCAACCATCTCAATTTATAACTGAGGATACTGAGACCTAGGAAAATTAAGTGACTTACTCGAGGTCATATAGCTAGTCAGTATCTAAAGCAGGATTTGAACCCAGGTTTTCTGACTTCAAGCCCAGTGCTCTACCCACCATGGAAGGATCATTGCCCCTTGGGAAAAAAGGGATTGCCTAATCCTATTGTAGGCTGGGCCCCCAGGGGACACAGAGCGAATATGAATTGTATTGGGGCAAAGGAGGAAGGAGATTGGCACATGAGGCCTGGTGGGGCCAGTGGCCTGGCTGCCTTCCTGACCACCTGCCTGCCTAGAGAAGGGTTTATATAGCAATTGAGCTTGCCTATGAAGTAAGTCAGAGATTCTAGGAGGCAGAGGTGAAGAGGGAAGGGTATGAAAGCAAGATAGGAAGACTCCCTTTCAGTCTTGCTGCTCAGTGGACCCAATATTTCATTGCTGGTGCCTCTCATACTTGCAGTTAATCCGTCTGCAATCTTGCTTTCTAGTTGTCACATTACTGGAAGCTGGGTTTTCAGCTCATTTTTAAGGCCTTTGAATGGAGCCTAAAGGGGAATACCCAAATGATTCCTCCCAATGTTAGTCAAGGGCACATTTCCCAATCTTTTCTTCTTGGAAAATGCTTGGGAAAAAAGATTCTTAGTGACGTCCTGTAAGATCACCAAGCACCAAACAATAAATACTACTGCCTTTGAAATTCTGAGCAGAAGATAGTTTAGGAATAGAAAGGTATATGTAATCCTATGTATATGTCATGTAGTTCAGTTCTGGGGAGCTTAATAATACAATATACAAATGTGTGTACACACATGTATGCATATATAACTCATATGACTTTATTGAACAAATCATATATATCTAAGCCAAACCTTTGCTATATGAAGTATATGGGGAAGTGGGGGTGGGGTGGGAGAGAGACAGAGACAGAGACAGAGAGAGGGAGAAAGACAGAAAGAGAAAGACAGAAAAAGAAAGAGAGAGAGAGCAAGAGAGAGAGCGCTGGTCTCAAAGCTCAGTAGACCTAGATTCAAGTGTGACCTCATATATACACTAGCTGGCTACATGACTCTGGGCAAATCACTTGACCTCTCAGTTTTCTTTTTCTTTTTCTTTTCTTTTCTTTCTTTTTTTTTCAGGGCAATGAAGATTAAGTGACTTGCCCAAGGTCACACAGCTAATAAGTGTCAAGTGTGTGAGACTGGATTTGAACTCAGGTCCTCCTGAGCCTGTGCCATCTAGCTGCCCCAACCTCTCAGTTTTTTAAACAATTCTAAGACTATAAATTAGAGAGATTTATACAACTAATATATGCCAGAGTTGGGATTTGAATCCAGGTCTTCATAACTCTAAGACTCATTCTCTATCCAATGAGGGGAGAGAAACAGAAAGAAACAGAGAGACAGAGATATAGAAAAAGAAACAAAGAGATGCAGAGAGAATGAGACACAAAGAGACAAATACAGGGAAGGAGAGGCAGAAAAATAGAGACAGAGAGAGACAAATGGCAGGGTGGCGAGGCAGGGGTGGGGGAGATAGACAGAAGCATAGGCAGAGACAGGGGTGCAGAAGATGAAGAGATGACCTATATAGCCATAGAATCTTAGAATTATTAAGGACTTCTGAGGCCATCTCATCCAATTCAATCAGGGATTCTGTCCTACAACGTCTCCAACAAGTGGTCATCTAGCCTCTACTGGAAGACTTCTAATAATGGGGAATTTACTACTCCATATTCATAAACATACATTCATAAAAGATCATAGATCTAGAGATTAAAATTATATAACACAGTTCTTTCATTTTACAGATGAGGAAACTAAGGCCTGAAGGTTAAGTGACTTGCCCAAGTATAGATGGAAAACCTAGGTCCTTTTAACTGAAGATCCATTGAATCACAATACCTCCTAAGATGGTTCCCAGGATCATACACCAAGGGACACCAGAGGTCATCTAGTTCAACTCTTCATTTAACAGTTGAGGAAACTAAGACCCAGTGAGATTTAGTGACTTACTAAAGGTCATACAGAGGATAAGCCATATAGATGATAGATGGGATTTGAACCCAGGTCCTCTGGCTCCAGAACCAGAGCTCATATGTTTATTTCATGAGTAAGATCTATCTAGAGAAAGGCTTTGTGGGGGTAGCTAGGTGACACAGTGGATAAAGCACCAGCCCTGGATTCAGGAGAACCTGAGTTCAAATCCAGCCTCAGACACTTGACATGTACTAGCTGTGTGACCCTGGGCAAGTCACTTAACCCTCATTGCCCCCCACCAACCCCCCCCAAAAAAAAGAAAGAGAAAGGCCTTGTAAGGTAAAGAGCCACAAGGATTCAGAGCAGAGATCACGTAGGGGTTAGGATGGAATTATCCCCACCCTATTTTGTTCATCCTATCCTCCCATAGGAAATCTTTGAACCATTAGGTCAGCCTTGGAATCACCCTGTGACTACTCATCTGTTTTGAGTAAGAATAGATGCTAGGCATATGAAATAGAATTCAATTAAATTCAACAAACATTTATTAAAGATCTACTACATGCAAGGGACATATCCTAGGAACAAGAGGTACATAGACAAAAAATAAAACATCTCCTGCCCTCATTCTGGTAGGGGGTGGAGTGGTAGATAGATAGGGGCAGGCAGCTAAAAGACACTGGACACTTGACACTTACTAGCTGTGTGACCCTGGGCAAGTCACTTAACCCTCATTGCCCCGCAAAAAAAGAAAAAAAGAAGATGACTTCTGAGGTCCTTTCAACTCTGCAAATGCCTAGATTTTTAAGCCAGCAGTCCCCTCCTGCATCCTAGGAGATGGCATGGTGATAGAAATGATCACTGGGTTCCTCTATGGCACAGTCTCTAATTCTCTCATCATCCTAAAATGCAGGTCTGATCATTTCAAACCCGCCCCCCACCCCATTCAATAAACCCCAGTAACCCACTAGCATTCAAAGCCCTTCATACTCTAGACCCCACCTGCCTTTCTAATCTTCTTACACCTTATTCCTTATTCCCCAACATATAACTCTACCATCCAATGACAATGGTTGCCTGGCTATTCCACAAATAAGACACTCCATCTCTCCTCTCTGGGCCTTTTCTCTGGCTATCTTCCATGCCTAAAATGGTCTTCATTCTCTATTCAGAGTCTCCACTAAACTCACACTTTCCATAGGAAGCCTTCCCCAACCCTTTTTGGTGAGGCAATTGGGGTTAAGTGACTTGCCTAGGGTCTCACAGCTAGCAAGTGTTAAGTGTCTGAGGCCAGATTTGAACTCAGGTCCTCCTGAATCCAGGGCCGGTGCTCTATCCACTGTGCCACCTAGCTGCCCCCCAACACTACTTCTTAATTCTGGGGTCTTCCGTCTGTTAATTATTTTCTATTTATCTTGTATATACCTTGCTTTGTGTATGTTTGTTTGCTTATTGACTCCCTCCTTAGATGGCAAGCTTCTTGAGGGCAGGGACTGTCTTTTGCCTCTTTTTTTTTTTTAATCCCCAGCACTTAGCACAGTGCCTGGCACACACTAGGTGCTTAATAAGCATTTATTGATTAATTGATCTTCCTTTCATCCTGTTCATCTTTTGGATTTACTCCAGTTTGTCAGAGCCTTTCTTAATGGAACCCATGGCCCAGAAACACAGCTCTGGGTTTCCACAGACTGGGTCCGATCTCAGGGCTTAACATTCAAGACCTTTCACAATTAGCTCCAATCAATCTTTTTAGATGTATTTTTTTTTCTAATATAATTTTTTTGTTCTCTTTTGTTTTTAACATTATCAGAATTTCTCTCCCTACTAGACAGCCACTCCATATAACAAATAATTTTTTTTTTGTGAGGCAATTGGAGTTAAATGACTTGCCCAGGGTCACACAGCTAGCAAGTGTTAAGTGTCTGAGGCCGGATTTGAACTCAGGCCCTCCTGACTCCAGGGCCCGTGCTTTATCCACTGCGCCACTGGCTACCCCTACAAATAATATTTTTGAAGAAAAAAAAATAAAGAGGAAAAAGATTAATAAAACCAATCAATACATTGAAAAAGTCTGAAAATAAATGCAATGTTTCATACCCATGGGCTTCCCATCTCTGCAAAGGAGTGGGGTGGTAACATCTTCTCATTTCTCTTTTTTTGGGAGAGTATGCTTGTTCTCTACAGTTTTGCAACATTTACTTTTGGTTGTTTTGTCACTATTCTTTCCCTTTAGATTGTTGTAATCATTATATTTACTTACTTTCTTGCCTCTTTTTTTTTCTTTTTTGGTGAGGCAATTGGGGTTAAGTGATTTGCCCAGGGTCACACAGCTAGTAAGTGTTAAGTGTCTGAGGTCAGATTTGAACTGAGGTCCTCCTGAACTCTATCCACTGCTCCACCTAGCTGCCCCCCTTTTCTCTTTTTACTTCTCTCTGCATCAGATCATGTAATTCTTTCCATGATTCTCTGTATTCATCATATTCATCATTTCTTATAACACAGTCCCATGACATTCATGTATCACAATTTGTTTAGCTATTCTCCAGTTGGTGGACATCTACTTTATCTTCAATTATTTGCTATCACCAAAAATGCTGCTTTGAATATTTTGCTGTATATGGGGACTGTCTTCTTATCAATTACCTTCTTGGAGTAATTTGGCCTAGTAGTAGAATCTCTCAGTCAGAAGATATGGACATCCCCCCCTCCCCCCCCAAAAAAAAGGCAGCTAGGTGGCACAGTGGATAAAGCACCAGCCATGGATTCCAGAGGATCTGAATTCAAATCTGGCCTCAGACACTTGACACTTAACTGTGTGACCCTGGGCGAGTCACTTAACCCTCATTGCCCCAACCAAAAAAAAAAAACAACCCAGAAGATATGGACATTTTAACCACTTTTTATTTGCATAATTCCACATTGCTTTCTGAAATTATTAAACTAATTCATAACTTCCAACAACTTAGTAGTGTGCCTATCATTCCACAACCCTTCCAATATTGACTCATCTTTTATCATCTTTGCCAACTTACTGGGTATGATAAGACCTCAGGGTTATTTTTATTGTCATTTCTTTTATTATTAGTGATTTAATTATCTCAGATAGTTGTTAATGTTTTGCAATTTATTTTTTGGAGAAACCATTCATATCCTCTGACCACTTATCATTGAGAAATTGCGTGTATATATATATATATACACATACATGTATATATGTTTGTAAATTTATGCTTATATACATATGTATTTATACATATATGTGTGTATACATGTGTGTGTGAGAATTGCCTATTTATCTTGGTTACCAAACCCTATCTGAGGAATTTGACACAAAATTTTTTTTCCCCATTTTTTCCCCCACTTTTTACCCTAGATGACTTAAATTTTTTTTGTGCAAAATCTTTTCAGTTTCATATTACAGTTACCTATTTTATCTTTTGTAATTGCCTGTCCTTTGCTTGGTTAAGAATATATCTCCTGCCTATAGTTTTGAGACATATTATAATCTGCTTCTCTTCTAATTTTTTATGGTATGATCAATGATATTAAGGTCACATATTCAGCTTGAATTGATTGTAGAATATAGTATAAGGAGTCGGTCAAAGTTGAAGAGAATGGAAGCCAAGAAGAGCTGCCTGTCAAAAAGATACCTGCAGGAAGTTATATGGAGTTTTTTCCTAGCATCCATCCAAAAGTTTGTGTTTACCTCTTGCAACCTTCTCTCTCAAAGTCCTCCAACCATCTAAAGTAAGTCTCCTTCTCTTACCCAGGTAATGCAGCATCATTTTCTAAGGTCTTTCAACCACTCAGGAGTCATTTTACTTATAAGAACGTAGCATCACAAGGCTATCCTTTAGGACATGACCAAGGCCACCCCTTTCCTGGGTTGAAGTTTTTGCTGTCCCTTGCAAAAACAATTAAAAAATAAAAATCAACCAGAGTAAGGGGCAGCTAGGTGGCTCAGTGGATAAAGCACTGGCCCTGGATCTCGGACACTTGACACTTACTAGCTATGTGACTTTGGGCAGGTCACTTAACCCTCATTGCCCAGCAAAAAACCAAAACCAAAACAAAACACACACACACATGCACACACACGCACACGCACACGCATGCAAAATCAACCAGAGTAAGCTAGAAACCTGTAACCAAATGATATATAAACAAATGTCATTACTCTCAAACAGAGTAATTTTCCTGGTGTCCTCATGACCACCCTAGAGTATCATTGAAAACAAATGTACATTAACAATACATGGCATTATGCAAATCATTGCCTGGCCTCAAGCTTAAGTGATAAGCAGGACGTAGCACATGCACACCTCAATAGTCTATGCTTCTCTGTAATACACAGAAAATAATCATAAACGACAAAGAAAAGCATGGCTAACTGACAAAGCAAAACTGCTATGTGGAACAATAACACTACCAATAGTGTTACAAAAAGAAAATAGCTTTATTAGAAGCATTAGTGTAAACACAAAACAATGAAGAAAATAATGAGTAGACATTGTTATGACATGAATATACAGCACAGTCAAATGAGCATAGTAGCAAAATAATATATAGGCATGCAATCATTTACATGTACAGCAATAAAAACCAATTACATTTAAAATACATGTCACATGTATTTTAATTGCTAGTATTGTCACTTAGATACTGATGTCACTGTATCTTTGGCTTCACCTGTAACAGTCTAAGTAAGTCTAATTTTTGATCTGGTGGGTCTCGAATTCCATCCCATGTCACTGTCTGATCTCTACTCCTATATGAGGGCTAGTAGATATTGTAGGATGACCATGAAGATTGTTTTAAACTTGTATGTCTGTACCTGGGCTGACAGCAAGGACAGATGGACAATCAGTATGTTTGTGCTAATTGTGTCTCAGGTATAATATAGTCTCTGCAGCAACAGTTTAAGTGTTGCCTCATATCCTTTGACCTAGCAATACCACCAAGTCTGCATCCCAAAGAGATTTTTTAAAATGGGGTTGGGGTAGGGGGCAGGAAGGAGAAAAGTACCTATTTATACAAAAATATTAATATCAGGTCTTTTTGTTGTGGCAAAGAATTGGAAATTGAGGTGATACCCATCAATTGGAGAATGGCTGAACAAGTTGTGGTATATGATTGTGATTGAATATTATTGTGCTATAAGAAATGACAAGTAGGATCATTTCAGAAAAACCTGGAAAGACTTACATGAACTAATGCAAAGTGAAGTGACTAGAACTTGGAAAACATTGTAAACAGTAACGGCAATATTGTAGGTGATCGACTGTGAATGACTTAGCTATTTTCAGCAACACAATGATCCTAGACAATTCCAAAAGACTAGTGATGAAAAATATATCAACCTACAGATAAAGAAATGATGGAGTCTGAATGCAGATTGAAGGATACTATTTTTCACTTTATTTTTTGTGGGTTTTTTTTGGGGGGTTATATTTTCTTCCATGACCCATATGGATATATGTTTTAAAAGATTGCACATGTATAACCTATATATAACTGATTACTGTCTCAGAGAAGGGGGGAGGAGAAAGAGAGAATTTGAACTCAAAATTTTAAAATGTTAAAACTTGCTTTTACATGCAATTATAAAAAATCAAATATTACTTTTTTTTTTAAAGTATTGCCTGTGGGTTCAGTTTTCTTGCCTTGTATCAGTACAGCCTCCTTAAACGAAAACATCACTTTCAGTGCCCACATCAGGGTCAGATGGTCATTGTAGATGGTAGATGATCTTTTTTCTTCATTATTGACCAATGTGAGCATCCTTCATTACTGTACACCTGCTCATTAGAGAATCCAGCTAACTTTCTATGGGCAATAGGTGATTTCACATTCTAAATAGCTTTTTTTTGTCCAGTCTCCCAAAAATTTTGTATAAGTTAACTTTCCATCTATTAACTAATATGTGAGTTCCTTGAATGCGAGGTTCCTCAACAAAAAATCTTTCTTCTTGTTTAAGATCTAGACAAAGTACTCCAGCATCATAATGTCTTTTGTTCCTGTCACAGCTCTTTTAGCCTGTTTCAACTGAGAGATATACTGAGTGTGAGGAGTTGCATCATCTCCTTCATTTGAATTCCCAAAGCATTAAGTCAACAGGTAAGTGTGGTTCTCACCCAAACATGAGCAAGTATGAAATGCAACCTGTAGCATCATTTCTGGTAGAATTGTATTCATGAAATAGAAATGATGCATGGTAACTTCTCACAGATAATTTGTTTTGGTCTGTTCAAACAAGTGGGTTTGAAATGTTAAAGCTATGGGTACCTTTGTAGAGAGGGTGGATGTTTGATATCTGTCAAGGCCAAAATTCCTTGAATAGCTTGCTCTTAAAGACTCTACCTTGGACAGAATGGATCCTGTCAGGAAATCCACATACTAAAAAATATTCTTCCTGTAACATTTTGGAAAAAATGGATGCTTTCTGGTTTTGGTTGGGTTTATTTGTGCATGCCTGGCAAAATGATCAATCATAACAAAAATATGATTTGTATTTTTACCATTTCCTTCCAGAGATAGAAATTCTACAGATAAACTTCAGAGGTGTTTTGGTTTTCATACTGCCTAATATTGACCATGAGTTTAATGCTTTTCTTTGTACACATCAGGTAAAAGTTTCACACCTCTTGGTGACATCTGCAGCCATATTGAGCTAGCTAAACCTCTTCTTTACCAGCTTTAGGGTCGTTTCTTGGCCTATATGTCCAAAGTCATCATGCAATAATAACATTCGTGGCTATTGAGAGTTGTACTCTGAGCAGCACCAACTGTTTTTTGGTTCCATGTGTGGATCAGTTAGTCTGAAACAAGACTTTGTGGCTTAGCTCCACCTTCTACAATTGTCTCCATGGCAAGGTACCTTCCGCTGACTTGGACTTAAGGCTTTTAAGATCACTTCTTTGCTTTTTTGGTTTGCACCATTTCTCTCAGTCATTCAGAAATCATCTCTTCTCACTATCAATCAGACACACAACTGAGGCAAGGAAGATTGATTCAATGAGACAAAATTAGCATTTGCTATCTGGTGGAAGTCCCCAGCTCTTGACTTTAATTCTCCTTGGTTATCATCCAACTCCTTTGGTATGAGAGATAGCTCTCACACCTCCTTCTAGTATCCCTACAGTTATCAATGGCATTCTAAATGAGACATCTGTATGCACATATTTCTAGACATGTAGTCTATATTGAAATCACAATTGACCAGTGCTGCCACCTATCTCTGATAAGTCTCCAAGTAGCCCTGGTCAAAATGGAAGTCAATGAATTGTTGTAAGTGCATTTTTAGAGTTTTAATCCACATATGTCATCTTTGAACTTATCAGTAATAATCCATTTCAAACCCAAGAATTCAAGCTTGTGGATAAAGTAATGAGATTCACTGTGAGTCAAACTTCTGGTAAAATCCAGCTAGATAAAAAAACTGTCCTTACCTTACTCAGACATAGGAATATGGTAATATCCATTAGACAAGTCAAAGACAGAGAACTACTGACCAGCAGACAATTTTCTCTTTATTTTTTGTGGAGTTTTTTTTTGGGGGGTGGGTATGTTATGGTTTCTTTCAAAACATGACCCATATGTATTGCACATGTATAACCTATATCAAATTGATTAGGGCATATTGAACATGTAGTATAATGGGCTGGTCCACTCTAGTTCTTTTGTTCCAAGTCTAGTAGTCTACACATATTCATATCTTTCCATTTATTTACTGATATATACATATATATACATATATATATACATATATATATATATATACATATATATATATATATATACATTTCCATATATTTACTGAGAGTGGTATCACCACTAACAGTGATGCAAGGGCTGATGGGTTGTGTGATGATGTCATCGACCAGCATTTCTTTGAGATGGCTCATGAGGTCTTCTGCTCTATGATAGAGGTCTTCTGCTCTGTTTTCACAGATCTTTCCTGAGAAAGAACAAAAGGTCAAGAATATCAAAGGAATCAATGAAAAAACCATGAAGGAAGGTGGCTTAGCAGTACCAGATCTCAAACTATTACAAAGTGGTAGTGATCTGGTGATGGAATACTATTGTGTTATAAGAAATGATAAACAGAAAAAAAAAGAAATGATAAACAGGATGATTTCAGAAAGTATGTACTGTATGAACTGATGTATAGTGAAGTGAATGGAACCAAGAAAACATTGTGCACAGTGACAGAAATATTGTTTGATGAAGGACTGTGAATGACTTAGATATTCTCAGCAATACAATGATCCAAGAAAATCCCAAAAGACTAATGATGAAGCATACTATCCACCTCCAAAGAAAGAATTGATATTGATTGAACACAGATTGAAGCATACTATTTTTCACTTTCTTTCATTATACAAAAAAAGTTTTGATATACAAAATAACTGATATGGTAATGTTTTACATAATTGCACAAGTATAACCTATATCCAATTGCTTGCTGCCTCAGGGAGGGGATTGGGAAGGGAGGGAGAGAAGGAGAGATAAAATTTGGAACTTGAAATTTTAAATAAAAATGTTTGTTGTTTTTTAAAAAAAAGAGAAAAAACAAAGTGGTAATTATCAAAATGATCTGGTACTAGCTAAGAAATAGAGTGGTGGATCAGTGCCATTATGATCTTAGGTATAGCACACACAGTAGTAAGTGACCATAGTAATCCAGTGTTTCACAAACCCAGAGATCCAAGATTTGGGAACAAGAAATCACTATTTGTTTTTTTGTTTTGTTTTGGGTTTTTTGGGCAGCTAGGTGGCATGGTGCATAGAGCAATGGCCCTGGATTCAGGAGGACCTGAGTTCAAAGCTGGCCTCAGACACTTGATACTTACTAGCTGTGTGAACCTGGGCAAGCCACTTAACCCTCATTGCCCCACCAAAAAAAAAAAAAAGTAAATCACCATGTTTTGTTTTTTCGGGGCAATGAGGGTTAAGTGGCTTGCCCAGGGTCACACAGCTAGTAAGTATTAAGTGTCTGAGGCCAGCTTTGAACTCAGGTGCTCCTGAATCCAGGGCCAGTGCTTTATCCACTGCACCACCTAGTTGCCCCCAAGAAATCACTATTTGACAAAAATTGCTGGGAAAATTAGAAAGCAGTTTAACAGAAACTAGGTATAGACTAACATCTCACACCTTATACTAAGATAAGGTTGAAATGGATACATGATTTAGACACAATGGGTGATATCATAAGCAAATTAGGGGAGTATGGAATATTTTACCTATCAGATCTTTCCTGGAATGGTTGTGAATCACTAAGTTAAATTCCGTGGGTTGCTCCTTTAGCATATTCTACATGCAATGAGAATATACCCATCATCCTTCTGAGCTTCAAATAATCTTTCCATACTTCAATATCCCCAAAGTCAAATACCTTAGTATTCACAGGAATGTGGTTGAACAGTTGGTGTCCCTGTGATGTTCACTGACTCCTTTTGACTCTATCCCCTTGTAAAGCTCTGCACAGTTTGCATGAATAATCAAAATGTGTAGGTATTGAGTCCCATCTTGTTCTTTACAGTGTCTTGCTATAAAATCAGAAAGGCTGGAATTCGTTCCAATCAACATTGAAATTACTATGTTAGAAGTTATGGACAAAAGTGAACCATAACATTCACTATCTTATTGACATCAATCTTTAGGAAATCTCAAGTTCATCTTGATTATTAAAGTATTATTATTCATTCCACCAAATTCAACTACAATAGGATTCAAGTTCAATAGGATTTACAGATACTTTTCTCAAATATCTGTCATAAAAGGCTTTGCTAAGAACAAATTAAGTCCGTTGGCTTGACTGTTAATTGGAAACATGCCAGTGGAGGCTGTAGTGTTAGGAGTACAGCCCATAGGATTACCGCTAAAACTTGAGGTAGCTGCTTTCCTCTGGGAACCCAACTGAAAAGTATAAGTGTGAGTTGGAGAAGGAGCCCAGCCAATTGATAAACATTTATTAAGAAAATACTATGTGGGGGGGAGGGGGAGTGGCGGTTAGGTAGCACAATGGATAAAGCACCAGCCCTGGATTCAGGAGGACCTGAGTTCAAATCTGACCTCAGACACTTGACACTTACTAATAAGAAGAATAAGAATCTATTATGTGAAAAAGAAAGGAAAAAATAGAATCTATAAATGTGTCAGGCAGCTAGGTGGCACAGTGGATAGAGTGGTAGGCCTGGATTTATCTTCCTGAGTTCAAATCTGGCCTTAGATACAAGCCGTGTGACCCCACGCAAGTCACTTAACCCTGTTTACCTCAGTTTCCTCAGCCCGCTTCCAACTTTTACAGTAAAATGAGCTGGAGAAGGAAATGGCAAACCACTCCAGTATCTTTGGCAATAAAATGCCAAATGGGGTCATGAAGAGTTGGACACAACTGAAAATGACTGAACAACAAAAAATGTGTCAGGCACTTTGCTAAGCACTGGGAATATAAGAGGCAAAAGATAGTCCCTGCCTTCAGGGACCTCATAGCAAGCTACATACAGGATAAATAGGAAATAAACAGAGGAAGGCACTAGAATTAGGAGGATTTAAGAAAGTCTTCCTGTAGAAAATGGATTGTAGTTGGGAACTAAAGAAATCCAGGGAAACCAATAGGCAGAGCTGAAGAGGAAGGGCATTCCAAGCATGGAGATTAGCCAAAGAAAATGCCCATAGCTAAGAGAGATGGAGCATCTTGTTTACAGAACAGCAAAGAGTCCAGAGAAAGTATTACAAAGGTATGGGAGACAGCTTGTGCTAATACATGGAGATGGGAGAGGACATATGGAATCTGGGGAATAGTTTGGCTAGATCTGATCAAGAGGGCTCTCTTCCTTTAGAATCACATCTTTTGGGGTCAGGGAGGAGACCAAAGGGTTAGAATCACAAAGTTTCAGAGTTGGAAGGCTTGATACATTGTCAGCACTTAAGAAATAACCATTGTAGCCAATGTGTATATAGCTTTTTTTTTTTTTTTAGTGAGGCAGTTGGGGTTAAGTGACTTGCCCAGGGTCACACAGCTAGTAAGTGTTAAGTGTCTGAGGCCGGATTTGAACTCAGGTACTCCTGACTCCAGGGCCGGTGCTCTATCCACTGTGCCATCTAGCTGCCCCTGTAATATAGCATTTTTAAGGTCTGCGAAGCACTTGACAAGTATTTCATTTGATCTTCACAACAGACCTGTGCTGTGCTGTTATCCAACCCATTATACAGATGGGGAGGATAAAGCCAAGAAAGGTTAAGTAACTTTCTCAGGATCATACAGCTAGTGAGTTTTTGAGTTAGGACTTAACTTCAAAGCTTCCTGACTCCCAAGTGCAGTGCTCTATCCACTGTGACATCTAGCTTTTTGTATGAATGAGGGGGTCTCATTGATTATTTGTTTTAACCTTTTCCCTCACACAGAAATGCTCTCCACAGTAACACTGAGAGATAGCTATCCAGTCTCTGCTTGAAAAATTTCCAGTGATGTGGAGTTTAGAATGCAGCTAATTTCACCACTTATTATTGGAAAGTTCTTCTTCACTGGACAATCCACACAATTTTCAATAGTATGAAGAGAAAGATCTAGGCTTGTTCCTCCAGTTGGTGATTCAGTCTTTTGCTACAGTTACTTGCTCTTTTTCTCTTCAGAAGCCTGGGCACAGTAACCCTTATCACTCCTGGAAGCTACTAACTCTTGAACCATGTGCTTCCCTCTTCTACAACCATCCTAGGTTTCCCCTTCTGCTGACCCTACCCCTTTGCCACTGATTTTTCACAACCGTCATCTCTGGGGCTTTGGAGACTTTGGGAATAAAAAATGTACCTATAAGTAGACTCTCCTTACCCAGGGACATAAATCTGGTCTTTGTCCCTGCTCTTCTCTCTGGATCTCTAATCGACTACTATGTGTCAGGCACTGTAATAAAGATAAAACAGTCCCTGTTCACAAAGAGCTTACATTCTACCAACCATACCACATCCACATATTCCACAGGGGGATTTCTTCAAAGGCAAAGCAATGGTCCCATTATTTAACCCATTTTGTGTTGTAGGCCCTCTTGGGAGGCTTAGTGAAGCCCATTCACCCTTCTCAATTTAACACATAAAACAAAAGTACATAGGATTACACAAGAGAAACCAATTACATTGAAACCTATTTACTGAAATATTTTTTTAAAAACGAGTTCCTGTAAATTAAGAATCACTAGCTTTAACTAAATCAAGTTTACCCGGCTACTGCCTTTCATTTGAACCACACCCACCCAGGTTCACATGCTATCAACAATCAACTTCTGGGGGGAATCTTCAGTCACATTCTCTAGATTAAGTGTGGCTAACTCCTGGTACTGAGAGTTTAGTGGAATGATTGCCTCCCTCCTTTTGGACACTGTGGTAGTCAATGGACCCATGATCTCTTTGATGTGGCTACATGTTGACCCATACCTGGTCCTATTGTACAATTCTTTTTTTTTTTAATTTTTATTTTTTTGGTGAGGCAACTGGGGTTAAGTGACTTGCCCAGGGTCACACAGCTAGTAAGTGTTAAGTGTCTGAGGCTAGATTTGAACTCAGGTACTCCTGAATCCAGGGCCAGTGCTTTATCCACTGTGCCATCTAGCTGCCCCCCAATTCTTTTTCCTTCCATAAATTTGCCACAGGAAGTCTGTCTAGTGTGCTAGAAGGCTGCCCATTGATTGGTTATCTTTCATTCTCATTAGGTCATATAATCATAATCTAATAGGTTCTTTTCACTCATCCCCCTCAACTCGTTCCCCCAGAGCATGTGCAGATATTCTCTGTTTTTGGTGAATTATATGGACATGATGGTTTCTGTCCATGTGTGAGTCAGAGTCCCCTGAATGATCAGTAAGCCAGAAGAGCTGATGATGTGGGGTACCAGGCCTAGGAAAAGAAGAGGTGATTTCAGGGGAAGCTAGGTGGCACAGTGAATAGAGCACTGGCCCTGGAGTCAGGAGTACCTGAGTTCGAATCTGGCCTCAGACACTTGACACTTACTAGCCATGTGACCTTGGGCAAGTCACTTAACCCCAATTGCCTCACCAAAAAAAAAACAACCCAGAACAAAACAAAACAAAAAGAAGAGGTGATTTCAAACTGACAAAATGTGATTTCAGGCAGAGGTGGAGAAGAATAGTCTTTTTCTATCCTGATCATAAAGCCAAGGAATGTGGAGTAAACTAACTAGGCTTATACTGGAGCCTCTGGAGCCTTCCTTTGCCTCTCATGTATGTTTCCTTCCTTGAGCATCAACCTTGACCATCAAAAGGTCTTGAGCTGTTATCATTCTCTTCCCCAGAATCCCAGCAGCTGAATGGGTGGTGAATACCCAAGTAGCAACAAGAATATGTTGGCACCAAAGAATGAGTCAGCATTAGAGAGGGGCCACTGAAAAGATCAAGCTTGGTTGTTTCATCAGACATGATGAAATGACTCTTACATAGTTATTAACATGGCTAATTAGCAGTCTTGCAAAAACTGTTTATGTCCTAACAAACCTTGAATATCTGCCTCCCATCAGACTGTACTAGTAATAATAAGTTTTATTGTTGTTGCTATTATTATTATTATCCTATTTAAATCATTTTGTTAAGACATGCTGTGATCGTCTTATTGCTTATCTTGGCTTTCTGTATAGGGATAAATTACCTATTCTTTGCTAAGATCTAATTGAACTAAGGAATACTGTGCATTGGGTACCTCATCTACTTCCTCTTTTCCAACCTTTTGGGGGAAACTCTAGAGGAGTTGACAACTTTTCCCAGGGTAGCTGGGGTAGGGGTAATGAGACAATGATTATGAGAATAGGGACTTCTCTTCCTTCTTTAACTTCCCTTCCTGAGAAGTCAGGCTTCCCCTGGCAAACTGCAATGATTATGTAAAGAACAGGGAGTGGTGTAGGTTGCCAACCCTTGGACGATAACTAAGTGATTGCTTCTATCCTTAATGCTAGAATAGGGTCATAGATCTAGAGCTGGAGAGATCATCTCTCCCAAACAACCCCACTTTATCATTTTACATGTGAGAAAACTGATGCCCAGGGAGATTAAGTGTCTTACTCTGGGTAGAACCTTGTAAATTGTTTGACAAGTATAGTGGGAATAAGTATGTTTACACAAGTAATCCCATTTTAAGTCCCTGCTTTTATTAACTTGTTCTGTATGTTATGTTTTTCTATAATAAAACAAATATTTTGGGGGGTGACTAGGTGGTGCTGTGGATAAAGCACCAGCCCTGGATTCAGGAGTACCTGAGTTCAAATCCAGCCTCAGACACTTGACACTTACTAGCTGTGTGACCCTGGGCAAGTCACTTAACCCCCATTGCCCCGCAAACAAACAAACAAACAAACAAAAAACCCAACAAATATTTTGTATAGTTTAATAATGACTTATGTGTATCCCCTAAGTCTGGTAAACAAACACTAATGATGGATGTGTTACAAATCTTGTTTGATAAACTAATAAAGACCTAATGGCCAGTATCCCCCAAATCTGATAAATACCTGCCAATAATTTGTATTTTCCAAATCTGGTGAACAATTGATAAACACTTGCTAATAACATTAAGAACTTTGGTTGGTAGTTTTCTTTCACCAAAAACTTAGGTAATCAATCACCAATCAGGACTTAGCTATAACTTGTAAACACCCTTGGCCAGAATCATAACAACTCAGGGAGGCTCCTCAGGCATCAGTCTCCTTCTGAGTGTTCACCCAAACCGACATCTGTGTTCCTCGAACTCAGATATTCAGGCATCATATGTTGGATCTGAGAGTAGTTCTGTTTGATGGGGACTTGCTACATCAGAGAGAGACATGGTTCTTTCCACTGAGTAGATAGAGATGAGAGATAGTAGATGAGAGAGTCATGAGCACTGGTACAAGACATGCAAATCAGGTTAGTAGTTTGTTCCCAGAGGAGTTGATGTTTGCATTGTTGAATAGTCAAAAAAGTTTGATTGCATTCATTGACAAGGGTAAGTCTTATTAGTGTATCATCATTCCTAATAAGCATACCTAATAGTAGACACAGTAAATCAGTTTCATGTGTGCATCATGCATTAGAGGAGGCAGCTTAGTGTAGTGGATAAGGGTCCCAGGCTTACAATCAGGAAGAGCCTGAGACAAATCTTGCCTCAGACACTTATTAGTGTTAAGGGTTAAAATTCTAGCTAAACTGTCTAAAATATCTAATGAGTGGTCGCCAATAAATTATAAGCTTTAGCAAGAGTTAGACTTTTAAGCATTTATTAAGGAGAATAAGAATTTAGTAAAGAGAGAGAAAGGCCTAGATTCCTATCTATTAAAGGGAGAGCACATTTCTAGCTCCGCTCTCCACCCGAGTCCAGAGGAAAGAGCCCCAGACTGAGCGCCAGTCTCTTCCTTCCTCCTCCCACTAGTCCGCGTCACTTCCTGAATCCTGAAGAAAAGACTCCTGGTCTTGCCCTCAAAGACCTTCCCTTCATGGGCAGAACTCTTCTACAGTAAGTATCCAGCAGATGGCATTATTCCGTCACATGAGGGGAGACATGCATGAAGTCAAGGTATGGCCGAGGGAACGGCTTTTGACAAATGTTGAGGTTGGATTCTCTTGGTTTAATATTTTATTTTATTTTTCCCCACAATATTGTACAGATGGCTGGAAGTATTCATCCCACCCATCTCACTTCTACACCTGGCTTCTATGCTCCCTCCTATATGCCTGATGCCATGGACATCTCAATCCCTTCGTGGTACTGTAACGATTGGAATAATGCCATCTGCTGGATACTTACTGTAGAAGAGTTCTGCCCATGAAGGGAAGGTCTTTGAGGGCAAGACCAGGAGTCTTTTCTTCAGGATTCAGGAAGTGACGCGGACTAGTGGGAGGAGGAAGGAAGAGACTGGCGCTCAGTCTGGGGCTCTTTCCTCTGGACTCGGGTGGAGAGCGGAGCTAGAAATGTGCTCTCCCTTTAATAGATAGGAATCTAGGCCTTTCTCTCTCTTTACTAAATTCTTATTCTCCTTAATAAATGCTTAAAAGTCTAACTCTTGCTAAAGCTTATAATTTATTGGCGACCACTCATTAGATATTTTAGACAGTTTAGCTAGAATTTTAACCCTTAACAGATGGCTGACCACGAAGAGGAAAGCTAAACCTGTCTTCTGATCTTCTGGTTGGGTAAGAAATTTCCCCTCCCTCTCCCTTTAACTGCTAAGTACTGGTGTACTGGCTGTGTTTTCCTTTAAATTTTTTCGAATGGACCTTTTAAACTCCCTAATTATCCTATTTTTGATTTTAGTCTGTTTAACCAGACAAATGGGAGATAAGATCATGTTAATGCTTTGTTTTTGTGGATTTTCTATTTTTCTTTTTCTTTTTGTTAAAAGAGCCAGCAACTTACTCACACAAGGAAATATCTCTCCCTCTCCCAACCATGCTTTTTCCTGAGAACTCTTCTACAGTAAGTATCCAGCAGATGGCATTATTCCAATCGTTACATTAGTTATATGACTCTGGGCAAGTCATTTAACCTCACTGAGACTTAATTTCCTTAACTGTAAAATGGGAATAATAGCACCAAAATCACAGAGGTTTTGTAAGAAATCAGCTGAGAATATTTGAAAAATGATTTGCAAAGCTTGAACTGGTATATAAATGTTAGCTATGTCTGCTCAAAATCACACAGCTAGTGAAGACCATTGGTAGGATTTAAATATATATACGGGTCCTCTGATTTTATAGCTAATGTTTTTTTTCTAATGACTGGCCCATATTTCCTGCCCTCTCCCATCCCAGTCAAATATTTCCCTCAATAATATTCTTTATGCTGTTTGGTTTTTTTCTGTGTATTCCTAATTTAGCAGCCTGTTCGTGTCAGCCATGAGTTTCTCCATTGACTTTTGGGTGATCTTCAACTCCACTTTTTCAGAGATAGTGGCATTCCATAACTGACTTAATGCAGCCTAGGGTCTCATTAGCTTTTTGGGCTGCCATGTCACACCTCATATTGGGCTTGAAAAACACTTTTTTTAAAAGGTGTCTTTTTCACATGAACTACTCATAGAATCATATGTCATATGGAGTTGGAATAGACCTTAGAGGTCATCTAGTCCACCTCCTTTTACAGATGAGAAAACTGGCCCACAAAGATTAAATGATTAAACCAAGATTATTCAGGCAAAAAGCTGAAGAATTGGGATTTGAATTCATATCATCTGGAGCCAAACCCAGTATTCTTTTCCATTATGCTATACTGTTTTTCATGATTACCTAGCTATGCCCCCCCAACCCATATTGTGTGTAGTTGCCTTTTTTCTTTCTTTTTTTTTCTTTTTTTTTTTGCAGGGCAATGGGGGTCAAGTGACTTGCCCAGGGTCACACAGCTAGTAAGTGTCAAGTGTCTGAGGCTGGATTTGAACTCAGGTCCTCCTGAATCCAGGGCCAGTGTTTTATCCACTGCGCCACCTAGCTGCCCGTGTAGTTGCCTTTTAAAACTTCTATTTATCCCTAGTAAATTTCATCTTATTTATAATCATATGATAGATTTCAAGTTCCCTCAGCATGCTAGAACTACCTTTCTCTAGGAGGCCTTCCTATAATATCTTTCCCTCTCCATAGAGCAAATCTGACAACACTTCTCATGCAAGAACCTTTCTGCTTTCCATAAAATTTGCCACTTTAAAACAAAAATCAAATCAAGACAATAACTGGGACCATTCATACTGAAATTAAAGGTTTAAAAGGCCAGGAATCCAGATCTTATTTGTGGTTAGACCACTACTGATGAAGATCATGGGTTCAGTCCTAGCCTGGGCTAATTAGTTTCTTTTTAAATTTCATTTTTCAAGCAACACATTTTATTTATTTAATTATCAGCAGATTTATTTTATTAATGTAGTATTCCTCCCTTCCATCCCATTTCCACATTAAACAACAACAACAAACCTTGTGTGAGAATATTATTATTAGCCCCCCCCCCAGCTTGGATGACCTTTGATTTAAGGTCAACCCTGCATCAGGAAGTTCCTCGTTTTGGTCAGAGGATCTGAACTCTGACCTCAGCACGCTCTATTCAGGGACCACCTTCAAGTCATGTCAATCAATAGACTTGAATGCTACCAGTCAATTAGCTTGAAACTGTGTGTAAGGACGGCCTGTCTTCCAACCAGCAGGGAGCTTCCACTCTGACAGACAGAGGGACTTTCTCTTGGTGACCTGGGACTCGTTGGTGGAGGAAGCTTTTTCTCCTCTCTCTCCCATAGATCCTAGCTAGGCTTTCCTATTCTTTTCAGATACACGGGTACTTTCTTTGCTAACCTCTAACATCCTTTAATAAATGCTTAATGCCTAAACTGGTGCTAAAACTTCTAATTTATAAGTAAATCCTAGCTAGCTTTCCCCAAACTGGGGACAGGAATAAGGTGACCACACATTTAGTTTTACCTGTCACACTTGTAACAAATATACAGTCAACAAACACAAATTCCTTCATAGTACATGTCCAGAGAAGTATGTCTTGTTTTTCATCTTGAATCCATCACCTCTGTCTGGACATGGTAGCATAATTCATTATCAGTTCTCTGGAATCAGGTGGTCATTGCATTGATACTTATGTACTATTTAGTAGTCCCTATTCCTATCTGAGAAGGAAAAGCATTTTAGGCATAAAGAACAGAGTCAAGATAGGGAGAATCTTGTCTTGTTCATGGAAAAGCAAGGAAGTCAGTATTGTGGAATCAAAGAATATGTGGCAGGGGATAAGGGATAAGAAGGGGCCTTACATGCTAAACAGTTCAACCCTTTCACTTTGCAGATGAAGATGAAGTAACTTCCTGAAGGTGTCACAGATAGTAGCTATCAGAGCCAGAATTCAAATCCAGGTCGTCTTGCTTCAAAATCAGCAGTATTTCACTGTTCCAAACTGTTCCTTCATGAGATAATGTATACAAATAGCTTGGCAAACTTTAGAGCACCATATCAATGTTGATTATTATTCAGCATATTTGAAAAAATAATTCTACCCATATGTAAATTGCTAGATAAATATCTAGCTGATGGAGAGTCTGTCAGTCACTTTCATATAGGAAGGGTAATGTATGTAATCTTGTACAATTTGCATGTGTAACATTATGCAGAACCATCTACATATATGGACACAGCTTGCAAGTGGCAATAGATACAATCTGAGAAACAATCCATCTCCAGTGGGACTGCCTTTTCTCCTTTGTGGGGAGTAGGACCCTTCCAGCAGTCTATGTTAAAGTGGGGGAGGTGTCAATCAATGTCCAAAATTAGTCCAAATTGCCGAGTGATCTCTCCTATCTCAAAGAGGGGCATTTTTCTAGAATCATATCCATCTACCACCCCTCAAATGTCACTAGTCAAGATATATGAATTTGGGTTCAGAAGGGAAGCTACTACTCTTCAAGGGGAAGGATGATCCTTAACTTCAACTCTCTAGTTTAGCCCTTTCCCAGGCTAGTAACACAAAAGACTATCCCAAATAGCAAACAGCAAGTAAACCCATTTATCCAAACAAAGCAGAAAACATAAATTGGAGAAGTGGTAAATAAAAGTAAATGAAATCTTCACCTGGGAGCAAGATAAGATCTCAGCTGAAGCCAGAAGAGAGAACAATGTAATTAACCCAAGGGATGTTCTCTCTTAACAGTCTCTAGAGTTGCAGGCCCTGGAAATTAAGGAATATGATGGGGCTAGTCCACAACTCTGAGGGCTCCACTCCACCATTCAAAAGTATCTCTCTTGACTACTTTCCTGTAGCTCCTCTATCCATGTGTCCTAGTTGATCTTCATTCTCCGAGTCAATCAGGAATCATGTCTTCCTTCATATATTCCCCCACACAGTACAGGGCTGTCCCTCCACAGAACCTGTCAGAGATTTGGGTACTCCTTTTTTTCCCCCAAGATTCTCCCTCAGCCCCTTGACTGTACTCTCTGCTCCTACTGATCCTGATTGTTATCACATTTTCAGGGATAGATAAAGGTGGGGGGTGGGGGGTGGGGGGGTAGTGGCTGAAGCTAAGTCAAACCAACTTGAGAGAACTAATGTCGATTTTCTAGGTGAGCTCGAAAATTGGCAAATGCCGCATACCAGGGCTTGATTTATTGTTTTGTTGAATGTCTAGACTTAAGAAGGTAATAAAAAAATGTTAATAATGTAGATGAAATTTTAAAAGGTGTCACTCATACATTTTTTGGAGAGCTGGTTGTTAAAAATTTGCCAGCATGCCCCCTAAATAAAGGTTTCTCTTTCTCTGTCATTCGCTACATGCACCAGGGTTTTGCTTATTAAACCCAATCAATAGAGCTTCGTACCCCTCCAGGATTGAAGGGATCAGTCCTCTGTGTGAATACAAGGTATTTCTTTTCCGACCCTAAACTGACGTTTCCAGCTTTTAAAATTTAGATTAGAATCCTGCTAGAAGAGGACCTAGAGAGCTTTGTTCATTCTGTCCATTTCTCTCTAGTCCCAGCTGGAGATCTGACAAAGGACCTAGCTAAAGAGGAAACTTGTCTAGAATTGGTTCCTCAAGTCAAGGCTTTGGTTCCATGGGAGAAACATTGATCTACCAAAGAGTGGCCTTAATGCCTGAACCTTTTCCAGGCTGGATAGTACTAAGGTGATTTCCAAAAGTTTCCTGAGGTGTCTTGGTCTTGCTTCGTGCTTCTGTCAATTGCAAAGGAGCAAAGAGAGATGCAAGGATTGGTGAGAAGTACAAAAACACAGAGACAGCAGATGGAGTGTAGCATGTAAAGAATAAACAAAAGGTAAATTTGGCTGAATTGCAGGGGACTGGTGGCAGGAATGTCCTTTGGGGGTGGAAAGATAGTTTGGGATGAGGTTGTGAAGAGCTTTTAAAAGCTCAACGAGAATTTCTATTTTATTCTCCAAGATAAAAGGGAACCCCTGGGGTTGACTGAGTTTGGAAATGACATGGTCACATCTGCACTTAAGGAAAATCACTTTGGCAACAGTGTGTAGGATGAACTGGAGTGGAGGAAAGACTTGAAGCAGAGAAACTAATTTGGAGGCTGTTGCAATAATCTAGGTGAGAGGTGATGAGAGCCTATGCAAGGCTGGTGTGAGCAGAGAAAAAGGAGATAGATTTAATTTGGTTTCCTCCTCTGTAAAATGAGGGAAGATAGTGGTCCATCAAAGATAGTGGTCCATGAAATTAAAAAATTTTTTTGTTAACTGTATTTCACACAATTGGTTAATTTTGTATTTTCCTATGTATTTTATGCATTTAAAAACATTTTGAGAGGGTGTTCACCAGACTTCCAAAGGAGTCCATGACACAAGAAAGGTTAAGAACCCCTAGACTTTAAGGTCCCTTTCAGATGTTACATTCTGACTCTGTGCTTCCTCTCTCTCTCTCTCTCTCTCCAACTCACTACTGCCCGGTACTATTATTGCTTAAGGCTGGATTGTTCTGTAATCAGCCAACCATCTGGAGGAGAGTGGAAAGTCCAGAGTTCTCCCCCAACTTCTGGAAACATACCTCCTGATGCTCCAGCTTTCTTGTCAGTCATTGTGATAGTGGGCCAATTTCACCCAAAGATTTCACAAATTCCTGGTTTCACCCAGCACAGGCAACAGGGCCCAGGAGGACTGAGCCACTGTCTCTATACCCCCTCTATTTTTCCCAGACTTAAGGGATGACTGAGGCTGGAGTCCCCAGGGAGAGGGATGGGCTGCACTTGCCTGGACCTGCTGCAGAAAATGTGGTAAGCTCATAGCATTCTCATCCTGTTCACTTCCCAGCTCTGCTCCAATCAATTCATGGAGGAAATTCTTTGTCCCAGGGAGACAAGAAAATAAAGGATTGTCTTCCCCAAAGGAGCCATAGCCGTAGCAAAAGCAGATAGGAGTGACCGTGGTGGGGTGGTGGGAGTGGTAGCAGTACTGAAAATAGTCTATTGGAAAGAGTACTGATTGGAAATCAAGAATACTGGGTTTGCTACCAACTTACAAAGAATGGGAAGCTCTCTAGGCCTCAGTTTCCTTGACTCTAAAATGAACAAAATGAACAAATGATTAAATAGATCATGAGTTGTCTGAGTAGGTTGTAATGAAAATAAAGTATTGAGGCTGCTGGCTCTCTGGACTGAGCTGAGGAGGGGCAGGGAAAGAGGGAGTAAAGGGGTGCTTTGGGGAAATCTCAGCCTCATGGGGCAGGAGAAATTAAGCTACGGATAACTCCTCAGACCAGACCAGGAGAGATAAGGAACTCCAAACCTCAGTGTGTGTGTGGTGTGTACCCGTTGTGTGCCCGAGCGCACTCGTGCTCCACCCCCCCCCTCCAATTATGTTGTATCAGCAAGATGAGGAATGACCTGTTCCCTCTCTCCCCTTTAGGGCCCGTGGCAAACTCCCCTTCTTCGGCTTGGCCTGTTTCTTCTCCAAAGATCCTTTCTCCTACCCCCTAATTCTCTAAAACTTCCCGCATACCTCCTCTCCTTCCTTTCCCCAGAGACCCTCTCTTTTACCCAGACACCCCCCACCCCCGGCCCACCTCCCTCACCCTTGACTCTAGTTCCTTTCCCCTGGGCCCAGAGCCCACAGGCTTGTATTCCTCTCCTTCCTCCCCCTTCCCCCCTCCCCCCAGGGAGGTGCGCCTGGCAGCCTCCCTGCCTAATTTCCTGGCACTGGGCTGAGAATAAACAGTGCTATTCCGCCTGTAATCCTATTGCCATGGAGACATAACTCTGAGGGGGGGGAGGAAGGGGGTGAAGGGGGAGGAGGAGAGGGGGTGTGACCAGGGCTGTATCAGATGAGCAGGGACACTCCCCGCTTTCAGCGCTGGCTGGGAAGGTGCCACCCTCTGTACTCTGTGTGGACATTCTTCACATAGCTCCGTCAGGGCTTCTGGGGTGTCCGGGAAGTCACTCTTCCTGGCAGGAGGGAAAGTATTTAACTATGCGTCCAGCACAATGTTACCAAAATAAAGGGGGGCGGCGGCGGCGGCTGAAGAAATCAGGCTTAGAGAAAGGGGCTTCTCCTTGCAAATTGCTGCAAACTCCTCATTCAAGGCTGCTTTTTCCTTTCAGATTTTAGTTAATCCTTCCCCATCATCCCCAGCCCCCTCTTCCTCCCACCCTCCGCCCCTCCTGTGGCCTCAGCTCCGTTTTGCTCTCAGCCTCTCTTTTTGGTTTCCCTCTAAGCTCTTTGTAGCTCTCTTTCCGTGCAGGCTTTGACTTGGTCTCTTCCAATTTCTCTGCCTTTGACACACCTTTCCTTCTTTTGTCCTTGGTCCTCAAGAGGAGCAAACGTAGAAGCGAACTGCATTCCTAATACTCCCTTTATCCCCACTCCTCTCCCCACCCCACCCCCTCAAGGGAAGAGTTAGGAACATTTGTCACGGGACACCCCCAGCCCTCTTTGGCCACGTTCTGCTCCAGGTTGAAAACCGTGGCTATGAACCCGAGAGAAGGGTGCCTCCCCAAGTAGAATCCTAGAATATCCATAAAACTGAACGAGAAATCTCAACCTCAGAGAGTGGGAAATGATTTACCCAAGGTCATACAGGCAATAATTGGCAGAGCCAGGATTCCGACAATGATGTCTGACTCCAAATCATGAGCTCATTCCAAGATACTGCATCACCTCCCAGCAGAGCTCTGGATATTGCAGCTCTCAACTCTAACAAAGCAAAACAAAACAAAACCTTGGCCAAAATAGTTCTGGGGAGGAGGGGGAAGGACCTCTTCAGGTGGATTAAAAGAGTTCAATTCTCAGAGACTTCCAAAACCATAAAGAAGAATGGGAACCTCTAACAAAGCTTTACTATCCCTAATGAATACTCACCCCAGCGCTATGCTCAGTTGGATTCTTGCCCATGCAATTGCTCCTCATGAGCCATTCTCCCTACTCTAGAGTACTCTTGTCATCAGAAGTTGGAATGTAAGCCTTACTCCTCCTCTCCCTCCTACTTCTTCTCCACTCCTAAAAGAGAGGGAGGTGGCAGAGAAGAGACAAAGTCTAGATTTCTTTTCTCATATTCTGAATACTACCAAGGCCCCAAAGCAAAGGCTCAGTTTAACCAAAGAGACCCAACTCCCTTACCCAATTCCAAATGGAGGATATAGCTGAGAGAAGTAGAGGTGACAGGAGAAGGTAGTCAGGTATATTGAACAGAAGGATAGACTCAGAGTCAGAAAACCAAAACTGAAACCCAGCTCTTCTATTTATTACCTGTGTGACTTTGTAAAATGAAGAGAGTTGTAATAAATCATGGGGCAGCTAGGTGTCACAGTGGATAGACTGATTGGCCTGGAATCAGGAAGACCTGAGTTCAAATTTGACCTCAGACACTTACTAGCTGTGTGACCTTGGGCAATTCACTAATCCTGTTTGCCTCAGTTTCCTCATCTGTAAAATAAGCTGGAGAAAGAAATGACAAAACACTCCAGTATCTTTGCCAAGCAACCCTCAATGGGGTCATGAAGAGTCAGATACAATTGAACAATAACAAGAACACGGTCCTTTTAGGATGGAAATCATATGATCTTAAGATATTTGAGAAATTTCTTTAATAGGACTGGAGTCACCTGGGTGAATTAGAGATGAAAGAGTTGGGCGGGGGGAATAAATTTAGAATAACTGGAGAAGAAGGAAGAGGTTAGGGAGAAAGAAGGGATTTAGGAAAAAGTTGGCGTAATAAATATGAGATAGTACTGTCAGAGTATCTTCCCCTTCCCTATACTCACAGCATCCACCATGGCCAAGCCATAGATCCCAGAGGCATAACAGAGTAGTTTCCTCTAAGATCCATGAAAGTAAATCTTAGCTTGCTAGCTTCCCATAAAAACTTTCCACTGTCCTTGAATGACTCTCCAAATCAAAGCAAACACCACCTCTCCAGAGAATCCCTGAGCATATGAGCTCTTCAGGTATCTTCCACTCCATCACCAGGATTAGGAATCCTGGTAAATTCCTAGTTTGTTTGTTTGTATATTTTTTTAAATAAAGACACAAACTTGGCCAGAACCATTCCCTCGGGGCTGGGGATTCAAATGTTCCAGGTTTATTCCTGGGTTGGCATGATCTTCTTGGGAGGCAATTGAGAACCTGAACCCATTAACTCTTCACTGCCTGAATAATTCTTTCTTGGGGAATGTGGCTTCCCTGCCCCTGGACTTCTGGAGTTGGCTGCCCTACAAAATTGTGCAACTCCTCATGCTCTGTCCATTCAGCAGTGTCAAAGCAAGGTTGTGCACTTGTCATTTTGGGCCATTTCCCCCAAGAGTTCAGGAAATAAGAAGGGAAAAAAAGCAATATTGAACACTTATTCTTGGACCCTGATTCCTGGAGGTTTTTAATAGGTGCCTGGGGATCCTTGCATTTTGGCTCTGGTATGTTGTTTGGGAAGATGCTAGATCCAGGAGAGGCCCTCTCTCTTAAGAGTAAAACTCCTCACCGTCCAGCTCTTATAAGAGATAGAAAAGTATGTCTAGTTTTAGGGTGGTCATCTGAGACAGCAATTAAGGTCTGAGGGGAGTAAGTTATCTACATTAATGTCCCCTGCTACTGGCTTTGCCAAGGGCATCTGGACATTTTTCCTGTGTCCTGCTGAACACTTTGTGTTCTGGGATCATGAGGAAAGGTGGTAGGGAAGCTGTTTGGCCCAGTCTCCTAGGAAGTGCCCACACTGCTTGGGGGATTTCATAGGACCACTGAATTTAGACCTGCAAAAGATCTTAGGGATAGGAGTTCAAAACCCTTATCTTAATAAGAGTAAATTTAGGCCCAGAGGTCCTGCCCAAAGTCAGGCAGGATTTGACTCTCTTGACTATAATTTTAAGTTATTCTTTCAACAACATCATGCTACCTACTTGCAATGAAATCTGTATCCTACCTTGAAAATTTGTATTTCTCAAATATTTCAAACATTTTAGGGACTTGGTGCCATCTCTTTTGGACCACTAATGTGGAGGGACTTTCTCTACTTGGCATCAGTTATTCCTGCTTTCTCAAAACACCTCCCAGCTAGGCCTAGTTTCTGGATTCCACCCCGCCTCAGCTCCCTGCACTCTCTATGAAGCTCTCCTTTAGCTTCTGTTATACATATTTTGGTGCTATCTAAATCAGCTTGGCAGGAATGACCTCCTTCCTTTACTAACAAGTAAGAAAAGTTGTCTTCTCTTTGCAAGTGAGAAGATGCGCCTGAGAGCAGGATCCAGACACTCCAGACCCAAGTGTTATTGGGGACTGCTGGGTAGTGGCCTTCTACTGCCATGCCAGCCCCATTCACTGACCTTTCTGTTGTCATAGATTGTAGGTGTGCTCGAGAGAGGAAGAAAATACCAAGCCTCCAGTGAAGTTTTCATTAAAAAATAGTGCTCTTTATTATAAATTACTGAAATGTATTTTTCTGAATATAAATATAAATATGTGCAAAGTTTGACTTGAATTTGTATTCAGTTGGGTTCTTCAAGCATCTTCTTATCAGCCTCAAAGGAAGGAGGGTGGGGGGAGGGCAGGGCACAGGGTGGAATCTTTATAAAAGACAGAGTGATTGAGGCAGATTTGTAAACATTTTTAACCAGAAAAAAAAAAAACACCCAACACACAACTGCCTCATCCAGCCAAACACCTGACACAGAAAACATGTGTGTTTTGTTTTCCATTAAAAAAAAAGTTCCAGATAATTTCTTTGTTGCTACATTCCAAGTAAGGTGACTGATCAGTGCTTTCTCAGAGCAGTGCACTTAGGGAGTGCTCCGGCTCTCACCCCTCCTTTGACCTCCCTTGCTATTCATGCCTTCGGAGAGGCTAGAGAACTCCTGATTAGAGAAGCCTGGGGTGTGGGGGATGGGGAGAGACACCCAGGAATCCAAGAGGCAGCAGGAGTAGGATCTGCTGTAAAAGACACCCAAGGTGGGGGGGCAGTCTGAGCATCCCCAGATGGACTAGGGAACACTTCAGAATAACATAAGTTATTCTTCTAGAGGTCTTTTAGAACACATGAATCTCCTATACTCCTCCCCCCATATCCCATAGGAGGAATCCATGGATGCTACAACACTGAGATACTCCCCCGGCTCTTTGATCTTGGGCAAGTCACTTAACTGCTTTAGGTTGGGACTGGTGGACCCATTATCAGCAAAGTGTTAGTTACTCTAATGTGCCAGCCCCTATCCATGGGACAGGGAGAGTTTTAAGGCAATCCCCTTCCAAACAAAGGAGGGAAAACATGAAGTTACTTTTTCTGGGCTTTGGGGCAAGAGGCAGCCCACCCCCTACAGAGAGGTGATACAAGGTACAATATGAGAAAAGGAGACTAAGAAAAACCACCTCCTTCAGTGGACCAACCCTACCACCAGACCAGACAGCCATCCCCCCCCTTTCCCTTTCCAAATGCCAATACCCCCCCCCCTTAAAACAGGAGAGGTTATGTTGGCTTTCTCCAGCAAGCTGGAATCTAGGCTTGGGTGTTTCCCGGTAATTGGGGGTTTAAGGGGGAAGGAGAGGGAAAGGCGCCAGTAGAAGTGAGGAGATAATTAAATGAAAGAGTCAGCTTCTTCAGGCTGATCGTAGGCCCCTTTCCTTATCCCCCTCCCCCAGCACCCTCCTCACCTGAGGCTGGGAATGGGGGTGGGGAAGCTATTTGCATTAAGAATCAGATACTTTTCTTGGCTAGCCCGTAGGCCCATTCCAGGGGGCCTCTTTTCCTCTTCTTCCAGCCCCTGACACCAGCTCAGGTTTCAGGCCGTTTTAAACCAAATCAAACTGCAAACAAGCCCCTAGGAAAGTTGGGACATTCACCAGTAGCTAACATCAGTTCAAAGCTCCTTCAGTCCCCCAGCTTTCCCAGGGAGGGAGAGGGAAGGAAAGGAAGAAGAATCGAAATTTTCTTTTTTTCTTCTTCTGAATTGTCCTACAAGGCCCGGTGGCTCCTCCAGAAACTGGAGAGGGGGAAGGGAGATGACTTGTTGCCACTTTCCCCTCAAACACTCAAGACCAGCCTGCACCCATACAGGAGAGGGAAGGGGGTTGGAGGGGGGGGGAGTCAGAGAGCAGGGCCTCTGGACTCCCTGGCTCTGCTCTGAATAGGAGAAAAAGGGACTCTCCAATCTGGTTGTATCCCTTGTGCTTATACTATGTGCCACAGGGGATGGAGGGGCCAACCCCCTTCCCTGCATATTTTGGTAGGGTGAAGGCAGAAGTCCACTATCCATCCCCTTTTAAAGAGGGGCATCGTACTGGTCCAGGAATTCCCTGATGGGCCCAGGGAGTTGGGTAACTTTCTCATAGGAGTCCAGGTGTCCATTGACCGTCTTCCGACAGAGGTGCTGCAGGCTGGCCACGTTGGAGGAAAGGGGTCGACTGAGCACCAAGGGGATCTTCTCTCCCCCAGAGTAAATGTAATAGGTTCGTTTAGGAGGTGCCCCAGAGAGGGGCTGAGGGAGCATCTGATCCTGCAAGGAGGACGAGGGAGAGGCTGCAGAGGAAGTGGAGGAGGAGGAGGAGGAGGAAGAGGTGGGGGGCATGTAGTGATGTACCAGTTTGAGCACACAGTCAAAGCGGGGCACCGGCTGGGTGCTCCGGGGATCACTTTGCAGGGAGAAACTCCCGCCCTCGCACTGGATTCGCAGGTTCTTTGTCCCGGCCTGGGTTTTGACGCTGAGAGTGAAGAAGTGGCGCTGATCCGAGCTGTCTCGGATGAGGAAGGTGCCCGCGGGCTCAGCGCTTAGCAGCAAGTTGGCCTCTCCACCGGTCACCGCACTCCAGTAAAAGCCGCTCTCCTGCAATTTTCGCACAGCGTTCACCACCAGCTGGTATTCGCTCTTGGAGCTGAAGGTCTTGAGGCGCAGGCTGGTGTCCAGGGGGCGGTTCATCCCGGTGGCGGGGAACTTGCTGTGGGTTACCATGGCGCAAGGAGCCAGCTTGGATCTGCTCGGTGGTGGCCGCGGCGGCAGCAATAGAGGCTGCTGCTGCTACTCCTCCCGATCCTTTGGCTGCTCCCCCCAGGTGCACCGGCTGCTACCACATCCCCGGAGCCTGAGAAGGGAGAGAAGGAGCAGTGAGATGTAGAATGCCACATCGTCCCGTCCCAAAACACAACCGAGGCTGCCTAGGTGTCAGAGCTAGGAGATGGGGTCCTATTTCGTCATATTCCACCCCCCACCCCCCCAGCAGTCACTAGGGGACTGCTTACCTTCAACCTACCGGGCTTTGGGGTCAGCCCGAGGTAGGGGCAGGCAAATGGGAGAAGACTCCCACAGCTCCACCCATCCCCCGCCCCCAGCACTGCCTGTCTAACCCGGTGCCAGCGCGTGGTGGGTGCTCTGCCAGCCCTTTCCCGAACTCCCAGCTGGGGGGTGGGGGCGGAGAGGGAGGAAAAGGGGACCATGAAGGGAGTCATTTGCAAACTCCTGTGCACAAGTTGGCTTTCAACAAACGTGTCCAATGGGGGGTGGGGTGGAGAATGGGGCTGAGGCAGGGTGGGTAGTCTGGGGAAATGCTCCCTTCCCGTCCCCCTTACTGTCCCCCCACCCTGACGCGCTGGGCGCCTGGATGTCCGGTACCGGGGGAGGGGGGGGTATAGCGAGAAAACGGGCATTTTTCCAGAGCAGGGTTGCTTTAGTCCTGGAGGTGAAAACTAGAGCCCCCCCGCCCCCGCTTTTGTATTCATAGGTCTGGGGGGGGGAGGTGCGGAGGAAGCTCCTAAACCCCTGTCCAAATCTCTTCGCCTACCCCATCCCACCCCCTTACATCGCCCCATCTTCCACTGGGAACTGGCTTCTAAATGGACTCCGGGAAAGAGAAAGGAACGTCGAAGAAAGCCCCCTAGAAGCCCCCAAACTGCACCCCCACTTTCTTACCTAGTCCAATTCGAAAGAAGTCTTCGGATTTTAGGCCGTATGTATCTCCGGTACTGCCTGCAACCGTGCGAGGTCCTTAGCAAGCCCGCCAGATGTGGCCAGCGTTGTGGCCAAATGTAGGGAACCGTAAAGTCCACACAGGGGTTCCACGCGTGTCTTTTTTGGCTTCCCTTCCCGGTTCCCCCTCCTGTTCTCCCTCAAGCTTCGCCTCCCGAGTCCGGGAATAAGTGGGGGAGACACAGTTGGCTGGGTGCTTTGGGCTGGGAGCGTCTGTCTCCCCCGGGCTGGCCAGCCTGTCTGGCTGGCTGCGTGTGTCTGTGAGTCAGGGCGGCACGGGCGCGCAGGGCAGCGGGCTGTAATGAGCAAGGCGGAGAAGTCCAGAGTAAATGCCACTGGGGGAGGCAGCGGCTGGGCTATTATACGGCTTGGGCCGAAGAGCCCCGCCCTCCCTATTCCTGGAATTGAACTGAACGTCTTCTTGTAACGTTTAGTCAGAGACTGCGAGAGAAAAGGGAGGGAGGAAGCGAGGGAGGGAGGGGAAAGACAGAGACAGAGACACGCAATAGGACAGAGACAGAGACAACAGAGAAAACCCAGGGCACGGAGCCAGACCATCCAGCCCGTTCCTGGTATGAGGGCCCCTCCTCCAGCCGCGTCTCCTCCAGTAACTTCTCATTCACACTTTTTTTTTCCTTCCCCCTTCTAAGAAGGTGAGTTTCTGGCAAAGGCGTGAGGCGCTGTTGATTCAGTCTGGGCTGCTGTGGAAGAGCGCAGGGGTGATTTCCTTGGCTCTCCCGTTCTCTTTCCTCTTAACTCCGGGTGGATAGCCCCCTACTCCGTTTGTGCTGGCTCAGGCAAACGAGACAGAGGTTTTCTGGGGGACATAGCTAAGCTGAGCGACTAGCTTCTCCGAGTGCCCCATCCCGCCCCTCCCCGCCCACCCTCGGGGGGCTGCCCGGAAAGGGGAGAAACCCTTCAAACCACAGATCCTCGGGAGGGAAGAGAAAGGGTTCATTTCCAAGTTTAGTAATAAATTAAATCACGCGTGCTTCCCAAAGGTGAAGCTGGGAGCGCGTGTCTCTGGGGCTTCGTAGAGTAGACTGGGGTAGGAGCCCTAGCTTGCCCCATCTTTCTTTTATGCTCTCTTCAAGTCATTGTCTGTGTCTTCTGCCCCCTTCTCTCCCCGTGCACATCCTATACTGCCCTCTCCCCCCCACCCCCAACCACAAACTGTGTAGACTAGACTGGGGCAGAAATCCTAGCTCGCCCCATCTTTTCAGTCACTTATTCGTGTCCCCTGCACCCCTCTCCACTCACATACCACGCTGCTCTCTGCCCTCACCCCGAACTGTGTAAAACTACACTGAGGCAGGAGCTCTAGATCACTCCATCTTTCTTCAATTTTCTTTTCAGTCACTTTTCCGTATCGAGTGCACAACTCTCTTTCACACACATGCTATGCGATCTTCGCCCCCCGCCCCTTGACTATGTAGACCAGACTAGAGGAGTCCTAGATCGCCCCATCTTTCATCCCTACTGTTTCTGTTCACTTAGCAATAGCCTAAGGACCCTTCTCTCCCCACGCTCACCTTTTCTGTGATTACGCTGCCTGGGATGGATTCCTCTCTCCCGAACTCCATGGACTGTGGTTGGAGCTGCCAGTCCCGGGCGAAAGTCCTCCCCACCCCCCATTCCACACTGTCCACTAGAGGGCGTCCTGTGGTCTCTATAAGTAGAGCATTGGCTTGGGCAGCCCTTTGAAGCCAAGACCTGCCCAGAAAAGAAATCTTCCAAACCTGGAGGTGGGAAGATCTAGGGGTTACCCTGGCAGCTCAGACTAGAACAGCCGAAATTGGAATCTGACCTAAGATTGGGTGGGACGACTTTCTCTCAAAGCAACTTTCAAGAGTTTTTCAATCACCCTCCTCTCCTCCCCTGCTTAAAAAAGTTTAGTTTACCCCACAGACCACCAAATAAAATGCCCATTGCTTTTAAAGGGTAGTCTAATTTATACACACTCCTGAAAATAATCTGGATAATCTGAACCAAATACTTTTCCAGAAATAATTAGGTTAATAGAAATTCATGGGATTTAGAGTTGGTAAAAACATCTATTCTGTCTTACAAATGGGGAAACTGATACTTACAGAGGTAAAGTAAGTGGCTGGATGGCACAGTGGATAGAGTACTGGGCCTGGAGTCAGGAAGGCCTGCGTTCAAATCCAGCCTCAGACACTTAATTAGTTGTGTGACTTCGAGCAAGTCACATAACTTTGCCTCAATTTCCTCACCTATATAAATGAGGATAATAGCACCTAGCTCCAAGGGTTGTTTTGAGGATCAAATGAGTTTAATATTTGTAAAGCACCTGGCAGATGGTAAGTGCCATAGAAATGCTAGTTGCTATTGTTAGTACTAATTATTATTAACCAAACTGCCCCAAATCACACAATTAGTAAGAAGCAGAGACAGGATTGAACCCAGGTTCTTGGACTCCAACTCCAATGCTCTTTACCAAAAAAAAAAAAAAAAGTAAATAGAATTTTTTTTTCAGCCTTCCTCATGTGGATACAGGCTGAATTAGCTCAAAGCCTTGCCTTAAACTAGCCAAGATAAGCAAGATGTCCAGAATTCAATATTCGGGAAGATACAATGAGGGACAGTGTCAAATATTATTTTTTTGTAAATGTACTTATTTTTCACACAGAAACTTTTCCTACTGATGAACCTTTATTTTTAAATTTTTTCACTTGACATGCTCATTCTTCCTTTATTTTTTCCTTCCTTTATTTTTTAATTAAATTATTTTCAAATTAAAATCCACCTTCTTTTCCAACTCTCTCTGAAAGGGGAAAAAAACCCAACTCTGTGATAAACATGTACTGTTTAAAACAAAACAACTTCCTACACTGGTCATGTTAAAAAAAAAAAGTCTTAATCTGTACTCTGAGTCCATCCCCTCTCTATTAAGAAGTGGGGATCATGGTTTACCATAAATGCTTTGGAATCTCAGTTATTTTATCAGAGTTCTCTCCAAATTGCTTGTATTTACAATATTGTTGTTATTATGTATACTGTTCTCCTTAATATATTCATTGGCAAAACAAAAGATAGAGGTGATTACAAAGATAAAATAGATAACTTGAGTTACATGAAACTGAAGAACTTCTGAATGAACAAAATTAATGCAATTAGGATAAGAGAGGAGGGGTCAAATGGAAAAAAATTAATATCAAATTTCACTGTCAAGATAGCCAAGATATATAATTAACACATGTGTGCATATGTAATATAATATCTATACATATATACAAACCCTTATAAGAACATTTTGATATAAAGATTTTTTTTTGGCTGGGCAATGAAGGTTAAGTGACTTGCCCAGGGTCACACAGCTAGTAAGTGTCAAGTGTCTGAGGTTAGATTTGAAGTCAGGTCCTCTTGAATCCAGGGCTGGTGCTTTATCCACTGTGCCACCTAGCTGCCCCCATAAAGATTTTTATAAAACAAAAGTCATTCCTCAATATATAAGTAGTCAAAGGATATAAACAATGAATTCTCAAAAGAACTTTTAGGAGGTAAAGTAGGGATTTACCAACTCCCTATAATTTTCCTCCCTTGAACTTTACAAGCACAAAATACAATGGGCATTTCTATATACAAAGTAAAACAGAAGAAGAATGCAAGAAGGTCAAAGTTTCCACCCCAATTTATGTAACTGTAGAAGACCCAGGCAGCAGGATTGAATCAGTCAATTGAAGGTCTTGAAGGAGGCTCAAATAAGTCCTTAATCTGTTTGGGAAGGGTGAAATACTTTCATCATTGGATAAAGAGAGGATGACTCCACATAGAAAATATGATTGGCTGAAAGAATCAGACTACTCTAGGCTAACACTTCAAGTCAGTACAACACCCCCAATTCCAGCAGAAGAGTTGTCAAAGGCAGGTTCCCCCCCGCCCCAACCCATTCCAAACTAACCTACTATTGTGGAGGGCACCACCATCTTCTGGTCACCCAAGCTCAGAACCTCACTGTTTGGTTCTCTCTCTCTCTCTCTCTGGACATTGGGGTTAAGTGACTTACCCAGGGTCCCACACGTAGTACTGTCTGAGAACAGATTTGAACTGACATCTTTCTGACTCCAGGACCAGTGCTCTATCCCCTGCATCACCTAGCCGCCCCTACTTCACAATTTGACTCCTTCCTACCTTTGCAGTGTTTTTGAACCCCTCCCCTCCACATACTGGAGCATCCAGTGATATTGACCTTCTTGCTCTTCCTTGGACAAGTCACTCCCAATTCCAACTCAGGGCATTTTCACTAGCTATCCCTCATGCCTGGAATACTCTCCCTCCTCATCTCACATCATTTTCTGCAGTACAAGTCCTCCTTTCTATGACAGGCCTTTAACAATCTATCTCCCCATTCTAGTTATGATTATCTACTTTTTAAACTTTATGCATTAGTATAGTATAGTATAATATAGTATAGTATAGTGTAGCTGTTGTTTGCATAGTCTTCCCCGTTTAAATTTTTTTTTCAGGGCAATGAGGGTTAAGTGACTTGCCCAGGGTCACACAGCTAGTAAGTGTCAAGTGTCTGAGGCCGGATTTGAACTCAGGTCCTTCTGAATCCAGGGCCGGTGCTTTATCCACTGTGCCACCTAGCTGCTCCCTCCCCATTTAAATTTGAGGAGTTCCTTGGAACTTTCTTCCTCCTTCCTTTTGTTTCTTTCTCTTCTTCCTCCCTTCTCCCCCTTGCTCCCTTCCTTCCTTCCTTCCTTCCTTCCTTCCTTCCTTCCTTCCTTCCTTCCTTCCTTCCTTCCTTCCTTCCTTCCTTCCTTTCTTCCTTCCTTCTTTTATAAATAAACCCAGACTATAGGAAAAAGAAAAAGTGGATTCCATTGCAGGGGTGTGGCCATCTCCAAATATACCAATAAGCAGGTCTCCACCTTAAAGCACTGGCTGTACTGGACAATACACTACTCTATTCCCATACTGTTCCAGTCTCTTTTCTTTCTTTCTTTCTATTTTTTTTTTTAGTGAGGCAATTGGGGTTAAGTGACTTGCCCAGGGTCACACAGCTAGTAAGTGTTAAGTGTCTGAGGCTGGATTTGAACTCAGGTACTCCTGATTCCAGGGCCGGTGCTCTATCCACTATGTCACCTAACTGCCCCGAAATACTTTTTTTTTTTTAGTTCCAGTCTCTTTTCACCTGGAATGCTACGAAATCTTCTTAGCCAGAGCAAAGACCCTTTAGTTTGGGACAAGGAGAAGCTTCTTTCCTCCCTTTGACTACCTCAGAGTCTAAATTGATTTGTTATCTCTAGGCATCTGAAGGCTTTCCCCTTTACTTTTCAATATCTCTGACTTTTAGCCCTTGAAGACCTTCAGCTTTTACTGAAATCTCACTGGGGCACTCTAAGATAAATTTAACATGTAATTTTCAAAGCTGTCCTGCTATCCATGTTTCCCTTTGGTCTTCTTTCTGTTCTCTTCTGTGCATTATAAAAAGCCTCAGTGACATTCTTTTTCATTCTTTCTTTCTTTGGAGAAGATAGGATAATCATATCTCTAGGTCTCTCGCCCCTTCATAAAAAGTAAAGCAACCCCCTTGGTGTGTCTTTTTGTTTGTTTGTTTGTGGTTTTTTACACTAAATATGGTGGTTTTATTGATGATACACAACAAAAGACTCTGCTTCTCTGCCCTACTGCAGGGATGCTTTGGAGCAAGGACTGTGAACAGGCATGGGATCATCATTATAGGGAAATAGGTTAGGGATGTGGGCTCCCCAGTGGTAGAACTCCTCTTTTGGTTGGGGATGAAGATCCATGGCTTTCTACTTTACTCCTTGGAGGTTATATAGACCATGGGGTCTACTTCTTGTTTTTCAGTTGTGTCTGACTCTTTGTCACCCAAATGCTATCCATGGGGTTTTCTTCGCAAAGATACTAGAATGGTTTGTTATTTCCTTCTCCAGTGAATTAAGGCAAACAGAAGCTTGCCCAGGGTCACACAGGTAGTAAGTGTCTAAAGTCAGATCTGAACTCAGGTCTTCCTGACTCAAGGCCCAATGCTCTATCCACTGAGTGACCTGGCTGCTTCCATGCTATAACTATACTCATTGTCATACTGGGAAATACCAGTGCCAGTATTGAAGATAGAAGAGTGGATGTCACTGTTGAAGCCACAGGATACTATCTGTGCTCCTGTGTAGTCCCTCTGATATTGCTTCATCACTTTCTTGATATCATCATATTTGGCAGGTTTCTCCAGGCAATAGATCAGATCCACAAAAGATATATTGGGAGGAGGACCATGGAAAGTCAGCCCTGTGAGCCTTCCATTCCCTATGACCTTGTTTACAGTCTTAGCAGCACCAGTAGAAGCAGGAATGATATTCTGGGCAAATCCATGCCCATTACACTACAACTTGTCAGAGGGGTCAGTAGTCTTCTGGGGAGGAGGAAAGTCATGAACTAGGATCATGAGGCCTTCTCCAATACCAAGGTTGTCATGAATGACCATGGCCAGGGGTGCCAAGCATTTGGTAGTATGAGAGGCATTATTGACAGCCTTAAGGGAAATTATCCTATTTCTCATGTTTAGTCCTATCACAAACATAATAAGCAGAAGGGGCAGAGATAATGAACAGCTTAGCTCTACCCTTCAAGTGATCCTCAATCTTTTCCATGGTGTTGAAGATAAGTGGATTCTGACATATTTGGCTCCAGCATCTCCACTAATATTGGTGGGATCCCACTCCTGGAAGATTGGTAATGACTTTTCCATTAATCATCAGCTTTCTGGAGCAGTTAGGTGGCTCAGTGGATAAAGCACTGGCCCTGGATTCAGGAGGACCTGAGTTCAAATCTAGCCTCAGACACTTGACACTTACTAGCTGTGTGACTCTGGGCAAATCACTTAACCCTCATTGCCCTGCAAAAAAAAAAAAATTATCAACTTTCCATTCTCAGCCTTTACAGTGCCCTTGAACTTTCCATGGGTAGAATCATATTGGAACATATAAACAATGTAGTTGAGGTCATTGAAAGGGTCACTAATGGCTACCACATCCACTATGCCTAAGGTGAATGCAACCCTAGTCACCTGGCACCCAATATGGCCAAATCCACTGACTGACCTTCACCATCTTGTTTCTGGAATATGGCTATAGTAGTGGGTGCTGGCACTGAGCTTAAGAGAAAAGCTGAGAACCAAAATAATATCCTTGGAACAAATATGCATAGTCAAGCAAAATATATCTTCACATTGGCCATATCAAAAAATACATGTCTCCTTTTTCACCTTGCGTGTATCATCTTTGTCAGGAGATGGGTAGCAATCTTCAATCAATCTTCAATCAATCCATTATAGCTGGTCATTGTGTTGATAAGAATTCTTAGATCTTTCAAAGTTGTTTTTCTTTACACAATTATATAAATTGTTCTCCTGGTTCTGAGCACTTCATTTTGTATCATTTTATACAAGTCTATTCGATTAGAGTTTATTCAATAAAATCAGAGTTTATTTAATAAAATTATATTACATCCATAGAATTTGTTTAAAAATTCCCCAATTGATGAACACCCTGTTAATTTCTAGCTCTTTGCCACTTCAAAAACATCTACTCTAATTTTTTTTTACATAAGGGTCCTTTTCCCCTGTTTTTGTTCCCTTTGGGGGTATAGTCTTAGTACCAGTATTGCTCCCTGTAATTTTCAAACAAATGACACCTTTTGCAATCCTTCTTAAACAAACAAAACAATAGCCATGGAAATTCAGAGAGAACTCAGTTGTTCTTAAATTGTTGACTCCCAAAGATCAGGAACCATATCTGCTGACTTATTGTCCAGTATTGTCCAGTTCCCAGGCCATATTTCTAATATATTATGGCAGGTGTTGATGAGATAGAAATATATGAATAAAGCCAGATAACAGTGCTGGACCCCAAAAGCTGAGATTGTGTTCAGTTGTAATTTTCCATTAGTCTTGAGTAAGCCTTTTCTTTCCTCTCTTCTACCCTTACTAGGGACTTAAAGGAAAGGACTAACCTTAAAGTTAGAGTCAAATTCTGACTCTTAACACTTACTAGGTTTTTTTTTCTTAATAGTTAACAAAAAAACAGGCATTTCAATAGATATACTCTAACAGAAGATTATAAACAAAACTCCAGTTGTCTATTATACACAGATTTTCTTTCAAATATAACATACTTTATATCTTGATGACTCTATAATAATGGAAAAAGAAGTCTACATCAAGGGGAGGGAAAGGAGAAGAAAGAAGAATGGGTAAAATTATTTCACATTATGTTGGCTCTTGGTTTTAGATAGTTACTTACTATATTAAAGAAAGTTCCACATTTTCTATGAATTTTAATGTTAATAAAAGGAATGGGTATTGGATTTTGTCAAAAACTTTTTTTAAAAGCACATGTTGGGGCAGCTAGGTGGCACAGTGGATAGAGCACCAGCCCTGGAGTCAGGAGGACCTGAGTTCAAATCCGGCCTCAGACACTTAACACTAGCTGTGTGACCTTGGGCAAGTCACTTAACCCCAATTGCCTCACTAAAAAAACAAACCCACACATGTTGAGGGGCAGCTAGGTGGTGCAGTGGATAGAGCACTGGCCCTGGATTCAGGAAGACCTGAGTTCAAATCTGGCATCAGACACTTACTAGCTGTGTGACCCTGGGCAAGTCACTTAATCCCAATTGCCTCACAAAAAAAAAATCACATGTTGAAGGGGCAGCTAGGTGGTGTAGTGGCTAGAGCACCAGCCCTGGAGTCAGGAGGACCTGAGTTCAAATCCGACATCAGACACTTGACACTTACTAGCTGTGTGACCCTGGGCAAGTCACTTAACCCCAATTGCCTCACCAAAAAAAAAAAAGCACATGTTGATATAATCAAATGGTTTTAAAAACATTTTTGCTATTAATACGGTCCAGTATTTTTTAAATTTTCCTTCTATTGAACCAACTTTACACTCCTGGAATAAATCTAGCCTGGTAATAGTGTATAATGTTTAAAATTTGCTTTTGTAGCCTCCTTGAAAATATTGTATTTAATATTTTTACATTTATGTTCATTTGGAATATTGGTCCATAGTTTTCTTTCCTTTATTTTTTCCCAGGTTTAGGTATCAGAACCATATTTGTGTTATAGAGTTTTTCTTTTCCTATTTTTGCAAATAGTTTAATATCAGGATTAATTTTTCTTTGCATGTTTCATTGAATTCACTTGTAAATCCATCTGCTCCTAGGGATTTTTTTTCTTTCAGAGTTCATTTATATCTGATTTCTGCCTTTGAAAGAAGGAGGAGGGCCATGGCCAGGCATTTGCTAATTACTTGCCTACCTCCAAGAGGGATATTAGGCTAAAATTAAATGTATATAATCACATTGCATACATACATAGGTCTAGGGGTAAAATTACATTGTCATGATCCAGGATATATACCACTTTACCTGATCACTTTCAAAATGAGAATAATAATTAGCCTGTTATCACTAGTTATCACTGGTATCACTTCATCCCATCCAATATTGGTTACATTTAAAAAAAACCATCACAAAAAGGATATTGAATAAACCCATTTATCAAAATAAATCATAAATGGAAGTTGGGGAAGTTATATAGGTTAGGATGGGTTAAATAATACACAATGTTAGAGAAGCTTTTCATTTGGGAGAAGAATAAAACCCTCAAGTCAACCAAGGAGAGAAAGAATGATCTCACCAAGGAGAGTCTTCTCTCAGCAGTCTCTAACTTGGCAAGCACTAGAAGTCAAACAATATTATGCCACCCACTTCTTGGCAAAGAGGTGATGGATCAGAGGTGCAGAATGAGGCACACATTTTACAATATGGCCAAGGTGTGGAGCTGTTTTGCCTAACTATACTTGTTACAAGAGAATGTTTCTATTGGGGGAGGGGTGTATAATTTAGGGGATAGTGATAGAGATGAAAAAAAATGATGCATCAATAAAACATTTTTAAAAGGCACAGAGGGGGCAGCTAGATGGCGCAGTGATTAAAGCACTGGCCCTGGATTCAGGAGTACCTGAGTTCAAATCCGGCCTCACACTTGACATTTACTAGCTGTGTGACCGTGGGCAAGTCACTTAACCCCCATTGTCTAAAAAAAAAAAAAAGGCACAGAAAAAAGTTCAGAAGGGGATGCAAAGGGGGACAGCTTGGTGGTGTAGTGGATAGAGTACTGGCCCTGGATTCAGGAGGACCTGAGTTCAAATCCAGCCTCAGATACTTGACACTTACTAGCTGTGTGACCCTGGGCAAGTCACTTAACCCTCATTGCCCCGGGCGGAGGGGTGGGGGTGAAGAAGAAGAATTGGATGCAAAGAGGGCAATTTTAATATCATAATATTAAATGTACATTTTAAAAACAAACTATATAGCAGAGGTCCATGGTTTTAGAGACAACCTTCTTTGATCTTTGTATATTGAATTGTCCAAGTTTATTGATAGTTATTAAATTCATAATAAGAAACAATTTTTTAAAAGTTGCTTATAGCCTGATTTCTTTTTAAGTTATTTCAGCCCTCAGTTATGGGTTTGGGTGAGGGAATGGAAGAGGGGAACATATGTATGTGGCAGGGAGATGAACTGGATTGATAATAATCTTTGCTGGGTGGCATGGCCAGGATGCTTGAATCTATCTACTGATCTTGCCATAACAGCACCTCCAGGGAAGACAGAAAAGGGGGAAAGGAAAGAAGCAGGGTAGGTGAGAGCTGCTGCCCAAGAGATCTTGAGATCCCCCTTCAGGCACCAATCTGTAGCTATAATCACACAAAGAAGGGCTGCTTGGTTCAGCTTTTTTGGACAAAGGCCTTTTGATTGCTGGGAGCTTATAGGGAGGGTGATGTGCTAACAACAATAATAACAAAATCTAGCTCCTCTGACCCCTGGTTCTTCTCCACCCAGTTATTTCTCTATCCTTTGGAATTTAGGGGATATCTATGTCTTTCTAATCGCTGCCTTTGCGGATTTTCTGTGAAGTTGGGATCTAGTTTCCAGGAAAAAGTTTCCTGGTCATAAAGATAAAAAGTCATTCATGACAGGGGGACGGCACACAGAGCAGTTTTTGTTTCTCAGTTACTCATAATGTAGTTTATTGCAGATGCTGGGAAGCACTCCTCCCCCCCAAGCCCCGGGAGACAGCACTTCCTATTTTGCTGATGGGAAAAACTATTTATCTAGTCCAGAGATTGAATGATACATTGGAAAGAGTACTAGATTTAGAATCGGATGACCTGGGCTCAAAACGCAGTTTGACCAATTACTGCCTATGTAAAATTGGGAGAGTCTCTGAGTAACTCCAGGTCTCGGTTTCCTCGGCTGCAAAATGAGGGCTTTGGACTCGGTGACATCTAAAGACCCTTTCATCTCTAAATCTCTGATCCTTTGAGAATGGGTTGTTGGTTGTAGACAATTACCTGAGTGTCATTTGCACCTTGTTATGATGAACATAAAACCTTCGTTCTTAGGAAGTATGGAGCCCGAGTTGTCTGGAAAGAAGAGAAAGTCCTTGTAGAAAGAGAAGCAAACACTTACTAGCGGTGTGATCCTGGGCAAGTCACTTAACCCTCATTACCCCAGAGAGAGAGAGAGAGAGAAAGAGAGAGAGAGAGAGAGAGAGAGAGCAGGATAGTCTCTGGGGACTGCAGATGCTCTTAATTCATTCCTGAAAGTTGGGGCCGAGGCTCTCCCAGAGATACAGCGGTCACTTGGCCTATGAAATAGACTTCGTTTTGGAATTTTGGCAAGGGAGGAAACAGTAAATGGAGGTCTGAAAATTCTACTCAGCGGCTTTTCTTTCTGGAGTTTTGTCCAGCTGATTTTAAGGGGAGCATAGGGCCCCGCCTTTTGATGTTTTGTCCTTGGGAAGAACCAGCCTAATTAGTGAAAGGGGTCCTTTTTACTTCTTTTTTTTTTTTTTTAGTGAGGCAATTGGGGCTAAGTGACTTGCCCAGGGTCACACAGCTAGTAAGTGTTAAGTTTCTGAGGCCAGATTTGAACTCAGGTACTCCTGACTCCAGGGCCGGTGTTCTACCCACTGTGCCACCTAGCTGCCCTCCTTTTTACTTCTGACCCTTGAGTGACATTCTGATGTAGTGGAGAGAGCACTGGTTCTACTCCACTAAGGATCTTAAATCCAATCCAGGCTCTGAAACTACCTGTGTGGCCCTGGGCAAGTATCACTGAACCTTTCTGAGCTCTGGAGTATAAATTTATTCTGGGCAAATTTTGTGTATTTGGATTGCTAAATGCCTTGCATAGAGTAGGAATTTAGTGTTTGTTGAATCAAATTTACTTTTTTTAATATGTAAAAGAGAGACAATAATAACTGCAATAATACTACTACCTGATGGGGCCGGCTAGGTGGCGCAGTGGATAAAGCACCGGCCCTGGATTCAGGAGTACCTGAGTTCAAATCTGGCTTCAGACACTTGATACTTACTGGCTGTGTGACCTCGGGCAAGTCACTTAACCCCCATTGCCCCGCAAAAAACAAACAAAAAAATAATAATACTACTACCTGATAAGGTTGTTTCAGAAATAGTGTGTAATAGGTAATAGTGTGCAATGAGTAGTCAGTCTATCTAGGGCTGTTTCCTATTCAAAACTCAAGGTCAGTAAACCCTTAGTTCAGTTCCCATCCAACAGAGACTCATGTTTACAGCTAGTCATTAAAATAACTTAAGTCCTGTTCTTTAGTCATTTCAGTCTGACTCTTTGTGATGCTATTTGGGATTTTGTTGGCAAAGATACTGGAGTGATTTGACATTTCCTTCTCTAGCTCACTTTACAGATGAGACACTGAAGTAAAAAGGGTTACGTGACTTGCCCAGGATCATACAGCTAATGTCTGTCTGAGGCCAGATTTGAACTCAGGAAGAGGAGTCTTTCTGACTCTAGGCCTAGTCATCTATCCACTTCATCACCTAGCTGCCCTAATTTAAATCTTATATTTCTATAAAGCAAAAACAGTTAAATTAAATTGTTGTGGGGGGGGGCAGAAACCATGGTAATATTGAGAAGCAGCAAACAGTAATGCACAGTTGTCACTTTCCCTTCTATCTCCAAATTGTCATTCCCAACCTGCAGGCCGAAATCCAGAGTCTCTCACTTCTTGTACTACTTCTGTGCCACGAGAAAGGAAGCCAGGCAGTTTCTCTTTGCCCTGACAAACTCCATTGTTTCCCAATACTTCATGTGAGGGAGTAACAAATAGCTCTCAGTCACTCATGGGAGTGATGAGGGAAGTTAGTGTCACTCGGGTTGCTCTAGACTTCTCTGGCTCAGACAGTGCTGATCAGAAGAAAGGGAGAGAAGCTGTTCTGAATCTAGGTGGGTTGTTGTTTGTCCTTTGTTCTCAGAGAGGACCATGACAGACATCATGACTTGCAATGAATTGGATTTAAGTATGTTTTATCAGGATGATTAGAGATGGCTTGGATGTTTAAGGCAATTGGGGTTAAGTGACTTGCCCAGGGTCACACAGATACTAATTGTCTGAAGTCAGATTTATATCCTATCTTCTCAACTTCAGGGCCATTGCTCAATCCACAGCACCACCTACCAGACCCACTAGGTTTGTAGGTCTAGCTGGCCACGTTTGTAATTACATTGGAATCCTTACTTTCCCTCACCCCTTATAGCCAATCATTTGTCATATCTAGCCATTTCTATCTTCTCTACATCTCTCCCCTCTGACCTGTTCATACAGCTACCACCTTTGCTCAGGCCCTCATCACCTCTCACCTCGATTATTGAAGCAACCTCCTAATTGATCTCCTGAGTCTCTCACCACTTCAGCCCATCCCACACACTGTTGGCAAAATAATTTTTCTTAAGTGCAAATCTGGCCATGTGATTCTTCTACTCAACCAGCTCCATTGGCTTCCCTATTATCTCTAGGTTAAACATAAATTCCTCTGTTTAGCTCCCCCCCCCCCCCCCGCAAGGCAATGAGGGTTAATTGACTTGCCCAGGGTCACAAGGCTAGCAAGTATCAAGTGTCTGAGGCTGGATTTGAACTCAGGTCCTCCCAAATGCAGGGCTGGTGCTTTATCTACTGTACCACTTAGCTGCCCCACCCTGTTTAGCTTTCAAAGCCCTTTATAACCTGCCCCAAACTATGTTTTCAGCTTCATTCAACATTATTCCCCTTTCCTCACTCTGCAATCCAGCAAAACTGGACTTCTCTCTGTTCCTCATTCATAAAAATCCATATCCTATCTATGCCCTTACACTGACCATCCTTCATGCCTAGAATGCACTCCTTATTTCTGCCTCACTTTAATACTCAGCTCCTCTCTCCCAAACTACCTGGAATTTAACTACTTTCTGTATGTGTGTGTTTTATTTTTTATTTTTATTATTTTTTGGCAGGGCAATGAAGGTTAAGTGACTTCCCCAGGGTCACACAGCTGCTAAGTATCAAGTGTCTGAGGCCATGTGTGTGTTTTTATATAGTTTATAGAATTTTGTATACTTTTATATAGATATATACACATATCTATATACAATGTGTACAAACATATTTGTATAGACATGTGCGTCTATATATGTGTCTATATGTGCTATATGTATCTGTGTATGCACATGTTATCTCCCCTATCAGAGGGCTTGATGAAGGCAGGGATGGTCATAGTCTTCATATTTGCATGCCCAGCACCTAGTACAGTGCCTGGCATGAAGTGTTTATTTCTAACGAGATGAACATAGAACATGAATACTTATTGTTTCACTGAAGTTCCACCCTGTTACTCCAGCCCCTCCCAAATACAGGAATTTACTTTTTACCCCACCTTGGAACTTAGGAGATCATGGTTTGTGCATCCAAGGACACAGCCATGTTAGTCTTTTTATCTTTGGTTCTTTTCCCCTCTTTCTCTGTATCTCACACCACTTCCTTAGCTCAGCTGACCAATCCAGTATTTTGGGGAGCCAAGTATCCTGGGAAGAGGAATTGAAGAAAGGCTCTACTGGCATTATGTCATCAATGGCAGTTGCTGGAAAACATTATTCAGAAAAACCTGGGATGACATCTATTTAGAAGACATACCCCCTACAATTCTGAATCTTGAATCTTTTTTTTTTTTGCCTTTTTTTTTTCCAGGGCAATGAGGGTTAAGTGACTTGCCCAGGGTCACACAGCTAGTTAAGTGTCAAGTGTCTGAGATCAGAGATCAGATTTGAACTCAGGTCCTCCTGAATCCAGGGCTGGTGCTTTATCCACTGCACCACCTAGCTGCCCCCCCCCCTTACAATTCTCAATCTTAAAGCCTTATTTAGTGTTCAGCACAATGCCTTGGACATAGTTTTAGTGTGGAAAATACTGAGGGTCAAAAAATTGGAATTCAATATGACTCTGCCCCCAACTCAGTCAGGTTCTTTATCTGCTAAACAAGATCACTTTCAGAGGACCAGCCTAAACAAGTGAGATAATATTTGTAAAGTGCTTAGCACAGTGCCTGGCACAAAAGAGGCACTTGATAAATGCTTGTTCCTCCCCCCACCCCACCCCTACTCCCCAACCAAAGACTGAGGACTGAGGGAAAAAATGTCTTCAGGCTCTAGGAACTGCTCAGAGATGAATGTAGAGCTTGGGTTGGGTATGCCGATGCTCATTGAGTGCCTAGAGATAGCTCCTTTCTACAAAGTGTCCCCTGGGTGTCACACACACATTCCCTCTTACCCACTGTATTTGACTATTATCACGTTATTCCTTGTTCCAGAAAGGTCTAAAGTGTTGTATAGAATTAGAGGAGGGAGGATAGCTTTTTAGTGTAGGGGAGAAGGCTTGCCTTTTAGGTCTTTGAAGCAGGATGCTACCATGTTCACAAAAAGGTTGGTGGCTCAGATGTCTCCTCTGTGGCTGAGTAGTTCTTTCCATCCTGGCATTCCAAGCCTTTGCTGACCTCTGGTATTTCCCAGAAAAAAAATGACAGGAGGGGGAATAATATTAAAGCAAACCCACGGACCCAGGTCCCAATGACATTTCTCTGAGTCTGTGATCCTTCTGGGGCGTAGATTTGGAGATTGGATGGACACTAGGATTCATGCTTAAGGACTTAATCCTTTTTAACTTTACAAGGGAAGCCCTAAACTAAAGGGGGATTGAATGGTGGGAGATGATGGCTTCATAGTGGAGAGAGAGCGTCAGTCTTATTTGGTATGTGGGGGGTGGTGGAGAATATCTGTGTATATGCTAGAGAATGTATGTTGTGTGTGTCTGGGGGAGTAACAGCTTCTTCTCTCATGATTAGACCCATTTCTAAGTTCAGAATTTTTGTGGGGGGAAGGTTGGCTCATGACCAATTCTCTACTCTAACCCTAAGTCAACAAACCCTTCTCTGTCCTGGGCTGGGTTGGAAATAGTTTCTATTTGCCCTGAAGCGACTGCTACTCCTCTGCCAGTCGGGAATAAACAGAAGGGGAGCAGAGCAGTTCTGGGAAGCCAGTCTGTGGTGAACCATCTGGGTTGCAATGCAAATGAAGCCTGGAACTCTGCCTGGAGCCAGTGTCAGTACCTCAGAAAAGGGAGAGAACCCAGCCAGTGGGAGCTGGGGGCTAGACCCGTTTGATCCATGGCTGGGGAGGCAGGAGATGGGGCTTAGAAATGGGATGACAATGTTCCCCAGGAAGTCCTCAGAAATGTGAAGCTTTTGGGGAAAGGGATTAGGGGACCCAGACGCTCAGCCCCTTTCCTCCCTGCAGTTGTAGTAATTGGACGGTTGCTGGCCCGGTAACTGGCATTTGGGTGCTGTGTATAACTAAGCCTCCATAGTATGCCAAGCATAATTCAGAAAATGTTAAGTATTGTCCTCTTCATGAAAAAGTGGGTGGGTGGGGTTCTAGAAGAACACTGGCCTGGAAGTCAACAGACCTAGAGTTGAATTCACACTGGAAATATTTGAAGGTAGCTGTCAGGTAACCCTTATTCCTTCTCTCCTCCTAACTAAGTATCACCAGTTCCTTCAACTAGTCTTTGGATGGCTTGGTCTCCAGGCTTTTTATCATACTTATATCATTATATACATACAAATATCATTGCATTTTGGTTGATTGTCCCTTTTAAAATGTTGTGATCCTCCAGAGATGATGTGAAGATCATAAAACCAGAGACAGAGTGGGTTTTAGCAAGGGATCCAGTCTAATCTTTTCCTTCCACAGATAAGGAAACAGAGGCCCAGAGAAGTTTTGTGACTTGCCCAAGATCACAAAGTACGAGGCAAAAGGCAGATTTGAACATAGGTCCTACAAATAGGCAGGTTGGTGGCTCAGTGGATAGAACCTTGGGCCTGGAATCACGAAATTTAAATCCAACTTTGGACATTTACTAACTGTATGACCCTAGGCAAGTCATTTAACCCTGTTTGCTTCAGTTTCCTCATATGTAAAATGAACAGGAGTAGGAAATTACAAACTACTCCAGTATCTTTGCCAAGAAAACCCCAAATGGGGTCATGAAGAGTCGGACATGGTTGAAACAACTAAAAGGCAACCTATAAGCCCACATACAATGCTTTTTCTAATGTAGGGCTATCATACTTCTGTTAAGGCAGCCTCTCTCACTGTTGTATCACAATGCTTACTCATACAGAGCTCACAGTCCCCTAATAGCTCTAGGTCTCTTTCAAATGAACTAGCCATATCTCCTCATCCTGTACTTGTGGGTTAAGACTTTCCATTTATTGTTCTTCCTTAATTCACTGTAGTCTTACACAAGAGTTTAGAAAATCAACTCCACAAATAGAGGATGAGGAAGACTCCAGTTCCATCATTTAGTATTAGCTCTTCATTCCAGTTTCAGGCCACACAGAAATTTGATAAAGACCTCATCTCTATGCCTTTCATCTCAATGTGAAATGCTAAAAACGTTGATTAGAAAATTTGCGTAAAGAAATACATTCTCTGCATCTGGATGTACAATTAACTCAGTAAATTTTCGGGTTAAAATGTTATTACTGAGAGGGGCAGCTAGGTGACGCAGTGGATAGAGCACTGGCCCTGCATTCAGGAGGACCTAAATTCAAATCTGACCTCAGACACTTGACACCTAATAGCTTTGTGACCCTGGGCAAGTCACTTAACCCCAATTGCCTCACAAAAAAACAAAAACAAAAACAAAATGTCATTACTGATCTTTTCCTTGTAGCATGCTAAAGAAAATCATCAGGACTACTATGAAACTGTGAGGGATGTCTCCTGACCTCCGGAAGAGCATGATTTTGAGGTCTGGGGCCTGTGGAAATGTCTCCTTTCCTGTCCTCACCCACATTTCTACCCTAAATGAAAGAGGAAGCTCCCAAAAGGAGATGGAAAGGTTCTGCTCACACCTCCCACCCATGCTCCTTCTGACACTTTCTGTTGTCAAACTGGCTCTAGTTTTGGGATACTCTTTTCAGGGCTGTCGCATTAGGGATTTTCCTTCCTTTCTTGGGTTGAGTTAGAGAGTTCCTCTGATGAGAGGAATTTGGGTCCAGACATTTTCTTATGTCCATGTCTACTGCAGTCTTTCCAGTTAAGGAAGGTTATCCTAAGATGAGTCACACCATCTATCTAACTAAGTTCCTGGTGTGGTAGCTATCATTAGTTCAGGCTTGACTATAGATCACAGTAGAGTTTGTTGTGTTTGGTTTTTGTTTGTTTGTTTGTTGTGTGTGTGTGTGTGTGTGTGTTTGCTTTTGGGTTTTGTGGGCAATATGGGTTAAGTGACTTGACCAAGGTCACACAGTTAGTGTCAAGTATCTGAGGCCGGATTTGAACTCAGGTCCTCCTGAATCCAGGACCAGTGCTTTATCCACTGCACCACCTAGTTGCCCCCCACAAGTTAGAGTTTGATAGGACATTATCAAAACTAGGGATGGCTAGGTGCCACAGTGGTTAGAGTGGTGAACCTAGAGTCAGAAAAATTATATTCCTGAGTTCAAACCCAGCCTCAGACGCTTAGTAGCTATGTAATCCCAGGCAAATCACTTAACCCTGTTTGTCTCAGTTTTGTCATCTGTAAAATGATCTGGAGAAGGAGGGGCAGCTAGGTGGCTCAGTGGAGTCAGGAGGACCTGAGTTCAAATCCAGCCTCAGACACTTGATACTTATTAGCTGTGTGACCCTGGGCAAGTCACTTAACCCCAATTGCCTCACCAAAAAAAAAAAAAGGATCTGAAGAAGGAAATGGCAAACTACTTTGCCAAGAAAACCCCATATGGGGTCACAAAGTTAGATATAACTGTAAAATGACCCAACAAGATATTGGAGTTTATGTAGGCCAATCTTGTTACTGGGTGAAGTGATTTGCCCAAGTACCTGGGGTTACTGATGACATGAAGGAAATGAAAATCATAAAAAGTTGATTTGTATGTTCATAGCCAGAAGCTTCATATCCCTGATAGAGGACAACAACCTTGATCTAAGGCCTTAAAATCACTTTTTCAAACTACCTTAGTAATGATGACAATTTTAAGAATATTGATAACATTTTCATATATATAATAAGTAAACAGTTTAACCTTAATGTGTGCCATATAATTAGTTGTTAATGTTTTCCTTATATTTCTTCTGGATCTTTTATATCAAATTTTCCAATAAGTTCTTATCAGGATTATACTCAACTTTGCTGGATAAGTTTTTCTTGTATGCAACCCTAGTTCTTTTGCTCTTCGAAATATAATGTTCCAGGGGCAGCTAGATGGCGCAGTGGTAAAGCACCGGCCCTGGGTTCAGGAGTACGTGAGTTCAAATCCGGCCTCAGACACTTAACACTTACTAGCTGTGTGACCCTGGGCAAGTCACTTAACCCCAATTGCCTCACTAAAAAAACCAAAAAAACCAAAAAAAAAACCACAACAACGAAATATAATGTTCCAAAACCTACTGTCTTTTAGAATGGAAACTGCTACATACTATATCTCTGCAATATTTAAATTGTTTTTTTCTTGTTGCTTACACTATTTTCTCCTTAACTAGGAGTTTTGAAACCTGGCTATGACATTCCTGTAATTCTATCTACATGCAAAACTGATAAATGGAAGTATGTATGAAATAATTTTACATATATACCTATTTGTGTCTAATAGTAGCCATCTGTAGAGTGGGAGAGGAGAGAGGGAAGAAAAAAAGAAAAAAGAAAGAAATGTACATGCTAACGTATATTTGAAGATAAACAAGATGTCAAGATCAGTAATGTTGAAAGGCAGCATGACATTTCATTTCCCACCTCTACTTTCCTGGACTTCATCATCTCCAGAAACTCATTTTATAAGATGAAATTAACTTAGAAACTTGCACCTCCTAGGATCATTTCCCATCTAGCTGCATGACTTCATCATGCCCCCACCAAGTAACTTCCCCACACCCTTTCGACTTCTTTTTTTATGTCTTATCTTCTCTGTTAGATTGCATTAGATTTTGAGCTCCTTGAGGACAGGTGTTATCTTATACTTTTCTTTGTATTCCCCAAACTTAGTAGTAGGTACTAAATAAATGTTTGTTGATTCTGATTCTTACTTTGACTCTGAGGGACTACTTGAAAAGGCCAGGTCTGACTTGGTCAGTCTGCTACCTCAAATTTGAGAATGGAATGAAATGGGGAGCAGCTAGGTAGCAGTGGATAGAGCACAGGCCCTGCAGTCAGGAGGACTTGAGTTTGAATCTAGCTTCAGACCCTGGGCAAGTCACTTAACCCTGATTGCCTTTAAAAAAAAAAAAGAAGAAGAAGAATGGAATAAAATGACACTATCATAGAATATCTAACCATTAGCAAAAGGAAGTTTATTTACCCAGAGCAGGGAAAGAATATTTGGCAACACCTGAAATTCCAAGTTTTACCACCTCCTTTAAGGAGGACCAAGTCCTAGATCTTAATGATTTGATCTATGTGTTGAATGTAGCCAAATCTGTGCAGCATAAAAAGTGTAGCCACAGGAACATCACGGCTACAATGTAGATGGTGACACTTCCTGCATCATCAAATGATACTAATCAAGGGTGGTAAAGTAGCTAAGAGATCATTACCTTGTATACTTAGAACACGTTCACATCTCTCTGTAGTCTGCCAAGTGCCCGGAGATACTTTAATTCCTTTGGAGCAATGGATTAAATCTCATGGTAAATAGCCACAGAAAGAAAAACTACAAGCAGTTAATAAACATTTATTAAGCATCTCCTATGTCCCAGGCACAGTGCTAAAAGGCAGCAGGTGGTCCCTACCCTCAAAAAGTTCATAATCTAATAGGGGAGACAACAAGGAAACAAGTATGTACAAACTGTAATGGGATAAACAGGAAATAGTTAACAGAGGGAAGGCATTAGAATGGAGAAGTTAGGAAAGGCTTCCTGTAGAAAATGGGATTTTATTTGAGGTTTAAAGGAAGTCAGGGAAGACAGTAGGTGAAAATGAGGTGGGAGAGCAATCCAGACACAGGAAGCAGCCAGGGAAAAATGCCTGGAATCAGGTGTGGTAATCTTGTTTGTGAAATAATCAGGAGGCCATAGTGGCTGAATGGAGGAAAGATTGGAATGGGGAGAGACTTAAGGCAGGCAGACTATTAGGATAGTCCAGGTATGGGGTGATGAGGACCTCGCCTGAGTGTCAAGTGCCACAGGAGAGAAAGGGGTTTATTCAAAAGATATTACATTACAAAAGTAAAATCAACAGGTCTTGGCAACAAATTAGATATGGGGGAAACCGGATGGGGAGAAATAGTGAGGAATTGAGGATGATACCAATGCTTCCAGTCTTGAAGGACTAGGAGAATAGTCTTGCCTTTATAGTAATGTGGAAGTTGGTGAGAAGTGAGCGTAGGGGAGAGGACTTAGAGGAAAAGATAAAGAATTCAGTTTTTAGCATGCTGAGTTTAAGATATCTGTTGAACACCCAGTTTAAGGCTAAAAAGCTGTTAGAAATGCAGGTTTGGAGGTCAGCAGAGAGGTTACGGCAGGAGAGGTAGATTTAAGAATCCTTGGCATAGGGCAACTAGGTGGCACAGTGGATAAAGCACCGGCCCTGGATTCAGGAGGATCTGAGTTCAAATGTGACTTCAGACACTTGACACTTACTTACTAGCTGTGTGACCCTGGCAAGTCACTTAACCCTCATTGCCCTGCTGCCCCCCCAAGCCCTCCCCCAAAAGAATAGAGATGGTAATTAAGTCTATGAGAGCTGATGAGATCACCAAGAGAAGTAGTATAAAAAGAAAAGAGAAGAGGGCCAAGGACAGAACCCTATGGGACATATAGGATTAGAGGGCAGGAGAGAGTAGTGTTAGAGAAGAGGGTAAGAGGGTGAACAACAGTGTCAAAGGCTGTGAGAGGTTGAAGAGAATGAAGACTGAGAAAAGACCATTGGATCTGGCTATAAATAACATGAATAACTTTAGAAAGAGCAGTTTTGGTAGAATGATTAATGTCAGAAGCCAGAACAAAAGGTGTTAAGAGAATGTGAAAAGAGAAAGTGGAGGCACCTATTGTAGACAGCCTTTTCAAGGAGTTTAGTCATAAAGGGTAGAAGAGATATAGGAAAATAGCAAATGGCAAGGACGGAAGGATCAAGGGAGTCTTTCTTCAGGATGGAAGAGACACAGACCTGTTGGGAGGCCATAGAGAAAGAACCTGTAGACAGGGAGACTGAAAATAAATAGCAGAAGGGCAGTGGATAAAGCACCACCCTGGATTCAGGAGGACCTGAGTTACTAGCTGTATGGCCCTGGGCAAGTCACTTAACCCTCATTGCCCCACCAAAAAAAACCCAAAACCAAAAAAACCCCCGAAAATAAATAGCAGAATGGGGTTGGGGTTGGGGGTGGGGGGAGACAATTGGAAGAACAGGATAGCTTGATTGTATAAGTAAAGGGGTTAGATTTGGTAAAAGGAGGAAGGCCAGCTTTTCATGTGAGACAAAACTAAAGGAAGAGAATGTCAGAAGGCATATGAGTAAAATGAGATGGATAAGAAGGGAGAAAAGGGAGCTCATGGTGAATGGCCTAGATTTTTTCTATAAAATAAGAAGTTTTAGGGGAGCAGCTAGGTGGTGCAATAGATAAAGCAACAGCCCTGGATTCAGGAGGACCTGAGTTCAAATCCAGCCTCAGACACTTGACACTTGCTAGCTGTGTGACCCTGGGAAAGTCACTTAACCCCTGTTGTCCCACAAAAAAAAAAAGAAAGAAGAAAAGAAAAGAATAATAAAATATAAAGTTTTCATCTGAGAGGGTGGGGAGAGTGAGAGCCATGGGTGATTTGAGGAGAGATAAAAAGGTTTGGAAGAGCTGCTGTGGAGAGTGGGACAGTGAGTTGATAGGGGAGGTACAGTAGGATTGCCTAGCAGAAGTGAGGGCCCAGTTAAGGTTCTGTAACATAAATTTGTAGTGTACCCAGTCAGAATGGATGTGTGATTTTCTTCACTTTTGTTCACTAGCATGTATATAGGAGTGAATGATCTAAGCCAGGCTTAGCAGTGCACAATCAACAATATGATGAGGGGCTTGGGAACTCAAGAGAAGAGGATAGTATAGAGTTAAACTGGTTCACCAAGTGATCAAAATGGGGAAAAACAGAAAAGAGGCTAATGTAGGAGTGATGACTGGGGAAGAACCTGTGGGCTTGAGAGATTGAAGGTCATGGTGTGGATAAAGAGCAGGGTTTGGTAAAGGAAGGCAGAGGGAGAGGTGGAAAGTCAATAAATTATGGTAAAAAGGGGGATTTGGGAATTCTTGAATATAGAAGTAGTGTATTTGTGGATAACAAGAAGATTAAAAGTATGACCATCTTTATGTGTCACTGAGGTGGCTTAGGTTATGGGAAATGAAAATGTAGGTTGAAGAACTACAAGTTTGGTGGACACTAGTCAGTCAGCCAACAAACATATAAGTGTCCACTCCATGCACAGTAAGCCCTGATAATACAAAAAGATAGTTCTTTCCCCCAAAGAGCTTGCTATCTGATGGGGAGACAACATGCAAACAACTGTATACCCAAAAAAGCTACATATAAGATAAAGAGGAAACCATTAACAGAGGGGAGGCAATAGAATTAAGATGGATAAGGAAAGGCTTCCTGTATCAGGTGGGATCTTGGGTTCAAGGTACAATATGTTGAACTGTGGCTGATCAGACCCATAATAGCTCCAAAGGCTCTGCCACAGGTCAGGCACAAATAGTCTGTGTGAACATCCAGAATGGAGATGTCTCAACATGTGTATTTCATGTTTCTTTTGAGCTACTGAAATTCTGCTTTGCTCAGAGAGCACAGTGCCTTCTTTGACAAGGGCACGCCATGCTGGGCAGTCCTGTGCCAGTGTCTCCCATGTCTCATAATCAATCCCAAAGTTCTTCAGATATTGTTTTGCTTCTTCTCACCTCCATGTGAGCTCTTGCCTTGCGTGAGTTCTCCATAAAATAGTCTTTCAGGCAAACCTACATGGCCAGCCCTTCAGAGCTGTACTCTCTGCAGTAGGGTTTGAATGCTTGGCAGTTTGGCTTGAGAAAGGACCTCAGTGTCCAGTACTTTATCTTGCCAGGTGATCTTTGGAATCTTCCTAAGACAATTCAAACGGAACCAATTCAGTTTCTTGGCATGGTGCTGGTAGACTGTCCAGATTTCACAGGCATACAACCACAAGGTCAGCACAATGTCTCTTCAGTTTGAAGGCAGCCTAAAACCTCTTCTCTCCCATAATTTTCTTCAGAGCCTCCCAAACACTGTTGTGCTTACCCCATCATCTACGTATACACTCTTGGAAAGTATACTGCGAAGATAAGTGAACTTATCCACAGCATTCAAAATTTTTCCATTAGCTGTAACCAGTATGGGTGGTGAGGTGCTGGTTGGTAGAGACCTCTGTTTTCTTTTTTTAATTGTTAAGCCAAAATTAGCACAAGCAGCAGAGAAATGATCCATACCTTGTTGTATTATGATGAATTTGATGGCACTGCTTTATTATCCAAAAGGATTTTATGAAACCCTGGATTAATAGGAGCAAAATGCCCTTTGACCAAACTTCTAACTGAACCCAGATAGCTAGCAGATAAGTCCCTATCTGCTTACTTCTTTCCCCAGGATAGTAAATCCCTATCTTGTAAAAATATCTGGGTATCCTCCTCCTTGCCAACCCCTTTTTGGGAATCATATAATCTTATCATAGTGTTTCTGTTAAGTTGAACTATAAAGTCCATTTTTGTGATAGTATTTACTTTTGGATGGCAGACTTTTTTTTTTTTTAGTGAGGCAGTTGGGTTTAAGTGACTTGCCCAGGGTCACACAGCTAGTAAGTGTTAAGTGTCTGAGGCCAGATTTGAACTCAGGTACTCCTGAATCCAGGGCCAGTGCTTTACCACTGCGCCATCTAGCTGCCCCGATAGTATTTACTTTTAAGTTGATTTGTATCATGCTAATGAAACTGATAACACCCTGTAACCAGTGAGCAAAGAAACCTTATATATGCCTCAGAAAGAGGGAGTCTTCAAGCTCCTTCTTTGGAAGGGGACTCTGCATGATTCATGCTTGCTTGTTCCTGGGACAAATAAACTGACACTAATGTTTTTCTTGCCTATCTCTGATCTGTTTTTTTCATGTAGGAGACAGGCATAAAAACAAAAAATTGACAGTTGCATCTGTGAATAAAAAGTCACACACCAACAGTCCCTCCACTTTAGACTTGTAAAGGCGTGTAGCCTTTTCAAGTTAAATAATTTACTGTCAGTGTGGTAGCTTACCTAGCTGCTGTTTACATCCTTGTCAAAGGTGTCTAATATCATCACTGAAAACATTACGCTAAAAAGCATGGGAACAAGCACACCGCCCTCCTTCATTTCATTGGTGACTGGGAAAGCACAAGAGTGTCATCCATTATCCAGAACCCACACAAGCATGCCGCTGTGGAACTGAAGTGCAATACTGGTGAACTTTTCTGGGTAATCAGATTTTGTCATGATCTTCCACCAGTTCTCACAATTGACAGTATCAAAGGCCTTGGTCAGACTCTATCAGCTTTCTCCCACTTTAATGAAACTATTCTAATCCAATACTGCTGACTATGGCCAAATGTAAATGGTGAGGCCTGACTCCAGCACATTGTAACTCACGTTTGAAATTGGAATGAAGTGAGACACTTATAGGATAGCTGACAGTTAACAAATGGTTTACTTAGCCATAGCACAGAAAGATATTCAAAGCAGGGAAAGGATATTCAGCAAGGATTGATTTAGTTGGGCATAGCTTCTCTGCCTCTAAGTAATCCATGATGGTCCTCAGGAAGAAGTGATGACTCATGCTCTGGCTTTTGACCTTATTGAAACAACAGCCTAATTCTTTAAGTCCCCTGATACAATTAAGTTCCTAGTAGAGTTCTAATACCTTTTAAGGAAAAACCAGCCTTACTTGTGTAGGGTAGGACTTAAAGTTTTAAATGTATCTTAAATATATTAAATATCTTAAAGATACATTTACCTCTGGAGTCAGAACACCTGGCTTTGAATCCCAATTCTGCCACTTAGTATTCTTTTTTTTTCCTCCCTTTTTTTTGCAGGGCAATGAGGGTTAAGTGACTTGCCCAGGGTCACACAGCTAGTATGTGTCAAGTGTCTGAGGCTGGATTTGAACTCGGGTCCTCCTGAATCTAGGGCTTTATCCACCACAACACCAAGCTGCCCCATGCCACTTACTATTTCTTTGGCCCTGGGCAAGTGAATTCTTCTCCATGTCTTAGTTTCTTCTGTAAAATGCAGAAATTGGAATAAATGATTTCCAAGTCCCCATAAATCTTATGATCTGTGCTGGATGAAGGAATTTAAATGTTTCAAAAGTTTCAGCTGAGCTCAGGTGAAAATGACTGAAGATGAAAAGGTCAACATTCTGAGGTGAGAGACCAGGTAAGCAGAATTCAAATAAAAGTCAACTTCAGGGGGCAGCTAGGTGGTGCAATGAATAAAACACCAGCCCTGGATTCAGGAGGGCCTGAGTTCAAATACAGCCTCAGGCACTTGACACATACTAGCTGTGTAAACCTGGACAAGTCACTTAACCCTCATTAACCGGCCAAAAAAAAAATTTTTTTTTAAGTCAACTTAAGTGCTACTTATAAATAAGACCCATTCCTAGGCTAAGTCATTCCCCAGGAAACCAAACAGAAACTAAACAGAATTGTCCAAGGACTTAGAGCACTGTTATCTCCTGCAGGGTAGAAAAATATAAGCAGGAACAGTTGCCTATAAGCAAAAAAATCCAATTATGTCCAGGGGTGTTTACTATCACATAATACCCATGAAACAGTCCTAGATTCTGGGTATGCTGTGACTTCAGGAGTCAGCCAAAGAAGCCTTAACTCAACCAAAATGAAAAGAGATGCTTGTCTCTGGAAGGCTAGAAACAAATAGATGGTCTCTTTCTAGTGGACTCCATTGTCTGAGTGGTCTTGGAGAGACACCTTCAAAATCTGATAAGTAAAGAGAGATAAGTGTCTTCCTGTTGTTATTGTTCTGGTTTTGCTTTAAAGAACGAATCACAGATGTTGTGGCAGGGACCATTTGTCCCGGGTTTCCTAGTGCTTCCCGAATCAAACAGCAACTGCTGGCATGTGGGGCAGTGGCCACTGCTCCCTGATGTTAGTAGTCCTTCTAATGAAAGCTTTTCCCTTTCCGGTTTCAAAAATGTAGTGTCTTTATCAGTCACATTGACCTTTTCTTCCTAAACCTCCTGTTTAGGAATAACAGGGGAGGGATTAACGAGAAGGGGCTGAGTGAAAGACTTGGGGTCATGGATAGAACATACGAACTTTCAAAACTGGTCAGAGCCCCATAAATTTGAACTAGATTATATCTTAGAGAGTTGAAATCTGTGAATGAGGGGATACCTCCCTTCTGATTCATGTCATCAAAAGCCTGCATCACCAAGGTCATTTAGGCCAAGGACTTGTGTGGTCCTGCAAGGGGATGGATCTCTTTGCTTATATTTACCCATACCTATTTAACTAATTATGTTCTGAATTATTTCTATCTTATTTGATACCATTTTTCTGTGTAGAAAGCCCCCGAGGGCAGGGGTAATATCTGTTTGGTTCACTTGGCATTTCAGAACATAACAATAAGAGGAAGCTAATTTAAGATTGAGAGCTGAAGCCATGCCTGCTGTTAGACCTGGCTACCTAAATCATCTCCAACCTAATCACTTTGCAGCATTAATCAGAGCCATGAAGTCATCAGATTGGATGACTGTACTCAACATCCCACACACAATTTTCTTAGCTTTCTTACCATTATACTATTCTCTAATAAGAAACCCATTTTTACATAGCACTTTAAAAGTTTATAAATTGCTTTCTTCACAGCTGTCTAGGCAGTGTATTATTATCCCCATTTTACAAATGAGAAAAATGGGGCATTGAGAGAAATAACTTACCCCAGGTCTGATTCCAAGTCCAGGGCTCTGTTTAATGTGTCTTTCCAAGACCATGCTATTCAACATTGCTTTCTGACTCCCAGAATAAAATACCTAGTTTCTACCTATCCTTCAGAAACCAGCTAAAATGCCACCTCTTCCATGATACCTCTCCCAATCTTCCCAGCTGATACTGATCTCGCTTTCACCTGAACCCATCTCATATTGTTTGACTTTTCTTATGTATTAATCCTATTCTAACTTGGGGCATAGTTATTTGGCTATACATTTTAACTTCTTAAATAGATTTTTAGCTTACAAAGGACAGAAGGCCTGTTTTTATTTATCTTGTCTCTCCTCTCTCCTACAGGGTCTAGCATATTGTCTTACACCTAGAAGGTGCTTAATAAATGCTTGTTGAATGAACAAATTGGATATCAAGGATTTTCCTAATTCATTATTCTGATTTGTAATGGTGAATAAATAAGAGATCACCTAGCATTTCTGTAATAATTTATTTAAATTCTACCAGTTTACCAAAATGTGTTTACATCATTTTAGCCTAATAGCTACATGTGGCAGGCAAGATATTATTATCTTTTCCCAACACTCTTTACACACATACATATACATACACCCATACACACACACACATATATATACACGCAAATATATATTTTATGTTTTCCCCAATTACATGTTAAAAATTTTTTTTGAACTTCTTTTTAAAGTTTTGAGTTCCAAATTCTATCCCTCTCTCCCTTCTCTCCTCTCTCCCTGAAACAGTAAGCAATCCACCAATCAAATGTTAAGGATGGTTTCAATCCCCTTTAAAGAAAAATTGACCTGACCTACACAGGGGTAAGAATTATGATAATAGAATTTGTTAACTGTGACAAACACAATTGACTGAGAGCTGATTGCCTGGGGCTGACCCAATATTATATTCTGGCTTCTGATTAATTTGTAACCCCCCCCAAAAAAACAAACAAACAAATAAAACCCAACCCTCCTCTTCCTGAGATTCCCAAGGTTTCTTCCAGAGCTTTAGCTTGTTATACAAATAAACCTGTCTGATAAACTGTGAGAAACTTACTCTTCCCAAAGGCAGTTTCGTCATGCTCTCTGTTCTGGTACCCCATATAAACCCTGTCCCCAGTTCCCATCTTGGGGTACTCCTAGCACTAGCTATGGTAGTATCACAAGTTGTAATTCCTCTTCCTGGATCAAAGACCTTAATTTTGTTATATTAATTGTTTTATTAATTTTCGGGCTGACAACTGATACTGAAGAGAAATCAACTGGTCACTTGGTTATGTGTTATTGGGATCAACTGGTCAAAATTATATCGGTGCTCTTTTTCATTGAAATCCCTCTGGTCACTTTCTCTAGCATACAATAAAGGACCATTTAAATGCTAATTGGATTGTGTGTAATTCTTTACACACCCAAGGAGCCCCACCACCTTTTCCCCAAGACAATGCTTTTTAAATACTGCTATCATTCACTTCACTCCCTCTAGGAGAACCTTCCCAGATTTCAAAATTAAACAAAACAAACTAAACCATTTGCCATGTGTGACAACATTTGCCTAATTCATTGACTCAAGGGGGGAATCATACTTTATTCACCATTGTATTGATCAGAATTCTAATGTCTTTTAATGTAGCTTTCCTTTAATTATTGTGATCATTTTGTAACTTGTCTGACAAAGCTATAGATTTCAAGGGAGTCATATGCAGTTGAGTAATGATAGTCCCAATCAGCATATTCCATAACTTATTCAGTCTTTTGGTAACTTCCTAAGGTTTACCATACACTAGTGACCTAAGAGTTAACACACTTCCTCACACGCCTAACTAATGGGCCAAGTAGTTTACTCACCCTACCAAGTCTGGCTTAGTATAACTGGGCTTAAAAATTAATCTCCTCTTCTTACAAATTCATCCTGTCTGTTCGTCAGTAATGAGTCAGTTTTGAAGGCTGATGAGTATCCTTTACAACGGTTCTTTGGTTTTTGGTTGGTCTTGGGTACTTTTCTTCCTTGATCCATGAAGATTAAGTTCATTTTCAAGATCATATATATTATATTGTGGCAGCTTGATAAAGTGGAAAGAGGATTGTCTTTGGAGTCAGAGGTTCTGGGTTCAAATCTTAGGCTTCAGTTTTCTCATCTGAGGGGGTTTGACTAGATTTATGAGCCTATGAACTTATATAATTCAATACAGTACATCAGTGATCTGTGATTTGGTCCCACAGCTACTTTTCACTGATGGAGGGTATTGCTGAATTGCAGTGGTCAAAAGAAAAGGAGGATGGTACCAGAAAGACAAGTACTCAGTTTGTCACCAGGTTCTTATTTCAGTCTGGAAACTTTATAGCTGGAAAGCTTTATAGGACCACTTTTTGTTTAGTTGTCAGTCTTTGTGACCCCATTTGGGGCTTTCTTATCAAAGATACTACAGTGGTTTGCTATTTCCTTCTCTAGCTCATTTGACAGATGAGGAAACTGAAGCAAACAGGGTTAAGTGACTTGCCCAGGGTCACATAGCTAATAAGAGTCTGAGGCTGGATTTGAACTTAGGAAAATGAGTCTTCCTGATTTCAGACTAGGTACTCTATTCACTGAGCCACTTAGCTCCACTAGCTTAGTCAAGAGGAATCCAGAGTCACTTTTATGTCACAATTAGTTGTGACAGGGCTTTTGTGGTTGAATACGGTAGGTCTATATCATCAATATGTCACTAGGCACTCCTAGACTACAGATCTTGCTGCTGAATCTTTAAGAGATATAGAGACATAATTTTACAAGAAACAGAATATTGGGGGGGGGAACAGTTTTAGGTGAGCAGTTTGGAGTTACAGTTGGAACTGTTACTCTATGAAATACTTTATAGTTGGATAGAGTTTATTTTTATCTTTGATTAGGATGAGAAAGGTGAAGAAAGACTTCTTTCTTGTGAGAACTGTTAATTGTTATTTTATGAAGAAAACTTATAAAGTGAATGCTATGAAGAATGTTTAAAACTGGCAGTTCATAGTGAATTCTGGAGAGAGCATATAACCTGTGATGGGAGAAAAGAGAAAGAAAAAGGACTAATAATAATAATAGCTGGATTTACATGTAAAACATTTATACAGTATGAGTTTCTGGCATTGTAGAGTTATTCAAGGCTTTTCAGGAAGGATTTATTTACACCTAAAAAGGGACTCCTCTTTATATTTCGATGTTTCTGTTTGCCACTTATGACTTTAGTGAGGATAAAAGGGTACATATGCCTTTGCATAATCCTGAGTTCCAGAATAATAAAAAGATGTCTTATTAATTACAAATATCATCTCATTTGATCCTCACAACAAATATTATTACCCCCTACTTTACAATTTAAGAAACTGAGGCAAACAGCAGTTAAATGACTTGCCCAAGGTTATACAGCTAGTAAGTGTTGGAGGCCAGATTTAAACTTAGTTCATCTTGACTCCTTTCCAGTGCTAAGATAATTTATTTTCTGAGAGACTGAATTTAACTATTATCTTGAAAAGAAATATGAAGAGGATACTTGAGAGACTTGGTATCTTGAATGGACTGAATGTTGGAATTGTGTTTACAGAAGTGAAGAAAAATTATCTGCTATTCTTTTGAGGGTCTGAGATTATTCTGGTTATGATCTTTTGTAACCCAAAATATTATAAGTAACTATTTTTATTACTGACTTAATTTGTTAATAAATTGTGTATTTAATGTTATCTGAAATATTTACTATTTAAAATATTAAATCATAGCATATTAAAGATTTCAATATGTGTATGTATATATACATATACATATATATATATACACATACATATACATATATATATGTATATATATATAACTACCAATGGGAACTTCTACAGAAACTGCTCTTTCCAAAGTAACTAATTTTTTCTGGGTTCAATCCTTCTTGACCTCTCTGTTGTCTCTGATGCTGTTGATCACCATCTCTTCCTGAGTATACATCTCCTCTCTCTCTCTCTCTCTCTCTCTGAAACTATTCTTTTCTGGCTTTCCTTCTACCTACAAGTTCCTTTTCAATTTCTTTTGCTGTATCTTTTAACAGTGACTGTCCTGACTGTCCCCCAAGGCTCTTTCCTGGGGTCCTCTTTTCATTTACCTCTACACTATTACATGTGGTGAACTCTTTAGCTCTCAAAGGTTCAATTATCACCTGTATGAAAATTTACCAGATGGTTAAATCTCTCTCTGGAGCTCCTAGTCCCATTGAATCACCACCTGTCTTTTGGACATCTGAAACTGGATGTTCTATGGGCATTCTCAAATGAAACAACCAAAACAGGACTCATCTTTTCTTCCAAATCCTCCCTTCTTCCAAACTTTTCTATTATGACTGGTTGATGGCACTACCATCTTCCCAGGCTCCCAAAAGATCATCCTCAACTCCTCAACTCATTCCACATAATTGATATTTTGCCAGATATTTACATTTCTTTTACACATTCTCTTCCATCTACTCTTCCCCTCACCCTATTATAGGCCTTCATCCCTTCTTGGCTAACAAACAGGGGTCTCTGACTTGTCTCTCCCCATTCCAAACCACTGTAACGATTGGAATGACACCACCTGCTGGAGACACTGTAGGAAAGCTCCGCCATGAGGAGAAGGCCTCTGAGGGCAAGGCCATGCGGCTGTTCTTTGGCATCAGGAAGTGACGTTTGCTTGTGGGAGGAAGAGGAGGCGAGGCTGGTGCTCTCACTCTCTTTCATCAGGACTCTGGTGGAGATGAGAGCGAGAAATGCACTCTCCCTTTAATAGATAGATGAATCTAGGCCTTTCTCTCTCTCTTTACCAAATTCTTATTCTCTTTAATAAATGCTTAAAAGTCTAACTCTTGCTAAAGCTTATAATTTATTGGTGACCACTCATTAGATGTTTTAGACAGACTAGCTAGAATTTTAGCCCCTTACACCACTCAGCAGCCAAAGTGATTTTTCCTAGACTACAGGTCTGACCATGTCACTTCCTAAAAAACTCTGTGATTGCCTATTATCCTCAGCATCAAAACTAAAGTCCTCAGCATGGCATTTCAAGTTCTTCACAACCTGGTCCCTTTCAGCCCCTCCAGTGTTCTTATTCTACTCTCCATTCACTCAACAATCCAGCTGCTTTAGAAGAAACAGATGAACCTGAATACTGTAAGTTTGGGGAAAATATCTCCTCAGAGAAAAATAAAGTAATCTTAGAGGTCCAAGAAATGGAGATTCAGCGTTGAGTAAACAGACACAAACCTTTCACTCTGTATTTTATTCAATGACAGGATAAACCCATCAATTCTAACTTGATGGAGGCCTCTTTAGAATCTAACCTGACTTGGATATTCTGATCGATTAAGTATTGAAAAAACTAGAGACTTTCTGTCCCACCAGGATATGCCAATGGGACTTTACAGAGAAGAATTTTTTTTTTGGTGGGGCAATGGGGTTAAGTGACTTGCCCAGGGTCACACAGCTAGTAAGTGTCAAGTGTCTGAGCCTTCATTTGAACTCAGGTCTTCCTGAATCCAGGGCTGGTGCTTTATCCACTGTGCCACCTAGCTGCCCCAGAGAAGACATTTTTACTGGAACAAATGTCATCTTTGGCAACTCCTGAGACATCATCACAAGCCTGGCTTCCTGATTTATTGACCTCCAGTAGTGAAAAGGACCAAAGTAAGAGGAACAAGTGCTTGGGAGGGTCTGAAATTCCCTAACACACAGAATACTCCATGCTCCAACTTTGGCATTTTCACTGGCTGTTCTCCATGCTTTGATAATGTCCCTCCTCATCTCTGCCTGTTAGCTTCCTTGGCTTTGTCATGGGGTGCAAAGCACCCCAGAAGTTCTCTGGGGCACATCAAGGAATCTTCTCCTTGAGAAACTAAACCAGAGGACAGATAACACCTAGAGAGATAAACTGAACCAAATCGGACTGAGCTAGCCTCGGATTCCTACCCTTCATTCTGGTCTCCCTTACCCTGGGGAGATAAATTTGGGTGTGGCTGCGGCCTTTGTGTTCTGAAGAGGGATCCGTAGCCACCCCTCACCCAATTCCTCTAGTCACTACTAGTGGGGGATGGTCCTCCACTCCTCACCCAATTCCCCCAGCTACCACCAGTGGGGGATGGTCCTCTCTCACTAAAGGAACTTTTCGTTGGCAGATGGTCCACCCCCATCAGTCCTCTATAAAAGTACCTTCCAGTCTCCTGTTCGAGGACATTTGGTACCTCTGAGCCATGTGCTTTATGCCAAATCTCCCCATGAAAAGTCCAAGGATTTCTTTCATGGTTTCCCTCCCCCCACCCTTCCCTTCCCTTGCTCCTAAATAAACTATCACCTTATTCTAAGTTTTGTGTGCAAGAGGGTGTAATTCTTTAAAGAGGAATTCCCAAGAACCCTGAACCCCTACTCCAACTGGTACCCCATTTCTCACCATTACAGCTTCCTTAAAGACTCAGTTCAAATGATTTGGCATGGGTTTAATTGATCAGATTGATGGTGAGGCATCCCAAGGAATTACAAGACTCAGTGACTCAGTGATTATTGCAATACTGTGAATGACCACGGGGAGAAGAGACAGTTATATTTATAGTATGGATAAATTGATTATCAGTCTCATTATAATAATCTCCACTTTAGGGAAGTACAGGGGAGGGCCTATCCTAATTTGGACTTCCTGGGGTTGGAAGCCAACCCCCAGGTCGGTACCTTTTTCCTTGGAGGTGTTTTTGGGATTTAGGAGTCATAAGGTGAACTGGAGACAAATTTGGCTTTTTCTGCCCATGTTACCTCAACTTGCCAAGGTCAGAGTGTCCCTATGTTTTTCATTCCCAGGCCTAGTCTCTGGGCATTAGCATTTATCAATTAGGATTTCTATTCAATTAGCCTGTCTCTATGTTTTTATTGTAGTTAGGGTCTCTGTGACCTGTCTTTTTATGTTCTTGTTATGAGTGGTGATTAATGGGGATAATTGATAGGAGCCAGATCTTCAGGTACCAATTAACAAGAACCTAGGCCCTGACTTGTATTGATGAAGGCCCCAGTCTTAAGTTACCCATTAATCCCTTTCAGAACTGGGGTCTGTGAGTTATAGCCCCTCTTGGAACTCAGATCTAAATTAGAGCTCTGGTCTTAGGTTTTTCTGTTAACCCCCCTTTTTACCTCCTACATCACAAATCCCAACTTGCTTTAAAAAAAAGTCTTTCCCATCCTCTCCCTGCTACCAGCCAATGCTTTCTCTTTGAAGATACCCTCCATCCACTTTCCACACTGTTTCATTCATTAAAATGCTCCTTGGTGGATAGAGCACCAGCCCTGGAGTCAGGAGGACCTGAGTTCAAATCCAGCCTCAGACACTTGACACTTACTAGCTGTGTGACCCTGGGCAAGTCACTTAGCCCCAATTGCTTCACCAAAAAAAAAAAAGAAAGAGAATGCTCCTAGGAGGTAATTAGTACTTTTGGCTTTTCTTTGTATTCCCAGCATTTAGCAGAGTGCCTGGCATATAGCAAGCGCTTTAAAAAAAAAGGTTTCTTTTTTTGATGTTAAATGAGTTAAGATAGCTTGGATAATATCAATACCATGCACTTGTGTGAACGCTCTCTGAAGTCTTAGCTTCAGTGAATATCAGATGTTTCCAATCATATCCGAGGGGTTTGGGAATTGAAAGGTAGTGGGGGGGGGGAGGGGCCGGTGGAAAAGCGCACTGGATTAACAATCTGGAAACCTTAGTTCTTGTTCGGCATCTACCGCTCCCCTCGGCCCGAGCGACTTCCACTCTGTGGCGTCAGTTTAGTAACCTTTTAAATGGGGATCATAGATCAACAACAGAAGTCCCAGCTTGCCTCCCGGGGAATGGGGATGGGGATGAGGATGGGGATGGGGTGAGGTGGGGGTTGTGAGAGTGAAATAAAATAGTGGACTATAGTGGTACTATAGTGCCCTCGGGGCAGGGCGACCAGCCCAGTTTCTGGGCCTCGGCTCCCTCCAGTCTCGCTCCCCTGCAGAGCCCCAGGCGCAAGTCCAGAGTCGGTCCTCTGGCCACGCTCCGCGGCTGTCAATAAAGTTTCTGGGAGCCGGAAGCGGAAGTTGGGAGTCTCCATGGCGGCGGTAGCGGCGGGCCCGGTGTTCTGGAGGCGGCTGCTGGGCCTCCTGCCTGGCCGGCCCGGGCTGGCCGCTCTCCTGGGCCGCCTCTCGGACCGACTCAGCAGGAACCGAGACCGCCGCGGCCGGAGGTGAGTGAGGGGCTTCCCGGAGTGGGACCGGGCCGGGCCGGGAGGGTCTCCGCCGCTGCGGCCCCGGGGCTCGAGGGAGCGCCGAGGCTGCTGCTCCTCCTTCCCTTCCCCCCGGGCTCCCCGCGCACACGCTCCCCCTCGCCCTCCAGTCCAGGACTTCAGTTCCCCCCTGCCCCAGCCCCGGGGGCCTGGCGCCCTCCCCCCACCCATCTCCCGTGTCACGCCCCCGCCTCGGCTCTGCTCTCTCTCCCTGCTCTACTCCCGTTTCCGACTTGCAGCCGTGGGGCCGCCAGCCCCTGGCCAGCCTTTGCCCGGTCCCTGTGTTTGCTGCGGCTTTGGGTACTGCCCTCGGCCTAATGATGGGAAAAGGTGCCGCGAGTGCCCCTTCCAGGCGGCAGCAGTCGCAGAGCTCGTGGGAATGAATATATTTCACGTCCTAATTCATGTACCAGGATGTGGTCAGCGATTGCACGTCTTTTCACTGCAGACCCCGTCAGGGTTCAGAGGATCTTCTCACTAGCGTTTGGGTCTTTTGTAACCCTTACTACAAGTGACACGCAGTGAGTGAATCAGCCTTGCTGGGATTTTGTGCATACAGCTTTTCTCACATCCTGGCTCTGAAGCAATCCCCATTCAATTAGACTCCAGCCTGGGAGGGTAATCACTTGAAAACCCCTTTTGCTCTTCTCAAAGAGGCTAATGTTTTGGAAAAGTACTCAGATGGCTTATGTCAATATTAAAGTAGATTTTGAAACAAACTGTACTAGCAGTAGTCCTTGATGAGAATAAATATTTCTCCAAGATGGTGCCGAATCTAGAGCCTTGCTATGATTTGTTAATAGATTTCTTGTATCGTGCCAGGGAGACTTAAAGCCTAAAGCAAACACTTGTTTGTACAGAATCCTAAAACTGGTTTCCTTAGGTGGTGGTGAGTACTTTAAAGGATATTTGTATTACTTGGGCAAGATTAGGACTCCTGGCCTTCAGCACTTTGTGCTTTAAAGCACTCTGTGGCTTTAGTCCTCTGATGGGTTTAAGTAGCTCCTTGGGGAACAGTTCTTGGATTATGGTGAAAGCTTTCCTGTCCAAGTCTATAGTGAAAGTCCATCTCACAAACTTTTAATAAAAACTTTAAATTTTATTAATCCCTTATTACTAATACTTTTGACCCCCTTCTCTAGATACTCTGGGTGAAGTTATTGACACTGCTCTTTCCAGGTTCTCTCCTACCCGTCTAACCATTTTTATTAGCTGCCTTTGCTGACTTGGCATCTGATGTCTGGCTAATTGTGGGTGTATCCCAAGACTTCACCCTGGCCTTCTTTTTTGTTCTCTCTCTTTTCTCATTTTTCCTCACCTCATCAACTCCCAGAAATGATAATAATTTACAAAACACTTTAAGATGTGCAAAGCACTTGTCATGCTGTCTCATTTGATCTCTGTGAGGTAGGTTCTGTTATTATCATCATTTTACAGATGAAGAAGCTGAGGTCGAAAGAGGTTAAATGACTCGCCCAGGGTCACACAGGTAGTGTCTAAATTCACATTTCTATTCACCATACCATCTACCTGCTAATCTATTATCTTTTGTCTTTTCTTTGTCAGTGATTCACATATCTATGTTTATGTAGCTTAAGTTCTGCATACCCATTTGCCTGTTACATTTCACATTGGATCTCCTACAGGAATCTCAGACTCACCAAGTCCAAAATATTATCTTTACTTTTCAAGTCCATTCCTCTTTAGAACTTCTATTAGTGAGGCAAGTACCAGCTGTCCTTCCAGTCCTAATTCTCACTCACTTCACATAGTCACTTGGTTGCTAAATCTTGTCATTTCTGTCTCCTCAGTATCTGTCTTGTATGTGTCCTCCTTTCACATAGCCACTGTCCTAGTTTAATCATATCTTACCCTAGACTATTTTGCAATATTTATTTTACTGCTGCAAGTATTAACTCACTCCTTCTGCACATCTGCTAAAATGACTTGGGTCTGACCATGTCATCCCCTCTACTCAATTTCCTGTGGCTCCTTGTTATTTCTGGGATAAAATATAAACTCCTGGCATTTTAAAACTCTTTTCAGCCTGGCCCCTTCCTATGTTTCTAGTGTTACACATACCCCTGCATGTATGCTATGGTCCAGCCATACTGGCCCATCTGCTGTTCCTCACACATGACACACCATTTCCTGTCCTTGTGCTTTTGCATTGGCTGTCCTCTCATGCCTGGAATATTTTTAACTCTTATCCTGTGCTTTCCCTCTCCAAGCTATCTTGAATTCATTGTGCAGTAATATATATGTGTGTGTGTGTGTGTGTGTGTATGTATATGCGTGTGTTCATGTTGATTACTCCTTTAGAATGTATCACCAGAATTTAGCACACTACCTGGCACATAGCACTCAATGCAGAATTGCTTTTTAATTGATTCATAGACCAAGGGCTGAGAAGGACTTTAGGAGATTTCTGCATCAGAACTGCTTCTGCATCACTGCCCCAATGGTAAAATAGCTTTGCCTGTGCCCATGTGCTCAAGGGATTATAATCCATTCCAGGATATGGTGAGGTCAAGAAGGCAACCCACTGAAAGATTGATTTATACTGGGTTTTGGAAAAGTGTTGTAACTTTGAGGACAAACAATTCAAGATTGTTCCCTTTTCGTGCTTCAACCAGAACAATTCCTGGCAAAGGAAATTGGGAATGGTTTGCTGACTTGTGTTGAGGCAATAATAACAACTCTTTATAACTCATATAATAATAGCTTACATTTATATAGTTCTTTAAGGCTCATAAAACTCCTTACAAACAAACTATGAAATATAGTTTATTTACAGAGAAGATGGTGTTCCCTAAAATTCTTGAAAATAGGATATTATCCTTCTTGAATGGCTGACAGGGATAAACTAGATAATCAAAGAGTTCCTTCTATACATAGTATAAAGAAAGAGTAGTATGTGTGGTTCCACATTGATCTTTGATAAGTTTAGAGTGGCATTTTGGTTGAAGCATAGATAGGAAGACAGACTATTCAAAAAATTGGTGAACACTATTCTCTCAAAATTATTCCAAATTTATGAAGAATATAAACATTTCTTTCAAGATCCATACTCTGATGGATCTTTCATCTCACTGAACATTCCTCCAATGGTTCATAGAGCGACCCATCCACGTATTTTCATTCTGTACTGATCTAACCCATTAACTCTTTGGTCTTCCCTATGGAGGGGTCTATCCATTATGCTAGGGGCCTTCCTTTAGCTCTCTTGTGTCCATTTAGCCTCTTTATTCTGATTGCTGTTTTATTCACTATTGAACCATCAACAAATAATGTATTTATTAATACATAAGTGCCTACTGAGTGACAGGTACTTGCTAGGTGATGAGGTACAGATATAAAAGAGGAGAAATGTTACTTTCCCTCAAGGACCTTAAGTTTTATTGGAGAAAACAACATATATTCATAGAAGTAAATACAAGATATCTACATGCTAATTTTTTGAGGGGAGACCCTGGATCTTGAAAAGCTTTGAAAAGCCTCTTGTAGGAGATAGCATTTAAGCTGAGCTTTGCATAAATTCCAGGAGGCAGAAGTATGAAGCTGGTGCCTTCCAGGGATGAGAGACAATTTATACCAAAGTCATGGGGCAGGAGAGATATGGTTCTGTGTGAATAATAGGAAATAAATCAATCCATGCTGAATGTTTGAGAGCACAAAATATGATTGTGTAATAAGCCTATTTTGATAGGCTATAACCATATTGGAGAGGACTTTAAATGCTTATCTTCCAACTTCCTATCCTTCAAACAATGTAGTTTTCTATAACTTTCATTGATTGTTCCATGCACTAAGCTTATAAAGCTTAGCTTGCTTGTTTTGGATTTCACTGTGTTTAGAGTCAAGATGCCTAGGAAGACAGATGAGGCAAAGGAAGGGAAGGGTTCTTTTACCTCACTGTCTAGTCAAAAAGCTAGTAAACGCTATTCTCTCAAAATTATTCCAAATTTATGAAGAAGATAAAATACTCCTTTCAAACAAGCATAAAATTGTTTCTTTACTCTTGTTCAGTTAATCCATTTTATTTATATACATTTCCTAATATCCCTTAGTGGTATTTCTTCCTTTCCTTCCATGCAAGGTGAAGTATTTCCTGAAAGTATTTGCTGACTGTAGAGTGTTTTTGAGCTAAAACCGATCATCACTATAGTCTTGTTCCCCTTTCATTTAAGTGGGGCATCCCAATAACTGTCATCTTCCCTCTTCCTTAGGTTGTGAGTGAAAACCCTATGATGACTTGATGACTAGGCTGCTTTTCCAAGCAGACATTCATGGTCTAATGCCAGAACAGCATGTGGCTGTTTACATGATGCTTAATTTCCATTCTATAGTAGAGATAAATCTGTTTTATGGTTTAGAAAAGGAGGCAGCTCTGCATAGTGGGGAAAACTTGTTTAGAGTCAGGACCTGGCTTTCTTTCCCAGTTCAGATGTTGTGTGGGTCTTGAGTGACTCAGTTAACCTCTCTAGACCTCAGTTTCCTCACTCAAATTTTCCTTAAGGTTGAACAGTGATCAATTGTGGAACTCCTACAACTGTAGAGATAATGTTTTCAAAAATCAAATAAAGCAATGTAAATCCATTGCCAAAACAAGACCAAAAAAAAAAAATCCAGAAAGTTCCTTAGTCAGCAAATTTCTGATTTGCCAAAAATAGAGATGGCTGCCAAAGGCATTGCAGGTTTAGAATGTAAACTTGTCTTTAAAGTTTTGTAAAGAAGGATGATGAATGATTATGTGTAGTATGATCTCATGAAGCAGAGAGAAGCACTGGAGGTAAAAAACCAGTTTAAAGAAAGCTCACTCAGCATGATAGTTAATTAAGCAGTCATCCCAAAGGCATTCAAGGATAAAAATAACAAACTGGGAGGGGGGGGGAATGAAAAGTTTTACCCAAAAAAAATTTATTTTCAACAAAGCGTTTTCTCCATCACCACCATCACATTTGTATCCTGACATTAGGTGCTAATAGAAGAGGTAGAAATGACACTGAAGAGAACAAAGACAGGAAAAGAAGCTGATTTGGAAGTCTCTGTAGATAAGGGCCATGAAGAAGAGGATATATTTATAAGGGCATTAAGGGACTGATATATTTGGTATTGGAAGGAAGGAAGGAAAGATACCAAAAAGTGTGGAAAAATCTCAGACCTTATTTATGTCCTCCCCAAAAGGCAACTGAGAGAATATTAATGACTTTCAACCTATATGTCTACTCTTCCATCTACACAGAATCCTCATGAGATTCATCTGTACCTCAGTGAAGGCATTTATAGGGAACAAGCAAGTTTTTGCAAGCAATATCCAGCAATGGACCAAAATGGAAAAAGGCCTCGATTTAGTAGAACAAAAAGAAGCAGCTTTAGAGGCTCTGTTACTCCTAGGTCTCCTACCCATACATTGAGGATTTCATGGAAAATGTAGTAAAAGAAATAATTCTTGTCCAGTTACTTTTTTTTTTTTTGTGGGGCAGTGGGGGGTTAAGTGACTTGCCCAGGGTCACACAGCTAGTAAGTGTCAAGTGACTGAGGCCGGATTTGAACTCAGGTACTCCTGAATCTAGGGCTGGTGCTTTATCCACTGCGCCACTTAGCTGCCCCCCCCCCCAGTTACCTTTTGATGATAATAAATATCAGGTGGGGCACAAAAACTACAGATCAATATTTGCCACTGTGGTAGAGGAGCTCCAGCACAGAGACCAAGTTGAAAAGGGATTCCCTATGGATAGTGAAGTATTCCAGATGCTCTTATTTGCAGATGGTATTGTATTGATTGTTTCAAACCCCAAGAGATCACAGAGTCTCCTGAAAGAGATCTGAAATCCACAGGAAAGGCCAAGTGGGTAAAAAATGGTTTTTTTTGCCCAGAATTCAATCTGCTTTTGGATAGACATCATGTAAAGAGCTTCTCCAGCAGTGTGTGTGTTTTGGGGACAGAGAGCCTGACTAGGAGGAGGAGAGTGGGCTGAATTACTTTCAGGAAATTGCAGAGTTCTTTTACACATCCCAGTCTTCTTATGATACTAACATTCTGCTAGTGTTGCTATATGGAAGCAAGATGGAAAACACAATAGCCTCTGAAGAAATAAAGACGAGTATCACATGGAAGAACATGGTATATGTGAGTAGATTGTAACCAGCCAACACAGAACTCAGAAGAGAAGTAGAGGATGGTAGATGACTGGAAGAGAAGATGTACTGGTTATATGGCAAGAGCAAAGGATGACAGATGGCCAACCAGAAGTGTTCCACTGGTACCTTCATAATTTGGGGAGAAAATGAGGAAGGCCGTTAGCATGTTGAGTGGACCCTCTGTGAGAACTTTTGGGAGAACATATATGAGAGTTGCCCAGGACAGATGAACATAGATTGATTGTAATCTGCAATGTAGGAGGAAACTCCTGAATTGATGAGATAACAGATCCATTTGAATCAGTTCCTACTATGTTCCAGGCACAGTATATTGAGTCATTCCATCATCTTGGCCAGGGGTGTGTGTGTGGGGGGGGGGGGGCATCAGGAAAGGCTTCAAATCTATGGTCCTTGAGCTGTTGTGGAGAAAAAAAAGACTAAGAGGCAGAGGTGAAGAGGAAGTGAATTCTAGGTGTAGGAGACATTAGTACAGGACATGGAAACTGGAGATAGGGAGTTGTGTGTAAAGAATAGCAAGAAGGCCAGTTTGGAGAACAAGAAGCAGAGAAGCACAGACCACGAGGATTTATTCTGGGTCCTCTTCCCTTTTCTCTCATTTAATGATCTCACCAACTTCCATAGGTTTAATTATCTTGATGTGGATTAAGCTACAGATACAGCCCTAGTGTCTGCTGAGCCATAGTCATGCATCTTCAGCAGGAAGTTTCAAACTGGATGTCCTGTAGGCATCTCCAATTCAACATGTCCCAAACAGAACTCTTCCAGATTTTCCTACTTTTGTTCAGGCTTCCACCATATGGTTTGTAACCTTGACCCTTCATTTAGCCTTAACCCCATGTATTTAATCAGATGCCACATTCTGTCATTTCTGTCTCTACAATATTTTACATCCATTTGAACAGTCATCATCCTACTTCAGATCCTCAAAATGTCTCACTTGGTCAACTTCTAGTTGGTCTTTCTGTTGTCTTCTTTCATTCCATTCCATATACATAGTGGCTAAAGTGATTTGGGAATTTTTCCAGAGTTTAGATCTGACCATGTCACTCCTCTACCCAATAAATTTCAGTGACTACTCCCTTTTGGGTCAAATATAAATTTTTCTTTGACTTTTAGAGCCTTCACAACCTTACCCCAGTCTCTCCCTCTAGTCCTGTTATACATTCCTCTCCTTCCTGTTCTAACATTTATGATTTTAAAGGTGCTGATGATTTCTGTTTTTTTTTATACTGTTGGTAGTGTTTACTCCAAGTCTTTCTCTTAACTCACAGGGGTTTTTAATAATTCAGTTCTTAATCCTCAGTATTAGAGGTGAGCATTGGAACAGATTGTTTGATTCAGTAGTGTATAATCCAGAAAATAATTTGTCTTTGACTTTATAGGGATTTCTTCTTTTTTTTTGGTCAACAGCTGTTTTGATTTGATTATTATTAAGTTTGTCACATCAACTGATGAAGAGGTAGTCATTCAATTGAGATGTATGCCTGGTAACCAAAGGAAAACAAATAATTAAGAGGTGGATGATAAGTAATTCATATGTAATTTAGAGCTAACTAATCTAAAATAATACTTCTCAAGACTACTTGGGAGTTCTATCAAGTTCTATCTCTCTTTGGGTGAAAGTAATGTGAGTTGTCTTCATTGGGCTTTTTACATCTGTTTACCCCACGGGATATTTGAATTTAGGCTTCTTAGTAGAAGGTGGACTCAAACTTCTTTCTGGAGAAGACTAGCAAATTCATCATCATGTGGAACCTATTGTTAGTAGTTAAGGGCAGTTGGTCTTTTGTAATCTCTGGGAATTTGTGCTTGTTTCCCCTCTTTGGGGTTTGTCTTACATTAGTCAGGAAAGACTGTTGATAGTGTTGCAGGAAGTGTGTTACATTCAAGTAGTTTCTTGATCCTTTCCCAGTAAATGTGATGACTCTCAGTTCTCATCAATTTACTTGTGTATGTTTCATTTTGTATGACTGAAAATAGTGGGATTTTCTTATAAAAAGCTTTTCTGAAGAGATTGCAGTCTCAAAAGCCTGGTTGACTTAAAAAAAAAAGTTTGGGTTTTTTTCATCTTTTTGTACTGATTTGGGTGGGATCCAAGCTATAGGATTTATACCATCAAGTCTTATCTCATAATTGTACAGTATACCTTAGGGATATTTGAACCATGGCTCTGGGAAGATTTCTAACATCTCTATGCAATATAGAGACTATAGCTACTGCTTTTTTTTTTTTTGAGTCTTTTGGTAAATATCTGATTAACTGATGGGGACAGCATTGCATCATATTGAGTTCACACCTTAAAAAAGCTTAAATTTTTAAAGTAGTTTAACTCAGTCTCAGTTTAAATCCAAAAAATAGGGGCAGTTAATTGTCTTCGAACTAGAAGTCTGGGATTCCAGGTTTGAGCATGTTAGGAGGGCTTCCCTCTGAGAGGAAGGTTGGCTTGAAGGGGAAAATGTGCAATTTGGAAGAATTCTGTGGTGCTTCCTACTCCTTCATTATTGATAGTGTCACTAATATATACTATCTTTCTCCTTCCAGTATCAGAGATGTCCCCAATCCAAGAACAAGAGGCCATAGTGCCATTCACTGTACACCCTCTTTAGTCTAGTTCAGGGAAGTAATCCCTAGAGTACTTCTATCACTGTCGCATCTGTTTTTTTTTTGTTTTTTAAACAAATTCCATTAAAAAAGAAAATACCATTGTCCTGATATTTTGAGCCTTTGCCAAGAGACAGCACTAACTTCTTAGATAATCCTGAGAATTTTGGAGTCAGGCAGTTTTCTGTTCTTGTCATGTGTCAGGTTTTGTGTGGGTGGGAGGCTGAGGCTGAGCTGATTTCTGGAGAATGCAGTTTCCATTTCACTTTAGAACTGCAGACTGAGGTTTTTATAGTGAAGTAGGCCAGCGTGTCTCATTCTTAGTACCCAGGACATCATTGCTGCCAACTAGCTGTCCTCCCTTTCTCCCTCAGCTTTCATCTTCGTGGTACACCAAATGGAACTTGACCAGTTTTGTAGTAGTAATCCAGTGGGAGAGGTAGAGTTGGCAGAAGCTTGAATACCTCTTCTCTATCTTCCCAAAAGATTTGCAGGTGCTGTGTAATCTAGAAAGAAAAGATTGAGGTCAGCTCAAGTCTCAGGTGTGGAAACTGTGTATTCTCTTTTATTTCTTTTATCTGGTAAATTTCATATATAGAGAAAATAATTAGATGCAACTTCCTTTCCTTCCAAACTTATTGGGAGTTAGGTTGTTGAAAGGGTTATGTGAATTCAGTTAACAAACCTAGACTGCAAGGGGAATTGCTTGTGCAGGTGGTCATTTTGGAGACAGGGGACTGCTCCTAGCTTTGGGGTAAACCTTTTCTGAGAAAATCCCCAAGAGCTATGCTTATAGAAAAGGCACTCTATACACTCCGTGTGTGTGTGTGTGTGTGTGTGTGTGTGTGACCAGTGAATATATTCAGAAATGACTTTTAGTTTTTGCTTGCTGAATTTTGATTTGTGAGCTGTATTGATTGTTGGTTATATCTTGTGCTGTTCCCTGAAGTACCAATTACTTATTGGTGCTTTTAAAAAAAGTACTCTTCCCTTTAGGTTTCTGAAATTGTCACATAAATAACATGTAATTACTAACTCATAGAATCATTTTATCCTATAGACCTGGATGGTCATCATATAAATGAGGCTAACAATGCCTGTGTAGTATCCACCTCATAGTTGTTGTGAAGAGTAAATGAGATCATGCATGTAAAATGATTAGTAAACCTTAAAGCTTCTTATAAATAATACCAATTATTACGTAATTTTTTAAAAAACATTTTGAATTGGCTTTCAGCGCCTTCTTTCCCCTAACAAAAACAAACCTATCAGTTCACAAGTTGAATAAGAAACCAACACAAACATATATACAACTGTAAGACTTGGCCCATAGACACTAATGGAACATTCCCAGAGTAAGTTACCTCCCAGGGAAGGAAATGACTCTTGAAAGGAGGTCATGCAGGAGCCCTGAACATGCCCACTAGTGCAGCTCTCTCCCAGTCTGTACCTTGGTGTTTCATATGGATCCTGAAACCCTTTTGGGTTATCGTAGACTTTTCTATATAGGAGGATGATTTTTCACTTCTTTCTTTGTTTTCTCATTTTGTCTGTAGTGCTACCCTTTCCCCTATTGGAAATGTAAATATCTGTCAAGTCATACCTTGTCTTGTAAGACTGTCCCCATTAACTAGCCATGCTTTACATTTTCCTTTTCTCTATAATATAAACACTTAAAAACACATCCATTTTTAGTACTTCATACTACCTTGCAATATATGACTTTCATGTAAGTCTTGTCTTCCCTGGTTGTGTACTTCATTTGTACTCTGCATACTGCTAGGCACTCACAGAAACCTGACTTTTTAGTAGATACTGCATTGCAGGTTGCCCTTTCCATTACTAGATGCATCTTCTCTTGTGCCCCTTGACACAGTTGGGTTGGAAGAAGTCATATTTGCTACCTCTCACTGCCATTTCCAGATGCATCTTTTGCTGCCATTATTGAGCAGCCTCTCTTCTTTTCAGGTTCACTTCATCTGTATTATCCTATTCATAGTGCTCAGATTATTTGCCTTCCTTTTTCATCTTTTAGAGCACCTGGCTCATAGTCTTCCTTTTAACTCCAATCTCTGCCATCTTATTTGGAGATTTCAATTAAAATGTTGGTAATTCCTCTAGACACTGGCCTCTCAGTTATCAGCTTCCTCAAGTCCCTTAACTCCACTTCATCCATACAAAGGGACAGTCATAACCTTGCTGTTGTTATCATTCTCTAGCATAACTTTCTCATCATGACTTCCATTCAGTTAAGCCTTCCCTGCTTTCCTAGATCATCACCTATGTCCAGGTTTCCTTTTTCTATCTTGACCCTAGTTAATCAATACAAGGTCTTTTACCCTTAAATCCCTTTTCCATTTGTCTTATCGATCTTGTTTTTACCAAACTCCAAACCTGGGTAACTTCTTATCCTCAGACTCTGCCTTTTCTGCTTCTACTCATGCTGCTGAATATTGTTTTTTTTTGTTGTTGTTCTTTTGTTTTTAAATAATATTTTATTTTATTTTTTCCAATTACATGTAAAGATAGTTTTCAATATTCATTTTTGTAAGATTTTGAGTTCCAGATTTTTCTCCCTCCTTCTCTTCCCTCCCTTCTGAAGCAATCTGATATAGGTTATATACATTACAATCACATTAAACATATTTCCATGTTAATCACGTTGTGAGAGAAGAATCAGAACAAAAGGAAAAAAAACACAAGAAGAAGCAACAACAAAAAACCAACAATAAAAGTGAAAATAGTATGTTTCAATCTGCATCGAGACTCCATAGTTCATTTTCTGTATGTGGAGAGCATTTTCCATCATGAGTCTTTTGGCACGGTCTTGGATTATTGTTTTGCTGAGAAGAGGTAAGTCTCTCATAGTTGATCATCACACAATGTTGTTGATACTGTGTACAATGTTGCTGCCGAATGTGGTTGAAGGAAGTAGTACTACCCTGACTATTGTGTTGAAAATTTGTCTAATACCAATTCAGTTTTTATTACTGCATTTCTACTCTATCCTGATTGATCTTCTGTTACCCTCCCCACATTGTTAGTTCCAAACCTTCTCAAGCTACATATACCACTTGCTCCCTACTTTCTTTTGAACAGAACTTGAAACATCTTATACTTTACTGAGAAAATAGAGGTCATCTGTTGAGCCTGTTCTTTCCTCTCCAGTTCTATACCTTAAATCCTCAGTCACCATTCTCTTTTTTACTTCAGTCTATGAAAAAGAGGTGGATTTCTCCTGGCCAAGGCCAACTCCCCTAGTTGTACTTGATCTCATCTTCTCTCCCTTCTTGGACCTTGCCCTCTCCATCATACTGCCTTTTCATTCTTCATTTTTTTTCCATTATCCACTAGCACCTTCTTTACTGTCTACAAACATGCTCATATCTCCTCACCCTTTAAAAAAAACCAAAAACTTTTCATTTGAGCATGCCATTCCCCTTAAACTTATACCTGGAATACCAGATCCATAAAGCTATATGTTGCCTCCAGTTCTTTACTTCCCTTTCACTTATTAACCTTTTTCTGTCTGGCTTCCATGCCCACCATCTGACTGAAACTATACTCTCCAAGGCTTCCAGTGATCTCTTTACTAAATCCATTGGGCTTATTTTTCTAGCTCCCTTCCTTCTTTTTTTTTTTTTTTTTTTCTTTTTGCGGGGCAATGGGGGTTAAGTGACTTGCCCAGGGTCACACAGCTAGTAAGTGTCTGAGGCCGGATTTGAACTCAGGTACTCCTGAATCCAAGGCCGATGCTTTATCCACTGCGCCACCTAGCTGCCCCAGCTCCCTTCCTTCTTAACCTCTCTGCAGTGTTCATTGACCATCCCTTCTTCCTGAACTCTCCCTGGATTTTTGTAGCCTGTCTGTCTTGGTCCTTTTGTTTTCTGTTGGAATATTCTTTAATAGTCTTGTTTGCTGGATCATCATCTAGGTTAGAATCACAGTATTTGAGAGTTATAAGGGACCTCAGCAGCTATAGTTCAACTAATATAGGAAACCCAGTTTGAGCAACCCAGCCACTGATGGACCCCTCCAGGGAGGTCTTTACCTGCCTTAAGCAGCCCATTAAACTTTTAGACAGTTTTCTAATTGGTTGGAAGTTTTCCCTGACATTCATTTGAAATTTTCTCTTTGCAACTTTTTCACCAAACTGTCCTGTCTGCTATTATTTTGTAGATATTCTTCATCTAACTCACTTCTGGTGCTATCACTTATAAGAGTCCATAATTGATTCCTTAAGCTGTTAGTGCTCTCTTGTCCACCCTCCTGACAATTACTTTGCATTTAATTTTTGTTTATTTTGCATTTGTCTGTGTATTCCACTAGTAAAATGTAAGCTCTTTGAGAATAGGAACTGGTTTGTTTTCTGTCTTTATTTCCCCAATACATGCTTGCTTAGCAAATACTACTGTTGTCATTTTTAGAGGGCTGTTTTGGTAAACAGCTGGGCCATTTCCCTTTTTTTTTTGGCATGTGATTTTTCATGTTGATATCAAGAATCTTCCCTCCATTATATTGCAGGTATCTTTCAAGCAGGTTGATTGATGATGGCTTATAGACTTAGCATGAGGCAACAATGAACTATTTACTTACCTCCTTGGTTCTAGAATTGTAGCTACCCATTAATAGCTTTAAACACAGTGAGACTCAAGAAATTGACAGTCACAAACTGTCATTTGATTTGAAGAGTTATTATGGATATTGTTAGGAAGCACAACTTCCTTCTAACCCACTACATGGTATCAATAAAGCCAAGCTCCAAATTTTCTAGTGTGCAGAAGATCAGTTAGTTACTTCCTATCAACTGACTCAAGTCTTCATGATGATGAATTGGCTGGGACAAACTGGTGGGCTTTCTGGGAAAGTTATCTGTGAGGCATCTGGCTTCTGTGCAAAGGTATTTACTGTAACGATTGGAATGACGCCTCCTGCTGGATACTTACTGTAGAAGAGTTCTGCCCATGAAGGGAAGGTCTTTGAGGGCAAGACCAGGAGTCAGGAAGTGACGCGGACTAGTGGGAGGAGGAAGGAAGAGACGGGCGCTCGGTCTCACTCTCTCTTTCCTCTGGACTCTGGCGGAGAAGGGAGCTAGAAATGTGCTCTCCCTTTAATAGATAGGAATCTAGGCCTTTTTCTCTCTCTTTACCAAATTCTTATTCTCCTTAATAAATGCTTAAAAGTCTAACTCTTGCTAAAGCTTATAATTTATTGGCGACCACTCATTAGATATTTTAGACAGTTTAGCTAGAATTTTAACCCTTAACATTACAAACCTTAGGAAGCTTAGTGCTTTATTGTAAAGCAAGTAAGTGAACTCATCTTCCTGGAATCTGCAGTCATTTAGGCCTTGGGATGTTTCAGCATCCTTCCCCAGGCTTTCCTTTTGTGATTATAGGCCAGTGCTGATGAGGATTTTCCTGTTAACAGATGAACTGCAGCAGTCATGAAGTCCCACCTGTGTGGGACTGGACCAAGGTTCCTTCTGTGTGACTTCATTGGCAAAACTAGTCACTGTCATTCATATTCTTAGGCTCCTAAGGACAGTTCTGTTAGTGGTATGGAATTGTGTGGTCAGAATCAAAGTCTGCCAGAGACCAAGAAGTGACCCGCCACAATGCAATTGAGTCTTAAAATGATATAATGGGGAAGAGGCCATTCCTGTAATCCATTGTTGAGTCGCTTTCCTCCTCAACCCTAGATTCTACAGAATTTTCTCTTAAAATTTAACTTTTAAAGAAATAGATTCTTTGCCTGTTATACTGTTGCATCTTGTTAGTCATGGCAGTCTGTAGCCTGGGTCATAAGCTGCTTTGGTTTTTGGCATCTCTAGTGATTTGTCAACTCCCTTGCTCTAGGTATCTTTCTGTTTGTAAATTGGGTAGGTTTTCTGAAAGGTGAATTTCTGTTGTTAGGGAATGGTGTTAAAAACATTTAGTGTTTTCTGGGGGTTTAGCAGGTATGTGGATGGGGTGCATTGTATTTGGCATGATAGAACTTTTAAATTTTTAATTGAGGTGAAATTGAACACTTGGTGACAAAAAACACATTTTCTTGTGCTTAGCTGATTTAGTGCCCCTTCCCATCCACTCTTTCTTATTTGCATCTCCCTTCTAGTTTCCTTTGCCTAATTTCTCAGTGGCTACAGTGCTGGCCAAAAAAGAAAAACTTACTGAAATGCGTCAAAACAGTTGTGTTGCCTCCCTTAATCATCTCTGGAGATACTTTTGAGGGAACATGTAGTAGAATGTAACAAAATTGTTTCTTTCTTTACCTAGGTCACCATGGCTCCTCTTGGCTCCCTTGCTGTCCCCACCTATTCCTCAGGTCACCTCCCCACCTTGCTGCTTGTGTCCAGAAGGGGTACACAGGTTTCAGTGGATAAGAAACTTGGTTCCAGAGTTTGGTGTTTCTAGCTCTCATGTTAAGGTGTTATCTTCTCCAGCAGAGTTTTTTGAGCTCATGAAGGTGAGTTTTGTCTAGGGAAAGGACCATCCCATCAGACTGGGAAAACAAGACTATATGGATTGTAAACATCCTTTTGAGACAGACTTTTCTGTGCCAAAAGCTCATGATTTCTTTTTTCAAAATTTTCTATTGTTTCACTTTTAGGAACACTAAAAAATATATTCTACTTTGGACCCAATATTTCTCCTTTTGTTCTCGTGTGGGCATGATTCGAATTTGGGGGTGGAGTGGGGCAATGACAGTTAAGTGACTTGCTCAGGGTCACATAGCTAGTAAGTGTCATGGCCAGATTTGAACTCAGGTCTTCCTGAATCCAGGGCCAGTGCTTTATTCACTGCACCACCTAGCTGCCTTGCATGATTTGAATCCTATGCCAGGAGGATCGAGGAATGTAATGATCATTTAAAATTAACCTCTATAGACTCTTTCGTTTTGCTTTTGTGGGGCAATGAGGGTTAAGTGACTTGCCCAGGGTCACACAGCTAGTAAGTGTCAAGTGTCCAAGTGTCTGAGGCCAGATTTGAACTCAGGTCCTCCTGAATCCAAGGCCAGTGCTTTATCCACTACGCCACCTAGCTGCCCCTATAGACTCTTTACAAATCTTTACCAAGACCATGTATTAAACATTAATTGATGATAAAGGGATTTCTGGTTTGCATATTGTAGTATGGGATTGCTTAGGCCAAAAATGAGAAAAAGCTATAAAAGGAGGAATCATGAGTGTTTATATTCTGTGTTTTGTTTTTGAAGGGACAGATAAAGACAGCCAAGAGGCGAGTAGTGATGGCCTCTCTGTACCTTGGGACAGGTCCTTTGGAACAGGAACTGGTAAGTGTTGTGGGAAAGCAGTCCTGTCAACTGCATCAAAATTCACTCATTTCCTTAAACCCTATGGCTTTGTTTTCTCTTATGTTAGAGTTGATAGAAACTCAATACAGTTTACTCATGGCCCCATTATCCCAGATGTCAGGGGACTTAGTATAAAGTGTATGTTCCAATCAAAGGACAAAGTTGCTATGACCTGAACTGTCATCTACTTTTCACCTTGAGGAACAAAGGTAGAGGTAAGATAAAGGTGCAATTGGAGATGATGGAGGAATGGATGAGAGGTATTCATATTTCATTTCATTTTTCCTAGCCATAGTATTTACTGAAATAGTAGCCTTCCGGGACGGCTTCCATGTGCTAGATAAGTTTAACACAGAAATATAGATCATATTGGCTTGATTTCTTGACAATATGAATTAGATATAGCATAATTTATATATGACTTTTTTTAAAAACAGCCAATAATATCTTTCTGTAATTCCTTGCTTGTCATTTGTGGTGACTATGAACAAAAGGAAACTCTGAGATGATCAGTTGAATAGAATGTAAATTCATCTCTATATGTGGATTGAGTCTATAACTTTTATTGTGACCCTAAAGTGGATGAGGCTATCCTTTAAGATTTGCCCCTCTGGGTTTGTTTTGTGACTTGGAGTATTGAAATGGGCATTTTTTTCTTGTAGTAAATTAAAAAAAAAAATTGCCTTTGTTTAGGCTAGGAAAATGGGGGAGGGGCTTAAATGTGAAAAGGTGAATTGGCCTAAGTACTTCATTTTTCTGCTTCACGCTTGTGTTTGGAGCTCCTTTTTTTGAGAAGCACTGCAGGAAGTTGGAAGTTTGGAAATCCTATTTGTTCTCACATATGAGCAGTGTCCTTTCCAATCTAAGGAGGGTGGGCAACTTGTATCTTGGGTTAATTCATTTAATAAATATTTACGGAGTTCTATTATAGACATAGCAGCATTTGTTTTGCTTCTTTACAGATGTATGTGAGAGCTTAAATCCTAAAAGTAAGTCTGAGAATAGCTGCATCTATACTATCTGGAACAAACGCCCTCTACATGTAGTTGTCTCTCTTTTGAGTGTCACAGATGAAGCAGTATGGCATATGGTGCCTTCATATTAAATTTTTCTTTTAGCTTACCTTTCATGGTATTTTTTCCCCTAAAACTAATAGTGTGTATGTGATTTCAGTGTCTGTGCTTAGAAGGCATTGCAATACCAATTGCATCAAGGCTAACAGGTGTCTAAATATTATTTGGGTGCTTTACTTACAATTTCTTCAGCTTTTTTCTGTCTTATCAACAGGTGGATTGTATAGAAAGCAGTCTAGAAAGGTCACTCCAAGCAAATTTTTCTTCAGACCTCAAAGTCTCCATTCTCTTAGATTTTACCCGAGGATCAAGAGGTAGGTATTGCTACTCTTTCTCCTTTGAACTTTTCCTTTAAAAAAAAATCCTATTGTCCTCTTCTTATTGTCCTTGGAAAGAGGTGGAGCTATCACATACCCAAGAAGACCCAGCCAATCTCATCTCTTCTATATCTGGTGGATGGGTCCTAGTATGTGGTTGGGAACGGTTCCCTAACTAGAAATGAGCACCAGTGGCTTGAGCAGCAGAGGCAAACAACTCAGGTGTTGTTAAAATTGCTAGCTAGATCCTAACCAGCAGGTTTATTGGGATCTGGAGTCAATATGATCTCCTCCAAGTTGCCGTTTTTTTACTGCTTTGTCCTCATTTCTAGGTAGGAAGAACTCCCGCACAATGCTACTCCCATTACTGCAGAGGTTTCCCGAGCAGGTCCGTGTCTCCCTCTTCCACACTCCAAACCTTCGTGGGCTCCTCCGCCTCCTTATTCCTGAACGGTTCAATGAGACCATTGGTCTTCAGCACATCAAAGTTTATCTCTTTGACAACAGTGTGATCTTGAGTGGGTGAGTTAGCCTCTTTCTACCATCTTATCACAGCCCAGGGTTTTTTCAGCATTATTTTGGGGGGAATGATGGGGCTTTGGGAAGATAAAGGAAAAGAGGGATCTTTAATTTCCCTGAGATTTAGAAAAACCTCTTTCCTCACTCTTGCTTGTGTTGGACCTTCTAAATGTCTTAGCATTGGTCTCCTTTGGCAGTTCATATTTAGGAAATATGTTTTTTTCAGTTATTGGGAGACGTAACCATAAGGAGAACTCTCTTCATGGCCTCTGCTACCACAGTCCTATAAAAATGCCAGGATTATGCTTATACCATTCCTCCCACTGGAAATATATAAGAGGAGGCCAGTACTCACCTTGGCCTATCTAGCCATTAAATTTCAGTTTAAGTTCTGCCTCTCCCATCTGACCACTCCCAACCAGTGATCCATCCTTTCTTTTTTTTTTTTTTTTTTTTTGCGGGGCAATGGGGGTTAAGTGACTTGCCCAGGGTCACACAGCTAGTAAGTGTCTGAGGCCGGATTTGAACTCAGGTACTCCTGAATCCAGGGCCGGTGCTTTATCCAAGGTGCCACCTGGCTGCCCCCCATCCTTTCTTTATGAAGTATAATTTATTACATCTGCTTTGTTGGCTTTTCATGTGGTTATATTTTATCTTATCAACAAGACAGTGAGCCCTTTAAGATAAGGGTTGTCTTGTTTGTGTCTCCTTCACTGTCTATTATAGTGTTTTGTATATAGTAACCATTCGGATATTTTAGTGACCGGAGTATATGGAGTTGAGTTGGCTAGCTTTCTCCCATTCCTGAGGACTAGGCTGGGTCATTAGGGGGATTCTGAGACTTTCTGCATGGAAATGCAATTGTATGCCAGGCTCCTAACCCCCCATATAAAATCTGTTGTCAATCCCTGTCAGCCTTACCTTTGTAACATCTCTTGAATTGTCCCTTTCTGTTTTCTGACACTGCTGCCACCCTGGTGTAAGCCCTCATCAACTCTGCCTGGACGATTGAAAATAGCTTGCTAATTGTCTCCTCTCTATTCCATCCTCCACTCAGTTGTCAAAAGTGTCTAAAGGTCAAGTCTGACCATGTTACTCCCATTCCCTACTCCATAAACTCCAGCGGCTCCCAGTCATCTTTAGGACCAGAAAGAAAAGCCTCTGCTTGACCTTCAAAGCTCTTCATAACCTCCCTTCCCCCCAAACCCTTTCCTGTCTTATCCACCCCACCCCTAGCCCCTTTTACTCTTCAGTCCTTTGACATTGACTTCCTTGTTGTTCCTTAAACAAGACATTCCATCTCCCCACTATGGACATTTTCCTAGGCTGACCCCTCGTGCCTGCAATCCTTTCACTCCTCCTTTCTACCTCCTGGTTTCCTTAAAGTCAGAGCTAAAATCCTACGTGCTACAGGCAGCCTTTAATTTCTACAGTTTTACCCCTCTTGCTCCAACATATCCTGTATATAACTTGTTTATTCATAGTGGTTTGGATGGTGTCTCCCATATTAGAGTGAGGTGCTTGAGAGCAGGGAACTGCAGCACAGTCTTTTACCTTTCTTTGGATTCCCAGCTCTTAACTCAGTACTTGGCACACAGTAGGCACTAAATAGATATTGGTTGGCTCACTGACTGGGAACACTGAGACAAGGATAAAATAGTCTCTGCCCTCCAGGAGCTTATACTTTGTTGGGAGAGACTGCATGTCCAAACAAGGTAGCTTTTGGTAGTGAGCACTAGCAGGTGAGGGGGAGGGAATCTGAAAATTAGGGCAAATGTGAGCTGAGCTTTTTTTTTGTTTTTTTGTTTTTAGTGAGGCAATTGGGGTTAAGTGACTTGCCCAGGGTCACACAGTTAGTAAGTGTTAAGTGTCTGAGGCCGGATTTGAACTCAGGTACTCCTGACTCCAGGGCCAGTGCTCTATCCACTGCGCCATCTAGCTGCCCCTGAGCTGAGCTTTTAAGAAAAATATGGATCCTAAGAAGTGTGAGTGAGGAGAGGGGCACCTTCCCCTTGGCTCAGAGTTGGGAGAGGTGATGTTGTATGTGAAGAGGAGCAAGGTGGACAGTTTGCTTAGACAGTTGGTAGACTGTATGATGGGGAGTAATATCCTGTATATACTGGAAAGCTAGAGTGGAGCCAGGTGGCTAAGGCTTTAAATTCCAGAGAAGTTTGTATTTAATCCTAGGGGCAAAGAGGAACCAGGGGAGAGACGTGGTCAGACTTTAGGAAAATCACATTAATTGCTGTGTGGAAAATGGACTGAAGTGGGGAGAGATGAGTTGGGGACCAACTAGGAGGCTCTTTTGATAGTATGGGCAAGATGTGATAAGGACCTGAACTAAGTTGGGAGCTCTGTATGTGAAAAAAGAACATATAAGAAATGTTGATTCTATCTTTACAAGACTTGGCAGTGAGTAATGTGAAGGGGAGTATAGAGTCAAGTATGATTCCAAGGTTGTAAACCTGGGTGACTAAAAGAAAGGTAGTGATGCTCTTGACAGAAATAGGATCCTTACCCTCTGTTTCCCTCCCTCTAGTGCAAACCTGAGTGACTCCTACTTCACCAATCGCCAGGACCGATATGTGTTTCTGCAGGACTGCCCAGAGATTGCTGACTTCTTCACAGATCTTGTGAATGCAGTAGGGGATGTGTCCTTACAGCTTCAGGGTGATGACTCTGTACAGATGGTGGAAGGGATGGTACATCCTTATAAAGGTAGGGGGATTGTGCTGGATAACTTTGCTGAAGTTTTGGTTGGGCAGGGTTGAAAAGCAAGACAGTGAGTTACCTGCCTGTTTGTAGTATGTTCTGATTCTTAGCTTCTTGAGTTCAGAAAGGCCATTCATCTCTTGGGGATTTAGAGACACACTTCAATCAAAATTGCAATCTCCATCTTGATAAAAATAAATCCCTAGGGTAGTGGCTTTGATTTGAGTGATTTTGTTCTTGTTGCTTTGGAAGGTGACAGTGAATAAGTTATCATTTGACTTATATAGGTCCTTGGTATTTGATATTCCCAGTGGGTGAGATAGTTGGAAACACAGAGCCAGTAAGCTTAGAAGCAGATTAATTCTTGTTATTAATATACATAAGGCCGCTGGAGAAGAGAACCTGCTTGGTCTTAGGGTACCCAAGCTTTCATATAGCATTTCGTGTTGTTTATAGCTCTCCATACCAGTTTAGTCTATGCCCTTGTGAGTTTACCAGGCTGAAGAGGCAGTGAGACAAATAGGAAAAAGAAAGGATGCATTCTTAAGTGTTTAGAAGCCTATCCTTCCTTCCTTTCCTCAATTTGGTGGTGCTGCTGACTTGATACTATTATTTCAGGTTCCTCCACTGGTGGGATGTGCTTGGTTTGAATCACTGCATAAGCTGAGTTGGTTTGGTAGTGATTGAAATGGAATTTAGCACTCCATCTTCCTGAAAAATGAAATTATGATAGTCTTTTTTTTTTTCCCCTGACTCTTTTGAATATTACTGGGAAATGAGAGGAGGGGAACTATTGGGATTGGTGACCTTTATAGTGTCCACTTCTGTGATGCTGGACTTTGAAAATCAAGATAGCTCCACTGTAGGCCTAGGAATGTGCAGTGGTTCAGTCTTGTCTGTTCATTCAGCTTTCAGCAGGAAAGAGGTCCAGGTTTTGAATGAAGGAAATTTCAGTCACTAGAGCCTAGCCAGAGGAGATTCTGTGGTAAAGTTCTGGCACCAGGAAGGGCGGGAACAGTATGGGTTCTTTGCTCTGTGATTAGGGCAGTGAGCCAAGAGCCTGCCCAGCACTTACAGGAAACAGCTCTGGTAAATGACAATCTTTGTGATGCATTGACTGGCCTGCTCAGGAGCATTTCCCTCATAAACCACTGGCATACAAAGACTTTTGCAGCTCCTAACTACACGGGAGTCTGTAGCCTCCTGCCTGGAGAGGGAAATGGAAGAGCCCTTGACTCCGCTCTTTGCATGCAGGGAAATCTCAGTAGTGGTTAATAGTTCCCTTGGGCATTTGCATTCTTTCAATTCCTGTGGCTTCAGCTGATTGTCTTTAAGAAGATTTGTGGTTGAAATCATAAGTACTAGCATCTTGGTGAGGGTATCATGGGGCCGGGGGTGAAGTGGCAGAGAGGACTGAGAGGCTTCCATTCCCCCTTATAGGCACATGTGATATCTGTGTCTTCAAGACCATCCTCCACTCGCTTTTCTTTTAAAGCTCACTCCAGCTACTCTGTTCTACCACTCCAAGTATTCCTCTCGGGCAGCCCTTCCCATCCCTTCCTTTCCCATAGATTCAAGGCTTCATTAGGAACCAAAGATCAGAATCACTGTGAGGAGTGAAAATGTTTCACTGGGGTAAGTTCTAGAGCAGCAGCTCTTCATCTTTTTGTGCCATGGACCTCTGGCACAAAAGTATGGTGAAACCTGTGGATCCCTTTTCAGAATAATGTTGTTAAATATGTTAGAATAAAGGAAAGACAATGCAAAATTTCAGTTAAATGTCAGTGATAATAAAAATGTAATTTCATTTCTCATCTAAGTTCACAGATCCTCCTTTTTTTGGGGGGGAAGGGGAGAGGTCATTTGTGGAACCCAGGTTAAGAACACTTGTTTTAGAATGTGAGACCATATGTTTGTTTTTAAATCTCTAAATATTGTTGTGAGGAAAGTATTTTGCTTTAGAGTTAGTAGTCACAGTGCCTGGCACTTAAATTCATGTTGAATGGAAGAAAAAAATCAGTAGTGATAGTTGTCTAGGCCCCTCATCTTTCTTCACTTAAGAGCTTATCCTAGGGGCAGCTAGGTGGTACAGTGGCTAAAGTACTGGCCCTGGATTCAGGAGGACCTGAGTTCAAATCCAGCCTCAGACACTTGACACGTACTAGCTGTGTGACCCTGGGCAAGTCACTTAACACTCATTGCCCCGGAAAAAAAACCAAAACAAAAAAAGAGCTCATCCAGGGTCCCAGACTGGCTCTGACTCATCATTTGGAAAGATCATTGGGTTGTTACAATTTCTGCTTCTCATCCCTGATGCCAGTGAATCCTATGAGATTGTATGACTGCCTTATCTCTTCTGCAAGATGGAAAACTCCTTGAGGACAGAGATTATATTTTATAATTATTTGAAAAGATGTAGAAGGGGATAGTAGGTCTCTACCTAGACTTTGGCTTTAGAATTATCTTGTTTCATTCTTTTTTCTTGAGTTTCAACAGGGTATGGCTGTTTAAGCAAATCTGAGACAGTCAACATGTCTCTGCTTGTAATCTAAATTTTACAGGACAGACTCAAACATGTAAAGAGAAGAGGAAAGCATTGGATAAAGAGAAAGATCACTGCTGTCTTCTGGTTAGGAGTAGGTAGTAGTGAGGTTGTGTTTAGGAGACCCAAGATGACTGCAGAAGGCTGTAGAAGAAGTCAGTCAAAAGGAGGGACTTGAGAAGCTATTCAAGGAAGAGATAGATGAGTTATTTATTCATTTTGCTCCAGGAAGGTTATGTGGCCACTTAGCTCATGTAGTACCTGCTAGTAGTTGTCATCATCCTCACCATTTTCATCATTCTCATCATGACAGCATGACAGGACAGATAGGAAGACCCCTTCTGATAATACTGCTTGTGGGGAAAATGGCAAGTCATAGATCTAATAAAAAGGAACACATTTTTTTTAGCTGACATATAGCACTTAACGGTTTACAAAACACTTACATGTAGTCTCCTCATTGGAGTTGCACAACAACTCTTTAAGGTAAGTAGACTATAATAGGTGCTAATGAGGTAGGCCAAGGTCATAGCTTGTATTCTGGTATAGGTGAGTTATTTTTAATATGTTTAATCCCTTTTCCCTAACTAGTCACTCAGATAAACCCCCCTGGTTTCAACAGAGACCAGTTAAGAGAATTTGCAGAACCTACCGCTATTTTGTATACAAAAGACTGTATGTTTATAATTATTAGTGTCTGTGTCTTTACATGGCTTCAAGTCCCATCTGTTTCTTTTCCTTTTCCACTGATCTCCTCATGTCCCTTTCCAGGAGACCAGACAGCATATTGTGAGGCTGCCAACAAGAGGGTTATGGATGTGATCAACACGGCTCGGACCCGACAGCAGCTACTCCATGCTCAGACCTTTCACAGTGACTCTCTTTTGACCCAGGAAGATGCAGCAGCAGCTGGTGACCGGAGGCCAGCTCCTGATACCTGGATTTATCCATTGATCCAGATGAAGCCCTTTGAGATTAAAATTGATGAGATTGTTACAGAGACACTGCTGACAGAGGCAGAGAGGGGTGCTAAGATCTACCTTACCACTGGTTATTTCAACCTGACCCAGGCCTACATGGACCTGGTCCTGGGCACTCGCGCTGAGTACCACATTCTGTTGGCTTCACCTGAAGTAAATGGCTTCTTTGGAGCCAAGGGGGTGGCTGGTGCCATCCCTGCTGCGTATGTCCACATAGAGAGACAGTTCTACAGTGAGGTCTGTAGCCTAGGGCAGCAGGAACGGGTGCAACTACAGGAATACTGGCGAAGTGGTTGGACCTTTCATGCCAAAGGTAAGAGGGTCATCCAGCATGAGGTAAAGTCCCCAACTTACAGGGAAATTTGATAGGAGAAATTAGGTGTAGTAAGAGTCTGGGTGAGAATCTACTCCCTATCTCCATAGTTCAGTTCCAGGGTCTTACCTAGCTTATATAGTACTTTAGCATAATTATCATCTCTAAGTATGAACACTTACTTTTTTTTTTTAATTAATAAAGTATTTTATTTTTTTTCCCGTTAGATGTAAAGATAGTTCTCATCTTTTGTTTATACAAGCTTTACAATTTCAGATTTTTCTCCCTCCCTCCCCTCCCTTCCCTCTCCCCTAGACAGCAGGTAATCTGATATAGGTTTTATATATATATATATATATATATATATATATATATATATATATATATATACACACACACACATACACACACACATATATATACACATACACACATATATACATATATACACACATATATACATATACACACATATATATACACATATACACACATATATATACACATATACACACACATATATACACATATACATATATACACATAATAACATTAATCCTATTTCTGCATTAGTCATGTTATAAGAGAAAAAAATCAGAGCACTGATGAAAAACCTCAAAATAGAAAAAAACAACATCACCAAAACCAAAAGAAATAGTATGGTTCATTCAGCATCTATACTCCGCAGTTCTTTTTTTTTTTTCTTGGATTTGGAGATCCTCTTCCATCATGAGTTCCCTGGATCTCTTCTGTGCCATTGCATTGGTGAGAAGAATATAGTCCATCACAGTAGATCAACACTCAATGTTGATGATACTGTGTACAATGTTCTTCTGGTTCTGCTCATCTCACTCATCATCAGCTCACGCAAAACCCTCCAGGTTTCTCTGAATTCCTCCTGCTCATCATTTCTTACAGCACAATAGTATTCCATTGTATTCATATACCACAACTTGTCCAGCCATTCCCCATTGGATGGGCACCCCCTCAACTTCCAATTCCTTGCCACCATGTAAAAAGCAGCTATAAATATTTTTGTACACGTGGATCCCTTTCCCCCTTCCATGATTTCTTTGGGCAAAAGATCCAAAAGTGGTATTGCTGGGTCAAAGGGTATGCACAGCTTTATTGCCCTTTGGGCATAATTCCAAATTGCTCTCCAGAATGATTGGATCAGTTCACGGCTCCACCAACAATGAATTAGTGAACACTTTTTTTGTGTGTGGGGGGGGCACTGGGGTTAAGTGACTTGTCCAGGGTCACACAGCTGGTAAGTGTCAAGTGTCTGAGGCCAGATTTGAACTCAGGTACTCCTGAATCCAGGGCCAGTGCTTTGTCCACTGCGCCACCTAGCCGCCCCGAACACTTACTTTTAAAGCACTTTTTTTTAGTGGGGCAATTGGGGTTAAGTGACTTGCCCAGGGTCACACAGCTAGTAAGTGTTAAGTGTCTGAGGCCGGATTTGAACTCAGTTACTCCTGGCTCCAGGGCCGGTGCTCTATCCACTGCACCACCTAGCTGTCCCTAAAGCACTTTTTACATTTATCCCATTTTATATTTGAAAGCACCTTAGAAGGTACAGTGACCATTTTATCTGGCATTATGGGGAAAGGATCTGTTTTATGTAAATGAAGTTTCTACCTACCCCTTTTAGGTCCAAAGCTATTTTTAAAAAAACCAAAAAAACTTAAATCACTTTTCATGGGACTTTTTATAAAATTACACAGTTACCAGACATCATAAACAGAATATATGGAATATAATATGTAATCTCTTTTTGGTGACTCATGATTTTGAAGATCAGTTACAGGACTGTGTGATGTCCTTAGGGACTCTTAAAGTGTGAGTAGTCATTTATCCCTCCAGAATTCTAGAGTTCTATACTTTTTTGAGTTCTTGGATCTGCTTTTAATAAAAAGATTTTCATCAATTTTTGTATTGCCTAGATTTCCCCCTGGTAACCTTTTCCTTCCTGCTCCCAGAGAGTGAACTCTTTTAATAAACAATTAAAAAAGAGGAAGAGAGAAAGAAAATAGAGTAAAACTAGTCAACATAATGAAAACTGAAGTTATAGGCATTGTTCCTGTGGACACTGACCTCTGAAAAGAGAGCAGGAGTCCTGTCTTCTCATCTTTTTGTTGGGGCTAATGCTCTTCTTGGTAATTTTGTAACATTCAGTTTTAATTATTTTTGTGGTGGTTCTTTCATCTTACATTGTTGTACTCGTATTGTTTTTCTGGCTTTGCTTATTTCACTATGCATCAGTCTGTCTACATCTTAACATGCTTTTCTATATTCATCATGCTCATCATTTCTTATAGTACAGTAATATTCCATTACATTTATTTATCACAATTTGTTAAACCATTCCATAATTGATGGACATTTACTAGATTACTAGTTCTTTGCTACCACAAAAAGTGCTATTAGAAGTATTTTGGTGTATATGGAAACTTTTTTCATTAATCTCCGTGGGGTATTATATTCCTGGTAGTGGAATCTTTGTTTCAAAAGGGCAGGAGTATATCAGTGACTTTGTATAATTCCAAATTGTTTTCTGGAATGGTTGGACTAGTCCACAGTCCCACCAATAGTGAATTCATGCATTGTTAGTGTACCTATCTTTTCATATCCTTCAATGTTGGCTATTCCCATCTTTTGTCACCATTGCTAGTTTGCTGGGTAGGAAGTTAAACCTCAGTTGTTTTGGTTTGTATTTATTATGTTATTATGTTATTAATGATTTGGAGCATTCTTTCTTTCATATGATTGTTATTAGTAAGTAATTCTTATTTTGAAAACTATTCATAATCCTTTGACCACTTCTTTATTGGGAATGGCTTTTGATGCTGGATATTTCTGGTATTTGTGTGTGTTATCTTCTAAAGAAAACCAAAGATTTGATACAGAGTTTTTTCCTCAATCGACCACTTCCCTTCTTGTTCTAGATACATTAATTTTGTTTATGCTAAAGTTTTTCAGTTTCATATAATCAGAATCTTCTATTTTATCTTTTGTAATTGCCTACATTGTTTGTATGTCTGCTTTTTTTTTTTTTTTTTGGTGAGGCAGTTGGGGTTAAGTGACTTGCCCAGAGTCACACAGCTAGTAAGTGTCAAGTGTCTGAGGCCAGATTTGAACTCAGGTCCTCCTGAATCCAGGGCCAGTGCTTTATCTACGGTGCCACCTACCTGCCCCGTATGTCTGTTTTTAAAACATTTTTTCTTTCTTTTCTCTTGATGCTTGCTGTTACTTTTTGTTGCTGTATTCCTCCTTGCTTCTCATTGACTATCTCTCATCTCATTGGAATGAGAGGCTGTGTGGTTTAGTAGAGAGCATTGAATTTAGAGAGACTTTTGGTTTGAGTTTTGCCTCCAGTCTTACTAGTTACTTAGCCAAAGGCAAGTTAATTTAGCCTCTCTGGATTAATTTCTTCATCTGTGAAATAGGAATAATAACTACACCAGAAAAGAAACAACTACAAAAGATGCAAAGATACAACTGCAGGGAAAAAAAGAGAAAGATACAACATTTTGAGAGGATCAAATGAAATAATGAAGGTAAAATCCTTTGTAAATACTAAGATCTTATATAAATATAAAAACAGCTGTTTTTATTGTTGAGAAACCAGCCAACCAAATAAAAGAACGAAGGTTTCAGGGGTTTACTTATGAGTAAAGTGCATAGACTTTGTATCATCTATTTTGAGCTCTTGGAGGCCTTTTCTTTTGACTTTCTCGTTTTTGAAATGTGTGCCAAGGACAGCTGACAACTGGCTTCCTGATAAGTGAAGCGTTACTGTACATTATACACCTCCATATCTTACATGAAAGTGAATGTACAATCAAGATCATGCAATCATGATGGTTAGGTCTTTTAATTCTTAGCCCTATTTTTTCTCTTAACCGTTGTAGCTGAAGAGAAGTGCTTCTCATGCAAATTAATCTCCAAGATTAATTCTCTTTGCTGTCTCCTAGGAGCCCTCTTAATTGCCCAGGGCCCAGAGTTTGGGAGAGCATCCCAGGTATACCTTGGTGAGTGACCAGGGCTGCACAGGATAGTGGCGCTTGGGTTTTCTGTGAGTTTCTCAGGGAAAGTAGGAGCTGCCAGGGAGATGTTTGTCAGTCTAGTGGCATGTGTGTAAAAGAAAGTTTAGGTTTCATGTTGTTATTGCTGAGAACAGAAAGAAGAAAGAAGCGGCGAAAAGTGAGTAAATGTTAGCACCCATTGTGTCTGCTCCAGAGCCAGTGTGTGCACAAATGCATGTTAGCTACATCTGTTGCTGCCCTGGGCCAGTTCTTTTCTTCCTAGTTTACCCAGGCCTCCAGCCCAGCCTGCATGTTGGGAGGTTCCCCATCTGTCACTTCTGACTGTGCTGGTGGATTGTTTCCCTGAAACTGGTCTGATAAACGCTCTGTGACTCTTCACTTACAGTTGGAATAGAAACACCTGACTGGCTTTTCCAGTGTCTCACCTTTTCCCGGACTAATGTGCTCCTGCCACTCCCTCTCCCCCACAGGAGGTGGGGCTCCAACGCCTAGGGAGACTTGGATGTTTTTGCAGCTGAAGTTGGGATGGGGGAGTTGGATAGAGAGGAGGAGAGAAAGACAGAGGACACAGCTGTGTGTTCTGCTCCTAATCTGAGGGGCTTGTGAGTATAACTGAACCTCACCCTGGGAACTTAGAAACTGGAGAGGCAGAGATTTATTACAGACAAAGCCGTTTCCTGATAAGCAGCATGACTGATCGGGAAAATGTATCCAAAAACTCCCTTTTCTGGTCTATCTTTCTCTAGGTCCCTGACTGCAGCCAGTTTGAGATAACAGCTGTACTGAACCTCCTGAGGGAGCCCCCTCCCCACCATTATAAGATAGGTTGATGGATGAATTTTAATTCATTTGGTGAACAAGCACCCTTGTGTTTAATGGTTGTATAGAATAGAAAGGAATGTGTATATTCTCGAACTGTTGTTTATCTCAGTGATTCCTTTGTCCCTCCTGTTGCTTGGGGCACCAAGCCTTGCAGGACAAACCCAGCTGTACAAACCCTGTTGCTCCCTCTTAGAAGGTCATTGAAACCCCTGGGGAAGAGAGAGTGAGCAGGACATAATTGTGTTCTTGTCCCCTCTGTTTAGAGTGCTTGTTGTTCAGTCTGTCATCACCACCAGATCCTTCCGGCTTTTGGCATTTTTCTACCCTCAACCTCTCTTTCTTCCCATAGTCTCCCCCCACCCCAGTGAACATACATTTGAAAACGCCTCGTGCCCTCTATTAAACCCAATAAATGATATTAAAAGGAAACAGAAGACAGTTCCTGACCATGGGAGGATTTACCATCTAGTTGGAAACCAAAAAATACTTGAGATGATGTAACTCTTAGAGGGTTCATAGGAAAAAATGAAAATTTATAGATTAGGTTAGGTTATAGTCAAGGTCAGTTCAAGTTCATTTAAACTTAAAAAAAATATCTTGCTAGAAAGTATTTGTGTCTTGCTAGAACTTGAGTGTTATATTATATGAAAGTTTTTGTTGGAATCATTCTTGACGAACTGAGCATAGGTCTGCTTCAGTTCATGTGATAGAGAAATTCCAGAAAAGTTTTTCACAAGTTGATTTCATTTTCAAAAGCAGAGATAGCACAAAGAAACTTTGTAATGAATATTTTATAAACCAGAAAACTTTGTGATACAATTTATCCATTTTCTAAGTTTAGCTTTGGGTTTTCATTTACCAGGCTGAGTAAAAAATCTGAACATAGCTATACTATGCTAAGACATTGAACAAGTGTGGTCTCATGGAATTCAGTTCAACCAGCATTTAATTAAGCACTTAAGTGGAACGTAGGAGATGCTGCTAAGTGCTGGGATTAGAAAGACAAGAGAAAGCCCCCCAAAAGCCCTTCAAGAACACTCTTCTGAAAGGATACTCAGCTCCGGAGGGCTAGGCACTGAGGTTCTCCAGCACCAGCTTTGCCACTAACAGTATTTCCTTTTGCCCTTATGGGCCTTGGGTTCCCCTTTTGTTCATTGGGATTGATAACACGTTTTCTTCCTGTCCCGCCAGGGTCCAGTACAAACTCCTCTGGCCTTAATAACCTGGCTTCAGCCTGCCATAATTCCCCTTCCTCTGCTCTGAAGTCCTGCCAAATCGACTAGGCTGTTCCATATGCTAGCCCCCTGGCCAGGCTGGCTTCCCTTCCTGGGCTACGGTCCCTCCTCATCTAACCCCTGCTTCTTAGACTCTAGTTTCCTTCAGATATCAGTTCAGGCACCACCATACTCAAACCCTTTCCTGATCCCTTAGCTGCTCATGCCCCTTCCTCCCCCTTTATTTTTTATTGATTTTGCCTATTTGTACACATCGTTTCCCCTCATCAGCGGTAAATTATGTAAGCCTGGCTTTGTATCCCGGACAGTGTCTGACACTTAATAGGTGCTTAATAAATGCTTATTGACTGACTGGTCAAATGATATAATATACATGAACGTACTTGAAGAATAAGACATGCTGCAAAATTCAAGAGTAGTCTTCACATTAAACTGAAATACCATTACTGCACCTTAAAGTGATGGTTTGGGGTAATGGGGATTTTTCCCTTCATTGTACCGATGTGAAAATTTGAGCACAGAGAGAGGAAGAGACTTGTTCCAGGTCATTCATTCAGTTAGCAGTAGAAAAGGGAATTGTACCCAACTCTGGCCTCTTATTTTAGTACTTTCCTCCCCAGATGTTGCTGGTCTTCAGGATGTTTCAAGATCATAAAAGGTAACTGTGTGAAGTATGAGGTCTTTCCTTGTGTATTCCTGGCCTCCAGTAGAGGGTCTGATCTCAGGAGGGACTTTGAGATGGGGTAGGGGGGTAGGGGGGAGGATAGAAGTTGAACTTCTGTTAGGCAACCGGCAGATCTGATTCACAGTTTGTCAGTTTCCTGTTGCATAGTTCTAAATCTCTTACTTGCGAACATGCCAGGACAGAGTAAGGGTCCTCAGCTGTGATGGGAACCAGATTTGGCTAAGAAGGGAAAAATGACTTGGTGGGGATCCACTGACTCCTGGCCTAGGAGGAGAAAGCATGTTAGGTCATTTCTGACAGGAATGGATCAATTGGCAATAGTCAGCGTTTATTGGTTGCCACTGAACTAGACATGAGGTCTCAAAGAATAGGCACCAAGCATAAAATTTACGAATCCTAGTTTCTTTTGCATTTTACTATGCCCCCTTTGAAGCCAGTACTTTTGGATTTTTGGTAAGAGCAGGAAACATACTACTTCTGGGCAAATTCCAGGCTCACTTCTATGTTGGCATCTAGCCCAGCTCTGCCTGGACACCCCACCCCAATCCTGAAAGACAGCACCCGCCTCACCCCCTTTCAAGGCTGAATGTTAGTGGCCACACCTGTAATTCATGTTGGAGGTGCTGGGCTCAGCTTCCAGGTAGACATGGAAATGCATCAGAACGAACCTTGGGCTTTGTTGGTTAGATCAGAACTTTACTGGGAGCATGTATCTTTTTTAAGCTGCATTAAATTTGCTGGTGTTAGTTAACTGTGAGAAGCTCTGGATTTGGAGGGGTATTGATAGCTCTGCTTTGTTTTGGGCCAGGGAAACCTGCTAATGATTGTGAGACACTTTTTACCACTTTCCAGCCAGGCAACTTGGAACAGTAGCTGAAGAGTTCTGATGAACACCACAGACAACAAGGTAGTCTTAGTCTGAGTTGACTGTATGTGTGGTTTCTCCTCCCCTGAGTTCTGGGACAGGTGTTCTGGGTGGAGATCACACACAATAGAAATAGGGCATTCTATTCCCTAGAAAAGATGTTGACATTATTGACTTCCAGGTTTCTGTGATCAGTGCCCTGAGGACTGATACAATTCTCTGGAGTCTGGTTTGTCACTGAGATAGATGTGTTCTTAAAATTCTGAAGCTTTCTCAACAGATGTCCTGTGTCAGAGCTTCAGATAGGGGAGGAACCATTTTGTGACTTCATTCCTTCACTGCTAGCCCCCTTCTAGTTTCTAGCATGGGGATCCAGGGGGGAGTACCAGGCCAAGTTAGGTGTTTTGGCCTACAAGAAATTTCTCCCCATTTTTCCTTTCTTATGCCCTGTCTTACCTTCCACAGGCTCCTAAAGGACCTTTTCACCTCAGCTTGGAGGTGTTCTTCTTTTCTTCTCTTTTCATTCCTCAGGACAATAGTCTTTCCAAGACTAGGGAATTGTAAAGATCACAGTGGCAAGTGTTGGTTCCAGCAGGTAAGGGACCTGAGGTGAGGTGGGAATGGGGGTGAGGCCTGTTCTAGGAAGGCCAGGTGATAATGATTTTATGGCATTTGGTTGGGAAATGCAGCATTTCTCCAGGCTGGTGAGTCAGAAGGTCCACTTTCCCTTGCTCTTGTCAGTGTATCTTCAGCTGCAGTTTGGGTCTAAGCCTGTGGCCTCTGGGATGAGATTTAGGAAAGTAGCTCCTAACCTTTCAGAGTATGAGGTCTCTTTTCTGACTCTATATATCTCTATATAATGTTATATAGTCATTATTTATATCTGAATAGATCATTTTGTATATATATCTGACATATATGTATATCTGAAATCCACCCTCCCAATAGAAATTGTATTCTATTGATTGAAGAAAAATTGAAAAATTATTTCCTTCTCTTCATCTCAAAACCCTTTGGCATCATCCCCCATTATCTCCTTTCCCTCAGACTCTGACAATGATGTGTGGCCCTTCTCCTCAACAAGGCTGACTATCCATTTACATATTACCTTGATCCTATCTCCTTTCAGCTTTCCTAAAAATTTCAAACTGTCACCTTTTTTTTTTTTTTTGGGTGAGGCGATTGGGGTTAAGTGACTTGCCCAGGGTCACACAGCTAGTAAGTATCAAGTGTCTGAGGCCGGATTTGAATTCAGGTCCTCCTGCGTCCAGGGCCAGTGCTCTATCCACTGCGCCACCTAGCTGCCCCATTACCCTTTTTTCTTTATTTTCAACCTCAGTTTTTAAATTTACCGCCGTCAAATATGCCCCTCTCTCCCATCTTTAAAAAAAACTCAGAAAACAAACTTTTACTAGCTCCTATCATACTCTCAAGCTATTGTCCTCTGTGTTCAGACTCCTAAAAAAAAAAGCTGTCTCCATTCATTGCCTTCACTTCTCCTTTCACTTACTCCTCAAGCTTGTGACTTTCATCACTTGACTGAAACTGCTTCCTTCAAAGTTACCATTGATCTCTTAATCACCAGATCTGATAGTCGTTGCATCCTCATCCCTTTCAAACTGTTGAATATGACACTGTTGACCACTTTCTCTCCCTGTATACTCTCAACTTTTTGGATTTTTCTGACTCTTGGTTCTACCTGTCTAAGCTCTTTTTCAGTCTCCTTTATAAGTTCATCATCTAGATAGGGGTTTTTTTTGTGTTTGTTTTGTTTTTTGTTGTTTTTGTTTTTGGTGAGGCAGTTGGGGTTAAGTGACTTGCCCAGGGTCACACAGCTTAGTAAGTGTCAAGTGTCTGGGGCCGGATTTGAACTCAGGTCCTCCTGAGTCCAGGGCTAGTGCTCTATCTACTGCGCCACCTAGCTACCCCTAGATAGAGGAGTCTGTGAACATATATTTTGATCACCCTTTCAATGCAATTGATTTCCTTTCTAATATAACAGTGGGGTTTGGTTTTTTTTTTTTGGCCTTTGAAAATATTATTCTGAAAAGGGTTTCCAAAAGGGGACTGTGACACTAAAAATGATAAGAATGCCTTCTCTAGAATCAAATATAAACTCTTGTTTAGCTTTAAAAGCTTTTCACAACTTTGTCCCAATCTTTCTTTCCAGTCCCCTTGCATGTTACTCTCCCCACTATACTGGCCTTCTCTCTGTTCTTCAGAAATGCACACCCTCACTCCCTTCAAGTAACAGTTGAAGGACCAGACCACCTTTTACATGAAGCCTTTACTGATTTCAAGTGCTAGTGCCCTCTTAAACTGTTTTGTTTTAATAAATCGTGTTCATTTTAATTTATCCTCATTTATTCTGCATGCACATACAGCCTTCCAGAGGGGCTGCCAGGAGGCAGAGTGCATAGTGTTGGACTTGGAGTTAGGAAGACTCGAGTTCAAATTTTACTTCAGGCACTTAGCTGAGTGACTTGGGGCAAGTCATTGAAGAAAAAAAAAATGTGTGCCTCTCTGTGCTTCAGTTTCCTATGAAATGGGCATAATAATAGCAACTACCTCCCAAAGTAGTTATATCAAATGAGATCAATGTGTAAAGTGCTTTGCAGATCTTAAGTGCTATTTATTTTTATTTATTATTTTTATCATCAACACCATGTCCCCTGTTAGAATGTAAGCTCCTTGTGAGTAAAGATTGTTTCATTAATTTTTATCCCTAGTGCCTAGCACAGAGAAATAGAGGCTTCATAGATTCTTGTAGCTGCCTTAAGGCAGCTCCTGTATCCTCCACTCAGGTCTCCTAATACTCCTTGGTATTTGAACAAGCACTAAGGATTTTTGATCTAGAACTGGTTCTCAGATTGCTGCCTGGAATAGGCAGTTCTCTTATTGTATTATGGTAATGGTTATAATTTTGTATTTGATCTGAATTCATAATTTACTTACCCCTGATATTTTACAAAAATAAGTACTATTACCATTGAAAGTTGTTTTTTGTCGTGTGTTTTTGGTGGAAAAGAGGAGTGGATAAAGTGGGAGTAAGGACTGAAGTGATCTCTGTGTTGAAAAAACCTGAATCCATGATCTTTGCCACCCTTTTTAGTTGTGATTACAGACTATGAAGGGACCATGAATAGTCCAGAAAGAAACGGGGGAGAGTGGAAAGAAAGAGATAAATTTGGTAAAGTCCCATAGGCAAGAACACTTCAGATGTCGTGTTGCCTGCCCTTATTTTGATTGATCCCAGACACCCCCATGGAAGAATGCATTTAGACCAGTTTTTAAAATGCAGAAGGTGTCCCAAGCTCTGGGCACCTTCTGTTTATTGCCAGGCTTTGTGGTGTGAATACAAGTTTATAGCATTGTAAATTGGCTCTACCTGGGGCCCTTTGAATGGTGCAGGATTAATGTAAACCCTCACTCTGAGGCGAACTAGGTATATTTGGCAGATAAAGCAATGACAGTGTGAATTTTAAAAACCCCAACAACAACCAGTGATCTTCAAATCAGAAGGGTTGATATTACCAATACTAGTAGAGCTGAAAGCTTTTATCTTTACCTCTAAGGGTGATGCAGACCTAGGATCCTATAACTTCACTTTTCCCACCTATAGTCTTATCCTTTTGGAGAAGCATCTGTTCACAGGAAGGTGGCACCCAGAGACTAACTATGTCCTTCCTGTGAAGAGCACAGAAGAGTTGACTGTTTTGTCCTGTACTACTGGGACCCAGCACAGGCTGTGAGCACAAAGAATAACTTGTGTTCTAATGGTCAGAGACATATTAAAGGTCATACTCTTGCCTCCTTTTTCTTCTTCCCCTCAGCCCCAGGTTGGAGGTGGGGTACAAGAGCTAAAATGAAGTCAGAGCAGCTCGCTGTGGTTGGCCCTGGGTAGGTCTTCTCACTTGAGGAGGTGCAACAGATGAAGTGACCCAGGCAGTTGACTGGCTTTGATGTGGCACATAGGGGGAGGAGGAAAGTGCATTACAGGAACAGGCAGCAGACTGACAACCTCTCTTAGCCAATATGTTCTCAGAAATATTCTTGTTTTGAATTAGAATTAGGAAATGGGCTTTTCTTTTAGGATCTCAGTGTTACATAGCATTGATTCATATGTGATGGTCCATGTATATCTGTGGGTTGGGTAAAGCTTTTGGACTGTCACAGAATAGATTGACAACGTAGGGAATGTTTGAGCACAGCAGGGTCTGTGCAAAGTGAACCCAATAGAAGAAAGGGAATGGGCCCAGTTAGATTGCATCAGTGTTGACTTGTGTTGCTAGCATATGCCTCCTAGGTGTGCAATTGAATGATGGGAACAGAAGCCCAGTCCTGTCTCTGTTATGCTGAGGAAAATGCCTGGGATTCCAGACTTCCCTAGAAACCCGAGAACTTTGGGACACTTGCTTTTTTTGGAGGGAGAGACTGGTTAGATCATGGGATAAGTGGCCTGGATAGGGGTTGCCAACAAATGCAAAGATATTCAGTGGAGTGTTTAGGGTAGAAACATTAAGAGGAGCAGAGATCTCGCATCTGGTCATGGTTTTAGGAAAGCTGAGACCAAAAGTTTTCAGCGAATAGAAATTTCCTTATGGTGTAATTCAGCAATAGTAATTTCCCAATGTTGGAAAGAGAAGGAAATGCCCGTTACTACTGGGGGATGCCCATATTTCACACTTCTAATTCTGTGACTATATTGTAGTGAGCTGTAGTTTAAAAAAAAAAAGAGAAAAAAGGCAGTTCCCCTTGGAGATGGGACAGAAAACTTTGAGTTTCCTGAATCCAAATAGAAGTGGCCTTACCCAAAGAGTTCCTGAGCCCCCCAAGGCCAGTGTTTTGGTGTCTTTTGTTTGTTTTTAAATTTTCAGTTCCAAATTCTCTTATCCCTTCACTCCTTCCCCTGCCCCTTGATAAGGCAAGAAATCTATTGTACATGGAAAACATTTCTACATGCAGTGTTAATGGATATTTCTTAGACTTCTTAGGTACTTGTGAAGGCTGTGAAGGCTGTGTAGTTATTTTGTCCTGATAGAAGGGTGGGAGTGGGGATTAGTTTGGCATATTTCCCCGTCTTCGATAGAGAGTAGCAGTTCCATTTTGGTTCTGTGGAGGAATAAGTGATGGGGTTGAGTTGTATCTGATGTGTTCAACCCATAATAGAACCTTACTTGTACCTTCTTTTAGAGGAGGAATTTTTAGGTAGAGTGATTCACTGAACCCACCCCATTCTGATAGCCATATATCTGTCTCTTATTGCCAGGAAGCAGTTAGCTGTACAGTGAGACTTCTCCTTTCACTTGCAGTTCTTAGGAAGGAACTGGCTAGCCTCTTGTTAAACCCGGGGCTCTTCAGTTTCAGCTTAGAAGCACAATCAGGTCAGGATGTGGTAGCAAAGCCCGAGGCAGTGCAAGAGATTGAGGGCACTGAAATCTTTGAGGAGGGAAAGACCATGACTGTCAGAGGCAGTTGACAGTAGCATATAGAGGAGAAGAACATTTGGACCCATAGAGGTACTACCGTGCCCTTTAAAAGTTCTAAACAAAACACCCCAAATGGCAACTCTTGGTCACGCTGTTAGTGTTTGAGCCGCAGAGCAGCTCATGCCAGCAAGCGATTGGGTAGTGCTGAGGAGGGCAAGGTGTTCCACCGGTGGTCCTGAAGGGTCTGCCGAGCACATCTCTATACGGAACAGGAGATTGTCTGAATGCCCCCATCCTCTTGCAAGCAGGGCGGCTGCAACTAGGCATAACATAGAACCGTAATCAGAGGCTCTGCTTGTGGTGGTAGAAGAGCTGGTAGGAAGAAGAGCATCGCGGCTTCAGCTTTCCCATTCCTCCAGCCATAGCCATTTCATTTCCAGTAAAACTCCACTGGTTGGATGCATTTATTTTAAGTTGAAACAACACTTGGAGAGGATTTCAGCAGATTCTTTTGCTCATTTCCTCTGTCTGCACGTTTCCTTTTTTCCTGCAGGCCTGTGGCTGTACCTGGCAGGGAGCAGTCTGCCCTGTCTCACGTTGATTGGCTCTCCTAATTTTGGATACAGGTCAGTTCATCGGGACCTGGAGGCCCAGATTGCAATTGTGACAGAGAACCGAGCTCTGCAGCAGCAGCTCCACCAGGTGGGTTGGGGCCAGTGGGAATGAGTGCCCAGGGCCACTGGGGGTATATAGCTGGGATTTCAGTGGTACTTGGAGACCCACAATGGTACCGAAAACTCTAGGAGGTAGTTGACATCAGGTTCCTCCTGGGGACTGCTTCCTGCTGGGAAGCCTAGATCAGAGTGGGAAAGAAGTCTGCTTTTCCCCAGTGAGTGAATCCTCCTTTTATGGGAATTGTTGGTCCCTGTAGACAAACCCAGAGGAACCTTTCTGAGAATCATTTCTTGACTCTCCCGTGGCCACAATTCTAGCACAGCCAAATCCATTCTCCCCGATGAGAACAGCTGCCTGGCAGCTTAAGACTTTTTTTGATTAGGATTAGAACCCTTCTAAGAGAGTAGAGCAAGAAATTGCTTAGATCTCAGCCCTCTTCAAAAGAAACTCCTAGGCAGGGTTCAGTCATTTCAGGAAAGTATCCTACAGAAGAGGGGCAAGCTTCTTGAGAACATTAGCAGTGAGGGCATAGAGAAATCCAAAAAATACATGAAAAAGAGAGAAGAAAAATCAGAAGAGAGAGTTCAGAATGCCAGAGCTTTAAACATCAGTATAAAAGGAGACTATAATAAGTATAGTAATCTTGGAAAAGGAAGATTAGGAGGTAAAATGACTTTTAAAAATGGCTGTTTTCCATGAGACTAATGTCAGTTTAAGGAAATTAGTTTTAGTGTCCAGGCCATTAGGCACTTTAAATAGTGATACTGTATTTTGTGATCTAGAAAGAAGAAGAAGATAGAAATAGCCTGGAAAGAAATGTTCATCCACCAGGAGCCTGGAACTGTATTCAAATGGCATTTAGTGACGGACTTGTGCTGGGTTGAGAATTGTCAGCTGATTGGTTTCATTTCCCCTCTAAGGTGACATCAGAAAGAACAGAAATAGAAGTAGTAAGATTGGCTGTCCTCATTTAGAGTGTGGTCACTTGGACTTTCTGAGATATTTTTCTTCAGAAGAAGAAATCTCACATATCCTTGGTATCATTTATCCCCGCAGCCAGAAAAGGGAAGGAGTCAAGGCTTCCCTTTGACTGTGGAAGAAACTTCTCCAGAGAGAGCTATCCTCAACAACTTTCCTAGGGTCACATGGCAAGTTGATATAGGCCACCTCTCCTTCAAGTTCCCAGATAATCCTCTTTCCTAGATGGACCCTGTTGCTTTCCTTGCAGAAACTATTCGGTTGGCTTTGGCTTTACAGAGTTGGAAGGTATAGAAGAAGAGAAACTCAATTTCCTCCTAACAGTGGATGGGAATTTTTAGGACCCCTCCCCCCAACAACTTGTTGAAGGTTTGCAAGCACTTAGCCTCATGATGTAGCATGAGTAGGACCACATGATAGCCATGTTCTCTACCTTCCTTTACTCCACTTAGGTGGAGAAGCTAGCTGTGTTGTGTTGGGGTTTGAGGAGGTGACATTGGACACTTCTACTTGGACCACTTTGCTTACACTGCATAAAGCAGCACACTAGTGAAGATTTGGACACAAATTAGGCCAGCTTTGAATCCAGATCAATCTTTGAGCATGAGGGGAGTGCCTATGCCATGACCCCATTGATTCCAGTTACCCATTGGAGGCCTTGCCTTATTGCTTCCTTTCCTCTCATGCCAGTCACATACATATGACTTCTGTCCTTTGTGTTAGTGTTCATAAACTTGTTAAGGGCTAAAATTCTAGCTGAACTGTCTAAAATAGCCAATGAGTGGTCGCCAATAAATTATAAGCTTTAGCAAGAGTTAGACTTTTAAGCATTTATTAAGGAGAATAAGAATTTGGTAAAGAGAGAGAGAAAGGCCTATATTCCTATCTATTAAAGGGAGAGCACATTTCTAGCTCCGCTCTCCACCAGAGTCCAGAGGAAAGAGAGCGCGAGACTGAGCGCCAGTCTCTTCCTTCCTCCTCCCACTAGCCCACGTCACTTCCTGACTCCTGGTCTTGCCCTCAAAGACCTTCCCTTCATGGGCAGAACTCTTCTACAGTAAGTATCCAGCAGGTGGCGTCATTCCAATCGTTACAAACTTCAGCGGTTGACTTCATTTTTGGACTTTTGCTCCCAGATGTTCGGGAACTGCTGTTGTGAAATTGTTTGCCCCTTTGTTGTTGTACAGGGAAATGAGAATTGCCTTGTTTCCCTGGTTCCTGCCTCTCTGGACTTTGATAATCCTGATAGTTGTTTGGGGGGTGGGAGAGGGTTTGCAAATGGAACAATCCAGTTTGCCAGTTTGTCTAGCTGTTCACATTTTATGGTACAGATCACAGAAAATGGTTGAGGTGTTTACAGAAGCAGAAAAACTACCATAATGAAGGCAAGACATGGCAGGGAGATTAGCTCCACATCTGTACAGCTGGCCCCTGAGCCCTGGCTAGTGGGACTATGAACCTGAAATTCCCTACATTGTAGCCCTCTCTATATTATGCCAGTGTCATAGACAGTAAAATTTTCCCCAAACTCAATATTCTTTGAATCCAATTTTCATGGATTCTGCTTTCAGGTCAGCAAGATGTTTTTTTTTCTTTTCCCCCAATTTATTTATTTAGAATTTTCCCCAAGTTACATGTATAAAGAAAATTTTTTTTCTTTTTCTTTTTTTTTTTTTTGGTGGGGCAGTGAGGGTTAAGTGACTTGCCAGGGTCACACAGCTAGTAAGCGTCAAGTGTCTCAGGTCGAATTTGAACTCAGGTCCTCCTGAATCCAGGACCATTGCTTTATCCACTGCACCACCTAGCTGCCCCCATACAAAGAAATGTTCACATCTATTTTTTTTTTTTTTTTTTTTAGTGAGGCAATTGGGGTTAAGTGACTTGCCCAGGGTCACACAGCTAGTAAGTGTTAAGTGTCTGAGGCCGGATTTGAACTCAGGTACTCCTGACTCCAGGGCCGGTGCTCTATCCACTGTGCCATCTAGCTGCCCCGTTCACATCTATTTTTAAACTTTGTGTTTCAAATTCTCTTCTATCCCCCCCCCATTAAGAACTCAAGTAATTCAATATAAGTTATACATGTTAGCAAGACATTTCCTAATGCAATTTTGCTAATTTAAGACCAACATTAGATGCCCTAGTCTTGGATTGATAGAGAAGAGAAAGTCCTTTCAGGCTTGGACCCTGGGTCCCTCTTAGTCTCTCAGGATGTTTCTGGTTATCAACTGAGTGACATTGAATAAATATTGATAATGCTAACTTCTCCATTTCTTGAATGAGGGTTTCATAGTAGGGTACTGAACCCACATCCTGGCTCTTGGGAAAAGTTGGGATGCTTGTGGCCAGAGCCAAAATAGTTGGGATATTTTTCCTTCTTCCCAAATCTGAATGCAAGGGGCATTTGAGGTTTGCAGGAACTCATCTCTTTTCTTTTCTCCTCCCCAGCACCCCAAGTCTGAACTTTCTATATGTTTTTGGAATTGTAAAACTCATTTCTAATCAATTTGCATGCATTATACCATTTTGTCTATGAATCAACTTCATATGTGAGGCTGAAGACTGTTGTGTCCCCTAAGTGTGCTAAGTGCTGCTATATAAAACTGTTAGCCTCTTTCCCTTCACCTCCCAACACACATACATACAGATCCTAAAGCTCCAGCCACTGAAGGATCTTTGAGCTCTCAAAAGCTGCCTCATTGGTGTTCTTTCACTGCCATTCAGGGAAGGACTGGAGCGCAGGATGGAGGGGGAAGCATTTATATATAGGCAGCAAAAGCCCTTCCCTGCATTTGGTGCATAAATTAAAAGTGGAAAACTTCCTGGTATTGTTCAGAACACACATCTCCCACTTATGACCCAAGAAATGCTCCCCTTGATGGCATTGTAACCTATGTCAGCTGACTTCCTCTTGCATCTGTATTGTGGAGCCTGTGAGGAAACTCAAGTGTTTCTGGTAATTTAATTGAAATCTTGGCTGCTTATTCATTTTGAAAGCATAAAGCTGGAGCCCAGTCTGTGGAGAGCTCTTCAAACCAGCCCCTTGAGACTAGAGCTGGATTCTGTGTCATCAGCCCTAGCCAGGGATTTGGACCCTGGGAGCAACACAATTAGAAGGCAGGATTATTATACCCTTTTGTGACACAGAGCTGAAGTAGGGTCCCTCTGTTTATCTGAAACCATTACATAGTCCCTGGGGCAACAAACTGTTTTCTTGCTCAAGGAAAAAGGTCAGAAAGGATATATAATAGATTAATAAAAAAATTAGGTTTGGCTTTATGCTTCTGTCAGGTTCTTATCCTGGAAGGGAAAAAATAACAGCAGCTTGATCCCAAACCCCAAGATTTTACAGGAGTCATGGGTTTCTGTTTTCTGTGGCTAGGGTTGCTCTTAATCCTATATTCATGTTGCTGAAGTCTTCTGGTGGAGTGTTCTGATCTAGAAATAATAGCTATCAAACCCTCCCCAGTTGGCTGGGTACTTGATTTCATGATTGTTTAGGTACTGGGATGGGTAATGGGGGATCTACAGGGCTCAGGGCTGTAGAGGGATAAAAGGTGTAGAAGAGAGATTTCTTGCCCTGAAGATGTTTACAACCACCTGGAAAAATAGTATTTTGTATGTGTGTGTGGTTTTTTTGGAGCAGGGGCAGGAAAACATTGATTTTGTATATGGGAGTGTAACATAAACTCAAGACAAAAAGGTGATCCCTCACAGCTATTACCTGTCGCTGCAAAAAGTTTATATGGAATATCCATCAAAACCACCATGAAATATCATGGAGCCTTTTCCAAGACTACCCCAGACTGCCCGTCTCTCTTGGAATGCCTTCAGAAGGCTCTATCAGTGATCAGACAACAGAAGAAAATCCCAGAGTCCATTCACATGACAGGGAAAAGAGAAGGGGGGAAGCTAGTCAAACTACTTCTTTCCTTGTGGCTTGTTGTTGCCTCCTCAGAAACCTCCCCAGCCTCCAAAGCTTCTTTGGCCTCTGCCACCACAGCCACCTCCTTGGCCTCCAAAGCCACTAGGTTTGGCCTAGTCCAGGGTTACTTTGTTTCCATCAATCTCTCTGTCCATCATGGCCTCTTTTGCAGTTTTGGCTTTTGAATTAAGTCTACAGAACTGAACCCCTTCAAAAACCCCATCTCTCTGTGACTATCGTGGTGCCCACAGAGCCATGGAACACATCTTTCAAAGTTTCTTCTGTTGTGTCTTTCAACAGACTTTTGATGAACAGAGTTTTGTAGGACTGGTTCTTTTTGGGGCTGCCAGCTTGCTTTTTGCTCCCGCCCTAGGAATTGTTCTTTCCACCTCTAGAGTTGTCTTATCCTTGGTTTTTTCCCCTGTGTAGTACAGAATGAGTGCCCGGCCATCAATCTCGGTGCTCTGCTTTTCTTCTGAGGTCTTGTCCAAGTCTGCTGCCATCTTAAATTCAATGTAGGTAATTCCTTTGCCAGTCCCATCCTTGGTGCAGACCTGGCTGACCTCAATAGCATATTCAAACACTTCCTTGAGCTCCTCTTGAGTTACTTCATATGGCAGATTCTTGACAAAGAGCATCCTTGAATCTTGCTCTTTCTTGTTCTCTTTTGCTTTTTCCAACTTAATTTCAGAGCCAAGCACTTTGGAGCCACTGCGTTCCAGAGTCTTTTCCATGTCAGCATATTCAAATTCCATGTAGCCACAATTTCTGGTGGCATCAGTACAGATGTTCACAACAGTAAGGTTTTTGCAAAGAAGTCCATGATGTTGGATTTTAGCTCAAAAGCAGTTTTGTTGAAGTTCAGGTTACCAGTGAAGAGATTGAAAATTGTGTACGATTCAGCATCTGATTTCTGTTTCTTGGCTTCTGGGGCCTTGTTTGCCCATTTCCTTTTTCCTCTTTTCTGGTGTTTATTCCATGGCCACTCTCCCCCCCCCCCCCCCCATTCCTTGGGTTTCCCAGTGGCAGGTTTGACAGCAACACCCTTCCCTTTGACATGTGTGGTATCCATAGCTTTTTCAGAGGCAGTCTTATCTTTAGAGTCATCCTCATTTTCTTCATCCTCATCACTCTCCTTCCTAACTCTGTCTAGACTAGAGGACTGCCATAGTCCTTATGTGGAATCCTTAACACTGCGAAATCTTCACCAAGCTCAGTTACCTTGAAAAGGGCTCACCTTGAGATCATCACCATGTCAACAAACTAAATATGGGCTAAATATGAGGCTCACTTGCTTGTCCCCAAGCTAAGGAGGATTTTTATATTTTAAAATTAATTTTTATTGTATTTGAAAATGTAAAAATGATTTTAGCTGCAGGCCATGGCCCTTCAGTTGTACTTTGCTGTCTCCTGCTCTAGGCCATAATTGGAATTTTGCATCTGGTTTTTATGGTATTGTCTTGAGGGTTCTTTGTTGAATATTTGTTTGCTGCTTTTTGTTTGTTTGTTTTTGTTTTGGTGAGGCAATTGGGGTTAAGTGACTTGCCCAGTGTCACACAGCTAGTAAGTGTTAAGTGTCTGAGGCCGGATTTGAACTCAGGTACTCCTGACTCCAGGGCCGGTGCTCTATCCACTGCACTGCCCTCTTTGCTGCTTTTTAAAGAAAATTCTTTGGTTGTAGCCAGTAGGCTGCTCTTGCTTGGTTGGTGCTGGTAGAATTTGACTAATAATGTTTTTTTGTGGTTCCCTAGGAACAGGAGCAACTTTACCGAAGGTCAGGTTTAGTGTCATCAGCCACTTTTGAGCAGCCAAGTCGGTATGTCAAGCTGTGGGTGAAGATGGTGACTCCACTAATTAAGAACTTCTTCTGAGGACAGAACCTTGTGACCATTTGGTAGGTGAGATTTCTGCTCTTTATGGAATCTCTACTGAATCTCACCATTATTTTGATCATATCAACTTGGTGCAGAAGTTGGCTCAGTACAGTTCATTCAGAGATCCGAAGTCTTTCTCATCACTTCCCTTTGGTGAATCCAAAAGAGTATTTAAGGATTTGAGTAGTTTTCATTCTGCCCTGTTCCCTATCAATGATGAGGGAAATGATACATTTAAGAAAAAATGTTCTTATCTTCCAGCTAAGTATTTCACCACATACAGTAAGTGTTTAATAAATGCTCAGTGCATTCTTGCTGCAAATTTCCTCTGCTGGCGGAAAGAGGACCAGGAGGCACCTTTAAGATGGTAAAAAGATAATTTCAACTTTTTGTCCTCTGACACTGCAAGTTGGGAGAACAACTCTGGCCTGTTGCCACGGCCAGCTGTAGCTAATAGATCGTGAGCAAAAGGCATCTAAGGAATCAAATCCTGGGCTAGCTTTCTTGCTGACATCTTATTGACATTCATCTGACTTAAAGCTAAGAAGATGAGATTCTCTAGATTTTTCTCAATTAGCTAATAGTAGTACCCCAAAAAACAGGGACCCTTGATGGTAAGGGACCCTTCTATCTTTGATACCCAGCTATTATTCACAGAACTTGATAAGAACAATAGTTCCAGGTGTTTTCTGGCTCCAGGTTACCTTTCGGCTGCAGAAACCCAAGGGGGCTAGGCAGTTCCATGTAAATTCTTACATTGTTGAATCCCTTCTGAGATGACTATGGGACCTTGACTAAATTTGACCTGTAAGTTCACTGTTGAGAGGCTCCAAACCTTAGATTGGCTCTGAATTCAAATTAATCTTCAGTACTTTTCTGGTGGTGTCCTCTCACCAGGAAAACCATAGGTACCTATGTCCCAGATCTCATTGAACTAAGTTAAAGGTAAGGTAAGAGTTGGTCAAGCCTCAATGATTGAAGGTTGAGTAATGAAGCAGTGAGAAGAATTTTCTCTAAATTTTGTTCAAACTATGGAGTTCTGGGGTCTCTGTTGACATTCATAGCTCATTGTGAACCGTTGAGTTAGAATCCCTTCGGTTCTCTGAGTTGAGGTGAGGCCCTGATTTCCCTCTCACTTGGGCATTTTCCATTCTCATTGAATTCAATAAAACACTCTTCATCACTTTAAAAAGAACATTTCCTTGTTTATTGATAAATGAAAGCTCTTTTATGGTTGCAGGCACCTTCTTTTTAAGGAAAGGGTTTGAGAGACTTTTTCCCTAATGGATATATTTGACTTGGACTATAACCCTTTCAGGATGGGTTCTAAAAGAGTGTTGCTAGAGGACTAGCTGTTGTCCTTTGTCCCTCCAGCTGTAGCTGTTGTTTATTCCAGTGTCCGGTGGTTTTGCTTTTTACTTTGGAATTTCCTAGCGATAGGAGCTTTGAGATGAGGGTGATAGTTTTATCCACTCCCCCTCCCCACCAAATATGTGGTGGAGCCTGTGACAAATAGCAGTTACCCCAGAGCAGAACTACCCATTTGTCACGGGTAGGCTTCAAAGTAGTTATTGTCCTGTAAAACAACGAGACTGGAGAAACCAGAGGAATGTACAGAGGCAGTAAGGGCTATGGATAGAGACCTTAGATAAACAGGTTTAGCATTCCTTTAGATCATGTGGGACCAGTGTAAACACTCTTGTGACATAGCTAGTTTAAGAAATCAGCAGTTCTGGCTTCATTCTCTTTGTTCTCTGCTAATTCAGACTACCACTCTGGAGGTGCCCTCTCATCAAGAAAACCTCTCTCCTAGGACAATAACTCCTCTTTATACTAGAAAAATCAGAAATGGGCACTATTAAAATCAGTTATAGAAAAGCAAATTCTTAGTCATTTAAGCAGTTTTAAGTTGAAAGCATCAGTTTCCTTTCTCATTCTAATTTTTACCTTGGGTGCTTGATATCAGTCTTTTGTTTTTTTCTTTAGTGAGGCAATTGGGGTTAAGTGACTTGCCCAGGGTCACACAGCTAGGAAGTGTTAAGTGTCTGAGGCCAGATTTGAACTCAGGTCCTCCTGAGTGCAGGGCCGGTGCGCTATCCACTGTGCCACCTAGCTGCCCCTGATATCAGTCTTAAAGTGGAATCATCCTCTGAAACATTTGGAGATAATTTGGTCAGCTGGCCACACCATGGTGTGGTGGGACTGCTGCCTATACCTCATCTTTGCCTAGGTTAATGCAAAAGAGACTGGCATGTTCCTTCTTGGACACCAGAAGGTGGGGTACAAAGTGTTCCTTCCCCTCTCAGCATAGAGAGAATCCTAAAGAATTTCAAAATCGAAAGGGACTTCAGAGGCCACTGAATCCAATTTCGATTTTTTCTCGAAGACTTTCCAATGCAGTCTATTCCACTTTTGGAAGGGTTTGTTATGAAGTATTTCATTATACTAAGCCTATTTTTTTTCCTTTGCGATCTGTATCAGTTGTTCCTCTTTCTGTCCTCTGGGGCCAAGGCAGAACAAGTCTTATCCTTTTTAAGATGGTGAGCACTGTAAGACAGCTGTTGTCTACCCTGAATCTTCCTGTTCTTAAAGTTAAACATATCTAATACCTTTAACCAATTATTATGTGACATGAATTTGAGGCCCCTCATCATCTTGGTTTCCTTCTACTTAATCATTTTCTCCCAAAATGTGTCCAAAACGGAATACTCCAGATATGATCTGGCCATGGCAGAGCACAACAGGACCATCATTACTATTTGAGGATGACATGCCCTTCCTAACATAGTTTTTCCTTTCTGTGATAATAGAAGTAGTAAGAGCTAACACTACTCTAAAGGTTGACAGGGTGCCTGAATTCATTATCTCAATCCTGTGATTGAGATCGGTGCTACAGATAGATAGAGAGATCTATGTCACTACCTCCATTTTGGAAGGAAGTTCAAGGGTGGGATCTGAACCCAGTCCAAAGCAGTAACCACATAGGGACTAGAATCTCTGACCACTAAGTAGATGGAGAAAGGATGTGTATGCTTGACCATGCTGTGTTTAGCTTGGCATGAAGGGTCTCTATATCCCTACATTTTAGTAAATTATTCCAAATTCAGAGTTTCTCATACCACTTAATCATACAGGATGATTTTAAGTGCTTAAATATTTGAAAGGCCTTAGAGGAAAAAATGGTGATCTTGGAACTCTAGCCTGAAGTCCCAAGATGCCAGACATTGTAATTAATAAGACTCTTCTTCATTCTTTTAAAGCCCTTCCTTCCACACAGTGGAAGGTGACCTTTTCTATCTCAACGTTTGCCCCAGAGTCTGTAGCATACATGTTACTTGAATATCACTTTTCATTCATGACCTGAACATTTTCTCTAAACTGCTCATTTGGCATTTTTTAGATCTATTCTAGTCATACCTTGTTCTTGTAGCTTTTCCATCTAATATCTCCTCCTTTCTTTTCTACTTTGTAAAGCTAGCAGTTCATAGCCAGATCTCTACCTTTCTGGGCAGAATTACTTCTGACTATAAGTAGCATGGGCTGCTTGTAGGCTTTTTCCTCTCCCCCCCACTATGGAGCAATATAGGCCAGGGATTATTTCCTTCTGAATAGAAAGCTGAAGATAGGAGAGTCATTTATGATTCTAAATAAAATAACTGCTACACCTTTACCTGACTGACTAGTGTGTAATTTAAAATTCTAAATGTGGGTCCTAATCTGTTCCCCCAGTTTTGGAGGAAACTGACTAAAATCACTGATAAAACGAGTTTAGGTTTTTAAGGGTTTATTGAAAGATAGTAAAAGAAGAGAAAGATCGAGAACAGAATTCCTGCAACCTGGCAATCCTATCTTTCCTCAACTCCTCTGTTTTCCTCTGCCGCCACCGCCACCATGGTGAAGTCAGACACCCAAAGACCCAGCACTCTCCCAGCAGGCTCTCCTTCCTTCTTCCTGTCCCCTCCCAGAAATGGGAAGTTCTTCAAGTTGGTTGGTTGACTGGGCCGGAAGTTCAAAGTTTTTTTAGATTCTGAGAACCATGCTTTCTTAAGTACTCACCAGATGTGCTTAGAATCTAGTCAACTACTAATCCAGTCAAATCAGCCAGCAATCCACTCAGGTGGGCTCCTGAGTATTTGCCAAATCTCATCTATCACATTCCATTATCTTAGTGAGACATGGTGCTACCTCTTACCATTCAACTTGTTCATGAAGTTCCTTTTCCAATGCTTTAGTAATAATTCAATTTACTCAGACTGAATAAATGTCAGTGCAGAATATAGTCACTTTTTTTTCTTTTTTCTTTTTTTTTTTTTTTTTTTGTGGGGCAATGAGGGTTAAGTGACTTGCCCAGGGTCACACAGCTAGTAAGTGTCTGAGGCCGGATTTGAACTCAGGTACTCCTGAATCCAGGGCCGGTGCTCTATCCACTGTGCCACCTAGCTGCCCCACTTTTGATGATCTAATACATCATTTTAAATAGGAATAAACTTAGGTCAGGATAGGTGACTTGCCCATGACAACTCAGCTAATTAATGGCGAAACTGGATTTAGAACCCAGGCCTCAAGTCTGAGTCCATCATCCCATCCCTGCCTCCTAACAGGACATAATGTTGCCTTTCAGTAGCATAGTTTTAGTGTAGATGCCTAGTCATAAAAAAAGGCTGTATAAAGACTTCTTAAAAAGATGGTACTTGAACCAAGCCTTAAATGACCTAAGAAGAGGAGCAGGAGTTTCTCGGGCATTGGGAAAATCTCTGTGAAAGTTAGAGAGGAAACATTGTGTGTGGAGAAACAGTAGGTGGGCCAGTTTGGTGGGAGGAGAATATGGGAGTAGTGTGATTGGGACTTGAAAGCTCTAGTTGGAGCCAGATTATGAAAGGCTTTAAAATGCCAAAGAGGAGTTTTAATTTTATCCTAGAGGCAGTGGGGAGTCACCGAATCCTTTTGAGCAGGGGAGTGGTGATCAGATCTGCACTTAAGAATTATCAATTTGGTAGCTGTTTGGAACATTGTATTTATTATGCTCAGTAAGGCAAGGAAATATGTTATAGCAGTTCCATCAAAAATGGTAAACACAATAAAAATTTTGGCATTTGGACCACAAAGCTTGACTTATTTAGAAACACCATTTCCATAGAATAGCCCATCCCCAAATGGTGTTACTTACAACAGGAAGAATGGGCTCCCCAACACTTAACAGATCCAGGAATTGGCAGAGTAGGGACTGGCTGCTGTCAGAAGACCTGCTGCTGCTGTTTTATGAGCCGTGCTTGGCTCTGTGTACAGGGGCCAGGGTAAGGCCTCATCCCTAAGAATGGCAGCCAGAGAAGTGCTATGTTTAGAAATCAACCCAGAGACTTTTGGGAAGTCAAGACTGTGCTGTTGGTTCTTGGGATGTTTTCCCTTGACTGCTGGGAATTGGTCCCCTTACACCAGGTAGCCTCTTTCTGGTGGGTTTCAGGGCTTGAGCTAAAGGGGAATGCAAGTAAATAAGACAGTCACAGCTAATTGGTATTAATATTTTAATCTGATATGCCTCCTCCCCCAGATGCTCTTTGCTATAAAACACCTTGATTATTTAAGAGAAAAATAAAAAGCAAAACACCAAAAACCCACATGAGCCCTTTAAAAAAAAAAAAGCAAACACAAAAACACCACAAGTTGTGAGGCCGAGTTTCTAATTCAGAATTATGGTTAGGCCATTAATGTGGCACAGGAATCATGGGCAGCATATGTAGGATCCAGGGAGAAAGTTAAACCTGTAAGAGCAACGCAACAGCTGCTAGAATCCACTTAGCGGCTTTTTCTTTGGTCTTCAGATTAAAGGTCCAGACATAAGTGGGCCCACGGATTCGGGTTTTATAGACAGGGCATTCATATATGTTCTTGGTGTCCATACGGTCTACAGGAATGGCTTTGATGAAGACGACCGGCATGGGTGGTGTTAGCTCCTTCAGCCGAGCTTCTGCAATGACTCCAGCTTGGGTGTCCCAGCGAGCCCCTGCAATCAACAACATGGCTCAGGCTCAGGGCCTGTGCGAAGGCTGTTATTTCCCATTTGGCGTGCTGACAGTAAGTCAGGGAAGGGGAGAAAGGGAGAGGCCCTGTCTTTGCCCCTTTCTGCCCTTGGAGAAGTGCTTATGGGACACAAGTCTTGGCTCCTGTGGAGTAGAGGCTTTTTGCCAGGGTCTGAACTGTCACAGAAATAGCTAAAAATGGAATTTGCTAAAAATAGGCTTTCATAGGGGTAATTACGTGCACGTTACAGCTGACTTGAGTATCCCACTGTGCACTCAGGAATTGCTTAACACAAAAGCTTCAGACAAATGAAGTTCCTTGAGTTTCATCTATTTAAAACTGTGGTATTTCCAGAGCCTGATCCCTCAGCCTTCTATTTGCTATGGCAGGAAATCACAGCTGTAGCTGAGTATTATTGGAGATCCTTCATACTTAATGTCTGTCTTGTGTGTATATATACATTATACATAAATATACATATATAATTATTATTAAAGGGATTTGCTTTTAACCAAACCATTATTTCTACTCATCCTATTTAATGATGTTTATATTTCCTGCCTGAAATTCCAGAATAAATACTGACACATGGTTGCAACTGTGCCTTTCTTCAATGAAGTGGGAAATGGGGAGCCCCTTCTGTTTCTGTTGGTATTACACCGACATTTTCCCAGAATTAAGGGATAAAAGCAGTCATTCATCAGTTGGTGGGAGGGAGAAGGTAAAGGAGAGGGGTTTTTTTTTGCCCCGGGTGGGGGGGTGGGAGGGGGGTATATATGTAGAATTGTGGAAATTCAGCTTAATGAAGTCCATGGAGCAATGGCCTGCCAGACCTCCCTCTCCTCCCACATGCCTTTTTTGGGGGGGAGGGGAGGGGCAGGGCAGTGAGGGTTAAGTGACTTGCCCAAGGTCACACAGCTAATAAGTGTCAAGTGTCTGAGGCCAGATTTGAACTCAGGCCCTCCCGAATCCAGGTCCTGTGCTTTATCCACTATGCCACCTAGCTGCCCCTTCCCGCATGCCCTTTTAGGGAAGTTTGAACACAGCTTCTCTCCTATTTGCTGTTTTCCATATGCATGGATAATTTCTTGGGACTTAATCAGAAGAGGATGACAGTTATCCTGTATGTTCACTTTCCTTCCACCCTTTTATGTCAGGGAAGAGTCATTAATTGAAAGTCACAAAAATTTATAATTCTGAGCTCCCTGACCCCCCCCAGGGCCTGGAAAGACCTTTTTCCTTATCACTTTTCAAAAGGTTTCAAACCATTCTTATGAAAGGGTTGCATTTTGAAAGAGGCAACATGGCATAGGGGCTAGAGAGGCTAGCCTTGGAATCAGAAGGACTTGGGTTCAGATCTTGCCTCTGACACATCCTGGCTGTGCTGCACTAGGCAAATCACTTAACACTCTCAGGGAGGGACCTAGAGAGAAGGTGCTGATGGGCATTGGTAGAGGAAGGAGCTTCCTGGGAGCTTTTTGTGCCAATGATATACCAGGTCTCTTGCAAAAAAGTAAACCCAAGCCAAACAGAATGGTTTCTGTTTCATCAGTCCTGCTGGGGTCTGTTCTCAGAATTATCGTTTCCCTTGTCTGTCCAGCTCCAAGCCATGAATCAGGCTGCATCTATTGAAAACAACTCACCCCTTCCTCCTCCCAAGGCCCAACTTTACATAACTCCTTGCTAAGAGCTACGTGTCTCATCTGTTTGAATTGAGTGGAACTCTAAGAGATTTGTTAGGTTTCCAGGACCCTTTTTACCTTCCATAAAGAGGCCATTCACATAAGCACCTTCCCTCGGAGGGGCAGTCATGTCATCCTTGGCTTTCTTGGTCACTTCCACAGCAAGGCACATCTTATCCAGAGGCCACTCATTCTTCCTGGCCATGGATTGCATGATGGCAGTGAGGAAGGACTGGGGATTAAAGAAGCCAGCCAACCACACTGTCGTGGGCAGGGCAAAATCCGTTGTCCAAGCCTCAAGTTCCTGGAAGGAAACACGAAGGGAGACTTGTGAATAACTAGCCCTCGCCTCAGGCCTCACCAAGGAGAGGGAGTGCTAGAATGCTTCCTTCCCTTGCCTTCCAGCCCAAGAGCTGAGAGGGCTTTACAAATAGCAATCAGTGAAGCTCCTCTACCTTCCTAGGTATGATGTAGGTTTACTGTTTGGCTCCATTTTAAATGAGGGGATGGGAAGAGAAGTGTTGAGAAGGGACTTAGGTAAAATGGGAGCCTCAATGGGTTAGACGTTCCAACCCAAGGCGTTCAAGTCACCCTGTTGGGTGCCGCAGGGGCCTCAACGCTGCACACACTTTACTCGATCTTCCCTTGCCACATTGGGAATATCTCACGATATTCATGTTAGCGGAAACTGCTCTCCCTTCATACTTGTTTATTTTATTTTCTAAAGAGGAAATGCTTCCATTGTTACAGGAAGCCTTGAAGGTTATGGGCCAGGCCCTTCCTGCCAGGGAATGGACAAAGGGCTAGGACAACTGTAGTTTTGGACACTTTGGAGGGAAACCCTCTGCTCCTAGCAGACATTTTCCCTACCTTTAGAGATCCTTCATCCTGACCTACGCAGAAAAACTCGAGAAGAAGAAACTACTCACCCTGATCCGAAGAATCAGGTCAGCGTACCAAGCTCCCAGACCCATCATGGAGGGGTAGGCCCGGGCTTCCCAGGCATCAGGCACGTTATCATAAAATAGTGAATTGGAAAGGTCTTCCATGTCTGTTGTTATGGTTAATTCCCCCTGAGTAATGCAAAAGAAACCCAGGTAAAGATGGGCTGATATTAGCCATTTCCCCCAGTTCTCATCATCACATGTACCGTACATGTGACAGACAGGTGGCTGACCTGTCATTATTTCATTTGACTGAAGATGACTGTGTCCTGACTTTGCCGTGGCAACTGAGCCACATAGATCTTAGCATGAAGAATAGAGTGAGCCTGTTAAGTGTTCATGTTCCAGAAATGGAGGGAAGGGAGTGAGCATTTGCAGAGCACCTGGTCTGTATGAGGTGCTGTGCTTTTTACACTATTTACAAATATTGGCTCATCTGGTCCTCCTTCGCACAGGCTCTGCAAGGTAGGTGCTTTTGTCATTCTCGTTTTACAGTTGAAGAAACCCAGGCAAACAGGTTTAAGTGACTTGTCTGGGGGTCGGTCTGTAGCTAATAAATGCCTGAGACCTAATTTGAACTGAGCTCTTCCTGGCTTGAGGCCCAGGGCCCTAGCCACTGTACCACCAGTTGCTTCTGATGATTGCACTTACAGTAAAAGGGGAACCCCAGACTGCCTAGAAGATCAGTTTCTGCTGGCTACCAATTACAGTGGGCTTCTGAGTCACTCTGAGCATTCACTTGATCAAATTCCCTAGTATTTAGGATACAGTTCCACACAGAGGGCACTTTATTAGGGAATGATGTCAGGGAACGAGGTAATAATCAGTGGACCTGAGATCAAGCTGTATGCTTGCTGTGGGTAGTCTTTTCCCTAAACCAGATCTTTACTTCCACTTGACATTTTTTCACCTTTAATCCCAGATTCAGCTCCTTTAGTGAACGGCGCATTTCATTAGTCAGGATGTTCATTCTTTCACATTCTTGAAAGGCGACTACGACATAGGGTGTCTTTTCAGCTGCCTTTGACATGATCTCTGCCATGTTAAATGTCTCTGGGAGTTTTTCAAGAATCTCATCCAGTACAGCTTTGACCTGCAAAATCCCAACACGTCTCCATTACTGGTAGCCTGTTGCTAGGCCAGAGGGTCTTTGGTTTGTGTTATTTAACTATAGTTGTCAAAGTTTAAAAAAATAAAGCATTTCATGTCTTCCTGTGTGTAAGGTCAGCTTTCCTGACTGAAATGTCCATAAATCAGGGCCCCTGAAGGGAAGATGAGAGGTCCACCCTGGGTGCTGCCAGAAGATGATGGTTGGTCCTTCAATGCCTTTTGTAATCTCTAAAGTTTAGGATGATTCAGCAGAACTCACAAAGAGGCACCAGCACAATTTTTTGTCAATTAAGATTTGGGGGCAGCTAGGTGGCACAGTGGATAAAGCACTGGCCCTGGATTCAGGAGTACCTGAGTTCAAATCCGGCCTCAGACACTTGACACTTACTAGCTGTGTGACCCTGGGCAAGTCACTTAACCCCCATTGCCCCGCCAAAATAAAAAAACAAACAAATAAATTAATTAAAAAAAAAAATTTGTTTCAGTTCTCATTCCTGATTACCAGGGATCTCTAGGTTCTGCCAATGTTTCCTCATTTATATAGCATGAAGTGAGAGACCAAGAAGGAAGAGTTCTATAGTAACCAGCTAAAAACATTGGGCATTTTGTGATTTGAGGACCAAGAGTTTCCTATTTGTCTTTTACCTCAATCTATGTCTGTGAAATCTTTAATTAAACATTTCTTGCCTTTTCCTCCCGAGACACTCCTGTCCCTCCTCCTGAGTCAGACTCCTTGGGCTGCATTTCCAGAACAGTTCGGAATAGCTTCTCAGAGGTGACTGTCAGGAAACCAATTTCTGCATTGGGGTGTAGACCATACAAATATGGACTTTCAGGCGGCAGGTTTTCATCTATGTATTCATGGTAACCCTGCAGTGGGGAAAAAGAGGGTGATAATAGAATTTAAGAAAGGGATGCATCCCGAAACAGGAAAATGTTGGGAGACTGATGCAAGCTGGACAGTGTGTCTCTATGTTTACTAAACAGTTTTTGTATGTAATCTTTCCAGCCTCTTCACCAATCCCAGATCCCCATGCCATTCATGGTTGCTCCCACTTCCTCCCCTGCTACAACTAGGAAATTTCCATTCCTTCTTACTGTAGGATGCATTTCAAATCTTAGGTTATTTTAGTTGCCTTGGTTCTTTGCTCAATTATTGATATTCCATTTATATTGAAAGGCTCTTATCAGAGAGCCCACCAGAGTGGCATTAACCTTTTCTGCCACTGTATTGCTCATGTTTAATTTGTTAGCTATCCTTGAGGAGCTTGGCTACTCACTTTGTAATCTAAATTGGGAGGGATCAAAAATCCAGGGGCTAAGAACAATTCTCCTTCCAGCATCTCTGTTCGAATGTATTCTCCCAGGTACGTCCGACAGAGCCGACGGTCCCAGTCATCTGTGATGTGGCCTCCATACATAATTTCTCCAAAAAGGTAGCGCAGATCATCCCATGGCACCTTAGGAGAGGCACAGAGAGGTCAGGACAAGAATGTTCACTTTTTCCCAATACAATAGATTGAATTTTCTTTCCTTTTTTCTTTTTCCTTTTTTTTTTTTTTAAAGTGAGGCAATTGGGGTTAAGTGACTTGCTCAGGGTCACATAGCTAATAAGTGTCAAGTGTCTGAGGCCGGATTTGAACTCAGGTACTCCTGACTCTAGGGCTGGTGCTCTATCCACTGTGCCATCTAGCTGCCCCTTGAATTTTCTTTAAGATGCTTAATCGGTGCTTGTTGGTTGCACCACCTCTATTCTCATGACTCTTCACTTTCTCTTTAAGCTAAATTGTCATTGTTCTCCCCCTTCCCTGCTTTGCCTGTTTTATCAGCATTCAGAGTAGCTGCTTGCTTTCATTCCCTTTTTTCTCCAAATTGGAGATTTTTCGGGGTGGATACAGTCCTATTTCCCCATTGACCATCACAGGTCAAATGCTATTTTCTATCAGCCTAATTCTATACATAGCAGGAATGCTTAAGGCATGAAGGGTTCCTAAATGTTAGCACATATTAGGGCAGCAATCTCTTGTTCCTATTCTGAGACATCCTAATCTCATTGACTTGGCCTTATGACATACAGAAGATTTTGGCTATCTTTCCTGATTACTTCTTACTCCCCAGTGCATCTCAACTCCAAAGATAAGTTCAATGCCAGGAATTAGTTGAATGAGAAAGTGTGACTGAGTGCTCTACTAGCAGAAACAGTCAAACACTGTGGGGCGCTTAAGAATTTATTTTCATAGGATCATAGATTTAAAGCTGGAAGGAACCTTAGAGAAGACACTCCCTCAAGTTAAAGATGAGGAAACAGAGGCACAAAAAGTGAAGTGATTTACACACTAGGCCAATGATACAGTGTCTTCCTTTCTTCCCCCCAAACCATACATGAGGATCCCTGTGGTCTGCTTTTTGACTTAGAAAACCACATATTAACATTATCTATGTTCTGTTGTGTTTTTTATTTTGTTAAATATTTCCCAGTTACATTTTAATTTGGTTCACAGTGCAGGGCCGGATGTTTGATATCTCTGCTCTAGGTTACACAGCTAATAAATGGCAGAACTGGAAATAAATACAGATTCCCCTGGCTAAATCTAGGGCTTTTTTTTCACTAAATGATTTTTCCATTAGCTAGGTTGTGAGAGAAAACAGTCAAAAAAACACAAAACTTCAGATTAAGGAATTGTCAAAGAGGAAAAAAATTTTTTAAGTGTTTCCATCTGTTTTCAGATTACTATCAGTTCTTTCTCTGTAGATGGGTAATTATTATTATAGACCATTAGATGTTTTATGTATTGTATTATTATTTCTGCCCATTAAAATTCCTCATGAGTAGGCTACTTTAACAAAAAGAGAAAGAAAACAAAAGACTTCTGATTTTTGGCTCGTCTTTTGTTTGTTTTTTGTTTTTTGGTGAGGGTATTACTGTGAAATTTCTTTTCCCTGGTAATGTTAATGTAAGTAAATTACACTAGAGTTTTATGGAAATCTATAGCCAACTCTAGATTGGGATAAAGGAATGATTGAAATTTAGAGATCCATTCTTACCTATCATTTTAAGTGACTTATCTACATTACCCAGTAGGCTAATTTTTAGTAGCTGCTCACAAATAAGATGAGTTACTGTTTCAACCTTCTCTCCCTACCCTTGAACACCCCCTAGTGGAGCCCCTGACCACATACGGTCTGATATTGCCACCACCTGTCTTTTCAAAAAAAGCAAAGTAGGTACTGAATCAGGGGTGGCATTTCTTGGGAGGGACTCTTTCATTCCAGAAAAGGCAAGTAGATTAACTCAGCCTTGAGACCTCTTCAGTGATGGTGGTAGATTCTTAAGTGCAAATTTCTGTGAGGATGAAAGCCAGACATTCCTTGGAACATACTGTAGCTCTTAAGAAGCATTGCCCTGCAGTATAACTTCAACCAATGCTTTGGGGTTGGTCTTGGGCAATCTCAACGCTGAATTTCTCTGCAGTCAATGACCTCTTTACAAACATCAGTAGGAGCTGTGGCCTTGGTTTCTCTCTTCAACACTCTAGTTGTCTTGGACGAGGATTTTGGGTTTTTTGATTTTAAATAGAAAAGGACAGAATGACTCCAGCAACTTCAGCCATCATTTATTGTCTACTTTGGCCTTTATAAAAATGCTCACAGTGGAGGGGTGTGCTTTGTGCTAGGGCAGAAATGAAGATGAGTAAGATGATCCTTGCCTTCATGGAATTTGGAATCTAGAAAGGGGTGTGACAAAACTAACTGGTGAATGTTAAATGAATTTAAAAAGGTGAAAGCCAAGTGCAAGGTGGGGAAAATAATTTCTGATTGGGAATCAAGATAAGCTTTATGGAGGCTGTGAAATTTGAGCTTGGCTTTTTTTCTTTTTTTTTTTTTCAGTGAGGCATTTGGGGTTAAGTGACTTGCCCAGGGTCACACAGCTAGTAAGTGTTAAGTGTCTGAGGCTGGATTTGAACTCAGGTACTCCTGACTCCAGGGTCGGTGCTCTATCCATTGCGCCACCTAGCTGTCCCTAAGCTTGGAATCAATAGAAGGGAGAAGGAAGTGAGAGTGCCTGAAGTAGAAACCATCATGAGAACAGTATAGAGAATGGCACATCTGGAGGAAAGTACAGAGAATGATACCAAGTCACAGAATCTTAAATCTAGGCTAAGGAATTTTAATTTTTAGCAATGGGGAGCAACTCAAGTATCTGAGCAGAGGAGGAATGTGGCTGCAAATAGGCATAGTGATTAGGCTGATATGAAGGATGGTTTGAAGATACCAGAATGTAGGAGCAATTAAGACGTGATAGCACTAGTGCAGGCAGGTGGAAATTTGCTGTTGGGTTGTTTCAGTCATGTCTGACTCTTTGTGACTCCATTTGGGATTTTCTTGGCAAAGATTCTAGAATGGTTTGCCACTTCCTTCTCCAGCTCATTTCTAGATGAGGAATCTCAGGCTTGTCTAAGGTCACAGAATTAGTGTCTGAGGCCAGATTTGAACTCAAAAAGACGAACGAGTCTTCCTGACTCCAGGCCTGGCACTTTATGCACTATGGTGCCACCTAGCTGCCCTGTATTAATTAGAGTAATGACTACTGTATTAAGTAGAAAAGTGGAAATAGGAAGGAAGTGATGAATATAAATTTCTTCCCCCAATCAGGGCACTGACATCTGCTGTTGACTTACTGCAGAAAATCCCTCCAGCCAGGTACACGTGGTGAATCATTGTGTATTCTAGGCTAGGGACACCCTCGGGGTTGCCATGTGGCATGGTGTCTTCAGGAAAGAGAAGGAGCATTTCCAGGAGGGTCACACTTCTGCCTTCTGATTTAGCTGTTCTGTGCAGCTGGGTTTCTGACACAGGACAGGGCTTGCCCTGATGTGGTGGTATTAAGAAAAGCTGACATCAGGAGGGAGAGAGAACAGGCATATATGGATAACCCACAACATCAGGGAGGGAAAATTGATTTTGCACTCATCATGTGAGTTGCTCTTCTCAAGCAAGCTTTACTTTCTTTACCTTGGTGTTTGCTTCCAGATAATTAAAAAGAACACTGATAGAGATGGTTAAGTCTCCATTGTTGAAAGGATAAACCCTGTTCCAACCTTGAGCTCCAAATTTACGCCTCTCTGCCACCACCGCGTGGAAGTAACAGAGGGCAAACAGTATGCATTTAAATTCAATTTCCTTGGTGCACATTTCCAATGTATCCTAAGAAAGAAAAAGATAGGTTGAAAAAAAAAAGTAAGAATCAAGTTTTCATTAATTTAACAAGGAGAGAAAAAAAGGAAGTAGAATTTTTCTTGGGAAGGGTACCAAGTTATTTTGTTAGTGGAATGTTGGCCAAATACTTTACTAAGAAACTGAATGATCTGCTAATTGCCATCCAAACCTCAATAATTTGTCTAATTGAAGGTGAAAGATGGGATGACCAGTTTGAAGTAGTAGTCAGTGAAAGGACTGAAATAGATATTTATCTTTTTTTTTTTTTTTTGCAGGGCAATGAGGGTTAAGTGACTTGCCCAGGGTCACACAGCTAGTAAGTGTCAAGTGTCTGAGGCTGGATTTGAACTCAGGTCCTCCTGAATCCAAGGCCAGTGCTTTATCCACTGCGCCACCTAGCTGCCCCTGAAATAGATATTTAAAAAGAAGATATGGTTTTATTATTTTCAAGTACAGAGAATAACAAAACTCCAATCAAGCAAAGAAGTCTTTAACACATCTCCCTCACAGGATTGTGGTGAAGATCAAATGAAGTAGCATTATATAAATACAGGCTATTATTGTTGTTGTTACCATTGCTAATGAGTATATAAAGTTCATTTATATTTATCATTATTGAGTGATTTTTGCATATAAACAATATGCCCATGTGCTTTAAAAAGTGTCAAAATGAATCTTAACATTAATATTATAATTGTGTTTTTGCTTTTGCTTTTCTTAATGCATTCTTGTTACCCGACTGTAATAAAACAGACTATGTGTTTATTGTGCTGAACCTTAACCTTGCGGGGGGTACTCTGCAAAGCTTAAATTTAAGCACAAACCCAAATCCTCCCCATCCACTAACCCAGTATCACGGAAAAAGCCAAGAAACTAGGGTCTAGTTCTGGCTCATCCACTAGTTCACTGTGGTCCTTGGGCAAGTCAGAGATTCATTTTGTGTTTCAATTTTCTTCTGTTGAGAATGATGGAGATGGACTAGATGTTCTCTAAGGCCTATTCCATCTCTCACTTTCTGTGGTTCTCATTGAGTACCAGCCAGTGTCGTCTGCTGAGTTATCATTATTAAGTGAACTGGACCCATGACTGCTGGAACAAACAAGAGAATTGTTGGCCACTGATAGCCTGGGTCTCGTGTTTTAGAGGGGCAGAGCAAATGTTAAATTGCTCTTGAGTTTGATTTCTCCATAGGAAAACATGAAGGGAACGGAAGCATCTTTGTACCTCAGTTGCCCTCCAGCCTCCTTCCTTTTGACCGTGAAAACAGTGCTGGGGCCTCTAAGTTTTGGTTTCAGGGAAGTGAGGGTGACCAGTTCTCCTCAACCTCTTGCCCCTCTTTCCCAAAGCTCAGCTTCCTGCCTGAAAACTCCAGGAAATAAAGCTAAGAAAGCAAGAGAGAAAATGATCAAATGGAACAGGAGGAGCTTGGCCAGGAAATAAATGTCGCTTGCCAGGTCCTAACAGAAGGTTATAGGAAACCTAATGGGGGGTGGAGTGGGTAAGGGGAGGAGATTACAGCAATTCACACAAGGCAAAAGTTTTTAACCCATGAAACACAAAGAACAATTTAATTCTGTATAGGAGACACCGGAAGAATATGTTTGCCACTCTGCCCACTTTGTTTTCTTCTGGGTCTCTGAGACAGGCCAAAGAATGAGTCTGGTATCACTAGTCACACCATTTACAGATAATAAACTGTTCTGCATTTGAAGGAGTCTGCAGAAGTTTATGAAGCAGGCCACCCTGGCTATTGGCATAGGGCAAAGTGTGAACACACGCAGGAGAAGACATTATAGTCAGTTGTGGGGAAATGAGAGATGGGGGAGAGCATCTCTAGCTATCTTGTTAGCTTCAAACCTTTCTATCTCAACCCTTGAAGTGATAATTAAGTTCCTTAATCAAGCAGAGTTCATTCTTAACATTTTTTTTTCTTTTTAGTGAGGCTATTGGGGTTAAGTGACTTGCCCAAAGTCACACAGCTAGTAAGTGTTAAGTGTCTGAAGCTGGATTTGAACTCAGGTCTTCCTGACTCCAGGCCGGTGCTTTATTCACTGCGCCACCTAGCTGCCCCTCATTCTTTTTTTTTTTTTTTTTTTTTTGCGGGGCAATGGGGGTTAAGTGACTTGCCCAGGGTCACACAGCTAGTATGTGTCAAGTGTCTGAGGCCGGATTTGAACTCAGGTACTCCTGAATCCAGGGCCAGTGCTCTATCCACTGCGCCACCTAGCTGCCCCTGCCCCTCATTCTTAACATTTAGAATTGGAAGGAATTGTAGAAGGCTTTAGTTCAGTTGACTGAGTTCCTCGAGAGCAGGGACTCTTTTGCCCCAGTGTTTGGTGTAGTGCCTGATGTGTAGAAGTTTACTGACTCACTTGCTGACACCCCCCCCCCCCATTTTATAGAGGCCCAGAAAAGGGCTTGCCCGAAGTCACATAGGGAGCAAGATAAAAAGCCAGGACTCATCCTGGAAATAGGATTATAAATTTGCAGCTAGAAAGGCCATAATTGATCTACCCTCATCTCCCTATCTTACAGATGATGAAACTGAGGCCTAGGAAGGTTAAGCAGTCTTTCCAAGATCACATAGGTATTAAGTGTTATATTTGAACTCAGGGTCTTCATTTGTCCAAGGACACACAGGTACTATGGGGATCAGAGTTGGGATTTGAACCCAGAACCCATGGTTTTTCCACTGTAATGAGAGGCTTTCCTATTTATTCCACACATTTATCAAGTGCCTCTATTAAGGACTTTAGGGATCCAGAGGAAAACTAACAAACAAATAAACAAAAAAAGCACAAGGATCTTATGACAAGTGGGAACATAAGATGAAAAAGTAATTTACAATGGGAGATAATTGACAATGCAAGAGATCTAATATGTAATCAACTGCTCAGTAAGTAGTTACAAGAACAAATGCTGTGAATTCTGAGGAAGAGAGGTTAATGTGGGCTTGAATCTTCAGAGAAATCTTTATGGCATGGGTAGTACTTGGGGTTGAGACTCGAAGAATTTTCATAGATGGAAATGAATGGCAAGACATTGACAGTGGGATAAACATCCCAAGCAAAGGCATAGGCAGAAATTTGCTTAGTGTCTTCAGGTGATAGTGAGTAGACCAGTGTGGTTAGAACACAGGGTTCTTGCAGAGAGAGTTGAGTTTGGAAGGGGAGGTTGGGGTCAAATTGTGGAAGGCCTTAAGCCAAGTAGTGTGGAATTTATCCCCTGGGCAATAGAAAGTCAGGGAGTAGAGACTTGATCAAATACCAGACTAGTTAAATGGTCTTAGTCAGGTCGGAGCCTAAATGGAGCCTCTCATTAGACTTAGAGACCTTCTGTTCTGACCCCCTTATATTACAGCACACGTTTACTCATCGTTCTTTATGCTCAGGGTCATATATTGTGAGATGTCTGGCTTGGAGTCTGTGGCCTTGGAACAAAGTGAAGCAAACTGGCCTTGTGGGACTTCAAGCCTATCAATCAGTCTATCCATCCATCAACAAACATTTATTAAATGGTCCAGAAGAGTTTATACTTCGTCCCTGAGGCAAGAGAGAGCCACCACAGTTTATTGAGTAGGGGACTGAAATGGTCAGAGCCTTATTTTAGGAAAATCACTTTGGCAGCTGAGTGGAGAATGGGACTTTGAGAGGCAGGAAACCAATTAGGAGAGCATTGCTGGAGTCCAGGCTAAAGCTAGGGTTGGTCACTTTTGAAGTAGACAGAAGGCAATGAATGGTGATGCTGCAGGGGTAGAATTAACAAGCATTGGCAAGTGAATGGATATGTGGGGTAAAAATGAACAAAGGTTAAAAAACCTTAGAAAATTGAGGACAGTGATGACCTTGTTGGAAATAGGGAAGGTTGGCCTCATTCATATAAAACCAGCTGAACTGATCATATCAATTCTAGATATTGCCCACCATTAGCAGTCTCCCATCTTCAAATATGAATGAAGGATAATAAACATAGATTATGCCTGTGTATACAGGGTGTCCCAAAGGTCTCAGTGTAGTTTTAACCTGTCACAAATTTTAAGCTATTTATGCTATTAGTTAAGACATTAAATAGTTAAGCTACAAAATAAGCTATCAAAGTTTTTTAATTGCACCAAGACTTTTGGGACAGCCCATATATACATATGAACATTCAAAAATACATAGATGAGAGAAGTCAGTTCCGTTGCAAAACATTTTGCTTTCCAAAGTGTTTCCCCTCAGGGTTGTTCCTTTAAATAACAAGCTCTCCTGTTGCATTAGAAGTGATTCACTTTTCTAAAATTCTCATTACCCAAGCATTTCAGGCCCATGTCTACTTTGCAGTGTAAGGCATGTGTTGTGCATCTTTATACACAGACCTATCTTTTTGTGATATTCAAGGCTGCTAGGTTGGTGACTCATGAGGGGCAGGCAATCAGGGACTTTACCCAAGTCTTAGAAACTGTATTTAGGGGCCTGGAAGGGGAGAGAGGAGAGGGAGAAGTGCCCTGCCCCAAACCAGCCATACCTGTGTGAAGAGGTCCAAGGCTTTGTGCAGGTTGGCATGCATGCCAGTGGGAGGCTCGTTTGTGATTTTTATGGCGTTTTCCAGGAGGCCCTGTGGTATGATGTGAACTTCAGGGCAGGGCGCTGGTTCTGCACTCATGTATACTCGGTAGTCTTCATGGCTTCCTGTACTGTATTTCTCTACCCTCTTATCCAGAGTGCTCAGCCACCTTGCAACAAGATGGATGTTCTACAACCAAAATTAGATTGATTCATCTTCCTCATTCCTATCTCTCCATTCCCTCTCAATGTATCATATTGTCCATTTTCCTTCCTTCCTTCCTCCTTCCCTCCCTCCCTCCTCCTCCTCCTTCCTTCCTTCCTTCCTTCCTTCCATCCTTCTTCCTTCCCTCGCTCCCTCTCTCTTTCTTTCTTTTGCAAACCCCTAGCCTGACTTTTTGCTTTTAACTTTCAAGCTCTTAGGTCAGTGTATCCAAACTACTTTAATAAACATACAAACATAGTTGGCTGAAATCCTTCACATGAGAGGAGCTGCCTTACTGGAGAGGCCAAGGTTCCCATTAAGTACCTGCAGAATGACCCAGTGCCCTTCCTCAGAAGCCACATCCAGAGCATGCTCAGCCACCACCTCTTGTCCTTGCCCCAGGGACACATTATGGATTTTCCCATTGTCAATGGTAAATCCCAACTTTTTTCCTGAGGGAAAGAAAAACAGGAAAACCACAGGGCTGGAAAAATTCCAGAGGCTGAGGGCATAGTTATCAACAACAAAAGGTTCCACAGATGCTATTGTTGGGAATTACTTACCTAAGGCTTCCACATCTTTCAGGGGGTCAACTCCTGGAGAAAGGATGAAGAAGATTGGAGTAGAAGGGCTACTCTCTTCATAAGACTTGGAAAACTCAACACTCCGTCCTTCCACGTACTTGGTCCCCATCTTCTCCTCCACGAAGTTTCTGAAGAATATGTTCTTTATTAGACATTAAAAGGGTGGCCATGGACTGCTCTGAGAGCAATAGTTGACTGTAGATTGTGACAACATGGACTAGAAGGCCATTTGATCAAGAAAGAGGATATTTGGCAGGTGGAAGGAGGAGAGAGGTATCTATCCCACAAGTGGGTCAAGGGCTGTGAGGGTCTTGTTTTGAAAGCACTTTCTTTTTTCTTTTTCTTTAAAGAGGTAATCAGGGTTAAGTGACTTGCCCAGGGTCACACAGCTAATAAGTGTAAAATTTCTGAGACTGGATTTGAACTCAGGTCCAGGGCTAGTACCTTATTCACTGTGCCACCTAGCTGCCCTGAGGGTCTTGTTTTGAAAGGTATATGAGTTCAGTTCTGTGGGATTACATGGGGGCAAACTTATAAACATAAATTTAAATGATGTTAAGCCTTTTAGGGCACCATGGAACTTTGTGTGCCCATCCAAATATGACAGTCAATTTAGCATTGCTGCAGACAAGTCTCTAGTTTATTCAGGTGGGTCATAGGTTTATGAATAATTCAAATTTTTTAAAAAAGTTCTTCAATTTCTAGTAGTAATACAATGCTCATTTTAGGATTACAAAGCCCTTTATGTATTTGATCTCTTCAGATCCTCACAGACACCCCATCTGTTCTACTAGGGCAGAGAGAGGTGCCAGTCTTGCATCAGATCATGTAGGTCTTTCTGGGTTTTTCTGATAGCATCCTGCTCATCATTTTTTAAAATAGTAAACTACATTCATTTAGTTAGAGAGATTTCTTTACAATAGACCCATGAGGTTGATTCTTGCATGCTGAGGGAAGAAGCTACTTCTTAGTTCTCTGAAAGGAAGCAAATAATAATAGTTCACATTTATACAGTGTTTTAAAGTTCTCAAAGCAATATGTATTTACACATATATACACATGCATGCTCTGTACACAAATACATAGGAACACTGCAATAAGTACACATATATATATGCATCTATATAATATGCACACACATATAAGAACACATGTACACACAGGTGTATATATGTAGATTTATAAAATCTCTATCTCCTCACAACAAAGTAGTTGCTGTTGTTATCCTAATTTTACATAATAGGAAACTGAAGCTGAGAGGTTAAATGACTTGTCCAGGGTCTCACAGAAATAAGTGCCTGAGACAATTTTAGAACCCAGTGATAAAAAGAAAGGCCCAAATATGTACTAAAGTATTCACAGCAGCATTTTTTGCAATAGCAAAGAACTGGAAACAAAGTAGATGCCTGCTGGTTAGAGAATAAACAAAGTGTGGTACATGCACATATGAGAATATGATTGCATTTTAAGAAATGATGAACATGACAAATACAGATAAGTACTGAAAGACTTAAGAAATGATGCAAGGTGAAGTAAGCAGAATCAGGAATCATACACACAATGTGAATGGATAGAACGAGGACAACATAACTGAAATAAGGTTGCAAAATTCTGATGTGTGCTATAGTAGAGTGACATATTTAAGATCAGGTGATATGAGTTCAAATCCTGGCTCTGCTATTTACAATGCAACTTAAATTCTCTGGTCCTCAGTTCACTCTTTGGAGTCATTGGCATTAAGTGACTTGCCCAGTGTCACAACGGCTAGTAAATGTCTGAGGTTGGATTTGAACCTAAGTCTCTCCCATCTCTAAGACTGGTGCTTTATCCACTGCACCCCCTGGTTGCCCCTCTTCATCTTTTTTTTTTAATTTTTAAAATTAATTTTTCCACTCTATTCATCTTTTAAAAGAGGGTTTGGGCTCCTTGACTTCTGAGGTCCCTTCAAATTCTAAATCATATGATTTTTTCTGTTTGTTTTTGTTTTTTTGTTTTGTTTTTAAGCCATCCATGAGCAGCCATGCAAAACATTTCCACATTAGCCAGGTTGTGAGAGAAAAGACAAAAACAAAACTTCAGATACAATAACAAAAAAATAAAAATTATGCTTCAATCTGTGTTTAGACACCATCAGTTCTCTCCCTGTAGGTGGACTGCATCTTTCTTAGGACCTTCAGAATTGTCTTGAATCATTGCATTGTTGAAAATAACCAAGACATTCACAGCAGATCATTTTACAGTATTGCTGTTATTTTATATACAGTACATTTCACGTTGCATCAGATCATGTAGGCCTTTCTGAGTTTTTCTGATAGCATCCTGCTCATCATTTTTTAAAATAGTAAACTACGTTCGTTTAGTTAGAGAGATTTCTTTACAATAGACCCATGAGGTTGATTCTTGCAACAACAGTAATAGATAACATTTATATAGTACTTTAATCATATGATCTCATGATTCATTCATAGGAGACCCTTATCAGCTTCCCATTTCTTTCTCTTTGTTTCACTAGGGGAATTTGTTGGGCTGTGACAATACTTGCATTTCTGTTCCATTGGGGAAATGACTTGTTGGCATAACTTTTTCTGTTACTCACTTATTTATTTTTACATTATTTTCCCTTGTTTCAGTAGGGAGGTTCAAAAAATATATTTTTTAACTCTGGGATTAGATATACAATCATTGTATTAATGTCCATTACATATAAGAGGTTGTAGTAGAGCACACTGAGATCCCACACCAGAAATGAATTCCAAAAAGTCTACCTACGCCAGGGCTGGAGGGTAGAAAACATTTAGGTGAAGGCAGAACTGCAACCAATGTTGATGGAAAACCAGCCAGTCTTGGTCCTTCTGGGTGTGGGAGTGTCCAGGTAAGGCTCTGTCTGGTAAGCTTGAAGCAGTTTCAGCTGTCATAGCCAGCTATTTCTTTGCATTCTTTTGCTACTAAGTGAGAATGGCAGCTGGAAGCCCACATGACATGTCGGTGGTCCCTCATCTGTCTGTGAGTTCATAGTCAGATCTTTTGATGCTCTGGACCCCAGACTGAATATAATGGGTGTTGGGATGAGACAATGCTGACAACAACGTGTAAATAATTTTAGAGACCTTTTGGCTAAAATCTCTACTAATACTCATTTTAGGGTAACCAGAATCACCATTATGGGTTCCACTAGGTGGTGTGGTTTCCAGAGCACTGGATCTGGAGTTAGGAAGATCAGAGTGCAAATTCTTTTTTTCTTTTTCTTTTTTTTTCTGTGCAGGGCATTGAGGGTTAAGTGACTTGCCCAGGGTCACACAGCTAGTAAGTGTCAAGTGTCTGAGGCTGGATTTTGAACTCGGGTCCTCCTGAATCCAGGGCCGGTGCTTTATCTACTGTGCTACCTAGCTACTCCGATGCTCAGCATTCTTATAACTCTTCATACTTTTCACAAAAGTTTTCCACAAAATTCAGTCTATTTAATTCTTAAAACAGACTTGTAGCACTAAGAAGGCAGATGGGAAACTGCTAGGTAGGATCTCCATAGACCATAAGCTTCTTGAGGGTAGGGGATGATTTTGTATCCCCAGAGATTAGCCCAGTGCCTTGCACAAAGTAGGCATTTAATAAATGTGGCTAACACCATTTAGAACTGGAAGAGACCATAGAGATCATCTGGCCTAAGCCCCTTATTTTATAAAAGAGGAATGAGATGCAGACAGATCAAGTGACCTGCCCTTGGTGAAGGCCACATAGGTAGGTAAGTAGTAGAGTAGGGATTTGTGCTAGGATTCTTGCCAGGGTGTACTAGAGCCTATTGTTAAATTTTCAGTGTGAGTGTTTATGACTTGGAGTTTGGCTGGATTTCTTGTTTTGTTGATTGTCTAGACCTAAGAAAGTGATAGCAAAAATGTCAATAAGACAGCTTAAACTTCAAAGTATCAGATGAGGTGGGGGGTTTTTTGTTTTTTGCTTCAGATCAGGTGTTTTTTTGTATGTTTTTTGCAGGGCAATGAGGGTTAAATGACTTGCCCAGGGTCACACAGCTAGTAAATGTCCAGTATCTGAGGCCATATTTGAATTCAGGTCCTCCTGAATCCAGGGCTGGTGCTTTATCCACTGTGCCACCTAGCTGCCCTTCTGGAGCCCTTTTCTGAACAGTTTCCTATAGACCCCATTGGTGATCACCAATAAGGTCAAGTCAAGCTCTGCCTATTTGCTTGCCTACCTTTCACTCTTGCCTAGTTAGTTCTACCACTCGCTAACTGTTTTCTCTAATCCCATGTCACCTACCAACTGGGGTCTAATATTTTATTATCATATCATGTCCTTAATATGCTATTAAATTAAATATCCCAGGGAGAGAAATGTTCGTTCACGTTTTTCTTTTCTTTCCTTCCTTTCTTTCTCTTTCTTTCTTTCTTTCTTTCTTTCTTTCTTTCTTTCTTTCTTTCTTTCTTTCTTTCTTTCTTTCTTTCTTTCTTTCTTTCTTTCTTTCTTTCTTTCTTTCTTTTTTGCAGGGCAATGAGGGTTAAGTGACTTGCCCAGGGTCACACAGCTAATCAGTGTCAAGTGTCTGAGGCCGGATTTGAACTCAGGTCCTCCTGAATCCAGGGCCAGTGCTTTATCTACTGCGCCACCTAACTGCCCCCTGTTCATTCACTTTTGTTTGTTTGTTTGTTTGTTTAGTGAGGCATTTGGGGTTAAGTGACTTGCCCAGGGTCACACAGCTAGTAAAGTGTTGTGTCTGAGGCCGGATTTGAACTCAGGTACTCCTGACTCCAGGGCCGGTGCTCTATCCACTGCGCCACCTAGCTGCCCCAGTTCATTCACTTTTTTTCTTTTTAGTGAGGCAATTAGGGTTAAGTGACTTACCCAGGGTCACAGAGCTAGTAAGTATGTTCATTCACTTTTAAGGAAATTCCCTGAAATAGTCAGGTGGCCCCTTGGCTTCTTCTCAGATTCTGTTCATCTTCTTTCCAGAAACCAAAGAAGACATTCTACTTTAGGACCCTGACTGATAGTTTAATTGAACATAATCTGGCAGCAAAGCGATTTCTCTTGGACCCTCCTCACAGATCCCAATACCTCAACTGGAGATAAAAGAAGTCTGGAGGGGGGCGGATAGGTGGCGCGGTGGATAAAGCACTGGCCCTGGATTCAGGAGTACCTGAATTCAAATCCAGCCTCAGACACTTGACACTTACTAGCTGTGTGACCCTGGGAAAGTCACTTAATCCCCATTACCCCACAAAAACAAAAACAAAAACAAAAAAGAAGTCTGGAGGGCTAGCCAGACGGTGTGAGATTTCTATTTTACAAAAGGGGGAATTCTAGCATGGAGATGGGTGTTTTGGGGAAATTTGGCTGCCTGCATTCTACCCAGAAAAATGATTAAGAAGGAAGCCAATAGGGGGAGCTAGGTGGCACAATGGATAAAGCACTGGCCCTGGATTCAGGAGGACCTGAGTTTAAATCCGGCTTCAGACACATGACACTTTCTAGCTGTGTGACCCTGGGCAAGTCACTTAACCCCAATTGCCTCACCAAAAAAAAAAAAAGAAAAAGAAAGAAGCCAATAGATATGAAAACTGGTCTCAAATACCAAGGTCTCCCAACTGGGTTTAAGTGTTAGAATTTGATAAAATTAAATCTCTTCTCCTTTTTCACCCACAAGACAGATTATTAATAATTATTATTAATGATTGAGTTATCTTTTAACCAAAGAGGAAATGAACAAAACAGCCCTTACCCCAAGTCCTTCACAAATACTCAATCCCCACAGTTAATTTCAGTTGCTATTCCTGGAGAGAAAACTGGAAGATGGTTGAATACTTCCCAAAGTTATTTGTGTGAAATGAGAGACCAAACAAGAAAAACCTGAAAGGTTCTCTCTCTTAATCTGGGAAGGATTTCATAGATAACAAGATATAGTTCTAGGGAAATGGCTTAATATAGGACCAGAACAGTTCATTTTGCTAATTAGTACAGATTTACATTTATTTTGAAGTAGAAAACTGGGTCCGGATTCAGAAATGCGTGGGAAGTCCTCCATGAGCTGATGCATAGTGAAGTAAGCAGAACCAGAAAAACAAGAGACACAGTAGCTACAATGTAAATGGAAAGAACCAAAGGCAGGAGCAGCAACTACAACCCCAACCCCCAAGAAACTGAAGGCTTTGTAAGAGGCAGCTAGGTGTCAAAGTAGAGTCAGGAAGACAAGTCACTTAACTCTGTTTGCCTCAGTTTCCTCCTCTACCAAATGTGTAGGAGAAGAAAATGGCAAACCACTCCAGTTATCTTTGCCAATAAAACCCCAAAATGTGGTCATGAAGAGTCAGACGTGATTGAAAAAGACTGAACGGCAGCAGCAACAACAAACGTCATTATCATGGCCAACCTTGGTCCTGGAAAAGAGTGATTAAGTGTACCTCCCTTCCCTCTTTGAAGGGCTAGGGGACTATGGGTGGGTGTGGAATACTGCATATACACACTGTCAGAGATGGGTGCTGTGTTGATTGGTTTTGATGAATTCCTATTTTCTCTGAATCTCTGATACAGCAGAGGGGTCCTTGAGTAGGGGATGGTGGTGGGTGGGAGAATGAGAGAAGATAATCAGTCAATAAGAATTTATTCAGCATTTACTAGGTGCCAGTGTCTGTGCTAAGTATTAGGGATACAAAGAGAAAGCAAAATAAACAATTAAGAATGGGGAAAAATGGAAGTAGGTCTGTTTCTGAAAGATGAACTTTAAAAACCCCACAGTTGTTTTCACTGAGCCACTGAAAGACTTAAAGTTTCCAATGCTGAATGTGGAGGACATGATGGTTTGATGAAAATTCAGTGAAATAACTTGGATGGTTTTAGTGGATTGCAGAGTCAACACTATAGCATGGCAGCCCAGAAAGCAAATGTGATTATAGGTTACACTTGTAGAGATATAGTGATGATTGTTCTTCTGTACTCAGACCTGATCGAACTATTCCTGGGGGTTCGGTCCTCTGGGCTACATTTTTTGAAGAATCCTGACAACTGGGAATTGTTCAAAGGAGGGTGAACAGGATGGGGAGAGGACTAGCCTTAGCTAAGTCCTGGTCATGCCATGTGAGAATTGGTTGAAGGAACTGGGAACGGAGGAGGGAAGATTTAGTGGGAATATGCAATTGTCAACTGTTCATCTTTAGAATGATTCAACTATAAAGCACCAGTCCTGGATTCAGGAGGACCTGAGTTCAAATCCGACCTCAGACACTTGACACTTGACACTTATTAGCTGTGTGACCCTGGGCAAGTCACTTAACCCTCATTGCCCCGCAAAAAAAGGGGAAAAAAAAGAATGTTTCTACTTGTTCTTCTTGGCTCCAGAAGCCAGAAACAGGAACAATGGGGGGAAGATGCAGAGGGAGGCAGATTTAAAGCTCATGTTAGGAAAACTTGTTTTTTGTTTTGTTTTGATGCTTGGATCTCCGTATCTCACCCAGGCTGGAAGTACAATGGCTGTTTATGGGCCTGATCCCATTACTGATTGACACGGAAGCTCTGACCTGCTCCATTTCTAGACTAGGTTGGTTTGTTTCTCCTTACAAAGTCTGATGCCTTCCACCCCTTCCCAGGATTTTCTCCATTTTGGTACCAGACTTAGTGAAGGTACCTGATTTAGCTCTAAATATGGCTCAAAACTATCAAGCTCAAATGATCCACCAGCCTGACCCTATTCAAGAGAGGGATTATAGGCATGTATTATGTCTGCCTGTTTCCCCCTCCCTTCCCTATCTCCTCCTCTCCCTCCCTTCCTCCATCTCCCATCTTCCTTGCCTCCTTCTCCCTTCCTCTATCTCCCCTCCTCCATCTCCCTTCCTCCATCTCCATCTCTCTGTCACTTTGTTTCACCTTTTGGGCAGAAATTTAACAGAGCTGTCCCAAAGTGAAATGGACTCAGGAGGGAGTATTAGATAAAAGGTGAGTACCTCTTATCTGAGGCAGCTTTGTGACTCAGTGGATAGAATGCTGGGCCTGGAGTCAGGAAGAGATGAATTCAAATTTAGTCTCAGACACTTACTAGCTGTGTGACTCTGGGCAAATCGCTTTGCCTGTTTACCTTAATCCCTTGGAAAAGTTAATGGCAAACCACTCCAGTATCTTTGCAAAGAAAACCCCATGGACAGCATTAGTGTGCTATGGTCCACAGGGTTACAAAGTTAGACACAACTGAACTACAACAAGCTTTTATCCAATTATCACGGATGTTGTAGATGGACTTCCTGTTCAAATCTGGGCTGGAAAAAACAAATCTTAAGGAACCTTCCAATTCTTAGTGCAATAGAAAGAATGCTACATTCAGCATCTGAAATTAAAATCAGCATCAGGTTCAAATCCTGACTCTACCCCTCATTGCCTTTGTGACCTTAGGCAAGTTATTCAACCTCTCTGTTCATCAGTTTCTTCATCTGTAAAGAACACCTCTAAAATTTTGGCCAACTTTAAATCTATAAGCCTTTGAGATTCTATGATTCTGTCCCTGCCAACACCAACAGTTGTGTGGTTATTGGAATCACAGGAGTTCATGTTTTTTTTTTTTAAATAGTGGAGTGAGGCATGAGTTTAAAAAGTTATCTTTCTGGATATCAGGTATACTAGAGGGGCAGCTAGGTGGCGCAGTGGATTAAGCACTGGTCCTGGATTCAGGAGGACCTGAGTTCAAATTTGACCTCAGACACTTGACACTAGCTGTGTGACCCTGGGCAAGTCACTTAACCCTCAGTGCCCCACCAAAAAAAAATGCTACGTGATATTAGGTATACTCCTTATCTGGATTAATGTAACACTTAACAGTCATATTTATACCTAAGCCAGCCTGATCCTTTATCATTTTTGATAGCTGGAGGGACTGAAGTTAGCTAGCAGAAGGAATTTATCAACTCTGAAGGTTCTAAGGCATTAGAATGGATTATAGTGTATTTCTGGAGGTTTTTATCATGCTATCTTATACAGAGGTTTAGGCATGGACTAGTTCCACTCTCTCCCTAGTCTGGGATCCAGGACTTTGATTCTAGAAAGTTTGTAGGTTTAGATCCCTTCTGACTTCTAGGTCATCCCTTCTTTTGGGAGTGGAAACACCTACAATTGTCACATTTCACTTGCAGAAGACTGTCATATATGCTGAGGGCAGCTAGGTGGCGCAGTGGATACAGTTCTGGGCCTAAAGTTGGGAAGATTCGGAGTCCAAAAATAGTCTCAGATACTTACTAGCTTTTGTGACCCTGGACAGGTCACTTAACCCTGTTTGTCTCAGTTTCCTCATCTACAAAATTATCTGGAGAAGGAAATGGCAAACTACTCCAGTATCTTTGCCAAGAGAACCAAAAATGGAATCATGAAGAGTCAGACATGACTGAATAACATGCAGAAGGAAGAGTAGATATATTCTGTGTGGCCCCAGAAGGCAGAAACAAGATAAATGGGTGGGAATTGTAAAGAGACAAATTTAGGCTTCATATTATAGCTGTCCAGAAGATTGGGGGGGATCCCCCCCTTTGAGGTGTTCAAGTAGAAGCTGGACAACCTCTTGTTATGGTTATGTTATAGTGAGGATTCCTTTCGTGTACTGGCTGGACTAGATAAGCCCTGAAGTTCCTTTGCACATTCAAGTTCTGGGATTCTGTAATGACATTAGTAGGAATGAAAGGGTGAAGCACAATATTACTACAGCCCCTGGAGAAGTGGGCTCATGGCAACCACTATAGCACTCAGGCTTTGGCGAGAATTCAGATTTGGTGGGAGCCTTTTGGTTACCTACCTGACAGCATAGGTCATTCTATCTGGTCTCATACACCTCATCATGCAGAGCTTTTGAAGTGCAGTTTTATTCTTCCATTCCTTAGGAAATATTTCCTTTTCTGGGGCTTCGGATTCAACAAACTTTTTCCACCGTTTAGCTGATCCTTCAATGTCACTATCCAGATTTCTGAATTCATCCATTTCTGAGAGGACCTGGGAATGCATGATGACTTATTCCATTTATTTCTTAGAAAAGGTTATTCAAATATGTCTGTTTGTCAATAATCAGTTATTCATGACCTAGTGTTGGCAAAGGACTATGCTGAGAACTTGGGGGAGATAGATACTTAAGATAAATTTTGATTAAATATCTCCTTCACACAGAAAAGCTCACTTTTCTAGATGACTACCTGGATCCCAGAACTATTATTTGGGATAAAGGGACAAATGGTTTCACAATTAAATTAAAACTATTACCTGTTTTTATTTTTTACTGAGGACAAATAGTGGGGAAATGGCCTTGAATCATAGGGGGACTCAAATATTATTGAAAAGGAATGCGGGGGAGGGCAACTAGGTGGTACACTGGATTGAGCACTGTCCCTGGATTCAGGAGGACCTGAGTTCAAATGTGGCCTCAGACACTTGACACTAGCTGTGTGACCCTAAGCAAGTCACTTAACCTTGATTGCCTCAAAAGAAAAGAAAAAGAATGAGACAGATAAAAGAGGAGTATGTGGAGTATCACTGTATATTAGAGTGATATATACTCATATCAGGAAGTAATAATAGCTGGCTTTTATATGGCACTTAAATATTTGTGAAGTTATATATATGCATACTGTTTATGTACATATACATATGCACACATGTATATGTGTGTGTGTGTGTGTATATATATATATATATATTGATCCTCATATACTTGTGAAGTAAAAACTAATTGTGTCCTCTGGTTGACTACTAAAAGTAAAGGTACCTATTGGGGCATATGAATTATAGCTATAGGAATCTGGAGCTATTGATGACCTTGAACCTGGGGTAGTCATTCCCCTGAAACTTAACCTGAAAATGAGTTTGGAGAGTTAACCCAGAGGGGCTGCTACATGTGTACCAGATGTCTCCCCCCAATAGAATGATAACTCCTTGAGGGGAGGACCTGCTTCATTTTTGCCTTTGTATCTCCTATTCCTGTCAGTGCCTTGTACTTATTAAAAGTTTGTTGAATTTAATTGCACTGGATTAAAATTTAGCAAAGCAAAGTAGCCCAGGAAGAATAAAAATCGGAAGAGCCAAAGAGAAACAGTTTTGATAAGGAAAAAAAAAGTGAAGTTATCTAAAGATAACTTCTATGGACTCACAGGCAAATCATCAATTAACTTAGATATTTTATAAGTCATGTGTAAGGGAGATCGAAAAGCACGGGTGGGTAGTAGAGGATAAATACAAAAGCAAGGCTTCATCCTATAATAGTACCAGGCAGGGGCAGCTAGGTGGCACAGTGGATAGAGCACTGGCCCTGGATTCAGGAGGACCTGAGTTCAAATCCGGCCTCAGACACTTAACACTAGCTGTGTGATCCTGGGCAAGTCACTTAACCCCAATTGCCTTACCAAAAAAGAAAAAAAAAAGTTTCAGGCATACTAAACGGAGCCAAATGAACTAAAGTGGAGTCAGAGAACAAAGGAGAACAAAATGTTTTTTTTTCCTTTGTCTTCTATAATTTTCTATAATTGAGGGAAAAGATGGGAAAATGATAACAGAAGACAGAAAAACATGGAATTACTCAACTCTTCCTTTGCTTCTTGCTTCCCTGTCAAGGAGAATAATCATTGGACTGGATAGGGTATGTTAATGGTTAAAAAAATGGTTAATGAGAAGTTAAAACCAAGATTAAGTAGGGAGAGGGTGAGAAAGGTACCCAAGCTGCCTGCCCTTCATAAATTTAAGTCACTAGGCTTAAACAAGCTACATTTTAGAGTATTAAAGAGAAACAAGTGGTGTGATTACTTAAGCCACCATTAGTGAGTTGTGCAAGATTATAGAGAACAGGAAAATACCACACAGAGGCCAGAAATACAAAACACCGTCCTGATTTTCAGAAAGGTGAGTGTGACTGATTCTTGGCAAAAATTCTACTGCATATTATTAAAGGGATGGGTAGGTGACATTTAGAAAAGCAGCGGTGATGATCACTTAGACTGGTAGAACAGTGGAATGTTGTAGATAGGATTTGTTGAGATTTGAGCAAAGCATTTAGGAAAGTCCTTTATGTTTCTCTTTTAGACCAGAGGTGGATCTTAAATATTGAATGGACTGACTCAAAAAGTAGTTGTTGATGGATCAGTGTTACTACCTTGGAAGGAGATCCCTAGTGTAAAGGTATTCTAGGGATCTGTGCTTGGTCTTGTGTCATTTCATATTTTTAGCAATAATGTGGATAAAGGCATAGATGGCATATATGCAGCATGAAAATTGGGGATATGGCTAACACACCAAATCCAGGATCCAAAAATATCTCAATAGCCTACAATATTGGGTTGATTCTAATAAGTTGACATTAAAATAGGGGTAAACGTATTTTATTATTTGAATATTTGAATTCAAGATATCAATTTCAAAGCAGGGGAGGCATGGCTAGATAGTTCATCTGAAAAAGATCCAGGGGTGTCTTATTGGGCTACAAGTACAAAAGTAGGCTATGATGGCCAAAAACAAAACAAAACCCACAAAAAAACCCCCAACCCAACAACAACCCAAGAAACTAATGAGAAAGAGTATCTCAGAGTGGGGACAAGCAGAATAGTGAAGGGCCTCTAGATCATGCAAGTTGAAGGAATAAGGAAGTTTTAGACTGGCGTGTCAAGTATTTGAGGGCTATCATATGTAATGGATTTTATTTACTCTGGCCTTGCAGGTCAAAACTGAGAATGATGAGTTGGAAGTTAAGACAGGCAAATTTAGGCTGGATGAAGGAAAAGCTTTTTCACAGTTATTGTTATTCAGTTGTTTCAGTTGTATCTGACCCTCCATGACCCCATTTGGGATTTTCTTGGCAAAGGTACTGAAGAGGTTTGCTATTTCCTTTTCCAGTGGATCCATTTTGTCAGGCAATCAGAGGTTAAGTGACTTGCCCAGGGTCACACAGCTAAGAAATGTCTGAGGACAGATTTGAACTGAAGTCTTCCTTACTCCTTACTCCACTCTATCCACTGAGCCACAGGCTCCTTCTCTTCACATTTAGAGCTAACCAAAAGTGGAAATAAGTTCCTCCAGAAGTAGTGGATGTTCCTTCATGGTAAAGCTTTAAGCAAAGGCAGTATGATTACCTGACACAGATGTAGTAAGTAGAGGGGACTTTTGGTCCCCTCTCCATATGGATTAGACAAAAAGGCTCTTCCAAGGGTCTCGGATCTCTAAGCTGTGAACTATTGAATAATAGTTGAATAACTTTTCTTTCTCTAGATTTGACACCAAGAGAAATGATCATCTGGATAAGATAACCCTCTCTCATTCAGTCATTCTGTTCTCTGATTTCAAAATCTCTAGAATATTGAGGCCCGGGATTAGCCCCAAAGACAATAGGTCTGAGGATAGCCATCACTCTTTGTGTTTTACTAGGGCAGTGGTTGGTGGTGGGAGTGTGGGCTGGGGAAGAGCCATGTGGATAATGCCATGTGGTCCAACATCCTGGGGGTGATCTCAGCCTGCCAGGAAGTTATCCCTTTCTGTGCCAATACAAACATCTGGTACATGATAGGGATTTAATAGATGTTATATTCAAAATAGGACTGAAAAGTTTTCATTTTTGCCAGCCACAAGCAGATGCTGTTCTTCATTATCTTTGGTTCCCTTGTTATAAGTGAATTCCACAGGCCAATAACTTATTTCAATCTAATCTCATTAATTCATTTAGCTTTAGAAAGAAAGGTTTTACTAAGTGCAGAATGTACATAGCGTTTCTGAATCTTTAGACAAACCTTAATCCCTCCCCATCCTTGATGTAATAGAAAATCCACAGGCGAAGGAATCCCAGCCTTAAAAGGGAATCTCAAGAGGAAATCCAACTCGACTGGATTCAGTTCTTTCTTCATCGATAGAACCTGAGGAAATATGAGTGATCACAGGGTTAGGTTGTTGTTACAGTAACAGAGGATGTCCGGCATTATTTTGAAAAGACAAGTACTTGGCAGAGTCACAAGGTAACCGGGTACAGGGCAAGGGTTTTGAAAGACAGACATCTCTTTCCAGTTGTAATGGCATTCCACTTTGTCCCTTCTCTTTGTGTTTGCCTGGGCTTGAGCCATCTGTGCCTGTATCTCCTAGTTCCTGGAGGACAGGGACCCTGTCATTTCAGCTTTACTCTCCTATATTGCTTAGCACAGTGTCTGTATACCTGGGGCTAACAGTGTTCTCTGATGGATAGTCAAGGTCCCAGGAGCTCACAGTCCCTGTCATCTCACCTATGACTGGCCACAAGATCCTCATCTCTGATTCAGGAAAAAGCTACTTCCCAGACACACAGGTCACTTTTAGTCAGACAGGAAATGCTATGGGTATGGGAAGGAAGACATGCTGTTCTGGTGACAACTAATTAACGAATGTTACATTCAGACAGGAATGAAACATTTTAATTTCACCAGCTGCAAGCAGAGCTTGTTTTTTCATTTTTGTTTCATTGGGCCTCATTAACTTAAAGGTGGGGCCATTTATATTAGGTTGAGGTTCAAGTCTCACTATCTCACTATCTAAGACATTTAAAGTTTGTTAAATAAATTTACCATGGGAATAAGATTCCTGGGGAAATATTTAATCTATTTAATGTTACTGTTTGTTTTTCAGTTACTAATAGGTATATTTATTGTTTTATTTACTCATTCATTCATCCATCCATCCATCCATCCATCCATCCATTTATTTATTCATCTATCTATCTATCTCTATCTATTGCAGGGCAATGAGGATTAAGTGACCCTGGGGTCACACAGCTAGTAAGTGTCAAGTGTCTGAGGCTGGATTTGAACTTGGGTCCTCCTGAATCCAGGGCCGGTGCTTTATCCACTGCGCCACCTAACTGCCCAGCTACTTGCTTATTTCACTTCACACAAAACCCATGCATTTCCTTAAAGAGGGACTAGACTTGGCTATACTTTTTGTAGTAGCTGGTTAGAATTTTGGTTATTTCCTTGGCACCCTCTTCCCTGATCCACCATCTTGAGTTCATCAGTCTGAGGCACTCCCAGTATGGAAAGTGTCTGTATACAGATCACATTCACTTCTTTCTCATGTGCACTGAAAGGTGTCTTCCATGGTTATTCAGCTGGATTGCGTCAGGGGCAGTACTTCCAGCTTGACCCTAAGGGTGGCCTCTGGTCTGAAATTACCTGAAATGCAACCTGTGCCAGAAAAATGAGTTTGTCTCTCTCAAAGAGTCCCCGAGCTGTGTACATGAAGACAGAGTAGGTGATTTCATCTGTCAGGTTAATCACTCTTTCCTTGACTTCATCAGCTGGCAAGGTCCGCTGAATGGCTTTCTCAAAGACCACATTAAATGCCTGACCGGAAATAGTAAAACCAGAGAAGGAAATGGGGTAGTCGAAATTCCAGATATCTCATTGCTTATCTAGAGAGAAAAGGGGTGCCCCACTCTGCCCACAGTGTTGTGTTAAATCGGATTCCAGGAGGAATAGCATCATTAGGAGGTTAATTTGGCTTAGAAGCCTGAGTGCAGATGTAAGTTGGAACAGTTCTGACAAGAATTGAAATATGATGGTCCTATTTGTGCCATTGACCCACAGTGGCTTGGCAGAAGTCATTCACCTCTCCACCCTCATCTGAGAGATGATACTTATGTAAGCCCCAGCACTGCTTATGGATGACTGAACTCTGAGAACCTACAGGGAGGGCCTCAGAGAAGGATGGTTTGGGCCAGTACCTTCAGTGAAAACTGATAGATGGGATTGATTTTGTTGAGATCATTCAGAATAAAGTACAGCATGGATGCCCTCTCTGCAGCTGGACGGTAGTTTTCTCTTGCCTCATTGATTTTAATTTCCGTATTTTTTGCTTCTTTCACCTCAAAGCAAGGAGAAAAAAATCTTTAGTGAAACCAACCCAAGGAAAAGGAACCTGAAAAGTCAGATATCTGGTAGCATCCTGACTACAATTAGAGGACAGGATTCACCAAATTCCCTCATTTTATAGGGAAGGAAAGCGAGGCTTGGAAAGTGAAGAAACTTGCCTTGGATTTGGACCAAGGTTCTTTGGCCACAGACGCAGGTTTCTTTCTCCTGTACCACACTGGCTCTATCTTTCAAAGTCCTCCTAAGGAGGCACAATAGAGGTAAGATGGAATCTGTGTAGGGCAGGTAAGCCACCTGGGCCTACCTTTACCCTCACACCACCCAGGCAACTTGTCTGTTCTTGGAGATTCTCCTTTGGTAACGTACGATTTCACAATTTATTTTAAATAGTTTTTACCCTAGACCTCTGTCTGTAAGGGAAAAGGCTATTCCTAGAGAAGGTTTCTTACTCTCTCCTCAATTTCATTAGCTGTACGCTTGGTTGTCTCCAGATTTTCCACTAAGGCTGTGTCTCCCAGGAAGTTTCCTGATGCAGCAGATAGACGGGCTAGCAAAGAGTCTTCTAGTTCTTTTAGGACAATCTTAAATTCATTTTGAGACTTAGTGAGTTCTGCCTAAAAAAAACGCACACACCCAAGAAGCACAATCAATGATCTATAGGCTTTTTTCCTTCACTATTTATTTATTTTATTTTTAAATTTTTTCTTTTTTTCTTTTTAAAGTTAACACTTTCTGGTTAAACAGTTCTAAAAACACAGTAAATAAATAAAATAAAATATGCCAGTTATTAACAGACACATAAAACATTGTTCTAAATTACTACTAATAAGAGAAATGTAAACTTCACACTTAACACCCAGAAAATTGGCAAAGATGTCGAAATGTCAAAGATGACATAAAGTGAAAACAGTTGGAGGAGCTATGGAAACAATGAACACTAATATTTATATAATGCTTACTATGTGCCAGGCACTGTACTTTACAAATATTACCTCATTTGAGTTTCACAACAACCCTTGGAAGTAGGTACTATTCTTTTTTTGTTTTTGTTTTTTTGAGGGGCAATTGGGGTTAAGTGACTTGCCCAGGGTCACACAACTAGTAAGTGTTAAGTGTCTGAGGCCAGATTTGAACTCAGGTACTCCTGAATCCAGGACCGGTACTCTATCCACTGCGCCATCTAGCTGCCCCAGTAGGTACTATTCTTATCCCTATTTTTCAAATGAGGAAACTGAGGCAAAGAGAGGTTTAATGACTTGCCCAGGGGTCACACAGCCACCATGTGTTGAAGACCACATTTGAACTCAGGTCTTCCTGATGCCAGGCCTGGCACTCTATCTACTAATCTAGCTGCCCACCAATGGACTGTGGCTCAATCATTCTGTTTTTGTTTTTTTTGTTTTGTTTTGGGGCAGGGCAGTGAGGGTTTAATGACTTGCCCAGGGTCACACAGCTAGTAAGTGTCAAGTTATCTGAGGCCAGATTTGAACTCAGGTCCTCCTGAATCCAGGACTGGTGCTTTATCCACTGCGCCACCTAGCTGCCCTGGTTCAGTCATTCTGGAAAGCATTTTGGATTCCTGCAAAGAAAGTGACTAAAATGCCCATGCCTTTTGACCTTAAGATACCACTCCTAGGCCTGTTCCCCAAAGAGACCAAAGATAAAAAGAACAGTCCAATATTCACCAAAGTATTTATAGAAACATTTTTTTTTTTGTAGAAGCAAAGAACTGAAAACAAAATGGATACCCATTGATTAAAGAATGTCTGAACAAATTGTGGTACATGAATGTATCAATCAATGTGAAAACTACAGGAGAGGTTTGTGAAGACAACTGATACCATAATGGAGAAGAGAAGTGAGAGAGGGTAGGGAAAAGCTAGAAAGAGGACTCTCAAGATGACAAGTCTAAAGACATACGTTATAGATAGAGGGAAGAGCAGGACTAGAAGAAGATCATCCATTATGGGTTGTTGTTTTTTTTTTGTTGTTGTTGTTTGTGTGTTTGTTTGTTTGGTTTTTTTGCAGGGCAATAGGGTTTAAGTGACTTGCCCAGGGTCACACAGCTAGTTAAGTGTCAAGTGTCTGAGGCTGAATTTGAACTCGGGTCCTCCTGAATCTAGGGCCAGTGCTTTATCCACTGCGCTATCTAGCTGTCCCCTTCTTGTTTTTTGTTGTTGTTGTTGTTTTTTTTAGTGAGGCAATTGGGGTTAAGTGACTTGCCCAGGGTCACACAGCTAGTAAGTGTTAAGTGTCTGAGGCCGGATTTGAACTCAGGTACTCCTGACTCCAGGGCCAGTGCTCTATCCACTGTGCCACCTAGCTGCCCCCCCTCATTATATTTTAATATGAAGAAGGAAAAAAGTAGCATCCCTGAGAAGGGCCTGTTACATAGCCCTCAGAGTCATAACTCGGGTGGGATAACTGAGGCTTTGCTAGGGGGTCATAAATTTGTCCGAGGAGCTGACAACCTTTTTGGTCCTTTAGCAGCAGAGCAACAGCCGATTTTAATACCTAATCAGCAAGAATAATTAGGTAAACTAGAAGCTCCCTCTACCCTCCTTTCCCCACCCCAGAAGCGGCTTGATACAAATTGATACAATCTGAAGATAGTAGCACCAGAAAAAACCAGTGATGGTGTTGTATAGTATGACGATAACAAATCAAGACTGAATGCTGTATCCTTAACGATGTCCAGTCTCTTTGTGAGGGTGGGGGGGAGAGCCGGGGGAATCTTAACAATTTTGTTTTGTTTTGGTTTTGGTGAGGCAATTGGGGTTAAGTGACTTGCCCAGGGTCACACAACTAGTTAGTGTCAAGTGTCTAAGGCTGGATTTGAACTCAGGTCCTCCTGACTCCAGGGCCAGTGCTCTATCCACTGCTCCAACTAGGTGCCCCACGATGTCCAATCTCAAACCCTGAAGAAGAGATATAAGGATGCACTTCCCTTGCTGCTTTGTTGGGGACTGAGGGGCCTATGGATTTAGAATACTGTCTATACTAACAGATTAGATGGACATGTTAATTTTTCTCAACTATTTATTCACCCCTCCCTTTTTTATTCTTCATTGTAAGGGACAGAACTCTAGGTAGGTGAGATGAGGGATATATTAGGAAATTAAAGTGATATAAAAATGTAATCCTCTATCCAAATCTGGCCCTTCATCAGAACAACCATGGAGATAAAGGCACTTTCCCAAAACAGTGGCCCCTTTTTAGCAGGGAGGAAAGAAAAGCAGGAAGGATAGATGGAAAGAGGAGAAAAGGAGGGAAGGGATGAAGGAAGGAGGGAAGGAAGTAAAGATGTATTAAGCCTTTACTATGTGCTAGGCACTTTGCAAAAAGAAAAGAAGGTCCCTATCCTCCAAAAGCTTACATTCCAATAGGGAAGATGACAAGGGAGCTGAAAAACAGGGAATTGTGGGTTGTGAGGGTTGGAGGCATGATATTAAAGACCAGCTGTCAGGGACAAGGCCTAGAGAGCTTATGCTGGCCTGGGCTCTGCCACAAAATGAAGCCCCAAGCAGGGGCTCATCAGGGTGGAGGTGGAGTGGGGGGGAGGGTCAGGCCTCATGGAAGGATGTTTCAGGGTGAACAGGCTGCAGGGATAGCCGGCTAGTCCAGGGCAAGAAGGCCCCAGGATCTGGAGGAAGTTCTAGGGTGTCAGCAGTAGAGAAGGCATGGTTTTGGGGGCAGCTAGGCAGCGCAGTGGATAAAGTACTGGCCCTGGATTCAGGAGGACCTAGTTCAAATCTGGCTTCAGACACTTGACACTTACTAGCTATGTGACCCTGGGCAAGTCACTTAACCCTCATTGCCCCCCAAAACAAAAACAAACAAAACAAACAAACAAAAAATAAATAAATAAATCTGAGAAGGCATGGTTTTGAAGTTTAGGAGGTCAGGAAGAAGGCCAGGAAAAGATGGAATTAAACACATAATAATTAAAGCAGCACTTACTATATACAAGGCACAGTGTGAGGTGCTAGTGGTACAAAGACTTCACCTGCTCCCAAGTATATTGAGTTTTATATTCTACTGGAGAACATGTAAACAAATAAATAATAAATACATGGTCATTTGAGGGGGCAGCTAGGTGGTGAAGCGGGCTTGGAGTCAGGAAGATTCATCTTCCTGAGTTCAGATCTGGCCTCAGACACCTACTGGCTGTGTGACCCTGGGCAAGTCACTTAACCCTGTTTGCCTTAGTTTCCTCATCTGTAAAATGAGCTAGAGAAGAAAACAGCAAACTACACCAGTATCTCTGCCAAGAAAACCCCAAAATGGGGTCATGGAGAATCAGACATGACTGAAACAACTGAACAACAAAAATCATGTGAGGGAGGATACAGCACTGACTAGGGAAGTATCAAGGAGGGCTTTGCATGAGAGGTGACATTTGGGCCGAGCCTTGATAGAAACTAAGAGGCCAAGGCCTGTGGGAGGTGCTTTCGGGATAGAGGACAGTCTATGCAAAGAGATAGGAGATGTGATGTCAAGTTCTTAGAATAGCAAGTAGCCCAATGTAGCTGAAAGGAGTATTGGAGAGGACAGGGAGGGAAAGGAATAAGTATTTATTAAGTGCCTGATATGTGGTGCTTTTAAAATATTATTTCATTTACTTGTCACAACAACCCTGTGAGATAGGTGCTATTATGATTCCCATTTCACAGTTGAGGAAACAGGGGAAGTGGTGAAGAGGTGAAGTGACTTGCCCAGGGTCACACAGCTAGTAAGTGTCTGAATCTGGATTTGAACTCAGGTATCCCTGATTTCAGTCTCCAAGCCATTTCTGAAGTAATATAAAATAAGTCTGAAAAGGAAGGCTGGAGCCAGGTTCCAGAGGGTTTTAAAGGTCAAGCTGAGGAGTTTGTGATCTTAGCAGCAACAGTCACTGAAAATTTTTGATCCTTGGGAGTCGACTTGGTTCAGCCTGTGCTTCAAGAAGATTATTTTGGCTGTGATGTAGAGGATCAGTTAGAGGGAGGAGAGGCAGAGGTACCAATTAGGAGCCTCTTGCAATGGTCCAGGTGAGAGGCATTGAAGATCCAAACTAGAGCATTGGCTATGTGAATAGATAGAGTGATATGAGAAATATGGAGCTAAATTGTCATTACTGGAATCTTTTCTTTTCAAATGAAGTAGCCATTTAATTTAAAATTACATTTGTGAGGTAGATGACAAGATAAATGGGAAAGAAGTGACTTACTCTGTGGTAAGTGAAAATACGATCAATCTTGATGAGAAGAGCACATTCAACAGAAAGGTAAGAAGACAGGTTGCGTTTGCAGCCTCCATAGTTAACTGTAATTCACAACACCATTCCTTCCTTCCCTCAGCTTTGCTGTTCTTTTCTGCCTTCCTTTAGGAACACCCAGCTCCCTTCCCCACACTGCTTTTGCTATCCCAACCAATGGTACCTTCAGCTCCTCGAGATCCGGTCGCTCTTTGGCCACAACAGCAGCCAAAAGTTGATCTTCCAACCCATCCCGAGTTACTAGAAAATTGATGAGGGTGCACTGAGCCTGCATCTCAGGCTTGTAATGTGGATTAAAATACTTGGTGTGAAGGATTAGACGGAAATTGGGATGGTATTCCACTTCTTTATCGCCTACCTTAATGTATCTATGGGATTAATGAAACAGATATTCAGCTATATTGCCAGATGTTGATATGGGTAAAAATTATTTTTTACTCTCACCATGTCTGCTAACCATTTTCCTCTCTGAATAGGGCATAGCACCCCAAAATAATCCACCCAGTAATTTTGGGTTCTCTTTTTGTTGCTACAACCCACAAATAAAATGGGAGGAGATTTTTCCTATCAAAGTTCTCTTCCTTTCCTCCATTCTTTCTAGTTTATTTGGTGATGTTCCCTTCAAATAGGCAGATGGATTATAAATGCAAAGCAAAACAGTAAACACAGTTTAGAGGCACAATTAAACTTTCCTACGAGCATACACATTTTATACAGTTGAACAATATTATCATTAAATACAGTTTCATACTGGATCAGCAGAACAGAATTTTAAAGCACTTAATCACACTGTGAATGTGTCACAGTTTATGGTTTAGCTTTAAAATATCAATTGATCCTTTCCAGGTGTAGACCTTTGTCCTTTCCCCTCTAATCAGCTGACTTCAGGCCCTGACTCTCAGATGATTGTTCTGCTGGCTAACTCCCTCTACTTCTAGTCCCTGGTGTCCAACTACTATCTTTAGACCTTCTCGGTCACTAGAATAATGCCATTTCCTGTTTTCTTTCCATTTCTTCTGTCTTAGAGCTGTTACTATCAAATTTTGTGCCTACAACGAGATGCACAAAATGGGACCTTAACCAAATTACCAAAATACTCAGAGAAATGAGTACCTCAAGGTCATTGCTGGGGAGGTTGGGGAAGGAAGGAAGCTTTTATCTGGTAGCTTCCTATTTTAACTAATTATTACTGCTAACCAGGTAGGAAGCTCAGTGCTTTTGAAAGACCAAAAGTGCCATTAACCATCTCTACACATTTTGTCACCCCTGTAAAACCCCTGCATCAGCAAACCCCACCCTAGCTCTTGGATGGATGTACAATATAAACACTCCTCAGGGAAGATCCTCTTCCTTTTCCCAGATTAAAGTATAAAGTATAAAGAGTGTTAAGTGACTTGCTCAGGGTCACACAGCTAGTAAGTGTCAAGTGTCTGAGGCCACATTTGAACTCAAGTCCTCCTGAATCCAGGGCCAGTGCTTTATCCACTGCGCCACCTAGTTGCCCCCCCCCCACCTCTCTATCAGTGAGATTTATTCATAATCTATGCCTTTAGGTTTATCATATTAAGAATCTTCCCCCCACCCCCAACTGTCCCCTATACTCTCTCCTTTTTCTCTTTCTGTCCAAGCTCCTTGGGTGGGGGAGGCAGAGTCTGATCATTTCTCTCACTGCTCATAACTGCTCTGATTGAAAGTCCTTTCCTTCTTCCAGACTCGGACATCAACACAGTGTCTCACTATTCCTCCTTGCTTGACATAGGTTCATAGGCTTTCAGAGTTGGGAAAATCCTCAGAGGTCTCCTATCATAGTCTATACCTCTCTACAACACCCCTGTATTGACAAATCATCGAAGATCTCCAAAGATTAGGAAACTCACTACCTCCCAATGCAGCTCATTCCATTTTTTTGGACAACTTTCCTTGTTAGGAAATTTTTTTCTTATGTTTCAGTTGAAACTGGCTTTACTGCAACCTCTAATCATTGCCTTCTGGGTCAAACAAAATAAATATGTTTTCTCTTTCCCATGACAGCCCTTCAGACACTCCTAGATACCTCTCATGTGAGTCTTCTCTTCCCCAGGCTAACACATTCTTCTTGTCCCTTCACCCAAACATGGTATGATGTCCACTTTTCTCACTGTCCTGGTCACTCTCTTGTGGACCTAAAGGTGGTACCTAGAACTGTGCACAATCCTGCAAAGGTAATTTCTCTTCTACCAAAGGCAGAGTGCAGCGGGACTTCTCCGCCTGACTGTCCTCATCTGGGCGGTGGGACTAGATGATCCCTGATTGCCTTTCTAGTTCTAAACCTTAAGATCCTGACTCACTCGGTACATGATGCTTTTTATTAGTATAGACAAACAATGGGCCTTTTTTTCCTAGCTGTTGTATTGACTCATAGTGAAGAGGAGGTAAGGGAAAGGGGAAGGGAATAAGCATTTATAATAGTCCATATCATGTGCTAAGTGCTTTTTTACAAATATCTCATTTCTATTTTACAAATGTTTACAAGTATTATCTCATATCTCTACAACAACCTTGAAAGGTAGGTGCTATTATTTTATGCCTTTTTTTTTTTTTTTGCAGGGCAGTGAGGGTTAAGTGACTTGCCAAGGGTCACACAGCTAGTAAGTGTCAAGTGTCTGAGGCCACATTTGAACTCAGGTCCTCCTGAATCCAGGGCCAGTGCTTTATCCACTGTGCCACCTAGCTACCCAGCCCCATTTTACTGTTGAGGAAACTGAGGCAAACCAAGGTTAAGTGACTTGCCCACAGGGTCACACAGCTCACAAATGTCTGAGGCTGGATTAGAATTTAGGTCATCCTGACTCCAGGCCCAGTATTCTATCCACTGGTCACTGGCTGCCTCTATATTGAGTTTGCTGCATTAAGACCCCGGTGTCTTTTTTCTGTATAAAGTATTGTCTATTTACATTTTCTCCATCTTGCACTTCTATAGTTGATTTTTAAAACTACATGTATAAAACACTGGCCCTGGATAAAACGCAGGCCCTAGATTCAGGAGAACCTGAGTTCAAATCAGGCCTCAGACACTTGACACTTATTAGCTGTGTGACCCTTGGCAAGTCACTTAACCTTCACTGCCCCACAAACAAACAAAAAACCTACATGTAGCAAAACAATCTAAAGTTAACATTAGAGAATAACAAAGAACAAGCATGGCCCCAAAGAGGAGTTCTGAGAAGACACCTCTCCCCTGTTCCTTTAAGGAGAGGGGAAGTTCCCATTTGTGGAATATTTTCAGATTTTTTTTTTCTGATGTTGATTTATTTAACTGATCTCTTTTTAAAAAAATATTATTTGCTATATAAAATGGCTTTCTGGGTAGGGGGAAGAGAGGGGTATAGGAAGAAATTTAGGCAATATAAAACAAAAAATGGCTAAAATTTCATTTAAATAAAACAAAGTATGGGACTCTACACATATCCCTATTCCATTTCCATTAACATTCTGTTATCTCTCTCTCTCTCTTTTTTTGAGACAATTGGGGTTAAGTGTCTTACCCAAGGTCACGCAGTAAATATCTGAGGTCAGATTTGAACTCCAGTCCTCCTGACTCCAGGGCAAGTGCTCTATCCACTGCACCACCTAGTGGCTCCAATACACTATTATCTCAAGAGCTTTTTGGATGCTGATTAATTGAATTTGTTAGCTGGCCCTTCCAGCTTTGGGTCATCTACACAGACTTAATAAACATGTCATCTAATTGAGCTGTATGCCCTTGGGCAAGTAACCCGCACCCGCCACACACACCCCTAGGGGCTTCAGTTTTCCTCATCTATAAAAATGAGGCTACTAGATTAGAAAACTCTATAATCCTATAACCTTCATCTAAATTGATACAAATGCAAAAACAGAACAAAAACTAGGCCACATCCCTAGAATACCTCAACAGAGGTCTTCCTCCAGGTTGACACTGATATATCAACTACTCCTTTTTGAGTCTTGTCATTTAGCTGGTTCCAAACCTATCTAACTCTACTATACTCCAGTCTGCTTCTCTCCATAGCTTCCACAAAGTTGTGACCTTGCCAAATGCCTTGCCAAAATCTAAGTAGTCTATGGTCTCCTGGTGTATAAAAACTACTCATCCAGGAAATCTGTGCCCTTTCTGGCCCTGTGGTCTGTGGTTGAACTTCACCACAGTATACATTCTGGTTTTCCTTCCATCAATCATCCGAATGCTTTAGATCATGATTTTCCCCTCTTGTCCAGGGATTTCCTTACAAGGGTACACCTTCTTGATATAAAATGCTCTCTTATTGGCCCCTTTATCTAATCTGTTCCTTTTGAAGTCATTCTGCCAAATCTCCATGATTCCTACAGTATCTATTGTACCCACTTGTGCTAACATCTCCAGTCACTTTTATTATCCATATTTTGTGCATTTGTGTACAGAAACTTGAAGCTCTCTTATTACTATCCCTTCCCTGTGAATTAATGGGCTTTTCCATTGACATTCTATGTTATACCTGCCGTTCGGTAGTATCCAGCTTGGTGTCAGAGTTTTCTTCCTCTCAGTTTTCCACCACAACTTTCAGAATATTTAAGACCCCAGCTATACACAGATAACTCCCTCGCCTTAGATATGGAATGAGCTCCCACAATCCCCCATCTCTCTTTCAGGAAGGGACTATTCTTTCACATTGTAGTGATTTTTTTAAAGTATCTAATTTTCTAGCAGGAAAGTCAAAGAAATTCAGTATATTCTCCCTTTATGCCATTTCCCTCCCACAAAAGAAGATGAACCCATAGAAAACTCGCTGCTCTCTTAGAAGAAAAAGCAATTTACCTTCCTTTTTTAATCGTGTTTCTGCCCAGTAAATGATCTAACACGGGCTCTACAGTCTCTCCAATATTCTCAATGAGTAAAGTATCTCCCTCTGAGATGGCTTTCTCAATATTGTCCAGATAGCTGCAGACACAGTATAACAGTGATCTCATGAATATTTATGCAATAAAACAGAGGCGGCTTGCAATACTGCATTTTAAGAAGCAACTCTTCAGAATGAGGGCCAATTAAATTGATAAAAATGAGAAATTGTTTCACTGCTGATGGTACTTTACCCCTTCAGAAAAGAAGGTTCGTGGTCCTTTATGCTTATCATTAATTTAGCTTTAGACACAGCCACTCACCTGGGCAAATGATAGAATAAAGAGGTATATAGGAAAGTCAGTTAATGCTATATATTTTTCTGCCCAGTACAGCAAGATACTGATTAGAACAACAATCAGGGACAGCTAGGTGGCGCAGTGGATAGAGCACCAGCTCTGGAGTCAGGAGGACCTGAGTTCAAATCCAGCCTCAGACAGTTGACACTTACTAGCTGTGTGACCCTGGGCAAGTCACTTAACCCCAATTGCCTCACAAAAAAAAAAAAAAAAAGAACAACAACCAAAAAATTACTCCTGTGAAGCACAAATGAATTTTAATTTGATCTATTCTAAGTTATAATTATGTAAAATTTGGTAACTTATTGGGCTTCAGCCCAATAGACACATGCAGTATGAATTAGAATACATGTGACCATTTCACAGGATCAGGATCTAGCTGTATTTTTGTTGTTTAATTGTTTCAGTCGTGTCCAAATCTTCATGACCTCATTTGGGTTTTTTTGGTTTTGTTTTGTTTTTATTTATTTTGGGGAGCAAAAATACTAGAGTGGTTTGCTATTTCCTTCTCTAGTTCATTTTATGGATGAGGAAACTGAGGCAAACAGGGTTAAATGGCTTGTCCAGGGTCACACAGCTAAGAAGTGTGTAAGACTGGATTTGAACTCAGGTCTTCCTGACTCTAGAACCAGCAATCTCTCCATCATACCACTTAGCTACCCTCTAGCTATATTAGCAGAAAAAATACATAGCATTATCCATCTTTCCTATTTACCTAGCTGTGTTACCTCCATCAGGGAGTATAGGTTTGTTTAAAAACAGCATCAACAACAAAACATAAAGAAAGCTGTGCATTAGTCAATGTTGGAATTTCTTTTCTTTTCTTTTCTTTTTTTTGGCAAGGCAATGAGGGTTAAGTAACTTGCCCAGGGTTTCACAACTAGCAAGTGTCAAGTGTCTGAGGACGGATTTGAACTCAGGTCCTCTTGAATCCAGGGCCTGTGCTTTATCCACTGAGCCACCTAGCTGCCCCTGGAATTTATTTTCAAAGATAGATTAATGCACCTAAAGACTCATTCACTTGAAAATCATTGGACTACCTGAAAACCATGATCAAAAAAAGAGCTTAGACATCATCTTCCAAGAGATTGTCAGGGGAAATTGCCCTGATATTCTAGAAGCAGAGGACAAAATAGAAACTGAAAGAATTCACCAATCACCTCTTGAAAGAGATCTAAAAAAGGAAAACTTCCAGGAATATTATAGCCAAATTCCAGAGATCCCAGGTCAAGGAAAAAATATTGCAAGCAACCAGAAAGAAACAATTCAAGTACTGTGGAACCAGTCAGGATAGCACAAGATCTGGTAGCTTCTACATTAAAAGATCGGAGGGCATGGCATATGATATTCTGGAGGGCAGAGGAACTAGGATTACAACCAAAAATCACCTACCCAGAAAAATTATTATAATCTTTCAGGGGAAAAAAATGGGACTTCAGTGAAAAAGAGGCCTTTCAGGCATTTGTAATGAAAAGACCTAAACTGAATAGAAAATTTGACTTTCAAATACAAGACCATAGAGAAACATAAAAAGGTAAATGGGAAAAAGAAATCATGAGGGAGGTTAAAAAGTTAAACTGTTTACATTCCTACTTGGGAAGATGATACTTCTAACTCATAAGAACTTTCTCAGTATTAGGGCAGCTGAAAGGAATAAATTTAGACAGAGGGCACAGGTGAGAATTGATTATGAAGGGATGATATATGTAAAGACTCATTCAGGCATTAATTAATTCATTAAGTATTTCTAAGAATCGACCTATTTTGTGCCAGATATTGAGCTTGTGGCTGCCTTCCTATTGTCCTAAGGTTTGGGGACTGTGGTACTGTGGTGACAATAACAATTATATATGTCTCATAATAAATAACATATACCCCTTTTGTCCCAGTCGAATGGCTTTCAAGTCTTCCCCATATTTGTTTTTAATCCACTTGATTCCTTGTAGCTGAGCATCGACAATGAGAGGCCACCTCTCTGTGTTGCATAGAATGGTGGCATTCTCTGTTGACATGCGATCACTGGGAAGACCCTGGTTATTCCATGTGGCAATGTCCGCATCATCTGTTAGCAAAGTCAGTGGGTCCAGACCTTCAGTGATAGGAATGGGAACCTGCAGATAGAAAAGGCACTTCCTCAGAAGCAGTGATGGCAGAAGGCTAGAACAGCCAGCTGCCTTAAGTAGGGTCTCCTAGCTGAATGGACAACAACTCTAAACAAGTAATGTGGTGGAGAAGACAGTGTCATGCAAAGTTATTCTGGAATAAGGGGGCCACAGACTCCTCCAAACTTGGAAGTTTTGCAGCACAGCCAGGGTTATGTTAGCATTAGTGATATTAGACCACAGTACGAATTCCAAATGGACTGATGGCAAAGGAACAGAAATGATGATGAGCTTTGGCAGTATCCGCCTATAAATCCTGAGTATGCCTATGCCTGTTACCTTTAGTTGATTTAGGTATGGGACCCAAAATTTATCCACCAGTTCATTCCTGTACTTTTTGGTGAAATAACCCACATAGGAAACAAAGGCTGAGATCAGTAGGACATCTCCACACAAAGTTATCCCCTGCTCTTTGTAGTTTTCCACAGATTCAGCCCAACGGACATTTTCAGATGCTAATCCTCCTACGAGCCTAAAAAAGGAGAGATAGCCATTGGTAAATGGGATGAGGAAAGAGAAGAAAAAAATCTAATTACAATTTAGTCTTATTCCAGACAATTTATATCATTTTTTTCCTCCAATAACTTGCTGATAGCTTCTGGCAGAGGAACTTTTGACATTTATAATAGGATAGAGAATAATTTGAGAGCTTAACTCAGTCACTCAGTGGTGAGAAGGGAGCAAAAAATGATTCAGTCAAAGACTTTTGCCAAGATTTATTCTCAGTACTTCGGTTAAACTTAATGCAACTCAATAAATATTTATTAAGGAAAAAAAGAAATACTTATTAAGCACCTACTATGTTCCAGATACTGTGTTAAACGCTTGACAAATATTATCCAATTTGATCCCTCCAACAACCTGCTATCATTATCCCCATTTTACAATTCAGGGAACTGAAGTAAACAGAAACAGCTTGCCTGGGGTCACACAGCTATTAAATTTCTCTGGCTAGATTTGAACTCAGGTCTTCCTGACTCCAGGCCCAGCACTCTATTCACTGTACTACCTAGCTATGTTCCAGGTGTACTAGGTACTAGGTATACAAAGGTGAAAATTATTTACATGGCACCTGCCCCCAAGGAGCTTACAATGGAAGACAAGGGAATCCAATACATGCACAAATAAGTATGATCTACTAAAATAAGTAGAATGTGAGAGGAAGAAAAGAAATACCTAGACTAAGTAAACTAAGAAAAATTCCAGGAAGAACCAATCATTTCCACAAGAAAGACTGGATGAATATGAAGTGGATCTTGAAGGAAGAGAGGTATTTTTTTTTTCCTAGCACACCAATCACTTTTTAAAAAATAAAAGCATTTTATTATTTTCCAGTTACATGTAAGGATAGTTTTCAACATTTGTTTTAGGATTTTTAGTTCCAAATTTTTTTCCCACCCTCCCTTCCCTCCCTCCTCCCTAAGATGGAAAGCAATCTGATATAGATTATATATTTGTATATATATGTATATATATATATATACACACAATCACATTAAACATATTTCTGCATTAGTCATATTGTGAAAGAAGAATCAGAGCACAAGGGAAAAAACCTCAAAAAAGAATGGAAAAAAAAAACCAGCCCCAAAATAGAAACAGTATGGTTCAATCTGCATTAATAATCCACAGTTCTTTTTTCTGGATGTGAGAACATTTTCTATCTTGAGTTCTTTGAAATTGTTTTGGATCATTGCACTTCTGAGAAGAGCTAATAGTGTTGCTGTTACTGTGTACAATTTTCTCCTGGTTCTGCTCCTCCCAGTCAGCACCAGTTCATGTAAGTCCTTCCAGTTTAAGAGAGGTATTTTAACAAGTCAATTTCAAGCACAGGAAGATGGCCTTTGTCATTGGAGGCAAGAGACTACTATGAGATCAGTAGTGATACAATTTGACTAGAATATAGTGTGTGGGAAGTAAAGCAATATGAAATAAGGCTAGCAGGGTAGGTTATGGAGGACCTTAAACATGCTGCTAAGGGGTTAATAAGTGGTACAGCCAGGTGGCACAAGCCTGGCGGCTTGGAATCAAAAAGACCCATCTTCCTGAGTTCAAATCTGACCTCAGATACTTATTAGCTATGAGACCCTGAGCAAGTCACTTATTCCTGTTTGCCTCAATTTCCTCATCTATAAAATGAGCTGGAGAAAGAAATGGCAAACCAGCTCTAGTATCTTTAACAGGAAAACCTCAAATGGGTTCACAAGGAATTGGACATGACTCAACAACAATAATAAAAGTTTTTATCCTATCCAAAAATTAGAAATATAGGCTTCTTGAGGGCAAAAATTATTTTTTAATTTCTATCTTTGTTTCTTTTGTGCATAGTAGGTACCTAATAAATTGTTGAATTGAACTGATTCGAATTAGGGAGTCATTGAAGGTTTTTGAATAGGGGAAAGACATGGTCAGGTGTGCATTTGGAAAATTTTAGTAAACATTCATTGGCACCACTTAAAAATGAATCATATTTCAACTTTGAAAGACTTAATTCTCAGCAATACAATGATCCAAGTCAATTCCAAAGGACTCATGATGGAAAATTCTCTCCACATCTAGAAAAAAGAACTGTGGAATCTGAATGCAAATTGAACCATACCGTTACTACTTTTTTTTTTTTTTGAGGTGTTTTCTTTTTTTTTTCCTGATTCTTCTTTAACTAATGCAGAAATATATTTAATGTGATTGTACATATATAACCTATATCAGATTGCTTATGGAGGGAGGGAGAAAAAAATTTGGAACTCAAAATCTTATAAAAACAAATGTTGAAAACTATCTTTACATGTAACTGGAAAATAAAATACTTTTAAGATTGAAAAAATGGGAATCATATTTCTTCTTCTCCTTCCTCCCACCCCCACCCCCACAGCTATCTTCCAATCTGGACTAGGTGCATTTTAGTGATATTTTTGGGGTATATCTCACAAACACTCATTAATAATCTACTTTGGCTCTACAGAGAAAGGCTTGGGCAGTCGTCATACTTCAAATGAATACTCCAGCCAATCATGATCTATTTGTTAACTACAGGAGAAGGGGATGGTAAGAGTTCACAGAGGAGTGGCTGGCAGTATCTCAGGCCACTGGCATTATAACATTCAGGATATAATTTTCCCCATGATATGCTGGCATCTGAAAGGGTGCCATGAATATATTAAGGACAATTATCTCATTTGGGCCTCATAACAACCTAGTGAGGTAGATACTACATCATCCAAACTTTAGTTTTCTCACCTGTTATCCTAGCTGTAGTATCTACTTCACCAGGTAGTTATGAGGCTCAAATGAGATAATTTTTACGTAGTGCTTTGTAAAGGATAAAGCATGACATAAATGTCAGTTGAAAAAAAAATGCTTTTAATATATAGGCTGAGAACAGAGCTGGACCATCGATGGCAAGAGTCAGACTATTGTCTGAAATAAACAAGTCATTCTCCTGGATCTTAGGGTATTTTGGTGTGGTTTAAGATCACATTACCCTTTCCAAGGCTGTTACTCAAAGCATGTTGTTGTGTTCACATTTGGACTATAAATGAACAGTATACATCAAGCCTTTCTAAAAATACATCTATCTACATATACGTGTATATATATATATATGTGTATATACACACACACACACACACACACACACATATATATATATATATATATATATATATACACACATATATACATAGTGATCCCTTCCACATGGTGACTTTCCCCAATTCGGTTTTGATATCTTGAGGGTCAGCTTAAGAAATTAAATAGGAATTTTTAGGGTGTTTTGTGGAAGCCACAGATGCCACATGAAGGCCAGAAGATGACACAGAAAAAATTTAGAAGTTCAGAAATGCATAAAATATATGAAAAAATATCAAGAAAACAGTAAAAGAAAACCGTGAAGCCAGAAGACTTCTCTGGTACAAAGGGAGGGTCAAAAAATTTTATGCAGATTTTCCAGATGGGGGGAGGTGCTGCACCCCTAACCCCTTGATGTAGAAGGGATATCTATTTGGATAGCTATTATATAGGTATCTATAGATACCTATATTATATGTTGCTATAATATAGATAACAGATATACAGATAATGTCTATATATGATATAGATAGATAATATATCTAATATAAAATATATAGAAATGTCACATCATCAATATATTAGACATGCCACATGTCATAAGACATAGATATATCTATATATATAATATAGATATTAGATCTCTATACATACATATATATATATATATATATATATATATATATATATATATATATATATATATATGAGTAGTACAGATACTATAAAACTATCACTGGCAAGTATGCCCCAGGACAATGTAATATGTAAGAATAGGGTATTATCAGGAGGCAACCCCGTGAGTGCAGTGAAAACAATGCTGGATTCGGAAGGTGAAAACCTGGGTTAAAACCCCAGCTCTGTTGCTTACTACCTGTGTCACCTCAGGCAAGTTACCTAACTTTTCTGGATGACAATTCTCTCATCTGTAGAAGGAAGGTATGGGACTAGACAACACCCAATTTCCTTCCAGTATCTCTAAATCTCTAAATCTGTTTCCAGTAAGAGAGCCCCCTTGGACAGAGTTAGGCTGAATTCTTTGCTGACAGTTTGCATTATAAGGAGAATCTGTGTGCTAAGTTGAAAAACTTCAATGAAAAGGTGACCAAATACAGAAGGCAGCTCATTTAAATTCATATTATGTAAGGTGAGGTTACATGCCAAGGCCAACCCTTATCTCACTTAACCCCATGTGTATTGGTTTTTAAAATTATTAATTATTATTATTATTATTTTGCAGGGCAATGAGGGTTAAGTGACTTGCCCAGGGTCACACAGCTAGTGTCAAGTGTCTGAGGCTGGATTTGAACTCAGGTCCTCCTGAATCCAGGGCCAATGCTTTATCCACTGAGCCACCTAGCTGCCCCTGTGTATTGGGTTTTAAAAGCTGCTTTAAAAAAAAAAAAAAAGGTTCTTATTTGGGTGAATGTTACTTTTTTTTTTTAAAGTGAGGCAATTGGGGTTAAGTGACTTGCCCAGGGTCACACAGCTAGTAAGTGTGTATTAAATGTCTGAGGTCAGATTTGAACTCAGGTACTCCTGACTCCAGGGCCGGTGCTCTATCCACTGCGCCACCTAGCTGCCCCTGAATGTTACTTTTTTTAAATAGTACTTTAGCTTTTCCAATTACGTGTAAAGACAATTTTTAATATTCATTTATAAAATTTTTCTGATCCAAATTTTTCTCTCTTCCCTCTCCCCCTCTCCCTGAAGTGGTAAGCAATTGGATATGTGCAATCATGTAAAACATATTTCCATATTAGTCATGTTGAAAAAGAAGAAATGAGTGCTACTTCCAAAAGGGGTCTTTGCCTGGGCTTCCTCCTCTTCAGGTGACCCCAGAACCTGAGAGTTCCTTTTGCTCTAGCTAGGCCCAACATACCTGTTAGCTAGGGAAATGACTCTGTTTGTGGCATCTGCCTCCTGTTGACACTTTATTTTCTCAGCTGTAGCCTTTTCAAAGGCAGCTGTTAAATTGGCCAGATTAGCATTGAGTTCCTGGGGGAGGAAACCCAAACAAGTTGAAAAGGCCCTTTAAGAAAGAAACATTGAGTGTTACCAGCTCCCTCCACCCCCTACCCGAGCTAAGAGAAAGACTGCCCATGTGAGGGGGAAGTATGTTACAGAACTTCCCATAAAGGCAGAGCATCCCTCAGAGGTGCATGCAGCTTACAGCGAGAAGCCTCCTGGAATGATCTGGTCCCCACTCTCCCCATTTAATAATTCATGAGTAGAGCCCATGCCAACCCCTTTTAAACAAGAGATATTGACAGGGATCATGAACAAGTTGCACTGGTGTTTTACTAGGGATATGAGCAAGCACTTACAGCAATTTTGTTTTTGATCCGAGTGAGCTTATCTTGTGCCTCTGCCAGTTCTGCATTAGCCTCTTCCAGGGCCTGTCTCTTGGGTGCTACATCGCAATAGACTTCATAGAAACGGACAATATTGATACACCAAGAACACAGGCCTGCAGCGGCTGCTGACTTGGAACGAATGAATTCAGGATCAAAGGTGGGATTGCCTTGATAGGGCCTGGAGAGAGACAGAGACAGAGAGAGAGAGAGACAAACAGAGACACAGAGAGACACACACGGAGACAGAGATGAAGAGAGACATGGAGGGAGAGAGGGAGAAAGAAAGGAAGGAAAGCAGAAAGACAGACAGAAAGAAAGGATGAATTAGGGAGACAAGGATGTAGAGGTTTGTCAGGATCAGAATCTCTTCAAATGTCTTCAACATTTTATTCCTGGGATTGGAGATTAAACTAATTACAAGCAGTGAGGGGGAGAGTAGGTTAATTACCTCCTTTATAGCTTGGTGACCAAGGATAAAAATATATAGATCTAGGGGCGGCTAGGTGGCGCAGTGAATAGAGCACCGGCCCTGGAGTCAGGAGTACCTGAGTTCAAATCCGGCCTCAGACACTTAACACTTACTAGCTGTGTGACCCTGGGCAAGTCACTTAACCCCAACTGCCTCACTTAAAAAAAAAAAAAAAGAAAGTAATTATTAAAAAAATATATATATATATAGATCTGGTAACTCTGCTTTCTGTGGCATCAAAAGTGAGAGATAGTAAAGGAATGAAGAAAAATAGAAAACAGGGCAAAACACCTGCCCTCCAGGAGCTTACAATCGAAGACAGGGGAATCCTATTCATGCACAAATAATATGATCTACTAGAAAAAGTAAAATGTGAGAGGGGCAAAAGAAATATCTAGAATAGGTGACCTAAGAAAAGCTCCAGGGAGTTCAAATCTGGCCTCAGGTATCTACTAGTTCTGTGACCCTGGGAAATTCACTGTTTGCCTCAGTTTCCTCAACTATAAAATAAAGATAATGATAGCACCTATTTCCCAGGGTTGTTATGAGAATCAAATTAGATTATATTTGTAAAGCATTTAGCTCAGTTCCTGGAATGTGATAGGTGCTTAAGAAGTGCATGTTTCTTTCCTTCCTTCCTCATCCTTCTCTCTTTTGACACTACCCTGTCAAAGATCCTCTTCACCTTACACCTGGACTATTGAAATAGCCTGCTGGTCTCTCCCCACCATAGTCCATTCTCCACTCAGCTATCAAAACGGTCATTTTAAAGGGCAGGTCTGAGTATGTCAGCTCTCACCACCACCCTCCCCCTATTCAATAAGCTACAGTGGCTTCCTAATTACTTCTAGGATCAAATATACAATCCTCTGTCATTCAAAGCCTTTCATAACCTGGCTTCCTTCTACCTTTCTAGTCTTCTCATTTACTCCCTTCTGCCCTACTCTGCAATCCAGGGATACTGAATTGCTGTTCCTCAGATAAGACAAGAAATCGCCTAACTTTTAGCATTTTCAGTGGCTGGTCCCAATGACTAGAATTCTCCCTCTTCATCTCTATCTTGTGGTTTTCCCAGGAACTCTATGAAAACAATCACAAAACACTTTTCACACAAATAAAATCAGATCTACATAATTGGAAAAATATAAATTGTTCATGGATAGGCCGAGCTAATATAATAAAAATGACAATTCTACTGAAATTTATTTACCTATTCAGTGCCATACCAATCAGACTACCAAAAAATTATTTTATAGAGCTAGAAAAAATAATAACAAAAATCATCTGGAAAAACAAAAAGTCAAGAATATCAAGGGAACTAATGAAAAAAAAAATGCACAGGAAGGTGGACTAGCCATACCAAATTTGATGCTATATTATAAAGTGTCAGTCATCAAAACTATGTGGTACTGTCTAAGAAATAGAGTGGTGCATCAATGGAATAGGTTAGGCACAGGAGACACAGTTGCAAATGACTATAGTAATCTACTGTTTGATAAACCCAAAGACTCCCGCTTCTGGGATAGGAACTCAGTATTTGACAAAAACTGCTGGGAAAACTGGAAGATAGTATGGCAGAAACTAGGAATAGACCAACATCTTATACCTTATACAAAAATAAGGTCAAAATGGGTTCAAGATTTAGACATAAAGGGTGATACCATAGATAAATGAGGAAAGAAAGGAATAGTTTACCTCTCAGATCTAAGGAGAGGAAAACAATTTATGTCCAAACAAGAGATAGAGAATATTATGAAAAGCAAGATGGAAGACTTTGATTACATTAAATGAAAAAGCTTTTGTACAAACAGAAGCAATGCAGCCAAAATTAGAAGGGAGGCAGAAAACTGGGAAACAATTTTTACAGCCAGCATTTTTGATAAAGGCCTCATTTCTATCTTGTAGTTTTCCTAGTGTTGTTTTTATTATTGTTCAGACATTCAGTCGTGTCCAACTCTACTCTTGGCAAAGATGCTGGAGTAGTTTGCCATTTCTCCAGTGTGTCCCAATATTTTTCAGATGAGAGATTGAGGCAAATAGTGGTGAAGTGACTTGTTCAGGATCACACCGCAAGGAAGTGTCTGGAGTTGGATTTGAACTCAGATTTTCCTGACTCCTGGTTTACTTCAAATCCCAGCTAAAATTCCACCTTCTACAAGAAGCCTTTCCTGATTCCCCTTAATAGTAACGCCTATTCCAGTTGATTATCTTTGATCTGCTCTGAGAGTATCTTGTTTGTATAAGTTGTTTGCAAGTTGTTTCCTTTCTTAGATTGTGAGCTCTTTGAGGGCAGGGAGTGCCCTCTATCTTATCTCCGGGGTTTAGCTCAATGCCAGGCACATCTGTAGGAACTTATTAAACCCTTGTTTACTAACTGACTCTACTTTCCACAGTACCTGTGTGCAATCTAAAGTACTCCCACAGATGCATACACCTTAATTTACAATTGTCATTAGGGAGCCACTCACCAAATCCAAGCAAGGACACCAGACTTACTTAAACGCTTTCAAGCAGGCTTCAGGAATGTGCTCCTTGTCAAATTTTTTCAAGGCATCAAGGAAAGTGTCCACTTTCCCCATCATGATTTTCGCAGCTTTCCAGCTCTTGTCCTTTGGGATCTTGCCTCCAGGCGCTGTCAGGATCATCACTGCAGCTGTTACGTTAACCACTGCGTCTGGCGGAGAGCCGAAGGACTTCAGCTCTGTCAGGTTGTTCTGCAAACAGAGCAGGCCACCCGTCAGCGTTTCTCCTGCTGACGCCAGCTGCGAAGTGAATTTCACAAGCTACGCAGCAGTACTCAAGCTTGCAGTGATTCTTGTTCTCAATCAAATCGCACACAAAAACAACCAACCAAACAAAACCACTGCCAAAATCATTCCTTCGCTACTCGACATTGACCTTTTTTGTGTGTCTTGTTTTGGCTTTTAGCGTCTCTTTTTTCTCTCTCTTTGCCTGCCTGCCTGTCTGTCTGTCTGTCTGTCTCACCTTATTCAGAGTGTCCAGAGCTTCCTGTGCCGCCAGTAAGGCAGGCTCTGCTTTAGCCAAGTCAGTTTCACAAGCCTTTTGTTTTTCCGTGACATTCTGAAAGCCAGAAGAGGAAAGATGAGTTTGTGTAACGTTTCACTTTGAGAAAGGATGCTTTGAATAAGAGCGATGGACTTAGGAAATGCTGTTATTTATGAAATGAGGGGTGTGGAGCAGGCTATGCATCAACAAGGTGGGATGGGGTGGGGTGCTGTAGACACACTGGATCCCCACACTTCACCACTGCCTCTCACTTATATTTTCATTCACTTTCATGCTTTATTTTCTTGTACTACCTTAGATATTTACCTTGAATTTTTTTACAATTTCATTTTGTCATACTTCAGTCTGCCCCTCCTGTCCCTTCTTCTTCCTCCCTCCTTTTCCCCATTTCCTTTTCACCTCCCCTCTGCCTCCTCCCTCTTCCCTACCTTGTTAATGACTTCAACTTTAATTTCTTCCTCATCAGCAATTGCTTTTTCTTTGCTGACTTTTTCAGTCTCCACCCCAACCACCTGGATCAGCTTGTCTGCATTCTCATTCTTTTGATTAAGTTCAAGTTCTTGAACAGCTAATTTGGCCTTTAAATCATCCACCTGTGAAGAGCAGAAATTAATAAATGTTTGAGCAATGTGGTGCTATCCAAAGAGTATTTCAACTAGAGTTGGAGGACCTGGGTTTAAGTCTTTGGTTCCGCTACTTTGCTCTCTGTGTATATGCCAATTTGTCCTTTCTGGGCTTCCATTTCTTCATCTGTAAAATTTGGATAAATATAAATGGGATGAATTATAAGGCTATTACCAACTCTCAATATTTGATCCTGTGACACTGAGAGACATCTTTTATTCTCACTTTTCTTATTTTACCTCTGTGCCATATAAAAGTTTGAGACAGTTTCTGGGTAATTAATCATTTAGCAGATAATTAAAAGGGGTCAGTGGCACTCTCCAATGCCAAAGACTCCTCATGGAACCCACTCAACATGTAGGCCCTTGGAAGAGTGGGGGTTCCTGAGAGTAGAAATCAACTCTGACTGGTTAACAAATAATGAGAGAATGAATATTATAATGAGAATTTGGCTTATTCAAATGAGGGCCCAGGGTAACTGATCACTTAGTCTCAGACAAAAATCAGACTACCCCCTCTTAGGGCAATCTAGGAAAAAGGGGGTCTACCCCTATTCAGACTTGGCTGATTAAAACACAGTAGGCCAGATTTCACCATACTAGAATCTTTTTACCTTTGGTTCATATCTAAGTTTCCCCAGTTGGGTGCTTCTTGCCCAATAATGTCATCTCATTATCAGCCCTGCACTTCAAAGGCCGTGTGAGGTTGTATGAGCCTAGAGAGGTTGATTTCTAAATGAGGAAAAGGAAGGGGATAAGCCTCAGTCTTAATCTAGTAATTGGCTATTTTTTTTTTTTTTTTAGTGAGGCAATTGGGGTTAAGTGACTTGCCCAGGGTCACACAGCTAGTGTTAAGTGTCTGAGGCCGGATTTGAACTCAGGTACTCCTGACTCCAGGGCTGGTGCTTTATCCACTGCGCCACCTAGCTGCCCCAATTGGCTATTAATATAGGGAAGAAATAATCATTCCTCTCCCCTCTTTTTGGTTTCTTTGTATAGCTGTGTCTGTAGAATGTCAAAATGGCCATTTAAAATAACTACAGGGTGGGACGGGGCCAAGATGGCAGAGGAAAGACATTAAATGCACAGAGCTCCTGATACAATCACTCCAAAAATAGCAATAAAAGAACCCTTGAAACAGAAAAACACACAAAAATGCAGCCTGAGAGTTTTCTCCAGCTATAGATAGATTTCAGGGGGCTGTGCTGGGCCACGAATAAAACCTAACTGTGCAATCAGGCTGACACACCAGACACCCGCCGAGGAATTTGCCCCAGTGCCTCTGAATCAGCTGCAGCACCAGAATCTTCTGGAATCCAGTGTGTAGTCTGGTTGAACGGCTGGTCCAGGGAGATGGGGGGGTAAGTGCAGGGGTACCAGTGGACTGGGGGGAAGGATTCGACTGTCCCACACCAGCTGTGAACCAGGAAGAAATCCTGACTGGCAGGAGGCCCTGGTGGGGGAGGGGAGCAGGGGAGCAGCCTCATCAAAACTAAAAACCACACCACAGAAAGCTTTGCTGGTTGGTTGTTTAGTAAGTAAGCTTGAGGTTATCTCCGGACCAGAGAACAGGCCAGGTGAGATTAAAACCTGTCTCCCCTCAAACCAAAACACCTGGGACCCTCTGAAGCTGCGAACAGGAGCAGAGCCAAGAAGCAGCCCCCCCCCCAACCCCCCAGCAGAGAGTTTAAAATCAAATGAAAATGAGGCCAGGCAGGCTGAGAAGAAGCCCACTCATCCCCCGGGCCACGCTGTAGCTCGAACACTGTGTCCTGGAAGCAGCGCCACACTTTAAGGAGTTAAAAGCCAAGAAATAGTAAGCCAGGATGAGTAGGCAGAGAAAGCAGAAGACCATCGAAAACTTCTTGGAGGGGGGTAAGGTAGACCACAATACAACCTCAGAAGAAGAAGATAATAACAGGGTCAAAGCTCCAACATCCAAAGCTTCCAAGAAAAATATGAACTGGTCTCAGGCCATGGAAGCTCTCAAAAGGGACTTTGAAAAGAAAGTAGGAGAAATAGAAAGGAGATGTAGAGAAAGGGAGGAAAGAATGGAAAGAGAAATGAGAACGATGCAGGAGAGTCATGAGAAAAAAACTCAACAGTTTGAAAAGCCAAATAGAAAAGGAGATTAAAAAACTGTCTGATGAAAATAACTGCCTAAGAATTAGGATTGAACAAATGGAAACTAGTGACCTCATGAGAAACCAAAACATAGTAAAGCAAATCCAATTGAATGAAAAAATGGAGGGCAATGTGAAATATCTCCTTGGAAAAACAGCTGACCTGCAAAATAAATCTTGGAGAGATAATTTGAAAATCATCGGACTACCTGAAAACCATGACCAAAACAAAAACTTAGACACCATCCTCCAAGAGATTGTGAGGGAAAATTGCCCTGATATTCTAGAAGCAGAAGCTAAAATAGAAATTGAAAGAATCCACCAATCACCTCCTGAAAGAGATCCCAAAAAGAAAACCTCCAGGAATATTATAGCCAAATTCCAGAACTCCCAGGTCAAGGAGAAAATATTACAAGCAGCTAGAAAAAAGGAATTTAAATATTGTGGAGCTCCAATAAGGATAAAGCAAGATCTAGCAGCTTCTACAATAGAATATGATATTCCAGAGGGCAAAGGAACTGGGACTACAGCCAAAAATCATGTACCCAGAAAAACTGAGTATAATCTTTCAGAGGAAAAAAATGGGATTTCAATGAGAAAGAGGTCTTTCAGGCATTCATGATGAAAAGACCTAAACTGAATAGAAAATTTGACTTTCAAATATAAGACCCTGGAGAAGCATAAAAAGGTAAACAGGAAAAAGACTTGATGAGGGATATTAAAAGATCAAACTGTTTACATTCCTACATGGGAAGATAATACTTCAAACTCATAAGAACTATCTCAGGAATTCACAGAAGACACAGGTCTGAACTGAATATGAAGAGATAATATCTGTGAAGCATGTATGTTTTGTTCTTTGTGGGAAAGACAGGGTGGGGTGTCTTATGTCTGGGGCCAGATTTGGGCTTGGGGCCTCCTGGGTCCAGGGCTGGTGCTTTGTCCACTGTGCCACCTAACTAACCCATGATGACATCTTTAAAATAGGGTTGAGGTGTAGGAAGAATAGACTGGGGGAGGGAGAAGGGGATCGATGGTCTGGGGAGAGGTAGTTCACATGAAGAAAACAAGAAAAAAGCTTACAGAGGGAAGGAGAAGAGGGGAAAGGAGTTGGGGAGTGAGTGAACCTTAATATCATCAGAATTGGCTCAAAGAAAGGCTAACATACATACTCAAGTAGGTATAGTAATATATATTCGCCCTGAGGGAGGGGAGGGAGATAAGGTAGGGGGGAGAAGGGAAGGAGGGAAGGGCAGATTGGGGAAGAGAGCAGTAAGAAGCAAAACACTTTCAAGGAAGATGAAGATGTTCTGCATTACTGCACAAGTATGACATACTGAATAAATTGATCTCATAGGGAGGGTTGAGGAGGGAGAGAGAAAGAAAAATTTAGAACACAGAATTAGCTCAGGGACTTTGATCTCATCAGAGTGGGCTCATGGAGGGAATAGCATTCATACCCAATTGGGAGGAGTAATCTATTTAACCCTGCAGGAAAGTAGGAGGGGAGGAGGATAAGGAAGGAAGGGTGAAAAGAGGGAGTGCAGAGTTGGGGAGAGAATAGTCAGAAGTAAAACACTTTTGAGGAGGAATAGGTAAAAAGAAGAGAACTAAATGTCATGGGAAGGATGTGGGATGGAGGGAAATAGTTATGATGATTGATTATAATAGCAAAACGTATGGTACCTACTTTGCTGGGCTTTTATGAAGAAAATTCTCTGTCAACCTTAAGGTACTATATACAGGTTATGATGAGCAGGATACTATCAGAAAAACCTGGAAAGACCTATGTGAACTGAAGCAGAGTGAAATGCACTGTATACAAAATAACAGCAATATTGAGGGATGATCTGCTGGGAAGCATGTGGTTATTTTCAGCAAGGCAATGATCCAATATAACCCTGAAGGACTTATGAAGATTGCAGCCCATCTGCAGAGAAAGAACTGATAGTATATGAAAACAGAAGGAACTACATTAAAATTTTTTTTTCTTTTCCTCTTTGACAATTCCTTAATCTGAAGTTTTGGGGTTTTTTTTTTTTTTTTACTGTTTTCTCTCACAACTAGCTAATATGGGAATTTTTCCATGACTACTCATGTATTAACTTATTTTGAATTGCTTGAGTTCTTGTGGGTGGGGGGTAGGAATGGAGGGAGGAAGAGAAATTGGAACACAAAATTTTAAAAATTTGATGTTAAAATTTGTTTTTATATATATTTTGGAAAATAAAATTCTATTCAAAGCAAATAAAATAAAATAACCACAGAGGCATGGAAACAAGATATTGGAGTATAGTCAGCAACTCAGCTGAACTCTTCCAACATTACCCTCCAAACAACTTTAAAATAACATGCCAAATTGAATTCTGGAGCAATATAGACAACAAAAGCTCAGGGTGAGACATTTTTCCAGCCCAAGACAATTTAGGAGGTTTGAAGGAGAGGTCTGAGACACCAAAGTGGGTATCAGCTCCTCAGAACACATACAGAGGAGACACCACTCATGGGCCCTGGAGGTGACTGTGACAGCAACAGCAGCTACAGAAGGAAAGCAACAGCTTTGGGAACTCTCAGCCCAGAGACAGCAAGGGGATTGGAAATAAATTACTGGGGACCCTGAGCTGACATTGGTTACAAGACTGGGTGCTGTTTGGCTACTACATTGCCCATACTCAGTCTGGCACTGCAATTCCAGGGCAGAGAGGAGCACTAGCACTTGTAGCTTCAGGAAAGCAGGGGGCTCCTCCAGAGTAGAGATCAAGAGAGAAGTGACCACTTTCTACTCTACACTATCTTGGAAGCTCCAAAAACTTTAGAGTCTCAGAACTAGCTCTGAAAAAGCAGCACAGAGAAGCCTAAGGTTTAGGACAGTACCTCCCCACCCCCAGATGAGCAGAGCCTAACTTTAACATTAAAGTCAAAGTTGAGAAATAAGCTGGAAAAATTAGCAAACAACAACAAGAACCTGATCATAAAATACACAGTTAGTAGTTATAACTGTGAATGTGAATGGGATGAATTCACCCATACAAAAGAAGCAGAGAATAGAATGGATTAGAAGCCAGGATCCAATAATATGTTGTTTACAAGAAACACACTTGAAACAGAGACATAAACAGAGTTAAGAGCTGGAGCAGAATCTATAATGCTTCAGTTAAGGTAAAAAAAAAAGGCAGGGGTAGCAATCAGGCAAATCAAAACAAAAAAAATTAGATCTAATTAAAAGAGAATCAGGAAAATGATATTTTTGCAATAAACAGTGAAATGATATTAATGTTAAACATGTATGCATCAAATGTCAAAACATCCAGAGTCTTAAAGGAAAAATTAAATGAATTACAAGAGGAAATAGTAAAACTCTACTAGTGGAGGAACTCAACATTTCCCTCTCAGAACTAAATAAATCTAACCATAAAATAAACAAGAAAGAAATTGAGAAGGTGAATAGACTTTTAGAAAAGTTAGATATGATAGATGCCTGAATGGGAATAGAAAGGAGTGTACCTTTTTTCTCAGCTGTCCATGGTACTTCACAAAAAATTTACCATATATTAAGGAATAAAAATTTTATGAACAAATACAAAAAAAGAAGAAACACTAACTGTACTCTTTGGGGACCATAATGCAATAAAAATTACATTTATTAAAGAGTCATGGAAACATAGATTAAAAATTAATTGGAAACTAAATAATCTCATCCTAAAGAATGAGTGGGTCAAAGAGCAAATAATAGAAAGAATCAATGATTTCATTAAAGATAATGACAACAACGAGAAAATATACCAAAATTTGTGGGATATGAACAAAGTAGTACTTAGGGGAAATTTTCTCTCTCTAAATACTTACATCAATAAAAATAGAAAGAGCAGATTAATAAATTGGGCATGTGATTAAAACACTAGAAAAATATCAGTGGAATAGTTTAGGTACACAATACTCAGCAGTTAATGACTATAGCAATCTAGTGTTTGATAAACCTAAAAATCCAAGCTTTTTGTAAGAACTCACTTTTGGACAACAATTGCTGGGAAAACTGGAAAGTAGTTTAACAGAAAGTAGCACAGAAAGTAGGCACAGACCAACATCTTACACTGAATACCAAGATAAAGTCAAAATGGGTACCTGATTTAGAAATAAAGGGTGATATCATAAGCAAATTAGAGGAACATGGACATTTTTACCCATCAGATGTAAGGAGGAGGGAAGAGTTTGTGACCAAATAAGAGATAGAGAAGATTGAAGAAAGTAAAATGTGTGATTTTGACTACATGAAATTTAAAAGATTTTGCACAAACAAAATCAATGCAGCCAAAATTAGAAGGAAAGAAGAAACTGGGGAAGATAATTTTATAGCAAGTTTTTCTGATAAAGGTCCCATTTCTCCAATAAATAGAGAATGGACTAAAATTTCTTAAATAAGAGCCATTCCCCAACTGATAAATAGTTAAAGGATATGAAAAGGCAGTTTTCAGATAAAGCAATCAAAGCTATCTATAGTCATATGAAAAAATGCTCAAAATCACTACTGATTAGAAAGATGCAAATTAAAACAACCCTGAGGTGCCACCTCACATTTATCAGATTGGTTAACATAGCAGAAAAGGAAAATGACAAATTATGAAGGTGGTATTGGAAAAAAGGGACACTAATGTGCTCTTAATGGAGTTATGAACTGATCTGACCATTCCGGAGAAAAATTTGTAACTAGGTCCAAAGGGCCATAAAACTTTACATACCTTTTAACCTATACCTTTACTAGGTCTGTATCCTAAAGAGATCAAAGAAAAAGTAAAAGGACCCATATGTATAAAAATATTTATAGAAGCCCTTTTTGTGGTGGCAGAGAATTAGAAATTGAACAGATGGCCATCAATGGGAGGATGGCTGAACAAGTTGTGGTATATGATTGTAATGGAATGCTACTGTGTTATAAGAAAAGATGAAGGGGATAGTTTCAGAAAAACCTGGCAAGACATATATGAATCGATGTGGAGTGAAATGAGCAGAACCAGGAGATCATTGTATACAGTAATAGCACCATTGTAAAAATGACCAATGCTAAAAGACTTAGCCATACTGATCAATGCAATGATCCAAAATAATTCCAAAGGACTTATGATGAAAAATTGCTATCTACAACCAGAGAGAGAACTGATAAACACATTGTATATAATTATTTTAAATTATTTTTGCAACTTGGCTAATATGAAAATATATGTTGCATGACTTCATATGTATAATTGATATCATAATATTGCCTTCTCAATGGGTGGGTGAAGGGGTGGAGGGAGTGAGAGAATTTAGAAATTGAAATTTTTTAAAACTGTTAAAATAAATAATTTAAAGAAAATATTCTAAAAAAGGAAAATACATAAAATAACTACAAAATACATAAAATACTTGAGAGCCTACCTTCCAAGATACTCACAGGAACAATATAAATATAGTTACAAAATAGTCTCTATGATAGAGACCTAAATAATTGGAGAACTATTAGAAAACTCATGACTAGGCCAAACCAATATAATAAAATTGGCAATACTACCTAAATTAATTTACTTATTCAACACCATTAGTCAACATACAAAGAATTAGCTTATAGAACTACTACAGATAATAATCTGGAAGGACAAAAAGTAAAACAAAAATGTCAAGGGAAATAATGAAAAAAAGTGGGAAGGAAGAGGGGCTAATAGTACCAGATCTCAAAGCTTACTACAAAGCAGTAATCATCAAAGCAACTTTGGAATTAGTTAAAAAATAGAGAGGTCAATCAGTGGAACAGATTATGTATATAACATACAAAAGTAAATAAACCAAATACCCTAGTTTAATAAATCCCTCATTTAAATGCCTCCTAGGGTAAGCACTGACTATTTGACAAAAACTGGTTAGAAAACTGGAAAACAGTCCAGCAGAAACTGAATTAAGACTAATACTTAATGTCATATACCATGATAAGCTTCAAAGGGACACAAGACTTAGACATAAAAGGTCATATCATAAACACATTAGAGGAAAAAGGAAGAAATTACCTTTCAGATCTATGAATAGGGGAAGTGTTCATGCCCAAAGAAGGGAAATAGAAGATTACAAAAGATAAATGGACAATTCTGATTACATAAAATTTGGAAGGTTTTACACAAACAAACCAATTCATTTATGAATGTAAGGGAAATAACTGGGGAAAAAATCTTTGCTGCAAATTAACAACAACAACAAAAACTAACATATAATACTTACTATGTGCCAAGGTACTGTGTTAAGTGCTTTATAATGATCTCATCTACACAATGACTGAGGGAGATAGATGCTATTATTATTCCCGTTTTACAAGTGAGGAAACTGAGGCAAATGGGGTTAGGTGATTTACCCAGGGTCACACAGTTACTGGATTTGAACTCAGGTTTTTCTGACTCCAGGCCTGGTGTTCTACCACTGCATCACCTAGCTACTTCATTTCCATGACAAATACATAGATGTAGATACATATAATGTATATTGATTCAAATTTATAAGAATAAAGTTTATTCTTCAATTGATAAATGGTTAAACAACACGAACAGTAAGTTCTTAAGGAATGAAATATAAACTTTCTATAATCATATTTTAAAAGGCTTCAAATCACCAATAGAGAAATAAAAATCAAAGCAATACTGAATTTCTATCTAATAACCATCAGATTGGCAAATGTGGTAAAAAAAAAAAATGAAAGTCTTTTAACAGTCGGTTAGGATAACTGAAGGACCACCCTTTCCAGGAGGAGACCAACGGCATGAGCTACGGCTCGCCAGTCTGCCTGCTGCGCACGTCAGACTGCCTGCTATGCACTCGACTTCCGGGGTGCGCGCTTAAAAGGCAAGGAGAGAACGGAAGTGGGAATTTTTTCCTGCTCTGCTGGTCTCCTGACTGCGCTGTACTCCAGACGCAGACTGGAGTTCGACTTTGCCCAGCTCGAGGTTAGCAGCAGCATGTGCTTGACACGGTCTCTCTCTCTCTCTCTCTCTCCCCAAAGGTGGCCTTGGGTTTTGGCGAGTTTTATACGGAATATAGACTAAGCCTAGACTTAAGACGATTTATATTGTATTTCTACTTTCCTATCCTTCTAATCAACATCACCTTGTGACTACCATACAATAAAGGCTCTATCTAGAAAACCAGAAGCTTCTTCCATTTACTAGTCTGGGAGATAAATTAAGGGAAAGGTTAAGTAGGGGAGATTTATGATCTAATATCCAATTTTAAATCTCACACTAAGTTTATATAAAGATAAAATGACAAATATTGGAGGGGCTGAGGGAAATTCATTTGGAAGAAAAGATACATTGGTGAAGAATAGATACACTTGGTGAAGCTGTGAATGGGTCCAGCCATTCTGGAAAGGAATGTGGAACTACATTCAAAAAGTTACCAAATTGTGTATAACCTTTGACTCAGTAATACCTCTACTTGGTCTACACTCTAGAGAGATAAAAGAAAGATTTTTAAAGGCCCTGTATGTACAGTAATATTTATAGCTATTCTTTTTGTGGAGGCAAAGGACTAGAAACTAATGAGGTGCCCATCATTTGGGGGATGACAACAAAATATGACACGTGAATATAATGGATGTAATTGTGCCATAATGAATGATAAAGGAGTCAATTTCAGAGAAACCTGGGTAGACTTGTATGAATTAACTCAGAGTAGATAGACCAGAAGCAGAAGAACATTTTTTACAACTACATTTTAAAGACAAATAATTTTTAAAGACTTAAAAACTCAGGGACAGCTAGGTGGCGCAGTGGATAAAGCACCAGCCTTGGATTCAGGAGGACCTGAGTTCAAATCTGGCCTCTTGACACTTACTAGCTGTGTGACCCTGGGCAAGTCATTTAACCTTAATTGCCCCATAAAAAACAAACAAAAAATACAAAATAAAAAAAGACTTAAAACTCTGATCAGTGCAACTATCAACCACAATTTCAGAGAACCAATGATAAAGAATGCCAATTAAATCCTGAAAGAGAAATGATAAACTAAATATGTAGAACAAGAGGCATTTTTTATATAGTAAATGTGGTAATTTTATTTGATATAAGGCTCTTTCCCCTTCAGTGGGGAAGGATGGTGAGGGAGGTGGGAGGGAGAGAAAATAAGTCTTTGTTAATTGAAAAAAAATTAATCCTAAAATTACTTAGTTAATTAGCCAAGCAGTTGAATTTTCTTTCTTTTTAAAAAGGATACTTTTTGATTGAAAAAAGAGACTGTCCTCAGGATTTGGCTGGTCCAGATAATTAGGGCTTGAATCACTAAATTCAAATTGTTTGGGTTTCCTTGTGTGAGATTAAAATGAATATTAGATCATAAATCTACCCTACTTAACCTTTCCCTTAATTTATCTCCCAGACTAGTAAATGGAAGAAGCTTCTGGTTTTCTAGATAGAGCCTTTATTGTATGGTAGTCACAAGGTGATGTTGATTAGAAGGATAGGAAAGTAGAAATACAACACAAATCATCTTAAGTCTAGGCTTAGTCTATATTCTGTATAAAACTCACCAAAAGCCAAAGGCCACCTTTTTTCTACCAAAAGGGCTGTGGCCGCCACTGCCCTAAGGCAAGGTGGCCCTCCAGCAGCTACAGGGTCCAGCTGAGTTGAATAGTAGGCTATAGGGCATTGGTTAGGCCCCAGTGATTGAGTCAGAACTCCAGAAGCCACCCCCCTTTGTTCATGCACAAAGAGAGTGAAAGGCTTACTATAATCTGGTAGTCCTAGGGCAGGTGCTGATAACAAGGCCTGTTTTAATTCCTTTATGGCTGAGAGATGCTGAGGATCCAATTGTAAAATGTCTGGGACAGAACTTTTTGTTAGAGCTATGAGAGGTTTAGTAATTTCACCAAAAGAGGGTATCCATTGTCTACAGTACCCGGCTGCTCCCAGAATGGCTCTCACTTGCTACCTAAGAAATAAATCCTTTTTTGGCTTTGAATGGGCTCCATTATTTTCTTTATAAAATCTCAAAATAAAACAGTTTTATTTTTGTTATTGTCAATCCTTAAAACCAATGAATTCTTTGAAATGTATTATTAATAAAATTTTGCTATGGCTTATAGGGCGAGCTAGTAACATGGAAGAAAAAGGAGTTACAGTTGTCTGAGCATCTTCTATGGGCTGAGGGGAAACAAAAGATAAAGTCATTTTATGTTATATATCGTGTTACAATTGTAAAATGATAATGTCTATTATTATTATTATTATTATTATTTTGTGGAGCAATGAGGGTCACACAGCTAGTGTCAAGTGTCCAAGGTCGGATTTGAACTCAGGTCTTCCTGAATCCAGGGCCAGTGCTTTATCCACTGCACCACCTAGCTGCCCCCAATGTCTCATATTATTAAGTTAACACAGTAACAATTATACTCTGCTTTCATTGTAAGCTTTGTAACATTTGGAGACTATAGTTGACTAATTACTTGTAATATCACTTTGATCTTGGTAAAAAGTGTTTATGCTAACACATTAGCTATTGGTATGCCCTGTCCTCTCTTCCCCTTCTATGGGAACTGAGGGTAGGGGGAAAGAAGGTGTACATTCTAGGCTCAATCCCAAACCATCTTATTTAGACTCAGACTCATTGCTATCCACTCATTAGAGGGTGGTTGTGTTCCCTATGGTACAAAAGCCAACAGCTGCCTACATGGAGTACTGCTAAGCACCTCAGAATAAGCAGTTCCAGGTGAGTGTAGATTTCTTGGAAGGCTGGAATGACAACTGGGTGAAGTAAGATTCTCCTTACTCATTGTTTTTTTTTTTTTTCTTTTCCCTCTTGATGGGAAAGCCTCTTCCCCCATTCAAGCAAAGACCTGGCCACTATATGCTTGAATAATGTGGAGTTATAACATTTAGATTTCTGACCTTTTATCCAGATCAGAGGTTCTTAACCTGTGTTCCGTGAACTTAAAATTTTGATGAACATATTTCAATATAATTGGTTTCCTTTGTAATCCTATAGATTTTATTTTACGAATTTAGAAACATCATCTGAGAAAGGATCACTAGATTGCCAGAGAGGTTCATGGCACAGAAAAGGTTAAGAACCTCTTCCCCGTATCAGAGTTAAGGGAGTCACATATATAAGAGATCTATGAAAGGTTGGTCTAATTTTTAGACTCATACCTTATAAAATAGTTCAACATTGTTACAGCAATGTCCTATTTCACCCTCCTTGAGTATATTCTTCTTTTATAAGAAACACCTCTTATGTTTCATGACAAATTTCAATGTCATCCTTAAATTTATAGAGATAAAAATAAAAAGGGGTAATAACTTTGTTAAGAATTAATTATTTTTCTAACTTGGGACATGTGTATGTCCCAAAATTTGAGTGATTTCTTATTCTCAAGGATGACAATGTGGCATATATTCATCACTAGGGAACTGGCTGAGACCCAGGCAATAAGGGGGTGAATTGCCTGTAGAGAATTTAAAAATAATAAACATTCTATTTTACATGGAAGTTAATTTGGATTATTCCCAGTTATACAATCAGTCTGACACATGTGAACTCAGCTACATGCATGAGAGTAAGTTGGTACGGGTTTATAATCATTATAGCTCACACCTGAAGCAGTTTTGTGTCTTCAGCCAGTATGGTACTTACATATTCCTGAGATTTAACAGTACATTTCAAATAAACATGTGGACAGTGATTGTAAAGTTGAAGAAATAGAAGTTGAGTTACTTCATTTCTGTCCTTCTCTATGTGACTGCTTTTTTTTTTTTGAGCTTTTGTGTTTAAAATTTAAAACGGTGAAACTGAAGGCAAACTGCAAGGTGCAATTTTTTTTGTTTGGTAAGTGGAAATTTTGGTTCATCAATAAAATACTTTACTGAATTTGAGTAATATCTTTAAAATGGAGTTTCATTCTTTTAAAATTGTTACTTGCTTGTTTTAAAATTAAAGAATGAATCAAGAAAATAAAATGATATGTCTGTGGGATGATTTATTAATTATCTAACAGATACCTTTTGCTGATGTTTTCATTTTATTAAAATTCATTTGTTGAATGAAATCTACTCACCTGGAACTGATTTAATATTTTGAGATGCTGTAAGTACTTCATTTAGGCAGCTGCTGGCTTTCATGCCAAGGGGAACCCATATACCCTCTGATGTGTGGATAGCAGTGAGTATGAGTCCAACCAATAATAGTGAATTTTATTTTATTAAATTCTCACGCTAAATAAGGATTTTATGACTCTCTGACAAACATCCTTACGTTTAAGACTTTTCCTAATTATTTGTATAGCTACTGTTTCATGTAAGATAAACTTTTCAAAACTAAAAGTAATAAAAAATTTCAAATCAACTATGAGAGAACAACTATGTGAAGATCAATTTTTGATGGTCATTGATAAATCTATTGAAGTTTTGTCTCAAAAAAAAAAAGAAACTAGAATGTTATTTATTGCTGTGACAGGTCAATGTATAGGTGTGAGTTTTTTCCCCTTTAAGGAAAAAATACATTAATGTAATTTAAAAAGCATTAATTATGTAATGATGGCACTATTCTATTACTTCCCCCCCTTTTGGTATATTTAATTTTTTTATTTATATTTTTAAACTGGAATGATTATATATACAAAATTCATTAAAAGGAACTTTTGACTGTCTATGTTACTTTTTGGGCTATTATTCATTTCATTTTGAGATCATTTGCTGAAAATAATTTTGTCAGATGGAGGAGAGAGTGTGTTCAAAAATGATATGCTCTGCATATCAAATACTCTGGTACAGCACTGGAATCCACTAAAGGAATGCATTAGGTAAACCTTAGTTCATGTACCATCTTGGAGGACCCTAAGAGGCTATACTGGTTCTAGGTCACCTTTGCCCCAACCGTCTGTCATAGACATAATTTACTCATAAGCACCATGAACCAAGGAAAGGGTGATTAGGATTTGAAGAATAGGGAATATTATTTGCTTTAAATTTCCTTTTGTAGTCCCACAGTACTAACTTGGGCTGATCTATCTGTGAAACTAGTTGGAAAGCTCACAAAGGTGAAACAAGCAGTTCTCTCCCCCATACATCATGAGAAACTTTTGTTAAAAAAAAATCAGAACATCAGTTTTTCTAATGGCAAAATGCACTTTGGAATAGATTAGTTTGTAATTGTTTGCTTGTGTTCAGAATGAACTGGCACTTTCTTTGTAAGAAAGCAGAAATCGTCAAGGTAACTACCCAGTGCACACACAGCCTGTATCCATGCCATGTTTCCCTTTATAGTTTAAGCTGCGAGCCCAGTAACTTAAGTCCCATTCTTAGACAAGATTTTCCTTGTCAGATGTTGATGACCCATGTCTGCCTTTCTCTTTTGATATGCCTATGGTCAATTGGCAATAACGATGAAAACTATCTGTTTTAATGATGGGTCATCATGCCCCAAATGTCTTTAGTTGTTGTTTTTTTAACTCACAAATTGTATTTAACTACATAATCCTTATTATTATTTCTCAGTTCTTCCTGGTATATCATTTATAGACACATGAATCAGCAGAAGTGAATAGTAGTGTCATTAGATTTGATAATTCTCATGAGGCTCTCTCTGTTACATTCCCAAGAAGACAGAAGACCTCTGTTCATATCAGGCCAACAAATATCTACCTTGGGATCTGTCATTAAGGAGTCACCAATTACCTCTTTCATTCCTTCTTCTTCTAGCCATTACTTTATAAATTGATGTGCTTGCAAGCATATCCTGCCTAAAGTCAAGAATTGGCCCCTAACGATAGAAGGAACAGTTAATTCTTGTAAATATAAGAAATTTAGGCTGAGTGCCTAAAATTCACATTATAAAACCATATAATTGGATTTGTATAATCCTATATATAGATATAAATATATACATATAATTTTATAATAATTCTAAAACCTCATAATTAGTAATTTCTAGCAGGCTGGAAAGTCTCCTCTCCTCAGACCAATGGGGTCTTCCTCTTTTCCTGCCCTGGCACAATCTCTCATTCTTGTTTACCAGTTTTTCTTGGCTCCTCAGCCAAGTATCACTCTTTTCTCTCGGCACAGTAGCATGTTTTCTGCCCTAGCCTCTCTTCCCCTCCTCATTCCTCTCTTTTATGGGGTCTGGGAGTGTTGGGTGGGTGGAGGGAGAAAGAAGGCGTACCTTCTAGGTCCACCCAAGAACTATTTTATTAAAGCTTAGACTCAGACTTACTGCCATCCACCAATCAGAGAGTGGATGGAACCCCTGGAATGATATCACACTGGACCACAGTTTTACCAGCTGTAATGTGTCAAGGATGTTGTTCTCATGATGGTTTGTGTAGTATTATGCAGGTATGTTTGCATTTCTGTAGGCAGAGGTATGACATAATAAAAATGCTCTGAGACTGCTATAGTAGCTGTGAAGGTCAGAAGCCTAAAATATTGGCCAACTCTGATTTATGGTGATAATAAGGATTGAGTTAGCACCCCAGCCATTATGAGGAAACCAATTCTATGAATTTAAGAAATAGGCAGGTTGTTGGAGTGTTTCAGGTTGGCCCTTTCAAGCATCATGATAGTTGGCTTGACATGGGATTATGATCCTTCATGTTCTGATATCATGAGAAGGCAAGATATATAAGAATAACTCAAAATTGCTAATACCCCACCTGCTGGAAATGTTTTGGCACCGAAGGCTTTGAGTACTAAAATGAACACATCAGGAGGGCCCATGAAATGGAATGGATACTTTTATTATGTGCCGATCGATATTCATGACAAAATTGTTAATGGAGTTCATCAGTTACAACAAGGGTTTCATGCAAAAGTGAAAATGAGGTTTCTGATGAAATTATGGGAATTTTTGAAGTCATGAAAGTTAAACATGTGAATGTGAAAGATTATTTCATAATGAAACATGTCAAAAAAAAAACAAACCCAAAACGATCTAAGGATTTCAAATGATTTTGAAAGGGAGACAGGGCATACCATGTACTTAAGACTAGAATTTTCAAAAGACTTTTTTTTAGTTTGATAGCATGAATCCAACTAGCAGACCAAATATATGAAAATGAAGTAAGTAAAAAAAACTGGTACCTAATATAATCATCATGAAACAATACATTCTCCCATAGTATTTTTTTTTGCAGGGCAATGAGGGTTAAGTGACTTGCCCAGGGTCACACAGCCAGGAAGTGTCAAGTGTCTGAAGCTGGATTTGAACTCAGATACTCCTGAATCCAAGGCTGGTGCTTTATCCACTGCACCACCTAGCTGCCCCCTCTCCCATAGTATTTGGCAGAAAATGTAAAATCATTCTAAGACTTTCACACAGCTGGATATGTGGGTGCTGTCACCCTAATAAGGACTAGAGGAGGAACATGGAGCCATAAGGGGGTGTTTATCCCCCAAGGACAAGCATCAAACACCACCAGGACAGGAGTTTCAGAGAGTTATTGAGAATCAATGGAAAGAGGCCACTGGCAGGATCATGGCAACCAGGAACCCTATCTCACAGAACATAACAGTGATGATGACTCAAAGATGATGAGTGATGGTGAATCCAAGAAGCACAAAGAAACAATTCAACATCAATTGAAAATTTTGTGACTTGAAAAGTAAAGAATTTGAGGACAAGACAGAACCCAAAAGAAAGGATGTGGACAAATTTCTGGTCTATAGGGTTGCAAGAAATCTAACATAATGAAAGAAAACATAAGTTAGATCAAATGAGAGTCAGAAAGATTAAACGCAATGATAGAATGACAAAACAGTTACATCAAGGGAGGTGACTAAAAATCTAGCCTTTGTACAAAACCAGAAAGTGACAGATCTGGGTAAAATCCATAATTCTTGGCTTAAGCACTTCATTATGGTACATGAATTGCTGTTGTTGTTGAGTTGTGCTGGACTCTTTATGACCCCATTTGGGATTTTCTTGGCAAAGATACTGGAATGGTTGGCCATTTCCCTCTCTAGCTCATTCTACGGATGAGAAAACTGAGGCAAACAGGATTAAGTGACTTGCCCAGGGTCACACTAGTACTAGTGTGTACTTGAGGCTGGATTTGAACTCAGGTCTTCCTGATTCCAGGCCCTGCCCTTTACCCACCTAAAAAGGCACTGTATTAAATTCCTCTGAGGCATAAGCCTGATTCTCACCTTTCTTCCTTTTTTAAAAAATTTAATTAATTTATTTTTGCAGGGCAATGAGGGTTAAGTGACTTGCCCAGGGTCATACAGCTAGTAAGTGTCTAGTGTCTGAGGTTGGATTTGAATCCATTGCACCACCTAGCTGACCCTGATTCTCATCTTTCTTACCAGAATGCATCACATTTATTATCAAAAGATGAGAACACTAATATTCCTTCCAAACAGAAGCCATTTATGCATTTATGTACTTTATACAAAGCATTCACAGTTTGTGTCAATAGAAAAATCTATTAATACTCATAAGGAAAACAACATATCTGAGAAGAAAAAGGATGTGCCCAAAAGGGCCAAAGGTATTTATTTGGCAGTTACTGAAAGAGCTGCCCCCAAATACCATAATGTATATACTCTCTCTTTGCTGATTATCAGAAAGCCTTTGATGCAGTACTACATTCATGATTTATTCATATATTGCAAATATATAAAGTGGTCCCAAGTATAATGAGAACAATACAATATAACTGCATGGATTAAACATGCTACCAACACAATAATGTCAAGAAGAATCCACATAAAACTTGGCAATTTCAGGGAGAACATTTAAGTCCATTACAGTTTTTCCTAGCCTTGGATCCATTAGCATATATTTAAAAATAACTCATGATGGTTTTCAAATTAATATGGGTGACATCAAGCTATATGGCTCCACAGAAGATCAAATTAAACAGCTCCTGTATCACATGGAATTTTTCTCCAATGATAACAAGGTGTCATTTGCACTCAGTAAGTATAAAATTCTTCATGTATGCCAAGGAGAGATAGAGGCTGATGCATTCCAACTCGAATCCAGAGGTCACGCTGAACCAGTGGATGAAAGCAGCAACTACAAATGCCCTGGTCTCCTCTGGGCAAGATGCATCCAGTGCAAAAAATGTCAGGCTATAGCTGAATACATTAAGAGACTCACTGGCATTCTAAAATCAAAGCTGAATGAGAAGAACACATTTAAAGCAATTCACAATCAGGCAATCTCAATTTTAAGGTATACTTTGAGAATTAAAAATAGACCAAAACAGATTTGGAAAGTCCCTTAATGAAAACCTTTACAATATTCATAAAATCAATATTGGTGAAACATAGCTGCTACTAGGTAGTTCAGTGGATAGAGCACTGGGCCTAGAGTCAGGAAGGTCTGAGTTCAAATCCGGTCTCAGACACTAGTTGGGTGACCTTAGACAAGGAATCTCTGCTTACATTTCCTCAACTGTTAAATGAGAATACTATCTTGCAGAGTTGATGTAAGGATCAAAAAAGATAATAATTTCAAAGTGCTTAGCACATAGTCATTTCCTTTTTCCAGCTCATTTTACAGATGAGGAACTGAGGCAAAGAAGGTTAAGTGACTTGTGTCTGAGGCCAGATTTGGACTCAAAATAATGAGTCTTAACTCCAGGTCCAGGGCTCTATGCATGATGGCACCACCTAGCTGCTCTTAGCACATAGTAAGGGCTACATGAATGTTAGCTATTATTAAAACATAGGGTCTACTATAAGGCAGCTATAGAAAAATGAACACTTCCACCTGAAAGAGGAGGAAGATTAGTTAATCAACATGCTTACAGCAAATGACAAACAGGTCAATCTAGAGAAGTATTTTTTGTAATAAACAGACATCACTGCATTGAACAATTATAAAAGCTAATAATAGGCACACATGGTTGGATTTGTCTAATATAATTAAAAAATGACTTACTTTTGGATGGAGTCTATCAAACAACTACAATACAGAAAGAGAATCAAAAAGTTCAGCAGGGGTGATATCCTTATAAACTTGGCCCACAATATACCAACAAAGAAGCATCAGAAATATGACTTTGGGGCACATTTTTATGTGGGCACAGAGGGGCTTATGGTAGCCTTTTTAGGACCAGGTCATTTCCAACAGAAGCTTCAGAAAGGTAGGGATCAATGTAAATTAAGCAAGGGAACAGCAGAAGAGAGTGTCTCACATCATTACAGACTGGAGAAGTTGAACATCCATCAAATACCTATTAAGACACGACCTGGGGGCCATCCATCCATCCATCCATCCATCCATCCATCCATCCATCCATCCATCCATCCATCCATCCACCCACCCACCCACCCACCAATCAACTGTACTAGAATGAAACTATTATGACAGACCAAATTGCTACCCACAATCACATAAACAAAACAATGATTCATAAAACTTCAGAACAAGGTTTTCGATAGATGTAACTATTGCAAATTTCATAATTTCCAAGTTCTGTGGAAAAGAGATCTTTCAAAGGATAGTGACCTGGCTGGGAAGATCAAATTCACATGGAGACTGGATGAGACTGGTTATGTATCATGTCCCTTGTCCTATCTTCTACTGGAGTCATACCAAAAATGTTTTCATTGAACCTACAGTGGATGAGTTCACATCCTATTATTTTTATTCAGCCACAAAAGTCCATAGAACGAGGGTGGCTAGGTGGTGCAGTGGATAAAGCACCGGCCCTGGATTCAGGAGTACCTGAGTTCAAATGCAGCCTCAGACACTTGCCACTTACTAGCTGTGTGACCCTGGGCAAGTCACTTAACCCCCATTGCCCCACAAAAAAAAAAGTCCATAGAACACTGAATATAAAGGAAAACAGGCTAATTATCTGTTACTAGAACTCTCAAAGAAGATGTGAATGAGATAACAATAACAACAATAGTAATTAATGTAGACTCTCTTCTTGGGTCTCTTTTCCCGTCTCTTGATGCTCATAGTTGTAGTTTGGATTTCCCTTGGGGCATGATTATCTTGGATTCTAGGTCCACACTCCTTTTTTTTTTGGTGGGGCAATGAGGGTTAAGTGACTTGCCTAGGGCCACACTGCTAGAGTCAAGCGTCTGAGGTTGGATTTGAACTTGGTTCCTCCTGAATCCAGTGCTTTATCCACTGTGCCACCTGGCTGCCCCCTCTAGGTGTACACTCCTAAAAAATAATTCACAGGTTCCCACCAGGGCATTTACCTTTAATAATTAGATAGCTGACACAAATTCTTCAAAGCAAAGGTATTTACTAAGAAGACATAATAAGAACAGTAGCTACAAAACATTAACCTGAATATCATCCTTCTACAACCACACATAGCATAAGTGAGAATAACAGCAACACAGACAGGTCTTGCTTTCCATAAGTGGACCATTTTTCAGAGCTCTACATAAAGCGATTTTTACATAATGCAAATTTGTCCCCTACCCACACACTTCACTTAGCCTATATAACAAAAACATATACAAAATACCTTTATGCAAGCCATAAAATGTACTAGAATGCCCACATATTAAGACTATACTGGGGGGCAGCTAGGTGGCGCAGTGGATAAAGCACCGGCCCTGGATTCAGGAGTACCTGAGTTCAAATCCGGCCTCAGACACTTGACACTTACTAGCTGTGTGACCCTGGGCAAGTCACTTAACCCCCATTGCCCTGCAAAAAAAAAAGACTATATTATGATAATAAAAAGAATTATGAAATGAAAAGTAAAGTTAATGATAAAGCATGCACAGTATAGAGTATATAGTAAAGTTACCATTAGTGTGCAGTATGTTGCCCCTTCTCCACCCACTGCACCTAGCCTTTATCATTGGTGGTTGGCTATATAACTTTTCTATGACTACTGAGAGATTTTTAGACAGTGGTTCTCTTTTTCCCCCCTTCTATAGTTGATGATATCAAGGAATATTATCCTCAATTAGTCTTTGAACTTTTAAAAATCTTGAAGCATTCGTATCCATCTTTTCAATACAAGAAAAATATCTACTCAAATGATGAAATGCTTCTGCCAACTGTTTTGTTAATGAACCTTTTTTGGTTCAACTTCAGGTTCTGAAGTTTCCCTTTTTTCTTCTGAAATCTTTGCAGCTAGCAGCTCATGTAGATCCTTATTCCACAGTTCTCCATAAAAATCAACTCTTCCATATCATTCTCATCCACTTCTGGCTCCAATTCTTGTGCTCATTTTACAATCTTATTACTCACTTCTTTGAGTTTTTTATCTTTGTCAAATCCATGAAAATTGGAATGAACTGCAGGCACACTTTTTTCCAAACTCTCTTCATACATATTTCTGTTACATTTTCCCATGCCTTAGCATGCCAAATATTATAGAACTTCCAGAAATCTCTCAACATCAAGTCCTTATCTGCATTCAAAAGCTGCAATTGCCTGGGCAAATGTAGCACATAAATAATGCCCCCTGAAATCTCAATCCCTTCCTGATCCATAGGTTGTAATAATGAGGTTGAGTTAGGAGGGTGGTAGACCACTTTTATATTTTCATCAAAATCATCCAGGTGGGGAGGGTGACCTGGGGCATTATCTAAAAGAAGTAGGACTTTGAAAGGAATTCCATTATCATTATAAAACCTCTTGGGAATGAAGGGTGCACAAATCATTGTTCAAAGATGATAAGGGTTATGGAGAAATAATGAACATGTATAGTGTTGCCTTGCTGATTCCTTTCAATGCTTTGGGATTTTCTGAGTGGTGCACAAGAACAGGTTTTAATTTGCAAATTCCAAATGCCTTACCTCCAAGAAGAAGAGTAACTTTTTTTTTAAGTGAGGCAATTGGGGTTAAGTGACTTGCCCAGGGTCACACAGCTAGTAAGTGTAAAGTGTCTGAGGCTGGATTTGAACTCAGGTACTCCTGACTCCAGGGCCGGTGCTCTATCCACTGCGCCACCTAGCTACCCCCCGAGTAACTTATTTTTTAAAGCTGTATGCCCTGGCATAGTTTTTTCCTCCACAAAAATGTAGGTTAGAGATGGCATTCTTTGATAAAACAGGCCAGTTTCATCTACATTAAAGATTTACTCTGACAAGTAGGTACCTACATCTATTATTTTTTGCAGAAACTCTGGGAACTTCTTTGCTTCTTCAATATCTGCACTAACAGCCTCTCCTGGCACTTGCACATTTAGGAAATCCTGAATGATTTTTAAATTGTGCAAATCAACCGCTGCTTGCTTTGAATATCTGTGTTCCTTTACCTTTAAATCTTCAAAGAGGCTTCAAGCCTTGGCTTGAATTGTCATCAAGTTTAAAGGAATATTCTTCTGTGTATGATCTTCTATCCATTGTACAACATTTATTAGAATTCCCTTATTTTCCAGAGGAACTGTATGAAAACCTGGCCTAACAAATCCCTTATGGTAACAGAGATTGAACCTGGCTCAAATGCAAATAGTCAGACATTCCTAAGAACAATAAAAGCACAAACCAAGCAGGCTTCTCCTGAGACATCTGGGAATTTATGATTCTTCCAGAGACATCATTATCTGCTAGAGACTTTCTGCAAAGCTCTCCCCGCTCTCCACCCCCCAAAGCCCTCTCCTTATCACATTGTTTGCTCTCAAGAAATGAGCTATCAGGCTGATTGGCATTCCGCAAAATGTGGAATTAAGGGCATCCTTTGCAGACCAGGGGGCAGTGTGTTAATCAATTAAGACCTAACGGACACATCAAAAAATCATTAACTCTCCAAGGCTTGCAGAACCCCCCTCCCCAAAAATCCCATGGTTCAAGTGCTGAAATACTCTCCTTTCCCAAGTTTGGGTGGAACCCCTCTTTTGAGAGGTTCCCTTACAGCTGCTGAGGAGAATAAATGAGTTCTTGTTTTTATAACTGTGCTCTACTCTGTTTCTGTTTTTGACACCATCTAGTTAACAGTTTTTCCATCTGTAGCATAGCTATTTCTCTTTATTTTGGTAGCTAAGTTGACTTCCTGCAAGCACTGCTTTCTTGGCATCCTTCATTATGGTGTTCACAGTACATATCACAAGGCTAAGTTCGTGTGCTATTGGTGACAACTTTTGTCCATCATATTTTCTAATTATTTTCACTTTCATTTCCAAGTCTATTGGCTTATGCTTACAAGATGATTCACTTTTTCCTTCAAGAGCAGGTTTGCCACCAGCCATGGTGAGAAATAAGGATAACTATTAAACGCAGGGAGAAGCAAAGTATCATTCATTGTCTGCAGACATGAAGGAACTGACTTAGAGATGCTTCTCAGCTTCCCACCACCATTTATTGTTGTTGGGTTTTTTGGGGGTTTTTTGAGGGGCAATGGGGGGTAAGTGACTTGCCCAGGGTCACACAGCTAGTAAGTGTCAAGTGTCTGAGGCTGCATTTGAACTCGGGTCCTCCTGACTCCAGGGCCGGTGCTTTATCCACTAGTGGCACCACCTAGCTGCACCCCCCCCACACACCATTTATTTACAAAGCCTGCATTTTAGCGTCTTATCATACAGCATCTGCTTTGTATAATGAATTTCTGTTTTTATTTTGCAATGATGATTTCTTTTAGAATTCTTTAGGTACTATCAAATTTGTGTAATGCAAATTTATGTAAAGCAAAAACTGTCTGTATCCTGGTATACTGGTAGAGAGGCAATTCTTGCTTCTAGCACTAGGAACCCTAATGTCCTTTCTCTTTTTGTGGTGTTGCTCCCCTGAGGATACAACATCTCTGCTGGGCAAGGTAGCTCATATAGATTCCCCAAGCCTCCTCCTTTCTGCCCCTCAACTCCAAAATGCAAGGGTTAGGGGGCAACTAGGTGGCGCAGTGGATAGAGCACCGGCCCTGGAGTCAGGAGTACCTGAGTTCAAATCCGGCGTCAGACACTTAACACACACTTACTAGCTGTGTGACCCTGGGCAAGTCACTTAACCCCAATTGCCTCACTAAAAAAACAAAAAAAAAAACCAAAACAAAAAAACAAAATGCAAGGGTTAATTATCCTTTGAATTTATAGCTGACCCTCTTCTCTGCTGCCAGGGATTACAATTCTCTGAGCTGCCTCAATCAACAGTCTTTGCTCCCTTTTGGGCATGCTGTCTCTTACTAGATGAATAGCTGTGATCCAAATAGAAGATAAAAACCTCTCCCCACCCAACCCCCACTGTCCTCTGGGGGAAGTGCAAGGGAAACAGGCATGAGGGATCCCCTTTCAGCATTAGGTTCTTCTTCCATAGCTCACTCTCTTCTAGACCACCATGGGTTACATTTATTGATCTCTCTTACCTTGACTATCTCCATAGCTAGAAAACTAACTTTTTAAAGGCTCCTTGAATGTGACCAATCTTCAGAGAGTCAAAGGCAAGCTGCTACCCTCCGATCCACGAAGGGGTTACAATTCATTAAGGGTGTAGTCGTGTTTGCCTTTGTTTATAATATTAATACCTAGTGGTCTTCAAATGAACTGTGGGAGCAGGAATCAAATGATCAAAGGTGTCCAATCCTTCCCCCCCCCCGCCCCCCATACACAGTAATACAATAATAGGTTTCTTTGTGCAAAAAGAGAGGGTTTTGATGGCAATTAAGGACCAGGTCATTAATATAGAACTCAAAGTACCTCAGATTCATCCAATCCAATTCCTTCATTTTACATATGAGGATACTGAAGCAAGGGAAGATAGGTGACGGGTTCAAGGTCACACGGGTGGAATTTTAATCCAGGTCATTGCCACCAGCAACTGCAGGAGGCTTACATTTAAGCAATCAGCATAGATTATACAAGGATACAGTGGAGAAAATGTAGCACTTCATGAAGGCTGTACAAATTGAGCACCTACTAAATATCTAGCAAGACATAACCTGTTGGTTCAAATCATACAGCAGAAACTCATTATCTTTCATAGATTGACATATGACTAATCCCTCTATTACTGATACAGGCTTCAAAATAGGCCACAGTCCTGGAGAACTAAATCAACAAATTGTACCCAGACCTTATCATAGACCAAACTACTACCCACAATTGCCAGACATAACATTGAGAAACTTAAGAAAATTTTTAATAAATGTTTCAATCTTAAATTCTCCCCAAGATATATATATATATATACATATATACATATATATACATATACATATACACACACACATATATATATACATATATACACACACACACACACACACACACATATATATATATATATATATATACTCAAGGATGTTTTTAGGGAGCCTACAGGAGATGAGCATATATCCTAATACTTTCATTCAACCACAAAAAAAGTGTTTTATCCATCTGTCCATAGAACAGTGAATATAATTGCAGGATAGTGAATCTCCTTGGTCTATTTCTATGTGAACTCCCATCAAAAAAGTTGAGAATGAAATAAGAAGAAAAACGAATGGAAGGACCCAATGAGGAGAAAGCCACAGAGCTCACATGATAACCTGAGATGAGTATCAAGATCACAAGTTCCTAGTGTCCTACCTGAGAAGCAGTGCTCTGCAGCTTCATCAAACCATTTTCCAACCTGTCAATTTTGGCAACGAGCTCCTTTCTTTTCTTAGCCAGTAGGTTCTGGTACAGTTTGATCAGCTCCAGAAAGGTCTTGGGGGTGGTGTAGTTATACCGTCTTTCAGTAGCCAGGTAGATTTTGGACATCTCATTGACAGTTGTGTGCACGTAGCTCATGAAAAGGCTGATGGAGTGTTTGACGTCGTTCTACAAAAGCAAGACATAACATTATCCGTAATTAACCAGAATGACCATTTTCTAGGCCTGATTCTGCCTTCCATGGACCCTGTGAATCAAGGAATCTGCTGACTTCTGCCATGATACAAGCTGTATGCTGATGGTCAACACTTTAGGTGGGCATAGTACCATCGTGTGTGTCCATCCATCTGATGGATTCATGAAAGCTCAGGGCATAAAAGCTGGAAAGGTTGCCTCAAAGCATACTGTACAAAGCAACCTCTTTTGACCTACTACAGCTCACACCCCTTTGACCTCTGTATACCAAGGGAGGCCTAACTGGAACAGTTCCACATGCAATGGCTAACCCAACACATGGAAAAGATTTCATTCTCTGCAAGCCCTTCCACTGGGTTTGCGTGTGTGTGACTTTGCAGCTGTTGAACAATACAGACCAGCTCCTTTTCAGAGGAGGCAAAATTGGCTTCGTTCTCCCTTAAAAATGACTTGCCATGCTTATAGGATTTATAACTGGAAGGGACCTTTGAGATGATATTGTGCAATCCCCTCGTTCAGCTGATGAGGACTGTGGCCCAGATGTGGGAAATGATTTGCCCAAGGTCACACAAGGAGCAGAGCTCATATTTGAATACAAGCCCTTAAACTCTAGTTCTAGAGTTCTTTCCAAGCAACCTGTCCTGACTCTGTCTAAAGCACTGATTCCTAAATCTACTTGTACAGCACTCCAGGTTGCTGTAATTATCTCAAGAACTATTGCATTGTATAGTTCTCCAGAAATTCTCTCATTTGTTCTCTCTCTCTCTCTCTCTCTCTCTCTCTCTCTCTCACACACACACACACACACACACACACACACACACACAATGCCACTTTTAGGAGGAGAGTATCATGAAAATAAGTCAATGATATAGTGATTCCCAACCTTTATTTGAAGTTGGGATACAAATCTAGTCACCCAGTGTTATTATATTGGCAAGCACATACAATTCAATGCAATATTTAAATCCAGTTGAATCCAATCCAACTCAATTATTGCACACATTCTATATGCAAGGTACTATATTAGGGATACAAAAACAAAACAAGGAACTTACTTGAGGGGAAACACAGTGTTGTATTCAATACCTTAAGGGTTTTTTTTTTTTAGTCTATGAAAAATTTTAGTTTTGGACTAATTCTAACTCAATGACAATTGAGTTAGACAATTTATCCAAAATTAATAACATGTGGCCCTCTTAGGCAACACAGTTTGTGTCTAGGATAAGTCATGGTATAATGATGACTTCCAGACAGACAATCAATGAAAATAAGTGAATGTGAGTATCCTCCTTTTCAGTGAAAAAGAAACAAAAAGTAGAACAAAATGTAGGGTGGTTGTATTGTTTTATCTTTGTAGCAAATATTTTGCTGATAAGGACAAAGAGAGGAATAACTTGTGAAGACAGAGTAGTAAATGCAGATTATGTGGAAGAATTCTTTAATAATAGCCTTTAACTAGCAAGCTTTGCAACTGATATAAGTGATAGTGACAGGCAAAACCAACTGGTTGATTTGCTAACCTCAATTCCCTCCGTTTCCTCTAAGAATCTAGCGCTGACAGATACCAAGGCATCTTCAGGCCATTCGTGGAACCAGTTGATAGCTGTACAGTTGACCACAGCTGGGAATTTTCGGGCTCGCACCCGAAGTGTAGAGCCCACAGGAGAGAAACACAGGATAACCTAGATGGACGACACAGATATAACGGATTCAAGTGAGGAAACAATAAATCATATATCAGCTTTTTAAAACCTCATTTTGAAAGAACAGGAGCATATGTGGACCACTGTTTGTGAAAATGACAATGAGTGCTAGTCTTCATTCAGCATTAGAGACATATCTGCGACATCCTACTAGTTTCACTGGTATTATGTGTGTGTGATTGAGTGAAGTTATATACTCATACCATTGTTCTGGTGGCAGCAACATTAACCTTTGACTGGGGAGGGAATGGGCAATAGACAGGTAGCTGTCTACTAATAGATCAAAGGAGATGAGGAAGACTCTTGAGAAAGAAGGGAGAATGGGATCAATGTTCCCACCTGAGACAAGAGAACACTTTTGGAGGGTATAGACTTACTAGCAATGTGCTTAGTCCTTGAAAACTTAGTATCTTAGCCTTGGGATTTTCTCAACTTGCTTTGAGAAGATTGATCATATTATTCCTAAGAAATGACCAATTCGTTCAATAAACATGTATTAAGCACCTACTATATGCAAAGCACTGTTTCACTCTAGTGATAGAGACAAAATGAAAAAAAAGGACCTTATTGCTTTCTATTTTATCATAGAAAAATTACATTCTACTTATGAAATACATGTAATGTACAAGACACTATGATTGCAGTTTACTTTCCCTTACTCTATTTTCATTTTTTGTTTTCATAGGATTTTTAGTTCCAAATTTTTCTCCCAACCTCCCTTCCCTCCCTCCTCCCTAAGACAGAAAGCAATCTAATATAGGTTATATATGTGCAATCTCATTAAACATATTTCTGCATTAGTCATATTGTGAAAGAAGAATCAGAGCACCTCAAAAAAGAAGGAAAAAACCCAGCCCTAAAGTAGAAACAGTATGGTTCAATCTGCATTCATAAACCATAGTTCTTTTTTCTGGATGTTGAGAACACTTTCTATCATGAAGTTCTGTGAAATTGTTTTGGACCATTGCATTGCTAAAAAGAGCCAAGTCTATCACCATTGCTTATCACACAATGTTGCTGTTACTGTGTACAGTGTTCTCCTGGTTCTGCTTCTCTCAATCAGCATCAGTTCATGTAAGTCCTTCCAGGTTTCTCTGAACTCTTCCTGCTCATCATTACTTTTCACATTGATTTTTTAAAACTTTGTGTTCTAAATTTTCTTTCTCCCTCCCTCCTTGACACTCCCTATGAAACCCGGCAATTCATTATAAGTCATACATGTGCAGTTATGCAAAACATCTTCTCATTAGTCAGGTTGTGAAAGAAAATAGACAAAATACCTTTAGAAAGAGGAGCTAACACATAAAATTATACTTCAATCTGTATTCAGATACCATCAGTTCTTCCTCTGTTGATGGTTTGCATTTTTCATACATACTTCTGATATCATCTTGCTCATCATTTCTTTCACAGTTACTATTTTTGTTTTGTTTTTGTTTTTGTTTTTGTTTTTAGTGAGGCAATTGGGATTAAGTGACTTGCCTAGGGTCACACAGCTAGTAAGTGTTAAGCGTCTGAGGCCGGATTTGAACTCAGGTACTCCGGACTCCAGGGCCAGTGCTCTATCCACTGCACCATCTAGCTGCCCCCACAGTTACTATTGCTAACTCTAGTACCCTCCATCCCATTCCCTCCTCTTGATATTTACTCCGTTTTCTATCTTCTTTCACCCTATCCCTCCTCAAAAGTGTTTTGCTTTTTACTACTCCTCTCCCAATCTGCCTTCCATTTCTTTATATCTCTCCCCAACCCCCATCTCCTTCCCCTCCCACTTTCCCTCAAGGCACAATATATTACTATATCCTCTTGAGTGTGTATGTTATTCCCTTTTTGAGCCAATTCTTATGAGAATAAAGTTCACTTACTCCCCTGCTCCTTCCCCATCTTCCCCTCCACTTCATAAGCTTTTTCTTGTTTCTTTTATGTGAGCTACTTTTCCCCAGTCCACCTCTCCCTTTCCCTTTCTTCCAGGGCATTCCTCTTGCCCCTTAACTTTATTTTGAAGATATCGTCATGGGTCGGCTAGGTGACACAGTGGACAAAGCACCAGCCCTGGACCCAGGAGGCCCCGAGCCCATATCCAGCCCCAGACATAAGCCTCCCCACCCTGCCTGCCCCACAAAAAAAACAAGGATAAACAAAAAATAAATGCTTTACAGATATCATCCCTTCATATTCAATTCACACCTGTGCCCTCTAAGTATATTCCTTTCAGCTGCCCTAATACTGAGAAAGATCTTATGAGTTAGAAAAATTTTCTATTCCGTTCAGGTCTTTTCATCACAAATTCTATTTTCATTTCCAAACACATTTTAGAATTCTAGTTTAATTTATGTCATCAACATTAAAGGATTAATAATGTTGAAAATCCAGACTCATCTGAGTTCTACCTATCATAAGGCATATACAAAATGGGTTGTTTTTTTTCCTGGTGCTTGAGTATCTTTAACAAGTTGAAAGCATAAAATACTTTTGTTACTTATGTCTCCACATAGATGTAGTATTATTCTATTCTATTATCATTCTATTACTATTATATTATTGTCCATATAGATATAGTACCCCTTTTAGGATATACTCCAACTTGTGCTCATGGATCTGGTCTTTCAGACATGTCTACCCCAGGCTGAAGGTACTCTGTGAGTCTGCACCCCTAAAATGCAGGCCCTCTCCAATGGATTTATCTTTAGTAGTTAGCCAGTGACACAATTACATCAAGGTGAAAACATTTACTAAAATGGCATAGTAAGGTGCAAACAATTTCCAGTAAACCCAAATAAAACTCTCCTACAACCACACAGCATCAGTAGGAAAGAATGTATACACCTCAAGTTCACTAGTATAGAGACCTGCCCATGGAGAACGTCTATATAGCCAAGGCAACTCACCCCTCCACCCCCTGTAGGGCCCAGATTTTTTTTTCTCTTCTCATGGTGTCCTTATACTGTCCCTCTTGAGAAGAGCATCTCTGCTAGGCAGGCTGTTTCTTCTTCACAGTTCAGTTGTGCTCTATAGCTCTCTGCTCCAGTGTCCTACTACCTGTAGATATGTCCATGTCATTCCTATACTGAAAAAACTAATTTAATCTCTCCATCCTCACTAGCTATTATCTCATATCTCTCCTCCCTTTTTTGACTAAATCTAAGAAGGCCAGCTACAATAGGTACCTCCAATTCTTTTCCTTTCACTTTCTCTCTCTCTCTTTTTTTTTTTTTTAGTGAGGCAATTGGGGTTAAGTGACTTGCCCAGGGTCACACAGCTAGAAAGTGTCATGTGTCTGAGGCCGGATTTGAACTCAGGTACTCCTGACTCCAGGGCCGGTGCTCTATCCACTGCACCACCTAGCTGCCCCTTTTTAAAATTCTGAATAGAATTTTATTTTCCAAAATATATGTAAAAACAAAATTTTAACATCAATTAAAAAAAAAAAACCTTTGTGTTCCAACTTCTCTTCCCCCCTCCATTCCCACCCCCCACCCACAAGAACTCAATCAATTCCAAATAAGTTATATATGAGTAGTCATGGAAAAATTCCCATATTAGCTAGTTGTGAGAGAAAACAGTCAAAAAAATCAAAACTTCAGATTAAGGAATTGTCAAAGAGGAAATGAAAAAGAAATTTAAAAATGTGTTTCCATCTGTTTTCAGATACTATCAGTTCTTTCTCTGCAGATGGGCTACAATCTTCATAAGTTCCTCAGGGTTACATTGGATCATAGTCTGGCTTTTAACCTCATCATTCATCCAAAGCTGCTCTCTCCAAAGTTACTTCGTGTTGTTGTTGTTGCTGCTGTTGTTATTCAGTTGTTCAGCTGTGTCCCACTCTTCATGATCCCATGGACCATAGTACACCAGGCCCCTCTATCCTCCACTATCTCTCAAAGTCCATCCAAGTTTGTGTTCATTGTTTCTATGACACTATCTATCCATCTCATCCTCTGCCATCCCCTTTTCTTTTTGCCTTCAATCTTTCCCAACATCAGGACCTTTTCCAATGAGTCCCAGTCTTCTCCTTATGTGGCCAAAGTATTTAACTTTGGCTTCAGTATTTGACCATTGAATTTGACCATTTGACTCCATTGAATAGCCTGAATTAATTTCTCTAAATATCTCCTTGCTATCCAAGGGACTCCCAAAAGTCTTCTCCAAAGTTACTATTGATTTATTAATTACCAAATATAGTGGAGTTTTTGCAATCCTCATCCTTCTTGACCTCTCTGTAGCCTTTGCCACCGTCGATCACCCTCTTCTCCCGAATGGTCTCTTCTCTTAGTTTTTTGTGATACTCTTTCCTATACTCATTCCTGCCTATCTGATACTCCTTAGTGTCCTGTGTTGGATCTTCATTCAGACCACACTCAATAACAAAGGGTGTCCCTCAGAGCTGTGTCCTGGGCATTCTTCTCATCTCCATCTACATTATTTCACTTGGTGATCTCAAAATCAGCTCCCATGGACTCAATTGTCATCTCTATGCTGATGATTTTCATATCTACTTAGGCAACTCTAATCTCCACTGACTTGCATCTCCACCTGTTTACTGGACATTTCAAACCAGATGTCCAGTGTCCCAAACTGAACTTATTTTTTCCCTCCAAACCTTCTTTTCCCTTAATTTCCTTATTGCTATTGAGAGTTTGACCCTCCACCCAGTCCTTCAGGATCACAACCTCGGTATTGCCCTTGACTCTTTCTTAACCACCCCTCCCCTACCTGCATATCCAATCTATTGCCAATGACTATTTTACCTTTGGAATATTTCTTGAATATACCCCCTTATTTCCTCTAACACTGCTACTGTTCTGGTGTAAGCCCTCATCACCTCATGCTCTGACTATTTCAAGAGCCTTCTGGTTGGTTTCACTGACAGAAGTCTCACTCTACTTCAGTCCATCTTCTACTCAGATGCCTCACTTTTGTCTTCCTAAAGTGTAGGTCTGACCACATAAGCCCTGAGTAGAGACTCAGTAAACTCTAGTGGATCCCTAACACCTCCAGGACAATATCAGATTCTCTAGTTGGTGGTCAAATCCTTTTATAACTTTCCACCTTTTCATTCTTCTTTTTAAAAAATTCTCCTTTCTATAGTCTTGTTACATGTTGCTTAACCCTAAGTACTCTGCAATCTGGGGCAGCTAAGTGGCACAGTGGATAAAGTACTAGGCTTGGAGTCAGGCAGACTCTTCTTCCTGAGTTCAAATTAGGGAAAATCACTTAATCCTGTTTGCTTCAGTTTCCTTATCTATAAAATGAGCTAGAGAAGGAAATGGGAAACCACTCTATCTTTGCCAAGGAAACCCCAAATGGAGTCATGAAGAGTCACACACAACTGTAACAATTGAACAACAACAAACCAATAACAATTCTATAATTCAGTTGAGATATCTATGTGAAAAATCAATTCCCCTGGCCCCCACTATAGATAATTTAAATTAGTTAAAAAACAGGACACAAAACCACCCACTGAACAAATGTATAAAAAACTAGAAAACAACATGTCACCAATTCTAATTCTCAATGGATATGCAGAATTTAAGGGATTCGTACCTTGAGTTGTCTACGCACTTTATCAATGAAAAATTTCCAACAATTTTCCCGTGTGTCTGGAATGCCAAGACCTTTGACTTGTGGTCTCATAGAAGAGATGATGTTCTCCACTTCATCATCCTGAAAGAGACCTGGGATCTCTCCTGATGCCAGCAAGTCATTGATCAACACCAGGAATTGTTCTTCAGCCACTTGTGAATCAGTCATTAGGAATACCGTGGGCAAGTTCTTCACTGCAGATTTTAGGTACTGAGCAGCCAGATCCATCTAGAATGAATGACAGAGACAATGGACAATTTGACAAAGATTTTTCCACTGAGAAATCTCTATTCTACAGTTTCATTATAGCTGACTTTTTCTTCTCTAGGGAGTCTTCAAAGTGAGAGTAGGCATACATATCTCTATTGAAGCAAACGAGATGGAGGTGATCACTTTTCCATACAAAGAGGAATAGCAGCAAGTGTTAGGTTGACTTGGGGATAAGATACACTCTAAAGAAAGCTGAATAAGGTGCTGGGAGAATTAGCAGATAGCTAATATGTAGAATTTAGCCTGGATGGCTGTCTTGAACTAATTCCAAGAAAGAGGGAGGGAGGCATCATAGGCAGGTGAATAGAGTAATGAGATAGAGGGAAAGGCAGCAGAGTTAACACTTTAGTTTAAGTTACCATCTCTTTGGGGTTCTCACATTGTTAATTTAGAAAATGGGTATAGTAGCTTCCTGCTATTATATCCGCTAAGCACCTCAAATACACCATGTTCTAAATGGAATTTATGACTACCGCTACCTGATTGGCATTTATATATTGCTTTAAAATTTACTGAGTTTTACAAATGTTATCTCACTTGAGTCTTACAATACTCTTGTGAATAAGTGAATGAAGGAATGAAAAAGTATTTATTAAGTGTTTACTATGTGCAAAGTACTGAGCATACAAATAGACAAATAGTCTCTGCTCTCAAGGAGTTCATACTTTGGTTGGGGAGACAATACATACAGGGATGTGTTGGAGAAGCCCAGGAGACCTTGGGGAGCATCAACAAGTCAGATGGCAGGCCCAGGGTTTTAGACATGATAGAGTCCTAGTAGTCCTCCATTTTACCAGAATCACTGTAATTATTGACTCCCTACTCACCTAAGTGGTGTGAATAGTCATATCTTTTTGTTTCCTTTTTTGGGGGGGGGGCAATGAGGGTTAAGTGACTTGCCCAGGGTCACACAGCTATTAAGTGTCAAGTGTCTGAGGTCAGATTTGAACTCAGGTCCTCCTGAATTCAGGGCTGGTTCTCTATCCACTGTGCCACCTAGCTATAGGTATATAAAAGTATATACTTTTACAATATGATCTTTTAATTCTTAAATAGTAAAGTGAATGGCATCTTACAGCCTAGCTTCTTAAACTGTGGGTCATGACCCCATATGGGGTCACATAACTGAATGTGGGGGTCACAAAAGTTTGACAACATTAAAAAGTTATGTATACCTATTTTATATACATATATACCCAGGGTCATGTAAAAATTTCTTGCGTGTAAAGGGTCATAAGAGGAAAAAGTTTAAGAAGCCCTGTCTTCCAGTATACATGTGCCCATTGCACGCTAAACTTTGAACTGCCTAAATTAAACCTAATTTAGGTGTGGCCCACAATAACCTCCACCTTTTCTCTGCTTTTGTTCATATGGGAATCCTATACTCTGTGTGTGTGTGCATGCATGTGCACATGCACATGTGCATGTATGTGATAAAAAATTGCTGTCTAGGACTCCAATATTCAATAAACACTAATGGGGGTGTGTGTGATCTCTTTAAGTTACAAGAGAGGCATACTTAATGCATATAGAGCTATAAATACATTGTTGTTCATCAATGAAAATATACAAATAATCATCTACCCAAAGGAAACAGACAAATGTTGGCAATATCTACATAATCAAAGAAAAGCAGAGGGTCCAGTATTTTTTGGAGAATATGATACAGGAGACATAACATTTCTGATGAGAAGGGCACCGCTGGATTTTCTTTGGTATAGTTTATATGTACTTATCAGCCTACATGTCCCCCACCCTCTTCTTTTTCTCTTCTCTAATAGAATGTAATTTCCTTGAAGGCAGGGATTGTTTTCATTGTTGCTGTTGTTTGTTTATTTATTTGTCTTTGTATCTCTGGTGCCTAGCACAGTGGCTTGCACATAGTAGGTATTTAATAAATACCTTGTTGAGATTGAAATGAATTAATTTATGTGAGTTGACTGTGCTAAATTAACTGGCTATTGCAACATTCTATTTAGATTTGGCTGTGCAGGCATAGACTAGTTATAATGCTTCCATTTTCCTATCTTTCAAAAAACTATGGGTGAAGTCTAGACATTAATGCCTTTCATATTCTTTGTTCTTTTGTTTCTCTAGACTTTTTTGAGCAGCAGCACAGCATAAGGCAAAAAGCATAGGACATGGGATGCTATGTCCTAGGTTGGAGTCCCAATTTGGATACTCAACATATATTTGACCTTGTGCAATTTACTTAATGTCTCATCCTCAGTTTTATCAGTTGTAAAATGAAAATAATATCTGTCCTTTCATCCTACAGGGTTGTTAAGGGGGAAATTTGTAGTCAGCATTAAAACTCTCTGTATATATGAGTTGTTACTATTCATTATTTTTCTTACCTTGCTTTGTCAGTTAGATTTTCCTTAAGATCCAACCTCAAGGGGGCAGCTAGAGGGCGCAGTGGTTAAAGCACCGGCCCTGGATTCAGGAGTACCTGAGTTCAAATCCGGCCTCAGACACTTGACACTTACTAGCTGTGTGACCCTGGGCAAGTCACTTAACCCCCATTGTCTGCAACCCCCCCCCCCCAAAAAAAAGATCCAACCTCAAGAAGTAGTTTGACAAAAAGTCGTTTCTTACCTTCAGATCTGGGATTGCATATCCCTTTTTCAGGGTAATCTGAAATACATCCAGGGCGCTAATAAATGCAGCCAACCGGGAAAGACTTTGCTTCCCACTGCCTCCTACTCCCACCAGCAAGGCATTCCCACGGGGAGACTCTAAGATGCGATTAATTCTACAAATATGAGCCACCGCATCTTCAAATAGCACCTAAAGAGACCAGGAATATGCCTTAATATTTTACAATAACATAATTATTCATCTCTATAAACTGAACTATGTCAAAATAAAAACCAAGAACTATATTTGTAAATTGTGAAGCAAAAAATGGTATTTCTAAATAATAGTTTGTTTCCCACTGACTCCAGCACTGCTCACCAAATTCATGACCGCGTTGACTTCATTATAGCTGTCTAAAGCATCCACCAGTAGCTTATTCAGATGTGCCACATTAGTTACCGGGCAATATTTAGGGTCTCCAATCCCTTGGGAAAAGTGGCAGTAGATATTTGGTTTGGCAAATATAAGGTCATCACCAAGTTCCTATACACATGGAGAGAGAATATTATAGGATATTCACAGTAACTTAGGTGCTCAACATCAGTCTCCCATGCTGGGGCTACTTCCACAAAGAACTAAAAAACTCCAAAATGCCTGGCCACAAGGCAGAATTTCCAGGGTCTCAGGTCACAACAGCATCTTCCTCCCACTTCTCAAATGTTAAGGCACTCCATAAGTTCTTGGCCAAATAAATTGTTAATTCCTCAGTAGAGTTATTTTACCCTGTCCACATCAGTGAGGAGCTTTCAGTATAATAGGAAAAAGTGTAAGGAAAGCCAGTAGCACACCAACAGGACATATTCCAGTTGAACAGGAGTTTTTTTGGGGGTCAGTCATGGAATATTTCTCATTTTACTGGGGCCTAACACAATGCCATGAATTAATAAAAGTCTATTGCCCTGGACTGGGGATTTTCCAACTTGATAATGGGACAGATTTTACATGAATCTAGTGGTTGCTAATTATGGATTTGCTAGTTGTTAGTTATGTGATCTTGGAGAAACTACTCAGCAACTCTGACCCATATCTTCTGTATCTATTTCACAGGCTTTTTTATAAGGAATAAACAAGATCATGGTTTTGAAATCACTTTGTAAGTTCTAAAGAGACTTTGTAAGTTCTAAAGAGTAGGAGTCATCCTTATGAATATAACAACAAAAATACTAACATTCTGCTCTGATGTCTATTGTGGCATGAAGCTAACCCTAGCTTCTTGAAAGCTATCCCTTGCAGAGTACAAATTTTGGCAGGTCCCACCAAGCTGGAAATTTGTCCAGTGACAAATTACACATCTCTTGCCTGAGGAGCAGCTTAAGCAAGTTTGAAAAGGTTCATTGCCAGGTTGGCTGCAGGGAGATAACATTTTTGTCCACTGCAACTCTAAAAGACCAAATTGCAGAGAAATTATTTTACTAATTTCACAGAGAATTAGAAGTAACTTAGAAGCCATCTCATCTAACTGATACACAAAAGGAACCCTCACTATACCATATGCAACAAGTGGCCATCCAGCCTTTGCATGAAGGTTGCCAAGGAGGAGGGAAACATTCTTCTTCTCAAGGGAGGTCATTCCACTTTTGGATTGCTCTAAATTATTAGAAAGTCTTCTCACATAAAATCTAAACTGGACTTTTTATCTATTGCTCATGGTTCTGCTTTCAGTCAACAAGCATTTATTAAGTACCTACTATGTACCAAATGGACAGCTAAGTGGCTCAGTGGATAGAGTGCTGGGCTTGGAGTCAGGAAGACTCATCTTTCTGAGTTTAAATCTGGCTCCAGATGCTTACTAGCTGTGTGACCCTGGGCATTTAAATCACTTAATCCTGTTTGCCTCAGTTTTCTCATCTATAAAACGAACTGAAGAAGGAAATGACAAACCACTCCTGTATCTTTGCTAAGAAAACCCAAAATGTGGTCACGAAGAATTAGACATGACTGAAAAATGACTGCACAACAAAAAAACGTACCAGGTACTGTGCTAAGTGCAAACAAATCTAATCCAGCCCTCACATGATAGCCCTTTAAAATCTTGAAGACAATTGTCATGTCTCCCCTGAGATTTCTCTCCTCTAGGCTAAACACCCTTGAGTCCTTGAATTGGTCATGGCCCAGAACTGAACATAGAACTCTACATGAGATCTGCAGAGGGACCATTACCTCCCTAGCCTTGTAAACTATGTCATGTAAACGAATTCCTGTAAACTATGTCTCTCTTGATAAAATCCAAGGTTGTGTTAACTTTTTTTAGCAGCTATTTCACATGGCTGCTTCATACATTAAAACCCCAAGATATTTTTCAGAATCATTGGTGTCTAATTATGCCTGCCCCATCTTTTATCTTTGAACTTGTTTTTGTTTTTTTGTGCTCAAATGAAAGACTTCATATTTATCCCTTTTGCATTTCCCCTTATTAGATTCAGCCCAATGCTCTAACCTGTCAAGATCCTTTTGGATATGAGCTCAGTCACCTGTTGTGTTAGCTATACTGCCCAGCTTTCTGTAGCTTCAGATTTGATGGGCATGCCATTTATACTATTATCCAGATCACTGATAAAAATATTCCTGGCCCATACCACAGTGGAACTTTTACCACACTGACTCTAGCCATCCAACTAGTTCTGAATACATCTCTTTATATTCTCATTTAATCTATCTCTTCCGCAAGAATACTATGAAACACTTTGCCAAAAGCTTTGCTAAAGTATACATAACCTATCATACCAAAACATTCCCTTCATCTGCTGTTTCGGCATTTCTGCCAAAAAGGCAAATGACATTATCTGCTATGTTCTGTACTTGATGAAGCCATGTTGATTCTCGATAATGATCTCTTCCCTTTCTAGATGTTTTACAACCATTTCTTTAATGATCCATTCTAGAATATTTGTAGGAATGGAAGAGAGGTTCAGCTTTTTTGCAGACTCCATTCTCTTTCCCTTTTTGAAAACTGGGACATTTGTCTTTCTCCAATATTATGGTATATGCCTCATATTTTCCACAGTCACTGACAATGGCTCAGCAATCACATCTGACAGTTTTTTCAGTAAACAAAGTACTGGTAACCAGATGTAGTTCATCTGGGTCAGATGACTGGGATTCTTCATGGACCATTCAGTGTTTTCTTAGTATCTCCTTACTTTTCTTGAGTATGCAGAGAAACTTCTCCTTCATATACATACCTGTTTCCTAAAGTCATTAACTGGGACCCTTTTGGATTTTTTTGAACATACTCAAGCTGTAGGAGACCTAGAACCACCCATCCCACTTAGAAGCCACCCAGCTCTGGTGTAGATACTCTGGGTTGAGCAGTGGAAACCAGTACTATAACTTACCTCAAAGTATTTCTTGGTAGAAGTTACAGTGAGTTTATGTAATAAGCTTTTGTCTTTATCATCAATGAGTTTATCCCCATATACCCGTTCAGCTTCATGTAGCCATAGCCGTACGAGGTCAACAGGGGTTCTGAGGATTTCTGCTGTAGAAAACAAGAGTCCCTGCCAAGCACAAACTAGTCACTGTGGGCTCCTTGGCCTTGAGAGAGAAGTCAATTAAGATACACAGTTCATTGATCATAGGTCTAAAGCTGGGAGAGAGCTCAAGAAGACATCCAGTTCAGGCTCTTCATTTTACATGAAGAAATTGAAGCTCAGGGAGGTGAATTTTTTTGTGCTGATCACACAGACATTATATATCCGAAACAGGATTTGAAACCTATACAGAATCGAATTCTTTTTTGTTGTTGTTCTGCTGTGGGTATGGAAATGCTCTTTTATGGGGTGGAGGTTCAAAAAATTTAAAGATCATGTTGATTGCCCGACATAGTGAGTGGTGTTATGACCATCATTCCATTTGCTCATCATGAAGACCAGATGGTGATGGAGCATCATAGAGAGCAGACAGGACAATTATTATCATTCTTTTTTGACATAAGAGAAAAAAGACTTGGGGATCAGGTTTAGGGGCAGGGTTGGTACAACACAAAGAAGTAGGAACAATAAAACTATTTCTCAATTTATGGTAAATCCTGGTCTTCAGGACTAGCCATGGGACATTTCCCCACTGTTCTTAGACCCTTCCTTGTTTTGGTGTCTTTTTTCTAGTCTTGGCCTTGACATGAATTCAGTTCTCATTCTATTGTCATAGACTTGACTGAGCAGAGCTGCCATTTTTAGCTCTCCAGAGCTTCCTTCTCTAACCTGTGACCTGGGATAGTATCATAAGAACATACATCTAGAATTGGAAGGAACCTCAGACATCAGCAATTACAATCTACCCATTTTACAGATGAGGAAAAATAAGGCCCAGAGAAGTTAATAGACTTACCCAAGTGACAAGGTTAGAAACAAGATTTGAACCCAGAGCTTCTGGTTCCACACTCAATATGCTTTCCATTATACTACTCTAGGAGACTAAGACCTAAATGGGGATTTATCTTCCACTGTCAATCTTGGGATACTTCATCTTCAACCCCCTAGCAAAGCCTCTCCTAAATCCCAGTTCCCAACTTTGCATAAGAAATAGCTGTTCCAAAAAAGATCTATTTGTACAAAAATGATTATAGCAGCTCTTTTTGTGGTGGCTAAGAACTGGAAATCAAAGGAATGCCCATCAACTGGGGAATGGCTAAACAAACTGTGGTATATGTTGGTGATAGAATATTCTTGTGCTATAAGAAATGACAAGCAGGATGACTTCAGAAAGGCCTGGAAAGACATGTATGAAATGATATATAGTGAAGTGAGCAGAACCAAGAGAACATTGTGCACAGAAACAGCAATGTTGTTTGATTAAGAACTGTGAATGACTTGACTATTCTCAACAATACAATGATCCAAGACAATCCCAAAGGACTATTGATGAAATATACTATCCACCTCCAAAGAAAGAACTGATAATGATGAAACAGACTGAAGCATGCTATTTTTCACTTTCTTTCATTTTTTTCTTTTAATCAAGTTTTCTTGTACAAAATGACAAATATGGTCATGTTTTACATAATCATACATGTATAACCCATATATGATAGTTTTGTTTTGTTTTATTTTGTTTAGTGAGGCAATTGGGGTTAAGTGACTTGCCCAGGGTCACACAGCTAGTAAGTGTTAAGTGTCTGAGGCCAGATTTGAACTCAGGTACTCCTGACTCCAGGGCTGGTGCTCTATCCACTGCACCATCTAGCTGCCCCCATATATGATAGTTTGGGAATTGGGGAAGGAAGGAAAGAGGAATAAAAATTGGAACCCAAAATTATAAATAAAAATGTTTGTTTTTAAAAATTTTTTTAAAAGAAACTATTCCACTGTAAAAAAAATAGCTCTTCCCTCTCGGTGCCAAAGTCATCACCCAATAAATTTTGGAACCGTCACTATGTTTTTCCTCAGGAGATCTCCAAACTCCGGCCCCATTGGAACCTATAACCCTCTCTTTTTGCCTCTGCTGAAAATCAGCCCTGCCTCCCAAGTCTAGGGTTCCCCTTCCACCACACTATTTTACATCATGTCTCTTAATAGATAGATCTGGGGGACTTTCCCTGCAAGGCTGAGTGAAAGTATCATCAGAAGGAACAGCAAAGAAGATATATTTTCTAGCTATGGATAAGAGAAGAGTTTTTGACTAAAGGAGAGTTTAAGGACATCATGGGAGATAATATGGACAATTTTGACTATGAAATAAAAACTTTTGCAAAAACAAAACCAATCCATCTAAAATTAGAAAGGAAAGGATTAACTGAGAGAAAACAAATCTTTTCTAGTTTCTCTGATAAAGATGTGATATCCAAGATATACAGGGAACCAACTCAAATATATAAGAAAAAGAGCCATTCCCCAATAAATAAATGGCCAGAAGATGTGAATAGTATATTCTCTAAAGAAGAAAAACAAAAATGCTCCAAATCACTAATAATAATAATAAAGGAAAAAGCCAATTAAAATAACCCTGAGGTTTTACCTCATATTCATCAAGTTGTCAAAAAAGACAAAAAGGGGAAAATGACAGTTGTTGGAGAGGATGTGAGAGAACAGGCTAATATTTGTTGATGGAGCTATGAATTGGTCAAATTTTCCATTTAGGAGAGCAATTTAGGATGATACCCCACAAATCATTAAACTTTGTTTAGCCTTTGAAGTAGTGATACCACCACTAGACTTATTTCCTGAAGAATCAAAATAAAGAGGGAAAAGACTCATGTAAAAATATTTATAGGAGTACTTTTTGTTACAGCAAAATACTGGAAACTAAGGGGTTGCCCATCAGTTGCTGCATGACCAAATAAATTATAATATATGGACATAATGGAATATTATTGCCCAGTAATGAAAGACAAAAGGGATGAATTAAGAAAAAACATGTGAGGGCTTGTGTGAACTGATTTAGAAAAAAAGTGAGCAGAGCCAGAAGAACAATTATGTAATAACTATAATACTATAATGAAAAACAATGCTGAAAGATTTAAGAACTGTGATTAATGCAGTGACCAACCAGATTTCCAGAGGAATGATGATGAAACATGCTTTCAACCTATTGACAGAGGTGATAGACTAGGGTGAAAAACTAGACATCCATTTTTGAACATAGCTGACATAGACATTTGTATTGCTTAACTATGCTTGTTGTTTATAAGGGAAGTTTTTTTTTTTTTTAATTAGGAAGAGCGGACAACGGAGAGGAGATGATTTGTCGTTGTTCAGTCATTTCAATCATGTCTGACTCTCCATGGCCCCATTTTTTGTTTTTCTTGGCAAAGATAATGGAGTGGTTTTCCATTTCTTTCTCTAGCTCATTTTACAGATGAGAAACTGAGGCAAACAGGATGAAATGACTTGCCTGAGGTCACACAGCTAATAAGTGTCTGAGGCTGGATTTAAACTCATGAAGATAAATCTTCCTGAGTCCAAGCCCAGTGCTCTATCCACTGTACCATCTAGCTGCCCAGGAGAGATGATAGTGATGCAAAAAAAGACAAGGAAATAAATCAAGCATTTAAAAGAGTACCCAGGGGACAGCTAGGTGGTGCAGTGGATAGAGCACCAGTCCTGGAGTCAGGAATACCTGAGTTCAAATCTGGCCTCAGACACTTAACACTTACTAGCTGTGTGACCCTGGGCAAGTCACTTAAACCCAATTGCCTCACTTTAAAAAAAATACCCAGAAGCAAGTTCAAAAAGAAACATAGACAAGAAAGGCATCTTTGGGACTAATGTGCTTGAAGCACATTAGACTTCGGAAGTACATGATGTATGTGACAGGTTCACAGAACATTCTCCCCTCCCCCCACTTCTTTGATTGGTAACTACTCATATTTGCCAGTGTTTATCAAGTTCAGAATAACAAAACATACTTCATTGAAGAAAAAAAATCATCAGAGACAAGGATGAGAATATTGAATATGTAGTAAAGGAGCTGTGATTTCATCAGGTTAGGGGTTGATTTGTGTGGGAACTCCCTCCACCAATCCATCTTTGACTTAGTAGACAAGTTCTACATTGTTGCTTGAGGTTCAGAGAAGGGAACAGCTCTTCCAGTATTGTACACCTACTAAGTGTCTGAGGTGGGATTTGAATCCAGGTCTTTCTGACTCTTCTTTACTATCCAAA